>NC_133946.1:10773574-11973574 GCF_031877795.1 Strix aluco | reverse complement strand
TTTCGCACCTTCCACCAGCTGGTCCTTTAGCAATTCCAGTGCGTGGGCATGCTGTGGGGACAAGAAGGTGTGAAATATCCCATTTTAGTTTCCTCTCCTAAAACCTTTTCTTGTTCTAAGCATTACCTGCTCTGATTTAAACACAACACACCTGGCACTTTGCCTGACATTCAGAAAGTCAAATGTTGCACCTGGAAGATCTTTTTGCAGAACAGCATTTAGGAAGAGGTTCAGTAATAAAAAGAGAAGCAGCAGGAAAAAAGGTCTCATGCAAAAAAAGGACAACGTTAATGGCTAACCTCAGCTGCACAGAAATCCTGTCTAAGCATATTTTAAAGCAACTTAAAGAGTATAGGGCAAACTCTTCTTAAAAAGAAAAAACCTTCACATATACCATGCCTAAAGAAACAAGCATGATAATCATGTCTGTGGGATCTGTTTCACCTTTTTACATTTAAGAAAAAGACAAACTAAAATAAAAAATGGCAAACAAACAATTTCCTCCATTTCTATTGAAAGTGAAAAGTTTCATCTTACCATATGCGGTGCACTGATTGTAGCCTTGTATCCTAAAAGGAAACGAGTGACAAAATTCATCATCACAGGATGGTTTGGGCTGGAAGGGACCTTAAAGCCCATTCAGTGCCACCCCCCTGCCCTGGGCAGGGACACCTTCCACTAGCCCAGGTTGCCCAAAGCCCCGTCCAACCTGGCCTTGAACCCTTCCAGGGAGGGGGCAGCCACAGCTTCTCTGGGCAACCTGTGCCAGGACCTCGCCACCCTCACAGGGAAGAATTTCTTCCTTAGATCTCATCTAAATCTCCCCTCTGGCAGTTACCCCTCATCCTATCCCTACACCCCCTCATCAAGAGTCCCTCCCCCCTTTCCTGTAGCCCCTTTAAGTCCTGGGAGGCCGCTCTAAGGTCTCCCCGGAGCCTTCTCTTCTCCAGCTGAACCCCGCCCAACTCTCTCAGCCTGTCCTCACAGGGGAGCTGCTCCAGCCCCTCCGAGCATCTTCGTGGCCTCCTCTGGCCCCGCTCGAGCAGGTCCGTGTCCTTCTGCTGTTGGTGCCCCCAGAGCTGGACCCAGCACTGCAGGGGGGTCTCCCGAGAGCGGAGCAGAGGGGGAGAATCCCCCCCCCTCGCCCTGCTGCCCACACTGCTCTGGATGCAGCCCAGCACACGGGTGACTTTCTGGGCTGCCAGCGCCTGTTGCTGACTCAGAGGCAGTTTTCCACCCACCAACACCCTCAAGTCCTTCTCCTCAGGGCTGCTCTCCATCCCCTCCTCGCCCAGCCTGTGTTTGTGCTGGGGATTGCCCCGACCCATGGGCAGGACCTTGCACTTGGCCTTGTTGAACTCCATGAGGTTTGCATGTTCCCCCTCTCCAGCCCGTCCAGGTCCCCCAGGATGGATCCCTTCCTTCCAGTGTGTCAGCCGCACCACACAGCCCGGTGTCGGCGGAGAACTTGCTGAAGGTGCCTCGATCCCACTGTCCATGTCCCCAACAAAGGTGTTAAACAGCGCTGGTGCCAACCCCCACCCCTGAGGAACATCACTCATCACCGCTCTCCACTTTACGTGGTAAAGAAGTCGCATTTATGCAATAAAAAATTCTCATTATGTGATAAAGAAATTACAGTTAAAATTACCAATGGGAACAGTTCTTTATTTTTTCCTAAAAATAGGAAAACACTCTTCTCTTTTGCCACACTCCATTGACTTAAAACCTCCTCCTGTGGGCTGAGGAAGGCTCGAGCACAAGATGGCTGCACAGCGCTGCCACACCCAAGCGTTCTGGCTCCCGTTCACTCATCGAAACACCCCGCAGCTCTCGCAGCCTGCGCTCCCTAAGCGGGGCTCGGAGCAACCCAAGAACATTTTAATGTGGAAAAGCTGTCTCGTTCTTTCCTCGGATCCCACAGTTGGAACACAGATGGGGTTGGCTCTACCTGACCAATCGTAAAACTCAGCCACTGCTCCGGGGAGAGAGTGCTCAGCACAGAGACCTGGGAGCTGCCGAGCCATCTCCTGCCCCTCTGGCAGCGTGGCAAGTGTAGCCAAGGGCACTTCGCAACAGTGGTGTGACTCTGCCTGAAGTTACTCACCGATAGATTGAGGAGAATCCATGTACGGGAAATATTTGATGTAGTGACCTCTGTCAGTTGCCAACAGCACATCAAAGACTCGCTGGGATTTAATTATCCCTTTTTCTGGGGGAAGAAGGAAAACAGAGACAGAAAGGACTTAAATCCTCAGTACTGTAGCAAGAAGAGGTTTGGAAGGGGGGAGTACAGTTCATGGAGGCAATCGAACTGGGAGAATTCAACCTTAATAAGTGATCTGAGAAGGCACAGAAAACAAAACTGCAGATGGAAGTAACTTCCCTTCCAGTTTGTGCTACCCCAAATGAAATTGTGTTATGTCCCAACGGCCAGCCCAGTCTCTCTCAGAGGATAGTGACTTACACCTGCAATGTCTCTGGGACTGCAAAACCTAATGAAAGATAAAGAGAGTCACACTTTCACTCCTGAAAGCGGAGACCCCAGATCAGGTTTCAGGAGCACTGGCACAGCGAGTAAACTAAAGAGCAATGACTGCAGAAACATTCAGCGTCCCTTCACACCCCATCTCTGAGGGAACTCTTACAGGGGAAAAAAACGGCTTTAGCAGCAGGGGAAATTCAAAGCTGTTTTTAAGGGCGTTCCAGCGGCCGTCCAGAGCCGAGCGGTGGCACCAAGCACTACCCCAGCCCTGAGGCAGGGAGTGCAGACTGCCAGGGAGCTCAGCAGCCGCAGGCTCAGAGCGACCTCACGGTGTGCAGCATTGTAAAAGGTGTCAGGCATTTACAGCTCCGGAGGAGCGGAGGGAAGGCCGTGGAGCGTCCTTCCTGGCGTAACATCTTGTTTCCAATTATAAATAGAACAAGTTCAGACGGGGACAAACACTGAAATTCAGGCAGTATAACTCCAACATTTCAGAGTGAACAGCATCGCAGCGTATGGCTGCGTAACACCAAATATCCTTACACTGAGGTGCCAACAGATTCTGACGGCAGCTCTGGTACTCACTGTAGAGGTTGTTGACCAGCTCGGGGTGTGTCTTTCCACTTGACGTCCAGGCCATCGTTCTGGCGAAGAACAGTCCCATGAGTGTAAGCACGGTGCAGGGCAGCAGACAGCTCATCCCACGGAAACAGGCAGCGGCCTGCTGAGAGAGGGAATTCAAACCCAGCGGTTTGACAGGCACCCCAAAGCTTCACCTCTGCTCGTAACACGATCTTGCGCTTATTATACTATTTGAAAGACGACAGAGCTTACACGCCACACAGGGCTGGCTGTCAGGATCAACACCGCTCCCCTGATTACAGCAAGAGCTGTAAGAAATAATTACCGGCCTGCTGCAGCTTTCTGCATTTAAAATAGCAAATTATACCTAAAGCAGCTGCTGCACGCGGAGCCCTCGAAAACCCCGACACAGGGCCGGGCAGAAGCCGTTTCTCACCAGGAGCTGCAGGCGGGCGATGCCAACCGCCGGGCTAAGCCACCACTGGTGAGGGTGCCGTGCGGGTCAGGGTGACACCAGCTACCGGCCCAGCCGCGGGAGGGCACGGGGAGAAGGCGGAACCTCCTCGGAAAGGCCGCGGTAAAGCCCCCCGCGGAGCGCACCCACGCACCAGCGCCACAAGACAGCCCCCTCCCGCCGGGAGGGCGGGTCCCTCGCCGGCTCGGCCAGCACCGGGAGGCCGCTGGCCCGGAGCAGGGCCCAGGCCGCCCCCACCTACACCGGTACCGGTACCGGTACCGGTACCAGCCCCGCGCGCCCCCACACCCACCGCGCAGCCGCACTAAGGCCCCCGCCGCCCGTTGCCAGGTGTAACGGCGCACTCGCCTCCTCCCCGCAGGAAAACTTCCGCCCTTGGCCAAGATGGCGCCGCAGCGGCTTCAGTTCCCCTCACGCATCCTGCCGATTCCCCGCCCTCTGCTGGGCGGCGGGCTAATAGGCACCCTCTCGCCGCCGGGGAAGCGCGGCAATTGGCCAGGCCCCGGTGCCAATTATCACGCAGTGAGAAGCTGTCGCGGTTTCCAGTGTTTACGGTGCGGGTGGCGGCAGCGGTGGCTGAGGCGGGTGCGGGGATCGGGGCGGCAGCTGGAGCGACTCCTCCGTGTCATCGGGGAAAGAGGGCTGCCGAGCCGGGTGGTCCCGGGGAGCGGCGGTGATAGGGCCCCGCGGGGGAAGGGGTGGCGGGGGCGCCGTGCCGGCAGAGGCAGCGCGGCCTGCGGGGTCCCTCAGGCCCTGAGGGGCTCGCTGGGCCCCCGGGTGTAAATGCGACACACTGGAGCGATTCATCACTCTCTGGAGGGAGGCCAAGCTTCCCCGGTGGGATGAGAGGGCCCGAAAACATCTGGTGATGTGACTCGGACGGGGCGGGGGGGGGGGGGTAGGGGGGAGGTCTGCGAGAGAGGGCTTTCCGCTCAGTACTCATCGCTTAATTCCCCCACCTCAGGACTTCACGATGAGAATGATTGAGAGCGTTGACTCCGTGGTCACCAGGTCCAGCGAAGACCTCTGGGCTGAAATCTGTTCGTGCCTGCCACATCCCGACCAGAAGGATGCTAGCGATGCTTTTACAGACTCCTTCATGGATTCCTACGCCGACGGAGGAAGCCAGGGCGGTGGGTCAAATGGCTCTTCCCAAGCAGATCTGAAGCCCTGGGCACCCCTGAATGATTCGGAGGTGTATTTAGCATCCCTAGGTGAGTGTCTGGTGAGGCTTCAATTTCTCCATCTGCTTAGGTGCCTGATGACAGCTGCGGCTCTGTTTATGCAGCTGAGGTGACGGTGCTCACGGCTTTGTTTGGAAAGATGTCTTGCAACTATTTAATAGAGCATCTGACTCGTTTACTGCAAGTGTATTAGTGGAAATGAGAAGCGTGGTCATAGCTCCTTCACCTGTGCCACTGAAAGGAACTTTTTATCAAGTACAAACTGGTTTTTTTCCCCTCAAAATAAGTGGAGTAGGGACACGGCTGTTTTTTCTCTGAAGAGTATGTAGTTCTACTGTAGTTGACTTGGGGAGGGGAAGTGCATTCTGAACTCATTATAGAGCCTGTGTGGTTTTGTGTTACCTGTATTTGTCTCATTCTTTTTGTGGAGTCTCAGGAGACGCTTCTGAGTGGAAAGAGAAAAGTGAGATTTTTTTCTGTGACCTGTTTTATGGTTGGAGAGGAGGGGGACGAGTATGGGAAAGAAAGCTCTGATGCTTTCCTAAATCATGCCTTCTAGAGTCTGTATTTTAAGATGACAGATCATCTTTGCACAATTGCTTCTCTTAATTCCTGCGTAATCTATAAAGCCACAAATTGATTGTGAGCAGCGTAACAGCTGATAGAAACACTTGATATGAGGGATGATAAGGTTACCAGTACTGGAGCTGACATCCTAGCACAGCAGTCTTTAGCTCTAAGGCCATGGAATTTGTCACCCTCTTTTAAGTATTTCCTACTCCCTTCGGAGGCCTCACTACAACAGCATTCAGCCCCGGGACGGGTGCTCCTCTGGCCTGTTAGGAGGAAGCTTTGGGCTTCCCCTGCTCTCCAGCAGTTGGGCTGCTACTCCCTCCACTCATAGCAAAATATTCCATCTTTATGGCTCTTCTTTCCCCATTCCTTCCCTCCTGTGGAGTTATTTTTGTCTTGGGTCACTTTGTAACCTGGTTTGCAGTGCAGCCACACATGTAGTTGTCTTGGCTTGTGTAGGAGGCTGCACATAGAAACAGGCCAGGAGGAATGGGTGGCAGAAGTGGCTTTTTAACCTTTTATTTCTGCTAAAACTTCCATCTTGCCTTAGTTGCTGTTTTAGACTACTGTTTTGCAGTACACTAAGTAGAGTTCTTAGATCAAGGGTGCCACAGCAACAAGACATACATTGCTCTTCTGGTATTAATTACTGCTGCAGTTCCAACTTGTTCAGAAAATGCCAGTGGGTTAATTTTTACAAGCAGGCTTCAGACTGGAGCTGTGTCTGTTTTCTCACAGCCAGGATGAAAGGATAACGCTAGCACAAAGTTTCTCTTGTGTATTCTAAGTCAACAGAAATAAACCTGTTCTGTGTTTGTACCTGGCCAGGATTAGTGACTGCAGAATCCCAGCGTCAGCCTGGCAGGATGTCTGGGCAGATAGGATAATTCAAATCTTCGTAATTGCTAGGGCCAGAGACTTCGGTGACAGCTCAATTCTCAACGAAGACAACCCCAAAAAGCTTAACAGGGGGGCCCCAGCGTTGTGAACTAGCCCAATTCCACAAATGATGATACACTTTTCAGTAAAAAGTGTGATTATACGTCAATACCTGAGCCAATTTAAGGAGGAAACTGGTATAATGGGATTTTGTGACCAGAGGAATTAATGAAATTTGCTTTCTTTGTGTATCATTGTTGGATTACCCTGCGTCTGGTAAGGAGACGCTTTTCCTTGTCCCCTGTGGCCGAGGAACTCACAATATCACATTCTATTATGAGATATCCAACGAATAATACTGCTGTGCTCACATTTTTTTTCCTCAGTTTGCGCATTATTTGGATTCATGCTGCAATTAGTGTGGTTTCTATTCCATGCCAATTTGCATGGAAATGGTGGGAACTTAATGCCTGCGAGATCTGTACTCTCCTGTGTGATTTTATGGGAACTGAACAGTAAGTAAAAGTTATGAAAACTCAAAACTGGGTGGAGTTGACTGATTGCATAAACCTTATTTCCTTCAGAAGCATCATCTAAAAGTTGTCTTGATACATACAACAAAGACAGTTGTGCAGACATGAAATACAGGGTGAAAAATGACTTTTAAAATATAACTTAGTCTTGAAAAGTTAATTTAACTTTTTTGATATAGAAGTCCAGGTAGTTCTTTTCTTCCCTTTCAGAAAAACATAAGAAAGATAATAAAGACCCCTCCTTTGCCTCTTCACAGAGAGAAGACTGATGAGAATTAAAGGCTTGTCTCAGGAGGTGACCTCCAAGGATATGCTGCGCACTCTGGCCCAGGCTAAGAAGGAATGTTGGGACAGGTTCCTGCAGGAGAAGTTTGAGTCTGAATTTTACGTCGAGGGACACGACTCTGATGAGAGGTAATGAGCAAGTCGATGAGAAGGGATCACCACTTACCGTGTTGGCAAACAGACTTTATTTTTTAAAAACTAAAATAAGGCTTTGTCAGGACTTGCGATAGGGCGCTACAACAGAAATCACATCTCACTTCAACTTGGTAAGACTGTCGCAGGCTTCCTCAGTTTGATAATGACCATTTGCATCGTTCTAGGGGGGAACTCTTCTAACAGTAGTTTAAAAAGCTCAACTGCAGCAGAATGTCTTTGTAGAATGAAAGATTCGGCTTGCTCCCCTGGCACACGGATCGGTCTCATGACAGACCTTAACCATGGCAACAGGAACACCTGCAGAGGTGCAAGAAATATCCGTGGAGGATTTTCCTGATGCTTTTTTCATAGATTCCCGGGAGGTTGCGTTGCTCTCATTTCATTTTGTGTCTCTGCTTTCCCTCAGCACACTAGAACATCTAAAGCGCTGGCTGCAGCCTGATAAAGTGGCGATCAGTACCGAGGAGGTGCAGTACCTCATCCCGCCGGAGTCTCAGCCAGAGAAGCAGGAGACAGAGGGAGACCCTCCAGCGGCTGAGCAGTGAGGTACACACCAGCCCTGCCACAGAGCTGCCTCTTGTCCCAGCCCTGATGAAGTTGTATCCAGCGATAGTAATATCGGGGGGGAGCAAAAGTGCCAATTATCAGTCATTTAAAAAACAAAAAAACAACCCCAACACACAAAAAACCTAGCTCTGGCCCTCCGGAAACAGCGACTGGCATTTGTTACGGATGAGAGCAGAACGCCCGTGACCCTGCGTACGCTGAACTGAAATCTTACTTCCATCTTCTCCCAGCCTGTAGCAACCTGATCATTCCAGTCTGAATGTGAATCGTTTGTAATTCATCAGGAGATGTATTAAACACAAAATAGCAGTTGTTCATAAGCATCAGAAGACATAACGGTCTAGAACAGAACAGATAAAACCACTGAATCAGGTTTTCTTCTTGTCTTGTACCTTTTTTATTACTCAATTGGGCTTTTTTTTTTTTTTTTTCTTTCCTGCAAAGTCCACTGTGGTGTTTTCTATTGATCTTCCCTGTTTAAGCCTGAGCTGGCCCTGAGCTGTGCCTGGAGGAAGACAAATATTTTTCACCTACATGAATTCGGAACCCTGCAGGAAGCTATCACTGCGATTGTTAAATTGATGGTATCATTGACATTGCAACTATTTAACATTCCTCTCTGATGTACCCTCCTACAATATCCCTCTTTATTGACCAATCTGTCTGTTATAGAATAGGCTGGAGGGGAAATATTTTTTATTCTTGTTGGTGATTTGGTACCTGTTTATCTCCTTCAGCCTTTCCAAAAGAGGGTCAGGTGAGATTCTGTATCGGGAATCCCAGAGCAATAACCAGGGAGGCTACAAACAACTTGTTTTCATCACAGACTTGCATAGAATTCTCTGACTTGAAATATTATGTTCTAGTATTTGTTTTTCATCCTGTTTAACTCTGCAGAGGGTTATTTTCCATGACTAATCAAAGAATCCCTAATCGTGTACTTGAACCAGTGCTTTCTGTCTTGGCATTGACACAGAAGGTCGGTAGAGGGAAGCAGCATACATATTCTGTGGGATACAGCTCCTCAAGACAGAATGTACAGGGATGGTTCTGATCATCTGTGCACACTAGTCATGCCATGTTCATCATGTATCTGTATCAAAAGACATTTTTAAAAGTAGCTTCTTGATAGAGCTTCCTTGTTTCCTGTCCGTGCAATTATAAATGGTGCTGTTATCTCATTCGCCGACCCCTGTTTCTCTGTTGGTGCTTCTCCGTCGGCGTCGTGACTCAGTGTTTGTTTCCATGATCAGTTTTTTCAGTAAAACCAGGCTGCCCAAAGTCACACTCGTGAGTCTCCATTAGAACAAACACTTTTAATTTTTTAAGACTTGAGAAATATGGTGAATCACCTGAACGTCAGTGATACAAGACTTGCAAGTCTCGTGTCTTGTTGGAGGGTGGTTTTAGTCATCTTTTAAATGTCCCCTTTAACTTATCTCTAAAAATACGTCTGCTTTCCTGTACTGACACAGTGCTATAAACATCTCTCACCTGTGATGTCAGGCTGTAACAAAGATGCTTCTGAGTACTTACCAGAAATGGTACGTACAGAGAGATGCAATTTCTCTGTCTGTACCCAGACTGTTTTGTAGTCGATACATTTCCTTCTTGTGATCAGCAGTGACTGTGAAGATGCTTCATATTCTTTTGTCTATCTGAGAAAGAAATGTATTCAGAATAACTGTACTGAAACACTTACAGTTAGGGTCCACATAACCTGGCATTCCCTCTAGAGAAGGGCACTAGAGAAAAAAATAAATTAAAAAATACCATCACAGTCCCCATCCCCAAGGGGTGGGCCAGCCCCCACCCCGAGCAGCCCCGTGGCCGTGCTGGTGAAGGGTCAGTTGGCTTCCAGCAGTGTTGTGGCAGCTGCTCCAGCATGGCCAGGAAAGCCGAACGGGCGCCGGGCCTAGCGTGGGTTTGCTCAGTCATCACACTGGATGCAAGTCAGGAAGAAATACCAGTTTGCTGTTTGTGGCTGTTGATTGGCAATGTCAGCACAAGACAGTAAATTGAACCTGCCAAAGCGCTTAGAAGTTGGCGTTTAATGGGAGACTGGTGTCAGATCAAGCAGTAGATCCAGCCCTGTCAGTCCAGCCTTGCTCCAGAGGCTGCCTAACTCTAACTCAACTAGGGTGTAAATGGTAGGGCTGGGGGCCTGATCTGTCCACTGAAGAACAAAGAAAAGAGTTTTAAAAAGCTGGTTTGCGAGCACACAAGCTATTTTTTATCTAGTTTTAACCTAACCATGCCTTTGCTGCATAGAAACATTGACACTTTAGTCTAACCCCGTGTTGCTCAAAGGGGCACCGGCCAGTGAAGGCACTAGGGTGGGGAGGGGTTCGGAAGAACGAGCTGGGAGCTTTCACGTGGCCCAGCCTTTGGACACTGACCCAGAGAAATCAGACTTGGGACGGGTCTGTACTTCAATCACCGTCAGAATAGCAAGAACCCCTCCGTTAGACCCCAAAGAACTTTACAAGATGGCTTAAACTGAACACGTGAGGCAGCAGGACGCGTCTGGGCGGTGTCGTTGCACTCGGTGGTGCTACAGGTGGTTTAAGCAAGGACTTGACTTCAAGCTATTACGGTTTACCCCAGGAAAAGCAAGCTGGTTAGCTCCTGTCAGCCAGGCAAACTCTTGCTGGTGCAAGCAGCATTTTCCCTAGGGATTTTTTTTTTTTTTTTTTGCTTACACAGCAACACCAGCCTTCCTATATGTGGAAATAATTCGCATGCTGGGAGATGCGCCAAGCTAAGCAAACAGCTGAGCCATTGGTACCCGCGTAATGATAGAGAAAAAGCAAAGTGTCAGTTGGTGCAGACGGGTCCACAGGAGCAGTGTCTAGAAGCACCCTGTTAACGCACAGAGACCTGCTATCAAATATGGGAGATGATTTTTTTAGGTGTGAGGAACTCATAATCACAAAAGAAATGTCAGCCCCGCTCCAGTTTGTACCTCTCAAAGACAATACTTCACCCTTTCCTCTGCGTGAAACAGCATTTCTCTACCCCCTTAAACTTCCCAGAGGGATGGATCACACTGGTATTGTAACACATCACCATCGTCAGGCTGCCAGTAATTTGTTTTCAAGATGGGGCAGAATAAAGTGAAATCTTAAGACAATCTGAGTTCTGCTGCCTCAGAGCAATGCAAGGGCCAGGCTACCGGAGCACATTGGGCAGCGAGCAAAGGTGTGAGGAGGAAAAGGGGGCTGGGAAACAGGAGCCTCAAAGCACCTTTTTATTGAAAGCAGCACCTAAACCAATGAGTGACTAAGGAAAAAAAAATACTCGGGCAATGGCTGAGGCTGATTCGTGCCTCTGTGGAATCTAATCGGCCGTAAACACCCGTTAAACATCCCTCTCCAGCGCAAGGCAACGCACAAATGCAGCTCACTGCTAGGATTCACACACATCCCTGGGAAAACGAGGACGGGCAGCTGCCTCCTGCGGCACGACCGCACACCTCAAGGTCGGCTCCGTTTGTGCTTGACGTGCGCTGATAAACACACTCGGTCTGATCCTCCCCGCGCTTTCCCAAGAGCTCCCACCCACCTACAGAGGGGGAAAAAAAGGTGGTTCACCGTGTACTTGAACTGACAAAATCAATCCAATTGAAGCGTCAGCTGGCAGCACCGTATAATGATGCTGAGAATATTCCGTCCTGCTTTCTAAGTGACAGGCACTCCAGGATCTCAGGTTGGGAAAAATTGCAACCTGCTGCGGGAGGACAGTCTGTGCTGCGATTGCCATTTTGCAGAACAGGTGATGAACACTGACTGACTGAGCACCCCGAGGAGGAGGATGTGGGGGTGTTGGTGGGTGGGAAACTGCCTGTAAGCCAGCAACATGCGCTGGCAGCCCAGACAGTCACCCGTGTGCTGGGCTGCATCCAGAGCAGTGTGGGCAGCAGGGCGAGGGGGGGGATTCTCCCCCTCTGCTCTGCTCTCGGGAGACCCCCCTGCAGTGCTGGGTCCAGCTCTGGGGGCACCAACAGCAGAAGGACACGGACCTGCTTGAGTGGGGCCAGAGGAGGCCACGAAGATGCTCGGGGGGGCTGGAGCAGCTCCCCTGTGAGGACAGGCTGAGAGAGTTGAGGGGGTTCAGCCTGGAGAAGAGAAGGCTCCGGGGAGACCTTAGAGCAGCCTCCCAGGACTTAAAGGGGCTACAGGAAAGGAGGGAGGGACTCTTGATCAGAGGGGAGGGATAGGAAGAGGGGTAACTGGTTTGAACTGCCAGAGGGGAGATTTAGATGAGATCTAAGGAAGAAATTCTTCCCTGTGAGGGTGGTTGAGGCCCTGGCACAGGTTGCCCAGAGACGCTGTGGCTGCCCCCTACCTGGAAGGGTTCAAGGCCAGGTTGGACAGGGCTTTGGGCAACCTGGGCTAGTGGAAGGTGTCCCTGCCCGGGGCGGGGGGTGGCACTGGATGGGCTTTAAGGTCCCTTCCCACCCAAACCATCCTGTGATTCTGTGATTTTCAGAAGTGGCTTCAGGTGGTCCTACTCTGGTTGCTCTCTGGAGGTGTCTTGCAGGTGCTGGAACCTGTGGTTATTTCTAGAAGTCAACCTGGTGACCCACACACAAAGAAAAGGGTAAAATCACAGCAAACCCTGATTCCTGGTCATCACCAGTACAGGGCAGGATGGACACCGGGATGTCATAGCAGATGCCTCAAGCTCTGATGCTTCAAGCAGCATCTCCAGCTCCCAAGCCAGGCTCAGCGGGGTGGGTCACAGCTTTCGAATCCATCACTTGTCTCCATGCAGAGACACAAACCCCTGGGCCGGGGCAATATGCGCTTTCGGATGAGCAGTTTATCCTACAGGGTCTGGAAGCAGTAAGGATTATCCTGGAAAAACCTTTTCTGACCCAAGCACGTGCAGAGGGAAAAGCTCCAGCACTGCTGCTGGTTGCCCTGGCCGTGGATGAATTATCTGTCTGAGTCGGGGTGGATGTGCTCTGTCCCAGCCCTGCAGCGATTCGTTACTCTGCTGTCATGTCCAGACTCCATCTCTCATCTCAAACGATCTTTTAAGAGCCTTCTGCTTCCCGTATCAGATTGTTCTGCTGTTTAAAATTAACAGCAGCTCTCAACCAGACTGCGATATAGAGACAAAGATGATTTTCTTCCTGCTGATTACTGGGCGGGAATGAGTGCTCGCCTCTGAAGTCAGCTCCCAGCCAGCTTTAATAACAGTGACCCACATCCCTCAGACTGAGACAAATCAACAGCCTTTTCGCACCAAAAGTCATAATTTTGCAGAACTTTCCTAGGACACATCTGACAATTTCGATTCCTCTTACCCCCAAAAATTCCAGTTGATGATGATGATTAATTTTCCCTTCTTTAATAAGCTACGAAGGCGAAGATGAAAAGATCTTGCAGGTGGAATCGGAGGCTTCCAAAGAAAACAGAGCTGATGGGCTGGCAGCCAGGTACCCCGGCCACGTTAAATAACAAGCAACCCTGTTACTACTCTCCCTTATTATGGGGCAAATGGCAATTAATACATCCAGCTTCAAAGTGATGGCTGTGGAGAAGGAAGGATTTGATTTTCCTTCCAAAGGAGAAAGAAAAAAAAGAAAAAGGTAAAAATGACAAAGGCCCAATCTTTTCATGAGAGGCAGTAACTGCTCCAAAGCGGTTCCACGACAGCGTATTTCTGAATAGCCGAGAGCTTTAAAACTGCAGTGTTTGTCCTGACGCTTCTAATAAAAACTTCATAACAGTATTTTAGCTGGAAGATGGTGTTTGTAGTTGGGGGCAAGTGGCTGCTTGTTTTTTCAGGACAATCTTCGCAAACCCAGGGTGGATTTCTGTGTGCTTGTTGCCCTCCCAGTGCCTTCGTAATCCACTGCCCAAACCCACAAGAGATGCCACGGGGAATTCAGCTGCATGGGCTGCCCAGGGAGGCTTGGCTCCCCCTTCCACTTCCAGACATTTTCAGCTTTGTTTTTACTCTTTATCTGCTTTGGGATATCTCCAAGATCAACCCCTTCCCTGTCCAGCTGGGATTAGGATCTAGGTCCTACCCTCCCAGAAACCACAAACACAAATCCCCAGCCAACTCCTGCCATTCCCGAGGCAAATCAAAGGCGTTTGAGTTTGGAGAGTCAGGAAAATTACATTGTGATCCCGAAACGATGTGCCGGGTTTGCTGCCAGGGCTGAACCTGCGGATGCAAACTGCCCGTGGGACCCGGGCACGGCCGGAGCCACGACCCAGAGAGAGCTGGGGGGACAAGGTCCGCACCTGCCCAATGAACGGCCACTCAGCTCATTTTGGAGCGTTTTTGGCCCAGGAAAGAAAAGCTTTCCCATAGCTTGATTGCTGTGGGCTCCCTCCACGCTGAAAAACAAACCAAACCGAGGTCTCTAATCAGTGGCGATCTGCCCCATCTCCCCATCAGCCCCTCGCTCAGGTCAGCAGGGTAATTATCCCCGGGGTTAATTTCAGCTCTCATTACTACCAAGCTTGTCATAACACTCTTGCATAACGCAATGGAAACAAAGTAATTACTGTAGTTGCTGGACATTGAGATTATTGTTTGCCTCTCAAATCTCGTTAGGAGTCGTACATTATTAACTTCATCTCGCCACTGAAATCAGTACTGAAGCAATGCTTGCTTCCTCTTTTTAATCACACGGTTCAACTGTGTTACAGTAATAAATGCCCAATTAGAGCTAATTTCTCACAAGCCCCCATTTCTAAAGTCTTTATCCGCGTATCAATCGATCACGTAGCAATTCACTACCTTGAAATAAGCTGGAAATCATTTCCAAAAGGAAAAACGGGAGTGGAAAAAGCACTGAGGGGAGCAGAGGTTGCAAGAAAAGGTGGCCAGAGGGGTGGGAGAGAGGATGGGAGAGAAACCGCAGCCGTGCACGCTCTGAGCGGCCGCCGCAGAAGGAAGGATGCAACCTGCAGACAGTGGCAGCTGCACGTTCCAGGAACAACCTCTCGTGACTCCTCACCGTGTCTCCCTGCCACGTTTCAGCCTGTAGGCCCTTTGCTCGCCCTGCGCCGAAGCCGGCGGGAGCCCCGTGGGTTTCATGAACCGCATCCCCCACCGCTGCCCCTGTGGCCGAGCCCGCAGCCGCCCTTCGCCAGCCACATGGCCGGAACACAAAGCCCCAGCTCAGGGACACGCACTGAAAGGTGGCGGGGAAGGGCCCTAAGCAGCTTCAAGCAAAACAACGAACTCCCTGAAATTTCCTTAATGCAACAGTATGTGCCCTGTACACAGAAAATAAACAGTTTTCCAACGCATCACCCTCAGTCTTTGTGGGAAGAGAGCAGGGAGAAGGGCTGGTAGACGCCCACACCTGCTCACGGTTACGCCGCTTTCTCCCCATTCAGCCCCAGCCCCCTCGTTCAACTTGGCCGTCGCCATTTCCCTGCTCATTTAACCACTGAGTTTGCTGGGTCTCAGCTGGGCACCCGGTCAGCAACCCGGCACTTCTCCAACAAAGGCCTTAATGGCTCACAGCAGCCAAGAGATTTGTGCTCGTGGCCATATTGCATGAGGCTGACTCCAGCCACACTTTTATTTTATCCCCCCCCTCTTATTTCAAGCTTTCAGCCTTACAGAAGAGCTGCTGGCCCAGCCACCCCCGGGGCCGCATCCCCCTGCCCCACTCCAGCAGCTCCGGCGCTTGGTACTCACATTTCTGGGTAACCCCTTCTCACGCCTCTGCCCCATACACAGCGCAGGATCGGCGTAATCCAGCAACAAAAGCACCTTTATTCCGCAGTGCCAAGGAGGTGGAAACCCCTTTCCCACCAAAGGCAGCTCTTCCTCCTCCCAATTAGCAGAACAGACCTGGTTTGGGGTTTTTTCCCCACTGTATTTTTTTTCCCTCCAAGTTCTGTGAAGCACTTAAATCGCTATTTCTAAGTTTAGCAAATTGCTTCCATTCCTCCAGCCTGCTGGGCTCTGCAGAGCAAAAAGAACTGTTAAACATGAATAATCCCTTACAGAAAAGGCCTGGCGTGACCTTTTATATCTAATTGGGGAATTAGTTTCACCTCCTGAGGCACCTCTGGCTGCTTCAGGTGCAGCTGAAGCCTCAGCCGTGCTGCCCCAGCAGCTCCCCGGGCTTTTCAGCGCCGTGTTTTAGCAGAGCAATAGCCCATGGGCAGTGTCGGAGCCGCCTGCCCTTAAACCTGGTTTAAAGACCTGCTCCTACGGCCCTGACTGCATGTAAAATCTCTGATAAAAAGGAGAAAGCTTGTTAAAATAACTCCAACCACCCCCTGAAGCTCTGCCCAGACAGCTAACCTGGGCTGACCTGGGTGTAGCACATCACTCAGGCATATGCTGAATTTAAGAGGAATAGTTTTAGTGACTTCAGCCATATGGATCATGCTTGCCCTATATCCAAAAACACTTTTTTTTTTTTTTTCAAAAAACCCCTTTGATCATGGCTGGATGATGTCCTGAGCCCATACATCCAGCTCTCTTCAGAACTGAGACTTGCAACCCAAAAGGAGTGAGCGTGGGTGGAAATCAATAAAAGAACTACCTGCCATTTTAAACCCTAACAGCTCCGTTCTGGGAGCGAACCATACGGAGAGATTGGTTTTATTTGGTTTGAAAGACATTTACATTATTTGTAAACACACAGAGGAGAGAACAGTCAAGAAATAAAAATCTAATCTAGCGTGTCCCTAAACGCTCAACAGGCGTTGCAGAAGCTTTTTCAAGTGTCTGTGCAAGGAGCGTTTTAGTGCTGAAGCTTCTTTTCCCAAGCTCTTAAAAATGTCAATATTGACATGCCCTTGAAGGGAAATGCCTGCTGATTGAAAAGGTCACACGTTTCTGGTGTGCCCCCGTGCCGATCTGGCGAGGTTTGAGTGCATCTGCGATAAAAGGTGACTTGAGGTATCTAGAAAAATGGGAAAAGCTGGTGGTTTGGTTGTTTGGCTCCTGTTTGCATTTGGGCCAATTCTGCTGAATTTCCCGGCGGTGGAAAGCGGGGCTGGGGGGTTGGCCGGATGCGTGGAGCACCCAGCGCCTTCTGGGCTGGCGGTCCTGGTGCTGCTCCTGGCGGGCTGGGATCCTGCCCTGGCTCGGGTTTTCTTTCTTCTCCACCAGGAAATAAAACACAAAATGGCATTTTTATGCCCTGGCCCGTGGCTGCGGGCAGGAGGCAATTCCCCGCCGCCCCTTGCTATCGCTGCCCCCGCGCCCGGCCTGTGCTGGCTCATCGGTTCTGGGACAGGCTGGTGCTGGGGTGCATGGGGGGTTCAGCTCCGTGGGCACGCACTGCACCCCACGCCTGTGCCCCACACCATGGCTGGTGGGTGGCCCCCAGTGGCCCCACGGTTGGGTGCCCATCAACCCATGGCTGGACCACCCTCACCCCACCCTGCCCTTGCCTCACACCTGGGTCACAAGTAGCCCGTGGGTGGGTGCCCATCGCCCTACAACTGGGGCACCCGTGTCCCACGGCTGCCTTCACCCCATGCTGCCTGCACTCCACGGCTGCCTGTACCCCACGGCTGCCCTCAACCCACACTGCCTTCATCCCACGCCACCCTCACCCCACAGCTGCCTGCACCCCACGGCTGACCTCACCCCACAGCTCACTTCACCTCCTGGCTCCCTTCACCTCACACTCCTTTCACCCCACGCTGCCCTCACCCCACTATTCCCTTCACCCCACATTCCCTTCACCCTCCGGACCGGGACCCCCGACGGGGCGCCCGCTGCCGGCTCCCACGATCTCCGCGCGGTCCCCGCGCCCTCCCCTTCCCCCGAGGGGGGGTCCCGGACCCGCCCCGCCTCGCGCAGCCCCGGGGGGGGTCTGGGGGGGGGGGGGAATGGGGGGGTGGGGATGCGGCTCCACCCGCGAAGCGGCGGGGGGGATGTGCGCGTCCCCGCGAGTACCTGGAACACCCGACGTCGCGGGTGGGCACGTCCCGCTCCTCCTCGGCTTAAACGCTCCGGCACCGGGACAAAAAAAAAAAACAACCAACAACATAAAACCCAACAAACCTTCCCAAAATGAAGCCGGAACGCGAGCGAGAGCGAATGTCAGCCAGCCCCGCGGCGGCCGGGGGGCTCCTGGCGAACAGCGGCCGGTGAAGAAAACGCTCCTCGGCGGCTCCGCCGGAATTTTGGGGAGCCCGGAGCCCCCCGCCGTCCCCGAGACCCCCCGGCAGGTGAGTGCGCTCCGGCCCCGGGGGGGGTCCGGGTAAGTCCCCGGCTTGGGCTCGGTCCCGGCTGGACACGGACCCCCCCGGGCTGCGGGGGAGCTCCGCAATGGAGGGGGCTCTGGGAGCGGGGCTGAATGTTTATTCTTTAAATTAACGATCGTATTTAGGGGCTTCTCGGCTGTTGGAGCTGGGTTTTGTGTTCCCGGGCAGGGCGCGGGGCCCGGAGCGGCGTTACCCCCCTGCGTGTGCGCTGCCTGTGCAGCCGGGCGGTGGGAAACCGTCCTATCTCCCAGCTCATTACGGGGGCTGCTTAATTAATGCTGGTTTGACTCTTCACTATGGGGAAGGAGACTGGGCAGGTCCTGGCCAGGGGGATGAAATGGTAAAGTCGACAGCGTGGGGTCCCAGAGGAGGGTCCTGGAGGGTAATTCTTCATTTCCTTCCACTTTCTTACACAATTGTGTGCCCACATTTCCTTACACAATTGTGGTTCAGCGTTGAAAGGGCAACACACGTTCAGAAATGGGCTAGAATGTCTTTGGTGTCATCCCCCGTGGGCTGCTCTCAGTAGTTTTGTGGCTGTGCCCAGGTCCCGTCGCGCTGGCGACGAGGGATGGTGGGAGAAGCCCGAGCTCCACGGGCAGCGGAGAAATAACCAACGGGGTAAAATAACCCCCTGGGGCCGGGGGAATGGTGGGGCAGGGTGGGCTGGGGGGAAGGTGGGGGGTGGAGAGACTGGAGGCAGCCGCGGGCCTGGCGTGTCAGGATGGAGCTGGCAGGGAAAAGGGGAAAGCAAAAAGTGCAGGAGCATCTTTTATTTCTGCTTTATGTCAGCAGAGCTCTCACCTTACTCTCCACGAGGCATCCCGAGCTGCTTTCCCTGTCCTGCTGCTCCAGACTGGCAGCTGCCGGCAGATCTGGTTACCCTTTCGTAGCCAGGTTGCCCATTCTCTCCGTGCCGATGCTCCGCTGTGTCTGCCACGGGGCACACTCGCTCTTGAGAAGTCGCAGCATCTTTTAAGTCAGCTGGTGCATCACTACGGGGCCGTGCAAGAGCACCTAGACCCTGGGGATGGGTTCTTCTGCACAGAAGTACAGTCAAAGCACGTTTCTTTCCTTTTTTTCCCTTTTCCTTTTCCCTTTTTTTTCCCCCCTATTTTTTTCCCCCCTTTTTCAGGGCTGACAGTCTCATCCCTGTTTGACTAGATGATCTTCAAGGTCTTTTCCAACCTAGATGATTCTGTGATTCTGTGACTTCAAGACATGGAGAAGCAGCACTGACTGTGGGACGGACGGCATGGCACACGCGCTGTTGCCCAATGACTCCTGGCAGAATGGCTCAGCCCCTCTCTTCACTGGCCTGGACCTCCTCCTGGAGCTGAAGCCCCTCTTCATCCCGCTCTACGCCACGCTGGTGGCAGTGGCGTGCACGGGGAACCTCTTCCTCATCCTCCTCATCGCGCTCACCAAGAAGCTGCACTGCACCACCAATTTCCTGATCGGGAACCTGGCGGCGGCCGATTTCATCATGTGCCTCGCCTGCGTCCCCCTCACCGTCTCCTACGCCTTCGAGGAGCGGGGCTGGCTCTTCGGGATGTTCATGTGTTACTTCATCACCTTGATGCAGGCTGCCACCGTCTTCGTCTCCGTGCTGTCGCTCACCGCCATCGCCATCGACCGGTACGTGGTGGTGGCGTACCCCATTCGCAGGAGGATAAGCCGCCGGGCCTGCATCTGCCTTGTGGCCTGCATTTGGTTACTCTCCATCACGGCCTCTGTCCCCACGGCGCTGCACACCCACTACTTGGATCTCAACGCCATCGGCCACAACATGATCATCTGTGAAGAGTTTTGGAAGCACGAAGAGAGAGAGCGGCTCCTGTACTCATGCCTGATGCTTCTCTTGTCCTACGTGCTCCCACTTTTGGCGGTGTCGGTCTCCTTCTGTGCCATCACCTACCGCTTGCGGAGGAGGAACATCCCGGGCGCTGCCTATCCCTGCCAAGACAAATGGACCAAAACGAAGCAGAAGACCTTCCGGGTGCTGACCGTGTCGGTGGTGTGCTTTGCTGTCTGCTGGCTGCCCCTCCAGGTGGTGAACTTCATCAGAGACATCGATGAGGAGTTCACCATCCTGGACAAGAGGTACGTCAACGTCATCCAGGTGTCGTGTCACCTGATTGCCATGAGCTCTGCCTGCTACAACCCCTTCATCTATGCCTCCCTCCACGACAAGTTCTGGTTCCACCTCAGCAGCTACTTCTACCGCAAGAAGAAGAGCTCCAGCGGTCTGTCCTGCAAGGCTTCTCGCTTCAATACCTGCTCCACCCTAGCAGATGCTCCCACCGGGGTCTCGGACAAGATAGCTTTGCAAACGAGATTATCTTGACTGAAGGACCTTAAGGGATCACTTTTGCTTTTGGACCTGCTGTGCACTTTGCTTTAGACCAGGCGTGGGAGCTGGTTGCTGGTCATGGTTGTACGTTGCCGTTCCCAGAAGCGGTCTCATGCCTGGCAAGGAGAGCGAGCACAAGGGAACAAACCGATGGGCTCTGCATCCTCGAGGAGCAGCTCTTCTGAGCAGCTCCAGGATGTTTTGTTCTTTGGGGAAAACAAACCAGTGCAACAACAACCACTGCAGGCAGGCAGAGGCAGAGTCATTCAGAGCAGGACATAGCTGGAGGTGTTTCCACCTGACCCAATCCCACAGACAGCTGGAAAGACACGTCAATGAAACGACAGTTGCTCACCTCGTTGAAGCAGAATGCAGGATGAGTATCCAGATAAATGACCGGACACGCAACGAGCCTGAGGTAGTTCTCCATAAGCCTCAGTTTTCAGAAACGCCTCCACAGCGGCATGGCCGCAGTCTGCCTCCGTTTCTGTGCTTGTTCTGTGCACCGAGGAGCGATGCCTGAGCTGCGTCCCTCCCAGCGCCAGGTCAGGAAGCGGGGGCTGCCTGGGGCCAGCAAGTTTCCTGTTGGGCTTTTACAGACCTTATCTCAGATCACGGCTGGGGACGGGTATATACCCTGTATCTTGAGTCGCGGCTGGGTACAGGGTATATACCCTGCATCTCACAGCACAGCCGGGCATGGGGCACGTACCCTGTATCTCAACTCATGGCTGGGTATAGCAGGTGTCTGGCGCTGTATTTGGAGCACAAAGACTTCTTCCCATGGTTTATTTAGGAGTGGGGGCAGTTTCTAAGCAAGACAAACACACATTGGGTGCGTTTAAAAAACTCTTTGGACAGCTTACGTCTTCATTTTGTAGGATAAAGATTGTTCCTAAGCAACAGATAGCACTTTCTGCCTCTGGCAGCACACTGGCTCTCACAGGTAGCAGTAAATTGCTGTGCACACTTTTTCTTTTAAATTACGGTTTGTTGTTGAAAGGACAATATACATTCAGAAATGTGCATTCTTCAGTCGGAGTCTGTGTGGGGGCACGCAGCCACCGAACGCGGACAGCTTGCTTTGAGTGGGGGTAACTTTCCTAACCTGCTTGACTTTCTAAAGAAGCCACTCGTGAAGGGTCCCAATTTCTCCAGCTGCAGCCAGACCAGGCAGACGTAGCCAGGCACATCAGTGGAATTATCACTGTTCTTCGTAGCCGAGTAGGACTCGAGGGCCTGGGGCACCCAGAAAGATCTCGAGGGATGCATTTGCTGGGGAAGGTGTCTCAGTCTCTGCTCTCAGGGTAGTTTAAGATCGTATACGTCCATGTTGGGGCGCTTTGGGTGGAGGTGGGAATCCTGGCAGCGGGCTGCTCTAACCCAGAAACTGCCGGGTAAAGGGTGGGTTTGCCTGTCAGACGCTGCTTGGTGTCCCCAACAGCCTGGTGCACCCGTGGCCCATCAGCCAGGTGTGTGCAAGCGGCACACCGAGAACGCACCATCTCCTCGCACCCGGATGCCCAACTCAGTTTTAACCTCTTGATTTCCCAGGAGCAGCCCTTGGGGACACCATAAGCTGTGTGTGCTTCTGGCAGTGTTCCCGTGGCTGCGCAGGGTCAGAGGCCGGGTCGCTCGTCCCGGAGCAGCAAGGCAAACGAGAAGGTGCATGGCTTGTCCTTCCCTCTAATAAAGGCTCAAAAAGCTCGGGCTGTGTGTTTGTATTGATTCGGATTCAACAAAAATCAGCTATCCTTGACCGCAGCTTAATCACCCCCCAGGAAGAGAACCAACTCAGGCATGTTTGTCTCTGTCATTGTTGCTGGCGGTGGCAGATCCTTGGGGGTCTGGGATTGGGGCTGGAGAAATGAGGCTGGCTGAGGTTTTGGGAGAACTCTGTAACAGAACAGCTCCAGCTGGAGGGAGAAGGTTGGACATGCTTTTTTTCCCGACGAGGTCATGACTCAAGACGTGCTTTCATTCACATCGATTTCTCACTCCAGTGCTACAAACACCCCATATCTGTCTATCTGAAATCGCAGTTTCTTTGCCAAGTGCAAATGCTGCCTATGAATCAATAGCAAAAGTAAAGCCCAAATATATGAGAATTTTTTTCTAGATTATTTTAAACATTGCTTGTTCCAGTTGTATTCTGCAGCCAGCATCAAACAGCACAAATAGGAATGCAAACGTGCCTTTTCATTTCCTGTTTTGTGACTCCTGTTTTAAAAAGAAATGTGGAGCTCCTTGCATCTATATTCTTCCATCATGTGGCTTATTTTATTTTGCCACGTGGCTTGAAAGCTTTCTGCTGCACAAGGAAAAATCAGGCCCAAAGCCTACAAGGAAAACCCACACAAATCCTTAAAAATGTGGAAAAGTGAATAACTATAAAAAAAAAAAAGACAGTCCTGCTGCAGAAGGGAGCTAAAGTGGCCAGGGGTGTATCGATCCAACCTGTAGTATTCATACTAGTGTCTTAGGTGGCTTGCACGTGGTTTGGGTTTGAAATATCCAAATGGTCCAATATCAAGGTGGTGTGGGACACTGGTGGGGTGGTCAGAGGGGGGTTCCCAGTGCGAGTGGGCACTCGGGGGGCTCCACGAGGACCTGGGTGCCCTGGGAAGTTCCCTTGGGTAGAGGACCAGGGTGTCTTTTCCCTTCCCTTTCCCCAGTTCAGCTTTTCCTGCCTCCTTCCCTTCCAATGGCAGGGTTGGAGCACTCCTGATCCCCTCCCGGTGCCCACGGCACCTCCCCTCCCTCCCAGACGAGCCCATCCCCGCCTCGACCTGCCCCAGAGGGAAACCAGCAGCCACGTATCACACACAGCTCCGGGACGTTCTCTTCAGCTGGGGCTCAGCTTTAAATAAAAAATAGGGTCTTGTCCTCAGTAGGAAGAATTTTCTGTGCGAGGTGAATGTCCCCAGGGGAGAGGGAAGGGTGGCACAGGGCTCTCCTTCCCCCACCAAACCTCAGTCCACCTGGCTGGGCTGCGCTGGGTTGCAGAGGTGCCTGGAGGAGGCTTTCCTCATGCTGAACACCACACAGAGATCCTCAAATCCCCATTTCACTTATTCTGCGAGTCAAGCTAAACCTTCTGGTGACCTTTCCACCTCATTAAGTGCTGTGGGAATGGTGGGGGAGGATCTTCTCCCCCATGCCCAGCCTGGGCTTGCACCACACTCTGCCTGCCGCCCCCTTCTCCCGATGCCAAGATCTTGCTAGCAAAGCCCGGACATGCCTGCTGGTAGGGGATTTTTATTTTTCTGCTTTCAAGATGAGCAAATGAGGAATCTGAGGACAAGACTCAGGTCCTGCTGGGGCTGTGGGACCTGCACCCCAAAGCCGTAACAGATCCTCCAAGTCAAAGTCACCTTGCGCTGACTGTGGTTGGAGCATCCGTTGCCAGATGGAGGCTTCCCGGCTCTTGCTGTTGTTTTGAGGCAGGAGGAAGCTTTTCCAGACTTTATATGGATTCTTTCACCCCGTGGGATGAAGAGGTCTGGAGAACATCATTGGTGCACAGTATTTAACACTGCTCGGGGCTTTACGAGCCAGGCTCTCCTCTGGCTTAATCTCACAGCAAACAAGAGCCAGACCAAAATCTTTTTGACCTTTGGCTAAAGATGCAGAGAAGACAAACCAAAGAGTCTGAGCATTTGCAATGTAAAGTCTTAAATAAGAATTTCACCCCAGCGTCAGCCCTTATTTAACTGTTACTCTTTAATAGTTATCCAGCTGGAAAGGAACAGAGATGCAGCTGGGACAGGCTGGGGCTGCTCCTGTCCCCAACGGTTTCAATTATTTTTTTCTTGAACACAAAACAAAAGAAACACAGGAAGGGACAAGAGCAGCAACAACAGAAGATGCAGATTCTGGTTGTGGAGGGGAAAGACCTGTAAGATCCCAGGAGGAAGGGGGATGTCATACGGAGTGGGGTTTGTGGGAGCGGGGAGCTGGGAGTGGTGCTTTTATAGCCATTTGTGGGTCTACAGACCAAACTCGGTCTGCTCAAGGTCTCACTTAAGATCTGGGGATTAATGAAGCCAACGTGGCCCATGGGATCACGGGTGGCTGCTGCCATGAGAAGTTCATCCCCGTATCCATGGTGTCCCCCAAAGAGGTGACAGCTCATCCTCGCACGGTCTTTTCCCCCATGAGCATGATGGACTCAACCACTGCGAGAAAGGAAAAGAATCGGGGCACAAAACCTGCACAATCGTGTTCTTTCACCCCGTAACGGGCTTGTGTGATAGCCACGGCCACGCTGGCGAATCTTGAGAGTAATGAATGGCCAAATTTTTTGTATTTTTTGGAAATCATACGAAGTTTGCCATTCTATGCACTGTTCATTTTCAGGGGATGAGGATGTGGCCAGAGATGCAAACCCATTTCTTCCCAAAGGCTGCTGAGAAATGCAGGTCAATTCCCTGCATTTCACTGTTTGTTCAAGATCAGACAAATAAAATGGAAAGAAGAGGTCCCTCTTCGTCAGGTTCCTTTCTTTTTCTTATTAATTTCACCAAGTGATAAAAATCCCTGTAGCTTCAAAGTCAAATCAAGCCTCTTCTAAATTCAAGGTTGTATGAGAGACATTTACTGAATGGGCAGTTTGCAGCATCTGTTTTATAAAAATTTTATAGCTATGAACAGACAGCAGGTACAGGTTTGCATGTCCAAGTCTAGAAAGTGGAAGGAATAGGGGCAGGATCCTGGCCCTTCCCTCACGCAGGGTTTGTCCACACTACCTACTGTTTTCTCCCACTTAGCATTAATTGAGCCAAAAGGATGGCGTTTTTACTGCTTCCCTTGGGCTATTAGTCCTCCTTCGAACCAAGGGCACCGAAGGAAATCACGGGCTGTTATCCAGTGTCAATTCTTTCTCTCTTCATTTCCTCCCCTCACAAGCTCTAATACTTCAGTCTTAATTAAAACCCCTTAAATTGCCCTAAATAGCTCTTCTTGTCCTTTTATTTTCCGACTGGGGCTCAGAGGCACTAATGCGATGAGGTGCGTGGCTTTGAAAGAGGAGACTCATCACCCCTTCGCTCCCATAATTTACGTGTTTCATTTAAAAAAAAAAAAAATCTCAATCCTTGAGAACCAATCTACAAAGAGTACAAGGTTTCCTCTTCCATGTTTCCAGGCTAGACTAGAATTTGCAGTTATTGAGCACGAGGAGAACAAATGCCCACCCCCAGGTTCCCCATTGAGATGTTTTGCTCATCTCTCCAAATTATATGCAGGAAATGGGAAAATACTGTTTTGCAAGGGTGAGCTAAAACCCAAGCATCTTCTGAGAATAAATTCAGAACTACTCCAGAAATCCAGCAGCCACAGTCTCTGATTCAAAGCAACTGGATATATAAAGGAGAACATAATTTATTTACTTAATGAAAGTAAATTAGATAAATGGGTGATAAAAACATGTTTGAAGGTGGATTCTGCCGAGCTCTTCTCAAGAAGATACTGTTAGCTTTTGCTACCAGAAAGCAGTGGGTATAAAAGGAATAATATTGTTGAGCCATCCTCCGTTATTGAGACTTTTGCCCAATATTCTGCCTAAGCACGTTTCCTCCTTGCAAACTCTCTTGGTTGAAATATGGTTGATAACCCGGAGCTCTTGACAGCTTGGTACTGCTCTTGGTCTCAGCAACAACCCACAAATAGCCTGTTGCCAGGAGCTGAAGAAGGACTAAATTAGCCGAAAGTTAGACAGCTAAAGGGTTTTTTTAATTAGCATGAGAGTCTTGAACGCAGGGTATGACCTTTGTAAGCAGCTCTCCCTCCAATTCGCGTCCTGCTTAAATGTCTTATCAGCCGATCTAGTAAAACTGATAGAGACCTTCATGTTGGGGGCCTTTGCACATTGCAAATGCTCAATCAATTCTCACTTGCGTGTGTCTCAGCTACAGTTAATTTATATTATAGATGGGTATTTAAAGACCTCACGATCCTCTTCTCTAATGAGATTTGGTGCCCTGTAGCTCTCCCATCTGCTTGAACATGGCCCAGGAGCATTCAGAATCATCAGTTTTGAGTTGTCGTTGACTTCGAACTGGTAATACTGCATTTAGGCGTATTCCCATCTTCTTTTTGCTCCCATGATCCTCCTTAAATTGATTATAATTAGTGATTTCAATAGTTCAGGTATGTGACTTTAGCTTGCCTGTTTGGAGCTAGTCTGGTTTTGTCCTCCATGCCCACCCTCCAACCTCCACCTCACCTCTGGTGACTTGGTGGCTTCTTCCTTGCCCTCAGGTACCCAGGATGCTGATGCTTCCCAGTCTGAGTTGTCTGAGGGCACCTCCAAGGACCACCCTCCCAAATCACAACCCTTTTTCTCCAGCATCAGCTTCAGGTAGGGATGTCTTAGCACCTGGCATGGAAGAGCCACCACACGTCCTCCCCAAATCCACTCATTTCTCACTTTTCTCTGCCTTGGGCTCTTAAGAAAGTTGGAAAACTTGCTTAAGTGGAAGGGTACTGCCAATAGGGTTCTTATCACAGGCCTCTGAAAGGGAAAATATTAGAGACAAACCTACAGAGGGATTTAACAACATCAAAGGCCCAGGCTATTTAGCCTTAGCCTGTTTAGATGTCTATAGCTTTAAGAGGACGATAATATTATTTATTATGGTGCCGTTCTTTAGAAAGCACTTGAGAGATTACAATTTGAAAGAGTTTACGTACGTTCACGGTATTATTACCATTATTTGATTACCATTCAGGTTTCTCCCACAGCTGAAAATGATGAAATCCTTTGTCCTGCCTTTCAGAATAAATCGAGATGCAGCATTAGCTGTAAATGTACATGAAGGATCACTGATTTTTTTCATGTGTACTGAATACCCTCTTGGAAATTTCCTTCTTTGTCTTCCAATCAGGCACAGCAAACAAAATTAGCCTGGTAATTTTCCGTGGGTTTTAGCCCGTGCCTTGCTATGTTTGTTCTGTCTTGATGTCATCAGTGATGAATGCGATTGTGGTTCACAAAACAGACAATAAAAGGGAACTTCGTCTGCTGAACCAGGATCATTGGACACATTTTGTTCATGGAGGAACTTGGCTGAAAAATGCTTAGGAAACATTGTTTTATTTTATTTTATTATTGTTTCCTGGTTTATTAAGAATAATATTATGACTCTAGCCAGGGATCCCTTAATTTCTGATTTCCTGGACAGGTCTTGCAAAACAGCTTTCCCATTTCTCTGTAAGCACAGATTTCATGGGCCATACAAATTGTGCCCATCTCTTCCTTCTCAGGTCTTGAGTCAAGCTGAACAGGTAAGTCTGCAACAGATACATGAGTAAATTAGGCTTATTTTCACTTCTCCTGTCTAAAAACACAGTTACTACAGCTCAGGCCTCTAGTAATGATTTCTTTCTTGGCAGAAAGGCGGCTCTTCTCCCCAGTCACCTTTCCACGGGGTCTCTTCTTTATTCACAAACTTAACTATTTTGAAATAAAAAAAGGATAGCTAAGAAGAGCAGCAACAGAAGGGAAATACATATATACCTCTACAGAGGGCTCCTGGCCACAGCCAGAGGTAATAAATAACATGGGAATTAAGAAATATGGGAGCAGAGGGGGCAGCTGGGCAGGCATTTGGGCATTTTGAAGTTGAAATGTCTTCCCCCTCTTTCCTGAGAAGTTTGGTTCAAAACCAGTGGTTGCCCAAGCACAGTAGCAGATAGACACACTGATCCCCCTCCCTCCTGCCTAAGCTTTCTCCTCTGATGTCTGTTTGCTTAGCTGTTGCCTTATAATAAGGGCTCTTCCTAGCTATGAGCTCCAGTTTGACTTTCTTATTAACCACGAGCGACGAGCGCTGCAGAATAAATATCTCCTATGCTCTCCTCCGTGCTGCCAGAGGAGAGGCAAAAGCTCCTTGCCCGGCTGAGCCCCTGAGGAGCTCTGGGGCAGGCAGCCAGGCTTCCCCAGCTACGCGCCAGGCAGCAGATTTAAACACTTCTTTAATGTCACTCCCTTGGGTGATGCTCTTCCTGGTGGAAATGCTATTTGCCTTGGCCTGTTGCTGACTGCATCCAAAGACACAGAGTAGGGCTGCAGTGCTCCCCTGAATGCCAAAAAAGCAAAGCAATGTGTCAGCTGAAGCTGGGGGTGCGTGTTTTTGAGTGATGGAGTTACCCTAGCAGGGCCCCTCGGTGGCTGGTGCTAGTGAAGAGCCGCCCATATGAGACAAACACAATTCCCCCATCTCCCCCATCTCTTCAGCTCGGGCTGAAGCTCAAGCCCCAGCCAACCCCAGAAGAAAATGCTGTACATTTCCCAGTAATTCTGAAGTACTCAGAGCTCAGCAGAAGTCAATGTAAAAGTCAGAGGGCCAAGGTTCAGCTTGAATGAGAAGCAGTTAGTGATGGGGAGGAGATGGAAGGGCTAATGAGGTGCCCCATTGCTTTTGCTTCTCTTAGACCAATTGCAGAGAAATAAAAATAAACCCGTCCCCTGCTTCATTAGTTATTACAAAGATGGAAATTGCTGCAAGACAGTCACGCAGTAGAAGTGAAGAGCTTCCACAAGCTCTGACATGAGCTGACCCCGGTTTGTCCTGGCGTAAATCATCACTCAGGTGAGCGTGGTGCTGTCAGGCTCCCAGAGGTTTGCTCACTCTCAGAGCCCCTGGGAATAGCTGAGATGAGCAATTTCTGCAGAAATGAGGAGCAGTGGCTTCTTTCTAAAGATGAATCACCTTCTGTGCATGCTGGATAGTCGAGGACGCATGTGGTTGACCTTAATTAGCAGTGGTCTGGTCCTAGTAACTTGTTGGTATTCCCCAACACAGTCAGCAGGTTCAGCAACGGCCCCTCCTCCTGCTTTTTGGGAGGCTCAGGCTGCTTTGGCAGGACCTCCTCGGTCCCACCCACAATGATTCTGGGATAGTGTCCCCTTCGGGATAGCAGCAGGGCCATGGAGAGCCTTGAGGAGCCCACAGGTAGGAGAGGTCCAGGAAAGGGTCCATCATGGTGATGACAACTTCACACTGGGGCTCCACCGGACGAGAAGGGCTGTTCCCTCATTGTTTAGGCTTGAATGTGTCATTTTGCTCTGCCAGAAATGAATCTCTGTGGCCTTGCATGTCTTAACCCTGACCTAGAGACATCACAGCCTCAGGTCCCACCTTTGCTCCACCAGCGATGCCAGCCATGGCGCTCGCTCCTTGGCCACCGGCGCTTGCTTCTTGGAGTCATTTCTCCCCCTCTAATACAGGTGAAGAGGGAAGAGTCATATATAAACAATAACACTTTGCTTCTCTTTACAGTCCCCAGTTTCTAAGGGTTGTCAGGGTCCTAAGCAGGCAGTAAAAGGGCTGGTGTTTCCAGAACATCACCCCTGAAGAAGCCAGTTGGCCCCGTTTCTGCTTAACTGGCATCATCAGCCAAACTGGCGCTGAATCATCTCACACTGTCAAGCTCCTCTTCCAGCAGTTTGCTCCCTGCCAGATCCTGTGGGGCTTGGCAGACTGGAGTGCTCCCACTTCTACAGAAATAAGAAGTAATTTACTCCGGGGAAAAATGAGTCATTCTTTTTGGTGAAGGATGCTGGCTGGGTCAGGCTGCACACGGAGTGCCTCACCCACCGCTGCCAGCTCCAGCTGCTTCCAATTGCTCAGCACCACACACCTTCTGCCTGCAGAAAGCTGCTGGGCAAGCTGCTGAGCTCACTGCCAGCCCCAAAACACACACGGTTGGGTTGGTGTCTCCCACCCACCTGGCTTGGCCTCTGGTCTGTCCCCTCCAGGCACGAGATCCCGGTTAATTGAATTATAAAGCCTTTGAGATGCTGTTGTGCAGCGTACGGCTGCAGAATAGAGATGCAGAGGGATGAAGGTGCTCAACAGGCACTAGATCAGCAACTGCCCCCGTTATCTGTAGCTGCCCTGGCGCTCCTTGGAGTCACAGCTTTTCCTTTGGGAACCAGCAGTGTAAGTATTCTTGAAAGTCTGTTAAATATCAGAGTTGTCACAGCGCAATCCAGCCCCTTCACTCCCTAGGTCACTGCAGGATGACAAGAAACAAGTTGCAGACCAAGCAAAGCACTTAGCAAATCGATGCTAACGCATCTTCATTCCCTATTTCAAAGCTCATTTTCCCCCATCAATATTATCAGTGTCATCTTTTCAGCACCAAGCCAATATCTTGCACTGACAGGGTGAGCTGTGGAAGGGCCAGCACTAAAATCCTGATAAACGAAACCATAATAGCATCTCCTACTGGTACCCTGGAGTCCAGCAAATTTTCGGAAGCATTTGGGATTTCAGACAGAGCTAAAGGCTGGGGAGGGAAGGAGACTCAGGAAAACCCGGGGTAGGCAACACATTCCGTACAAGCATGTGTAGTAATTCAGGGATGACCAACTGCCATCACATACAAACCTCAATGCCCAGCTACTTCTGCTTTTCTAACCCAGAGGGACTTCCAAGAGCTGCTCAGAAACCAGGTGCACCAAATCCAGGGCAGTTCATAACCGATTCATCCCATCTCTGTCAAGAACAAGCAAGGAACTGGATTTATTCATCTCACGTTGTACAGTTATTGCCTTCTGTGTTTCCATGTGGTTTGTACTGTTCAACAGACAAAAAGGCTTCACGCTGAAACTACATGGAGTAAGTGTTTTATCCCTCGCTGGTTTAATAATGTGCTAATGGCTCAGCTGCAGAGAAGAGAGACCTGCTGGGGCTCGGCCAAAGGGATCTAGGCTTCCAAGAGTTCAGGAAGAGAGAGTCAAACCGCCTCCAGAATAAGTTAAATATAGATACACCTAAGAGAGGGGAAATTTAACTAAATCACTGCTCAGCTCCAAAAAAACAGGAGGTCTGCAAAAAGGCTGGCTCCAGGACGGCCAAAAGGTGATGGTGCATCTCTCTGCAGTGGAAAGACCACCCCACATGGACTTGGGGGTGAAGATAAGAATTTAAAATACTCCAGTGGCTTTATAAGATATTTATTCCTGGGCAAAGAGCTGCGTGTCTCCCTGGGTGCCCCAGGTACTCTAGGGGATGGATGGAGGGGCTGGGGACGGGTGGTGACTTACGGTGCTTGGGTGCAGGCTGGTGGGAAAGGTGGTGGCACTGGGGTGGCACTGGAAGCATGAGCTTTGGCCAAGGGGTTTCTGCAGGAAGTGCTTAGAGAGCAGTTGCCTTAGTGAGGAATCAGAAAGACAAACTTTAAATATTTGTACTTCAGAGAAGCAGTTATTACCTCATTTATCCTCCTGCAGAGACACAGCTGCTTGGCTGGAGCTGTGAGAGGTGGTGCACAGGGCTCTGCAGCATGAAGCCACTGAAGGAAGAGTTAGGCCAAAGCATCCACCAGAGAAAAGGGGAAAAAAGTGTTTTTTTACCTTCTGGTTTGCCCCAGTTCATGGATCTGAAGCCAATCTGACACAGAGAAGGAATTTCCTGTTTCTTAACCAGGCAACCTCAAGGTAGGAATTTATGGGAATTTTTTTTTCCCCCAGACCATATGGAAGTTGAACAAATAATGGGGCAGAGCAGCAGGGAAAAGTTTTCACTTTAACGACACCACCTCTTGCCTTTTTTTGTCCAGGGGACCTAAAGCAAAACATTGGCAAGTGTATTTTTGGCAAAAGGTAACAATCCTGAAAGCACAGGCTGCAGCAACAGCATGCGGTTTGGTGGCCAAGAAGCGAGAACGGTGCTCCACTCATTAAGCACCTCTATTTTCATTATTGCTAAGAGTTCTGCATTGTGCTCCAAGGACTGAGCAAAACAAACAGTTATTATGGGCTCCTGATGTCAGTATTTATTAAGGCAGCTGAGTCGCCCTTGCTGGGGGGTTTGCAGTGGCCTCGGAGGAGCATTGGCTGGGGCTGGCGGAGGAGGTTGCTGTGGTTTGTAGAAGTGCTCGGGCAGCCCCGGACAGGCGGTGTGGTTGAACCGGTCCTGGTGCCGTCACAGGAGGTTTTAGCATCATAAGGATATTCACCATTTCCAGCTCCCAGCTCATTGGGTGGCCGATCCCTGATCCATCTTCTTGCTGGGTTTTTCTGGGGGGTCCTAGTCTGAGCCTCTCTTACCTGTCCCTTTTTTCAAACCCATCTTTATCAAGTAGCAGATCCTTTTTGAGGGTGTTCCTCTAATATTATTCAGACTAGATTAGGAGGTTTAACTGCTACAAAGACATTTTTTACGTATGAAAGATGTCTAGTGGTACAGAGATACCCTCTTTTAAAAAAAGAGGCCCTACAAACTCCGGCAACGCTTAGCTTAGTGAAGCTCTATTGCAAGAAGCATTTCCCAGAAAAAAAAAAAAAAAAAAATTAATAATAGTTTTCATAAGCCGTATATGCACATACAGCACATCAAAGCCAACCAAAGCAGTATGGCTTTCCCGAGTAGATGAATCCTTAACATTTATCTCAGCTCCCTGAAGTTACTGCTCTAAACGCATGAAGACCACCCTAACCGCGCCCCAAAACACTGACCTGCTGGTACGATATTACCCCAAAACGTCCAGTGACAGCTTCTCATCACAATCCTGGCACTTCCGCAGAAAGGGAGTTACAGCAAAGACATCTTCTGGAGCACTCACATAGCGCAAAGCGCTCTTGGCATCCTCCAGAGCGCTCTTGGCATCCACCTCCTGAAAGCACGGGGGTTTCTCCTAACAAACCGCTGCCCGGGGAAGGGGAGCCTGCTCTCCAGAGACAGCTCAGCCATTGCAGTTAAATGGATATTTTGCCACCAACCATTAAGGTTGTTTATGCAGTGCCTGGGGTCAGCTTCCCGCTGTCTCGTGGAGCAGTCCTCCTCATTGCTGCTTCATGAAACATTAAAAGCTGCGCTCGAGCAAAGTGTAACTTCAGAAGCGATAAAAAGAAAATCTCCCCTGAAGAAGAGCTGGCTCAAAGCAAAGCCTTTTCCCCAGCCTCATTAAAACTGCAATTGCTCTTCATGCTACTGCTACAAGACCCTCTGCTCGCCTCCACATCCCTTCCGCCCCCATCCTCTTCCCCCACCTCTCGTGAAGGATGTGGCAGAACCAGTGGTGGCTGACCTCACACCGGAGGTATTCTTTTTGTTTTTTTAAAGAAATGGGGTTAAAGAGCTGACGAAGATGAACTATTGCATTTTCTGACAGCGGCAAGTTGGATGGCAGGAGGAGAGAGCTGACGCTACATGGCTACTTGCCGTACCAACATTAGAAATGCAGCTTATGCAAAACGTGCTCAACATCTCTTACACCTTAAGGACAACGAAAACCGTCACATGCAAAAGGTAACACAGAACAACCTTCTAACAATGAGCCATTTTCCGCACCACCTTCCCTTTCTTCAGTATTTCTCCCGGTGAATTTAGGGCTTGGGAAGCACCTCGGGTGCCGCCGCAGCCCTGGAGACTCAGCCTTTGGCAGGGCTCACGCGGGGCTGTGGATAATCACCTTTGAAACTCAACCTATCATTTGCAGGCAAAACACCTACCCAGCATTGCAGCATCCAAATACTCACCTTGGGTTTATAACCTACGAAATTATAGAATAGCCTATTCTTATTCCTTGAACTTCTGCTGCTGCCTTGCAAAATGGACTTCCTACAGCTCCTGCTCCTCCTCACCCCTGCTGCCTCTGCCAATGCTTAAAAGCCTGATTTCCAAAGAGCTAGGATAATTATTTTGCTTAACTCAAACAAATAATTTTGTTTAAGCCTATGATAATAAACCCTCTGAGGGCTGAAACCGAAACACTGCTGGTAACTCTGTAGGTGGCAATTTCCAGCGGGCACGTGGGCCGTACCCGGTATCGGACCCTGCCGCTGGTTTTATTGCTCCGCTCAGACCAGCTGGATCCCACTTTCCCTCCACAACACGGAAAGGACCATGGGGAAGTGCCCAGGATCTCGCTGGATCAGGCAAACCGAACATCTCCACACGGGTGTTACCTCTCCATGAACTACTGGAGCCCTTAGCAGTGATGAATTATTGAAAGCACCGCAGCTGATTTATGAATGTACCTGTTTCCATCTCATTATGAATTCCCCCAGTATCTCCTTCTCCTCAGCTCGCTGCAAGATGATTTTGAGCTCACATTTTAATTTCTTTAAGCATAGCGAGCTCTTGCTGCAGCAAATTAATGAAGATTTCTTAAACCCCAGTTTACTTTTCATTCAGTTAGTTTACACTTCATTCAGCTCCTGTAGCAGATGGCAAGAAGCTCCTTAATTATGCTCCATGGTCACCACGACCTCTCTCAGAGAAAAATCTGGCGTATGCCATATTGAATTCTACATTGTTCCCCAGGCTGGTGATGAGAGATGGGGTGCCTTGTGCCAGTCCCCCAAAACCCACAGCCACATTACCCAAAGCACTCCCGGCCTGGTACCACCGCCCGGGGCTCTCCCACGAGCCAAGGATGGAGCAGGGCTGAGAGACTCCCCCCCCCCCGAAATCCCACAACCAAAGCATCATTTTAACTGCATTTTAATATCCGACTTTTTGGGGGTGATAAGGAAGACTCAAGCATTTACTGCAGCAGGGATGAGGTTGTCCTGCAGCCCCTAGTTTGTTGTCTCTGGCAGCAATGAACTTGGGGTGATCCTACAGCAGATACCCCTCCATGGGGTCCCCCAACAGAGGCAGAGGATAATTGCTTCAGCCTCTGGCTTGCTTCAGCCAATGTACCAGCTGCTGATTAGTTTAATCATGTTGCTGACATGCAAGTGGCACCGCAGCGTGCAGGGTGACTGGCACTAATTTCAGAAAATGAGCGTAAGCGCTCTTTTATTGTCATAAAGGTAGAAGCTGCGGCGAGCGGCTCTCGGTTGCTATAGGAACCCATCAACCCTGGGGAAAAGCCAAATTGCTGGACCGATGCAGCTCCTTTGGAGGTGGCATCGGGGGGGCTCTTTCTGGTGACACCCCTCCTTGTCCCAGAACAGCATCAGGGCAACTTCAAGAGGCAAACACAGTGGTGGGGATGTCTTCCAGCGCTGCTCCAAGCCCTGGAGTGGTTACACAGCAATAACTATGCTACAGACCTTGTACTTACACAGCCTGAGATGCCCCTCTCCAAAATTCGGCCCCTCTGGCCGTAGGTGCTTGACTCTGAGCTTCCATACACCTGGTTGGAAATAGCCTCAGTGCTGGGTGTCTAACCTTGCCCAGATGTTGTGCTCTGGAGGTGCCTACTTCTTCTGTTGGCCATAAAAAGACCATGGAGAGCCTGTTCAGCTGTACCTGTCTCTTGTAACCACCTAAAATTCGACAAAATCCATTCCCATTCTGGGAGAGATAGTCCCTGTCCCCCTGCAAACCTCTGGACACAGCAGTGAGGATGACCGCGGGTGGAGCAGGGATCTAAACCAAAGAGACATCCCCACAGTGGAGATGTACAAGCGGCAGAGCCAGGGTGAAGCTCAGCTCTCCAAAATCTGTTGTTTCTCTGCCCCAGGTCTCTGATTTTCATCCCTCTGCTCAGGCAGATGCAGAGAGACATGCTGCCTCCCAGCATCGGCCCCAGCCTTCCCAGTTACCCCACCAACCTGCTGCAAACTGCTTTTTAAGCCCCACTCCTTGCACATGATGTTGCAGCACAAAGAAGCCGACGTGGTTTTGGTTTTTTTTTTTTGCAGATGTATCTACAACACTTAGCCACTGAACACGAATAGGTCCAAGGCTGGATTTCGAGGTGGTGGATGGTGACTCCTCACTAGCTGCTCTTAAGCTGGCAACGTGCCAATGTTTTCCTGTGAGCTCCAGTGCCGGAATAAAATGAAACCACAGCCCTGTGATAAACGAGGTCAAAGCCTAATGAAAGAGATAGGGATGAAGTGGCTAACGGAGAAAAACCTCTGCATCATCACATATTCAGCTGAAATTAAATTTGCGAAACATAAAGCCGCTTTAAAGGAAAACCTTTAAGAAAACCTGATGTTCCAGAAAATACAAAGACTTTGTGTGTACAAAGCTCCTGTCACACTCACGGGATGTTTTCACGTGGGTGAGACCTTTGCTGCCGCAACCGTGGCACCATCCCCATCCCACACACATCACTTGCTGATACTGAGCCCCATCCTGCAAACATCCCTAGGAGCCCTGAGAAGCCCCCGAGAGCGCTAACAACTGTTCAGCGATGGATGCAACATCCCACTTTGCTGCCATGCACAGGTTGGAGAAAACCTCCTAGCCCCCCGCTTTGGAGTGTTTGGTTAATTGTAATAGATTGGAGAGAGACAAGGTCAGGTCAAAACCTGGGGTGTGGAGCCCCACTGCCACACAGACCTCAGATCTGAGATGAAAATCTGCGTGAGAATTTGGCAGCTCTGCCAATTCTCACTGCTGAGCAAAAAAAAATATAATCCAACTGCCAATATCCCTCCTGACCTCTGCTGCGTCTGAAATCAGGAAATCAGTGGGCTGGAGGGATGCACTTAATAAAAATGTTGGAAATCTGAGGCATGTGGACTCAAGCACAGGAGATGGCACAAACCGGGCAAGGTGCCGGGACACAGCCCTCAGTCCTGGTGCGTTTTCGGGCTGTGAAGGTCTGACAAAACCACCCTCAGATGACGGTAGTGGATGGAGATACCCACGGGGCGCATGAGGCTGGTAACACACGCAGTGATCCTGGCACAGGCCTGCCCTGAGACACTCAGTCAAGTTAAAAAAAAAGTATCTAGCCCCAAAACTTGCCAAAACGCAGCTTGTTTGCTTGCATCTAGCCCCAAGCAGGCTAAATTTAAACTAAAAGATGAACAAGACTGATGCAAGAGCAGCCTGGACATGACAGGCAGCGAGGTCAGCTCACCAGCAAGCCCAGCGCTTGTAACATTTTCTTAAATGTCCTGAAAAAGGAGGATTTGAAAGAGAAACACGACAGCAGGATGAGAACCAGGCGATGGAGACAGTATTTTGGTAGGGGGACAAAGGGTCGCTGCAGGTTTTATCAGGGCTCTGAAGGAAAGTCTGCTTTTGCTGCTGGCATGTATGTGATGCTGATAAAGGTCCAAAGGTCTGGACTAAGATCCTTGCAGTTCTTTACTAACACAACAAAAAAGGGTATTGCAACAACCACGCTGGGTTGTAACAAGAGCCTGGGCAAAGCTTGATCTGGCAAATGGATTAATTTTTTAGATTTACCCTCAAACTCAGGCAAGGGCACAGCCTGGCCCTTCTTACCCTGGCAGGGACCGTCACCCTCCTGGGCCACCCTGAGCCTGAAGCAATGCTGGGAGGTATCTGGGCAGCTTTACTGATGCTCCTTTCTCCTGTATTAACAAGAAATCTTAATTTATACACTTGCCACAGGGAGTTTTCAGGCTGCCAGCTCCTTCCTTTCACTGAAGACGACACAGTTTCTGGATCTCCATAATTATTTACACGTGGGCTGTATTTATTGGCAATTAAATGGTTCAGTGGCTTCGAGACATTAGTCTCTCTTCTAAACATGTTGTCTGCCAGATTGCTTCCTGCCAGCAATCCCTGTGGGCTGGGAAATTTTGCTGAGCCCTCCGGGGCTGCGCGTGTATCGGAGGGAGCAGCTGGCAGAGCCTCCCTGCTGAGGCCGCCGTGCTCCGCTCTCCCTCGGAAAAAATAATGCTATAAGACAGCTTCATATTCGGCACTTAGGAGCCAACGAGAGGGGACTACGTTTGCTTTAAACACATTTGCAGCCAGGCGGATCCAAGCCCTGGGAGACCAGAGAGATTGCAGGGATGGTTTCCGTGGGAAACCACCGGGGAAAAATGCACTGACCCAGGAAAACACGCAGCAGTTTGGCAGAAATTGCAGAGGGAAAATTTAAAAAAAAAAAAAAAAACAGCAATCTGGTAAAACGTCTGAAGAGCCCAGAAAAATCTGCTGTGGTCCTGCTAAAACATGCGGCAAACCTGGCAAAGCATGCGGTGGGCTGGTAAAACATGGAGCAAAGCCAGTACCATGCAGTAAATACACAGTGGCTCTGGCAAGACGTGCGATAACCCTGGGTAAAACATGCAGCAGCCTCAGCAAAATATGCACTGATCCCAGTAAAATAAGCAGCAGCTTGGTAAAACATGCCGTGGCTTTTGCAAAACATGCAATAACTCCAATAAACCATGTGTCAGCCCCAGCAAAATACACAGTGATCCCAGTAAAACACGCGGCAGCCTGGTAAAACATGAAGTAACTGCAGTAAAACATGCAGTGGCTCTGGCAAGACGTGCAATAACCCTGGTAAGATACGCAGCGGCCCCAGAAAAATATGCAAAAACCTGGTAAAACACGAACCAACCCAGGAAAGCATGCAGCAGCCCTGGCAAAACGTGCAATAGTTTTGATAAAGCATCCAGCAGCTGCCGAAAAACATGTTGTGACCCTGGTGAAGCCCGTGATGACCTGGTAAAACGTGTGGTGAGCGGGTAAAATACACAGTGACCCCGTCCGAGCAGACACCGGCCTTAAAATACCCCGTTTCCTCTCTCATTTCCCCTGCAACCTGCATTTGCGGTACCGGGTGAGGGTCCGCTCACCATCGCCTCGTCCCAACTTCCCACTGTCCCCTCCGCCTTGAACCTGCAGCCAAAGGCCAGGAACCCTCATCCCTGGCAACGCGGAGAGAGGCAGCGCGACTGCCGCAGGGAGATGGGGACCCATGGAGGGTGGGATGGTGCTGAGAAACAGGGGGGATGAGCTTAAATAGGGCAAAAAGCAACCCCTGAGCTGGGCAGCTCCTGAATTCCCATAAAGTGGGATGCAAAATGGCTCCAGGGTGAAGAAGTTTGTATTGTGAAGCAGGAAGGGAGGTTTGGCCTCCAGCAGTGTGAGTTTGTTAAAAAAAAAAAAAAGAGAAAGGGAAAAAAAGAAAGAAGCAAAAAGAATGAAAGAGAAAAGAATGACGGGGGAAAAAGGACAGGGGAAAAAGGACAGGGCAAAAAACAAAAGGAAGCTCAACTGTAATTTCAAAGTCCAGGAGGCTGCTCTGCTCTCCAGGGCTGCTGCAGCGGCTTGGCTCCAGCAGTTCACCGCCACAAACGGCACCAGAAAGCCTCTTGGGGCTGAATTTCCAGACCAGGTGGAGCTTCTTGCTGGGCAACTCTGAGCGGGAACATCGCGCTCCGTCGTGGGAGCATCCCAGCCCAGCGCGGGGACCGAGAGACACGGAAACACGGGCCGGGGCTGCGGGGGCCACGCTGCGTCCCCACGGAGGCGGCTGCTGGAGGGAAGAGCAGGTGCCCAAAGCCACTCTGAAAGAAGCTTACAGCTATTCAAGCATCCATTAAAATAAGATGCAGGGCTCATTCGTGCTATTGCAAGGCTTTTTTTTTTTTTTTTTTTTTTTAATTATTTTAAGGAATTGTCTGACATCTCCAAGGTCAGGGTGGATTCCTGCAGAGCTGCTCTGGGGAAGCATCCGGCACGGTGCTGAGCGCTCGGGGCAGACATGGTGCTTTACAGAGACTTTGTGCCTTTGCAGCATTGTCCCGTCAGCACCGGGAATTTGCTGCCAGACCCAGTCCGAGCTCCGGCCTGGCTCCATGGAGCGGGAACAGCAGTCGCCCAGCAGTGCTGCCGCCCTTTGTGAGCGCGCAGTGGGAAAGGGCAACAAAAATCTGCCCTCCCGCCCAGCGAGAAGAGCGCTTTTTCAGGAAACCAGATGCTTTCGCTGCTGCCCTGAACGTCCCCACCTCCTCGCCAAACCACCTCCCAGCCCCTGCCATCCTTCAGAACAACTTTATTCCCCCCAAGGCCAGGCTTGCTGCTCACAGGGCTTTAATCAGCTTGAAACCCACTTGGACTTGCTAATAAGCCCCACGCAGCGGGATGGAGGTGAGCAAGGAGTGTGGGGATCTGGATATTTAAGTGCATTTATTCTATTTTCAAGTTTTAAATTTCAAGCTTTTGCTGTTTTCCCCCTGCCTGGCCTTTTCCCAGGCTTAGCTGCTGTTTTGCAAATGAGCCTGAATTGCCTCAGTCCTGCTCCGCTGCTGTCAGAAAAGCAGAGCCCGGACCCAGCTGGGTTATTTAGCTCTTTATCCTTCACTCCTCACTATTATTCCGGTGTCTTAAAAATCTGCCAGACAGGCACAGCTTCAGCAGGGTTTTCACCGGGCTGTCGCTGGTTTTAGCAGCCCTGTTTTCCTCCTCACCTGATGCTCCCCAGCAGAGCTACAGCCATAAACACCATTTTGCTGGTTGCTGTGAGCTTATTTCCAAACCACCAACCCCCACGTGTTGGATGGAGGGGGGGAAATACACCCCCAGCCCTTTTAAGAGAGCAGAAGGATGCATTTAAGCCCCAAAGCGTTGTTGTTTCCCATTTCTTCTACTGCCCGAGCTCCCACCAGCAAACACCCCTTACCAGCACGGTCCAGCGCGGCTGTGATGCTGTGCAGCTCCCGAGAGCCGCCGAAAGGTGCCGTTCCCCGCCGGGAGCCCTGCAGCTCGCAGGTGAACCCCGACGGTGCTTTACTTTTAGTCTCTCTTGCGGCACAGCAAGGTCTCCGCGGCTCCCTGTGGCGCTTCGGAGAGGTATAAAGCAAATTCGTTGAGCTTCTTGGCTCGAAATCCCGTCAAGCTGCGCTAAAAGCAAACAGAAGACGCAATTTATAATTCTGTGGTTTGGGTCTGCAAAGCAAAAGGCTTTTGGTAAGTTTTAAAAACAAAAGGTGGGTTTTTTTCCAGAAGAAAAGGAAGCCACCTCATTATGTCTTTATAGGCAAGTGCAAAACAGACCTGGAAAATTCCCTGACACCGGGAGGAGGTCGCATATAACCAAGGCAGGAGACTCCCACATTTTGTGTGAGACGGGATTTCAGTTTCGGTTCCCAGCCCCGCTGACAACACCCTCTGAGATGCCGAACGCCCAGCACAGCACGGTGCCTCTGGCCGTTACAAGACGTGCAGGACTTATGCACATAAGAGCTTCAAATGCTGCAGGAGCAACACAAAAACTGCTCCAGGGCTTATTCCCCCTCCAATATTTGGTGTGAGCTGCACAGAAGTGCACAAATACACAAATTTGTGCAAAATACACAAATTACACAAATACAAGTATGTACCCAAACAGGGTTGGCATCAGCACAGCCCCAGGTGAGCCCTGTCCTGCCAGCCCCTGGGATGGTCCTTGAAATGCTACAACCATCTGCTGTGGGTTTTGCTTTATTTGCCAAATAGCTGGTGTCTACATTAACTTTTTTGTTTTCCTCATTAGACTGCAACCAAACCACAGAATCATTCAGGTTGGAAAAGACCCTTGGGATCATCAAGTCCAACCATCAGCCCTACTCTACAAAGTTCTCCCCTACACCATATCCCCCAACATCTCATTTAAACAACTCTTAAACACATCCAGGGATGGTGACTCCACCACCTCCCTGGGCAGCCTATTCCACTGTCTGACCACTCTTTCTGTGAAAAATTTTTTCCTAATGTCCAGTCTGAACCTCCCGGTGTTGGAGTTTAAAGCCATTCCCTCTTGTTCTGTCACTCATTACCTGTGAGAAGAGACCAGCACCAACCTCTCTACAATGTCCTTTCAGGTAGCTGTAGAGAGTGATGAGGTCTCCCCTCAGCCTTCTCCTCCTCAAACTAAACAGCCCCAGCTCCTTCAATCACTCTTCACAGGATTTGTTAACCAGACACAAACACTGGATGTCATAAAGCCGCGGCTTCCTGCAGCCTCGCTGGGGCAGGTCTGATTTCGAGCTGAAAGAACTTGGGCCGCTGAAAATTTCTGCTCTGGCAAAACTCTTTGTGAAAACTTCAGGTGCTGCTCCAGCTTTGCAGAGCTGCCCTCTCAGCTCCCATCACAGACAGCCAACCTATATGCTCTGCAGACCCAGCTTGCAGTTTAAGGGCAAACAGAGGGCTTTTTGGCTCGTGCATCACCAAAGCAGCCGCACAGGCAGCGCTTGCCCGTGGCTGATGGTGAAGCGTAAAAATCCAACAGCAACAGGTGGATGTGCTGGATGCTGGGATCGATCTGCAGTGATTTATAGGCTTTGTTTTCGGGAGGAAGGCAGGCTCTGGGCACCCACAGGGAGCTCTAGGGCTGGCTAAGCCAAGCTCTCAGCAGGAGTCACCCCGTGCTGAGCCACAGGCTCATCCATGCCGGCGATGAAGGTCTCAGCGTTGCAACGCGGGGCCGCAGCATTGAAGCAACGCAAAGCATCTCCCCCAAGCAGAGCCACAGCCAAGTGCTGCGGGGGCTCTGCAGTCCTGCTCACATTGCAGTGACAAAGGGGGGGGGGGGGAAAAAAGGGGGAGTTTTTGGTGCAGCAAAACCCCCCGGCTGCGGGCACTCATCCGGGCTGCGATCGCACCAGGAACCTCGGAAGTCTTACAGCACTTTTCCCACGGTTGCTTCCCTATTATTCTTTTTAACAGCCTGTGACGCCATCGGTGCATACTGAAGTAATTTGCTGAATGGGGCTGTAATATAAAGCATGAACTGGCAGCGCTGAGGAAGTTTGGAGGGATGGAAAAAATCACCCTCCTGCCTGTTCTTCTAACGTGCACTAAGGAGATGAGAAAACTGAGTTCAGGAGGTCAGCAGAGCCTCTCTCACCCCCCACATGGGACTGCACCTACAAAACACTTCCTGGGGCACTATGAAATACCCCGGGCAGGGACGCAGAGCACCCCTGGGTGCTGGGGACATGATGCCAGAGTTTCCAGAAGGATCTGTTTGCTTTTTTTGCACACAACTTGGAGAAAAGCTGGGAGCAGCTGACCAGCCGCGGGATGCTGATGGAAAAAGCACGGGAAAGCAGATTTTTGACACGATGCTCTTCTCCCTCTCCTCCCTGCAGTTGTATATGGATACTTTCTTTTCTTTAACTGCTTTATCAGCCTGTCTTTGAGAGGAAGCTGTAGCAACAGGTCCTACTTCACTGCAGCTGATGGTAAGTCCTGCTGGGAAGTGTAAGGCGACGGGTAATTCCCATCGAGGGAGAGCAGACCGTGCTTCGGGTTGGAGCTGTGCCCAGAGACCCCAACACACGATCGTTTCATTCTGCAAAACTGGGACTCCATTCAGGTTGTAAAAATGATATCTTTGCTCTCAAATCTCTTCCATGTGTGTGCTGGGGTCATATCTGCTGAAATGAGAAAAAAGTTGGTCTTTTCCACAGGCGAATTCAACAAACGGGCCTGACTGCAAGTGAGCTGGCTGTGGCCCTCTTGGCCCAGTCCTCAGCAGAGCTCTTGGCCAAAATCTGCCCAAGCTCTTCGAGGGAGAAGGTCCCCAGCAAGGACAACCTGCATATGGTGCTGGTGAAGCAACCAGACAGTGGACAGCCAAGAAGGTGTCCATCCTGCAGAAGTTCCTTTAGTTCACCTTCATTTCAGGAGTCCAAGGGGAAGTTTGGTTGCTTAAAAGCCACTTCTGTGGCTTACCAATTTATCTGAAGAATTTGAAAAATCCTCTCTTGACTTGAGGAGCTGGATCAGACCTGGATCCCTGGGATGCACCTGCCCGATGCCAGTTGGCCAACAGCCCTTCCCAGCGTTGGTGAAAAGCCCTTCACCAAGGCACATGCAGGAGTTGGCCCAACAAGCCTCTGGTCTGGGGCTGCGATGATCTCTGCTGCTGGGAGCCAGAAGATAATTAAGAACAGCCTCTTCAGGCACCGCTTACCGGCAAGCAAGACACGTCTCTATCAGCTGGCTGGTATTGTTCATGGCTAGCCATGACCGGCAGCCGACCCTCACACCTGCGTGGACCCACCCCCATTAAAGGCTCCAGCTCTGCTTCTGCCACTTAGCTGGGAGAAAGCTGGAGCTTTAACACTCCTGCTCTTTCCTAATTGCCTGGTTTGGCCATTGATACCCAAGTGCTAATTGCTGATGGTCAGCAAGCCATTCAAAACTAGCTGCAAGGAACAGCAGGCATGATTTTAACCAGTGGGATTTTTTTTTTTATTTTTAAAACAAAGCCACTCTCCCTTTCTTGCTGTGAGCTGGCTATTTCTCTAGCAGATGGCCAAAAAAAGCAGAGTTTAATGACCAAAAAAGCAGAGTTTAATGCAGCTACCTTGGGATACATAGGAAGTGTGCGTGCAACGCGAATTCCCTCTCCTCTGTATGACCTTACCGGGGGCAGTTTCTCTCTCCCAGACCTCAGCACCTCTCTTTTCCTTTAGCATCTTCACGAGTACTTTGTTGATCTCTTACTTCTGGAAGCAAGGAGAGATGTGACTTCATGCCACCCTGTGTGTGCCATTGTAGCTGGAGCTGTGATTCCTCTTTCCCCGCCACCTTCAGCAAACACATCCCAGGGGATATAAGGGCCTTTTTCCATCCTTGACCCCCACAAGGCCATGGAAAGATGTGACTCCCCCCAGCTAAACTTCACAGGTAGAGACATGTCCCTCAAAGTCACATCCCCATGGACACGTTTTTGGGCTGCCTTGCAATTACCTGTGGCAAAGACAAACCCTCTAATTCCTTGTGCAGGGGCTAAGAAGGGATCAGGGGCAGGAGATAGTATTTTTTTTTCCCCCCTAATGTCACACATTTGGGAGCTGATGTAGTAAAATGATCCGTAAGCACACTACTAATCCCAGAGCCACCCGACCCCTCTCTTTGTGTGTCGGCAACGGCACATTCCCAGTTTCCCAAGTTGCCATAGCCCAATGCTTGCAGTTAGTTCAGCTTTGATGCAAATGTGCTGGTTCTGAATGATGAAATTCTTCAGATTAAAATGCAGTTCTCTGAGATCTGGTCTAGAAGCTGCACGTCACCATCTGCTCCCAAATTTACACCTCACTTGAAACCAATTATAATTTCTTACCCAATGCCAACCTGGGGGAGATCAAGCTCCCTCTAAGATACACAGTCCTAAAATTCAGAATTCTGCCACCTTGACTCCAAATCCCCACAAATATACAGGTAAATGGTACCATGGACGGGAAGCCCACGTCTGCCACCCTTGGACCCACAATCTATCATCCAGTTTTCCGACCATCCGGTGGCTGCTCTTGGAAATCCTAGCACTTGAACTGATTTTAGCATGCGTGATTTTCTTGGATAGGCACTCCCAGAGACAAGATATATATTTGGTTTCTTCTTTTAAGCTCATTGCCTATTTTTAAGCTTTTCATTGATGCAAAGAGAAAGCAGGTCAACACCTCATGGCTTGGCCTACTGCCAAACTCAGTGGGTGGACACCGTACAACAGCAGGCAAGAGCTTTAGCCATGAATTTGTCCTCATCTTCCAATTTCTTCATATCATTTCTCAAGGAATGGGAGTATTGCTGGACAGATTTTTTCATTAGCCTGAAGAGAGCTGCTTTTGAATAAATCAACTGATTCAAACCCTATGCAGAGGAATAAATCTGCACGCAGGGCCACTGCTTAATTTGGTGGCACAAGCGCTGGAGAAAGAGCAGATGAGGTTTGTACAAGCCTTTTCCATCCAGTTGATACTTCTGATTTCTCCATTTGTGGCTCTTTTGAGCCAAAGGACAAATTGCCAAGAGTAAGGGTATCCGAGGGAAATCTCGTGGAGGCACGTGGGCTCCCGCAGAAGTTGCGTGACCGACAGGGTGTCCCCTCCTCCTTCCTGCTGGCTCTGGGCCTGAAGATATTTTGCTCACGATGCAACTTCCATTATTTCCATAGCAACCATCTTTTGTCAGGTCTCAAGACTGGAGATTTTTAACAACTCCATTTGCCAATTCAAGCCCCAGAAGGAAGTGGGCTGCAAAAGGAGAAAGTTCTCATTCAAATGCAAAATAGCTGCAATAATAGCTGAGGGGTGCGGGGGGGCCATCCCTTGGGCACGTTGCTTTTCATCCAACCGTTCCTCCTTTGCTCGGTTTATGCTGTGTGAAAGAGCCTCATCCAGTGACACTTTTGACACTGGAAGCCACGACGTGCGTTGGGGCACTCAGACAATGCCAAGCCCAGCTGGCATGGGCCTGAATGAGATCTCCCTCTCCCTAATGAAAAGATATTTCTTTGCTTCAATGGGAGCTTTGATCTGGGTCTGTCAAAACCACCCTGGGGTCTCTTGGGAAGATGTGCTTTATGCCTCTTAGCCCCCAGCCCCTTCCTAGGCCAAAGAGGTCCTCTGCCCTCTGTCCCCTTCTTGCAAGAAGCATCAGCTTCCATCATGTTGTATCTCAGCTCTTGGAAAGCCTAAAATTAATGATGGAACATGCTATGAATGGGCTTGTGTGTCATCACACCATGAAAAGACACCTGAGATGCCAGTGCTGCTGCTGAGCACTTGGTGTAGCAAAACCCCAGAGGGGATGGAGCTCATCGCTTCTGCCCACTACCAGCACACGCGGCTGTTACTGCTGTGAAATGATAAATATTTTGTGTAAGTTTGCTGTCCTGCCTTCTCTAGCTCCTCGTTGGGATATAGGGACCCCAGCTCATACCTGGCTCGTTTGCAAATTGGAGCCATGGAAGTCTTACAAGCCCCTCCCAAATCTCAGCCTAGAGGTTCCACTGGCCTCTCCCTAATTTTGGCCCCAGAGGTCTCACCCAGAACAGCTTTCTTAGGGTAACACAGGTATTTCTTCTCCCAGAAGACAACTAACTTCAAAGTCAACCAATAATTTGGCTGTTCATTAGAAAAATAGCAAATTAAGTAAGAAGCATTTTGTGCTTGTACATTCACTTTTTTTTGTTACCACTTACTTTTGCAGTAGCCTACAGCCAGCAGCAGCCCCTTGCACTGAACTCTTTTCAATGAAGTCCTTTTCCTGTCATCTCCCAACACAAACTAGTACAGAACTGGGACTGGAGACACCTCGATGGCAATGAGGAGGCAAGGAAGCGGGGCTGCTGGCAGGAAACACAGATTTTCCAGGGGTTCCCCAAAAGGAAGCTCTTTCTTGGTGGCCAGAGAAACTACATTCTCTTTCATAAAATCTCATTTAAAACCTGCGGGCGACCATGAAAACCAGTTCTGCTCCGAGCATCGCGTGGAGTCCCTGGCTCCAGCAGGAGCAGGCTCTGGCACGGCGGGTTCGGGTCCGTGCCCCCACCTCGCTGCCTGCCTGGGCAATTAGATGAGGCATCTTTTAAACTGCAATCCTGCAAAGAAAAAAAGAGACCCAGGCAATGCAGACTTCCAAAAGGAAAGATTTGAATGTCCCACCCTTCCCCACAACCTTTTACAATGCCTTTGACAATGGCTTTGCTGTCCTTTTCCGGGACCTTTGTGGATCTCATGGTGATGGCGGAGCCCCGCCGCCTTGGCAAATCTTTGCTGATATCATTACCCACAAAAGGGCTCTAGAAGCCTCTGTGATGTTTTCACTCGATTCATGTATTTATTTTTTTTCCCTTCACTGAGCAAACCCCTCCATGACTCAGGCGGTGGCTGAGGCACGTGTGTGTGTACGCCGAGCCGCCAGGAAACCCCAGCTCCAGCCCGGAGGTTTCCGCAGCCTGCCCCGATGGGCGCTGCTGTCAGCTCCAGATGACATTTCAAACCCATCTCCAGCTTGCTTGCTTTTTTCCCTAAGCTTTTTCCAACCTCAGCAAAAGCAAACGTGGAAAGACGCCTGGTCTTTGAGAGAACAGCAGTCCGACGTCGGAGCGCCATCCCAGCACCTTTTGAACTCAACATTTTTATCTTTAGCTGCTTTGGTGCCCTTTGGTCCCGCATTGCAAGAGGGCAAGGCAGGGCATGCTCTGCACGAGTTCACCAAAAAACCAGGCAGGAGCGTTTAGACATCCCTTGGACACAGGACCAGCCTTTTTGGGTGCATTTTCACCAACAGAGAGCACAGGAAGCAGCTCTGGTAAAGAGCCAAGTCATGCCTGAAGCACACAAATAAAAAACACTGTGGTTTACTCCAGATATTCATCTTGCTGTTGCATGCAGACACTATCTAAGCCTTGCATATAAAAGCAGACCTGTAATAAAATTTTTACATCCACCTGCAGAAAGAAAACAGTAGAAAGGGTAGATACACAGTAGAAAGGGCAGATAAACGCTAGAAAGGGCAGATAAATGGTAGAAAGGGTGGATAAATGGTAAAAAGGGTAGATAAACAGTCAAAAGGGTAGACTTGCCAAGCTGGTGAACAGGGCTTTAAACTAAAGTTGTTGGGGAACCTCAATCCACCCCACTCCTACCAGTTTGGTGGCAGTGCCAGCAGTAGCTGCCCAGAGCCTGGCGAGGGGTCCCAGGGCAGCAGGAGAGCACCTGAGGAGCAGCACAAAGCAATTCCAGCCAGTAAGTCAGCTTCCTTGGGGCCCAACTGAAACACCCCTGTGCAAACACACGTAGCATGAGGAATAACCAGGAGGCGCTGGAGACGTGGGCACAGCTGCAGGGCTACGGGCTTTAGCATCAGGGAGCCATGGGGGGATGGCTCCTGCGGCTGGAGTGCTGGGATGGAAGGACACGGGCTCTTTAGGGGGGACAGGCAGGGAAAGGAGGAGGGGGGGTTACCCTCTATGTCAGTGCCCAGCTGGAGAGCACCGAGCTCTGCCTGGGGATGGGTGAGGAGCCAGCTGAGAGCTTGTAGGTCAGGATTTAGATGAGATCTAAGGAAGAAATTCTTCCCTGTGAGGGTGGTGAGGCCCTGGCACAGGTTGCCCAGAGCAGCTGTGGCTGCCCCCTCCCTGGAAGGGTTCAAGGCCAGGTTGGACGGGGCTTTGGGCAACCTGGGCTAGTGGAAGGTACCCCTGCTCGTGGCAGAGGGGTGGAACTGGGTGATCTTTAAGGTCCCTTCCAGCCCAAACCAGTCTACGATACACTCTGGATAAACCAATTGCACTGACGGGATTCACACAAAATCCTGCCCCTCAGATTCATTGGGGAAAACCTTGTCTGATGCCAGGGAGGTCACACTCCTGGGCTGTACAGAGAGGCTGATCTGCAAAAGATGTTGAAGAAACGAGCCAGGCTGTGAGCAAGGAGGGGGAACGCAGAGACCACCTCAACCCACACCCTCATCTGGTCTGGTGGGGCATCTCCAGGTGCAATCCAGCCCTTGGAGACCCCTACTCCTGCACTAGGCAGAGGGATCCAGGACCACTCAGCCTCTACCTGGGAGCTACGAGAAGGGAATCCAGACCTAAATGTGTCTGCAGAGGGATATGTCCTACGCTGAGGACATCTGGGACCTTCATCCCATTCATCCCAGGAGACTAATCTTGCTGTACTGCTGAGCTCTATCACTGACAATGTTACAGCTGAGAGGCTCATGTCCCTATTTCTTTTGATCTTTTAATAAAAGTTCTTAGGAAAGCAAGCTGGTATTGATTTGGCTTCATCCACAAATAAACTTTGCCCCAAAAAACAAGACAAACTTTCTTGCCACTGCAGGATAAAAAACCCCACACTGCTTACCCACAGCCTATTAGGCAGAGGGCTGAGCATTTCATCTGTGTGAACCAGAAAAGGGGGAAGCTCATTTAATAGCTCGTTGCATTGCTGTAGTGCCTTAGTTCAAGGCTTTCATATGATTTTACAAACTCTATTTACCTCTCAGTCCTTGACCATGGGGTTTTGATCCAAGAACTCTTTCCCTGGTCTGCTCAGAACCGCTCCAAAGGCAAAAAGTCTCATTGAAGGACCCATCTCATGAAGTTTCCTCCATCTGGCACCAAAATCTTGGGAAAACCACCCTGCTCAGTTTGACCTGAGCTCCAGTCCCTGCTCCCAGACAGTGTGTGCAACTGAATAAGCATCTCTAAAATCACAGCCAACCCCCACCAAGAGACTATAGGTGCAAGTCCTCAAAAATGACATGGGGGTCTCTAATTACAAGGAGCTCTTTCAGTACAGCTCAGATCCCCAACAATAAAACACTGTTGATAAGCCCTGAGCAGGTATGTATGGAACACTGACTCCACCAAAATAACTCAGCCTCATTATACACAGCAGATCCATTGGAGACATCTTCTTTTGGCTCTTTCAAAATCCTTCCTGTGATGGAAGAAACGTCCCAAGGATGCTCGTGGTTCAGCATAAAAAAGAAATGCAGCTAAAAGTAAGAGACACGCTCCATGGTGATTCTCCTCCATCATAAACGAGGTTGAAAGCTGGTTTTGTGCCTTTTACAGGCATTAAAGCAGCTGTCCACGGCACTGCTTGCTCCTGCCGTGTTTCAGAAAGCTTTATTCCTGCTAGATACGGGGTCATGGCTACCAGCCAGCGAGGTGACTGGCAGTGTTAATGCATTTACTTCAGCACCAGTGCCTGGCAAGGAAGTTACTTATTTTTGCAAAAGCAATAGGAAAAGCTCCACAGGAAAGAGGAAAAATCTGACATACGCTCTGGAGCTCAGTGTGGAGACCAGAGGGAACATGTTTAAAACCTTTTTCTTCCTGCAAGCGGCCGACTGCAATGACCCTGGTTTAGAAATTCAGAGACATCAGGGTGTAGATGCCAAATTTTAGCTCAGTGAGGGCTCCTCATCACCAGAGCTGGCTCACCAGACCACCCTCCCAAATCATACAGGTTAAAGTCATTTCTTTGGTGCACTGAAGCTTCAATACCCATTCCCAGCATTGCGTTGCAAAAAGCCAACCCCTTAGGTTTTAGGTATGCTGAAATGAGGCTTTGCAGGTGTAACATTGGAATCGGTAAAGAAGATGACACATGAAATAATATTTTTGAAACAGCAAAGGATCCTGACCTGTCCTGCTCCCTCATCCAAAGGGGAATGCCAAACCAGCAGCTCCGAATGCCAAAAACCAAACGGTTCTCCTCTTCTCCACCAGTGTAGTCCAAGCACAATGCCGAAGGTATTAAACATGTTCACTGCAATTATTTAAACAAGACAAAGACAGAACAGGGACTGATTTCCCAGGCCTCTCAGAAAATGCCCTACATGTGGCTAATCACCGGGAAACAGGGACCTTCCCTCCCACACACAGAGGTTTTTCCATGTCTCAGTGGTCATTCCCGATGGACATGCTCAGAGCTACAGTACTCTCAGCACTGCAGAAATCGAGATCTTTTCCACAGGTCGTTAAGGAACTGCACACACGAGCCTCCTTTCACAAGAGGATCACCTTAACCAGACTTTTCCATGAGCAAGGAAATCAATCTCAGGTGTAACAGATGATCTATGAGAAATAACCCAGGAAATGAATTTAAAAAAAATAATTGCGACAGGTTGTAATTGCTTATTTTTAGTTCTTTGTGCGCGGCAACAAAATGTTTGTATGTAGATAAACCTGTAATGAACTTCTAAAGCAAAGAGACATCCTAGAAATTAGCATGACATAAATGCATGCCTGTATAAATGGGGAATTCTTTGCGATTACATCCTGTAACGGAGAGTTACAACAATTTAGGAAGCTGGTAACTGGCTTTGGAAAACGTTACTTGCTGGCTACTGGGACTTTTTTCCTTTCAGCAAAAAGAGATGTCAGCGAACTGGACAGACATGGATACACCGGCCAGGGAGGAAGACAATACAGCGAGCAGTGATGGACAGTTATCTTCTGAGACAAAGGATTTTATGCCCCTGTGCTCCCTCCAGCACAAAACCTCACATTGTTACATCTATATATTCCTCATAATATACATATAACAACATAATACAATATAGAAACATATTCCTGTCTGGAGTTAGGCACAACTGTTGCCAGCGAGCAGCCCAGGACTGAACACGCACCAAGCGTGACTCCCTACCTGCAAATTAACCATGTCATGAGCCAGGTATTTGGCAACATGAACCTGGGGAACTTGACCTTCCAAGAGAGATTTGTCCCTCCTAGACTCTTCATCCCTTGCCTTCTCCGATCACTGCCTTTCCTAAACAAGGGATTAAAGCATCTGTAAAACACCTGGGAAGTTTCCCTGCAATTAGCAGCCAAGCACTAGGATAAAACCAATTGTTAAGGTGCCCTAGCTGCCTTAAGGTGATTCCTTCTCTGGTAGAAAAACATTAGCAGAGGACAGTTTCAGCATCTGTGGAACTAAAGGGAGCTCCGTGCTCCACATCACGGCAGGCAAGCACACGCAGCTCTGGCCATTGTGCAGGCGCTGATCCAAGGGAAAGAGAAATCACTGGGTCCCCGTTCATCACCAGCGCTCACACGACGAGAGCGAAGCACTCGATCCCTTTCTGCAACACTGCGTTAAGACCACAAGAGCTGTGAGCGATGAAAGGATGGAGTAAAATAAATTCTTCCCTCAACTTTGGGCAAAATGGATTAGCGGGTCCAAGAGTTACCAGAGAAGGAAGAATAAACACATGCACATAAATGGTAAAATTCATGAGCACGTAAAATGCTTCTTGTTTTGTTTGTTTGTTTTTCGGTAGGCAGGCTAAGAAGGAACTAGTGATAAATTAAAATAACATTGTGGTAATTTAGAGGGAATCAGAAGTTCTCCATACAATGAGATGGAACTAAACCACTGGAGCATCTCCACTACCCAGGCACACTTCTACAGGGAAAACACGAGAACAGCAGGGTCAGGGCTGGGATTTATCAGTACGAAATTAAAAAAAGCAAGTGAGGGAAATGCAGTGACAAAACCCCAATGCCAAAACCTCGAGTTGTTTACCTGGGGAAGTTTGGGGCACTGAGTACAGTGTTGAGGCTCAATACAATATCATCATTCAAAAGAGGAAAGATCACCTTTTTATTCTGCTGGGTGGCTGCAAGCACAGAGTCAGAACGGTGGTAAAAGCAGCTGCCAAACTGGAACAGATCAGAAAGCAGAAGTGTTAAACAGTTTGATTAAACCAAAACAGTTTATAACTTTATGGTTTCCTCCTCATTTGTACTTAAGATGCTATGAAATCTCCTCCTCCCTGCTTTTGGAGATGTTACCCCTTTCCCCGCTCTCCACGTCCCCGCAGAGGAGGGCTGGCTCCTGCCCGGCATCTCTCACCTCCAGCAGTTGCCGTCAGCTGTGGAATTTGCTCCTGATTTATTCCACACCAGAGAAACACCTGACAAAAGAAAGAAATTATACAGCTGCTGAGGGAGATTACTTTTTTTTTCTTCCTACTTTGCCAAAAGCTTTCTCAGGAAATTGTATTATTGGCCATGGATAAAATGAAGTATCACTAATGGAAACCTAACTGATTTTTCATATTTGCTGACTTGCAGCAAAGTGATAAGAAAATCAAAGATAGTCCGTAACCTCAATCAAGTAAGAGAAATAAGCTTTAAAGGTACATGACAAAATGCCCTCTGCTTCAGCTTTTGGGAGACTTTTCCATGCTCCATACATTTTTGCCAGGGATGGGACAAACTTCTACCCAAGCTACGAGGTTTTGCAGGTTTTGTCTGCATTAAAACCCTCCTTACGGGAGGTGGGAGGCTGTTTTGCTTTTATTTAAAGAGAAGAAGGTGATCAATGACAACCAGCACAGGAGTAAGAGACAGTCAAAGAAAAGCAAAATCCTTCTGTGTGCAATAAATTAGATTAAGGAGACAAGAGACAAAAAATTTAATATAGAGAACAGAAGCTGCAGCAGATAAATAAACAAGCGGCATAAACCTTTAAAACTACTGAGAAATAAACATTTAATTAAAAACCCAACCGCTAAACAAGCAGGAAGCGTTCCCTCAGCTTCACAGAAGCAGACAAAGATAGTAAAGTCTAACCAGCTCATTCCTAGTTAGAGACCTGAAGGTCAGGCTTAATTAAAACTCAGACCACCCCACATCAGCATCAGTTTTACAAAATACAATCAGATTCCCAGCTGGTATCTGGCGCTTTTGGCTGGAGAACAAGAGAGAGCTCCAGCTCTTCCAGCACCGGGCACCAAACATTCCTGTGTTGTCACCAAAATCACTGGGGACAGACAGAAATTCTGCAGGTTTCAGACTGGGCACAAGGAGAGCAAAGCCAACTTCTAACCCATTTTTTGTACAGGGTAGGTGGCTGCGGAGGCGAGGACGCAGCCAGGAGCTGAAGTCCACGAACGCGCCAGTCACTGCTCTTGTGCCCGGCTGTGATCTCACCAGGAAAAGTAAAAATCACTCAACTCAAACTGTGCTGGGCTACTGACTTCAGCAGGAGATGGTGATTTCACCAGGAGTTTATAGATACAGTAAACCTATTACATTACTTAAGTCATGCCCTAGGCAGGATTTTTCATCCCACCACTTTGAGGTTGTGTGGATGTGGCTCCATGCCCTCCTTTCAGACACTCACAAATCCTAAATAAAACACCTTAATTTTCCCTGCCCCTTTCTGAGAGATTAAGCCCAGGAAACCACCCACTCCCTGTAGTATCTAAACCCACCCCTACTGCCTTGTATCAACTCCAATTAGGCGCTTACTTTGCTGCTGACTGCTGCTTTCCATCCTGCTGCCCATCACATAATGGTCTCGTTTGGTGCGGACGCGTTTCTTTCTCCACTTGTTACTGCTGCTCTGGCACTTAAAACACAAACTCATCAAGGCAGGAACTGCTGATTCATCATACTTTCACACCATGGCTTAGCACAAGGGGCAGAAAGCCTCCCCAAGATCGCAAATAAACACTAACATCCAAGGAAAAGCACCAAGCCACAGCCTGATTCATATAAAAACTTTATTAGGAACAAGGACACAGCCTCCCAGGAACAACATCCTACATTATCTCCCAAACTTTTACAATTTATCAGCCGTAATTAAATACAAGTAGCTACAAAAATGGTGTGCACATCTATAAAAAAAGGGAGAACTAATCCTCAAGTCGCCATTGGTTCAAAACATGGAGAAAGTAATTTTCCACGGTGGTTTGCACGCGCGTGGGCACGCAGGCGCCCATGGAAGCTGTGAGCTGCCCTGGCACGGGTGGGGGTTCTGGTGCTTTCCGTCCCAGGAACCAGGCTGGGTTTTGGTCTTCCCAGAGTCTGTATTGCTTTAATCCAGAGAGAGAGAGAGAAGAGCGAAGTGTTATGGCTTGATATTGCACCTGATATGGTATGCTGGGTAAATAGTTGGTACTTTTGAATCTTAAAATCGCACAAAAGTGAATATTATCCTACCACTAGTTTTATTTCAATGGTAAATAATAATAATAATAATTAATAATAGTAATAAAAACCAGAGGTGCTACTGTTACAGAAAAAAAGACCAGCCTCATTTAACCGCCATCTACAGATGAGAAAACAAAGGATAAATAGGGCCTAGTTTATAAAAGCCTTTTCTTCTACTCATACCCAAAAAAACTAACTCCTGTCTAATCCAGCACCAGTTTTAACACCACTAATTTTTAGCGCATCAACCACTATATTGTTAATAGCGCATCAACCGCTATATTCTGATTGCATACTATTTAGTACAAAACACAAAAAAGGAGGAAAAAATATATGTTTCTCAATTTCCTTACTGATGTTTTCCATATTGTGCCATAACAAAGAATTTAAAGCAAAATAGATATACAAAAGCTACTGTGCTCAAGTCAGCGGCATATGTACACATTAAAATCAGAACAATACAAAAAGTATTCTAGTAGCAAAGGCAATATATAATATTTTATATAAAACAGAGTCTAGGAAGTATAAAATTAGGAAATAATGCATAGAATAGTGTGTTTCACAGGCCCTGCAGCGACGTGTTGTTCGCAGCAACGGCTGCATGAGCAAATCCTTGCAGCGTAGGCAGAATTCACACCAGAGCCGGACATGAACAACTCACTGCCTGCAGAATTCGCTGGTTATGTTGGGAAGGGGGTAGGCAAAGAGGGAGAAATCCAGGATGTATTTTTGTAACAGCTCTTTTATCAGCCGGCGTTGGGTATTGCACAGGTAGTAATGGAGCGTTTCCGCCGTCACGGGCTTGTACCACGACTGTCGTTCGGGGAAGCGGATGAAGGAGGGCGACTGGACTTGCTCGAGGACGTAGTCGGCGTCGGCGTTCAGGCGCTCGTAGGAGCCGATGAAGTCGTACCTGACGGCGCAGGGCTGGCAGAGGTTGTAGATGGGCATCCAGTGCTCGTTCATCCTCTCCACCTCCTCGTCCAGCAGGTACCGCAGAAACTCGGAGAAGGTCACGTCGTCACCAGCTGAACTCCCCCCGTTCTTCCGGTACCGCCTGACGATCTCCACCCCGTACTTCTGCTGGTACTCCTTGATCTCTCCAAACTTATTCCGGTAGGCCGAGAGCAGCCTCTCCACCGGGTTCCGCACGAAGATGAACTTGTAGTAGTTCTTCAGGCGGTAGCTGATCTCGTCCGGCTTCATGTCCCCCAGGAACACCAGGTCGCTCTTGTGGTCCATCTTCAGCTTGACGTTGACGCTCTCCAGCGCCCCGTCCAGCACCTTCAGGATGCGCTTCCAGTTGGAGCAGGCCACCTTGGGCACGTAGCAGTACAAGAAGCGGTACTTGTCGCTGACCAGGAGGTGCCGGAGGACCGTCCGCCGCTGCCCGGCCGGCAGCTCCCAGACGCTGCGGGGCATGGCCGGCTGCCCGCAGACGGCGCGGATCGTCCGGTTGCGGATGTCCCGCAGCACCTCGGATTCCAGGTCGCCGGGGCCCCCCTCACCGCCGCCGCCTCGCCGGGAGAGCTCCCCCGCCGCCGGGTGCAGCGGCAGCGGCTTCACCTCGGCCAGGATGCCCTTCTCGATCATGAGGAGCAGCCCGCTGGAGGCCAGGATCACGCCGAACATCAGCATGGAGGGCAGCAGCACCGTCCCGCCGCCCGCGCCCCGCGCCCGGCTGCGGCCCGCGGCTCCCGCCCGCCGGCCCTCGGCGGGGAAGGGCGGCCGGGGGAACATGGCCTCGGAGGGCTCGGGCCGCCCGCCGCCGCCTCAGCGGAGGCCGGAGCGGGGCGGGGAGGGGGGCAGCGGGGCTGGCGGCGGGGTCCCCGCCCGGCTGCCGGTGCCCTCAACGAGGCGGGGCGGCGGCCGGCAGTGACGGCCGCGGGGGGCGGGCCGCGGGCGGCGGGAGGCGGCGGCCATTTTGCGGCGGCCCCGCCCCGCCCGCCGCTCGTCCTCCCTCACGGGGCCGGGCCGCAGCTTCCCCCGCCTCGCCCCGGGGCCCCGCCGGACCTTTCCCCGCCCGGCCCCGGCCCCCTGCGGCGGGGGAAGCGAGCCCCCAGCGGCCCCCGAGGCGCGTTTAACCGCCCGCCGGTGCCAGGCACCGGCGTCAGCGCCCGGAACAAGTGCCCGAGTGCCACCCCACGCTCCCCTCTCCACAAAACATATAATTTAAAATACAACCCTGCGGGGTTTGCTCGCAGTTACCGGGTGCTGCTCACAGAAGAGTTTAATGCCCCGTGCGTCCCAGCTCCGACTTACGCCTTCTGTAGCCACGTGCAGCGGTACGGCCTTTAATTAAACGGCTGTAGTGGTTTTTGCAGTCTGGGCCAATCTAGCCTTAATTAGTCACGCTTTGTTGCTGTGCAGTCTTAGCAGCGTAGAGGAGATGCGAGTTACCTGCTGAGCCGAGCACAGAGCTGAGCCGAGGTCGGGCCGCCACCTGGAAACCAAAGGACAAGATTTCTAAAACTTTACAGGTGTTTCCCCCAAGCCGCTGACTTAATTACTCCAGCAGACCCTCTCCTACCACCGCCTCTGCTTCAGGCAAACCCCTTTGACCAGTGCAAGTAGCATCGAGCTGTAACAAGCAGCTTGTCCTTAGGGCCAGGTAGGCGGCCAGAACAGCCGGTAGCGTTAAGCCAACCCTAAGGCTGCATTTCTACTTACAGCCCTTTCCGGAGCAGAAATCACTTCATACCGGCATTGTTCTGTGTAGTTTTCTTCAATGTGTTTTCAGAGCGTAGCGCAGGGCTGGTGCGTCTTTAACTAGTCTTGCAGGGACTCTCTCTGTCAAAAGCTTTCTTAACATCAAGAGAAAAACAGCTTCCACTCGCTTTTCTTTGATCAAAAGCCAAGAGCATTTTGTCAGCCAAGGCAGACAAAGCATTTGTAGTGAAGTGCAAGAGCCTGAAGCTAGATGATTTTACATTTTACAGTTTTATTTTGATGTAAATACAGCATTAGCTCTAGGAAGAGATGGTATATTCTACTCTGCCACCAGCAGCACAGCTGTAAATCTGCACTCTGGAGTGTTATCAGATCGCTGCGCTGATTTCAGAAGGCAGGTCCAAGGATCTGATCTTGATCTCAATACCAGCGTAAACTGAAGCTGCGCCAACGTGTATAATCTGTGGCACCGAGATGAGAATCAGGCCTCCTTGGAAAGCCTTTGTCTTCAAGAAAAAGACTCTGATTACAGTGAACTCTGGTACGGGCACTCATAGTGGTGCCAAAGCAGCCAAGGGAGATTTTTATTTCTTAGAGGGTGCGTTAGTCTGGCACCACTTGTCCTCTTGTTTCTATTCACCCCTAATGTCTATAGGTCTAGAGTAGTTCTATATGATAACAGAGTGGTTCTGAAAATCTATTCCAGATTGCTAGGAACTGCCCACAATGTTATTTTTCTCCTGCATATGCAAGGGAACTGTGATTTAAGGACGGGTCTGAATACTGCAGGTTATCTGGTAGGATGTGATGTCTCTGTAGAGCACAGCCAAGCAAACACACAGTTCCGGGGGCTGTTTTGTTTGCTTGCAAGGCTAAACCCCATGTCACTGAAGAAAATTAACCATGGTTATACTGAACGTGCCTATTGCTCACTCTGGGTGTTAATTAATTTGATTTTCAAAGCAGTTAAAAGAAGCCTCGTGTTCAGAGTGTGCAAAACTACTGGGATATATTTCAAAGACAGATCCATTTCTTCAGAAAAGGTACATTTAGAAAATAAAGTGTCACTGAGGAAACCCAACTTTAGGCTACTGTGGTTTGCCTACAAGTTTATACTACCAACCAGAAGTGATGGAAGTGTTTAGTTCTTTCCTACGGACACACGAGGAGGATTTCTATAATTCACAGCCCTTTTCAAGGTGCTTTCCAATGCCACCACTTACCTTTGTCACTTTATTCCAAGCAGCTGAGGCAAACCCGCCTTGTTTTGGCCGAGCAGGTCCGTATTCTGGCTCTGCCCCTGTTACAGGAACTGCGCAGGAGCTGGACGTGGAAGAGAAGGCTCGGTGAGGACAGAATCTGCAAGCGTCCTGCGGATCCCAAGGGCAGCTGCGGGCCTTGGGGCGAAGAGCCTTGCAGACGTGCTGTTTCATCTAACTGGTCTGCTGGGGCACTCCGGACAAACTTTGATGCTGGTTTCTGCATCAAATACCTGCAAAATACTGCAAGTATTTCTGCTTTAGTCACCGTCCAGCTGCCCAGCCCAGCCCAGCCTGTGATGACTAGCCACAGCAACTGATGTTATCACTGGAGCTTGCCAGAGCACGTAGAGCACCGTGTTAAAAACCACCTTCAACGTGGTCTGAAACAAAGTGTACCAACTTACTCCAATGTAAAATTTGAGAATCTTTAAGTGTGGAAAAGCAAAGGGACAAAGACATCCACAGCAGCTGTACAAACCCACGCCTCCTGTAACTTGGACAGTGCGTGGTGCTCTCTGTCCCCCACACCAGCAGCACTTGTAACCCCGCACAGGGGAACCTTCTCGCTCACCCGCACGGCCAGTGCCTGGGCAGACAGGCAGGCTTTGCAGCCTGCCCAAACCCAGCTGTCATTACTATATACGGGTAAATAAATCCTGGCCTGCACTTTCAGTGCACCTTTCACCCATAGGAATCCTGAAGCCCCTCTAAACAGTGCGGAAGAGACACCCTTTCACTGCCCCAAGTCACAGGAGATCGTTTGCATCCCGTGGGCACATGCAGCTCCAGGGAACAAGGGAAACCTGCGGAGCCCAGCCCAGGGAGATGCTTTGGCAGATGTCAGGGTGATCCCCAGCTAACTGGGGCTGTAGCAGCAGCCTCTTCCCCACAATTATTTCTTACAGGTATAGAAGGAAGATTTCTGTGACTCACGGTTCCTTCAAGATACTTTCAAAGCCCAACACTTGCCTTTGACATCGCAGCAGCAGACCTCCACCCCCAGGTAACTACCAGCTGGTGTTGAACAATCCTCTAGGCCTTTTCCTCACTGCTAACTCACGTGAGCAACAGGAAGATTTATTACTATTATACACATTGTGATACTACATGCATTACACTGAGTTAGTCTCCCCGCACCATCGATGTGGGGCACATCCAGATTTAAAGTGGGCTGCAGAACTCAGCCTTGGCTATCAGGAGTGGTGGTCTAATAAGGAAAGTGCCAATTCCTAGAGGGGATGGAGAAAAAGACCGAGGGACACCCCTGTCCTTCCAGCTCGGAGCGGGGTTAGACACTGACTGTCATCATGAGCGCTGCCATGTGCCCTACCAAGGGCTCTGCTGAGTAAGATCAGATATTTATTTTGGTCTGAGAAACTGCAAAAAGGAAGAATGCATGAGCCTCCGTGAAAAGCTCGGCAAGAGAAAGGAGGTTTCTGTGAAGAACAACAGTTTGAGCTGATGCCAACTTTCCAAACAAGCAGCGGGACAGCGACTCCCAACGCAGGCAAATGAGAACCCTTGGATGGGTCTGAGCAGCTCCGGGACAGAAAGTGAAACAAGCAGAGGAAGAAGATGTGGTGTTGTGGCTGTGTGTCCAGAGATTATCCAGTAATTTAGTATAATAAAGCCTCTTAACCAAGTGGAAAAGTGTAGAAGCCATTTCACAGTCAGCTCGCTATGTAAGGCAGAGTTTCTTATCTCTAGGAAAAAAAAAAAGTCTTTTTAAACAAAGTCAAACGTGCTGGATGAATATGCTAAATAATGCAGAGGAGATTGTTGTGATAGGCTCAGTCCACCTCCCTCATAACAAAAATCACTGTTTCAAAGAAAATGTAGTGCTGACAGATCTGCTTATCTTGCAACTGCAAATTAATTGATATGCAGCTGGCTGAACTTGCAGAGACCTTGCACTGAGCTTAGTTTTCCCTGCTCCGTTGCGCATAGCTGTGAAATTGCTTTTGAACTGAGCCCTTTCTGGAGTTGTAGTTCCTCCATGCAAGGGAAACCACTGTGCACCCACAGGGTCAGTAGAAGCCGTAACGACTCGTCCCACCGTGGCTGTGCCCGGCGTCCCGGCCTAGGGCTGGGATGTCGATGCACGGAGGGAGGAGGGTCCCTGGGGATGGCAGGGACAGCATGGCTGGCAGAGGCTGCACGGCTATACATTCCCCCCGGGGCTACACACACCAGAGGAGCCGGCATTGCACACTGGAATACGCTCCAGCTGGGCAGGAGGTCAGAGGAAGTTCAGGAATCCTGCAGGCGTCAGCACCACGGGGCCAGCGTTTGGGTAACAGTCTCTGTGAGCCAGAGCCTTCCTGGTGCTGCCGCAGGCGGCTGCTCGCAGGTTTTTCCCAAAAAGACCAGGTCAATGTGCAGAAACCATTCCTAGGCTGAGCATCTTCAATTTCAAAAGTCAGTAACAACCACACCTCCCTTTTTCTACCCTTTATCCTCCACAAACCCACTGACCAATCTCTAATCCCTTTCAGCCCAGGGCTACTGGATTTGCACACACACACTGGTGTTGGCAGCCAGCTGTGGTTTTACCGTCAGTTTTCAACACGAACACACATTAAATTCGACGCAGCTATGAAACCCGTGTTGCAAGAGAGTCTCAAAGTCTCTTAGCTCATTCTAGGTATATCTGCTGCTCTTTACAACAAGGCTCCCGAGCGGCTCTTGCGGGGCTGTAATGAAGTTGTGAGCCCCGTGGGTCTCTTCTGGGGACCACCACCAGCCTCGTTATCCCCTCGCACGCTTAAATAACGCAGGAGGTTCAGGGAAGTCGCTATGATCTGTGCAAGCAGAAACCCACTTCCCACGCGTGGCCGGGACGCTGCCGCGCCAGGACGGAGCCATGGAAATTGCTGCAGGGTTTGTGCTTTGCCACATCCCAAAGAGTTGGCTGGGCTGGATTAGCCAGCCTGTACGAGCGTGCTAGACCAGACTTTGTTTCCAGTAGGAAAATAATTTCAGAAGGATTGACCGTCTCATGAAAACACGTTGTTCTCATTGATGCAAGTGTGATAGACGGTTAGAACTCCTCCTCCTTCATTACAAGTATTCCTCCCAAGCCTCAACTAAGAGGCAGAAATATCTGTTAAGAAAGGGCAATACTACACGGCTCCTAATAATGGTTTTCTGGGTCTGATGTCTCTGAGCAGAAATAATTTATTTACATTCCTTAATAAAACACAATCAAACATCAGAATAAGAAACAGCAACTTCTTTCCAGCAAAATGGATGGAGTCAAAGCCCAGGCCGCTGTACCGTGCCCTGGGTGGTTTGCCAGGATGACCTCTCCGCAGCTCTTTGCTGCTTGAATCTGTCCAACTAATTTTTTTGTGACCCACTTAATTTCATAGGCAGCACAACAAGGACTGAACCTGCCCCAGTGCCTCCAAGACCTGCAGCATCTTGTCTCTGACACCAGAAATCATCGTCACAAGGCAAAAAAAATCCAAATGGTGTGCGGAAAAAGACTGATAATTACCCATTTGACTCAGCCCTGTTTAGATTTGCAATATCCTTCCATGCATCAGGAGCAGTAAGTAGCCTGTAAACCCCAGGAAATTTGTTTGAGGAGGAGGTTGGAGACTGGTGGTGGGTGGGTGCTGGAAGATTATGGCTAAGAGAGGAAGAACTCGTCCTTGAGAGGACGGGGGAGCATCAGAGGGGGTTGCCTGGAGGGGTGGCACCATCTGCGTGGCGTCCAGGCGGGCCGACTCCAAAATAATAGTGTTGTCCTGGCTGGACACCACATCGCAAGTGTTACTCAGCATCTTCCTGCAACCTTTCAGCACCCACCTGAGCCTTGGAAGAGGAGCTGTTACTGGATCGGGGGGAGGAAGAGGAGCCGTTACTGGATCGGGGGGAGCGCAGCCTCCCTGACCTCTGCCTGAACGATCCCGGGCACGACGGGATGCATGCTGCCCGTGCAGGAGCCGGCTCAGCAGCCTGAAAAGCAAAGGAAAAAACCAAAATGAGCCCCCAGCCTACCCGTTTCACCAGGACTCATCTCCATTAAATGCAGTATTTCCTAACGCTGTTAACGCACGAGGGTCACAATTCTGCTCATTGTGTATCCACCCACCTTTCCAACAAAGGCCTCGGGCTGCAGCGGCGATGGCAAACAGCACCTTGTTCACCTCTCGGCTGTGTTTCTTTTTGGACATGGGGAAAGGGTTGGGTTTGGGTGAGGAAATCAATGCCTCCATTCCCCTGCTGTGCCCCAGGGGTGTTCAGGAGGTCACCTGGGACGGGGCGAGCTGGGCAGCTCTCGAGAGCCAGAATTTGTGCGGAGGAACTGGCCGAGAGCTCGCTGCTGCTGCGCCGTGCTCCGCAGACACGGGACATCTCCCTGCAGCCTCATGCTGCCAATGAACCTGTGCTTTCACGGCACCAGTGAGGCCAGAAGTGCGCTCGCCAAAATAACCCCCCAGATTTTGCAGGCGATAGGCGTGGGGTGACAGGGAGGGTGGCAGCTGAAGTGAGGAGGAAAACCAGCACCAGATGGCAGCCGCAGCCGAATATTCGCAATGCAGATCCCTGTCTCCAATCTCCACCGCAGCCTCTGTGCAGCCGGAGCTGGGGGCTGAGCGAGCCCTGAGCTGTCCGGGGGCTGCAGCATCGCTGTTACATCCCAGGTTTGCTGGGAAGGGCCACGGTGCTGCCACCACAAACCTGCACGAGAAGGGAGGGAGGTCCAAAAAGAGATGCTGCAAGCAAAGGTTGATTTTTGTAGGTTTTGGTTGTTCTGTGTGTGGTGGTTTTTTTTTTAAATGAATAAACATGTATGATTAAGATTAATGTTCCTATAAACAGCATATTTGGAAAGACATTTCCAATGTTTTCAAGCCTTAAATATATCAGCATAAAGGTGGTTTTGAAAATGAGCATTGAAGAGAAGAAAATCAGGGAGGAAACTCAGGATGTAGGTAAAGGGAAACAGAAAAGAGTAAGCAAATTCCATCCCTTGTGAAAAATGAATTATAATAAAACATGCACCATTGTTAATTAGATCAACTAACGGAAGCGACTTGAGCAAGAATTCCAGTCTAACATCTGTCCCAACAGGATTAATTTAAAATAAACATCAAGAGGAATAAAATAAATCTGCTTCCTCTTGCTTCCTTACTGTGGAGGAATGAGTCTTTCTGCAGAAAACCACTGGAAAGGGTTTATTTTCCCTCCCCGTGTATAAATAATGTCGCATTCTTTCCAGATTTTAGAAGAAAACCTATTAGGAATCTGATCCAGGTGTCACAATTCTCACACGAGATAACTAAGGCCAGTGGTTTTGACCCCTTAACACAGAAATCCTCTCCCCCCCCGGGTTTGTCAGGCAATTATACCCACACCTCCCGGGTCTGTGCCCAGCGGGGACGTCTTGCACAGGACAGCAGGGGCAGAGCCAGTGGTACCACCCCAGCAGTTCCTCGGGGATGCAGAGACCCCCCACACCATCTTCACCAGGACCTTCAGGTAGCAGAAAAGGGGTTTATTCTCCAGCTAGGCCAACAACTATCTCCCTTAGATCACAGTTTCTCATCGAACCCCTTGCAAAGGAATAAAGTAAAATTACAAGAAAATTTTAGGAAATATTAGGAAAAAAAAAAATCAGTTGGGAGCAAGCGGTCTCTTTCTGTAGTCCAATGAAGTCCCTCAAAGCGGGGTGGGCGTGCAGGCAAGCCCTGCTGCTTTCCTGGACCTGGTTCCCAGACCCACACACGCCCAGGGGGTTGCTGTCACCAGGCATTCAGGCGACTCCCAGAGTTCCCGAGTCAGGGATTCCCTTGGGAAATCGGATCCCACAGGGCATCCCAGCTTTCACCTCGCAGGGAGGCGAGAACAAAACCCAACCATGCTTGTTTGCGTGCATGAAAACGGCTAATATGGTAAAATAAATGGCTCTAATATGCCATATAATTCCCTTTTTATAGACTGCAATTATACAGCGTGGTATGAATTCAACCCTACTTACTCACTGCACTTCGCCCGCGATACGGAAGGGGGCTGTGCTCGGTAACAGAGAAACACCCCCCAGCCTGGGACAGGAAAACCACGTAATTGCTAAATCACCCTCGCTCCAAGCGATTTAGAGTCCCCTCCTTGAGAAGTTGATATCCTCAGCCCCACTGATGACAGGGGATGGCTGGTTCCCCTGCCTGGGGGGGTCATGTGTGTGTGTATAAGGAAAAAGGAAAAAAAAGGTCTTAAGTAAAGGGAAAGGGAGATCTGAAAGCACAAACCGCTGCTCCGTAGTGCTCTCGCCGCGGCTCTTGCTGATGGGCACGGGATTGCAAAGGGCATCGCACTCTGCCTTCCACATCAGGGTTCAGGGGCTGCCCAAAAGACACCTAGTGCTTCCGACGGAGGAGAAACGGCAGTGGTTTGTGCGCTTCAATCTCTGCATATTAAAAAAGAAATAAAAATCAGTGTGTTCCAGAGATGGGGTAATACCCAGAGAATGCGCTCTTGTGGCCTGAGCCGTGGCATTAGGGAGGAGGGAGAATTTACCTTCAGGAGGGGAAGGAGGGGACAGTTTCCTCACCAGCTCTTCCGAGAGCACTTGATGTTTTCAAACCCACGTTATTCCCAGCGTGTGAAGCAGCAGCGCTCTGGGGGGAGTCACAAACTGCTTCCCAGCGGGAAATCCTGCTGAGTTTCTGCAACCTTCTCATTTATCAAGTGCTAAACGCTGCCAGGTGCCGTGTCCCCAGACCTGCCAGCCCCATCCCAGCTTTCCTCCGGCATCTCCAGGCAGGTGCCTGCCCTTGCCCCGGCCGAGAGCCAGCGTGGTCGCTGCATCCCTGCTCAGCCAGGAACAGCGGCAAGCATGGCCATGAAAAAAAGCTGGATTATTGATGAAATTACTATACTATGCACCATATTATTTATAGGTGTGGAGAAAACTCAGAGCAACGAAGAAAACTCCTTCTAACAAGCTGGCCGGTGTTTAACAGACATTTGCACAGGGGTTAATTTCTTTTGGGCTTTGCTCTGCCAGCTTGCTGCAAAGGCTCCGCAGAAAAGCACCGCATCCCCTGCGCTGGGGCTTGTGACAGGCGTCTCTGACATCCAAAAGACCAAATTAATTTTACATGTGAGTCGGCTGGGGCCCAGATAACAGCTACTTCTGTTGTATATCTGACCATGCTGTTCCTGGCTTCCTTATTAAGCGCCATAAGCACACGCTTCCCCTGGTGGGTAAACACAAACTGACATACCAAGAGCACAAAAAAAACCTCCACAGCCCACCTGGCACTCGGGAGGCTTTTGGATGGGAGCGTGCTGTGTCCTCGGCGCTGAACTGGAGCCTGGGTGGTGGCGGGGAGATGCTGCAGCCCTTCGCCGGGGGATGCAGTCGCATGGGGATTTGCAGGGCCTGAGACAGCAGCCGGCCTGGCCGCTGCGGGTGAAGCATCATCTCATTTACTTTCTATGTTCATCGTAAACCTCCTCCGGAATCTCACTGCAACAAACAGAACAGTTTGCAGAGACCTCGGCACCAGCTGAAACTGGGCACTCCCAACACTGTCTTGCCAAGTTTTTGCTCGATATCCTTTCAAAAATACCTCTCCGTTCAAACAGTTTGTTTGTCTGTTTTCTAATACACGTATTCCAGTGCTCCTGCCACTATGGAGAGCGGAGAAATACTCATTGAGATGCAGGCTTTTTTTCCCAGCATTGTTAAATTGATTTGCTTTTAAGAATTATTGGGCAGTCGAACCTGCTCCAACTCCAGCTTGTTTTTTGCAGAACACTCTGGAGAGGTTTATAGAGATATTAAAATTAAATATGAAGCCACAGAATAAATGGTGCTTCCATTCACCATATCTTGTAAATCCAGTTTAAATTGTTTCCTTTATTAAATATCCTTTCCTCTTAAAAATGGATTAACTGCTCTCACTGGAGGCTCTGACGGAAAAGCCATCTCATCTCTATAGCAACAAGTCACACAAACGCACCCCTCGCTTCCACACGGGTTCCTTGGCTTCGCAGGAGCCGGTACCTCATCCCACGTTGCACATCATCGTTACAGCATTTCCCGTTATTAATTACCTCCCCGCGGCCTGTCCCGGGCGCAGCACTGCGACTTGACAGAAGCTGGTGGGTCCTGTCCCACCTTCAGCACACGGAGAGGGGATGGATGCATTTCCTGACGAGGCAGGCAACATTTCTAGCTGCATTTCTCCTCCGTTCCCCTCATTTTGGGCTCTTGCTTTCCTTTTCCTTGACAACTTTCCTCAACACACTGCCCAGCACTCACCGTGGCCCATGAACTTGCCGTTGCTGGTGGCCGTCCCCAACACTTTGCACAGAGGGGTTTGAAGCGAGGGGCCCTGCAGAGCTCTCGACCCACATTTCAGAATGTACCTTCCACCCCACGGTTAAGCACCCTCACGGTGTCACAGGAAGAATCTTCACATAAAGGGCTGATATAGCTGAATTTCTGGGGTTTGCAGGAGTCTGGAGTGGCGTGATCCAGCCGGTCCCCACCACACAGGCTCCCAGCACAGCTCCCTTCCCCAGGGCAGATGGGAATTACCTGTTATCGTAGGGGACAGCCTCCAGGAACACACACCTGGATGTTTCTGGAAAAATGGTGCTGTGGGGGGGGGTGACTGCAGCTTTCTGCTGCTCCCAGACCCCAAGGCCGCAGCAAGGAACTGTTCCAGCCTCTGGTCGCAGCAGCGCAGGGATGCGGCAACGGGCAGGAACAGCAGCTAGAGATGAACATTAAAAGCTTAACCTCATTTTTATTCAGCTTCGAATGACACAGCCGGTGTGGGAGCAATACAAGAAGTGGCTTTGGGAGGCTGCGGATGGTTTCCCATCAGATGGAGCCTGCACTGAGCAGAGCTGGTGTCTCGCTTTCGCCACTGGTGCACAGCTGAAGAATTAGGAGCAGCAGAGCCAACATCTGAACCTTTTTCCTGTACCAAAGGGGCGAGAAGGGCAGAGGGCAAATGGGAAATCACCCGCGCTCCAGGTCCACGGGGACATCAGGCTAATACAGGGACAGGCACCCTTCTCCTTGGGTGGCACCAGCTCTGCCAGGGGCTGATCCTGCCCCCGGCGTTGGGGCCAACCTCAGGCAGAGGCGTGCGCCGCTGCTCCAGCACAGCTCATTTATCAGCAGCCGCTTTAAAGGGACCAAGCTGGGAGAGTGACTGAGTGCTCCGTCACGTTAATATGACAGTCCAAATTGCTCCCGTCTCTTGGCTGGGATGAATTTTGGCACAATTACAGTCAATTATAATTAGAGGCATTAAAGCAGCAGTTGAACATAGCCAGGAGCTCGTGGCTTTTTCTCTGGGTGGGAAGACGCTTCGGCAAGTGGTGTGAGCCCCGGATGCCGCTTCAGCTTTGCTTGGTGGGAGGTGTGGAGAGCAAGGCGTGTGGTGGCAAAGCCCCCCCCCAGCACCACGTGCCAGGAGCCCGGCTGGCACCTCCCCTGGTGAAAGGAGCTGCTCCAAACCTGAGCGCCAAGTCAGGGAGCGAAGAGCTGCACCAGCACCCCCAAGGCTGCAGGAAACCGCAGCAGTAACATGGGCAAACCATCCCGCTGCTTCTCAAAGGGCTGAGTTCCCAAAGCTCAGGATGGGCGTTTGAATGTCTCCCACCCAGGGTGCTTGTCCCAGTGCCCAAACCTCCTCCAAAGCCCCTGCAGGTGCCTGTGGCCGTAACTGCTCCTTCAAGCGCCGCCTTCTCCCCGCAATTCCCTCAAGGCTGGTGATGCTCCATCCCCCCATCACCACACGAGGAAACGAGGGGAGACACAAGGCTGCAGCCTGGCTCTACATTACCTTCATCACCCTTGGGGCATCAAAACCAGACACGGAACCACCACCAGATTCTCAGCTGGCCAAAGCAGTGCGGGATTAGGGGGGGCAACGCACCTCTCTGCTTTCCAGCAGGGCAAGGCTACCCCTGCCAAGGCAGGGTGTCCCCTCCAAGGATGACCCTGGGGCCAGCGGGACTCCACCAACGTGGCAGCAGAAAGTCCCTGGCAGCGTCAGACGTGGTACAAGAGCAGGAGTGTGCTGAACATCAGATACAGGAGAGCTGGATACAACTCAGCGCAGCTCCCTCGGGTAGCAGATTTCAACCCTAAATCCAATTTTGTTTGACATTAATCCCAACTTTTCAGTCCGCCACAGATTATCCCTTTGATGACGGCTCGCCACGTGGGAAGAGCTGAGACAGAAAAGCTTTTTCTTTTTTTTTTTTTTTGTTTGTTTTTTTTTTTTTGTTTTGTTTTTGTGGGTTTTTTTTTTTTGGTTTTTTTTTTTTTTTTGGTTTTTTTTTAATTGACCCCTACAAGAGACAGTCCCCACCCGGCGAAGCGCCGGTGCTGGCCAGAGGCACAGGGCACACGTGGGGCACAGGTTTCCGCTCCATTTCTGGCACCCACATTACTGATGCCTCTGGGCAGGCAAGTCACATTAAATACAACTGGAAAATTTCAAATTGGTTCTTCAGCAAAAATCCAAGGCCACAGGGTTGAGAATATCACACCCGCTGGCCCCACACCAGCTTGCAAATTTAAATGTCACAGGACGAGCTCCTTACTCCCTTTGGGAAGATAATTCACAGCTTGATACGCTTCATTATCAAGACCGTTCCCTTTTTCAGCCTGAATTCTCTTATTTTTATCCACTTCTCCAGGTTTGTGCCCATCTTGCCCACAGTTTCCTGGGAGGAGCTGTGCTTAACAAGGCTCCTCATTAAATGTGATGGGCACATCACAAGCAAAAGGCAGGGATCCTCCAGCAAAAGTCATAATCCCATGGCGAAGTCCAACCAGGAGCTTAATAAAACCAGGCTGCGATGCTGGCAGGGCTGGCAGGGGACGGGGACTAAAGCAGCTCGGGAGCAGCAGTCCCAGCTCCCTGCACCCGCTTCCCTGAGGGGATCATCTCAAAAACACCCCATATTCAAGGCAACCCGGGAGTGAAACATGCTGCAAAACCCGGTTCTGCTGCTGCTGCACCGTTCCCCGGGTTGGCAGAATGGCAGCCAGGACCCGAGGCCCGTGTTAGGGCTGTGGTGACCGTGCCCAGCCGATCTGCATTCACCCCACAAACAACGCTCGCTGTTCACTCCCCTCTCTATAATTAGGAGCTAATTCAGCGTCGGTAACAGACGTTACTTTTTCTTCCTGCTCATTTTGTTCCCAGAACTTATTCTCTCCCTCCCCAGGCATGCAAGGGTCCAGCTCTAATTAATACACGGCATTATTTATAGAGTTAGCCAACTCTAAGGCCTGGCCGCCCAGTCAGGAACTAAACCACGTCGCCTCCCACCCACACACAGATGCTGGGCAGCGCCTCGCCGCAGGAAGGGCACTGAGCCCTTTCTGAGGTCCCCACGGTTTTGGGGTGAATTCCTTGATGCCCCAGCAAACAAGCATCCCTGCCACGGGCACAGGCACCGCCAGAGGAGGGGCCACAGCCCCAGGAAGTGCCAAACACCACCTCAGCAGGGAGTGAAAAATCATGAAAGCTTAAGAGGAGCCTTTCCTGGAAACTGGGAGGCAGCCAGAAAGCGTCAAGCATTCGGTTGGTGCTGCAGGACCAGATAAGGTGGCCAAAACGCCAAGTTAACTACGGCCGAGGGGGCCAGGCTGGACCAGCCGGCTCCCAGATATGTGGGGAGCGTTACAGAAGCTTTTATTAAGGAGAGATTCCCTTGCGGGTGGTGAACCCCCACATTCACTCAGTGCCAGGCAGGGAACCCTGAAAAAGCCTTTTTTGTTCATTGAGCCGTAGCGCAGAGCCTGTGACAGCTCGAGGAGCCACTGCTCAGGACTGCGGGGGAACAGCCGTGCCACCACCCAGGGACCGTGCGAGCAGTCCTCACCGAGGATGAGTGCGCAAGAGCACTTGTAACCCTTTTGCACACCCCTTGCGCATGCCAGCAGCTTCGGCCTCACACCCCACGCCTCGCCATCAGCGCCCGCGGGCAGCTCTCACCTGGGATGAAACGTGGATGTTTCCATCAGGCCACCCAGCTCCCATTCCTCACAGAGGCGCTGGCCCCGCCGCACGATTCCAAGTGGGTTATTTGATTCCTCTTCGCTCTTGCTCCCAGCTCAGGCTCCTCATGGCCCTGCTGGGACCACCTGTGCAGGCTGCGCAGCGGCCGGCCCCGTCCTCAGGGCAGGTGGGTGCCACGCGGCCGGTCCACGCCAACAGCAGGAGCTGATGCCACCACACCAGCTGTCCGCTGGCTCCCAGGGACCGCGCTCCCAGCGAGGTGCTTTCCTGAAAGCAATGTTCCAAAACGCTTCCTTCCAGGGTGCCCAAAGCACGGGCGGCTGCGCCAAGCCTCGCCCAGACAAGCTTTGCCACCAGCACCTTCCCTGCCTGAAAGGCAGAGGCTTAAATATCCCTGTGACAGCAGCTGTCAGGAGCAGATTGGCAAAACCCATGTCACCCCCAGCCGAGCCCCCGGCCGCTCGCTCCATCTGCACCCAGAAACCCAACAGGAGCTGCTCCCCGGGCCGCGTCCGCATCGCTCACTCCAAGCCAGCTCCACGCTGGCACCTCCCAAGGCTTCCAGCTCCTGCGCCCCAACGGGCCCAAAGGGAAAGTTCAGGCAAGGAAGAGAAGAGCAGTGCAGCACGGGTTTGTTTTCTAAATCAATACGATTTTTCAAATTTATTTTTTAAGAATTACTTCTAATATATCTTTCTCACAGAAGGAGGGTATAGGGAATGTTCTCATTCCATCTGTAAACACTGAAATACAGATCTGGGAAACCAGGGAAGAGACACAAAAAAGTGCATTTTACAAAATTATCAACTAAAATATATTTTACATGTATTACGTTTCAATTTAAATTCTACCGACTGCATTTTCAGTTTCAAAAAATATTTCCATATCTAATAGATTAAAAAAGCATGAAATATTTTCATTATGGATAAGACATTTCAATTCATTTACATGCTGTTTGCACAACAGCATAAGCAACCACGTGAATCTCGAACAATGTTCTTGGCCTGAAGCGGGTTCTAACATGAGAAGAGTCAGGATTTGTCCTCTCCAGACACAGGCCAAAGCCCAGCCTAGGGCGAGGACGGTTTCTCTTCTGCCTGGAGAGGAGCTGGGACAAAGGTGGGAGCAGGGGGGAGAGGGATCAGGAGAGTTTCAGCGAGTTTCTGTGGTTTCCAAGGCTGGGTGTCAGACCCTTCCCGGACTGCACAGCGATGCTGGGGGTTCACCCACCTGGGGGGCTCTCTGAGTGTCCCGCAAGCGAGGGCACTTCTGCTCGAGGAAGGCGGGCGCAGGCTGGGTGCCGGGGGGTCACGGGTGGGCCCGTGGGGCTTCCCCACACCTCCCATGTCTCTGCTCTGCTCCCCCCGCACCGTGCAGCCACCATCCCCTTCTGCGATGGGCAGGAGCAGCTCTGCTTCTCCTGCCCTCCCCGCTGAGGGGAAGAGCCGCTGAACAGCCTCTCCCGGTAGCACCGGAGGCCCCTTTCCCTGACCACCCCCTCGCACCCCCGCAGCACTTCCCTCCCAGTGCCCCAGAAGCGCTCCCAGCCCCCAGCGTCAGCCGCCTGACCGCATCGTTCCAAGAGACCACCAGTGCCCAAGTTAATTGTTAAGGAGAAATCTGAGCAATTACTTTGACACTAACAGTATCTTGAGGTATAAATGAGATAAGAGCAAATTCCCGCTCGCACACTGAGGATCAAACCTCCCGGAGGTGGGGGTTTTCCCCTGGGCTAGGCAGGCAAGAACAAAGAGGGCTTTTCCAGCATCCTCTGCAACACTGAGCAGGAATTGTCCACCGACAGCAGGGAGACGCGTGCCCTGCTCACCCACTGCAGCAGGGCCAGACCTTGTCGTCTCCTCGCGAGTCATCGTCTTCTGGACACGTTCCCCTCTTTGGTATGTAGAGAAAAAAAAAATCTCTGGAGAACTCCTGTGTTAAACTATTTCCACGTAAGGGGTTCGATGCCGTGGGGTTTTCTCTCTCCAGGCCAGGCAGAGGTGCCGCCGTCGGAGCTTGCCAGGGAGCCCCCCCGCTCCCCGTTCCCACCGCGCCAGCAGCTGCGGGGAGCACAGGCAGCGCTACTTCCACTGACAGAACAACAGCAAAGCAGTATGAACACTTCCACCATTTCACACTAGTTCAGAAGCCCCAAAAGACCGGAAAAATGCAGATCCCTAGTTTCAGTGAGTGACTCCAGCCAGCAGGAACCTGGGCTGAGACGGTGTTAATTCTCCTTCTTTATGTTAGTGCAATCTAGAAAGGGACTCCCAGCTTGGCGCGAGCGACTCAAGGGACTGTTACACTGTCCTTTGGTTTGCTTTAGAATTAACTCCAACAGTTTGCATGAAGATAAACTAATGTCTATCTAGGGTCTATACACGTAAGGCAAGAGGCAATATCTGTGGGGCTCGGGTCGCATTTGTCGGTGCGAACCTTTACCAACGCTCAGTTCCTTTCAGGAGCCACAAAGCCACTTTGGTGAGCTTGCTCGGACACCTGGATGAGTCTGGAGGGGAGGAGGCTGCCAGGCAGCGCTGCCGAGGGCCGCAACGGTCTGCCCAGGGTCAGGGCAGTCACAGAACGGGACGGGGGTACAATTGAAAAAAGCTGAAAACACTCAAGGAAAGGGTTTGCCATTCCACCCTCTGGCCTCTAGCTCCTTCCCACTGAAGACGTATGGGGTTAAACAGGGACTGTAAACAGTGTTACAGGAAAATGAACCAGGAGAAAGAGTAAACCCACTTCTATCGCTACGGCCCCTAAGCCACAAGAGGAAAAGAAGAGAAAAGACTGTTCTTGCCAGCAGAGCCCAGTGTGTGCTCCCAGGTCCTGTGGCTGCTGGCACTGGGCTTTACAGGCCACGAGCCCCTCTGGGGCACAGCTGGGGCATCGGCAAGAGGCACAGCTCTCCCTGACACCACGCTGGGACGGAAAGCCTGCGATCCTGCCAGCTCCCTCTCCGCCCTGCGACGGAGTGGGCTCCCGAACCTGGCTGCCAAGCCCCAGCCCAGGCAGTGAATCGCAGAACAGCAAGATGAGGGGAAGAAAGATATGAGGGAAAACAGGGGTCACGCCTCTTCCCCGGGCAGAGCAAAACCAATTCAAGCATGGCATGAGGCTACTCCGCGTCCAGGCAGCTTCTGAAGCAACTGCTGTATTTTGAAGCTGCCCTCACCCACCGGGAATGCTCAGAGCCTGTCCTGTGGGACAAAGTAGCCTCCCGTGCTCTGCCACGGGACCAGGCTCAGTCCTCGCCCTTCCCATCAGGGCATGAAACCACAGAACTGTCACAGCTTGACTCACGCAACACGCCACAGCATCCCTCCCACTCCTGCCCACCACTCCCACCAGCGATGGCTCTGCATTCGGTTTACTGGCTTTTATCCCCTGCAAACCCCTCCCAATATATGCATCTCTAGATACATATATAGATATAGATTTACCTATGCAAATACCTATATCTATATACATACATTTATTTTATAAGTATATATTTTCATTTATGCTTTTAACGAAGTGCTGTGCTTTCAACTGCTGCCTTCCCCCACAGGGATCTGCTCCTGCTCACGCTTTTCAGTCCGAGGAACGAGCGCTGGGCGCTCTCGTCCGCCAGCAGCATGACGCAAGTCGTCAAGAGCGCCCAGACGTCCCAGACCCTCGGCCCGCGCCGGCTCTCGGTGCTGCTCGGCCTCGCCGCGGTCCCACCGAGGAACAGGGCTACTGTGGGTTCTTCAAGATGCGCCCATGTCGGAAGTCATAGACGTGACGACAGAGGAAAACCAGCTCGGGGTCAGTGTCCTCGGGCACCTTGCGGTGCAGGGGTGTGGAGTACTCTTCTGAGGGAGGAACCATAATGGTTTTCCTGCCTGGGATCCCTTCGACTCGACGCTTTGCCAAGGCACAAAATCTGCAACGATATTACATAAGAAGAGTTGGCACAGACTCGCTGCATCTTCCACAGTTTGTGTCAGCCTATCTCGGCTAAAGCCACAACCGTGGCTGCCCAGGCGGAAGGGGGGAAGGGGAGGAGTGTGGAGGAGAACGAAGCTTTGCTCAAGAGGACGTGAAGCAGCTATTGCTCCTGATCCCACCTGAACTGCAGGAAGCAGCACAACAGTTTATATTTCTATACTGGCGGATGCCGTACAGTACAAAAGATGACTGCAATTAATCCACCTTGCTTTTACGACTTTGGCCTCATTTTTCTTAATTAGCCCCAGAAAAGGCTTATGCATCAGGCTGTTTAGGCAAAGGAAGAAATCAGGATGCCTTCAGGGAGCATCTCTGAGGCGACCTTACCCACAACAGCATGAAAACATTCCTGCCAACAGCTATTCCAGAGGACTGGGCTGTTAGAAAGGAAATGAGCCGTTTGGATCCATAGCTGAGGGGTTTTTTGGTTGATTGGTTTTGTGGGTTTTTATTTGTTTGGTTTTTGGTTTGCTTGGGTTTTCGCTTGTTTGGTTTGTGGGTTGGTTTTTTGGTTGTGGGATTTTTTCACACCCCCCCCCCCCCAAGTTTTCAAAAGAAAGAGCAAAATTCAGCTTATAAAGTTTGTAAAACAGTTTGTTTTTAGGAATTCAAACAGCAGAACCGTAGGCCAGGAGCAGGAGGACTAAATGCGTTAGGGCTTAAACGCCTACTCTGTGATCTGACTAATAAGATGCCCCCAGCAAAACCGAAGAGACTTAAAGCCCTGTTCTGCATTCTGGATTTGTGTGTCCGTTCAACCCCTACTTCCACGCTGCCCTGCACACCCACCCACCAAGGGACGGCAGTCTCGAAGACGGATACCTGCAAGTTCTTGCTGACAAAGTTTCAGTTCCATAAGCAAGAGCCTGACACGAAAAGCCTCAGTCGCTACTTCGAGTGCTGCTGCTGCTGCCCGAACACGCAGAGCCATGCTCAGAGATCTGGCAGCAGCGCTGACACAAGTGGATCAGCAGGCTTCTCGGCTAGCTATGGCCTCTGGGCCACAGGGCAGACAGAGCCCTGCTTAGTTTTTAGCTCAAGTACAGATTTTCCTGCACTGTTCTTCACGTGCTGTAGTACCCAGGTCTGAGCACAAACATTTGTGAGCCCCTTAACGCATATATATGACATAAAACAGACTTGTAAGGAATCTGGAGCAGAAGCAGCACCCTCAGACCAAACTCGTAGGTAGGGTGAGTGTAATTCATCCAGCTCCTGGTAGGCTAGTGTCTGTAGGGCTGGGACAGTTCTGCTGGGCGATGGTTGGGAGTGGGAAGAGAGGCAAAAGCTGGAGTAAGCTGAAGGTCTGGGGCACAGCAGCGAGTTCAGAGCACCACCTACCTGCAGTACTCTGCGAAGGTCAGCACATAGCACTTCTCCTCTATGCAGGCAACGCTGTTCTCGTCCTGATGCCGGGATGCAAAGATCTCATTCTGTGAGAGAAGGAAGGATGCGGTCACCCGGCTGGCCAGGAGCCCCAGGGAGGTAGGGCCAGCCCCACACCTTCACCCACCACCTTAAAGGGAAATCTATCAAAGCATGCTCATAGCAGATACTCTTCAGAGCCAAGACTTCATGTAATCCAGACACCAGAATCATAGAATCATCTGGGTTGGAAAAGCCCTTGAAGATCATCCAGTCCCACCATGAACCTCACCCTGACCGTTCTCAACTCCACCAGATCCCTCAGCGCTGGGTCAACCCCACTCTTCAACCCCTCCAGGGATGGGGACTCCACCCCTGCCCTGGGCAGCCCATTCCAACGCCCAACAACCCCTTCTGCAAAGAAATACTTCCTAAGAGCCAGTCTGACCCTGCCCTGGCGCAGCTTGAAGCCATTCCCTCTTGTCCTGTCACTTGTTCCTTGGGTCAAGAGACTCATCTCCAGCTCTCTGCACCCTCCTTTCAGGGAGTTGTAGAGGGCCATGAGGTCTCCACTCCTTCCAGGTGTTTTGGGACCCATGTATAATGTGCACCAGAATCTTATCCAGCAACATGTGAGCAAAGCACTAAGAGCTCTCCCATCATTTCGCGCGGCCCAGCACACTTTGTGAGGCCAGCACTCCGAGTCCCACACACACTGCCAGCGTTACAAAAACACTTGAGCAGTCAGGCCGCCTCCAGCTACCCCAACTCAGCCTCCTCTTTCCTCCCAGGGCTGACAGCTTGTGGCCACCGCTGAAGTGTGTCCTGGGAGACGAGCTTTTGCAATGCTGCACTGGAAAAAAATACAGGCAGCCTTTTGAAAGTGCTATTGCGAGGCCTGGGAACGACAACGAGTCAGGTAAGAGGAAGGAAGGCCGAGTCCCTCAGAGAAGGTGCTGCAGAGGCACAGAAAAGCCCCTGCGAGAGGTGCCTTTGCTCCAGCTTCCCCAAAGTCTGACTCTATGCAGACTCCACGTGGAAGGAGCCTCCAGAGCGCATCCAGCAAACCCAGCTAGCAACGCTGCTGCAGGCAGGTCCACACAATCCTCCGAGCTCCCAGGGATGGGCTTCACTCATTTCCCCTTTCCTGTGCTGGAAACCCTTCCGATTCATTTGTATCGCTAAGGTCTGAAGTGGAACTTAAATACCACTTTGCTGTCTTTACTACAACCCTACGACCAGTCTTTCTAATCCACCTCTGTATCAAAGCTAAAGGAATCTCCTCTCTTCCAACCCTTCCTCATCCCAATTCCATTCAAAAGGCTGGTTTAGTGAGGGAAGCAGCAATAGCCTTTTTTCCCAGGGTAATTTAGGAAACTTGGCTCTGCAGCAGGCAGGATTGGTTAGATATGGGGCAACCCAGACAGAGCCATTTGAAAGAATTTCAGGTGTGGTTAGATCAGCAAAGATGATCTCTGCAAATAGGATGCTCTGCACAAGTCTGGAAGCGTTACCTGCAGGCTTTGTTTCTGCTCACAGCCCCGAGGAGGCAGGCTGGAAGTGAAGACTCAGGAAAGGGTCACCGTTTGGGGACAGGCTTAGTCAGAGAAACTGAAAATGCCACACCTCTCTTCTGCACGTTGGGGTTTTGGTCTGCTCCTTAAATCAAAACTATCTGAGTCATCTTTGGCAAGCCCGATCCAGCTACTCAGCCCAAACAGCACTCTCATTTGAAGTCTTGTGTAATTAAGCAGGTGTGCAAAAAATTGGCTTAATTCCTCCTGGCCAGACTACGGGCACTCTCGCTACACTAAAACACAACTGGATAGAGTCATGCTTTGTCTATGGACCAGAAAACTATAAGGAACCACATTTTGGTTTAGAAACTCATCTGTGCCCTGCAAGTCAGGCAGGTACAATTCCTTGGCTGTTCCCCAGCCCTGCTCTCATCCCCTCCCTTCCCTTTTATTTAAAAAAAAAAGTGAAAAAAGGGAAGAGACACAAAGTATTTTGGTGGGTTGAAAACAGCAGTAAATCCTCCATTCTCAATTTAAAACCAGCTTGTTCTGTCACCCAACACAAGCCCATGCAAAGCAGAGCAAGGCGTGAAGACATAATGATTCACACGTTTTTCCTTTTAAAAAGTGAACTCTATTATACTGGCACAACATCCTTGAGTCAGTCTTTAATTCTCATCATAAATCTATACAGGGGAAGGATGATGCATCCACGCTTCTGCACAAAAACAAACAAGTTTCTGGAGTTTAAGAAGCAGATTAAGGGATTTATGATAAAAAAGGCACCCTATGATATCGGGATTCCAGTGTCCTGTGGAATTGCAGCAGGAGCTTTTGCACCAAGCTCCACATTTCTGGGTGAATTAGAATGCCCTTTTTGGAAAAGTGTCTGATCTTGATTCAGTATAAACTCACTCTTCTTTACTCCTAAGGCAACAGTAAAAACAACTTTTTACTTAATGCACAGGATTTTCTCAGATTAAAGGGAGGAACATTAAAACTTAGAGGCAGCCACGTAAAGAACGCGGCAGCTTCTACAGCCCAGAGGTTCTACACATGACAATAAACTGGGGAAAAGCCCATCCATAGGACACCACCACTCAACACATCTGGCAACAGCTGCACCACAGCCAAGAGACAGCTCCATTTAGCTCAGAACAGAAGCTCAGCCCCTGGAGTTTGAGGCCACCCAGGAATGCCAGGAGATACTCAGGCTAATTCCCCCAGTTCCTGCAGAAATACAGAGGCAGCAGGAGACCCTTGCCCCGGGTTTCGCAGTGGGATGGGCTCACCTGGTGCATACTGGGATTGCGGCCTCCCTGAGTGTGCTCCGGTCTGTAATACCACAGGAGGCTCATCATCAGCTCCCCTGCAACAACATTTATTAAAATACATCAAGCCTCCGTTTTCTCGTAGCGTTTTCCCACTAACATCCAGTGTCCTCCTCCTGCTTCATCCCTTTCATTCCCATAGCGCTCACGTAGAGGCAGCTGTGCTGTGATAAATATTTCATGCTGAACTAGGTGTCCTTTTGTTACAGCAAGAAGCTGTATGAAGTCAGTCACGTTGCTATTCCATTACACCTTCACCCCCTTCTACTTGTGTTACATCATCACGAAGAGGTCAGGCACAAAAAAAAGAAAGAGCTACAAAAATCAAATGTTTCCATCTGAAAAAAAGTATCCGTTCAGAGCAGGAGCTGGGAAAGATGCTCATCCAAAGCTCAGTACTTCCAGCATTAACTCCTGGGTTAATGGCCAGCATTGCTGTTGCAGGATGACACCACCAAGATGGGCCTCACCACACGCTGATCACTTCTTTTACACATGACTTTTTTTTTTAAAAAAACTTTTAAGCAAGACCTGTACTTTACAATATTTGGCATGGCTTCCCTGGCTCAGGTATCGCTAGGCAGACATGGGACCTTAACATCAAAACCTCAAAACCCCGCTACTCCAATCACCCCTTCTACTGGGGTCCCATCAAGAGCTTCTACTGCACACCAGCTCCCAGCCCAGATGTTGGATGGAGCATCTGAGTAAACAGCAGCTCCCGAGATGTCTGCGGCAATGAAATAATAAAGGAGATCATTGCTAAGATGGGCACTTGGCAGATATTATGTGCTTTCACGACCAGGAAGATTTTGATTACCAGTCCCAGGCTAGTGATTAAAGAGCATTTCAGTTCCTGGAACAGTCTAAACGAAAGCCATGGAGCTAATCTCTCCCTCTTCACCACCCAGGCTGGCAGCAGTGGAGTACCCTAACAAGCTCGCCGCTCTCCTGAGATCCATTGTTTCCCCGGTTCCAGCTCACCCTCATCTGTCAAGCGCAGCAGCAATACACACTCTTTTGGCACAGTACCTGTTTTGGGGTCTTCCCACAGTGCTGATATCTTCGCAACGTATGGCATAGATTTCTTCCGGGGTCCCGATTTCAAGAGGACAGTATCACGTACCCGGATGATCTCCCCGTCTCTCTCCACAGCCTGATAGCTCTTGCGAACGGCCGGCTCTGGTTCATTCTGTACCATTACAACACATACAAAAAATAAAGCAGCCTGAGTGTGGGCAAAGAGTTAGTTTATTGTTTGCTACCCCAATCCAAGACTCCTTTGGTCCTGCTGCAAACTAAAAGCTTGCCTAAGCCTACTCAGAGCTTAAGTGCTTCCACTCCAAGAGATCTCGGAGGGAATTCATACAGCATAAGACCACTCGTGGTGTCTCTATCCCCACCAGGTCGGTTTATAACAACAAAGATCAGGTCCAACAAATTACTTTTTCTGTGGGTAGGGCATTCATAGGTAAAGAAAGTTCACTGAGAAATATTATCCAAGCACTCACAGGTTACACATGGCCATCATTTTCAAATAAAGCAAGAGGCAAAACACGACTATTTCTCCTACATAGTGCTGGCAGTAAGGAGCAGCTCACCGGTGGGAGACAGCAAGTCTCACAAAAGCATGTATTTCTGCAATTGATACCCTTATTTCAAATTAAAAACCAATTACTCCTCCAATTCTGCATGCAAAAAAAACCCAGCCTTCAGAAAAATCACCATTTGCCTACCTGTAGGTGTACATTTCCTTCACATTCAAAGGCACAGAAAACTAGGCATATTTTGAATGCTATGTGACATAAACATTGTTAAGAAAACAAATAAAACATGAAACATTTCACATGAAGGGGGCAGGGAGCAGCAGGCAGGCATAAAGCATTCCTTACCAAGATTGCTAACATTTCCTTCGTGCCCTCTAACATTACAAAATGATCCCGTTTTGGACTACAAACTTGTGGTTTTATTTTTTAATTTTTGCTCTAAAAATTCATTTCAGAATGCCTGAGCAGGATGGGTTTAACCCTCCTGCCAGACTGCCCAGGCAAAGTCGGAAGCATTACTCGCCAGGACTTAAGGAGATTAAGGGTGTGCTGCTCCTTTCCAAGTGTCAAAGTCTGAGCAACGGCTGCAAGGGGCCCGTCTCTGGCTTTCACAGGCTTCATCCTTGTGCAGCCCTCAGCACCTGTACGCAGCCCCGAGAGCCGAAGCTCTGAAACCCGTCCTGGACAACGCTCTCAGCAGCTCGAGGTCACCCCAAGCCACAGCACAGACGAGTCTGCTCGCACCACCACTCTCCTCACTGCTCACATTTCCTACATGCAGTCCAACGCCTCATCACGCCTTCCCAGGCACCACGTGGGCCCACCTTTCAAGCCCACAGCTCTTATGTTTTAATAACATGAAGGATATTGCTTTCTCTCTCATCTGAAGTGGACTTTACTGTAGTTAATTAAATTTTCTGGCAGGAAATCTATCTTGCAGGAGCCAGTCTCTGCCCCTGAACGCAACAAATGGGGAAGTACAAACAAGAAATCCTTGAAGGAGTGACTGGCCGTAACAGGAGATAAGTTACAAGGGCGATATCAGGTGCTAGAAAAATTCCATCTGGGAGCCAGGATACTGTCTCGGTCCTTCTTGCTCTCTGGGAGATCCCCGCTGGGCTACAGACACCATCACAAGAGCCACCACCTTACAAGAGCCACCTTTAGACAACTGCTCCTTCTAACAAGGCTAAAACCTTCTTCAAACAGGTTTGCCCTGACCCAGGAGGAAGAGGCCGGAGGACGATCTCTCTGTAGGGTGGACTCGCAGGTGCCACCCTTGCAAACGCCGAAGCCAGACTTGTTCATCATTGTGGCATTTCAGCTGATGCTAGCACAGGAGTAGCAGGTTTTACTTCCTTTCCAAGCCACCTGTCATGCTGTGCAAGGTAATACCAGGGCGCATGAGAAAAACAAAGCCAACAGCAGCTCGGCCTCAAAGCCCAGCCCAAAGGTACCATTTGCTTGTCCAAGAAATGATTCTAGATGGCATCTAATGACCATCCCGCCTTGAAGCGAGACCCAAAACGCTCTCAAGTCTTCATGAACTGAGAACCCTGAAGATGCACAAACAGGTACAGCCATACACACGTGAAAACCAGCCCTCCCAACACCTACCACAACGTAGACGGCCTTCTCGCAGGCTGTGCCGACGGGTATCCAGCCATTGGTAGCTCTCCGCCTGCTGATGCGCTGCTGCTTTGGGTGGGAATGGCCTCCCGCTGCCTTGCTGTCGGAGGCGTGGAGACAGCCCGTCGTGTTTCGGAGGCCAGATTTGGAACCGCTGGGAGGCTTGGAGCTCTGTGGACATTCTCGGGCCATGGTCTGAGGATCAGAGTTGGGGGTCTGCAGATGAGGAACGGGCTCTGCAGCCGGTGGCACGCTGGGTACAGGACATCCTGAGAGCGGGTGGGCAGGTGAGGCGGGGTGCCCTGCCACGGGGATTGTGAGGTTCAGCTGGTCCAGAGACTTGCAGCCTTCTAGCAGAAAGGAAGAGAAGAGACATGTATCTCATTTGAAATAGAAGACGGCTACACAATCAAAACTGTCCCAAACTACCACCACTTTCCCTTGAAATTCCCTTTATTGCATTATAGCAGTAAAGACACTTCACATTGTAATTTCATTTTGCACTGTCGCTGGATTCTAACTGCAAAGATATTTCTACGCCTGCGATGCTCCAATGTGTTGCTGCCGATGACACTGCACTACAACAAACCCATCTGAAATCCCCCAAAGTAATGCCAGCCAATAATACACATAAGGTTGGCCAGTGTCCAAAGCAGTTCCAGCCTGTCAATATGTATAAAAGAAATAAAAGGCTTATCAAAATGATGGGAAGGATTAAGCCACACTAGCAGAAGCAGCCAGCTTCTTTCAAAAAGCCAAATTCTACTAATCAGGGAAAATTGAGAAGATTCTCCAAATTAACTCCAGATATATGAAACAACGTGGAACAAAACTACGTTAAGATGATATACACTGCTGCCTTCAGCGAAACCGCGTCCCTAAAGCAGAAGCGTTAACCACGACAGGTTAGGAGTCAGCTGAGGCTGCCTCTCCAAAGCATCCCAGCACAAAACAGGCCCTCAACCCAGGCCAGCGTGTCTGGCAGAAGAGCATGTCGCGTTTCAATTACCTCCCGTCAGCAGGAAGAAAGCTTCCAGACCAAAATACAACATACCCCTAGTTCCTAAATCAGAAAGTGTCCTTTTTTGGGGCAACAAAAAGGGCAGCTTCAGGCAACCTCCAGGAGATGCCTCCAGACTGGAGCATGTCCTAGCAGACCTGTGGGATTGCACTGTTGCAGAGCTGAAAAAAAAAAATCTAAAAGTGAAAAAACATCTGAAGTCACCAAGCTCTGGCTGAATAACTGCTGAGATCCCCTTGCAATAACAGGAAATTATTGCCTCCTGTCTCCCACTTGACCCTCCCTAAGAGGGCTGCAATAAAGCCATCGCTGAACCGCAAGCGTGAGGGCTGCTATGGGCCATCACTACCGACCCCGAGCAGCAAACGCCGCAGCGAGCCACGCCATCAGGATGCCAGTTCAGGTATCCTGCCTGGCCTTGGCAGGCCCAGGACCACACAGCAGTGAATCACCCCTTGAGTATTTTGCTTACAAAAGCAGTTTTCAAGCTTGAACTAAAGCAGGATGAAGCTTCACAGAAGTATCTACTAAAGTTCAGGGAAGCAGTGCAGAGCTGGTCTTGCTGGTGTCCCTGTGACTCCTTACTTGGTTGCAGCCCCCTTCCAGCCCCTCCTGTAGCTGGTGCTACAGCATCTCTTGCAGCCCGTCCTGCCTAGCCCCCACCGCCCCACTTTCAAAGGGCAGGCGGCAGACCACCGGTGGGACGGGGAAAGCAGTGCCTCCCTCCTGCGTACGGCAGGCCACGACCGCCCGAGACTGCGGCCCAATCTCCCCGTTTGCACCACACACGGGTATTTCCAGACGAACATCTCAATTCAGTAAAATAACCCACTTCAGGGAAGGATGAGACTTCAGAGGTGCACACACATAGCCATGCCTAAGCGTAAATACCTGTTCATATTCTAGGAGACCTCCTTATACGCTTCGATCCACAAAACAAAGTCTAAATTATTCCAGTGTTGAAGGCTTTTAAATCAAAGTTGCTCACAGGAAGGAAACCACACCAAGGAAGACCTTAGCAGTGGGGTGACACACCGCTAGTAAATACGTGCCCCTGGAACCACTACGGCCCTGGCCAGCACCAAAAGAAATTACTGAGTTCACAGGGAGGGCTGAACTCCGAAAACCCCTCTGTTTGCACCGCCCTGCATCCTTCTGGTTGCACAAAGTCAGAGGCACCAGCATGCAAAATGTCAGGAACAAAGTAGACTGACATGACCTCAGGGCACTACACAGAAATCTGTCAGACAAGAACACACTGCTGAGCTAGTTGTCTTGCAAGCGTTCGACTTTAAAGAGCACGAAGCCACTAGCAAACACTGTCTAGCTGCTGCTGTAGGAAGCGGCACCATGACAGCAGGGATATTTAGGGAAAACGGAAATTATACTTCAACCAAATGCTCCCGAGTTTCAGCAGCTTCTTACAACGGAAGATGACAAAGCCTCTGAACCAAAACTTCATCCACCTACCTGAAAATCTGGTTTAAGTGGGTAAGTCGTGCCTCCTTTTGACTCGAACACGTGGCTAACTGAGAGATGTTTACACTCCCAACAGCTGAAGAAGCAGCCTCGTCTATAGAGCGAGCCGTTTGCAGACGGCAGCACTGTCTAGCTGGATGGCTTTTACACAAAGTACTGGTGTCTGATAACCCCCACACAAGCCAGTTTTAAATATTTCAAAAGATATTTTTCAATAGCAAAGGCAAAGCTCCAAGATAAAGCACATTGGAGGACAAAGCCTGAAAAACAGACAGAGGACAGAAGATAACCAGGCAAATAACTACATCACCTCTTGCACAGTCACCCGTTCTCATTTTCAGACATGATTTAAGGGCAAAGGGACCACCGCTCAAACTAACACCGTCCCCAGCGCTTATAGCACTGCAGTGAAATTCAAGCATCTGTCCTAACAGCAGACTCAACTGAATCGTTACACAGCCAGATCTGATGTATAAAATCTTAGAAGACTGCAATCCCCATACTGCCCGCATCAGTGAGAGTCTAACGACCAAGGCGATGCCTGCTTCCTCACGCCGCTCCGCTCTGCAAGGATGCCTCAGTCCCCAGAGTGAGCTTTTGGGAACAGAGTAACTCAGCCCAATGCGCTTCTGACCCTCCGCTCAGAGCGGCACAGCAGGACGGCGAGAAGCCTCGCAGAGCATGTAGGAACTAAAAACCACTCGTTTTACACAGATCAAAGCTAAGCGGTTAGCTCCAGCATGACAAGTCATGAGTCACCTTCTCACTGCCCAAATCCTTTCACCGATTCTATGCTTTCCACAGCAATAAGACCTTTCAGTGGGAAAAAACCCTCAGGGCTAGAAATGGGGGGAGGTGAAACGCAGATCCTTTCTGAGCCGCAGACTGGCTGCCAAGCCGAGAGGCACCACGCGCAGAGGGAGCTTGCCTCCTGGCAACGAGATACGTTCGTTAGCCACCGTGCTGAACCAGCCCTCTGCTCCTAGGAACGCTGAACAAGATTTGCTCGCACTTTGCACCTTACCTGCTGCAAAAGGCATTTTGTAGGGGTAGCTGTTCCGTCCTGTGTGCACGCTGCTAATCCTGCCCTCTGGCACGTGCACGACTCCACAGACGCTGTAACTGTTAATTGCCGTTCCTTCTCCGCAACAGTACGGAGAGTTACACCAGTGGAGTGGCTGGAAGTGAGCACCTGATGGCAAGGAACCGGGCGATACCAAGAGCCCCTCGCAGGTAGCGGATTGTGAAAGCTCATCCTTGGGGTAAACGGAGCAGTGAGAGTAGCCACTGTATCCACTTTGGCCATAATAAACGTAAAACCCGTTCAGCGGAGTCAGATCCGAGGATTCATAGAGACATCCACAATCCGTGTGATTTCCGGGCACGGGCAAGGGAGGGAACTGCTGCACGGGAAAGGAAGGCTGATGAAATTCCTGTTTGGGGGTTGGGGATTTCTCTCCCGGTCTTCCATACTCCGGCTTCATGGAAGCTTGTCCACCCATAAGCAAAGGCAGTCTGTGGTAGAAACCCTCTGTGCTAGCGTAGGAGCTAGACAGCGACTCGTAAGGGACAGGTTCTGCTGTCCCGTAGAGCCTAGAGGAGTCCTGCTGCTCTCCTTTCCCAAAAGCTCCTAGAGTAAGTCCTCGCCAGCTGTGCTGACCTTCCATTTTTACGCTAGCCATTTCCTTCTTGGATTTGACACAATTCTTCCTGCCGGCCTTGGCCCATTTGAGCGTAGATTTTGAACAGTGGTTCTCGGACTTGCCCTCTCCGTCCGATTTACTCCTCGGCTTCAGAGGTTGGTCTTTCTCATGGGTCAGCTTCAGGAAGGCCACGGCGTTCAGGCTGGCCAGTCTCTTTGGGGTGGGATGATAGGAGATGGCACCATCCTCCCTCTTTGTCCCATCATCAAAGACCTCATCCAGTGAATGGTCACAGCTATTGCATTTCTGACTGGGCTCATGCCGGTTTTTTCCTTTACCTGTTTTCACAGCTGTTTTTTCCAGCGCGGTCCAGTTGTCACCAGCTTTGCAATGCAAGCTCTTAACGGTACAGTCTCCACCAGCTTTAATGGAGTCCCTCCGAAAACGCCTGCTGGATAATAAGCCATCGTCCCGTTCAAAAAGCAGGTTGTTCACTGCCTCCGCGTTCAGCGAGGCCAGCCTGCGTTTCCTGGGCTCTGAAGGAGCAGTATCAAGGTCTTGCTCTGTCCCTGGATAAGTTATTGTGCACTTTTCCCCAGATGAATCACTCTTCCCTGCTCCCACAGGCTGAACTTGTTCGGAGAACAAAGCAGGTCCCAAACCCTCCATCCAACTGGGAAGGTCTTTTTTTTTACAGCTCTGGGTCTGTTTCGACAGAGATCCAGCCACATCCTCCAGCCTGGTGAGGAGCACTTTGCAGGTCTTTTTGTTCACCGAGGGGAGCAGCCGTCTCCGCAGTGGGTACGTCTTTCGCACTTCGTGCAAATTCTTGCTTTTGTTTGTCCCCACAAACCCACTCGGACAGTTTGGAGCCTCGGTGGCGTCCCCGTCTCTCTGCTCGCCACACTCTGCGTCGGTCCTGTCCATCCTCCTGCTGCCTGTTGGTGATGAAGCTTGGCCAGCAGAACCAGCTGGATGTTTCAGAAGGAAAAGTTGTTTCTTCCGGGCATGCGTCATAGGATCAATGTCCAATCCTGGGAATGAACAGAAGAAAACATCTATTAATATCGCCGAGAGGGACCCGTCTCCTCACAAAGCACCAACTGCCAATTAGGAAATATTTGGGGAAGCTTGTTTCTATACACAGTAGAGTCTTTTTGGGTGATGGCCAGTTAAGCCAATTAAGAAACAGGATGCAATGAGATGTGGTTTAATATTAAGCCATACAACACGATAGTAATTAAAAGCAAGGCGGTGACGGCAAATGCCACAGCAGCTGGGAAAACCAGGGTATGGCCAGAAAGCTGTTTCGCCCAGCTCCCAGCCCAAGTACGTGCCCTGTTACACCGATGCTGTTTCTAACACGTTACAAATTCTCATCAAATCTACTAAAGCTGATCTGAATGCTGGTCTGGGGCATACAGCAGAAATAAATCCCAGGTATTTGACTGCTTGCATGTTGATACAGGCAGGCTGTTTCATTGTCGTTTTCTGAAACAATTAGACAAAAGAAAAACAAAAAGTCCACCTACTCATGTGAAAAGTAAACTTGGTCTATTAAGCAGAGATCTGCCAACATTAATAAATTAAATACATGCAAATCCCTATGCAGGTTAGAACCTGGCTACTCACTGCTGTTGTCATTCCCTACAGTTGCATTTTATAAACGTTGTGGACATTAAACAACCAAACCATCCCGTTTGGCAGAGAAACCCTAAAAATATGTTTATGGGAGGAAAACGAATTACTCATCTGTATGTCATTCTTGACTTTTCATCTAGATGCTATGTCAAGTCACTGTTCAAAACCAACACAAATTACTAAAATAGAGAGATAAGAATCTGCACCCCAACAGGAACCGCCTCGCTGAAGGCATGGCTGAGCAAACTACCACCCAGCACTCTAATGAAGCTGCTGGCAGACCGGACACCTTCAGCACATCTGGACTTTCCCTGCCAGGTGGAACATGCCAGAAATAGTCCTGCCCTGATTTAGAGTAAGAGGGAATTTTTCCTGCGAATGCCCAAGGCATGTCAGCCTCAGGAGGAGGATGGCTCCTCCAAGCAATACATCTCAAGAGCTCTCTGTGGAAAGGCGGGGAGGAAGCATCAAAGCCAGAAGAAATGGAGACAACTGCCGACTGCCTTCCCCCAGAGCCGCAGCCGCAGGGGCTGTGCACTCACCCAGGCACCCACTGAGGACATCCCAGGCTTCCCAACCACACCATGAGCAGGAGCGTGCTGCTACACAGCCTCTAAGTATTTAGTAAGGAACCAATACGAGACGAGCAGCACCGTCCAGAGAGCCCCTTCAGCCATGTGCCGGCTTCCCGAGTTGTCCCGCAAACTAAATCTTGATTTTCAGTTTTCCCATTCCATTTTTAGCAGAAGGGTTACCACACCTTTGTACTCTTGTATTTCAGCTTCAAGCGACCTGCAGCAGGCTTGCGTCAGGTTTTTGAGGAATTAAGCAATTTTGCAGTCTGAAGGAACACATGTTCACATAAGAAGCTGCATGTCTAAAGCTGAAAGAGGATACAGGCAGGTGACACTAACCTATAAACATTTTAAAAAGTCAGCCTAATCGAGTGATATTGGAATAGATTTAATTAAGCCTGTATCTGAGCATTAGAAACAGCAGAAAAGGACAATTGCTTGCATTTAATGGTATTCATTAAATAGTCAGATTCCCTTTATTGGCACCAAGGAGTCAGTCTTCGTATCAGCATCAACCTAGGCACTGTTCGATCCTCCCTGAAATCAGGTATTTGCTGGAACACCCTCAACTGACACAATCAACACCGGTCTGCCACTGCTGAGGCTCTTAATTAAAGCTAGGACTGCTTTTGCAGTGATTAGAACAAAGCTACCGAATTAGAAGAACTGTTCATTTGATATGGTTTAATCAAGCTGATAATTAGATTATCTATTTGAAATAAGCCCAATGTGTTTTAATTGACTTGCTTATATATGCATTAACTAAAAGAAACTTAGGAATTGAAAGCCACTGTGGCTTGCACATTGCTTTTCTAGATGTCAGGCTCTTCCTGATATATTTTGGGGTCCCTGACCCCTTACACCCTGTTACACACAGGATACCTCCCTCAGCTAGTGCCTAAACAGGCATGGTCTGTGGGGAGCAAACATTTATGTGCATTCAATGTTTTCCTGATAAGAAAAACAGGTTCTGGAAATTAGGAGGATGCTTATCAAGTCAGACAGACAATTTCCTCCAAAACTGGAATCCTTCTTGCACAAGAGGCCAAACTGACCACACGCAAACTCTGGAGTTTGCAAGAGGGCTGTAATTTAAAAAATAAATCCAGCAGAGTAGGGCTTGGCAGTGGTACACCAGGCATCCTATATAACCACACCCTGGGGAGGGCAACTTTTCCCAGGCATACAGACCAGTGGTTTCCTCACAACTCATCCTATTTCCTGTTGTCCCTACCGAGAGCCTGAGCCTCTGGCAGAGGTGCTCAGCAGAGGTCAAAAACCCAAAACAAACAGCTGTGGCTTGCCTTAAAAACCAGGATCAGCCCCCTTTCTCTTTCTCCTCACACTTTCACAAGTGGCAGTCTGACCTTCTGGCCACTCACCACACATCCTGCACTTGCTGGGGCTTTACAGCCCGTTAGTATTCGAAGGGGTTAGATTATCTATCAAAAACCGAGTACTACAGACATGACTTTGTTCATACCACATCTGCTCTAAAGTTAGAAAGGGTCTGGTAGAGATTGAAGGGAGGGGATTTTTCCACCAGTGAAGTAGTCATTAACAGCACAGTGACCGTCTTCCCTGTTTGACCCCTTAAGGAATGCCAAGACAAAAAAACAGCTTAAATATCTTTTCTGGAACCTAAGCATAGGAATGCTTTAAGCAGCAATACCCAAGATGAAAACTGATTCTTCTCCCCCCCCCCCCGCCTCCTCTTTTTCCTACGTACATTTCCCAGAACTGCAAGAAATCACCTCCTTTCTCCCAAGCCCAGACGCAAGACCCGTCTTCCAGCACGGAACAGGTAGCACCGTCTTGCCGTGTTGTCACACATTTACAGCTAATCCTCTAACCCTGCTTTCATCACTGACAGGCTGCAACCAGGAACGTCAAGAGAAACACTCAAGTTGAACATGCAAAGATGACAACAGAGATATCGAGGAAAAAACACGCTTTAAAGCAAGAAGAGCACAAGATTCAATGCGATCCATTTTAAGAGTCTCAGCCGCATAAGCTCTTTGAAATGACAAGTTCTTATGCACAATAGTAATCAAGCAATCACAGGCAGCTGGTGTTTTTTACTTATTATTTTTTAATAAAAGGAGGTTATGTCTGCATAGATCTTCTTGGCATCTGGTCTCTAAGTTCTCTCCCCCACACTCAGGGGTCAGCTGCTCTAATACTACAAAGCGCTTATCTACAGATGAAGAACTACATAGCCGGAAATTTGTGGAAGGACAAAATAAGCCAACTCCACATATTTTGGCATTACAGCCAAGCAAATCCTTTAAGTGCCAGCAAGGAAAACACCAGTACCATCCAACAACACTTCCACATGACTGTAAACCCCCTGAAATCCAGCTTTACAGCAGAAACACAGGACAACATGCAGAAATACAATCAAAGTAACTTAAGCAAATGCAGAAGTCAGCATTACTCTCAGTTTCCACCACAGATTCCTTGGCTAAACAGAAAAAATAAAATAAATTTAAAAAAAAAAATCAGCCAAGTTTCTCACCAACTTACTCAGTTTGGCGACCAAGAAAAGGTCGTTCTGCCAGATCACACCCCACTACAAAACTGAAGTCCAAAGTCAGGCAAGTTGTTTGTTGTCAAATGCACAACTGAATCCCATTTGCTCTGTGCTGGCTCAATATTATCAGTATGTTATCAGTGGAAATAAACCAATTTTGAGTGGATCAGTAACAAAGCGTGGTTAAAAAGGTTCAGTTTCTACCCCAGGAACTTCCCCACGATATCACCCGGTAAAACCACCGCCATGAGCCGCAGAGTGGTTTGAAGAAGCTGGAGCATCGCTTATCCTCCCAAGTACTTTTTCTGATGTAATACTTTAATGGAGGCAGGAACAACCAGGTTTAGCGACCATAACGAATCTTGTTATTCCAGAGCTATACACAACATGAACTTATTACAAACCATCGTGACCAGTGGTGGGGAGGGGGGTAAGATACCAACAGTTGGTTCCATCCCACAGAAGCCAAGTGCAATGTGTTAGATCTGTTCCTCTACATCTCTTTTGGAGAAACTCTCTCCCCTCTCTGCAGAAGTCACTCTCAGCCTGGAGAAAATTGTGCATTTTTCTGTTCTCCATGATTTATCATACACCGGTGCAGAGGGAGCCACCCTGAGCCTTGCTACAAGGCTGCTAAAGTGATGCCATGGCCAGTTTTGGAGAGGTACTGTGACAGGCACGAATCAAAAAACTACTAAACCAACAATTCACCCACATGGCAAGCATACATCCAGCAACGGGCACCAAATAGTCTTACTAGATTGCTCTGCTGAACAAAAGTAATCTTTAGCACACTGGACTACTAAGAGCCCTTTCCATGCCTACAAAATTGACTGTATTGCACGGATTGCTTTGCTAGGAGGATGCTTCTGTTCATTCCCTTCTTGGCAAAAAGCACAGAGCAGCTCAGGCTACTGGCTTATCTCTGATCCAGCAATTCCTTTTCTTTCCCCAGCATAACATGGAAGTGGAGCTTTTGAACGCTGCTCAAAATGAAACCATGCAACAGTCAAGGGTATCGTGCCTCAAAATCAGAGTCACACCAAGTTTACTTACAGCGAGTATTGTTCTCATTTCAGCTGGGAGAGTGTCAGAGCTCTTCATCCTCCTTCCACCTTTGCATTGCTTTGCAAAGCAAAGAAGAAAAACCAACTGTGCCCAGAAGTCTCCAAGAAATCACAAGATAATCTGAAGAACGGAAAGTGAAGATACTTAAGACAGAACCACCCATTTACAGCCTGCAGCTGAGGAACCAGATTAACAGTGAGAAGACATTTAGGTACAATTCTTATCAGAAATGAAACAAGCTCAGTGAAGCACCTTGGACTAACCAGCTGCATCCAGAGCCCACAGAGCATTTTAAAGCTAGCTGGAATTGCTGCCTCCTTCCTCAAACTGGACTAGTTCTGAAAAATTATCTTGACAGCTGTTGAACCCAAACCAGATCAGAATAAAGAAAAATTTTTAAAAAAAACCAACACTGGTCCAATTTTCTGCTAGAATAAAACCACTACCCAAACAGCAAAATCAGAAGAGAGTTGATGCCTCATTAGTAGGAAAATAAGCAAGTGTGTTAACAGCTGCATTTTCTGTAATCACGCAGCTGCAGCATCTGTCTCTCCCTCTCTATCACTTGATTGCAAGTGAAATTAGAAGAAACTAGTCTGGGACTACCCGTTCAAGCACCATTTCCTTTCCAAAGCTTCACTACAGAGATGCACTCGTTCCAAGGAGACGATGCCAAAAGCACAGAAATTTAAAGCTTTTAAAGCTCCTAATCCATTTGGCACTTCAGTAATATACAAAGAGTTACGACAACATGAATCTTCCTTTCTGTGCACAGCATCATTTTGTCGACTTTCAGCCCCAGTCTACTTCAAGAAGTTATATCCATTTAAATTGGCACAGCTTATGCTATGACAACAGCCCTATAACTGTAAGTATCTGGAGGATTGGCTCCTTTCTCCCTGCTGCTTTTACAGTCGAATAATTCTCAGTGCTATAAGGAACGTGTTGCATGAAAGAAGCCTCCCAGGAGCTCTCAGAAATCCGGATAAATCACAGAAGCGTCAGGTATCCCAGGCTGAATCACCTAAACGCTGCGCAAGTCCCACCAGCAGAAGCATCGCTTCAATCTCCAACATTTAGAAAAAAACTGTAATTCTTGCAGGCTGCAATTTGTCTTCCCAGGGTCCAACCCCGATTTTTCTCCGGAGGCCCATCGAAAGCTCCATCATCCACATGCTCTAGGGAAAACTGTTTATACAGAGCTAATTAAACTGCAGAAAAGGCTTGTTCCTCCCGCTCATCAACACAGCCCTAGCCATTCGCCAGCACCTCCTGAAAACCACGTGAATACTGCACCGGAGGACACAGCCCAGGCCTCTGGAGCTGCAAAAAGGCTTGGAAAGAGGGATCTGGGGCAACCTCGCACAGTTGAGAGAGGATCTCTGGCAGTTGTATGGGACTAGGCTCTGCTCCACTCCCTGGTCCAACACCAGTAATTATAATGTCGTTGTGAAAGCTTATGTGCTCCAGCCACATAGCTGGGAGTGTTGCGGAACACACGTGGCCGTGATAAATTACAGTGCTCAAACAACTGCAATTATAACTCGATGCTTTAAAAAAAAAAAAAAGGTGCTATACCTGTCTGAAAGCAATGGCAAGCTGAGAGTGAAACACGCTGGGGTGCAGTCCCTACTTGCAGGGCTGACCACTTGCATAAACATGAGCTAGACCTGGTAACACCCTGGCAGAGAAGTTCCCCAGCTGATTTCTCAGGAGGGCCTGTCCTAGCCCTGATTATCTGGTTTCAAATCTTGCCTAGTGGCAGTGCTCTGAAGTGCTTTGCAGGGAAGCCAAAATTAAATTTCTCTGGCTGTTCTCACACTCTCCACAGACCCAGCAAGCAGCGTTCACAAGGAATTAGAAAAGAAAAAAAAAAAAAAAGAAATCCCTGCTGCACCACTGAAGCCCGACCTCAGCATGTGAGAGCCCAACAAGCAGGAGCCTTCTCAGCCTCCGGAGCAGGCGCCGAGCCCTGGGCTGAAGGTGCTCCCTGAATCCCGGACTCCAATCTCCCTCTCTCCGGGCAGCGCTTCTGACCAGCACCGCAGTAGTTTACCAGCCCCAGCGAAAGCGGCCCTTTTAAAAGCCTCAAACACAGAAAGTGGAATTCCAAATTCCCTGGCCAAAGCCATTTGGAAAGCCCAAAGAGGCCCAGCACGCAGGCAGGGAAGGCCCTGCCACTGCTAACGCCTCGGCACAGCTCCCCGCACCGCACGAGCGGCAGGAGCTGTGCCGTGCCGATACCCCTACAGCCACAGCCGGGTTTGGGTTCAGGCTTACAGCTTTTGGCAAAGGCAAACACACGCTTTCGGAGGAGAGATTGTATCAAGAACTGTACAACTAACTTCAATTGCTGAGTAAGTTTTTTCACTTGGGAGTAAACTGCTTAATTCAACTCACGTCTAGTTGAGAAAAGCCAGCTCTTTCAATGCCAGCAGAAAAGAATGATGTACAAGATTGGGGGAGAGCGGGAAGATGTTTCCTCAAATTTGAGGACACGGTACATTGTCTGGGGGACTAATGCAACACCTGGAAAAAGCACATTCCTTCTCAGAAAGGCACCGGCTTTCCTTTCCCCATTACTGATGCTAAGAAGCTGTATCACTGTGTTACATTTTCACAGAAAGGCTGCCACTTGGGCTGAATATTCAATAAATGCTATAGTAAAAAATAAATGTGGGAAACAGTATGTGACCTCAGCAACTCAGACATCAGTCCCCCAAACCAGATCAAGCTTCACAGCCACCGTGTGTTTACATATTTGCATTAAAACAAAGTCAAAGCTTCTGAATGCAAAGCCTTCACTGAAACACCTATTTGTACAGCCAAGACCACACTTGCAGAAACCACTTCCCATGGTCTGTAAGAACTGAAGGTTTCCCACCCCCAGTAGTTGCCACCCACCTTCTGCTTGTGACCCAAACAAAAAGCAGTGTCCTTGTGTGTGTCTGCAGAAAGTTCTGCTGCTTCTGCTGTTTGCAGCACTGCAAAATCGGTTCAGGTGAATTTAGAGCTCTAGAGGCAAGGGCACAGCCACGGTTTCATACCGGCTCTCTGGAGAAGAGATGCAAAAGCTGGGCTTATCCACAAGCAAAGCCACGCTCACCTCCCCAAAACTCCAAACTCACTACAAAAGAAGGAAAACTCAGAAGCAATCGGAGATGAGGATTTTGTTGTGTCCCCCAAGTTTGCTCACAGAGGGACAAAATGATCATCTTCCCTCATTCAGAGCGGACACGTTTCTTTTGCCTTTCTGCAGGTTAAAGAGGGATGCACCAGGAGGAGAACAAAACACTGAGCTTGTCTTAAGGGTATGGCAATTCCTGAACAGCGTTTTACTCCTGCATTCATCACTCGCTCTTCCTACAAGAGAGCCTCTCAGCTGCAGCAGCGGACACCCACGGCCACTCCAAAATTTGGGGCCAGTAGCCACCAGCTTTAGATGTTATTCTCTAAACTCTGTGCACTGAGCAGTTCAGGGGCTCTGGGGAAAAATAATATGTGATCATGTCATTAAAGACACAAGCAAACAAGCGTACACACAGAAAGCCAACCCCCTCCCCAAACAGAAACCACTTCTATGCCAATGTAAACACTGTAATTATTCCCGCAGCACAAAGCCCACCATCAGCTTCTCACCTCTCAAAACCAATCTGAAAAAAAAATAAAAAAATGTTGGACCTGGTTATCCATGGTTCTCCACACTGCTGCAGTGAAAGCCCAGGTAAGGCAAAGGAAATCCCTGGCATTTGCAAGCATAGGAGATGAGTACGTGGAGGTGGGGGTGAAAAATCAGGCTTAACTTGTCTTAAGGCTGACAATTTTGAACGAAGGTGCTCACGCTGAAGAGACGCTTTGACACTTGGCCTTCGCTGTATCACTGCCCAGTGACTCAGTCATTAAGGTCTCATTTTAACAGAGACAGGCAGAGTACAGAGATCAGGCAAGAGAAGCACTGGAAAGGATGGATGTGCACAGACTGACCACCTGAGAAACAGGAAAGCTAAAGCTTACACGGATTTTGCAGCTCTTCTGAAATACCCCAGAGAAGATTAGCAGCAACTACTACTACACATAAAATACTAGATATACTGAATATCACACGTTTACAAAGAATTGCCTCTTAGAACTTTAAATAGGTTCCACATAAAGCTGCCTACGTGACAGCTACGCTAACAACGCCCTGTAAGATGCCTATAAGTAGTCTGAAAAACTGAGTCAAAAATATTTCGGGACAGCTTTGACAGTCATGTTTTTAGAAGGAGCACAAGCTTTGCCAATCAAGTTAATCAAGGTTTCAAAAAAAAAAACCCTAAGCCCTGCGCATCTGATTTTCCATATATGCAAAATGCAAACTAAATTCCTTCACGGCAGAAGGCTGAGTCTGGTAAAATATCAATCATATGTCACTTTGCTCAGATAGCTCTGGCACCATTCCTGGTTATACGGACAAAACAGAATAACAAATTATTTCCAAGTCTTTATTTTGAAGAACAAGGTGCAAGATTTTTCTATAGTAAATATTAAAGTTCTTCTGTATATTACAATCACACTCTTCCACAACCTCTTTAGGAACTTCCTCCAAGCTGCTCAGCTTAAATAATTCAAGATGCGCCGTAATTTCATGTATTACACATGCATCTGCAAAACTGTGCTGCCTTTGGGAATTTCAAGGGCAGGTGCATCCCTGCCAGCTCCTCTCCATTTCAAAGCTGTCACTGCCGTCCTCTCTCTGGACCTGGACTTCCCTTCTCCTCTCTCCGGTACGTCTCCCTCCACAAAGGTCTCCATTCACTCTCAACTCTTTCAACTAGAAACTGTCAGCACAGCACCCTTGAGATCCACAGACATGTTACTACTCAACAAGCTCAAAAGTTGCTTTAGGGGAGGAGAAACAATGCAGGAAATTCAGGGAAGGGCAAGGCATTCCTTCAATATAATGTTTAATTAACCATCCTAAAATCTGACCCAAAAATGCAACTTCAAGAACATTTTTTTTTTCCCTTTAAATGATCTTCATCTTATTTCCTCACCTCAGAGCATCCCTCAAAACTCTCTGACAAAGCAGTGCCCCACCTCTGTGTCTGAATCCTTGGCAATGCAGCTCCAGCAGCTGACTATCAGTGATCATCAGCAAGAGGAGTGCAGAAGAGAGACTGTATTTTAAAATTTAACAGACACGCATGTTTATAACCTCGACTTACAATTTACCTTAATTGTACAATTTTGCCTTAAACCCAGGCAGGAAAAAAAAGGCTATCTTAAATAACAAGTTCATGTAATATTTTCAAGGATTCCTGTGTTCTGACTCATCCCCAGCTGAAATACATTGACTAGAACTACCTCTTCAGACTAAAACTGTAATCTGAATGTATTTTCAGTTGTAGAATAAGTACTTAAGACAGTATCATCTTTCATTTGGAAATACCTATTGTTTCTATGCAGTTTTAAAAGTACTATCCCATTACTTCAGCCTCAGCTTGGTCTATACAAAATTGTCCATAAAGCAGAACACCTTTCTGCGATTTCAAATCTCCTCCATCATAGGTTTTGATTCCTCTTTATAGTCAAAGTGCAACAGCCATTTCAAAAGAAAACAGACTTTCTATTTCTCTATTCTCACTTTCCTACCATTACTTGAAATACCAGCATCCTCCACATGCCTCCCCAGCTGAGGACACAGGTGACAGAAGATTATTTATGCTGAGCAGTTTCCCACTTGAAAGCTTCAATCCCAATCCAGAATTCAAATCAAAGAAAGACTTTACAAAACTCTCGCATTCCCACTGGAACCCCCGTAACGAAACACTTTCCTTCCCTGTATGTCTTATAAACCACAGCACCACACTGAACACTAAGCAGAGCTTAAACTTGAAGCTGATTTTGCCGCGTTTGAACTTACAGAATAAGAGTTCAGATGTGGCTGAAGCTTAAAATATTCTCATCAAATTGGGCAGAACTTCTGCAGGTCTAGAAACTTGGGAATTCTAAGCAGGGAAGAGTAAGGTTATAGGACACCCATTACCATCCCAGTACCTAGAAGTTATCAGGTGTCCATATACATTTCCTCAAGAAGCGAGCCCACCTGAAAACACCTCTAAAAAATATTTTAAAATACACACACAATTTTTTTTTCCTTCACAAAATACAGTATTAATCAACACCACACTTATAGGTGTATATTCACTCATCTTCTAGCAGCACAGTTCTGACCAAGATAAAACTGCCAAGCCTAACTAAACCGTAAAACCTTTCCTCCCTCTTTTAATGCAAGAGCACAGTATTAACAAACGAGTACAAGGTAAGTGAAAAAGTTCATCTTAAAACTTCACCGCTCAACTGGTTTAATGTATTAGGGCAGTCAAAAAAAAGTTAGCACAACTGGATGGTGCTGCAACATCTGGAGTTCTCAAAGGAGACCAAGTTCCTTAATTCCTAAGGTGGTGTTAACACACTCACCTCTAGGACTGAATTCAGACAAGGGTTGGTTTTTTTTGTTTTTTAAAGGGCTGTTTATTAATTATCCATTAAGGGAATTAGCACACATGCTGTGGTGAGGCAGCAGGTAGAAAGGTGGAAGACGGTTACAGACTCAGGGAGTCAGCGTGGAGCGTGTGGGAAGGCCCAAGGTACTCACACTCATACAGGAAAGGGATGAGATTTTAGTCTGGAACCTGAAGTTATTAATGGCTCCATCAGACCAGACTGAACCTCCACCAGCCACAAAGTGCTTGAAGTTAATTGCTTGGCGATTACACTTTTCATTAGTAAGCAGTTAGCACTTCAGGGTTTTAAGTGCCCATCACTGGCTCTTTCCAGAATTTTTAGGGGTTGGGCTGAGGAGATCCAAGTCCCGCAGGTGGACCATTCCACCACATCAAACACCACAGCTGCCACGCCACTCCCAGCCCGGGCAGAGGAATCAGTCCCCTGCACAAACTTAATTTTGCTAATTTAAGCCCAAGAAAGTAGAGGGACTCAACACCCACTTGCCAAAGGTCCCAGCAGAGCTAGAAGAGCATTTCTAGCGACCAGCAACTGGCATGATGTTGTCAGAGATCTGATGAGCAAAAACTCTCAAGCAAGATAGTTGGATGTTGTTGTGTGTCTCTACACAAGAACTGTTAAGTGGTATTAAAATAACAGAAGCCATAAGCCCAACATAGGCAATTCAGCCACTTCCAACAACTAGAAGCCCAATAACTGGAACACTGCTTCCACAAGAGCCCATTTAACTCCCATTAGAAGCTGGCCCAGCTCTTTCATCCTTTACCCATATCGTTAGAGGTATATTTAAATACACACATTTGCTTGCGCCCCAGGTTTGATCAGTCATGGCAACAAATATCACCTTTAAATAGACCAGACAGCATTTGCAGACCTGTGCTGGGAGTGATTGTTTTATATCCACTCATTAACTTGCATTTATCTACCTATACATGCGTGACATTATTTGGCCATTCAGAAAGGGAGTGATTAAACACAATTAGCATTCAAAGCAATGGGTGTGATAAGACGTTTTCAATAAGGTGAGCCATTTAAACTACATCACACCGAAGTACTAAGATTTTGTCGCATCTTGCACAGCTGGAAGGAAAATCAAACTTAAAATCAGAACAATTAAGAGTGATGAATAAGTTACAGACAATCCCAAGAGCTCCGGATTGAATGACTTGAATGACGAGGGGTTTTGGCTGAGGAAGGTGCCCCGTGTCCCACGGGGGCCCTGGGAGGTTACGCTCCCTCGGCTGCAGCACAGACCCACCTCTGCCACATGATCCTATGCAGAACGTGTGCCTCAAGAGTGACACGTGAGCAGACAGTGCTAATGGCAGCTGTCTACAAGGAGAAATATTCGGGAATCATCTGCTGAACCTGCCTGGTTCCTGCCACTTAATACATCCAGTGCTCTGCTGTAGGAGCAAAGCGCTGGGTTTTGCTTCTCAGTTATTCTCAGGCTGATCCCTGAGACATCCCTGGGAACCAACGAGGGATACGTGGCCTGAAGAAAACCACCATAAGGTAGATTCAAACCTGGCCTTTCCCCAAACCTGACGATTCAGTGACAAAACACAACAGCAGACATAGCAGGTTCCCTGGGGACAGGCCTGAGACTACACAGTATTTTATTAGCAAGTCACACTGTATTTTATTAGGAAGTCACAGATTCACCTGCAGGTAATACTGGGAGAGACAGCAAGCAAGTCAGAAGACAAACTATGGGTTCACATTCGATCTCGATGGACCAGAAAAGTGTTTAAAAGAAAATAGATTTAAAGAGCCCACCAACAGGGATGAACGCACTTCTATGTCAGACAGACAGGAATCGTCAGTGGCACAAATGCAAAAGAGGCAGCAAGGTGGCACTCTCCAGAAAGCAGCTGAGGTTTACTGATGAGCACAAGCTAGATGAGTGAACAACATCCCACTGTTGGGAAAAAAATAAACCCTGTCCTGGAGCAGCTGCCCGGCAGCACAGTGTGGAAGGAGTCCAGAGGGGAGCAGGCTCCAGCCAGCCCGTGGCGTCCTGTGCTGCGCCTAAGACCGGACGAGCAAGGGAGCAGCGAGGGCGAAGGACGTGGAGGTGGCCAGCAAGGAGAGGGTGTAGGGGCTTATGTCATCTGATTAAAAAAAAAAGGGTGGAGAAGAAAGTTCATAACATGTAAGAAGATGATGATACAGCATTCTCTAGGGAATGAGAAGACTTAAACTGCACTTTAAGAGAGAGACTCAGAAGCCTTTTCCTACACGTCTCCTTCCTGCTGAGCTAGAAAGAGCATGAGATTGCCTAAAGAAGTGGAGGTTAAAAGCAGTTAGAAGAACATCTGTCAGCAATGTTTTGGTACAATTCACCCCCTGCCCCACAGCAGGGCTGACTACGACCACCCCAGGTTCCTTCTTTACACCCACTGCTGCCACGGGCACAGGGAGATGGGGGCCATGCAGGCGGCAAAGGTGCTCTAAAGCTTGATTGCGATTTTCACCACTTATTTTTAAGAGCACACATGTTCAGTATTGCGTCTCTTCCCAATTTCCACATCCATCTAGTGCCTCAATTTCAGGCTAACAGCACTTCTCATAAGACTGCTCTAAAAAAAAAAAGTCAGTTAACCTAAACAAGTGCTGCAGGAACTCCATACCACGTGTTACAAGAGAACCACCAGTGGTTCAGGGTTTTCTGCCACAGATAAAACTCCCGAGCACCACAAGCTATGATTTGCTTTGAGACCAAAACAGTTTCATTATATGACTTCCAGCTTCAATGCAAATCTCACCTACAGTTACTCCGACTTTATTCATACCTGGACATTCCCCATGCAAACTTGTGGCTACAAGAGGAGCCCATTTAGACATTTTCTCCCAAAGCAGAGGCACAGCCTCATCTCAGGGGGAACCCAACAACAACAAGTCTTTGAAGACTTCCATTTTCACATCAGTGCGGGTCACCATGAAGTCACAGTGAACTCCAGAGGATAAACCATCAGATCTCTGGCAAAGGAGCAAAATTACGACTTCCTCTTGGGAACCACAAAGCTTTTAAAGAGTTCAGCCTAATTTTATGGAAATGTCATGGGTACCTCCAACTGGATTTTCAGGAAGGTCCCTTGAAGTCAGGCTGTAGCTTCAAAACATCTAAGTGCAGTGAGTACTGGGGACAAGACTCCTACAAGTGCTACGCAAGCTGTTCTTCACAAATGAGTGCTCCAATATTTTGAAGACACCCTCGTGTTTCCTCCAACTCTGGCTTCAAGGAGAATATATTCGTAACAGAGAAGAAAAGAGCAAAACTTTTGAGGAACTCCTAGCACCGACAGTAGAGAAAAAAAAAAAATCTGTATTATCCCTTGATTGTCAGCTACAGGATTTGAGAACATTGATTGAACATTGAGATGTTGAACACACGGGGCAGATGGATGGGGAAGAAAGAAATGTCCTCATACACCCAAGTCACCGGCACAACAGCACTAGGGTAAAAGACGCACACAGTTTAGAGCTACAGACTCCAGCGGGCTGGGGTACAAGTAGACAAAATCTGAAGCTAGACCATTGTAAATCTGACCAGAGAGCCAATCAGAGAGGGACGCCTGCAGCTGCAAGGACTGCCAGCTGAAGCAGAGCCAAAGTGGCAGCGGGAGACACTCGCAGCTACCAGTCAACAGCAGAAGAACTGGTAGAAAGTTTCGAGGAGCTGCTGGAAGATACAAGAAAGCTGCAGGAAGCTCTACTTTCCCATGCTGTGCCCAGACGTGGAAGGTAAACAGCTGATAAGGACGTACGTGCTGCAAAGCCCCCCCGCCGCCAGCCAGAACCACCGTGCTACCATGACATCTCAGCCCCAAGCATGACTCCCAGGAAGCACCGTGCCCACGTGCCCACCTCCCCGGAGCCCGTTTGGCTGCTGGCAGTCCAAATCTCTGGAGATTTGACCCAAAGAGGGTCTGATGCTGGACAACAGCTGCAAAGAGCTTTGAGCTGAGGAGTTTCTGCCTCGTATTGCAGCTACAATGCACAAGGATACAATATACCCACGCAGGATACCCCCAGATACCAGAATTTCAGCTCCTGCTTCAGCTATTTGTCACAGTAAAACATTTTAAGCCCAAGCTTTCTAGCAGCATTCTTTAAACTAAAATGACAGATAATATCTCGTTTTAGAGCTCCAAAGTGAGAACCTTGCTACTCATTTCAATAACCAAGATAAACATTTTATTTAATGGCTGTATTAACAGGCAGAAAGATGCTTCTCTTTGGAAAGCCAGGCAGACTTACAATTCTGGCTTCTGCAGAATTTAAACTCTCAATTAAAGACGAATCCTCCAAATGGGGGGAAAAAAAACCTCCCACCTCATTTCCTCTAAACAAAAATCCAGTGCAAATTCTGCTTGTGACTCTCGAGACCGCTCTACTGCCTCCCACCCCGCTTACAACTTTGCCACACAGCGTGGGAGCACTAGCAGAGCTGGGCGATGCTTCTCAGAGCCCCGTGGACACGGAGCGTGCCACGAGTCTTGTCGGTTCTCTGCTGTGGTCAACACGGCCCACAGGGTCTGCAGAAAGAAACAAACACCACCAAACCTATGCAGCCTTATGCTCAGTCTAACTTTACGGGTTTCCTTTCGTATCTCTGAAAGGCTAAGCGTGCTGGAGCTGGTAAGCGTCTGGAAATTCTCACACCTTGGGTGAAAGATGAGCCCTCAGGGCACGGCAGCACCTTTGGCTGGTCTGAGTGATCACAAGCAAATATCCAAATATTCATCTGCTTTCCTGCTTCTCAGGCAAGGTATACCACTACTGCTGCCCTCCAAAACAGCGCAGAAATACACCAGCGCACAGCACCAAGATGCTTTGTTGCTCTTTTAACATGACCAGGATGCTGATCTTTAATTTACCTAAACACTTTCCATTTGTATTGGGGGGGGGGGGGGGGGGTGTCTAAATATACATATAAAGACTCCTTTGGGTATAACAGGGAGAAAGCATTTACAGCTTGCTTTGTTCAGCTGAGGGGCTGGACAGGTTTTTATACGGCCGCATGAGTTCTTTGGCCTGCTAGAAAGACAAGAAAATTAGGACCGCACTGCACAAAACCATAATCTATATGGGAAAGTGTAAAGCTCTAAGAGCTGGAATGAGACCTTGGGGACAGCATCTGAAGCCACTTTCCCATTTTTTTTTTTATTTTTAAATTGACTACAATTCATTTACACACAACCCAGACTCCTCCAAGAGAAACTATCTGACCTTCAAGTACTCTAAACCCTACCTTATATAGGGTTATTAGAGCTAACTAGGTTTTAATCATGTTTAAGTACTGAAAAGTAAAAATGCTGCTGTTGCACTTGCTTCCCTGCCCCACCATGGTCCACTTCTCACCATCGCCTCCGATGGTTTCCCTGGAAACATATGCAAGCTTAAATTGGATTGACATTCACTTAGTGGACAGATGGAGTTTGGAACAGCCCAGTGCCTGAAATTCAAGGCCGCGTCTTGGGATATGTCATGCCATCAGTGCAAAAAAAACAGCCCCCACCCCGCTCCCAAAACCCCCAAACTTTGTGGAAAGGTTAAGGAGCACCTAATTACTCAGTAATGAGCTTCGAGGTGGCATCTCAGGCAAGGTCAGCGATTACCCATTGTGCTGGCATGAAAGCATCAGGCTGAGCACACGACATTTTTGTTTGGAGGGAAGGATTTAATTTTTGTTAAGCGCCAAGAAAACAGAAGAGTTCTTAAGCTCATTAGTGGTTTCAGGCAGGACAACTGATGCAAATCACACATATGCTGAGCGCAGACAAGAGCCTTTCGCAGGTAGCGATGCACTGTCCACACTGTAATTACACTCCTTGCATCAAAAACTTCGACGCTAGGCTGAAATTATTCCTAATGTCTGATGCTGACCCGCAGCCTCATTCCTCCCAGCACCAAGAAGGGCAGGTTTTCTATCACACCTTTATAGCCCCGGAGGTGTCAAGACTGCAATTTCAGCAAAGCTGGTAATTTATTCTGAAGCAGGAATTATTCCCTGGCTCTTCTTCTACTATATGGGAAGAAATGGAAATGGCAAGAAATGAAAATGGCTTTTTTTTTTTCCCCAACGGCTGGCTAAACAGTGCTTTCCCAATCACACCGTCTGTCCTCTAACAGGATTTGAAAGGATTCACCTCTTTGCAACCAGAACGTAAGAAGAGCAGTAGAAATCCCAAATAACTGCATTCCTAGAGATCTTTCAGGAAACCCAGCATGTAAAAAAGGGAGAGACAAGACAACAGGGCTCTCATGAGGGAAAAGGGGGGCAGGCAGCAGTCATTACACATTCTGCCTCGCCAGGCGCTCTACCCAGCACGTGCTTGGTTATTGTACGTACTACCTCAAGATAATTAGGGAGTTGGGGTTACTAAGTGATTATTTAGGGCACAAATCCCTGAAACGCCTGGTTCGCTTCCGTCGCTCATGCAATTTGCTGAAATCTATGGAATTCCCAGTTGGGGATTTATACCTGTCCTGGCACCCGGTGTTTAGCCAGGATTTTAAGAAAATTTCTTCTTCTCCGTCTACATGTGATCACAGCTGACAAATCCTTTCCCTTTGCTATCCTGCTCACCTTGGAGAGATCTGCTGTGCCTCCTTGCTCTGAACCACCTCCAACATTGCTTTTTTGAACTGATTTTGACTGAGCTAGACAAACAAAGAAACTAAACCAAACACGCCTCTTGCATCCATTTTTTTTTTTTTAATTTAAAATAAAACTCCTGCTGCCCACTAGTTTGCTACACAAGCCTCTGCTTTCCTCCTCCTTCCAAATCTTGCGTGTTTATCGATATGCGATTATTGCTGCTTATTCCTCGCTGCCTGCACTCCCCTGGTGCCTCTCCATCCTCCCTCCGCAGAGGGAGATGCCTCAGTGCCCCCCTCCACCCACTCCCCCACCAAATCCTTTTCCTTTTTACGGTATTCCCAAACCTAAATCGGCAAGAATGCACTCAATCTGCCAACTGCCCTAATACAGCAAACGATCATATAACACCGTCGCTCTCGCAAAGCGTCGAGCCCCCTCCATTTTAGGGTCTAGTTAAAAAACGCTCTTTAGTTTAACGAACTTCCCCGGCGAGGATTCAGCGTGCGAGGGTGCTTCCCAGCTCGGGCAGCATCCGCCTGCTCTGCCAGCAACGTGCTGCTGCAGCTGCTCGGCCGCGCTCCCTGCAGCAGCGCCTTCTCCCTTTCAGCCTGCAAAAGTCAACTCAACCATCTTTTCCTCGCATGCCTGCAACTCTCAATTTCTTTTCTCCACTGCCAATTTAAGCCTATTCCAGGTATTCCGCCGGCACTCGAAGACACAATGAAGACAAGCAGCAGAGGATAATGCTGTGCTGCGTGAAGGCAGGCTAAAGCTTGCTATTTTCAGCGCTTCACACAGGCCACAGCCAGGAACAATAGAAGGCCATGCACGGTGTACGTATGAAGCAGCACAGTTCAGCGATGCCCACGGATCTCGATGCTTCTCTAGCACTGCGATTTTATTTAAAGGATGATAATTCAGACACCAAAAAATAAGCCACCAGCAAAGCTGTTTTATGCCAATCGATGCTAGGAAAAATGCCTCCTTTTTATTTCTAAGAGCACCGTGAATAATTTGAAATATTGATACACACACAGTCACTAGAAGCCAAGATCTTTTATTAAAAAAAATAATAATAATCAAGCCTGCTGAGCTGGGCAAGCTGTATAGTTTCAAAGCTGAGCATGAGAAAGCCCTTCAAAAAACTGCTTGAAGAACAATGGGTGCCAGAAAGCATTCCTGTGATGTGGCTTACAAAGGGGGAAAAAAAATAAAAATAAAAAAATCCTAATTTTCTTGTTTAGTCACACCTTTGTTCAAGAGAACTGGGACACAAGGAATACAGCAACTGGCAGCTCTGAACCGAAACATCAACATGACACATTTAACATGAATCCCAGGCTCCTCAACACCAAAACCACTCCAGTTCAGCCACACAGGAGCCCACCTGCTCCGCTTACACCCACAACACCAGGCAGCACCCAGACCTGCTGCAGCAGGAGAACAGCCCACCCGGGCTGCACTGCACTCCTTTCGGCAGGGCAGGAGAGCACCTCAACACACCCCCACCCCAAAGCTGTCTTAGAGTAAACACCTCTGGAGACCCCGTACCGCAAGGCTCGAGATGCGCTGGGAAATTTAAACAGCAAAGGAAGGAGAATTCCTCAACGAGTGATTGAAAGCAGCCCTCAGCAAGAGCTCAGCCTTTCATGAAAATGCACCTCTAAGTCAGAATTTTTAAAAAGCAGCAGATAACAGCGGCACACCCGGCCGTGCCACGCGTGAAAAGCACAGACATAAGGCCCTGAACGCTCTGTGCTCCCAGTGAGCTCGTGTGAGCTGACACAAGTTCCTTCCCTGGCCAAAGAGGTGTTTCTTCTCCATACTCCACTGCTGACGGCACAGCTCAGACACCAAGCGCCGCTGCTCTGTGCCACCGCACTTAACGGCGTGTTCCACTGCGCATTTCCACCTTTTTTTAACTGGCCGAGGAGACACATTTAGTTCCCCAGCGCCGAGAAGCCGTTTAACGCCTGCCTAAGCAGCGAGCGGGCTCGCACCCAGGAGAACCCCGGCAAAAGTCAGATGCGTCCCTTGTCTTATTTTCAACTCACATGGAGTTAATAACCACACACCCTCTATCAAAGATTTCATGAAATTCAATGTATATCAATGATCAGCTGAATATGGGAAATGTAACTGCTTCTCCAGACAAGTTATCCTCATTTTCAGCTACATTTTGCCAGAACCAGAGCACAGCGCTGCCATCCCTAGTAGAGGGGCTTCCGCTACGATTTAACTCAAAATACTCTTTGGAAATGCTATTGCTGTAATATTGATAGTTCAGAGATTTTAAAAAGAGGTTCGGGTTGCTTACTTCACTCAGCTGACCACACTTTTTACATCTCGCCAGCTCTCGGTACTCTCTCCTGTTTTGTATGGATTTTCACTCATGTTGCAAGAGAAGAAACAACATGTAACAGATGAATTAAATTCCAACCGCACAAATACTGACAGGGGAGAGAGAACAGGTGCAAAATTAATTAATTTTAAATCAGATTTATATTTTCTTCTTAATGACATCCTTTGGTTTAACTTCTTAATAACAACATCAGTCCCTCATTTCTCTTTACAGCAAGATAAAGGTTTCCATGGTCCTGTTCTCCTAATGGAAGATTTTTTTTTTTTCCCCCCACTCTCATGTGAAATATCACTGCAACTTACCTTTTATAATAAAGCTTCATGCTAGAATATCATGTCTGGCCAGTAACTGGATAAAGGCCTACTGCATTGCCCCAGACAATCACATTTCTTTCTATCTTAAGAAATAAAACCAGTCGTATTACCTTGAAATGCATTTTCCCCATTTAAAGACTATCAGTTGCCAGTACGGGGGGTTGCAAGTGCGAAAGCTTAGAGGGTGAAATTGTAACGGTCTTGTTACAGATAACTCATTCACTCAGAGTAGCAATCTGGCCATGAATTTTAATATTTTTTGTCATTAAAAAACATGCCTCTGGTCCAAATGAAAAAGGAGATTGCTGCGCTGGATAGCTATGAGCATTTCTGAAGAACCTTCCCCCCTGCCCAAAGCCTTACAGGCCTCATGCTGAAGCAAGGGGCACAATTCCTCCTGAGCCCCGACTACAAAATGTCCCCCTTTACACCCCCCTTAAATACAGTTTGCATCCAGAAGCTACCAACACTCCCCAGCCTTCACACTTAGAGGAAATATCTGAAGACAGACACAAATCTGCAGAGGCAAATATAACCAGTTTATTTGCAGGTCACCTATAACCTGCCAGTACGCAGACACATGGCGAGGTGAAGCAGAAGACCCGACCAGACGGTCAGAAAGCCCTCGGGATTCGGCAGGGAGCCCCTGGGACTGTCAGACTTCCCTGGCCGTCACACACGCGGCTCCCCTGGCCCGTGACAGCCTACGGCACCCAGCGCACACCTTGCGCTTGAAGCTATTTTTAGTTTTATGACTTCTTTGGGGTGTTTACTTTCAGTTTTTGTCATTTCCCTGTTATCTGAACTACCGCTTCATGTATTACTAACAATATGATAGTTGTGACTTAATTAGTTTGGCTGGTTGGGCACGAAGCGGGGGTTGTTCCCATCGTTACTCATGGGGTGTATCACCATGGTTAACCGAGTATCAGATGGGGCAAAAAAACTCCGCACAGCTCCTTTTGGATGCAATATTTGCACATCTGAGCATACGTCCTGATTTTTGCAGCACCTGATATAATCATTCATTCATTTCCTCGTGATCTGAACTTAATACCAAACTGTGAGCATGTTGGTATTACCTACGACTTCTAATTATTTTTCAGTTGTTTACCTTGGATAGATTTGCTGCTAAGGGCTTATTTTCAGTGCTGCAGTAGTATTTGAAAAGCATTTGCTGAAGGGTGTATTTCCCCAAAATAATCGCCAAGAGCTATCTAAATCAGATATCCCCAGACTGTACCAGCACACGTGTCCCGCGATTCGTACAGCCCCCGAATCACACAGCAGCAATTAACACCATCACAGCAAACAAAATTAGCTTATGTATTCTGCCCAGAGAGGTTAAAAAAACAAAGAAATAAGAGGGCTGTCAGACTGGAGACAGGAAGGTGATGCAGATGACTGGTAAGAAGGACAGAGCACCAACATCAGACTAATCAATACAGTTGGATGCAAAAACCTCAATGGCTTCTGAAACAACAACATTTCTGCTACGGGACCAAGGAAGGTTGTGACTGTTTTTCCCAGCAAATGCTTCATTTCTAAGGGGCATTATATTTTTCTGCGCAACTGTCACCACCAAGCCACGGCAAACAGAGGATCTAGAAAGGATCCACTCTCACAAAGTTGAGGGAATTATTTTCACCTGCAGGTTTGGTGTTTTCTGGCTGATTTTACACCTATAAGCGATGCTACACTTCACTGTGGTACTAATGCTGTTCTGCTCAAGAACAGCAGTTGGAAAGCCTATGCTGCTGCTCCATTTAAAATGCTGCACTGAATTCATTAGGAAAACAAACAGAAATCAATGTTTAAATCCAAAATGTCCTGTTAAATCAGACTAACACACAGTTTCCTATCGCAAGCAAATATTTAGACAGTTCCAGCCAAAGCTCGAGAACGATTCAGGTAGCCGGGACATGACAAACGTGAAGGATGGCTCGGGATGAATATGTTAGCAGGATATTTCTGTTAAAGCGATCAGCAGCGTGCTGGTATTTAAATCACATTAAGATTTCAAAAGCATCAGTCTATCATACAGTTCGTGTCACCCTACCTCTCACAACTGTAAGGACTGGAAACCTTAAAATAAAAACCCGAGACCCCAGAACACAGTCCCGCAACCACAGCACCAAAGATCACACAGAGCCCGCCAGTCTGGAGCGAGCGCTTTCTAATTGTGGCAAACTGATGGACAGATCAATTAACCAGGCTAGCAAAAGCACAGAAAAGCCTTTCGCTTTGAGGTTTCGCCTGCTCCTGACAATGATGACTTCAGATGGAGAGCGAGCACGAGGGGCAGCTGTATTCTTTAAAACAAAACCAAACCAGAACCTCTTTCAGATAAGCACTCTGGAAAGAGAGAGATGGAAGGGGGGGGTGGGGGGGGAAGAAGGCAAATAGAATAGATCCCAAATGCCCGTATTTTTCAAATTTTCGCGGCTGCTCTTTTGAAAGAGAGGGGGTCCCCGCGACTCCCCAGGCCGGGGCACAGGCATCCCCGGCCGGCGGCTGTCTGGCAAGCAGTAGCCCGGAGAGCACTTGCTAGTCTGCCGAGATCTGCCCAGTCACATGTGCTGGCTCCTGCGCCTTGTAGAAGCAGCTGGAAAAGAGGGAGCCAGCGGAGCTGCCTCCATTAGGAGCTACCGCTACACAAAAGGAGAAGAGGAAACAAGCTCTCGGCCACCGGAGCTACCGACAGGAAAAGAGAGATGTCCAGGGCCACGAGCAACGCACGGCAAGTGCAGCCGAGAGGAGGCCGGGGGGGTTAAAACACGGTGAAAATAAAAACTCCGCCGCCGTCCCCCAAAGAGGCTCGATGCCACCTGCGTTCCCGTAGACAAGACACCGCTCCCAACCGGCACGGCACCGCCGGTACCTTCCAGCAAACGAGGGGAAAGTCGACGAACTTGCCCGATTAATTACCGGCCGTGCAGGCGAGGGGTTTTATTTCCACGCTCAGGCGTGGGGGGGGGGGGGGGGGCAAAACACCAACCCACCGCCACGTCCACCCTGTGCAAACTTCTGGCTGGGCAGAGCGGGTTTTGCTCTCGGCTGCCGCCCCGAAACAGCCCCGGGAGGGGCCGGCACGGAGGGACCGGCGGAGAGCGGCTCCGCCAACCCCACGCTCCCGGCCCTTTTCCTCGGGAATCGCCTCAAAACCGGCGATGTTGAGCCACCTTCCCGCTGTGCACACACCCACCACGGGGCAATAAGCCCCCACCACCGAGCCGGCACCGCGTCGGGCCCCCACAACTTGCCCGGCGCGGAGGCCTGCCCCCCCCGCCCCCGCCTGTCAGAGCCGCCGCCTTTGTCCTGCCGGGGCCGGACGGGCTGGCCCCGGGGCGGGGGGACGACGAGGACGCGCCGGGCCGGGTCGGCGGGAGATGGAAGGGGATGTGGCGGGGGGGTTTAGGCTCGGCCTCACACCACCGGGACTTCGCAAGTTAACGGCCGCCGCGCGCGCCCAACCGCCGCCCGCACCTGAGGGCGGCCCGGCCCGGCCCCACCTGCCGCCGAGGCCGCTTCCCCGCGGGGCGCCGAGCCGCGGCCGCCCGCCGCGATGACCCCCCGCCGCCACCGGGGCTCCCCCACCGCGGCGCCGCACCACCCCCCGCAGTCGGTGAGGAAAGTTCCCGGTGGCCCCGCGTCCTCTCCCCCTCCTATGCCCCGCGGCGGCACCTGCTCCCGGCCCCGCCGGGGCTCCCGGGGGCTGAAGGGACGAGGCGGCGCCGCGGGCTCCTCCGGCCGCGTGGGGACTCACCGGGGCGCGCTCCCGCGCCGCGGGGCTGCCGCAGGCCCCGGCTGGGGAAGAGATCCAGCGACGGGAGCCCTCCCGGGGCGCCCGAGTCCCGGGCTCCACGCTGCTGCGTCAGCGCCGCCTCCTCCGCCTCCTCCTCCTCCTCCACCGCCGCCGCCTCTTCGGCAGCCGCCCGGCTGCGGGATGGGGATGAGGCACCGCCGCCCGCCCTCCCTCGCGCCCTCCCTCGCCGCAGGGCGTCGCGATCCGGCGCGGCCCGGGCGGGCGGGCGGCGCGCAGAGGCCGGGGGCGGGTACCGGGGATATGGGGAGGGGAGGGGGGGGGAGGAGGCGCCGCCGCTCGCCGCCGCGAACTCCCCGCAAGCCGCTCGCCCCTCCGTCCTCCTTCCTGCTTCCTCGTCCGCAGCCAATCGCCGCCCGCCGCTCCGCCGCTCGCTCCGCCGCGCCGGCCAATCGCCAGCGCCCCTCCCCGCCGCCACCGACCAATCGCAGAGAACGTCCCCGCCCCTCCGCCCCCCCCTCCCCCCCTCCGGGCTCACTCCCCCCCCCGCCCCTCCCGCCGGTCCCGATACCGCCCCCGCCCCCCCCCCCCCCCGGGGACCCCCTCACGGCCCTGGTTCTCCCGCACCGCCGCCTCCCCGCACCGCAGTGCCGGGGTCCCCCCCCCTCCTCCGCGGGGGGCACGGCCGAGCTGTGGGCGCCGGGGCAGCCCCCGAGCGCGCTGGGTCCCCCACAGGACGGGGAGCGTGAACGCGGCCCCGCGCTCTGCTGTCAGCCCCGGCCCCGCCACCGGCGGTTTCCTCAGCGGAGCCAGCGCTCCCCGAGGCACCTTCACACCCCGGAGCCGTTATCGGCGTCTTCCCCGCCCGGCCACCGCCGGCCTGCGCGGCCCGGAGAGCGACGGCAGCCGGGGCCCACAGCTTGGGACCCCGCGGGGCACCCCGCCAGGCCCGCGGGTGGTTCCCCTCACCACTAAACCCGGTCCTTGCATCCAAACTCTGGGAAAAGTTTGAAGGCGCTGAGGGGGTTTTGGCTGGAAGCTGCCGTGAAGGAGAGGAGCGAGGGCGCGGGGCGTTGGGTGCCCGGCCTTCCCCCCGCCTCAGCCCCGGGAGAGCCACGGAAAGGTCGAGGAGGCTCCTCAGCTGGTTGCTCCGCCCCCCAAGCAGCCTGTAACCCCACATGGGTGAAATGCCCCGCTCCTTTGAGGGGGGAAAAGCCAACGGGGAATTACCAGGTGCCCCAGTGCTTCCCCACAAAGCCTGTCCCCACCAGGATGCGTTGTGTCCTCGCCAGGACGTGGTCTACATGGGCTCCACCAGTGGGCCTGAGAGACGGCAGCAAGCTCTTCTTCTTCCCAACAAGGAGAACGTCCCTAACTCTCCATATTCTCCTCAAAAATGGCTTTAAAAACCTAAAGGGGGTGCAACACACCTTGGCAATTCAGTGATGTGGTGGTATCTCTGGCAGGACCACAGTCTCCTACTGCTGAAGTCTCTCCATCAGTTGCAGAATGGGGTTTTTTGTTTGTCCCACATCTTTTAAACCCAGGAAACCTGTGAGAAGCAAGCAACTAGCACATGGGACAAGCAACCCAAAGTGTGCCAGGGGAGAAAAATACACCCACGATGAGTTAAAACCCCCGAAGCTCCGAGGGTCTGCTTGAAATGCAACGAAACTGCAGGAAACTCAGGAGGCTAAAATACTGTCTCTGTTCCTGTGGCCCTTGGTCCACAAGGACCTCGCAAGCAAGAGCAGGGTCAACCACCGGTATGATCTTTGCAGGACCTGGATGCTACGCAGGAGAAGATTGAGAGAAAACTCAGCTATTTGGAGACACTGACTGCGTGGTTTCCTTTCTATCTGAAATTTGAGGCTGAGGTTTCTCTTCCTCCGTGTACAAGATGAGCGATAAATCCAACCGTGCTCCGCAATCAGGATTTGTGAGCGCCGGGCAGCAGTGGCTCCCACGCGATGACCAGGTAACGCTGCGGACAACACGGGCTTGGCAGCACCAGCTTCAGGCAGGGCAGCATGTGTAGGAAAAGGGATCAGCACTTTTTTCTTGCCCAGTCAAACCGTACCTGATGGTACCTCAGCGAATGTGAGCTGGGCGGATAAATTGTGCTCCCCATGGTGTTTCTGGAGTGCCCTGGGCAAAGAGGAGGCCCCTCTAGAGGGTCAGAGCTTGGCACAGGAGTCCCCAGCAGCAAGCGCTGCAATGTACAAATAAACCAGAAGCCTGCCTGAAACAAATACCAATCGTTGGTGATGCAGCAGAAAAGAACAGAGCTAAAATAAATAACCTAAACAGCTACAACCCTGGGAGCCCGCAAGGGCTGCACCTCCCCATCGTAGCGGATCCCCTCTTTTAGTATACTCGGAAGTGAACAATAAGCTGTCCCGGGTGTTTAGGCAGTATTCACATGGGAAAGCACTCATGCAAGGAGGTGTTTATGAGACCACCACCAGATCGTTACCAAATGAGAAGTTAGCAAACATGTTATGTACCCAGCAGAGCATAAGAGGTGGAAAAATCGGGATGCCTCCCAGATTTCCCTGAGGAGACTGTCCCCGGGGGGCTGTGCCCATGCTTTACAATGCAGTCACACCCTCTGTTTAGTCACTCACTGAAGCCTGCACTTGGTGGGGTAAAAGATGCAGCCTCAGGACTAAACTTTTTATTTTTTTAAAATAAGTGGGTTTGTGGCAAAAAGCACATGACAGTCGCTCAGTGCTGCACACTCACTCTTGCTCGCCATCCCTTGCCTTAGGGGTTAGCAATGCTCCTTAAGAACACTCTGAGATTACCCCATTTCCCTGCTTCCCTTTGGGGCCGCGATGGAGAAAAATCCCCTCCGGATGAGGCTTTCACCGGCTCCGTTTAATGCAGCCACTGCCAAAATGCGAAGGGTTGCCTCTCTCCGCAGACCAGAGCTGTGCTGCACTGCACTGGAAAGCAAAGGCAGCTCATATCACTGCCAAAGTGCCCCCTAAAAATGACAGTTTTAGGGGGGTCCTCCACTCTGCTGTGAGCCCCAGCCAACGGGAGTAACTAAAGCGCTGCTGAGCACCGGAGTGAGGTAGATTTTAGTGTAATAGGGAGAGCACTCCTCCCAGTTGTTAGAAGTGTTTGAGTGACTTCAGAAATTTGGAGCAGGGAAATGAAGAGACTGGAAGTGACAAAGTTTCAGGAACTGTGTTTTGCTGCTGTGGTGTTCACTGCGCAGATACCATAATTTAGCAGGGATGCTCAGGGCTGGTTCTGCACAGAAAGAGGAGCGGAGCCACTCAGAGCACTGCTACAGGCTGCCAAAACCCTTCTCCTGCACGGAGCTACCCACCATGAGGCTGCAAGGGAAAAACAAGCACAACTAGAACAGGCTGCTTGGGGATAAATCAGGATTCAGACAACCACCCCCAGAAAAGGCCTGCCCATACCAGGGAGCAAATGGCTGCAGCAGGGCAGAGGTTTTCTCCCCCCCAAAAAGGAGAAGCTGTCCAGGAGGTTGAGTTAGGGGCAAGGAGACCTTGACCCTGGCCAACAGCTTCTCAAATCCTCCCTGCTCAGCAAATCCTTTTGTGGGGGAACAGTGCAGGTGTAAAAATTCCTCCCTCGCACACACATAGCCCCCAACCCCTTCCTACCACCACGCCTGGTCCACGTTTGACTTAGCCGAAGCCGCATTGTAACTCCCACAAACCAGCAATAAACCTACAGCGTCACAGCGTTCAGGAGGCAAATACTTGGACAAAACTAACACTGACGTCTAACGATAAATATCAGACATTTAACAGCTGCTTTCTGGTGAAGGTGGAGGTGAGGCCACCTCCCTTCTTCCAGGTGTTCAGAATAGGAGAACATCTGGAGCACGGACAGGTTGAGGAGGGAGGACTGTGTGCTCTAGAGCTGTACAAGAGTGGAAAGCACAACAAAGCCGTCTGCAGAGCTCCCTCCCTTTTGAGAAACTAATTTATTCTGAAGTGGGGCCCTTCCTCATCCCTTTCTCAAAGGGATGAGGGGAAAAAAATATAAAGCTAATTGCTGATTACAGAACAGTATGGCTGTGTGTCTGCTGTTCTTCAACCTGTCAGCATAGAGGCACAGACGAGACAGGGGGTTTGTTTTTTTTCCTTCCCTCATTAACGAGGAAGAACAAACCACCAAAGCCCCAACATGAGATCTTCCTACCCCGACTTGTGGCCTCGTTTTTGGGAAAGGGACAACAGCCAGGGCTGCTCTGCTACCTGCTCTCACCGTACTCCCCGTCTCATTATTTGGGCTACAGCAGCGACTTGCTGAGGTTGTCCCTGTTGGCAAAGGAGGTTGTAAAGCCCCACAGCTGTAGGAGGAGCTGGGGCAGCTCCAGCATGGGCCAGGTAGCCGCAGAGATGGAAGGCCAGATTTTCTCTCATTGCACCCCTCATCTCAGCAGGGTTTGGGGTAGGAGAGACATGCAAAGCTGAACCAGCGCTGAAAGGTAAAGGAAGGGAAAAGAGGTTTCACCACTAAACACAGGGCTACTGGGGGAAAAGGATCTTCACATTTCTTGACTCTTAGTTTCAGCAGTAAAAGCTCAATTTATCCCCCAGGAGCGTAACAGCGGAGAGACCGGGGAAGAGCCCCAGCATCCCCCTGCTCAACCCAGGCGGGAGAAGGGGTGTTTGCCCTGTGCACCCCCAGAACAACACTTAGAGCTCTTTTGACCTTCAGGAACAACTGTGGCAAGTTTTTGAAAAGTCACAAAAAAATCCAAGGAGAGGAAAGAATCCCCCAGCAACGCTGCAAGGACAGAGCAAGAAAGCCTCAAGCTCTGGTGTCCATGCTCACAGGAGGCTGCGGACACCCCTTTCTAGCACAGGCAGGGAGGCAGTGCACCCCTGAAAACACAACACTGGAGCTTTGTGCACACCTGCAATGGCGCCTGCAAACTGCCCCGCCGCTGATGGGAAGCTCCCATTCCACGGGCAGCTTGGAACAGGAACAGAAGCTTAAGCAACAGGCTTAAACCAAGTAAGCTCACGCACTAAAAGCAACAACTTACAGCAGTCTGGAGGATCCTGCACCAACTGGTTCCTCGGCCAGGCCTCGGGGAGGGATGTGGCTGCAGGGAAGAGCACGGTGCGTCTGCAAGGGGGAGGATCGGCAGCCCCCACCTTTCCAGGCAGCCCTCACCTTTCCAGGCACCCCCCACCTTTTCAGGCAGCCTCTGTGGCCGCAGATGAGGCTTAAACCCACCCATCTGCTCAGGATCCCTGCAGTCGTGTCTTTACGTGGCTCCTATCCAAGCATGGTGATGGCCCTGGGTTAAAAATTCTGCTTTACTTCCACTGGTGTCAGATGCATCCCCTGTGGTTCCCTCCTTTTCCAGGTGTCTCCTCAAACAGCCCAGCACCCCCGAAGCCAAATCACCCGAGCCAACCCATCCCACCCGATGTCTCAACATAAAAAGCGCTTGTGCTGCACTGGCACCTGTGGCAAGAGAAATGGTTTTTAGTGGTCCCCCTCCTTTTCTTCCCCGCTCCAGGGCTACCCCAGTAAATACAAAAGGCCAAATGAATTCCTGGTGGAGCTCTATTGGCTGACTTGGAATTATATTACACCAAAAAAGCAAATTGGCTGTCAGGATTTAGGTACGCAGCATACCAGCTGTGGTTACATAGGCAGCTTCCCTTGAGATTTCTGTTTAAACATCAGCTTGTGCTCGTTCGTAGTTGGGTGAAATATTTCCCCTTTTCCATCGGAAGAAGTCAGGAGGGATTTGGGCTGGGTGAGAGTGGTCTGCCAGCACAGAGGTGTCATACATGATCTCATTACCTACCTGGAAAAATGGCAAGTGCTCTATTTGTGTCTCGGGGAATCATCTGTAGGTTTTTAGCTTTCTTACTGCTGTGAAGGTTTAATTTATATTTTATTTTAGTTTTAGAAAAGTTGATGCTGCTTGTATCAGATGCTGTTGTCTAGAAGCAACAGTGCCAGGGCAGTTCAGCCCATGTGCACTGCAAAAGAAAGGGGATTGCTATGCTGTATTTTGTATTTCACCTCTCATCTTAAGACTTTAAAGTGCTTTAGTGAGGAATATACAGGCTCCGATAGACAAATTTTTTGATAGAAAAAAGCGGAGGGACAAGGAATTCTGCTTGAGATGAGCTTGGTGGGGACCAGCACAGCCAGGAAATGAGACCTGGATTAAATTAAAGCAGAAAATCATAGGAGTAAGAGTTAAAAACATACCTCAGTGTTATCATGGACAGAGGTGAATGTAGGTGTGTGCTTAAGTATATTGCAAAATAAGGATTAAAACTGAAGACTCTGCTTTATGAGCCGGATCGTAGCAGCGCTAGTGAAAAATTCGTATGCATGGGAAGAATAAAATGTTATGCCTTACGTTCCCTAGGTAGCCATTATTTTATGAAGTGTGATTCACAAAAACAGGGAGGCTGGAGAAATCCGAACGCAAAACACATGTCCCAAAAAGACATGATGGGAAAGCAAACAGTAATTATATGACCATCTGCAAGCGGCGATGCTAAAGGATGGGGCTTTAGCGGGCTGCAAGCGCAGCTGCCTGCGACGGCTGCGCTCGGCGGGGCTGCAGCGGCCGCAGCCTGTCCTTCGCTCCGCGGCCAGTCACTGGGCTCGGGGCAGTGCGGTAGATATGGTCAGCTTGGGTAAGTCATCGGGAACAAAACCATCGCTGTGTTTGCAACTCAAAACGTGGACTTTTTCCCTTGCGCAGAGCTCATACAGGAAACCTAATAAGAAATCCTGAAGGCACAAGCGCGGGGCCGGTCTGTATTTCCATAGGAAACAGCTGCATCACCAGTAAAAACTTCATCCCTTTTCTCTGTGTCCCTCGGGTGGGAGCTCGTGCCAGCACACGGACGTGGCAGTGACATTCCCAGGCACGGAGGGGACCCACGTCTGCTCCTCCACGCTCGGTTGCGTTAAACCGACCTGTTTTGCTGGCTGGGCTGTCGGGGGGGTGATGTCTCGGGGGAAAAGCGGGGAGGATGAGGGGTGGCAGCTTTTTAAACCACGGCAGCTGGCTCCTCTGCGCCCCGGCGGCCGCAGCACTGGCTCCCTGCGCTGAAAGCAGAGAAGATCATATTGTTCTGCTTACTGGAGGTGTTGCACAAGCAGCTAAACATCCGCAAGCTGTGCTAACGCCTGGGCCAGGCAGGGCCTTAGAGTAGGCGAGAGAGCCTCGGGGAAACGAAGAGCAGGACGAGAGGCTGAGCTGGGAATGAAATCCTGGGTGCTCCTCTGTGCCGCCCCAGCACCGACATCCCCACGCTCGCGTGTCCCAGGCAAAGGCAAAATCCTGGGTTCAGGAGTCAAGGGAAGGGAGCGCGATGGTGCGGTGGTTGGAGCAGCCCTACTCGCCCCACGGACACTCCTGCACCGAGGAGCGCTGAGCCTTCAGCCCTCAGCCAGGATATTTGATTTTAGAAGTGAGTGGCTCGAGCTGCTCAGGCAAATCATCCCTCCTCAGCCTTTCTGCTCTGGCGTGCGCCGGTACCAAGCTGGGCTACGTTCTCCAACCTGACACGAGTGTCACCGCCAGCAAAGCTCGTACCCACAGCAGCCCTTTCAAATATTATGAGCTGGCCGGGAATTTTGTGACCTCTGCAGAAGAAGCCCTCCTGTTATCCTAATTTTCAGGTTCATTGAAAGATGCTGTTGGGCAGAACCTCATTAGTTTGTGGTGAATCTGGCTGCAAACAACTGGAGTTGCGAATCGGCGCCTGAGCAAAGACGACGCAGGCAAAAAGGAAGATAATGTTTCTCAAACTGGACTTTGCTCATTTACTTTATCATTTGTAGCTTCATTTGAATTATTTATGATAATACTTCGTAGTGGTGTCTGCAGTGTATGTTGTGAAAATAATGAAATGCAATTCACAGGAGACTTCCCTCTATTAAATCTCCACAGCAAGGTGAGGAGAGCCTGCCAGGTTTTGCACACTTCAGGCGTAGCAGGGAGGGGAGTTGGGAGGTTCCCTGGTAGTTAGAAGCAATTTCTAGTTTTCAGTCCACTCTGCATCCATTCACATTCATTGCTCGATGGCCACCTGAAATAAAACCTCTCTGGAATGGGCTATTCCTTGGCCAGCGTCTGCACAAAAGCTGTTTTTCCCCCAAAGTCCAAGCTGATGTGGTACAGCTCCTTTAGAGTGCACTCACATTAAAAAAAACAGCTACATTAAAAACTAGAAACTGGGGGTGTTTATCCAGGCTCAAAGAAAACCCATGCAGGGGTTTTGTACATTGTGACCTTAGAAATAGTGGTGCGTTGACTGAAACTGGGGACGATATTTCCCCAGCTTCCTTATTCTGCCGAGTCAGAGCGCTGAGCACGCAGGGAATGCATTTATCTCTAGATTGCTCTTACTCATGGATTAATTCTTCAGGTTTTCCGACTAAAGGTGGCTCAGCCTTTACGAAGCAATTCAGCCCTGAAAGTGTTTTATAGTGAACCCAGGGCTTTCTTCCTCGACAGATTCTCTGCCACTCTTCGCTCCGCGCCAAGCCTTAGACATGTACAAAGATTTAAAATACAACTAACCCAGCTCTTGGCTCACATCAATGCACTGGTTTAATTTGAGCTGGTGTACCACAATTTGGTTGTAAACTGGGCAAATCTGGCCTGTGGTCACAGAGACCTCGTTAACTCAGGACTCTGCGATACCAGGCTTTTGGGAGCGCAACCCCCTGTGCCTCCACCACGGAGCTGCCTTAAGCATTTTATCTCTAATGATGCTCTTGAGGTACCTCAGCGCTGAAGCTTTAGCGTTAAAGACACATTGGAAAGCACCTGGGGGTACTTTGGCATGAGAAAAATAAACCCCCCATCACTTCCAGCGGCCCATGGCGGTCCCACCTGGTGCAGGGCACGAGGAGCGGTACCGGTACCACTAAATAACATGATGGAACAAAATTAGCGACAACAAACACTGTTTTAGGGGCCTAGAGTTAGTGTCAGAGCTTGGAGGATCCTATCACCGGTATCTGAAGTCCAAATACCCCCAGCACTCCGTTACTTGGCCAAGCTTTTCCCCAAGTGCCTGGTACGGGGCGATGCCCAGCGAGGCGTCGGGCTGAGGGAGCGGCGTGCGCCCGAGAGGCCCCGCAGAGCCCGTTCCCTCTGGACCTTGGCCCGCACCACTCCCACACCAGGATCCTGGGGCAGGAGGTGACAGCAGCTCTTTGCTCAGCAATAAAATAGGGCGTGAAACTGTGACGGGTGCTGCCGAGAGCCAGACTTGACATCTGAAGTACTGAAATGGGCTGAAACGGTGTCATCGCTGCTGGAAAACCCTCACCCCGAGCCAGATTCTGTTCTCCCACAGTGTTTATTGTCTTTGGGGCTGCATGTGCAAGCGAAGCATCAGGTACTGCCCATGGGGCAAGGGCAGGGGCAAACCCCGTCAGCTGGGTGAGTGGTGCCACACCGTGGGATGGGGAACCCCTCGCAGGAGTGGGTGCCGCAGGACAGCAGAACACGGCATCGATATTATTTTTTTTTTCTCTTTGGAAAACTGTACCAGTGCCCAGGGTATGGCTTCTGCTGCTGGTCAGGCTTGTGGAGCTGTGTCTAGGGAATTTGTCCCAGTTTCCTGTGAGCAACATACCCAGCTCCCTGGTTTTAGCGGGGAGAAATCCCCGAGCACACACCCCTGCAGCTCGGCGTACCTGAATAGATCCAGCATGTTCCTGGGCACATTTCTGCTTTATTGAGGAACTTCCGTCCTGAATTTTCCTGGGCCCTGCTTATCTGCTTTCATGCTACGCAGGACTGGGATGTGTGGTATCTAATATACAATAAAGGCCAGGATTGGGCACATCTACCTATGCCCAGACTAATCCCTAAGGGAGCATTCCCGGGGCTCTGCCAGCCACTCCCTGGTCTATAAAGAATATCATCCCATAATCTATCAGAAATGTTACTTTAATTTTAATTTGAAAGGGGGTTGCCAGATGTTCACATTTCCATAAGAAACTACACCTTCCTTTGCACACACGGAGCTCACCAAAACAGGAAGCGTGAGTGATTTCTGTACTCATCGGCTTCGAAACTCTTTCAGGTGTTTAAATTAACATATGTATAACCCTCTTCCTCACGCAGTTCTGCAAAAAGGAGCCTTTTTTTGCAGAGCCTCAGGGAGGAATGCAGTCACAAGGTGTCCTCGAGAAGGTCCAGGATGAGCCGGGAAACTTGCTTTCCTCCCTTTTCTTTTAAACAGAGAGAAAACGTGAAACAATGAGGTTGGAGTAGTTCTGAAATGGTTTTTTATATGGGACCAATGAGGAAAATGCTAAGCAGTTTTTGCAGGCCACCTCTAAGAAAAAAAACACACTATAAACTGAAAACAAAACGTGCATAAGTATGTGCAGTTTAAATATGGAAAACTGTGCAACTCTGAAGTGGCATTTGCCTTTGAATGTGACAGGTCTCTTGGCTGTATCTGTTCAGAGCCGCGGGGACGGTTTCCCTGACAAACCCCATCCCCGTGTCCCTTTGCCCCTTCCCACGAACTGCTCACCACGAAGCCAACGCGGCTCCAGGGCAGCGCTGGATCCTGGTCCCGCTTTGGCTGATGAATTACTCAAATTTAAGCTCGAATTTAAACTTAAATGCGGATTTGTCGGTGGAGGTGGATGGGTCCAGCTTCAATTTGGGTCTCTGAGCCGAGCTGGCAAGTGTGACACGCCAAAAGCGTGGGTTTAATGTCTATATAATTTCACTAATAGTATATATGTACATAATCTCAGTTGTGTGTGTATACAACAATTTTAAATGGAACAAACTCTGACCTAGGCGTTGAAATAAATGAGCTCAGCAAAGACTTGCCTGCTCCCCTCCACGCCGCGGGGCTCGCACCCATCTTCACCCCCCTCCTCGCTGCAACCGGGGCATCGCAGCGGCACCGGGCGGGGCTGCGCCTTCCCCGGGGGGTGGAGGGGTCCTGGGGGTCCGGGGGTGAGGATGCTCAGGGGGATGGGACGAGGATGCCCGGAAGGTTCCGGGGTGAGAATGCCCGGGGGGCCGGGACGAGGATGCCCGGAGGTTCGGGAGGAGGATGCCCGGGGCGGCGGGTCCCGCCGGTGCCGGTGCAGGCGCCGGGAGGACCCGGGGGAGGTGGCGGGGCCCGGGGCGGGGAGAGCGGGGACAAAGAGGGGAAGGGGCGGAACCGGATCGGGCGGGGGCGATCCGCGGCCCGGGAGCGGGGCCGGGAGCGGGGCGGGGGGCGGCGGCTGCGCTCCCTCCCGGGGAGGGGGATCGGGGGGGCGTTACCCCAACATATCCGAGAAAAAAAAGTTTATTTTCTAAATATCTTCCACTTTTTTTTTTTTTTTTTTTTTTTTTTTGAGAGTGGAAATCTCCCGGGTCCATCTTTGGGCCGGGTTTACAGAAAATGAGCCCAGACTGACCAGGCCGGGCTTGGAGGGGTTCGGCCACAGCGTTCGGGTTTCCCATTTCTGGGGCCGGCAGCTCCGGGCGCTCGTCGCCGGCGGGGATCGGGGTCCCGGGGGGGTTTTCCCGGCTGTGGGCACACGGTCCCACCGGTTTTCCCGACGCTCGCCGGCCCGATGTCAGATCACAGCCGGTGACATCTGAACCCATCCGCCCCCACTGCTCGGGGACACCCACCACAACACCCATCGAGTCTCCAAATCCGAGAGGCTTGGCTGAGTTATAACCATTTGTTCATTTATTTATTTTTCTTTAATGTGAAAAAAAATGCCACTGCTGGGGCCTGTACTCTTACCTTGTCCCCAGAGATGCCCGACACTGCGAGGTCCACCCAGTGTCCCACTTGCAGATGTTTTCAGCCCTGGGGATTGTTTTTTACTCCTTATTTTCAGCAGCTTGAGGTCAGAGCAGCACGAGGAAGGAGCAACACCTCCCTGGGCTTTTGGTGGAGACATCAGTAAAAGCTCCAAAAGCCTCACTGAGACAATACCAACTTCTCAGCGGAGGAGGAAAACACACGTAGCACATCATCTATCAACCGCTGGCTACTCCCATGGGTCGCAGGGATGAATTAGGGTTCAGCACCCACATTTTGAAGCCTGTGTGAATGCTGGGGAGCATCTGCGCCTCCATCCGTTGGCGGCTGTAGGTCGGGTACCTGGCGAGCAGCAGAAGAGTTAAAGATAACAACGGGGCAGAGAGTTTTACGGGGAGGCTTGGAGTTTAGCTGTACAAATCCTATTAGCATTAACATCGGCTGTATGGCTAAATCCTCGCATTCTGCACAGAAATTGAATCCCTGAGGGGCTGGCTTAAATCAACAAATACTCAGAACGGGAGAGTCGGGAGCGGAGGAGGGTTTGGCCGAGGCTGGTGGCTCCTGTGGGAAGTAAATCAGGCGGCACTCGGGGATTTGGGGCTGTCATGGTGCCGCCGGGAGTCGTTTGGGTTGGTGGTGGTGGTGGTGGATCTGGAGGGTGTGAAATTGCGCCCTGTGCCCTGAGGGGACGAAAGAGGGGTGGGCATGGAGAATGAAAAGAGGGGATGAGCATGGCCTGAAATAGCGAGAGAAAAGAGAGGGGAAAAGGTAAAAGTGAGGGGAAGGAGATTTACTTGAGGAGCAGAGGAGCGAAGTGGCAAGAGAGGAGGGTTTGGGCAGGAGGAAGGAGAGGGAGAGGGAAAGGGAGTGGGAAGAGGCAATGCAGAAGGGGAGGGGAAAATGAGGACTGTGGAAGGCAGAGGGGCTGGGTGGGGTTTTGGGCAACCGTGGAGACGTCCTGCCCTGTGCTCTCAACTCCCAGGAAGACCCAATCTTGGCACAGCACCAGGCAAGAATAAAGCTCCCCTGAGCCAGCAGTGGCTGGGGATGGGGTTCAGTTGGAGGTGCCGGTACCCAGGGCCCTGCCCGTGCACCTGCGGCAGCTTCCCTGGAACGGGGCTGTCCCCTCACTCCCAGACCAGGGCTGATACACCCAAACCCAGCTGGGACAAACCGCAGGGACCGAGCTGCCTGGGAAAGCCCAAACTCCTGGGGGCTTGTGAAGACAGCGTGCTGTCCTCGAGGGATGATCGGAGCAAGCCGGGCTCTGCAGAGGGGGGAAACAGAAGCACACCTCTCACTAAAGATCCCCCAAGCACGGTATTCCAGTGTCTTGTTCGGGTGCAACACACAGAGCTGGTTATCCTGGATGGAAGCAGGAGGCCGTGGCGCAGTAGGCTGGGTTCCCAGTTCAATTCCCGTTTCTGTCCTTTCTCTTGGTTTAACCCCAGGGACTGTAATTGCTGGCACGTGGCTGCGCATCCCGTGTCGAGGTATTCCCGGGGGATGAGCTCCCAGTGTTCAGCAGGTGCCCTTTGGAAAGGCACTGGGCTTCTCTTTAATTTCCCTTCCCACATCTTTCCCTACTGTTGTTTTATTACAATGACAGGGAAAAAGGAAAGGAAAAAAGGAAGGGGCAATCATCCACCATTTCTTCCCAGGCTTTGAAGCACACGTCAGCATCAGGATCGGTTTTGATCCTGTGGGAAAAGAAAAACCATTGCAGCTTTACTGCCTGGGAATGAGGCGCCCATAACAGGAAGCAGGGCCAAGGGTTCTCTGCTTAGGAGAGCCTGAAAACCAGGTCCCATCTCCCCGCCAGCCCCGGGCTGATGGCCACAAGGAGTTTCATGCTGTGGCTCTGCTCTCTGGTCACTTTTTGCCTTTTCTTTTCTTTTTTTCAGCCTGGGTTTGTCTCTCGTGATGGTGCTGAGCAGCAAACGTCACTAAATAACTTGGCAAGGTCACAAGTTGTGAACAGCGGAGCCGGGGAGCCTGTTCCTTCACCGGCCTCCTTTTCCCTGAGAAATGTGTTGGGATTTGAAGAAACCACTGTCAGCACTCGGCTTCCTGCAAATAACCCGAGGAAACACAACAGCGGCTGCAATAAAGGCCAGAGGAGCCATCAGGAGGGCTCCACGAGATGCTAACGTGGCACAGCTGTGCAAAAAGGGCTTTTTGGGGGGGATAATGGGAAGTCGGGGGAAAACAGGGCTGCTTCCCCCCGCGATTCAGCCAAGGAAGCAGAGAGAGAGATGAGCTGAGTGGATTTTCTCAGCTCGTTACATGTGCTTGACGTTTCCCAGGGAAGTGTCGGAGGTGCCGGCTGCCGGTGGTGCGGGGCTGGCAGGGGAAGGGTCACGAGCTCACGCTTGCACGGAGAAATCCCAGCATGGAGACGCTGCGGCCGGGGAGCAGGAGCAGCTTCTCAAAAAGCTGGGAAAGCGGCAGAGCCACTACAGCCGTCGATGTTGAGGTCCTTTCCAGATGTCTGACAGCAGCGTCTCCCCGCAGGATGGGATGTGGGATGATGGGATGTGGGACAATGGGGGTCCTTCTGCAGGTGCTGCCCCACGGCTGTGGGTGGTCACGGCCCTGGGCTTGGCCAGAGGCTTAAATCAGCATCCCGGCTGCTGTAGCCCTTGTAAAAGTAGTTATTAACCCCAATATCCTCATTAGATACTCATGTGAGGACTTGTACTCCACCAGTCCAAAGTATTCTCGTGGTGTGAAGATTTCTGCTTTTCTGAGATATAAATGTACCTGGAGTAAAGGGAACTTTGATTCATTAAGGCAAATTTTTGTTGAACTCTAGGCTGGCCAGTGGAGCTGACTGTCTCAGACAGTGAATGGAAGCTCTCAGCGGTCGGGGTGATCACTTATCAACAAAATTAATCTGAAAAAGGGTTCATTCCCCAGGGTGAGGAGCCTTGATACCAAGATGAGATGCAAGTTCAGCCATCAGACACGGACGTAGTGCCAGAGTCTGTGGGAAAACGTCTTGTCAGGAAGATACTGGATGATAACGATCGCTCTCAGCCTCAAATTTCATGACATATTTATTCCTCTGAAGTATCTATGAAGTGTGCTTGGTGGTGTAGTCTTGCTTCTGTCCTGGCCCAACACTCAAACCAGAGGAATTGGAGACTCACTTGTGTTTCAGTCCTGAGCTGCTTTTTGCCATCTCCTCCATCACCAGTTCATCGCTCTGGTTTTCGGTGCCTGGTCAGCGGGGACCGCCCGGTCGCGGCCCATGGGCTGGTTGGGTTTGGCCATTGGGAAGGGCTGGAATGGGCAGCCCGAGGCGCTGGGGGAGACCCTGCGCTGCCCCTCAATGGGGTGATTGCGTTGGAGAAGACCCACCTTGCAATCCGATCACGAATCCTTTGTTTCGGGCAAAACAGTCCTTGTATCAGAGCGCTCGTGAGGGGAAAAATGTTTTAGGTTGGCTCATGCAGGTCAGTGCAATTTTCTTGTTGGAATTGCTTGCAGAAAACTATGCAAAATGCTGGTTTGGGTGGACACAGTTTGACAAGCTCAAAAAAACCCCCAAGGGTCATACTTAGCATGGAAACCATGTCAGCATCGACCAAGTTTAAACAAGGTGGGTTGTTCGCGCTGTTTGGACAGAGCCTTATATCAAAAGCCATTTATTCTGCTATTACTATTCATTATTCCCTCCAGTGTTACACTGGATGTTTGAGCTGGGATCTGCCTAATCCTGTAAAGCTCAGCTTCTCCTTGTGCCAGAACAGGGAACAAAGTCATAATTCTCCTTTTGCAGCCTCCCAGGCTGTTGCTATGGGAATGATGCGGTGTCCCCCGCGCAGCAGTGCCGCTCTCCTGCCAGCGCAGGTAGGAGAAGACGCTTTCCAAGGGGAAGACGAGAGTGCCCTGGATTGAATGCGGCACTTTGACAATTAGCCAGGGAAGTTACAGATCACTCCATCAAAGTGACAGCGCCAGACTCACAGGGGACCCGGTTTCTGAATTGTAAATGAAGACCCGAGCAAGCCTGGCTCAGCTGGAGGTGTCTGAAGGTGCTGAGATTTGTACCTTGGGGTCCTCAGATACCTACTATCCTGCCGGATTTGCCCCATTTGCAGCCAGCCCCAGTCCCCCTGTCCTGGACCCAGCTGGGTCCCAGCTCCTCACCCACAGCTGACACCCCAACACAGGCTTCTTGCCCACAGACTCAAGCCCCGGGTCTGGCAGCCCTAAGCCTGCGATTCCATGGGATCTAGCAGAGACTTCTGAAGTACAAAAATCCACTTGAAAATAACCCCTGGGATGCTGAGGATGGATTTGGGTGCGAGGGGCTGGTGGGGTAAGGCCTCCCCAGGCAGGACACACAAACCCCACCTGAGAGCAGCAAGAGAGAGTGACAAATACTCCTTCAGCTCACGACTGTGGTCACAGGTGCTGCCAGAGCTGCCTTAGCCCCCAATGCCGGGGGAACCGGGGCTCCCACCTGCTCAGGGTGCTGGAGCTGGTCTCAGCCAGCCCTGTCCTGTAAAAGCATCTTTCTGAGTTCATTGGAGGAAAAGTTGCTAAAAGGTGTCACTGATGGGGTAAAATTTGGTATTGCACAGGGAATTGGGAGCCAGATGAATTTTCAAAGCTAAAATAGGCAACAAAGCTCATCCTGAGAGTGGGCTTGTTCAAACCAGGGGGGGGGATAAAACTGATTGAAAGTAACAAAGTTAGAAGCAAAGACAATCACTTCCATGTCCGTGCTATGAACTTTCTCCTGAGTTTGGAAGCACATCATACCCAAGGTTATTTATCTTGGGCCCATCTCTCGGCGTCCTTCTGGTATTTGTAGGTTATCATGGGGTGATTCAGCGCAGGCTGGAAGGGCTCCCCATGACCTGCTGTCTCCTTGCTCCCCTGGATTTGCTGCTGCTCCTGGGGCAGGTGAACAAAACTTTTCAAACCAGGAAAATAACAACAGCTGATTGATAAACGATGGCAGAAACTTAAAGAAATGCTCATTTTTGCTAAACAGTTGGTGCTCGCAGAATGCGGAATATGTCCCGCTTGTGGCTTCTTCCTCATGCGCTTGGCCAGTTTCCTCATCAAAGAGGGAAATCGGAGAGGTTTGATGTGATCTCTTCTTGACAAACCCACACTGGCTGCTTTTTATCACCTTGTTATCTTCCAGGTGCTTAAATAGATTTAAAAACCTGTGTACTCAAGAGGCTTTCCAGGCATCAAAGAACAGCCAAGGACTTTATAATCCCCTTGGTCTTCCTCTAAGTTTGGGAAGAGGAGTAGGAGTTGATCTGCCCGTCTCCTCTCCTCCACCACGGGTTGGGACGCCAGACAGGTCAGGACTTGCTGGATCCTTAAGCCCTTTGGCATCCATGGCCCCAGACCAGAGGCATGGAGTACAGATCCCTAAACCCCCTTTAAACTCCTCTTCCCCCGGCCAGACCCCCTGCCCCCACCCCCCCCTCTGTCCTCCAACCCAGCTATGCACTGGCGATGGAAAGTGGGGTTAATAGATGAAAGAGGAATTGCTAAAGCAAATATTTTCTTTCCAAAGCTCTCTTCATTAGCTATAAACACAGGGAACCGCTGTGAGTAATAGATGTGTTTTAAAGAGGGTTGTTGCTCTGTGGTGAAAACAGGAATTGGGGGACACAGCTAAATCTCAGATTTTCTGTTATTTTTTAAAAAATCATTAGTCACGGACCACATCAGACATCCTTACCTTTTGGCCAAGCAAGAGCATCCCAAATCTACAACAGCCCGCAGCACATCGGCCCCCACACGCAGCATCTCCCCAGCTGAGCAGCAGTCCTTCCCTGCGGGGGAAATCTGGGTGTGGGGAAAACCCGCCGGTGTCCGTGAGCATCCCTCCTGGTCCCGGGAAATAACCCAAAAACTTTAAAGCACCTGGGAAGAAAAATGAAAAAAGTCCCACAGGATTTGGACTCAGGTTTGGTGCTTGTTTAGTATTTTCATTAGTAGCCTGGAAATGAGCTGATGAGATTAGAGTTGCTTAAGGCAAGGACAGAAAAACTGGGGTAGGGGCAGGAACGGGAAGGAAACGCCACCTCTATCCAGCGCATCCCAGGAGGGATGCTCAGGCTCGTTCCCTTCAGGCAGACTCTTCTCTGTAGCAATAGCACCACTTTCTACTGCAAACCCAGTCAGGTTTCCTACCCGAGACTGCAGCTTCAAAGAGCTGAGCTGGTGTCTCTCCTGACGCAGCCTCTGCTGTGGCCAGGGACGAGGGGGAGCGGGTTCCGCTGCTCGCGCTGACCCCCCGCGGGCAGCGAGGGACCCATCAGCTGAGGAGACCCCCATGAGGAGATGCTTATATAGACTTCCAGTTTTATAACATTTTTTATGGGGTGGAAGCACCCCTTTTTATGGGGAAAAAGGGTGATGTGGTGCTGGAGAAGACGGGGCTTTCTCTGCTCCTGGAGAGGTTTGTACCCAGCACCACTCCAGCAGCCACATCCCCACGTGCAGGGCTAGAGATGCAACTGGGACATGGCTCTAGCATGGTTTCCTTCCTCCCATTAGTACGGCTGAGGTGGAGCATTATTTTAATGCCTCCTAGTCCCATTTTGGTGGGGAAAAAGGAAAAGGTGTCTTCTTCACTGGCAGCTTGCCTGCTGAAAATAATCCCCTTGCAAGAAGACTTCTGCTGCAGCAATGACGAAGCAACAAAGCCCCGAGGACCAGCAAGAGCAAGATGCTCTCCTTGCTTCTTTAAGCACCCGCATGACTGCAGCACTCCCAGGTGCAGTGAGGATGTAAAGATCCCCCCAACCTGCCATTCAGAAATGGGAAAATGGGGAAAAATATGTGATTTGCGCACCTGACAGGCATTAAATCCCCAGGAGCTTCCCTCACGTCTCTCCTCCGGAGCTGAAGGGAGCCCCAGAGGAAGGAGCACGGCTGAGTCCTGCTCACCAGCCCGTCCTTGCTGTGATTATAATCCTTAATTTCTGATTTTGCCACCTGCACTACGTTTCATAAAATTTTAAAGCTAATGCTCTGCCAAACTCAAATGGCACCGGAGCAGATGTTTAAGTGCAGCCTAGGATGAATAAATTATGGGGCTTCTGGATGTACAGTGAAGGAAGGAGAGGCTGGATGGCTCTGAATGGAGAGATAATTGATTTAAATGACATTGTCCATTGTAATCACCTGGGATTAGCTCTTTGGGCTCAGGCAGAATAAGAGATGCAGCAATTAAAGATACCGGTCTAATGACAGCAATGACTTGCCTGCATGCAATCCCTGCTCAGCCTTTTTTTTTGGCAGCTCTGCAGGTTTTCTGCCTCTTTATCCCCCCTCAATCATCAGGCAGGGAGAGGAAAACAAGGCTGATTTTGGTCTCGGTCCACCTGAGCAGTCCAGGACTGACCTTGCAGCATGTGCTTTGGGAGCCCGAGGTGTGGAAGGGATATCAGGGAAGGGGGGAGCTGCAGCGAGCGAGCACAGAAATGATTTGATGCTGGAGAAAAAGCTCCGTCATGAGACACTTCCAGAGATCAACCTGTTTGGGTTATCCACCCGAATGCTGGGAGGGGATTTGATTGCAATATGTAAGTACCTGCAGAGGAGAATATATTAAGCATTAAAGAGCTTTTTAATTTCACAGAGAAAGCTGTAAGAAGAATTGATGGCTGGACACCAAATCCAGTCCCAACAGCACCAAGCTGCATTTTTTTTAACCACGAGGATGGGTAGAAGATGATGGCGACTCAGAAGCCCACAAGTTTTATTGCTCTGCTCTGCTGCAGGCAACTGGGCAAGTTACTTAACCTTCTAGGCCAGCTCAGCCCCTTCTGATGGATAAAGCATTTATCCAGCAGGATCAAATAGATTAGTCTGGCAAACCCGTGGCTGCCATGGAGTTAATGAGTCTCTCGGATCCCGAGAGCTTGCAGGCCCATGAGTCCTCTCTCCCTGATGGATGCTGCGGTCCTGGGTGCCAGGGCTTGTCCTGCCCCGTGCCTCTCCAAGCAGCCCCATTTTGGGGGATCAAGGCCACCTCTGCCCTTGCTGTAAAGGCCCAGAGGTGGGATCTGGCTGAACTCCCAGCATTTTTTGCACTTCACAGAAAGCAGCTTTTTTTGCAACTCTGAAACAAGCTCTGCTGTAGTGCATCAGCTTTTTAATCACCCTCTTGTCTCTGCCTCCTTCGGCTTCTGCAGCGCAGCAGAGCCTCCCTCCATTGCACCCCTGTCCTGGAGAGAAAATTTGAATAAAGCAAATAAGGCAAAGGATTCCTGCACCCGGGGATTGCCCAGACGCCCGTGCTGGCTGCCCAGGGCATTCAGCTCCAGCTTGGGCCTGCGACTGGGGCCGGGGCAGAGGAAGAGGGGACCCAACATGCTGCTGGCAGCAGCTTCAGGGCCTTCGCAAGCGCTGGGGCTTTGACATGTGTGCAGAGGATGCTGGGCAAAAAGGCTTGATCCTGCCTACAGCTCCCATGCGATGCTGCTGTGGAGAAAACAGAGGTATGGAGATGAAAGGGGCTTTCTGATAACAGAAGCAATCGGGTGGAAACCTGCAGGGAGACGTCCCTGCTGCCGGTGATAGCCGGTTTTCCAAATCATGCCAAGTCAGCGTAAAGGAGGGTGGGTGCCTCGTGCTGCAATGGCAGCCACCTCCTCGGGGGAGAAACCAGTGCCGAGTCCCAGGAGGATCCCGGCTGCTCCCACGGGCACCGGAATCCCTGCAGAGGAATCAGCACCATGTCGCAGCAGGGACATGGGAGCCGGGGCTGTCCCAGCATTGGGAGCGGGAAACAGTCCCCGCAGAGATCCAGGAAAGAAAGTGCCATGAGCGCCCTTTGTTTTCTCTAGAAACAGGCTCCAGATTCACGTTCAGGTCAGGGTTTGCCTCTCAAACCTCTCCCCTTCTAAAAGTTTAAAGACAGACCTCAAACATCATGATGCGGGGGAGGCTGAGGGAATAGGAGTGGCTGCACAGGGCCAGGGCAAAGGTCTGTCTGTCCCGGCATCCCATTCCCAGCGGTGGATGTGTGTGAGGAGAGGGATTAGGGACACTTCCCAGGGCGGTGCTTTGCAAAATCCTGCTCTTAATGAGCTCCAGGACTCCCCGAAACACAGGTGATATCTCAGTGGCCTCACAGTGGGATCTCCCAATGCACAGGCCTGGAAAGCATCTGGATGAGACCTGTCTCTGCTCAGCATTAATAAAGAACAGAAATAAGGGGATGCTTTCCTTCCTGTTTTACACGTGCTGTTGGCTCAGGGGCTGAGCTCAACGTCGCTTGGTGGGCGGCTCTGCTTGGATCTGGGGGCTTGGCCCAAATTCCACCCATGTGAATATTGCCCGGATTGCCCCGATGTTACACCGATGCCAGGGAGATGGACACAGGGCTGAGGGCAGCGGCAGCCCCAGCCTGACCCACCGCTTCAGGTGTGCAGGGGCGGGTGATGCTGGTGACAGTCCCCGATGGGCTGGATCCCTGGCAGCGGGACCCAGCTCAGCATCTCGCTGCTTCGCCAGCCGGGTTTTTCCTCTCTTGATCTCGTGGGTCTGGAACGGAGCTCCAGCAAGAGGGGCACGACCTGCAAAATCAAATAGGAAAAGCGCTGCTGCCACACTCACTCATTAATGGCACTTTCAGCGCCTCTGCAGGGCTCAGCCGGGGGATTTCAGCTCTGCCTGGAGGGCTGGGGCTTGATAACTGCAGCCTTGGGGCTGTGCCCCCTCCTTAACCCCCTCTCAGCACCAGCCCCGGGTCTTTTCAGAAGCTGCCCTTGCTGGAGTCAGGGCTGTTTGATGAAGCAAAAAGCGGTTTCTTTCCTCTCCCACCCAGGTAGTGCTGCAAGGGGGTGGCTGCACGGAGCGAGCGCCCGTGTTCCCCTCTCCTGACGGGTGCCACTGGCATCCCCCCCGCCGAGGCTCTTTGACGGGCTGGTAACGAGTTGGGGGTTTGGGTTTGACACCCCCCTCCCTCCATTTGCAAACCTGCAGAACCCCATCATCCCCTCTGCATGGCATCTCCCCAACCCGACAGACCTCCCTGGGGACAGTCAGGACTGTCCAGAGCTGACAGGGCAACCTCTGCACATCCCCAAGCCTTGCGCAGGCAGACGGTGGCTGCTGTGGGCTGTTGCATAAAGCAGAGCAGCCTTGGTGCTGCTCTACATTCTGCCTGTTGCTAACAGCCACCCCAAATCTGTGGGCAGCCACCCCAAAGCTGTTTTGCAAGCCAGGGGTTGCTGGAGCCTGGCAAGTTGCCCTGTGCCCTCCTGCACAGAGGCAGCAGGGCAGGATTGGACTCCACAGGCCGTATTTCTTGCAGGTTTGCAAGCACAGCTGCAGTTTCACAAGCCCTTGCGAGTCCCACTGGGCAGCTCTCGGCGAAGCCGTGTTGGAAACGCTGGCTCTTGGGAAAACCAGCCCCAGGCGAGCGCGTTCAGCTGGCGGCGTGATGCCAGCACCTTGGTGAAATGGGGCCCGGGGGAGCTGCACAAAGGCTGTTCCTGCAGCACTGGCGAGAGCTGCCTTGTTGCCTGCACAGCCATTAAGGACAGAAATACCACCAGGTCAGCCAGCCAGCCAGACCACACTGAAAAGAGCCTCACCCCGGAGCCCTGTGCAACATAGAGGGGAGCAACTGGTTTGCCCCAGGTGGGTTTTTGGTTTCAAACCTCCCCGGCCAATGCCATGGGCTTCGGCTGAGCCGGAGGAAGGGATACAGCAGAAGAAATTGTCCCTGTGGGTTTCCTGAGTGGGTCCTGTTGCAGGGACAAGGGCAGACCAGCCCCTTGGCACAGCCACCAATCCTCGCACTGGCATGAGCACCCAGGTGCTAAATCACACCAGGGATCCCGCTGGGCTGAAAAAAATAACCATTTGCTTTTCTTCTCTAGGTTGGACTCACCAGACAGCTGCTGCTTTGTCCTTTCCCAGTGGTCTCAAGCTTCTTCTGACCAATGATGGGCTTGTTCTCGCTCCGGAGAAGCTCTGCGCTCTGCGGCAAGGCAGGAGAGGACCCGGCTGTGCGTTGTCCCGGCACAGCTGCTGCAGGGGATGGTTGGCTCATGGGGAGAGCGTTGATCCAGCACAATCCCCTTCGCCCTGCAGACACCCCGGGGCACGCGAGCTATTTCCATCCCTTCAACAGCTGCAGGAAGACATCCTGGCTCCCGCCTCGATTAAGGGAGGCAGCTGCAGCCAGCTCTGCAGAGGGCTGGGAAATCTCCTGGCCGGGCTGTCCCAGCTCTGACACCAGACATCCCTGTGCAGGACAGAGCCCATCAGTCCACTGAAACGCCCACCAGAAACTCCAAATTCCCTCCCTGCCTGACTCTGTGCAAGATTTGCTCGGACAAAGGCGATGCCCCAATGGAGTTTCTGAGGAGCAGGGTGTCTCGGTGCTTGTCCTACAGCCCAGAGAGGTCCGGGCTCACACCACGGCACCTCAGCCCCTCTGGGTGACAACACCAAGAGATGCAAGTGACACTCACTAGTCCCCATGCTCCAGGGAGCATCTGTGCGACTGTCACTGTCCCTGCCAGAGCGGGCTGACGCGACCGGGAACAGCAGGATCCTCCTGCCGGGGATACGGGCCGGGTGGCTTCAGAGCATGGTTGGGGGGGTACATGTCGCACCCCCACTGCTCACCAGAGCAAGCAGGATGGCTTGGGGAGAGCTTGTACTCTTCGGGGGTTCAGGATCACCCCGTTTCTCCTGGATCCCTTTGAGACAATGAACCCTCGGCCGGACCTGCACCCCTGGGGTGCCCAGCCCTCTCCGTGCCAGAGGGGGGCCAGCTCCTCTCCCCCCACGGCCCGCGCTCCCTCCTCCAGCCTGGCGGATGGGACGCCTGCCATTTCCTTTGGCGAACGCACCGATCCGAGGCTTTTTTCCCCCCATTCAGGCTGACAACCGGACCTCAGCATCAGCTGCTTGTTGCTCAGCATCAGCCTTTCAGCAAACAGCAGGTGCAAGCGGTGCGACCCCGGGCTCCGCTGCAGTAATCCCCGCTCCCCCCCCCACCCCGGCCTCCCTCGCACAATATCGTCCCCTTGGCTCAAGAATGTTTTTGTCTCCCCTTCGCAGTTGTGAATTCTTTTATATATTGAAAAAGAAATCTCTTTCTAATCTTCCTGCCCGGCCATGGCTCAGGAAGAGCGGGTGCCTCGCTGCGAGGGGGAGCGTGGCCCGGCACAGCTGGGCAGGAGGATCCACTCCCTCCTTGGCAGCTGCCTGCAATGGCCCTGGCTGAGCCACTGCCGGCGCAGGCAGGACATAGGGGATCGGGCCCTCTCTGCCTGCACGTGTGGCTGCCAGAGCGTGCGGCCACACCAGCTCTCACCCCTGCCCTGGCAAAGAAACCAGTTCACCCACACGTGGGAAACACGGGGGTGCTGCAGCAGTGGGGAGCTCTGCCAGGAGCCCCCGGGGAGGCTGTGGGGCGAGCGGGAGCCTGAAGGAGCAGAGATTTGAAGAGCGGCGGGCGCAGAGCTCGCGAGGGAGGCGGGAGCAGGAAGGATGCTGGCGAGCAGGGATGCAGCAACATGCCACACAACACTTGGGCATGAGCGCCGGGCTTGGCCTCAGCACATCTCCTCCATACGGCGGAAACGAGACTCAGTGACACTTTCATTATATGTCACCCTGTACCGAAATTGCACAGCAAAGCCTGGCGCAGAAGGGAAACATCCTCCCTGTGGGTTACCAAAGCCTCCCTTCCCCTCAGGGACCAGCCCCACAGGCAAGAAACTGCATCCTCTGCCACACTCAACACAGACACGAACACACGGGGTACAGAGGCTCAGAAGGGAGCCGGGCTCTGCAGGGAGCTGCTGCGAGAGAGCAGCATCTCCAGCAGCCTGGGAATCCCATCTGGCAGCCCCAGCAGGACTCGGGAGGTGGTTTTGGGGTGTGGGGGGGCAAACCACCAACCCACACAGGTCCCTGCTGGGAAGTGGGGACAACCACTGGCCTGCCTGGGACACTGCTCAAGCATGGGTCCCTCTCCTGCCTCCCGGATGGGATGAGATTTGCTTTATGCACAGTCCAGCCCTGCACTGTTGCTGTAGCTCCTTTTACAAATAGTCTGTGTCACAAAGCCCAGCTGTCTCACTGCAGCCAAACCCCTCCGCAGCAGTTTCTACCTTGCAGACACATTTTAAAACAAATATCCTTGGCGTGTTTAGAAAAAAACCACTGCCCTGACGCTGTGGGTGTCCCCAAAAACATGGGCTGCTGTTTAAACTCCAGTTTTGGACAGGGCTTAAGGAAGCCACGGTCCCATCCACCCCGAGGAGCACAAGACAGGACACCGGAGGTGTTACAGCCTGTCATCTCTGCTACATCTTCCACTTCCCTTTTAACACGAGTTTACATCAAATACGTTTCAGTACCTGTTCTAGCAGCATCACAGCTGAGCACAAGCCCACCTTTTCCACGATAAGCTGGCTTCTCCTGCAAAGAGCCCCAGAGAGGACTCACGGAGCAAAGGGGCATCGATTAAGGACACAAGAACAAGTTTCCTCATGCAAATGCTGTCAGTATTTACCACAGCCCAGTTGTACAGCTGAGGAGCTAGAAGGGAGCAGAGCCACAGCACCTTCCTGCCCTTCCTGTGCTCAAAACAGGTCAAGAACCTGCTGTCTGTTGTGAACGCCTTGGCCTCACACGCCTGCTGTGCTGCAGCAGCTGACTGAGATCCTGAGATTAGCACATCCTGGGGTCCAAGTGGAGCTTTTCTCAGCAGAAATCCCTTCCGCTGCAAAATTCACCTGTAAGAGATCAAACTGAGCCGGAGCTTTGCTGCCTTCAGGACACGATGCTCAGACTGTTCTTCCATCAGGTGTTCAACCATCAGGAACAGGCTGCAGAGCAGCTCTGATCACCCCAGCGAGAAATAAATCACCTGAGCTGGATGCTCCAGGAGCCAGCAGCTTCAGCAGGGGAACCCAGTGTGGTTTTTCAAGAAATCGATCAACTGCTAACCCGTGAAACCTACCCAGCTGCTACAGGATGGATGCTTTACACCTACAAACCAACTGTGGGAGCACCTCGAACTCCCTCAGCTGGCAGGGGGCGTCTGTGGATTCCCAGGGAGCTGGGAGACGCTTCTTTACAACCGCGTCGCATCCAAAATCCCCCCGTTTTACACACACTGCTAAAACTCTGTGTTTACCTTCATGACTAATACCCTCTGCTCTCCGTGCTTTTTCTGCTTAGTAGCCAGCCAGGTGCAAAATACAGGAAAGGTGCAGCACATCCAATCCTGCCCTGCCATCAGCCAAAGGCTTATCAGGCCAGGCCAATTTCCATTACAAATTCAGAGCAGACACCATTAAAATCACGTCCAGAGGCACAGCGCCCTTGAATGTTTTCCCTATTAGCTCTGCTGCTCTCCAGAGGAGGCCTGCGGCACAGCCCAGATGTATTACTATAAATGTATTTTTTTTGAAAATGAGAGTTAGGGGAAAAAGCTGTGGTTGGGAAAAAAGAGGAAAAGCAACTCTGTACCCACTGCTGCTGCCAGCCCAGGTGCGCTGCAGTGGGTACCACACAGGGTCTGCACCCACCTCTGCTGGGAAACACCCCCAGAGGCACAGGGCACCCAGAAAAAGCTGATTTTACTACTATCAAATAAAAATGAAAACTCTTTTTTCCTGAAGAGCCCTCCCCAGCCCTTCGTTTTACACCACAGCGAAACCTGCTCAGCACAAGAAAAGCCGTCCCTCTCCCACGGCGGCCTGTGCAGTGCTGCTGGGGAAGTGAGGGAGGTTTGATTAACAAAACCCTGCTTAAGATTTATGAACCTCTCCCTCCGCCCCGTCCTGTGATGCGTTAGACATTGATTCATTTCACCTTTAACTCCAAGGTGCTGATCAGCCTAGAAAGTGAAGGCATTATTTATTATGTGTATTAAAAATGAGACCTCTCCAACGTTAAGAGGACAGGTTTAAAAATCTGCAGGTCCCTTCTGCCTCAGAAAACCTATTTTTAACGATCTGAATCTCACAACATCCTGACGTGGCTCTAACGCTCGTTAGAGAAGCTCCTCCGGCCAGAGCTGGATCATAACAGTGATTCAGTTCCTCTGTTCTTTGGAAAGCCCTCAAGGAAAATTGCAGTGATTCATCCCCGTATTAAAGAGCTGAAAAACATACAGGTAAAATATGAGTTTCCAACACGTGTTGGAGACACCATGCCTGTGCTCCTCCCTGCCCCTGCAAGTGCTCCCACCACCTTTCCAGTTAGATTTGCCCTTTTACTGGGATACAGAAGCTGCAGGTACTGCAGAGAGCAGATGAGCTCTGCCCCGCACCTGCCCCGGTCCCAGCAGCCAGAAAGCAGAGGGGCAGCCAGCGGCGCTGGAGGGGACACGGGCTCCGGGGCTTGGGGCTGCCCTCGCTCATCGAAGCAGCAATCTGCTGCCCACATCACCTGGACAAATGTGGGAACTCCTGCCCTCGGGCTGTCACGGGGCACCACGCTGGGGTGTAGCAACTGCAGCGGTTTGTGACTTGCACGTACAGAAGACGATATCTGCAGTCATTCTGGGATAAAATATAAGTCTCTGGTCACTTAAATAAACTCTTACATTAATGTAGAGTAACGCACTTCGTGTTTCAAGGCTCATTTCCAAAGCACTTTTAGGTGCAGCTCAACAAGACACTCTTGACGGGTCACCTCTGTCCACTCTCTGCTACCTCCATCCAGAGATGAAGTTTGAAAATTAAACCCTGGGACCCTTCCAGAGTGACAGCCATCCACTGCAGCTGAATAAACATGAAGTTTAGGAAGAAGGCACTGCCACCATGACTTTAGATGCTGTTTCTATCTCTGGATAAAGTGAAGTTTTATAACTCTTATAAATATAAAACACTTGGTGACCTACATGGCAATTCAGGAAGGTGAATTTTTCTTGAATCGGTGGCATTTTAAAATTCTGTATTAGTCTACTGTCACCTAGTAGAGACGGATGTAAATTATAACCAAAAAATACACAAAGCTTAAAGCTCTTTTTTTAAACTACTGGGAAGTTGCCTACATGGCAACTGTTTAATTAATTGTTCTGTCATATTTACAACATCCAATTTCTCTTTGTGATTCACTCTTTAAGGCTGGAAGTATACTGTGCCATTTGCTTTAATAAGGCTAGGTAAACTTCAATTTGCTGTACATAATATGCACTGAAAACACCCACAAACACCGCTGTGCTCGCTCTGACTTCTCCAGCCAACCGAAGGTGGAGTGTGAGTACATGCTTTTGTCGAAAGAACAACCTTCGGAAAAAAAACAAACAACCCCAACCCGAAAAAGTCAACCTCCTCCTGCCCGCTTCATTCACGGATGTCACAATACAGGTCTGACGTTTTAACTGTTCCCAGAGTGATGGATGGTGACACCTTGGAATGAATAACCCAGCAGGAGGCCGTCAGTCAGAGCTGCCCAGTCTTGGGGCTGTGCTGAAATATCTTGAGAAGCAGCAGGAAGAGGAAAGGAAGTATGCAGAGAAAACAGATGTGGTATGAAATGAGGTTTTAGGAGTCATCACCTAAAACACTGCTTGTGCGTCAGTGATGCCTGGATATCCATTGACAGCCACGCCCACTGTGCTGCTGGCGTTGAGTTCCCAAAATGGAAGTTATTAATCCCATTGGAAGGTCACAATGGGAAATTTCACCTGCCAGTAGGAATATGCTAAATGCTATTTAATGGCACACAGGTTTTTTTTAAAAGAACAAAATTGTTCCTTTTTTTTTGAGGGGGGTTTGGCTTTCTGCGCCTAGCAGTGGCTGCCCCTCGTTTCAGGCACAGTGCTCACCAGCCTGGTTTGATGGGGACACGTCCCCTGGGTGAGCATCCACCCCATAACGCTGAGCTTCAGGATGGTTTATGAACAGGATGAATCAGGAGGATCACAAGAAGAGAAAAAAACCCACTTTTCCTTCCATCCTACCATCTGATTCATTTTGTCAAAGCCCAGTCCAACAGCATCTGTTTGCAGAGCAGGAGAGAGGCCACAAGTGTCGATCCCAGAATCACAAGCAGGAAGAAAAAAAGAATTGTGCGCTTCAGCCTCTCTGGTCAAAGGCCTCGTGGTGGTGAGGGTGCTGCCTCTCCACTGGTGGACGTTACTTAAAAGTGGCATTAAAGGCCCTGCCAATGATCAGCCTGCGCACTTCACTGGTGCCTGCCCCCATCTCGTAGAGCTTGGCATCACGCAGGAAACGCCCCATTGGATAGTCATTGATGTAACCGTTCCCACCTGCAACCAAAAAGTTGTCAAAAGTCATTTCTTCTCTCTCATTTGAGGGGCTGAGGGTGGGACGGGAGAGAGCACTGCTCTTACACCATGCTTGGCTCTCTCCAGCCATCACTCAAAGAAACAAACGCTGCCAGGGACTTACCTAGACACTGAATCCCGTCCAGAGCCACCTGGGTAGCACACTCTGCGGAATACAGGATCACTCCCGCACAGTCCTAAAGGAGAGGGCAGTCAGGAAAGGGGCCACCTGCCCTTCTCCAAGCTTTCCATTACCCTACAGACAGCTGCTGACAAGCCTGAACTACTCGATCACAAAGGCACAGGATTCACTCCCCAGAGAGCAAAAAGCCGCAGCAGCTTTTCTGTCACTACAGAACACTGCGTCAGGTCTGTAAAGGCCACGTGAAGACAGAAAAACAAAACCCAGAGTGCAGCAGGGGAGCTGGTCTCTCACAAATGCACATCACACCCACAGGAGAGCAGTGTGATTTGATTTGGGATGCAGGGCTCTGTGCTCCAACTGTTAAACACTTGGTGCCCTCCTTTGGTGGAGGGGTGGTGACGGTGCTGGTTGTGGAGACACCACCACCTTGAAATAACTGCTACAGCCCCTTACAATAGCCAGGATATTGTGTTCGGGCTTCCAATAAACACCTGTGGATGCTGCTAAATCTGTTACCTTGTAGAACAAGGCTTTCTTTTTCTTTGGGGGCTAAAAACCACGCTTAGGGCTGTGAGCAAGTCATTTTAACCCCCAGTACAGAACCTCCACCCTGCTCAGGATGTGGGACCAAAGGGAAAGGAACCCCCCCGCAGATGCAGACACAGCCCGGGTGGAAGCCAGCTCACCTTGGCATTGAAATGGCCCTGGTCACAGGCCTTTGCCACATTGTAGACGTACTGCCGACACGCCATCAGCCGTGTGTACATATCAGCCATCTTGCCCTGCATGAGCTGCACGTCGCAGAAGGCAAGCGAGACATGAAATGAGTGAGGGGAGATGATTCTCTGCATGAGCACCGGGGATCATCACTCCCCAAACTACCTCAGAGAAACTAGACAAACGAGAAGACATGGATTCGGGCAGACGTGAGTGAGCTGGAGGTTCTGTCAGTTCACAACCCCCCCCAACGTCAGCCGCAGCCCCTCGCCCACCAACAGTGGCTTCAGATAAACAGTTTCAGAGACCCTTTAACCTTCTCACCACATCATCACAACGTGCAGCCCCAGTACAAACTACAGGCAACCTTCTCCATGCAAAGCCCTCCCACGACAGAGCTCTTTGTCTTCTCATTTTTGAAGAGGAAAGCAAGATGACAAAAATTTCTAATTCCTTTTCTGTCTCACCTGGAAGTGGCCAATTTTCTGTCCAAATGCTTCTCTTACATGTAGGTATGGAATTGCGTGGTCAAGAACAGCTTGCATGAGCCTAGGAAAAGCACAGATATGCAGGAAAACAGAACTATTAATTAATAATAATTAACCTTTGGAAGTGCAATCTAAGGCAAAAAGGTTCTATACCCAAAATGATACGCTGCTGTCTTCCTACAGCTTCACTCAAACAATGCTAAGAATAAAATGCAAAGGTCCCATTTTTCTCCCTGGTGCTCTTTATATTGCTCATCTGGGACATCTTGTGGTAAGGTCTTACCTTCTTAATTGAGGGGATGGAGATGAAGAGTTGAAGAGCTTCCTTACAACTGTAGCCAGGACAGGTTGTGCTGCCCTGCATCTCCAGAGACCACCAACTCAAGGAGCACTAGTCAATACCATAAAAAAGTGTAGGCAGGAACAAGAAGGGTGAAAAGTCCTCCTTCTGCTTTGTGGAAGATGGTCTTTCCACATGAGGATTAGTACAGAGAGACCACTTGAGAGGACAAAAGGACTGTATGGTAAAAGTAATTAGTGGGGAGCTTAAGGACTGAATAAATGAAGAACAAACCCTTTACCCAGTCCAGTGGTCCTTCTATGTGACAGTCTGGATAGTGTTTTAGATTTTAAGGAATTGGTAATGCAAATAAGCTGGTTATTCCCAGAATAATACATACTGCAGGGATACACAAGCCAGCAATTGGGGATCAAGGCAGATTCACCATCTCTGTAAATGTTTACATCAAGGCTACTATTTTCAAAAGCATGCTCTGGAGGGTCTGTGGCCTGTGCCCTCTGTAAGGCAGAGATTTGCAAATTGTTTTTCTGGCATTGCTTCTTCTATCCCTTGCCCCTCAGAGGTGTTCCACATAGATGCTTTCACACTGAACAGAACCTGCATGAGGAGTGGAGAGGTGAGGAGAGCAGAGGGAAAGGTGAAGCACAGGCAAAGAAAGCCGCGGCTGCCTGGGAGTGCTGAGCCAAGTCCCCTGCAGCAGGAGCCCATCAGAGCAGCTACAACAAAGCTAAAGAGCACCCGGGATCTCCTTGCTCCTGCCTCCTCTGCAGCTCGCTCCCTTCCCACAACCCTGACCCAGCCTCTCCTCTTCTCTCAGAAGCTGCCCCAGTATCTCAGTTCTCCATCGAAGACGCATCCTACCAAGAGCTGCAACCCTGCCTGGAGACCCACGGGGCCAGGTGATGGCAAAGGATCCTTCTGGCCTTACAAGCTGTAGAAGATAACAACCCCTTACCCCAGCGGCCCACCAGACAGGACCAGTCTCTCCAGATCCAATCCACTCATCAGAACGTAGACTCCTTTGCTCAGCGTCCCCAAGATATTTTCAGCTGCAATCGGCAAAGGAAAGGGATTTACTTATGCGCAAAACTAAGGTAAGCTGTTGTCTGAGGGCCTGTGTTTGTTGGAGAGAGGATTCAAACTTTCCGTCCCGTTCACCTTTCTTTTTGGCTTGAGACACAAACACTCAGGATGAGGCAGACAGGCGCTGAGTTTGGCTACGTACACTTCCTAGCATGGAAATGTCCTTTCAATCCAACCAAGGCCAAAAAAAGAAAAGGTGGTAAAATGTTATATAGTGCATCTACAATTGCTGCTACTCTCTTGCCTGTTTTCTAAAGAGTAAGGTGCTGTCCAGAGATCTTCCAGCTCAGCATTTGTACCAACAGGAACAGAAGACTTAACAGCCTGGGAGGACAAAGTGGGAGCCCCCTTCACCAGGCCAGTCCTTTGTAGCTAACCCAAAGGGACAGCAGCACCACCTGATGTCTGCTGAGTCTGCATCTGAAATGAGTGTAGATCCTGCTCTGACACACTTGGGTCACCTCTGGGAGCATTCCCAGTACAGGAGCCAACGCTTACACAGGCAAGCAGTCAGAGCTCACCTCTTACCACACAGTGGAGTGATATATATTAGTCTTCCACAACTGGAGAATACAGATATTACCCCCCCTTCTGTGAGGGGGGCTGAACAGGACATTGCAGTTGTTATAAATAAACATTTTAAAAAGACAAGTATTAGTTCTGTGAAAATGAAACAGGAAAACAGCCACATTAGATAATGGTCTGAGGAAAAAAACCTCAAGAAACGGTTTCACTGCAGGACAATCTAAAGCACGTGCTGATGTTAACAAGTATAAAAAGAGAAGCAGGAACAAAAGGCTCATCTCAGCAAGGCTGCACTCTTACAATCAGGAGAGAACTTAAAGCCTAACAGCTGTGCTTTGTAGATGGACAGAGATTATCCACTGATCACACCATATAGGAGAACCGACATATACTTCAGGCTTTGATCACCAGCGATCCCAGAGGTGTGATATGCAAAGTGAAAATGAGACAGGACTTGGACACATGCAGATAGCCTCCTGGAATAAATAATCGGGTTTTCAGAAGCTTACGGACTGCATTGTCTCCTGCTTATTGAAAAGGGTGTTAGGACAAGGGATAATGGCTTTAAACTGACAGAGGGGAGATTTAGATGAGATCTAAGGAAGAAATTCTTCCCTGTGAGGGTGGTGAGGCCCTGGCACAGGTTGCCCAGAGAAGCTGTGGCTGCCCCTCCCTGGAAGGGTTCAAGGCCAGGTTGGACGGGGCTTTGGGCAACCTGGGCTAGTGGAAGGTGTCCTTGCCCAGGGCAGGGGATGGGACTGGATGGGCTTTAAGTCCCTTCCAGCCCAAACCAGTCTGTGATTCTATGTTTTTGTAGCCTCTGCAGGGCCATCCTCATGATCCTGGAGCTAGAAAGAGGAAGAAGAATGAAGCTTGGCTTTCAGAGAAAAAGCTCAAAAGCCCCACAGACAAGAAAGAAAATTACTAATAGCAAACAGTACTTTGAAGAACAGAACACAAATTTCAGCATCAGTAATAATAAAGTGAGAAAGCTGTTCATGAGTAATGACCTCTCACAGCTAAAAAAGGACTGAAGAGCCTGCACACCCTCCTGTACGTCCAGGGACAGGGATGGGTGGGTATGTGGTGAGCTGAAGGACATGTGTGCTGACTGCACAAGGTGAGCAGACCTGCCGGCTGCGTATCACAGCAGAAAACCAAGAAAATGTTGGGGCTCTGAACCAACTTTCACCAATGCAAATGACCGAATGAATCCAAGGACAACACTTACTGTGAATAAAACACCAGCCACTCCGTGGAGCACGGCTGGCAATGAAACCCACGTTATTGTACAGTGGATGGAATTGCTGTGCTAGAGGACATCTTGATCTGAGAGATCCTGCAGACATAGGAAATGGCATCAAACTGGCTCAGCTTCCAAGGCAGAAGATCAGAAGTGGCATTAATGGCCAGAGTGCAAAGTGTGTTAACTTTCAACACTGCAGTGATGTTCTTCTCCGAGTTATCCGAAAATGGAAATCCCGTTACCATGAGAACATGCTGTTCTGTACGGATGATTACCCAGGAGATGATCTGAAGACTGGGGCACTGGCCTTTCTGATTTCAGAGCAGAGGGATCCAATAAAGTTAGAAATGTCAGATTTCAGCTGAAACTCTTCCACTTACTGCAAAGCAGCTTTTGGTGGTGTATGGGGAGCAGGAGAGTTACTTGCTCTGCAGATATGCAATTAGGATTTTCATGAGTTCAGATAAGGCATATCCTCCACTTGCTATAGAGAGGCTGTATTTTTCTATCAGCAAAAATAGCCACTGGAGTAACAAAAATGGTCATTACAGTGGCCCCTGCTGTACTAACTAATGGGGAAAAGGGTGTCCATTTTCAGGCCCTGACCCTAAAAGAACTCAGAAATGTTACAGGCAAACCCAAAATCCGTTGGCTAGTCTCCAGTAATTTTGGAGAAAAAAACCAAACTTCAAGGCAAATAAGCTCTCCTATATACAAAACGAGGAGTTCCAACAGAAACAAAAACGTTTCTGTGGAAGCCTCACCTAGGCTTTGCAGAAGCAGTGATTAAGAGTTAGGCCCACGAGAGAGAAACAGGAGTGACCTGGCAAGGGATGTGCTCCTTCCCTGGAATCCAGAAGACTGCACTTTTCCAGTTTCACCGGCTCTGTTGTGCGGTTGCCAAAGAGCAGATAACCATCTGCAAAGCCCTCTGGGTCACAGTCTGAACATGCATGTAATTAGCGATCCAATTTATCTGATCAAGAAGACAGGAAACCACCGCATGCATAGTGCCATGATTTGAACCCAACTCACCCGGAATCTTACAGTCTTCAAAGATCAGTTCACAGGTATTAGACCCTCTCATTCCCAGCTTGTCCAGCTTCTGGGCTGTGCTGAAACCAGGCATTCCCTGCAAGGTCAAGATAGTAAAAACACATTTCAAAGCTCAATTCTGGCAGAATAAATAAAATCACTACAGATCTGCGAAATTTCCCTGACCAGACGAACATGCATAGGGTACCAGAGGGAGTCAAAGGGAACTGCCCACTCTGGGAAGAAGAACAGGCGTGAGTGCAAGTGCAGGGGAAGCAAATGAGGAGAGAAACATGCACACGTGGGGGGCACATATGAACTGAGCCCATCCATTTTCTCATGCACATAAACATTAAATAAATATTTATTTGGACAGCTGCCAACCCTGACTCTCCTAGAGTAAGGGCTGCAAGCTTTGCCATTATCTGAGCTAAGTCAGGTTAAGTCCATCAGAAGGTTTACTGATCTCTTGAGATTTTATACTTCCAGTGCTATTTATTTTATTATGGCTTCCTGTCTTCCTTGTGGTGACAGAAATGTGTATAGCATGGCCTCAAATAATTAAAAGGGAAGAAAAAACCCAACAGATCCCTGTTTTCCAAGGGCTCCCCGTTGAACAGCCCGTTTCTGCTCCCTTTGGCCTGCGCTGCTTTGCATGCATGTTTGGGTCATTTCAGGGTTTCACAGGGGCAGTGCAAGAAAATAGGGGGAAGAAATGAATAGAGCAATGTCTTGGCTTAAAAAAACCCCACACGAAGTTAGATAATAGGATAGTAGGACATATTTACAAGGCCTCCAATATCTCTGACAATTTTTGGCACTGAACAAGGCCCTTTATATCAGAATCTTGTCCATTCTCTCTACATTGCTAGTGCTAAAGAGTGGTTACATGCTTGGATACGAAAATCCAGGAGAGCCCGACTGCCAGTGCAGTACACGTCACTGGGGCAGAGGACTAGTCTCATGGGTTTGTAAAATTCAGGCAGAAAGTAGTTTGTCTTTGAGCAAGGGGCTGACAGCTATAGAAAGAAAACTAGCTGGCTTCTAAATGAGCCAGTTAGGGTGAAGGCATGAGTTTTGAAAACCACACTACAATAAGCTTGTGAGAATGATTAAACCTACCCTCTCCACAATGAAGGCAGTTATACCTCGGGAGGCTGGAACAGCATTAACATCAGTTTTAGCATAAACAATGAGAACATCTGCATCTGGCCCATTGGTGATCCAAAACTTGTTCCCATTCAGCACAAAGTAGTCTCCTGGAAGCAAAGACCTGCAATCTGTTAGCTCACAACAGAGCAACACCTATACCCTCACTCCATTTATTTCAAAACAGGCTTCCAAGGATGCCCTTTAAGACCCCCACAAACAACACGCACAAATCCTTCCCAAGTTCAAGAAAACTCATTTCCTTAATTTCTGGAGTCCAAATACAGTTTAACAAATGCCTGACAAACTGAGGCACCTACCACTGGTTCCATCACACCACCAACCTCCACCACGACAACTGGAAGTCTGCTTTTAGACCTCCAACCATTCCCCCTGTGTCTTCACTACTGGCTTAATCACACAGTGAATCTCCTGGGAGGCAGCACAGGCCTGCAAACATGGCCTAGTACACCCAAGACTAAGCACTGCATCTCACTGGGGTTGGGGAGGTCAGTCTAAATTTACTGGAGATGTTATTTACACCGGCTATCTATCCAGGCAGCACACGACAGACTTTACCTTTCTTATCTGCTTTCAGCTTCATGGACACAACATCAGATCCAGCATTGGGTTCGCTCATTGCTAAGGCTCCAATGTGCTCCCCGCTGATTAGCTGGAAGAAAAAGCAAATATAAGAAAGGGAGCAAGAATAGTTGCATTGTTTCTGTTCCCTCTTCAGCCCGCCTTCTTTTTTTTTTTTTTTTTTTTTTTTCTTTTCAGCACTGAATCTCCACAGTAGCTGTTCTATGTAAGAACTGCAAACAAGAGCTGCTGCTCCTGGTCGAGTCCTCGCAGGGAGCTGTCCTGTGCTGCTGTGCTGGGGGCACAGAATCAAGTCACAGTGGGACAAGAAGGATGACTCAACTCGTGTCTGGGCTAGATGAGTGCAGCCCTGCTTATAAAACACCACCCCGGGAAGGTGCCAGAAGAACCATGCAGGCAGACATATGCCTTTCACAAGCTCCTTGTTCTGTGCTTTACGACTGCCCTTCCACATAAACAAGAGTTGTTAAACACAAAAGGCCAGTGAGGGGGATGAAAAGAGATTGCAAAGTTCTCAGCAATGTTCTGACAGCCCGTTCCCCCACACTCGCACCACAATAGCAGATGGACACCCTCCTTCTGTGCCTGCTCATACCAGGCTCTGGCATAGCTGTTGCTTCCTCCTCACTGTTCCTTTCATCCTGCCCTTTTCTCCTTCCATTTTTTTTCTCCCTGTGTACTTTTGTCCGTCTTCTCCTCCTTTTGATCCCTTATATTTTTAAAAACAGACTCAATGCTTAACATACATGTTCAACTAATTCAATCCATCAATGCATTTCTACAGAAGTCCTCATGATCTGCTCAAAACTAGTTGAGTACCTCTGTCATGAACCAAGACAAGTAAGAACTAAAGTGATGGCACATCTCACTGAAGGGCAGTGAACAAGGGCATTAAAACACACCTGAGCAGCAACGAGGACAATTCAGGGTTACATATCAGCGGGCTGCACAATGCTTTGAGGAAACAACACTGTACTTTGCATGTGGTTTAAATCAAGTTTCTTGCACTGATAATTTCAGTAGCTGGGATTCAATGTACTAGTTAAGTTTCTTCATGCATTTAAATACTGAAACTTGTTTAACATGCTTTTGGCTTTAAACTAAAGTTGTTGGGGAACCTCAATCCACCCCACTCCTACCAGTTTGGTGCCAGTGTCAGCAGTAGGTGCCCAGAGCCTGGCGAGGGGTCCCAGGGCAGCAGGAGAGCACCTGAGGAGCAGCACAAAGCAATTCCAGCCAGTAAGTCAGCTTCCTTGGGGCCCAACTGAAACACTCCTGTGCAAACACATGTAGCATGGGGAATAACCAGGAGGAGCTGGAGACGTGGGCACAGCTGCAGGGTTCCGGGCTTTGGCATCAGGGAGCCATGGGGGGATGGCTCCTGTGGCTGGAGTGCTGGGATGGAAGGACACGGGCTCTTTAGGGGGGACAAGCGGGGAAAGGAGGGGGGGTTACCCTCTATGTCAGTGCCCAGCTGGAGAGCACGAGCTCTGCGGGTCAGGATTAAAGGGAGGGCAGGGACAGGAGACGTTATAGTGGGTCTGCTCCAGGCCACCCCACCAGGAGGAGCGGGTGGATGAGCCCGTCTATAGACAGACAGGAGTAGCCTCATGTTTACAAGCCCTGGCCCTTCTGGGGGACTTCAGCCCTCCCAATATCTGTTGGAGGGACAACCCAGCAGGGCACAAACAATCCAGAAGGTTCCTGGAATGTGTTGATGAGAACTTCCTTCTGCAAGTGATGGAGAAGCCAAGGAGGAGAGATGCTATGCTGGACCGGCTGGTGGGGAGTGTGAAGCTCAAGGGCAGCCTTGGCTGCAGTGACCATGAAATGGTGGAGTTCAGGGTCCTTAGAGCAGCGAGGAGGGTGCGTAGCAAGCTCACTACCCTGGACTTCAGGAGAGCACTTTGGGCTCTTCAGGGATCTGCTTGGCAGAGTAGTGTGGGATAAAGCCCTGGAGGGAAGAGGGGCCCAAGAGAGCTGGTTAATATTCAAGGATCCCCTCCTCTGAGCTCAGGAGTGTCAGCATCCTGACAAAGAGGAAGTCAGGTAAGAATGCCAGGAGGCTGCATGGATGAACAAGGAGCTCCTAGACAAACCCAATCACAAAAAGGAAGCCTACAGAGGGTGGAAGCAAGGACAGGGAGCCTGGGAGGGATACAGAGAAACTGTCCAGGTAGCCAGGGATCAGGTTAGGAAGGCCAAAGCTCTGATAGACTTAAATCTGGCCAGGGATGTCAAGGGCAAGAAGAAAAGCTTCTATATGTATGTCGGTGATAAAATCCCTTCCAATCCAAACCATTCTGTGCTTCTATGAGTCACAAACATCAGTGCCCCACATGATGAAGAAGTTTCACATGTAGTTAATAAGCACAGGCAAACCAAGAATTTGGGCAATGAGAAATGGAGAATAGGAAATAGGAAAGCAATGACTTTCATCCAGAAATATCAGTATTTGGGAAGTTGGTAGAATATCATCCAGTGTCACCTCAAAGCCTCATTTAGTAACACAGCTCCAGGGAGCTGGACTATGCTGCCTACATACATGGACCCTGGCACAGGCTGAGGTCTTAATGATGGATTAATAGGACAAAAACTAACAAGCTAGAGAAGGGCAAGTTTGGCAAGTACAATATTTCCTAAAGGCTGGGTGACTGAAATCGGCTAGTGCTTACAATTCAACACACTGTAAGAGACACTCATTCTTGCACGCAGCCAAAACCCAAATGCTTTCCAGTTTCCCTCCTCTTCCAGCCACATACCTTGGGCAAGTACTTGTTTTTCTGGGCCTCATTGCCGTTACGCACTAGCTGGTTGATACAAAGGTTTGAGTGGGCACCGTAACTAAGCCCAACAGCTGCTGATGCACGAGAAATTTCCTCCATAACCAGCACATGGTCCAGATACCCCAAAGCAGATCCACCATATTCCACTGAAAAGAGAAGAGAAACCTCACGTTAACCAACACGGAGTATATCACATGTGTGCTGGATCCCAAGGTCGGGCTCAGTCTTGCATGAGATCTGAGATACTTGAAGAGACCTTCTGGTTTTGACTGACACTGTCCCTGAGCTGGGCACCTCTGGCTTTCCCCATCCGCTCTGAATTTCAATTTTCTTACCTTAAAGGCACAGTGATATTGCTTCTTCAGCATAATCAACAATTTATTTGTACAGCATAGTTTTATACATACAACATGCGTAAGGATACATCTAAAACATGCTACTGTCACTTGCACAATAGTGAGTCCTTCTTGCCAACCACCTTTAATGTTATCACGAAGATTAAATCACAAAGTGGCAACCTGCGGACAAAGGAACACAGGCCAACTTTGTGAAGTCCATGCTTGTTAATTATAAACAAGGACCCCTAAACAAGTGAGGAATCCTCAAACTGATCAAAAAGTGGGGCACTAAGGACTTTTCTAAGCCCGCAAACGTCCAGGAGACCAGCATTTTGATGGGTGGACGATTCAAAACAAGAATGTAATTCACCAGTGGCGAGAACGTGGATTTCAAGAGAAGATGAAGTCAGACAGAGCAGCACAATCATCGTAACTGGGAGCCTAGATAGGCCCACTGAGCTGAGGCTAAAACCGGTGGTAAAGATTAAAGGCACACAGTAGAACGGGGTGAGAGAAGGCAGGAAAAAAGAGAAGGCTGAGAAACGCATAATGGCCTTGAGCAGCTGACAGCCTACATAAATATATACATATATATACCTACACACACACTTATATACACACAAATACAGTCACAGCCCAGTGTAAAAGCTTTGTTCTACAGGCAAGAAGCAAGTGATTGTACTGCTAAGAGAAGAACTAAAACAGGAGGACATAAACACTGCAAAGCAGTCAGGGAGTTAATCCAGGAGCACTTACTCATCATCAACACGGATGCTATAAGCAAGCAGTAACAACAGCAGAAGCGAATGTGTTTGTACACTCAGAGTGACCAAAGAGCTGAGCGCGTAACCGGGGCTCGAGGAGGGCTACTGCCCTACCTCATCAAACTAACACAATTGCCACTGGCGTTACACGCAGCCTTTCCTCCCACGTCACTCATTCTGACTCCTCATCTGCAGGGCTCTTCATCCTCTGAAATCACCTCTCTCTACCACAAATCAGGGTTTAGGGTTCTACTATCAATATCCTAAAAGATGTGTTTGACAATTTCTTACATATGCCAAAACAAGAGAGTTCTCTGTTCCTTCCTATAGAATGGATGGGGTTGGTGCTATTGCCTCGAGAAAGGAAAGGTAGCTGCCTGCTCTAAGCACTACTGGCCCATGATTGCTTTGTCCTGCAAGAGGTACAAGAAAATAATCCTGCCAGACGGCTCCTCGTATAATACAAACCACAGTGTGATTTAGAATGATGCTGCCCTTTCAAAATTACTCTTTATATACAACATGCCTGTATTATCGTTCCGTGGTAGCTCCATAATTGCATTTCTTAACTTAGCTCTTTATAAAATAACTGGAAAATTACAAACCGATGTAGTTTTCTTAGTTTTAAGAAGAAAACAAAAAGCACTTATTTAAAACACTCCCTTAATAGACTTGATGCACTGGTGCCCAATCATGCCATTTAATTGAGCATACGCCCTCAGAAGATTTCACATTATCTTCACATCCTAAATCCCAGTCTCCACCTCCTACAACAAAACCAATGCCAATAAAGAAAGCGCACACAACTATACAATCAAAAATAAGGCAAAAAAATCTGGGCATAGGAGGGTTTTAGAGGCAAATCTTTGAGGAAATCAAAAAGGACAGGACTCATGAGGGGATGGCTTATTTATAGTGTGGGAAACTGCTGTAAGCCTCAGGCACAACATCAAAGAAGAAAGAAGGTAAGAGTGAGAAAAAACAGGAGCAGCAGTAAATTGGGAAGAGTAAAGAGAAAGAAAGCAGAAATACAGACTCTTTCAAGCAGACGCAGTGCCACTGAAAGAAATGCAGCGGCATTATTTCAACGCATTGCTATTCAGCTTGCTTCTGCAGAAGCCTTTGCAGACGCACATCTAGAAACACAGACTTTACGATGGGGAAATAAAGGCCCCATTGGCTGCTTTTCTCCACTAAGGGCTTCTCCTCATTACACTGTGTTAGTGCATTCAGCATGACCACAGCAGCCTCAGTAATCTATAACATTAATCAAAACACTTTTCAACTAACCTGGACAAGGCTGAATAAGATTTACCCTGATTTTTTTCTGACTGGTTGGATGTGGTCAGCTCTCCATTAGTTATCACAGCTTTTCACAGCATTGTTTTATACCCTCTAACTTCTCCTATTAGAGATGGATGTTTGTTCTAGGATACTTTTATCTATAGCTTTCGTTCTTCAAAACTTGCAGCAAGCGCTTCATATTGGAGAAGCACAAACATGTTTGAGTTGCATAGGTTATATCTGGAGAAACCATTTTGGAACAGCACTTTTAAATTGTAAAAGGCATTCTGTAATCATTCAGAAGTCTAACAAGGAAAAAGGATGCTGATTTAGTGAAGGATAAAAAAGTTGTCAAAAAGAGTTTTTAAAAACCATGAAGGTAGGAGCTTCTGGACAAAATGGACATCACATCACAGACAAGGTTGCTACGAACTGGAACGGGTGAGTTCAAGTAGTCTCTCTTTTGTCTGAGGAATCACCCACCAGAAGGTAAAAGGTGGGAACAGACTTACCAGGAGCTGTGATCCCCAGAACTCCCAGTTCCCCAAGTTTCTTCCAAAACTCCTACAAATACAGAACAAGCAATCAGTCCAGGCTCACAGTCAGGGCATCAGCATAACAAGATTTCCCAGATAGCTCACTGGACACACCAGTTTACCTTATTCGTGTGATATCTCAGAGATAAATACACCGATACCTATTCCTCCTGCAGCAGCAGCTCCATCCTTTGGACTAAGAACCCAGACAGACTTAACATTAGTTATGCTACACACAGGAGTAGTCTGTTGAATTCAGCAAACATTCACAACCTAAATTTAATTCTGGAAGGACAGGTCCTAAGATTTAACTCAGGAGAATTTTGATGAATTAAAGCCTCCCATTAATTTCAAAAACAGTACTTCTAGGCTTTCATCCACTATCTCTTGCTAAAGATAATTTAGGATGTTATGACTCAAATTTATGCTTGTCTTTTACCTCATGGATCCTTGTCACTGTGCTTTGGCAGCACTGCGTAGGCCTATCAGGCTGTGGTTGCCACAAATAGTAGTTAGCATAAGTTATCCATGACTGAAACCCTGGCTATACTTAGAAGAACTGCTGTTAGCTGGCAATTTAACTCTTCCAGTAAAACAGGAACTCGTAACTAAAGCCAAGGAGGCTTCCTAGGGAGAGATTAAAAAAAGGAAATGTTTAAGATGGGCAGTCAGAGGTGCTGCCCACCTCCCAGGCAGTGCTAGAGGAGTTAGAAAAGGTGACCACGACAGAGAATTTGTGAACACTTTGGACTTGTAAAGCTAAAGGAGCTGAATCCACAAGGGCTGCTCAAGTACATAACCCGTAGGTTTTCAAGCCTGCCAGGACACACACGGAGACTGGACAGCAATACTGAGTTTTGCTTAGTTGCACGCGTAGGCTACAAAGTTCATCTGCCAGGGCACAAGCTGTCCTCTTTGACTGCTGCCTCCTCCACTTGCCCGTTACCCAGATTTATCATTCTGGCAACACCAGCACTCACGCGACAGGCAGACGATTCGAGGCACAGAGCTGCTGCCTGACTTGAGACAAACACGTCAGCTGCGTCTGGCACACGGTGTTGCAGAGAAAGAGGGAAGCTATGACACAATGCAGCAGCAAAAGATGTCACCACTGAGGACCACGCATATGCTGGAGAGGCCACCTCATCACTGCTGCTTGAGACTGCAGCCTCTCCCCCACTACACGATGGACACACAGGTGAACGCTTGTCACACGGCCTCAGTGTCCACTGATAAGATAATTATCAGTGAATAGTCTCCAGAGACTTCAAAAAGTATTATTCAATAGCTCTGGATGACATCTGGTGTGCCAGACTAAATTTATATACTTAACTTCAAAGCTGTGCGTATATCCCTGAAAATGTCAACATCAGAGCTCTGGGAAATCCTAGCAGATGTTCTGAGCTTTTTAAGTCTTGTGGAGCTTATGAAAACCAATAGTTAGATCTCTCCTTTTCATCAATCAAACCCTCCCGTTACACAGAATTTGTTGTTTTTATTAGGAAGGCAAGTTTCAGCTCGACAGTCAAACAACTCTGCATTTCAGCATTTGCACACAATATTTTCACAACAAATTTGAGGAAACTCAGATGTCCAAGAAAGGGCCCTAGCCAGGAGAATACAAAGCACGTATTAGAGGAGGAGTCTGAAGGAGCCAAGCAGAAATACAACGATAAGAATCCAAACAAGACCATTCTCAATCTGGGGTTTTTTTATTATTTTTTTAATTGCATGCTGGCTGCATTCTTCCCCAGGTTGCTGAAAGTTGTTAACAAAAGCTTAAACAGGAAATCAAAAGATTGTTTTCTCTATGGCTTTCAAGTCTGAAAAGTTAATGCATATGTTCCTGTGGTATGGACTGGGATTCTTTGTCTGGACTAATGTACAGGATCAAAGTACAGACAGGCTTTCACCACCATCTATTTTAAATGCACACATGAAATACTTGCCCGCATGTCTTTGAATTCATTTTCCTGGTCAATCTGTTGGGCCTTCGGAGCCAAATGCTCTTGACAGAACTTTGTCATGGTCTGTCTAAGCTGGGAAGAGAGATGGAGAAACACATACGTTACATCTCATCCATATACTGTTGTCTTCTTCCCCAGGATGCTGCCAACATTTCCCTGCCAGGAGACTTCAGGATCCCAAACCCAGGAGCACAAGACCATAAAGAAATCAATGTTTCAATGTTTCACATAAAGAAATCAATGTTACTGGCTAAAAGACCCCTGGAAAAGCCTTTTAGTCTTTCAAAGACAAGATACTGATGTACTTAAGTTCCTCTCAGCATTTAACCTTACCCCAACATGACAGAATGCTCCCTAACTGCTGCCTGCACTAGGGCTTCAGGGGATGTTTTTGGTCAGGAAACTTTGAAAGCTGATGAACTGAACTTATGATGTACTATCCCTATTCAGAAGCTGCTTGTGGTTTCATTTAATTATATGCAAATGCCTGTAATAAGCATGCATACTAATTAAAATGTGTTAGTGTATCAAACTGGAACTACATTAGCTATCTTACTATTTTCTACAGAGGGAAAGTTTTATAAAGTCAGGTATGCTCATTGATCCAAGTGTTAAAAATCTCAAAATCTTTTTCTAAATTTTAAAATCTGAGTACTTACATACATGTATTCTGCAGAAGTCTTACACACACTAAGAAAATATGGCCAACATCTGAAATGTTTTTAATCTGGAGATTTAAGAACTTTGTCTAGATGTTACGATAGATCTTAATAATCCCATTTTTCCTTTTGGTCCTTTATTCCTGCAAATTAATGCTGGTGAAGGGATAGTCTTAGAGACTGAAACCCTATAACCAGAGCCTGCAGAAGGGGCAGAAGCAACAAACCAAAATATACCCAGGCTCCTCTGCCCTTCTCTCAACCTCACAACTAAAGCAGCCTCTTTTTTCTAATTAAAAAGATATGCTAGTTTCCATGGCTATCCAGACCTTGGGTTCCAGTACCACCAAACAAGTTTCCCCTCTGTTGATTTTTTTTTCTTAAGTTTTTAAACATTAGATATGTTTCCATTGTTACAGAGTTGTCAGCAGAAAACTTGAGCATAAAGCTTTAAAGAAAAAAAACGCTTAAAACCACAATAAAAAGAAATATCTTAATCAATTAGAGACTAAGGAATAGACTCAGACAGATATCCCTGACACTCTAAGCCAGTTTATAAGTTAGTGCTGTTAATTCACAGCTTCACTAGCATTACTAAAGATTGATTTCTGATTTTTTTTTCAGCTTTTCCACCAGACAGATATGAACTACAATAATATTTTCTTCCTTTTACACCTGCTGATTGTAGAAGCACAAAGAAACATCAAGTTAATACGAGCTCATAAGGCTACAAACCATGAACACAAACCTGGTAAAGAATAATTCTACAGTAAGAAAAGAGAATGAAAGGAGAAAGTTTATTTTGTACATCTGTACACTTGCACTGTCATAATTATCTAGAAAATAAGGCTACAGCTCCAGACCTGAGAACCACCAAGGAAGAGAGTTACATTAGCAGAAGCCTGTCTGGACCAACCCTTTGAAGCTGCTACCTTTCCCTCCACACCCTGGGGCAGCAGGGAGTAAGCGCTGTGATGGCTGGCACTGGGCTGCTGTAGAACACAGGGGGAAACAGTAAAGCTAAGAACTATTATCCTAAACTTTAAGGTCCCCCATGGGGCAAGAGAACACGCTGTGAGAACGGCAACACTTCTTTTGAGAGGATTTGATAAGATCCAGTCAACATGGACCTGCTCGAGCGGGGCCAGAGGAGGCCACAAAATTGCTCGGGGGGGCTGGAGCACCCCCCCTGTGAGGACAGGCTGAGAGAGTTGGGGGGGTTCGCTGGAGAAGAGAAGGCTCCGGGGAGACCTTAGAGCGGCGTCCCAGGACTTAAAGGGGCTACAGGAAAGGAGGGAGGGACTCTTGATCAGGGGGGTAGGGATAGGACGAAGGGGAACGGGTTTAAACTGCCAGAGGGGAGATTTAGATGAGATCTAAGGAAGAAATTCTTCCCTGTGAGGGTGGTGAGGCCCTGGCACAGGTTGCCCAGAGAAGCTGTGGCTGCCCCTCCCTGGAAGGGTTCAAGGCCAGGTTGGACAGGGCTTTGGGCAACCTGGGCTAGTGGAAGGTGTCCCTGCCTGGGGCAGGGGGGTGGGACTGGATGGGCTTTAAGGTCTCTTCCCACCCAAACCAGTCTGTGATTCTACGATTTGCTTCTTTGATGCTCATATTTCGGTCATTATACCTGATCAAACAGGCCCCACGCGCACGCAGCGGACTTTTTTTTTTTTTTTTTTTTTTTTTTTTTACGCGGTGCTTCCCCGTGCGCTGTCCCATGGCGGAGGCGCCTCCGGGGCAGGTTCCCACCACGCCCGGCGGATACGTGGCCGCACCACGCCCCCTCTGCACGCCCGGGGATAGGCTGGTTCCGCCCGGTGGCGGCCAATCACCGCCCGTCATCCCCGTCACACCCCCGGGGGGGCGGGGCGCCGCCGGAGTCCCGGCGTCCTCCCGCTCCCCCCTCAGCGCGGCGGCCGCCCCCGGCCGCGGGAGCCCGGCGGATCCGGTACCTGCCGCTGCTCCTCGCTCAGCCCGTTGACGGTATCGTCCACCGCCAGCCCCGCGCAGCCACGCCGCAACAACCGCCCCAGCGTTTGGCACCGCCGAGCTCCGCGCAGCCCGGCGCTGACCGTCGCCGCCATGGCTGCCCCGGGCCCGCCCTGGTGCGCAGACGCGGCCCCGCCCCCCGAGGAACGCCCCGCCCCTCCGGTGGGGCCCGGCGCGGACAGCAGGACAGGGCGTCTCCACATCCTTCCAGTACGTTTAATGGGTTAAAAACAGTAATCAGTACAATATGCTGAGGGACCGAAGCGGAGGAGCGCTGCATCAGCGAGGCGAGAGGGAAAAGAGAGTCCGGGCAGGGCCCTGCCGGCGCGGGAAGGGCAACGAGGGCTACTGGTCTTGTCCCAGGGGTAGCCAGGCACCGCAGCTCCCCGCCACCACCCAGCGGCCTGCGCCCAGGTTTAGGCCGCCAAACCTAAGAGCTAGGTTTGTGAAGTAGAGACCACGGAGTTAGGAGTAAAACATCCAAAAAAATTAAAAAAAAAAAAATACAGTACAGTCCGTCCTCGTGCCTCACACAGCCAGAAGCAGCTCCAACTCATCAAGCGCTGCAGAACGTTCCTCGATTTCTGCCTGGAAGGAGGCGTGCTTCTCCAGGGACTGCTGGCTCCCTTCTCCGGCCGATCGCCACTTGGCCATCGCTGCCTGGGGAGAGAAGTGAGGGCAATGCGGCGTTTTACTAACAAAGTACCGAAAAGCAAAGCCAAGCTCTAAAGCAGCTCTGACTAAAGCATCTGAACTCTTCAGCAGGGTCTTGCCTGCTGAACTGAGATTAGCCTTGCCTGACTGGGATGTCTCTGACAGTTCCTTGCAGAAAATGGCAATTTATCTTTTAATTGCCATTTAATTATAATTTCCCGAAATCTAGGAAGTCTGCTATAATAGCGATTTCATTGATTAGCTCTGAAGCTTCTCACCAAGAACTGCAGAGGTGTAATTTAATGACCGTTTTGGTTGGTATATCGACAATATTACTGAAGCTGCTTGTGCGTGCGTACTTCTGAGTTCCCAGAGTCTGCCTGAGGCCACTGGCCTGCAACAGCCTCCAAGTTAGACCAAATCTGAATTCCAGCATAACAGCCAGACTGGTGGATTAGCGTCCTGCCAGTGGTGCTTCCAACCCCCCGCAACACAGGCTTGAAAACGCTCTCCCAAGAGGAGCTGCTCTGAGCAGAGCATGTTCCCAGCACTGTTCCCATCTGTACTTTGGAACTGATTCAGCCCAACTTGAAAGCAATCAGTCATTTCTATCACTTTCACCTTCTGCCTTGTTTCAAGTTCAACTGTATGCAACTCTACTTGAAATGGCCGCGATGAGAACTGACATTGCCCCACCATAAACTTTGCTTTAAGCCCTCTACATAGAAGGGGAGTAACACATTGTTTTCTTAATGCACATAAAACAAAAGATGAGTAATACTGCAGGCTTTCACCCTCTAGTTCATTTGGAGAATTGAGCAGCCCTGGGAGAAGCAAAATAACCTTCAGAATCTCACTCAGTACCTGGCTGAGTCTGAAACAAAGTCCCAGCCTTACCTGAAGCACCTCCTTTTCTTTTGCAGTTGTTTGATTAAATTGCTTCAATTCTTCTATGAGCTTCTCAGTTAACAGCTGAGGAGCCAAAAGGAAGAGTTTAACACAATGCCAATAAATGTAAGTCTCAGCAGCTGTTTCCACAACATCGGTAGAAAAGGGCAGTAGCACACAAACCTCTCAAAGCCCGTGTAAGTCCTATTGCTATTTCAAAATTTTCTTACCATTGTCTGCTTCTGGCATTCTTGTGTCTTTTCTTCCTCCTCCAAAATGTTGCCACCTGTAACTAATTTATGAGATGCATTAGTGAACCTCTAATATACAGATAAATTTGTGTGTAAGAACAAACAGCTTTGCAAAGTAAATTTCTACAACAAGAAAGACTACATTATTCTTAAAGTTTATCCAGGACAGGGCCTACTACAGGAAGTAGCTTTTTCTCTTAAACTAGAAAAAAAAAAATCCCCAGGAGTTACAGCCATATTTCCTTAGCCAGGAAGCAGAGTCTGAATGTCTTATGAACAGTCACAACAGGAGGAAGAAAAAAAAACTTCTGAAGAATAAGTACCAGAATGGTATTTGAAGTGCATAGTCCTTACCAGGATCAATGTTTCTGCTTTCTAAAATCACCATGCAAGTCTCCTGAAATTTCTTGAGCTTCTCAATTTCTTGTACCAGGGCTTCATTCTCCTCCTTTAACTCCTTTATAGTGCCCTGTCATTAACAGAGGTTGAGCGTGAACCAAGTTTCCAGGGAGATTTTGTTTCCATTAGTCAGCAATACTGAGTGTGATGCTCATGGCTTAACAAGTGCTCCACTAGCACCAAGAACCAGATCTTGCCCTTCTGTCTCTACCACTGCTGGAAATTACTCTGTTGCAGACCCATACTCCTGCTTCTTGGCAGGATTAGTACATTTATCACATTCACATGTCATAGCAACTACTGGAAGAATTTGATCCTAGAGATAAATTCCTTTTAAGCAACCCTAGCATATCTTTTCTTGTGCTCCCTCTCATATATATAAATAATTCAAGAGTTTGATGCATTGAAGAGCGTATAAACATTGGGAAGAAAAGGGCATCTTCAAATCTTTAAGCCACAGCATTATTCCCTACACAGTTCAGATATTGCCAGGCAATCGGATAAGCTGATCAACCTCCAGTTGAATGCCATTCTCCAAGAGAATCAATAAGCATCTGGATTAGGGTGATCCAGCTGATGGTGGCAGAAGCTTTTTGAACATTTCATAGGTGGTCTTAAAGGCTCGTAAAGAAATCGAGCTGTGAGACAAGAGGAACGATCATCTCACCGATTAGTAACTGGTTGAGAACTAGGAAATCAAATGAGGTTTTACAGCTGAAGGTTGCTAGTAGGGCCTCTGGCACGTGACAGAAATTGTGCTAAGCGTGTCCTAGAGTGATGGGTAAGAGGTGGTGAATAACAAAGTGGCAATTCTGAATCTAAACTTGATTCAAGAAAGTCCTATTTGTTGGAAACAGAATCCACTGAACAGTCCCAGCTCTCTCAGTCTTTCCTCCAGTCCTTACCTGTGCTCCTGTTAGTCTGGAGTGTAGCTGTTGTTTGGCTGTTTCTAACAGCTGGTTCTTGGTCTTCAGCTCTGCTTCTAGTCTGTATCTGCTGAGAGGTCTGCAGAGCCAAACATCAAAGATTTAGGGGCAAAAATATCAGTATTGCACACCTTCTCTTTTACTTCCATAAACATGCTCTTTTTTGAAGCATTTGTTCTTGTTTCTGACAAGAGCTTTAATCAGCAAACTTGGCAAGAAAGTTGTACAGGGGTGAGAGCTCATCATAACCCTCCAAGAGGGAGCATTACTGCATGAGGGCAACTAACAGAAATTTGAGGAAACATACCCTTTTGTAGCTGTCTTCTTTGAAAGGGGTTCTGCTTTCTTGGCAGATTTAGGCAACCTTAAAAGACGGGTAAAATACATTTAGCAGAAGATCACTGAATTCTCGCAGATTACCAAGTCAATTAGTTTGACAAAATCTGCAAAATGCTAAGCCATCTTTAGGACATTTGCCAAGTAATAAACCCATCAATATTTTCCTTTCATTTACCCTTGGTTTGTAGCTTTGAAGACACCGTCTGCTGGAATGTTTGAGCTAAAGTTAGAAATAGGATCTTTGTTGAACTCTAGATCTGCTGTTTTGCTGACACATTGTTTCTTTGAAGGAAAAGCCATTTGTATTTCTGCAAGAAAAAGACAAAATGAAAACACTACGGTCTAAAAGAGATCTCCATAATACACAGAACTACCGTATTTCAAGCCTTCAATTTGAGGTAAATCACAATTATATCTGGCTAGAATGGAGGCTTTAAGGTAGTGACAACTAAGGGCAGTCTTCAAACTTCAGCCAGGATTAAGGGTCTGGAACAAGCCACTGACAGCTCAGATGGTAGACTGTTAAAACATAGTTAGCAGGCTAGCACTAATGACAGGAAGTTTGAAAGTGATAATGCAAGTGTGGTAATAAATGAGGTCTCAACATGAAGCAGACAGCATGCCACAGGGTTCCAAGCAAAACTGTTCAGGACTGGAAGCAAAACAAAACACAGCCCACAGGGAACTCTCAGTTAAGAGAGCACCATGTCTCAATTCACTAGGAATAGATAAATTTCTAAAATAATACTATAGAGAACTAACTTTTCATGTAAAGTTTATTTAGCTTTAAACCACAGATGTTTGAGCACATAAAGCTTTGTTCACATAGTGGGTTTAGGAAGCTTTTTTCCCTCTCCTCCCTCCCCAAGGTAATTATTTTTCAAACGACACCCAAAAGCACATTTATAGTAGAGTAACATGGGAGTTTCCACTGGTACGGACTAGTTCTCATGTTTTTAACGTGAAGCCTAGGTGTCCCATATTTCTCAAATGCTATAAGTAGTATCAAAAGACTTATCGAAGTAAGAGCCCCTGAAGGAAAGGATCCACAACCTCAGCGAGCAGGACACGCACTGGAGTCCGTCTAGCAAAAAACCCGTGAACTGAAGTCTTAACTAGAAACAAAGCAGTTAAATAAAGCCTAAAATTAGACTTTGCAACGGCCACCACAGCCGAAAACAGTATCAGAGCTCCCCAAGAGGCGCGCGCACTCCCCTCCCCGACACCGGCCCTTCGCCCCCGCGGCTTCGGCACCCCACGGCGGAGCAAGGCAGGGCAGAGCCCGCCTTCCCCTCCTCCCGGAGAGGGCACGCACCTGCGGGCGGGCCGGCGCGGTGTAGCGCGCTGTAGACGGGAATGCGGGAAGCCTCCCCCTCCATGGCGACCACGCTCCCCCTCAGCCGCCGTTTGAATCGAACCCGCCGCCCAAACGGCCGCGCGGCCCCGCGCATGCGCACCAGCGAGCAGCGGGCGCAGGCGCAGTGCGCACGGGGAGGGTGCCGCGAGGGGGGGTGCGCGTGCGCGCCTTTTCCCGCTCTTTCGCTCTTTCCCTCAGGGAAGGCGCCGCGGGTATGGTGGGGTCCCCAGGCGGGTGGGACACTGCTTCCCCTCGTAGCTGCCCTCAGGGGAGCCGGCTGCCGGCGGTGAGGGCCTTCCCAGCCTCCTGCTGCATCACCCCCTCGGTTGGGCACTTGAGGCCCAGAGCCTTTAAGGCCTTCATGGCCTTCATGGGGGGGACTTTGGCGGCCATGGAATTCTCCCTCCTGTGCCATCAGGGTGTTGGTGCTGCTGCTTGCATTTGGGTTGGTTAAAATTGCCCTCCCACATGATAAGGGGAAAGGAGGCATCTGTATAGAATGTGTCCCAGTGTAATTAGATGTTTTTGCAGTGTTTTCAAACAGTTTTCAAAATGGGTGAGAAGTGCCCCCAGATAGTAATGGAAGCAGCTCCTGTGTGGAGAGGGTTTCAGTGAGTGTTGCTCACAGCCCGAGGGCAGCTCTGCTTGCCAAAACACCCCCCTGAGCACCCAGTACGAGAACTGCACTATGGAAACACAAACCTGAAATATGTTGTATATTTAAAATGTTGTTACCAGCTTTAAAAGAGCATATTGCTAACTGACATCGGGCAGTTGTGGCCTGTCTCCCACAGAACAGGGAAAACAATTTGTGGGTGTCAGAAGGAGCAAATCTTTTTAAAATGTATACTTTCCTTTTGCTGATTATACTGGAAAATATATTAGGCATTTAAAAGATGAAGAAAATGAACCACAGTGTTCTCGGTGAAAATGAAACCACTCAGATTTAGGAAAGTTTGTCATAAGCATTTATTTTATGTCAACTTGTATCGAGAATGTTTTCTCTTTTTCAACAGACAAAGGCAAGGAAGTGTTTGTTTTCCTGTTTGTTTCTGGTAGAGGAAAAAAGATGTAAAATTCAAGATTCACCAGATATGCAAATTTTAAAAAGTTACATGTTTATGGCGAATGCCTTGAGTGGAAACAGCTATGAAGTTGACACACAAAGCACCCGAGTCACTGAGGGGATGAGGACACTTTTCTCAAAGGGGAAATCTCACACTGAAAATCTTTGGCAGTACTAGAATTTCTTCTGATAAAACAAATGGAAATTGTTACTGAAAACAGATTTGGGCTGGATTCTGCAGCCTCCTTCCTCCATGATCAGTAAGAGACTGTATCAACTCAGAAGTCTCGACAAGATTTTTTTATAATATCTGAACTATTTTGATGAGATCTGTGAACCTGGACTTCACATAAAAGCAATTTCTGATTCAGTAGAAAATGAAAGACTTTCTTTTTCTATTAACAATACGCTCTTCACTTGATATCTAGATTTTCAGTAGTTGCGGGTTCAGGTTTTGGAATTTTTTTTTTTTTTTTTAATGAGCTCTCTTTCTCCATTGTTAAATATCTGTGCAGATTCACGTCGTTATTTCTCTCCTATGTGACCTTGACAAGAAAACAAAATCTAACCACCTTGTAGGAAATGACAAAACAGGTTTCCTTGATAAGTTTTGTGGTACAGCTGTGAATATGGCACCAGACACTGGAAGGTCAAAGGGCTTGTACGCCATCAAGATTGATCTTGCATCCTCTCACTAGTATCAGATTTGCTGGTTCTGTGGAAACACAGGTGTTTGCACAGCTGAAATACTAAGAAATAGTCTCAGCTCTAGGAGAGGTGGGAGGAAAAAACTGATATTTACAGTTCCAAGGAGATTTTGCTTTCCCCTTTTGCTAGCAGTACAGTTTTGTTTTCTGCAAGGTTTCAGCTGTTGTAAGCAGAACTTTGTGCGCTAGATCGTTTGATCCAAACATCAGGCATGTCCGGTTGGCTGTTCGGTAACACAACTGGATCTTCGCTCCCTAATCCAAATCGATTTTTCCATGAAGAGCTGTTCTGCTGCGATGCTGCTGGAGAGATATCAAAGACAGTCTCCCTCAGGTCCAACCGCAGGGTATCTCTCTTCCCGTTCAAGTAACCTCTCTCTGTTTGACTGTACGAATCAGACAGCTCTAAGACATCAGGACAAGAACTGGCTGATTCAGCAAGCTTTAGGCCTTGCTCAAAATCACTAATCGACGTCTCACTGGAAATGTTGAGCATGTCAAAAGAGCTGCCAAGAGAACAAAGGCATCTGTGAATTTTGTAGATGTCAGCGGCAGGGAGATGGCTGTTGTCTGAGGTATAATCCGACTGCTGCTGGGCAGTGTCACTAGAGCACTGTGATTTATTGAGCTGCCCTTCTTCTTTCATGCCAGCCGGCTGGATATGGTCCAGTCCAGACCCATCCCAAGCTTTCAGACCATACTTTCGACATCGACAATCTCGGCAGAGTCTCTCCCTGTGAATTTCTGCTTCTGAGCTGCTGTGCTTGTAAGGAGAGGAAGTTTGCAAGGCAGGACACTGGCACAGGCCAACCTGCTGGTCTCCAAGGGTCTCCTGCAGGTTTTGTCTCTCCCTTTCAAGGGAGGGGTGCGTTCCCATTCTGGGGCATCTGTTGTCTTCCACTTGTGTGTCTTCAGAGAGCACTGACGGCCGGTTGGACAGCTTGCTCGTGGAAGTGCTGTTGTCAAAGCTGTCGCTCAGTTTTCTGGACAGGGGCTGGAGCTCGTATTGCTCATTTGCAGTGTTGGACTCCTGGACCTTCCGCAATCGGTTTTGCTTCTCGCTCCCCCCACAGGCAAAGCTTCCGTTCAGCCCTGAGTCATCATAGTAGTCTTTCATGGTGTGGGCACAAGGCCAGAGGATCTGCCCACAGTTCTTCTCTGGGCCAAAGAAGCAGCACAGCGACTGGAAGAAGAAGCTGGCAAACCCACAGCTGATGCACTTGATCATCATGATGAATATCCCCAACTTCCTATACGCCAGGACCGTCGCAGGCAACATAATGACCCCTGCAGAGAAGAGAGCAGAAGCTGCCATGGCCGTGGCACAGCTCATCTGCTTCAGGGAAAAGGCCACTCGGCTCAGGCGGTCAGAGTGGGGGCACAGATGATAGGAGATGCAGTAGTTGACGGTAAAGTCAACGGAGAGACCTACTGCAGCTGAAATGAAGAGAGACTCCACTGCATTGAGCTGCCACTCCAAGAGGACCAAAAGGCCAATGGTTACCAGGACAGTGCCCGCAATGGCAGTAACAGAGAAAACGCTAAGGAGAACATTCCAGGTAGTGAGCAGCAGCACCACGAAGGAAACGGCTATGGAGAGCCCCATGACCACCATCGTTTCTGTGCTGAGACTGTGCTGGAGATTGTATAGCTCTAGTTTACTGGTAAACCATCCATTCTGAAGCCCCACGGGGGCAGTTTTCATCTCCTCTGTTACCCAGAGGTTGATTTCCTCATAGAATTGTTTGGCTTTGCTGTAGTTGAAGCTATAGTGATAAATAGTCTGAAACTGCAGCACTAAGGCAGCGAGATTTCCCTCCCCATCAAACCTGAGGCCCAGATCGTACGTTTCTGCCCCTTCCCTGCCCTGTTCCAGCAGCATCATTTTGATGCAGTGTAGGAAGACTTCGCTTCCGTAAGGGAAAGAGAACTGGTTGCAGCAAAGGTTGAAGCTGTAGTCTCGCTGGGAGCACTGGCGACTGTCCATCCACCTGAGGAACTCCTCCATGAAGCACACGGTAGATTTCTGCTCTGCGTCAGGGTAATAGAAAGTTTTGTTCTTCACTTTTTGGCAGAATTCGAGGAGCCACTTCTGGGCATCAGGGTTTTGGATTGTGAAGGTGACGTCTGTCACTAGGGTGCCGTTGCTTTTTGGGTTGAAATGGTCCCCATTATCCACAGGCAGAATGCCCCAGACTATTGTGACAGGCATGCGCTGCCCTTCTCCGTGCTCCAGCCTCTCAAACATGAACTGGTGGCAGTACTCGGAATCGTACCTCTCAAAGGGGTGGCTCAGTCTAAACACCTGGACAGACGATGTCTCGAGAGTCGGGAGTTTGAGTTTGGGGTTGGAACAGGAAATGTAGGCACCTCCTATTGCTAAGGCAGCAAACCAGCAGATCCAGATGTACCGAAACTTGATGACCCCACACGGCAGAAGCTTTTCAAATAGCAGCTTGGAGGTTTCAGACAGCGTGTTCTGGAGACCCCTGAGAATGTAGTGGAGGGAGAGAGAGACTCTCTTATGGCCAGTGTTGTTCCAATAGTCTTCTGGCTTGTAAATGCAGGTCGTTGCTATGTAGCGCTCATACAGCACAGCCGAAGAAGGAAGCCAAGTCATCATGAACACCAGATTCACCAGCACAGAGGTGCCCATGTAAACAGCGAAGCAGCGGATGGCTATTATATTGCTAATGTAGCTGGCGTAGAAGGCCGCACCCGTTGTGAAGCAAGATGCCAGCATGAGATACGCAAAATGGTGCATGGTTTGACTCACCCACTGAGAAAGCCCAGCGGAAGGGTTCTGGCTCTTGCTGAGGTTCCAGAGGTCGAAGAAGACAAAGGTGTGGTTGGCACAGAGGCTGCTGAGAATAATGACTGCTGTCAGGTTTACAAAAGGGAAATAGGTGAATCTGAAGGCCACCTTGTACAAGAAGTAGGAGATCATTAAAGAACTGACAACAGCGAGCAGGACCATCAAGGTAATAAAGACTGAGCGTAAATAAAAAGAAATGCTTAGAAAAATAGCTAATATTGCCAGGACTGGATACTTAGTATCCAGTAAAAGGTAGTGCTGGAATAGTTTCTGCTTAAGGCCCAGGTCCATTCCAGTGATAGATGTATAGTTATCAAACAGATCCCAGGATTCAAGATTGTCTAAGTAGATCCCCATCATAGATGCACCTTTCCTTGTAGGCAAAAAGAGCAGGCTGTATTTGAGAGATGGCACCTGGTACTCCATCGTCTGGGGACTAAGAAAGTCTCTGTCAACCAAGAAGTGAAGAAGCTGGTAAATGGCATTGAAGCGGGTACATTTTTCTGGGACTTGGGCGCACTGAGAGTGTTTCTGTCGCACGGTCTGAGGACCTATGCAAGATGGAGTGAGGGTACCTTTGTGGTAGTCTGGAGCACAGGCACGAAGGAGAGCCAGGGTGTGGGAGATGTCTCCTTGGGTTATCTCCAGACACGAGGACCTGTTGTACAGCACAGCAATGTAGTTCCCCAGAGACCAGCTTGGGCAGCATTCGTTGGCTTCAGTACGTTGGCAGAGGTCTCTAAAATGAACATGTGAGCGTATCTGAAAAACACGAGGGAGCATCATGTCACACCCTCTCACAGCCCCATAGTGTTCCTTGCTCCCTGCAGTAGTAGTCCCATCCAGGTATACCAGCCATGGCTTGCCATCCTCCCCATGACAAACTGCAAGTGCTAAAGCTATGGAAACGTGCTAGCCTTTTGCAAAAATTAAACCCTGTCCATTATTTATAACCTCTGATTTGAAAGCTTGGATCCTATGGCAAACACAGCTAATCCAATTAAACTTCCCACTTGCAAAACTTGCTGTCACAGTCTCCAAGATGACAGCTCCATTTCGGTAATTAGGTTCTGCTGCCCAAAATTCCCAGCAGCTTCTGATGGACACCTTTGGCTTCTGGACCAAGCTCTTGCTCAGTGTCCGTTTATTCTTGTTTAATGGCAGCTGCTACTGTGCAGCTGGACTTCAGCGACAGGTGGAATCATCCACGTATTGCTAAGTAGGTAAAATGCTTTGGAGTCCTCTAGGCTGAAACCTGTTCTGTAGCTTATGTTACTTTTGTCTGGCTTCCTTTCAACTAGAGATTAAAGATTAGGGCAGCCAGAAAAGAGACAGTGTGTATATATGTTCTTCCTGACATGACTAACCTTGTCTTGTTCAATTTGACACATGGACTGAATAGCTTGCAAGTTCCATAAGCTCCCAGCAGTTGTGGACATAAATACCAGCTGGGAATAGCTCTTTTCTGAAATAAAGAAGAAAAGAATATTAAAGGATTAGGTAACGAAGGTGAATCAGCCGAGCTGTTTGGAGTAGACTCTCTGTTCATAGAAAAAAAAAAAATATATATATATATATCACTGTCTATATGACTGCTACAGAGGACTCCCCAAAGGGAGGCAGGTCACAAAGGCAGTGGCTTGTAGTGAGTGGTAGCATCTGCCTTGTGTGAGCTGCCCTCTGCTCCTCGCCCATCTGTCAGCAGCAGGAGAGCAGCGCTGGGGCATTTCCAAACCACGCTCTCCATGCTGTCAGCAGGATGTAGCGACTGCTGGCATCTGGGTCTGCACCCCCGTCACAAGCAAGTAGCTCGAGTTCAGCCAGGAGCTGCCAGGGACCTGCGGGTTTGGTGTTTGCCTGGTTTCCGAGGTGGAATAGAGGCAGAGAAGAGAGTAAACGTATCTGCATGCTGTTCCTCTTTCTTCTACTTCCTAGTGCCCATTTGGGGACAAATTTTGGGTGTCTTGGAGTTTTCTGCTTTTCTTTCCAGTTTTTATGCCATTTGCAAATTTCAAGAAGAAAAGGAACAGAGAGGGAGTGGGAGCAAAGAGGGAGTGTGGCTTACACCATTTTCTCAGAGTATTCACTTTTTATATGGGTAAATAGTGAAAACAGTAATTTACTGGTGCTTTTAAGGTATATTTCTAAAGGGAGAAAAAAGAAGTATGGCAAAAAGTTAAGAAGGAGAAACAACTCTTCTCCTGAATTTCAGAACAAGCCTTTTCTAACCGCCCGGTTATGAAGTGCTGGAAGGTCCGTATGCAAAAGGTGGCTGAGCTGTCATGGGGTGGTGTACACACTGCTTGCTCAGAGCACTTGCGGAACATTTCCCTGTCTCCTAAACTGCTCTGGCAGTTCTGTATGCTCTTGAGTTCTGGGTGTGTAATACTTACTACCCTGTCAAGATTTCACTCACCTGGGGGACCACAAAAGAAACCATCCGCTCCGTAGATCTGTTCCACCATTCTCCGCGTCCTCGCTTCTTGTTCTCCCTGAGCAGCCTTCTGTCCTCTGCTAATGCCAATGTCATCGTAGCTAGCAAGAGAGCAGATTAGTGTTGGAACTAGAGATCACCTGCCTCTGAGTTCTGTTCCCTGACAAGGCTCTGGTGCCACACATAACACTGCTGCAGCAGTAAGAGTCGTCACAGTCTTGAAAGAGCATTGCTTGGGTGGGAGCTTTTCTATATCGGGTTGACTGTCCCCCTTTATAGGGATCTTTGTGAGACTGAGTGAGAACCTGCATCCCCTTGTGCAGACTTGCTGAGTCGCCTCTGCAGCCTCTTAAAGGTAAACGGTGAAGTAATGCTTGAACAGTTTAGAGCCTAGTTGCTGGTTTCCAGAATAGGGACCCCAAGTCCATTGCAGGCAAACAGACTTTAAACTCTGCAGTGCCTTGGTCACTCTTAAGCGTAGCTTATATGTTGTAATTCACATAGATATGTTGGAACATTGAATCTGTAATTTGACAGCCAACATCTTCCCCAAACCCCCCAAACCAAACTCACATACCTTTTCTTCTCGGCATAGGGAGAAAGGGAAAAGGTCTTCTTGTAGCCTGTATGGCTCTCTACATTCCTCCACACAATGAGCTTTCTGCCAATGTCAGTATCTCGTGGCTCGAAACCCTGCAGCCAAGCAAAAAGGCTTTGTCATCAGCTTGCATTTTAGTTTAGCTTAGCTTTCCTTAATCCTCCTCCTAGGCACAGAGACTATATGAGATTATTACTGCATCTTGGAGAGAATCACAAATCGAATTTTGCCTGGAAATATTGCATCCCAGAGCTGACAGAAAAAAGTATTTCTCCTTTCCTTTCTGGGCAAAGATAGCTACAATTCTCTCTCCCTGATCTCATAAGACTTTTCTCATCCTCTTCAAGTAAACTAGCCACTTACAGAAATGGGAGTAATTCTCCTCTTCCTGGACAAACTCTAGTCTATTCTTATTTTCTCAGGATTCTTCCATTAACGAGTGACAGGGATGATTTTAGGAAACATGGGATCCTGCATGGAAAACAGGGCCCTGTGGAGCAGTGCTCTGAACGGGGCAGCCTCTCCCTTTCAAGAGCCTCGCACACGGGCTGTAGGAGCCAAAGCCAGGCCCTCTATCCAATCTCCGCCAGCCTAGCCAGTCCTTCTGGGCAATCCCGGCCTTCCAGCAGCAGGAGGGCAACAGAAGGACAACCCCGGTTTGTGCTGGCAGTGTCCCCACACCACCATGAGGGCACTGGGGCGAGTTCCCAGCATTGCTGAGAGATGGGCTGGTGGCTGTCAGGGTGTGGGTTAAGGACAGCAGATCTCTTATAAACATGGTCATTTTTTCTAGTGGCTTTAATGTCCTCCTTGATTTACTGCCCTGCCTCCCTGCCTCTACCTGCAGAGAAGGAAGGAAGTAAAGGCTCATTTTATATGGCAGAAAGAATATATCACTGGTTGGCCCGTGGATTTTCCTCACGCTCACATTGACGTAGTGTCTGTAGGGACTTACCATTAAGGGTTCTGAGAAGTCAGGCAAATTTCCAACAAGCAGGCCAGCTACAGTGCAAACCACCGCCGTCACTGAGCACAGCACCAGGACGGCTATGGGCCACTCCGCGATCATTTGAGAGTAACTGGAATCAACAGAAGAAAAAATGCAGCTGTTAAGGCGCTTCTGCTATTAGCACAAAACCTGCTGTTGAACCAATGCAGTGTTAGCAGAAGGAAGTAAAAGAATTAAGGCTTTCTGGTTTGAGCAATTATTTATTGAAGAGCTTAGAGGCTCTAGTACAGCTATTAACATATTATACCTCCAACTGGATGTTTGCAGGCAATTCTAATTAACTCGGGTAATTACATTTTGCCTCCTTATATTTTCCGGCTTTTTCAATCAGAAATAATAAAAACCAGACTCCTGCATCCTAGGGCAAAATGAAGCTTTAAATATTTAACTTAAAAGATTGCATTTAAAAAGAGCTTCTTTCTTTTTCTTCCCCGTTGTGCCATCTAAGCTAGTAGCTGCCTAACAGTCTGGCCTAGAGATTTTCAACCTGTAGACCCTGGGAAGTCTCTGGGCTATTCTGAAGGGTCCCCTAAAGATAATTATAGCAAGTCCGTTGTCCTTGGTCTAAATTCAGTCACTGTGTAGGGGCCTGCCTTACTGCTGGGAACTGTACGGACATCTGCGCAGAAGAAAGGGATGGAAACCACCGAGGTGCTGTGTAACCGATGCCAGGATTGCCAGCGGCATTCCGGAGTGGACGAGTGGCTTCTGCATCCGCAGGAGGAGTGAATCTCCCCCTGACACCAGCCTCAAAACCAAACGCTGAGCCTGTGAGCAGAGCCTCGCAGTGCAGCAGGGCATGTCTCCTTCAGGGTCTGGAGAACTCCTGCAAGCCCACGGGCCAGTGCTGTGCCTGGAATACGTATCAGCATGGTACAGTGCCACACATGGTTTTAATGCCATTTCTATACAAACAAAACCCTTCTCAGAGAAGCAGCTTACTCTGCCCAAAAGTATTTTTGCCCTGTTCTTAAAAGCTGGTCTAAAATTTTCCATCCAAGCTCTATTTTTCTTCTGGGACAATCTGTGTCTCCTATAGGATGATCTATCAAAGTTACTATCCCACAATTTTTACCAATGCAGGTTTTACTGCCTCAAGATTTGTGTCTTCCTCTAAAATATCTGTTAAGAGATAAGATACCAAAATGGGTTTCCTGCTCTGATTTGGCAGGTTCTAGGTATTTCTTCTGTGTTCTTATGTGTTTCTGAAGTATTAAGAAATCCTTTGTTCAAAAAGAGTTGACAAATATTTGAGCTTCACGGGGAAGTGAAATATTTATGAACTTTAAAGCCGCTGTGCCAGTGCATATCAGCCCCGAGGTGTAATGTGCCTGCTTGCCTGCTCTTTTGCTCCTCTTGCCTCCAACTTCACTGAGTCAAATAACGCAGCTATTTCTCCTAATTAGAAATGCTCCCAAGCCCTTCAAACAGCTTTTCACATGACTTTTGGTCAGGCCTGGTATTTTTTTCAATTTAAGACTGCCTTATCAAGTTTGTTTTCATAGATTAAGGCTTCGCTATGAAAATGAACAAAAATTGCCCTTTACGCATTAGCATACCTAATTTATGGAGGCTGTTTTGGGTGATCCCATGTCCAATTATCAGAAAGAAAAAAAAAAAAAAAGGAAAAAAAAGAATCAGCTGCAGTATGTGATGATGGAAGATACTTACCTAAACCTCCAGAAAAAATAGTTTACAAAAATCAGCTTCTAAACAGAAGTTGAAAGCAATCAAATTATTTTAGTTTTGAGAAACGTGTTAAAAATCCTCTGTCTTTTGAAAAGGTGAACTTGTTTCATGGATGAGCTATCCTCCTGCTTGCTCACCTGGTGGGCCAAGCTGGATTAATCTTTTATATATATATACACAGACATATACACACATATACATACACACACATACATACAGGGTTATTATATATATAAAAAGCTATTGTATGGACTACAGCCAGGCACCTGCCCCAAGAACAGCTATCAGGACAGTGCTGCTATTCATTAATGCAGGTTAAATTGATCTCATAAGCAAATTGAGGTTTTTCCAGGCGGATGGGAAGCCCTGAGCGGTGGGCGCTGACCTTGCCTCTGAAGCTGGGCCTGCCAGGGTGTCACCAGCAGTAGCACTCTGCGTTTCCTAACAGCAGGGTAGGAGAGCAATGATAATGGGGTGGAAGGACAGGAAGCTTTTGATATTAAACATACCTTTTTGGCATCCTGAAAGCTTTGTCATGTCTGCAGACAGAGAAAAAAAAAAAAAAAGATGCGTTCATTTATTATCTTCCTAGGAAGCACAGTGCGGGGCTGCTAATGAGCAAGGTAACCCTTCCAGGGGCTGGAGAGCACCAGGCTGAGCCACTGCTGCAAGAGTCTGGCACTGCATGCATTCGTTTAATGACTAACAGAGCCTGTTCCTCTCCCATTGCATTGGAACCAAACAGGATGGGAAGACGTAGTCACTCCTCATTTTTGCCCGTCTAAGGAAACCCCATAGAAAGTAACAGACATTAGCACTGTAATCCCATAGAAATCACACTGGAACTCTTATCCATGAAAATCTAGCTGCTGAAGTGCTTTCCTACTAAATTTTTAAATTGTTTCTTGACAAAAGCATACCTCTGTATTAAATTTCATGAGCTGGGCTAGCAATGCCTATAGATAGTTTTTATTTCCTGTTTATCTCAGGAAGGATTTTCCGAAGAGGTAGGTCTCACTTGTCTCCTGGGCCCTTCCAAAGTCAGCGCTTGTCCAGTCTAGAGGAGCAGAAGGCCAGTGGAGCTGCTTGAAACATTTTGCCAGGGTTTCCTTCCCAGAGGAGCGTTTGTCAGTCCTACTTGTAGGTCTCTGAGGGGCGAATTAAAGGAGCTTTTCCTTCCCCAGGGAATTCAAGGTTACATTTGTTACTGAGTCCCTCAGGGCAAGAAGAGCTGCACCTCAGTGGGTCACCATGTTCGGAGGGACCTTTCATTCTGCTCTCTGCTTCCACTGAAATGGCCCCTTGAAGTATGTGATGAAATATGTGGCAGCTCATCCCTCATGGCAGGTTGTTATGAATGGAAGAAATGAAAAAGCAATGGAGGAGAGTTCCCTGTGGAAGAGTCACTCTCAGGGGCACGTGTAATAAATCATACTGTGTTTTCCTCATCACACTAACGCTTGGTAGATTTGGGAGAGAGAGGAGCAAAGAAAAATTCTCACCAGACTATTAGAGAGGTCTTTTTCTGGCAGCACACTGTCCATCCTGTGCTAATTCTCTCACAATAGCTTCTCAAGCAGATTTGTTTGGATTAAAACCCCCATTCTAGCATTATTATGTTATCACTTTTCTGTCTGCTAGTGCTGCACATTCTGCCAGGGATTTGCAATCCAGCTGCGTTTCCTACTTAAATAACCTGTTACAGAGAACATCGTTGACAATTTTGTTGATAGCGTGCGAGCTAAAAAGGATCCAGGCTCCACTCCTCTCACTGCAATTGCTCTACACTGCAAACAGAAGCAAATTAAATCCTCTGTTGATGGCTAGAAAATGGGACCATAAAGGGCTTTTGTGCCTAACCCTGCACGGCTGCGCAAAGGCAAGGAAGGAATCCTGTGCCAGCTTTTCTCAGACTTTGGTGGCCACTGCTCTGGTAGCACAGCGATCGTGGTCTTCAGCGCCAAAAGTGGACTCCAGAAGGCACAGGCAGAGAGGAAGGATGATGCTGGCTGGAGGGAGCAGAGGTTGGAGCTCTGGCTGTTGGGGACATCCACCTGTATGTGTCCTTACAGCGCTGCCCGAGAAACATCCATTGCCCAGGCAAGTCTCCGCAGCGCTCTGCACACAAATGGAGTTTGCCCGATTCTGCCATGGACAGAATTTACACCCTTGTGGCTGACCAACCTGGAGAACCATATAATCTTCCCCACTTTCATTCTTCTCACTGTTCAGCTGTAGCAGGTGCTTACCATCTGCTGCCTCTTCCTTCCAGCGGTGGGGGCAAAAAAAGAAATTAACTCTGCTCTTATCACTGAGAAACTCTGCCAAGAAAAAGAATTAGCCAGCTGGATGTCTTGCAGCACAAAAGGAGAAAATACAAATATCACAAAAGATGGACATGGTCAGGGCTGCACGATCTAGGAGCAAGCCGAGTGACCTTGGCTTTGTCCAGTGAGTCACATTGAGAAGCAAATCCTGCCTCTCCCTGGTGTGGGAACGGCAGCTCTCAGGAACGGCAGCTCTCCGGGAATGGCAGCTCTCAGGCACAGCAGCTCTCTGGGAACGGGAGCTCTCGGGAACAGCAGCTCTAGGGAACGGCAGCTCTCCATACACTCTCCACAGAGATGGAGAGAGCGGACTGGATCCCTCTGTGCATTTTGGGGCAGCTGCTGTCCCAAACTGAAGAGCAAGCCCAGGTTTCGTGCATACCCACCCAGACCCTTCCCATCCCTCCTGCTTCCCACCACAACGTTCAGGAGATGCTTTCTGGAAGCTCCTGAACTGCTCCACATGTGCCTCTCACCTGACTGTTACTATGTGATGCTGCACCGGCCGTCGCTGCCCGGGGGACCACTGTTTCCAGGAGGTTTCTGAGGCCTCGTGGTGGGAAGCTGGTGCAGGATCCCCGCTGGAAAGGTGGGAACACAACATGGGCCTCTCGCCGTGCCCAGGAAGCGGAGGCAGGCCGTAGCTGCCTCGGGGCTTCTGCTGGGTGCAGGGGTAGTAGAGGTGATGCTGCTGTGAGTCCTGGGAGCTCGATGGCACCTGGCCGTTGGACTGTGTGGAGACTGGCCCAAGCGTGTGGCTGGAGGAGGGCAGGCGGTCTCCCCCCAGCCTGGGGGATGCAGGAATGGGGCAGTGATGGACCGGGCAGATTCTTTCCCAGGAAGTGCCACTGTAGCTGGGCTCGGTGTTCCCGATCTCTGGCATGGCGAGACAGGTCTGGCAAGGTCCTGCATTTTGTTTTTCTCTGTGAGAGAAAAGAAGGGTATGGTGAAACCCTTCTCTGTTAAAACAGCAGGGTGGTAGAAAGGCTACGCAGGGGAATCGCATCCTGCAAACGGGAGACTCTCACAGGCCTCCCACGTAACACAAGATGTAAAACCTCACCCGCTATTTGCTGTACTGACAGCCAGTCTCCAGGCTGAGCTGGATTATGCTTTTTATAAAGATATCCGTGACTCACTCAAGGATTCCAACTGATGGAGAATCCATCACATTTTGTGTGTGTTGCTCCAAAATTTTGAAAAATTGGGTTAACATCCCCTCAAAGAATTCTCCAAGATATTTCACTGTGGAGGGAGCAGAACACACTGGCTGGTGATAATGGCAGGGTCCTAATGCAGGACCACAGAGTGACTACAGAGATCCAGGGAAACGGAAACCAGAGGAGACTGCATTTGAAGAAGACACTCAATCATCAGCTCTTCTTGGGAAGATGAATTTGTTTGATTGCTCTGCAGAAGGACTGGCACTGCTCCACGTTGCGAGAGGGGGAGAGTGAATCATCCCTGGCACTAAAAAACCTGAACAGTGAACCTGATGGCCGTGACGGTGTGAAAGGGGCTTCAGCCTCCAGCCTGGCACGTGCCCTCATGGCTCCGTGTCCTGCAGACTCTCCACTGGGCTCTTCAGGAACATCTTAGACACGCCCCTCCCAAGGATGACAGGAACAGATATTAACGGTCTTGGTATTAGGAAGGAGATGGACTAGGATCTCTCAGGATCTTTTGAAGCTTGACTTTCCTCTGACTGCTCAATTTACTCAGACAAAACATTTGCAGACTTCAGTTCCCAAGCAATGAGGTCTCTGCAGGATGTGCTTTCTTCTCTCCAAGGAATTTAAAAAAATATTTCATCCCTACAGTTCTTGATTGATGGAGCCTGAGAGATTTTGCTAGCTCAGAGAAAGTCTGTATAATACATTGAGGGACTGCTTAGTCTGTGTGACACCAAAAACCCCTTCACATACGATAGACTGAGGTCACACTGACCCCAGAAACGCCTCAGGAATTGCTGTCTCAAGAGATGCAGCTGGCCAAGGTGTGCAGGAGGTTCAGCAGCACCCTGCAACCTGGAGCTCAAAAAGAAAGTGCAGTAGGGAAACAGCAGTAGCGTCCGGGCCTTGTTCAGAGCACGTGCCATGGTGTCTACAGCTGACTTATATGTCCTGCCCTAGTGTCTGGCATCGAGGACTAGGGATGACGAATGAATCGGGCCAGCGAGAATCACAGAGTGTCTCAAGTCATCAAAGAATTATGAGTGCTGGAGCAAGACTAGAGTGAGATGAACTTTAACCTCAGGCACCTGATGTGATGTGGGAAAAAATGAAGGCAGAGTCCCTCTTATTTATTTTTCAGACAACCACAGAAAAAGACAGAATTTTATCAATTACGAGTCTCTGGAATTGCACCCAATGGCATGATAATATCAATGCCAAAAGGGATTTGAAGAATACTGTTAGCTCAGTATTGCTTGAAAATTGGTATTTTTTCCAGAAGGAAGGGACATACTGGCCTTGGTAGCTTGTGCTATGTACTTTCCGACACCAATTGAGTTTATCAATACTGAGAAACTATATTTCATGATTGTACAAAATGGGTTTATTTCATTAAAATTGTTACAACAGAGGTAGTAGTTTGTGGTAGCAGTTACACCAGTGCTGATGTGGAGACTCATGGCACAGACATCTCGCTCAGCTTTACTTGCACAGTGTACCAGTCCAGGGACTAGTAACAACGAAGTCTCAATTGATTAGACACCACCCAGAGCTAATTTGAGTTTTTAAGCCAGAAGACAGCTGCAGCATAGTTACAGACATGGATGGCGTGTTCGTGGGCCCTCATTACAATGAAACTGACTTTACAAGCAATAACCGACGTTCAAATGCAGATTTTCTGAAGCTCTGGCAGGAGGGGGGAACTACATGGGGGATTTTACTTTGGGCTGTCAAATTCCTTTGCTGAATGTTTTTTGGTAGTGGCCGAGGAAGGAGAGAAGAAATGGCAAAATGATATTAAAATAGTTGGCAAATACCAGTGTCTGTTAAGTGAGCTGCCTTAGAAGAGGCCGTACACCCAAAAAGAGCAACGTCAGACAGAATCTGTGAGGCCATTAACGTTTCCTGTGACAATAGATACACAAAGTGACTGAAAGAAGTCAAAGTTTGCACTGGAGCTGGTGCCAGCAATGCAGCAGGCAGATGCATGCACACCTCACTGAGATAAGCCAGAATGATTGTCCCCAGCAGGTCCAGTGCTTGGTTGTCTCTGCTCCACAGCCCTGAGTGCTGGTAAGACTCGAGCTAGTTCAAGGTAGCGAGAGGGAGAAGCAGGAGCTCCTGGGCAGACTGTGACAATGACATCCCATTCACCCAAGAATTTGTCAGAAGAAATAATACCAGCCACGTTGTGTGAAGTCCTTGCTGTCCTGTCACAGGTGGATTAGTGGCAGGATTACCCAGGGTTTCAAGTGCATGATTTGTGTTATAGCTCTGTATAAAGGTACTTTACAACAGAGGACTACAGATTTGTCACTGGTGTATATGAACGCAATACATGAGGTTATAAATCAAATACCAGCAGAGCTGTTCAGGAGATGTAATCTAAGGTCCTGTCTGGAGCTGTGACAGCCTCATCAGAGTCATCCCTGCACTGGGAGGGGTTCAGGTTCAGCTGTACTGGTGCAGCACAGGGCAGCTGCACTGCAGACAGACAAAGGAAAGGTTACCATCTGTGGTAGTCAACAGATAAAATGGCATCTTTAATTAGTCGTTGCCCATCTCTACTAATTGTAGAACCAACCTGACTGGGAGATGCTAACCACCACATTCCCTACAGCTCTGGCGAGCTGCGGGGGCAGAGTTGGTTTGAGAGAGTGGGGCCTGGCGAGTCCCTCGATCCCCTCTCTCCAGCCCAAAGTGTAACTCATCTCACTCTCCCCAGGTGTCCAGAGACTCAAGTGCAGGTGCATCTTATTTGGGGTTTGTAGTTTTGTACTAGTAGTCCTGGGTCAGAGAATTTTCATTTGAGAGCTGGGACTGTGGTAAGTGTTATGCTTTGGCAAGGTTTTCTCACTCTCTTTTCTCACTCCCTTTTTGATGCTTTTAAGTTACTATTTTCCCTCTGCCTTGACCCTGTTGTTTTTCCTAATTTTTGTACACTTTAAATAGGAGATGCTTTTCTATTCCATATGTCCAAAAATGTGCATAATAATTCACAGGGACACTGCTGCACTGACAATTTGTGCTTTCAGTATTCCCACACCTGTACAATTTTTGTGTTCTTTTTTTTTCAAAGTAAAAAAAAAAGTCCTTTTTTGTTTAAATTGCTGGATCTGCACAGGAGACAGGGACCAGAGGCTTTTCATAACTAGTCTGATGGCTGCAGTGCCACGTCTGCCTCATCTGATGGTGAATATGTAACACTGGACAGAAGAAAAAGGCTTTCACAAAAAACACTTTGCAGATGGTTAGGGAGATGCAGGAAACGTGAAATGAAAAATTCCTCCTCCAAAAACCCCTCAGCTACAAAACCTCCTGGTGAGGAAAGCAGATGCCAAACTCTTGGATATTGCAGATTGCCTCCAGTTTTCATGCACATACGTTAATATATTTGCTTCTAATATTTCACATGAAAGCCCATTCTCCTTGTTTACCATCTTTGCTGAGAAACACTGTCAAGTTCTGTTCTTCCCCCGCATGTTGTCTCTTAACTCAATCCCCTGCCTGCTCAGTGACTTCATATTTTAGAATAACTTTGGCTAGTTCAAATCATTCACTCGTGACTCTTCTTCATTATCTCCTTTTCAGACTAAACAATTACAGTTCTGTCAGTCACCCTCGGGATATGAGTTCCCTTATGCTCATCTCTTTCCAGCTCCATGACGATGTGACCTTCGTTATCCAAAATCTCCAGGGAAACCTGGAGCTCACAAATACTGATGGGGTTGGATAATCACTGCTGGCAGTTCTGCAGAATTCGAGTCTTCACTCGCTGCACTCCCAATTAGCCGTAGTGCTGGCGGGCTTAATGTCTGATATGCTGAGGTCTGCACCAGAGATGTAGGCTGGTCCTTCTTTGCCTGCAGCCATGTCGCTGTTACTCTTCTGGGCCCGCAGGACCCTGAACTATGCTAGAAAAATGGTTGTAGAGGAGTTTCTGCTCTCTGTTTACTGTCAGGCAGGAGAAGAGGTGGGCAGAGCACTGCACTGGACTCTGCCACGCTGACGCTGACAAAGACTAACATCAGGGGAAGAGAAACATTTTTTTTTTAATGTTCATTCCCAGTCTGGACTGTGTCAGATATTTGACATCTTTGGGACTGAGTGGGCAGAAATGGTCTCTCAGCCACAGGAAAGCCTATCAAGGCAGCGTGGCAGCTTCCATTTCCTTCTCCAAGCTCAGTTGGAGTCAACCAAAGAGATGCTGGGAAAAGAGAGGATGAGGAGGTGTAGGGCAAGGGACAGAGGGGAGTTAACTGCTCCTGTGAGCCACAGCAATGAGCTGCATTTCTCACACTCTTGCTTCCCCATCTCTTCCCTTGAGATGTCTAATGACAGTATAACAACCCAATTTATGAAACGGCCCGAGTCGCTCTGAGTGCGGCAGTGCCTTTCTGAGAGGAGTACCAGGGCATAGGCAGCCGACCTCCTGGGGGGCACCCAGCAAAAGGACAGGAGCTTCTTCCCACAAGAAAACAGGCAAGATGAGGTCAGGATTTTGAAGGAGACAGCTTTCTGCTGTTCCACCTCTGCTGGGGCACGGAGCAGCGGTAGGCACTGCAGAGGCTGTGGCAGGGGCCAACCTCCCGCTGTGGAGCTCAGGCAGGGCCCCGCAGAGGTGTCAGCAGGACACGGCCTCAGCTCCCCACCCCCCAGCCTGAGCACCAAAGCCCCCACAAAGTTTCCATGCTGGAAACATGCCGTGTTGGCCGCCTGCCCCCAGCCCCTTCCCCCTCGGGATGGCTTCGCTCTGCCAGCACAGGGAGCTGAGCGCGGGCAGAGGTGGTTTTGCGGGGCACGGAAATGACAGCACACGTTTTTTTGGTGCATGTCTGCTCCTGCTTCTCCGTGAGCCCCGCAGCAGGAGAGCGCATGTGTCTCGGAGACAGAAAAGGGCCAAAAATATTCAGCGTTTTGAAGGAATGGCTTCTTTATTGGTGTTCCTAATTCCACCCTCATCCCCAAGACCGTTTCTACAAGCACTTCTTTTTCATTTAATAGATTATCTCACCCTTTGCATACTAAGCAGAGGATCAGGAAAGCAGCACTTTGCATATGAAAGGTGGGAAACACCTACCTAGTGAATGGAGCTGTCTGGTGCCCGAGTCAAACTACAACTTCTCCTGTTGACAGAGGAATCTCAAGGGGGAATAAAAACAAGTGAGAGAAAGGGCAAGAGTCAGTGTCTTGACTACAGCCAGAGCCATTTCCTTTCCCTGGAAAGGTTCCTTTCCCTGGAACCTTTGCTCAGTTAGACATTAAGCACTGCAAAATTTCATTCATAAAAAAAAGAAGCTAGTTTTCTTTCCCTTTTTTTTTCTTACCTCTAGCAAGGTTTTACTTGCATATCAGCTGTTCAAGCTTTCCCAAATGGAAAAAAAATATAAATTCTTTCTGAATTAAAACCACGTGCTTGCTACAGGTCAAATTCCATCTAGACTAATGGCTTGTTCTTTGAGAGCTGTAAATGACTTTTTAAGAACAGGTTTTTATAATGGGATTTAAATAGAGGTTTTCTCTTTGAGCATAGCCCCAGCAAAACAGCACTGGAGCTCTCAAGAAAAAAGAGCTTCTTGGCTCATGTTTTCTAAGGAGATAAGAGTGCCCTTTTCCAGAGGGTAGGGGAGAGTTCACTGTGTTTCCCTCTCACCTCATTTCCTAGCTCCCCTGTCTAGCTGGCAGGGAGAGACGGGCACCTCCTGTGCGATTCATCGCCTCCTCAGGCTGGGTCATGTTCTCGTGCACTGAAAAATGTCTGTGTAGTTGCTATTTGTTTTGCTTTTTCGGTCTTGCAGCAGGATAGTGCGTACCCTTGAGAAGACCTACAATCTTTTTGTTAATGAGACTCCTGAGTATGTTAAATCATCATGAAAAATTAATGAGTCTGCAAAACTCTGCTTCCCACGTAGTCTGCCAAGAAAAGTTTAGTTTTATAATCCTTTCCACTGACTCGTGTGAAGAGCTGTACCTTCACCCGGGCAGCTCTGGTGCTGTGGGGTGGGATACGAGCAGCCGAAGGGCTCTGGGTCCCCACACAGTCCTCAGTACCAGGATAGCTCCGGACCCAGTCTGCTCTATCTATGCTGGCACTGTAAGCGCCAGTAAAATCAGGTTTTCTAAGCCTTGTTCTGAAGAAAAAAGAAACAAAATGAAAAGGAAGGGAAAAGCAAACACCCCCTTGCTCTCCCAGTCTGAAGGAAGCCAGAAGGAAGACAGCTTTTTCAAACGTCTGTATTTTTCCAAAGCTGAGTTGAGCATTGTTGGTAAAGAGTGCTGGCCAGGAGCAGAGCACGGGGAGTACCGAGCTTGCCCTGTCGCGGCTCTAAGAGCCTTGCATAAAGAAGCCTTTATGTATACGCATGCTCGGGAGTGAGCGAGCTATCTTCTGGTGCTTTATTGCCACAAATTTTAGTTCCTGAGTGAGCAACATGAGTGAAATTCTAAACACACCTGGTTCAGAGGGCTTATCTCTGTAGGTAAACTCTGACAGGCTGCAGCGTTCATTTCTAAAGACCTGTTTGAGCGAGCAAGGATTACCCAGGCATGCAGAGCTAATGGGGCTTCGGTGACAGCTCTGACCCCACAGAATGCCCAAGACTTAAACCAGCGCTGGGCTCTGTGACAGTCACCCCGCGAGCACCGAGACCCAGAAGCGCCCCAGCCTCTGGCTGAGACCTTCCCCGTTGTCCAAAGAGAAGGGGCTGCCCCGTTGGTTGCCTGGGTGGGTGGGGACGGCTCAGCACCGCCATCCTGGACCAGGCAGAAGTGAAACTCTTTGGCTTTCTGAAGGGGTTTGTGTGCTGTTGGCCTCAGGGTGTGCTCTGATGAAAGAATCTGAGGAGCTCGGCAGGTCTGTTGCCTCCTGTCTAACAAATGGCAGCGTGCTTGCAAATTTGGGGATGGCTCCTTGCCCGTGGCCATGGGCTTGTTGGTGTTTCCAGAAAATGACAATGACCGTGGCTGCCAGCCTGGTTTAAGACACCAGGTAAGGGAGCGTATGGTGCAGGGAGGGGAAGAGGAGGCCTGCGGGGTTTTCCAGAAAAAAACCCGTTCAAGTGGGAAGCCTGCTTGCCCCTAGCCTAGCGCAGCGAGCACTCGGAGCCACGCCGGCCTTCCCCACCAGCAGCTCGTCCGCTGCGGCGGAACGGAGAGCTCGCCCCGGGGCAGGACAGAACCCACCGGGGAGGCACAGCCCGGGCATCCCCCACCCTCCCAGGGGCGGCGGCCGCACGGACCTCCCGACCCCAAACCCGAGGCGGGGCGGGGTGGGGGGGGCAGCTGAGGGGCTCCCCCCCCCACCTCCCTTCGCCCCATCCCCGCCACCGGAGCCCCGTCCCCCGCGGTCCTTACCCGGGCGAGGCGGGGCGGCGGCCGCGGCGCGTCCCGGGGGGCGGCGGCTCCCGGCGCGGAGCCGCCTCCATGGCCGGCGGCGGGCGCTGTCCGCACCCGCGGTGCTGAACGCTCCCGGCGCGCCGCGGCGCTTGCGCGGCCGCGGAGGCGGGCCCGGCGCGGAGGGCCAATAGCCGCGGGGGTGGGCGCGGAGGAGCTGCCGCCTGCCCCGGGAGCGCGGAAGGGGGGTGCGGGGGTGGGGGCTGCGGGGAGAGGCCACTCCGGGCCGCCCCGCTCGTCCCTCCCACCCCCGGCGCTGCGGGAGCCGCCGGGCACATGGCGGGGCAAGGGGGCAGGGGCTGTGCCGAGATGGGCCAAACCGCCTCGCCCGGCCCCAAAATCCCCTTCCCGGCCTCACCCCGAGCAGCGCGCAGGTCCTGACGCCGGGGGTGGGACGGGGGGAACAGCGAGGGGGGCTGCAGGTTCAAAGGGCGCACAGATCCCGTTGGGTGGCAGGTCCCTCGGCCCTGCGGAGTCATGCCCATGCTTTGGCCCAAGGTGGGAAAGCTCCCAGAAGTGCTCCTGGGCGGCCTGGCAGGTGCAGGGCAGTGCTCTGAAGTGTGTGGGTTCACCCTCTGGACTTCAGCAGCATGCAATAAATAAGCAATTTGATGAAATAGATGGTAGTTTGGAAACAACTGAGTCGAAAGCACAGAGAACACAAGGAGGTCAGACATGTTCACCTCCCTGGGATCCTGCTGTCGTCGTCTGCTGATACCATGAAATGGCGCTGGGCTGCGTGGCAGCCACCCGCCGTCCCCTTGTGCCGTGGGGAGGGCTGCCCACGGAGCCTGTGGAATCCTCGGGGTGGCTGCTACTTCCACAGCATCTCCCATGCCAATGACCATGGCATTACTTGTGCTATGAAGGGCCTGGGCCTTTCATGTGACTGTTTGTGTGGCCATGGGAGTGGCAGTGACCTTCTCCCTGCTCACCATCCTGTGTGTGGCCATGGTGATGACTACGACCTTCTCCTTTCTCGTGGCCATGCCTGTGGACCTCACTGTGGCAGTGACCTTTCTTATGAGGTTGGCATCCTTTTGCTTCATGTGCTGCAATAAAGCTGAAGAAAAAGGGAGAGAATGAGACTGGAGAGTATCCTATAACTCCCACTAATCATCTAACTGCTTAGAAGCAGCCCTTCCTGCCTTAATGCCCAGGACAGTTTAAAGAACAAAAAGCTTTTCCTAATGCCAGGGTGGGTGACTCTGACCATAGGCTGATGCCTCTCCCCACCCATCAAGAGGGAGTTTCCAAGGACAGGCTGCAGGCAGTGCCGGTGTCGCAGCACAATGATGCCTGCCCAGATGGGTCACGGGGTGCTGCCTGCACCCAGGGGATCCCAGCGTGATAATCCCTGCCCGACTGGGTCACAGGGTGCTGCCAGCACCCAGGGGACCAGCCTGCTTTTCTGAACCTTAGCCACAGAAACATTGCTTGCCTGGTAGGATCCGACACGCTGTGAGGAGCAGCTATGGAGCAGCTTGTATTACGTGGCCCAGCAGGAAAGACTGAAACCTGGTATCTGCTGAAAAGATTGGCTGGCATTAATGTGATGACAAGGACATGGGTGCTATTTCCTTTCCTTTCTTCCCAATGCTAAATAATAATACTTGTGACAGTAATGATAATAATAAAGCCATGGGAGCGGAAAGGGTGGTGGGAATAGGCTGAACTGCAAACATCCCACCACTTCTGACAGACAGCCGCATCTTGCAGCTTTTAGTTTGGCTCAGCCTGATGTGTGAACTCCTTGTCTGTGAAGTGGGGGTGATCACACCTCCTCACTCCCACAGCTTGCCAGGTTTCTTCTGTGGCCTGCAAGGTATTTGACACATGGATTTATTTTTTAATTGCCCTTACCCAGGGGCCACAGCAGGGCTCATGCTCCCAGCTGTCTGTGAAGCACTGCGGGAGGCAGTTGGGGGGCTGCCCCATCCCTCTCAGGGCTGTTGCTACACGACCGGGGCTGGAGCGCTTGGTTGGTACGTCACGTTGGCTTTTTTTTGCTCTTCATCAGCACAGGAACTGGCTCTTTGCCATGGCAACCCACATCGGAGACCTGCCAGCATCAGACGGGTCCAGCTGGTCCCTGGTGTCCCTCCAACATGAAGGAAGGTGGAGGAGGGTGAGCGAGAGGGACAGAGAGAACCAAAAAAAGGTAGAAGCAAAGGGAAAAATAGCAAAAAGGGGAGGTGCAGGGTCAGGAATATTAAAAAAGCCAACAGATTTAATGGATTCATGTGGAAAAGAGAAAAAAGCTGGTGAGCAGGGAAAAGAGGAGAGGGGGAAAGGAGAGGGATACTATATGAACAGGTGAATGGGACGAAGGTGCACTGGGGGCGATGTGAGAGGTGGCTGAGGGGTGAGGCAGGTTTATGAAGCTGCTGTGCTGCAAAAACCCCTCTGTCATCTGAGACAGCAATTCTCTGCTGCTGACCCAGAGAAACTTGTGGGATCCATCAGCTACTCCTCATTCCATGAGAAGTATCCAAGAGCAGAAAGCCTGCTGGCTCAGGGCTTGAGTTCCCCAAGCAGGGCTAGAAACCTCTGCTAGGAAAAGGCTTAGGTATTCACACATGGAAAAAGGTCAGAAAGCACAAAGCACGGCTCCTGGGAGAGCCAGGGCAAACATCTCTCCACCTCATACCCATTGCCTCCACAGGAGGCAGGGTGAGGTAGGAAGGCTGCCCAGGGATTGCGTAACAGAGTCCTGGGAGGAGACATGGGTATTTTTGACACTAATCAGTATTTGTGGCAGTTGAAGACAGATTTCTTACCTCTCCTGCTTGACCTGTGAAAGAGAGAAGAGAAAAAAACTTTGCATTTGAGCTTTGATACATTTTTTAATTGAAGCATCTCTTTTCTTTGTTTTGTACAGCTTATTGCTTCTCCTGGCCCTCCTGCTCACCATCCACTTGCATTTCTTTCACAAACAAAAAGCACAACACTGTCTCTGCAGCTCTCCTCTCTCTCTTAAAGCCTGAGTCAGAAGGGAATGCGACATTTCACTTGCTCTGTGTGTGTGCAAAGTAGTGTGCAAAGGAGTACAAGCCAAGCTTTAGGAGTACAAGCCAAGCTTTAGGAGTACAAGCCAGGCATATCCTTAGAGCATTCTAAAGAGGCGGAATAAGGCTTTAACTTGATGGGCTGGCAGACGTGACCAAGAGCATTTCCCAATGGCTTTGCTTTGCGCTACAGTCACCATTCAGTGTGGCTCATTTGCCGGGGCCCTATCTTAGCACAGGTACTTTCAGCACAATTCCTTTTCCTTCAGCACAAATCACCATTTCCCCAAGCAGAATTTAGCTGGGTTCACGATGTCCTGACTTCTGTTAGCAGCGCTCAGCATTTCACAGCCCGCTGGCTGGGCAAAGCCCACGCAGCACCCACGCAGGGCAGGGTGCTGGAGCGTGGCAGTCCCGGGCTCCCGCTGTTGGGCAGTCTCCTGGCTGATTGCTAACATTTGCCAGCAGTCATTTTGGCTCGGATCACTGCGGTTCATCTCCACTGACGCTGTCACAAGACAGTCCCCTCTGTGCTCTGCCCTTTCTGCTTTTGCTCCTGTTCCTCTTTGGCTCGTCAGGAACAGGCAGCGACATGTCCATGCGGATCAGGGGACAACAGCTCCTGGTAGCCCACTTTTGCTACTTCTGCAGTGCTAGTGTCGCCCTCTGAGACATCTGTATCCTCGGACTGACTGTGGGTCCCTGAGCTGCCAGAATCCTTCTTGCTACACTGCAAATATAGTCATTTAATATAAGGCCTTGACTTCTTTTATCAAGGTGGACCTACAACCTGTTGTTGAGCCTTAGGCATTGGTTTTGGCACCTGTTTCTCCCTCTTGCTGCCCCAGGAGGTGTTTTGGAGTTCAGCTCCTTTGGAGGCGCAGGCCAGGCTATTTTGTGGTTCTAAACTATATAACTGCTTGGTAACGAGGCTGCCCTGGCTGGCATCACCCTGGCATAGTGAGCAGAGATACCTGCCCCTGGAGCAACGTGTGCTTTTCTTCCCATGGCTGCCAGTCATTCCGAGTCCCTGTGTGACATTTGGCTCCCTCAGAATAGGACAGAAAGAAAATTACAGTGTCAGCAGCAGCCTGTGAAAGAAAGCCAGTTCTTGGACAAAAGCTGAGAGCATCTCGGTAACAGGCAAAGGAGCCCTTACCCAAGTCCATAGGGGGTTGATCAGTAGAGGAGGTGACAAGTGAAGAAAAATAAGAGCAGGGCACAGGGAATAAAAAATGAAGCTGCTTTTATTGCAGCTGAAGACACCTCGCCCTCAGCCCCCATGCGTGCATGTGGCTAACGCCAGACACAGGCCCTGTATGCAAAGAGGCTCCTGTTCACAAAAACGTCACCGAGCTGTGCACAAACACAGGCCTGGGCTTTAGAGCAGAGAGAGCTGCGATGGTCATCTCACTCCTCTACAACACAGACCATCACATTTCCACCAGTCGCTGTGTCGGTAAACCTGGGAGATGCTGCGTGGAGACACGCAGAGGGGTGCTGTCCAGCTCCGAGCAGAGCAGCTCCCGTCGCCCGTCAGTGGTGTGAGCCGCAGGCAGGAGAAAGGTATCCTCAAAAGCAAGTGGTGCTCTCCTGGCACCCAAGTCACTTAGGGCCCTGGGGGTTTAAAATAGCCATTTCGGTGGTTTGGTGGATGCCCCCAGCACCTGGGGCAGGAAAATGAGATGGAAATATTACCTGCATGCTGGTGCTTCTTCCAGTTAGGGCAAATCCTCTGGGTTTATTCACAACAAGCAGCACGAGTGTGTACACACCACATGGGTGTCCCCCAGCTGAGGCATTTCCGCCAGCCGGTGCAGCCATGTTGCACAGTAATGCTCCAAAACAAGCCCCTGCCTTTCTGGCCAGACACCCGCGTTCTGCTGCTTCCCCGCGCTGCTGTGTGTGTCTGGCTTTGCGAGCAGCCAGCGCCAGCACAGAGACAGAAACAGCAAGTCCTGCCGTCCTTCTGGCAACGGATGCGAACAGACTGCTGCAAATACGGCTGCGTTCGTGCCATGCCATCCATGTCCAAGGACAGTCTGGCATGGAGCAGGAGCTCCTCCTAGACCTCCGCCTGGCCCTGCTGCTTGGGCTTGCCCCCACCTGCAGTCAGTGCTGGGAGGGAGTGGCTGGGGGGGGGCACCCCCCTGGAAGCCAGGAGTCTCTTTCTTCCAAATCCACTTGGCTCTTGCCCCTGCAGTGTTGCAGTGGCGGAGCTGCCTGTGCCCATCAGCACACACCACCAGCCAGAACCTGGTGCCATCCCCAGTGCCTGTTGCCATTCACAATGTTCCCAGTCTGTGGCCTCTCTGTGCTTGGCCAGTTTGAGCCTGGTGGAGCAGATCTCAAGTGCCGTTCTAGGGGAGGTATGTGCCAACCCCAAGATTTCATCTCCTTATGGAAAAAATCCAAGAGTTTATAGGAAGTATGAGCCAATGGGGCTCCCAGACTGTTTTAGGGACATAAATGATGCCCACAAGACAATTCCTTCAAGCTTCATCCTTCATCCAGAGGAATGTTTTCTTCCACAGTGCCTGGCAAAGCATGACGGGTGAGTCAGCAGGCCAGAGACAGATCGGTCTGGATCAATCTCTTTGGAGGGGGATGCATCCCTGCTGCTCGCTGCAGGCAATGCTACGCTGGGTCTCAGGAAAACCACGCTCAGAGCTGCCTGCCTGCGATGGTGGCAGCACTGCCAGGTTTTGGACGGTGCAAAATCACTCATGTTATGAGTTTCATGGACAGCTGAGCCCTTGGAGTCACGGTGGTCAAGGCAAGACTGGCGGCCACTGCTCAGCCCTGCTCCGTGGCCACCCGCGCTGACTGGGTTTGCGGCAGGCTGTCGGTTTCCAAGCAAAGTGCGATGTCTCGCAGATCTGCAGCCAGCTATGTTCGAACCCTGGCCTGTCACTGCTCGCTGGAGCAATAAAATAGCAAGGGTATTTTTACTCCTCCAAGCCAGCGACAGTGTGCCAGACACCTCCCGTGCTGGAAGCTTTCCATGGGTTCAGCAGCAGCAGCCCTGGCTTCTTCTGCTTCATAAACCTCCTGTTGTCTCAGCCCATGAAATTTCTTCCTGAGCCAGAGACCAGGTCCCTGGCGGGGCTGGTGCTGCGTTAGCAAATCGAGCCCCACTCACCTTCACTGTGCAGAGCTTATTTTACAGGTGAATTTAGCTACCCACCTTCTGCAACTTCAGGAGGGTTTAATTTAGAGATAGAAATGTGCTTTAGTCAGGGTTTGAGTGCCAAGACCTGAGTCAGGCCTGTTTATCCGAGCAGCCACTTACATCTAGGCTGACACTTATGCCAAAACCATCTGTGTGGGGTGCCTAAAGAGAAAGGCCTCGATGTGTGTTTGCCCTCCCTTACAGAGCCACCCTGACTTGTGCTGATCCGCTGCGCCGGCAGCACGGCACGAGCAACGCTTGTGCATGAAGGCCGTGCCTCTGTGGCCATTTGCAATCAGCAGAGCCCATCTTTTCCCTTCTTGCAACTCCATTTACGTGAGTCAGATGAACTGGTCCATGACTGCCCTTTTCTGGCTTGTAGGTGCACTGATGCTGTGAATCCTTAGAAATATAGCTACTGAAAAAATAAGATTTAGTGCCCATTTATTCAAAGCTGGTTGTGACCACTGTCCTGGGAGGGGCTTGGAGGGCTGTCACCTTCCCAGATTTGCGCAGAGGTGTCTGTGCCGGTAGGAAGCATCCTCCACAGCGTATGCATCGGTGTAAGACACAAGATTTCAAAGGGACTGGGGAATCAGGCTCACGGGCAATTTTAATGGCCAGTTATTATTTCTGTCCATCACACATGCCCAGGGTGTGTGCTGGAACACGACCCACACGCAGCACAGGAGGGAGAGATCCAGGCAGGGCCCTTCCTGCTTCTCAGAGTGACTGCAAGGTTCCCACAGTGCTGAAAAGCTTTGAGTGGCTGTTGACACAATACCATGGGCTGAGGAGGTACCAGGCATATGGCAATTAAGTTTCTGGGCACCAGTACATTGCAAACTGAAGCAAATAAGAGATGTGATGAGTTTGCTGCATGTTTGAAGGGGCAGGAGGCCCATGGAGACCCAATTCAGCATTGTCTTGGCAGGGAAAATCTCACTGTCGATATATTGTACCATTTTCTGCGGAGCCTTGCGCTGGGAGCACAGCCACATTTGCTCTGAAGCAGCCCATATGTTCACACCATTTCCCAGCATGATTGACAGTGAGCCAGTTCCCTCAGAGCATCCTCAGATATCCCAGACTAATTCATACTTTGTGCGTAAATAGTCTTCCTATGAGGATTTGGGACATAAATTCTCAGCCTGGGGCAGGCCAGAGAAGACACTGGGATGTATCAACATACCTTGACTAACAGTGTCTGTTCCAATACCTTCTTCAGTTTCAGAGAGGATTGAAAATCACAGCTGACTTTTGGTGGAACTGAGGATCTTGCAAACAGCCAGCACAGTGCGGTTCTGCCAGGACTTGGCCGAATCCTTGTGTGAGATCAAACACTGCAAAACCAGCCCTCCCCTTTCCCAGGCTCCTGCAGTTCACAGGAAACCCACATTTCAGGCCCGGTTCTGCAAACTACGCTATACCCAAGTGTCTCAGAGCACACCAAAGCCTAGCATTGAAATACCGTGTCTCGGGAGTGTAGGAAAGGAGATCTTGCCATGGCAATGCACTGAATGGGGCTAACACCCTCTTTTTCAACCCTAAGATTAAATAAAGGTGTGGGACCACTTATCTGGAAGGGGTTGAGTGTTCGGGAAAGCCCTGCTGTGGTGTTAGTCCTGCTCTGTCCCTCCTGTGCCCATCCCAGAAAGGGGAGTTCTTCCCGTGTGCTGTCAGTCCTGACTCGCAGCACACGAGGTCTGCTGCAGGTGGGGAGGACGCTGCATGTGCTGTGTGACCCAGATTGCTAACACAGCCTTCCATTCTCTCCGCTCCAGGCAAGAGCAGCAAGCTAGACACAGCCTCTACAGGGACCGTGAAGGAGAATATGAAGAGCCCACACAGTGTTTGAAGCAAACCCCAGCAGATCCAAGAGACCTGAACTCCCAAAATGAATAAACGTTCACAACCCTCCCGGTAGGAAGATGTGGGAGGAAGCGGGACATGGCTGAGACTCATCGTGCCACCATCCATCCTGATAGAGAAGGGAGCAAACCACAAATGTTCTGCTGTAGCTATTGCATCCCTGCACACCCTGCTTTCCTCAGATTGTATCTGCTCCTGGCTGGATGTGGGTAAATTGTTGCTGAAAAGGGAGCACTGCAGGTCAGGGAGTCTCAGGCATCAAGTTTTCACTCCAGAAGGACGAGTCGTTAATAAACACGACAAGGAGTACACTGGGAGGCACCACGTGCTGGCAGTGCCTTGGCCTCTAAGCTGTACAGTGGCGCAGCTTTGCACAAAAGGGGGATTTTGATGGATGCTCAGGAGCACACAGGTGAGACAAGTACATTTCTGCTGGCTGTGGGTCTGGGCGCTTTGTTTTGGAAACACAAAAAGGGCCACAGCTCTGAGATTTCAGAATACTAATGTTTTTGAAACAGGAGATTTGCTGGCACAGGGCTTTTCATGTAAAAAAAGTCTCTTTTCCTGAACTGACATTTCCCCAATGGGAAACAAAATCTTGTAAAAACCCCTCCAACTACCTGAAGTATTGTTAGATGGAGGTAGATATGCCCTTGGAGACTTAAGTCCCCGGCTTTGCATACAGCCCTCCTGTGTCAGCAGACAAAAGTGTTTGCATTCAAAATGTTTCCGCAGAGCCTCCTCCAAAGGCAGCTGCGCGCTGCTCCCCGGTGCGCACAGCTCCGGCGTGTCCCTCCCGACCCGGAGGTCCCCCCTCCCCTGAGCTCACTGGCTTCATTAGCGACGTTGTTCGCGGGAGGTTACAGGTGCTGCCAGCTCCCGTGGCTTTGTCTGGTGGCTCTGCAGGCTGATATGACCTGTGTTATCACCACTCGGCAAACACGGCCGAGGTAGCAGTTACCAGGAGACTCTCAGCCTTGCTAATCTAATTTTTCAGTAGGGAAGTTTGCCTGAGAGCTCCGGGGAGTATTTAACTGTCTGCCCTCCTGCTCCAGCCCTGTGAAGAGAGGATTGTGTTGCTCTTTCTGTTGTGGCAAGGCTTATTTCAGGGGTTCCTGTTCTCCCCTTCCTCATTTAGGGGTGTTAAGGCAGTGCTAACAGATTTAAGGACAAGAGAAAGTCTCAGCCTGCATGAGTCTGTCCATGCCGAGGAAAAGAAAATCAGATGAGTGACCAGTGGTGTCAGCTAGGAAGTTTTAACATGGGGAGAGCTATTTATTTTACAACCATATTGTGTCATTCTTTATCTAAGCTTTGCCTCAAAATAGAAATATTACAGTCTTGGCAAGGATGAGTTTAAATTTCAACCATAAAAGCTGGTTGGGAAAAGCTAGTGCTAGCAGGGGTGGTTTCCCTAAAATCAGTTTGGTGGCTCTGGCAGGTTTCTGGACTGTGGTGAAGGTGATGATCAAAGCTGCCCTTGGGAGTAGGACAGGTATAATGAAGGACAGAAGAACCACTCTGAAATACAACCCTAATCCTGGCTGTTGAACGCAGCACTAACAAGGTTTTCTTCTGCCAGGAGAAACTCCTGCCTGCGCAGGGCTGGCAGATCCCAACAGAAGATCACGACATCCCATCCTTGCGGGGCTGATTCCTGATTGTTGTTTTAATTGCTGATCAGAGCTGAGCTACTGTTCAGCTTCCTCCCACGAGCTACTCCATGCTGCTGGCACAAGCAATTCCTCAGCCCTCTGAGCTTTCGTCAATGCAACATGGGCAGCAGCCGACACCAGCCCAGACCCAACGCATTGTGTGCCCAGGGCCATCACAACCAGAGAATTAACCACAAACCAATCCCCCAACCTGTATTCAGCTGTGAATTTGCCCTTTTTACTTCATAACAACAACCCTAACTCATGGCATACCACAAATAGGAGCTTTACAGCTGAATCCCACAAGTTTACAGCTGGTCTGGCTCCTGTACGGTCCCCTGCAATGGGAGAAAAACTTGAGCGAGCAGAGCTGGCTGTAAACTGCTGATCCCTGCTGTGCCAGTCTCAGCCCCACAGGACTTGCAGGATTCAGCACAAACCAAGCTTTTCTGACCCAATGGCAGCAGTGCCAGTGAATCAGTGTCATTCAGGGATGACCCGGTTGACATTTTGGAGAAGAAATGGGCAAAAATGGCCCATTTCAGGAGAATCAGAGCCATGGGTGGAAGAAAAGCAGTTGTTTTGGCTCAAGAGCAAGTAGGAGAGAGGAGGGGGAAGGTTCCATCTCTCAAATTGTTGAAATGTTTCTGCTTTTTTTGGTTAGAAACTGAGCTTCAGAAATGCTCAAAATATTTCAGCTGATGCTTCCAGAAAAAGGCATCTTTAAATGTTTGTTCCAAACCTTTTTTGACAAAAGGTTTAAATAACAATAGGTCAAAGGAGGGATGTTATTTAACCAATTCCTTCTGAAGGTACTGAAGGAAACGCAGTATTCCAGGGAGAAAGGAAATGGAATTTTTTCCTTTTTACAGACCCATTTCTAAACCCTGTATTTTAGCCCAGTCTAATCCCATGTGTTTGGGCTGCATGGTGCCCCCATCCCTGAGCAACGTGCTCGGCCACGCTGCAGGGACCAAGTCAGAAGGACCAACAAAACGTCCACGTTCCCAGTGAAGGGCCCCCTCGCTCAGGAGCTCACACAGAGACCTGAAATGGATGCCCAGAGAAAAATAAGAGCCAGGCAAGCCCATACGATGGCTCCCCAAGTGTTTTGCAGGGGATTTTCTGAGTACAATGTGATGTGGCCAGTTAGGAAACCTCCCCAGAGTAACTGTGTGGTCTCCTCTTGGACCTCGGTAAATGTGATATAAATTTACCACAAGCTGAGCCTCCTCAGCTTGTGTAAGGGTTGAAATAAGGTTTGAATGAGGGTTTGAATAAGTAAGGGTTGAATAAGGTTTCAAATTCTGACCACAGCTGGGAGAAGGACCAGTGTCTCCAGCTGAGTTTTAATGCATCCTCTTGAACCATGATTCCCATCCTGCTGGATCATGGATTATTTGCAATTTCAAGACTTTTCTGCCACTTGAGTGAAGTACTTAGCCAGCAAGGCATAGCACAGCAAGAGCTTCAGGCATCTCCACCCACTCTCTCCACCCAAGTACTAATGTTGAACTGGTCCTTTAATATTTAATTGCCACCTTGACTCCCCTTTTCATCTCCTCCCTTCTCGGGCATCTCTGTGCCTCTTGCAGGCTGGTCCTTGCACCTTTCCGGGGCTTGTTCTCCAGCTCAGCTCCGCAGCTTAACCCTCTGCTCAAGAAAAGCCGGTCTCCCTGCAACTGAGCCCAGACTGAACCCATGCAGCATCAGCGCCATGTGACGCCGCTGGAGTCCACGAAGAGTCTTCAGTCCGGTTTAGGCCCTGGAGCCAAGGTTGGTCTCTGGAGTTTGCTTTTGAGTTCTGCTGGCAAAGGGAAGTGAAATGGTTTGTTAGGTTTTAATTGAGGTTAACTGGGATGAGAGGCACTCATGGGCCTGGAGAACAGCCACTGAGTTTGCCACTTCTTTCTTCCTGCATCAGACTGAAAGTGGGTCATGTCACCACTGGTGTAGCTCCATAACAGCCCTGTGTTGAGTAATTTTGACTTTTTGTAGTTCACAAGGGGCAAATGACCATGTCAAGGCCCTGCTGGCTCTTGGCATGATCATTTGCAGCTTGTGAACTGCAAGTTACAGGCCACTGGGCTGCCCACGTCCTCCTAGACCTGGGCTGAAGCCATGGGCTGGAATGGGGAACCTCCCTTGGCCCCTGCTGACAACAGCTTTCACCCAGGGAGAACCAGTTGCTGTCTGCAGCTCTCTGTGCTTTCCCCAAGGACTACATTTCCATAAAAGATGAAAAGAACCTGCCTGACTGGCTGTCCCGGCCACTTTCCACAGCCTGGCGCCCTTCCCAAGGCTGGCTCATGTGTCCTACATCTGAAGGCTGGGGTAGCAAAGGGGGTCAGCAAACCTGCATTTGGCCCGGCTGTGCGTGTCTGGAAGTGGGCAGAACTAAGAGGACAGACCCTCTTATTGTTCGCTCAGCTTCAGAGGCCCTACACTAGAATGACAAGTTTTTCAGGAGCAGAAAATGTCAGGTGAGGTGATGAGATGCTGAGTTATTCAAGGTGACATTAAACAGGGGTAGGCACAGATCTCACCCACAGGATGTGGGGCAAGAACCTGCAGGCTGGGATGGTGCACAGGGAGGGGGGAAAGGGGACAAACTCGTCCTCCGGCGGGAACGGGGCTGCTCCACACATCCTCGGAGGTTTCTGTGCTTGGTGTCACTGTGGGAAGGCAGCCCCTAGTACCAACAAGCAGCTGTGATCCTCACTGATTTTAAGCAGGACCACGCTGCTATTATATCCTTTAAGTAGCTTTGGCAGGTTTCATTTGAATTGTATATTGATACATTTAAAAATGGATGTCTCAGCAGTCCTTTGATCCCTGGGAGTCTCTGCAGCTAAAGCCCATTTAAGGTTTCTGGCTGGTCCCTTCTCCCAGGCTGGGGCATACACTGACCTTCCTCCTGGCTGGCCGGAGGAAGTGCCTCAAACGCTTTTTCATCCCACAGTTGCAGCTGGCTGAAGGACCAGCGCGGGGGCAAGCAAGGAAGGGAACGGAGGAGTTTGCGTATCACAGGGCAGTCTGCTCGGTGGTTGATATGAAAGATGCCTCCGGGCTGCTGGGAAAACTCCTCTTTGATATCCTGCGTGTTCCCATCCCTCCCTCCATCCCACAGGCCTTGGAGAGGGATGGTTCTGCTCCGGAGCCTCGGGCAGCGTGACCTGCTCAGGGCAGCGTGCAGGAGCGCTGCTGAAACTAGGCCACGCCGCTTACTGCAGCCCCGATACACCATCTAAAAGCAGCCCCCAAAAAGAGCCGGCTGCGCGCTCCGGCTGCCGTGGGCTCTGGACAGCCGGCTCCCAGCTTCTCCCGGCAGTTACCGAGTGCCATCTGTTGACTAAAGAGCGGTCGTGCAAAAAATGGAGCCACGCCAAGATGAAGATGGGTGAAGTGCACTTGGGAAAAGTGGCAGCATGGGACTGAGTGGCTTTGGAGGAGTTTCACAGAGTGCAGAAGGAAAAGGAAGGAGGGTTCCAAGCCAAGGCGGTTCCTGCTGGTGGAAGGGCTGATGAAGGGATGCCAGGAATGCTTCTCAGGGCAGTCAGGTTTGGGTTTATTGAGGAATTAGATTCTTTCCTTCAGCCTTTGTGTAAGGCAGAGACAGAGAAGAATCAAATAGTCTTGCTGTCAAAATGTGGGGCAATACTTTCTGCCAGCTGCTGAATGCTGTCCTGCTGTGGGGACAACTCCTGTCAGGGATGGTTCTTTGTGCTGAAACTGAGAGGGAGAGGCTTTGCAGGGCGCAGCCAGAAAAAGGGACTATTTCACCATCACTAGCACAAAATGGACAAGTCCTTGCCCTGATTTCCTTCCTTTGCCCCAGAAAAATCTCCAGCAAACTTTGCCCTGAGTGGAGAGCAGGGGCTCCGAGCAGGCAGCTGGGGGCTGTGCTTCAGGGAGATCAGCTGAGCCCCTGCGTGGCACAGCCCCAGCAGGGCGGCGCAGCAAAAACCCCCTTATGTCCTCAATTCCTCCAGCTTTCAGGCTTTCCTGAAGTCAAGCTGCTGTTTGCTCCAGGAACTGCCCCTTCAGGGGCTGCCAACAGTCAGCAAGTGCTCATAGATCCTCTTTCCATAAGATAGAAACTGCAGAGCCAACCTGGGTTATCTACACTGGATACACCCCACAGCTTCTGTGCTGAGCAGGCTTCCGAGGTGGCACAAGCCAGTCCACAGCAGCCAGAGCCCAATAAAGAGCCCAGAATCAGGCCATACTGCCTCTTAAAGGTCTTCTGGCAATATTAGAAGAATAAAGGGATTAACTCTAGGGGTGGTGGACAAATTCCTGAGTGAGTAACAAAGCTCGTTTCTCCAAACGTCCTTCCTGTTGGCCATGGGTGTGATATACACTCACTGGCTGAAGCACTCTGTCAAGTTGCTGCATGCTGGGAAATAGCTGCCACCAACTGCCCGAGAGAGCGGCATAGATGTGCTCCAGCTACCAAGGTGGGGGTGCTCGTGTGGACAGGACTCAGTGTGTCCCGAGGTCCTGCAGGACACCCAGATTCCCAGGCATCCAGCACGCCCTTCTCACTGGAGCAGGAGACCATCTCTGGCTCCTGTCCTTCCCAAGTGGCAGACCTCTGGGTGCTGGTGCTCCCTGGTGCTGGGAGGATGGTCCCAGAGCATTGCCCTTACCCCGAGGCAGGCACAGACCCCATGGGAAGGCCATGCTAATCCTGGGATTGACACTGCACTTAAATCACATCAGAGGTCCTGGCAGTTCAGAGCAAGCCCTCAATCTGAGGACAGCCGCGGTGTTATTCAACCCTTTCTGGCCATGACACCAGGAATAAGCAAATATATGTGCATGCATATAACCCCACAAATCTCAGCATATTTATAAGGTTCTGCTTTCTACATCCTGTGAGAGTCCCAAGAGCACAAACAGGTCCCCAAACCAGCCTGTTCTGCCCCACTGCTGAAGCTGTAGATGCTGCTCGCTTGACTGGGTCCTTTTGCTCCTGGGTTTCTGTGTCTGCAGTGTTAACCGAGCATTCATTGGCATCAGATGACAATGCAGAAGTAGATGTTTGTTATTTATGTCACTCAGACATGGCAAAGGCCAGCTGAGAAATGTCAGTTCTTTGTGTTTTGGGCAGTGGAGTGGCCAACACTGCCCTGGAGGGAACTGCAGCTCTCCAGAGACATTAGCAAAGGCAAAGGTATTTTAGGGCTCTTCATGCCTGCTCATGGCCCTGCTTGTTGCTGGAAGAGCTTGGCCACACCCATGGTAACAGCAGAGACCTAGGATGTCATGGCTCTGAGGTCTGTAGAAACTCCTTGCAAGCACTTAGCTTAAGCCTTGACAACTTGGGCAGGACATGGTCCCCTTGCTGCGATCCCTGGGTAGCACAATGGAGCTACGGCATGTGGCGTTTACCCCACCCTGTGCAAAGAACTGGGGATAATGGGGGGGGGTCCTGTGTTAACCTGGACCCAGGCGCTGGCAGCGTGTGCAGACCCCTCGAGCCTGGGAACACGGCACCCTGCAAACGGGGTAATGCTCCGTCGCTGGAAAAAGTGCTTCCATGAATGCTGACCCCCTGGCTCAGCCCCACAGCATCTCCCAGTGCTGACCCTGTCCCTGCGGCCACCAACACCACCAAAACAAGGCCACCCCTCTGCCCCGCCAAGGGACTGTGCTAGCCTGGAAACCCAAGGCAGCAGCATGTTCCCAGGGCAAGGAAAAGCCCGCGTGGCTCCACACCTCCTGCATGGGCTTTTCCATCACAAACCTCTTGACAAGCACTTGGGCTCTACCAAAGTGTCTTTTTCCCAGTTTTCCATCCACAGCAGAGTCTTCATTTCCTTTGTTGAGTCTGAATCCAGAGGCACTGCCTGGGAAATGGTTTCAGCTTCCTTTCATCATTTGAGTAGCTACTTATTAACATGGGTCAGCCTTTCCCTCTAAGCGCTTTTACTGAGCCATGCTTCCAGCTCCTTTAGTGCCTTAGCCCTGATCTCCAAGAGCTGGAGTTATGTGCAGAGGAGGGGCCAGATTCAGAGTTCTTCAAAGTCTTTTGAAGGCTTCCCTGGAACCAGGCTGGATTTTGGGTTGAACTTTTTGGATTTTGTCAGCAGTTGAGCTGCTCAAAAGTCTTAGAGTGGATAGGTACCGGCAGTGGGCCTGCTTGTTTATTTTACCACATGAATGTAGCAGGGCCCTCATTAAGGTTGGGGTGTGCATCGGTCCTTGGGCAATGAAATATTCCCCCGTGTGCTCCCATCTGCTGTTTGCCTCTCACTCGAGGCGGTCCCTCTGAGGTTAGGGGACATAGCACACAGCCAGGACGTGGTGCCGCGATAAGGGTCTGAGTGTGGCAACCCATGACGCAGCAGCTAAATGCTGCCCCCGTTCTCCCAAAGCCCCGCTATTTGTGACTCTTCTGGGAGTCATTTTGGCAGCTTTCGGATGGGGACTTACAGGGGGTCCTCTCCTTTGACTGTGTGCTTTCTGCTGGTCATGGTGCCAGCTGGTAATGCCCGCCCCACAGCATCGCTCTGCTCCCACCCTGAAAGAAAGGCACGTTTTAAAAGCAGGGAAATCATTCCTGGAGAATACTGAAATTAAACAGAAAAAGGCAAATCTGGCACTTGTTTTCCCCTGAAGGCTCATGCACATACGCGCACTCACAAGACATTCAGGACCCCAGATACTTTCCCGATCCCCTGCCAGGCGTGCAACTAGCCATGCATAACAAATAACACGACCCCGTGAATGGCCACGAAGTGAAGTCAAGCTGTTTGCCTGATCCATTTTTCATTGTTCGCCTGGCTTTTCCCACTTTGAACGAGGGCTTGTGGCATCAGGAAGTTAAAAGGAGTCAGGAGGGGGGAAAAGGGGGAGTGTTTCTTTTAAAAAGAGAGTGAGATTGGAGAGGAGGACACAGGCACTCAAAACCCTGTCTGTGCTTGGTATATTAGGCAGCCAGTGCTCTTGGCTGGGAGCCCAGACAAGGCTTTTGTAATCAAAACATGATCTTGTATGCTGTGCAACCAGTGCTGAGAAAGGCCGTCTGATGGCTCTCCTCTTTTAGCTCTGCTCTGGAATCCGCTGGGCTTCGCCGCCGATGTCCAACATGCACCGAGCTGTGAGTGCTGCCTTTGTGGGGCCTGGGAGGGGCACGGGGCGGTGGGGTCCCTCACCCAAAAAGCCCATGGAAGGACTCGCACTCGCTTCCTTCAGGGTGGCCTTTTGGTGATTGTCGCTTTGTTGTTTTTTTTCCTCGCCTGGCTGCCAGCACGCACAGGGAGCAAACAAGCCGTACTGTGTCGGCGGGGGGGTGTTGGGGGTGTGTGTGTGGGTTTTGGGTGCCGGGGTTTGCACGTCCGTCGCCGGGGCAGGTTGCGGTGGCTGGCTCAGGACAATGTGCCTCCCGGGAGGGTGGGAGGCTGGGACAGACAGCAAACAGAAACCCAGAGAATGCTGGATGGTGCCTATCCCGGCAAGGGTTTCAGCGGCAGCTGTCAAGCCAGAGGATATTTCTTAAAAAGAGCGGATGCATTTGCTTACGCAGAAGCGTGTTAGCTCAGGGCCCCGCTCCACTCTCCTCTTCCCTCCCCCCCACCTTCTGTCTTTCTCGCTTTTCCAACCCTGCTGCCTCCAAGGTCTCTCACTGTAGAAGCAGGCGATCGTAGAAGTATGCGGGAAAACACTGCACGCAGAGACAGTCTGGAGCGAGGCGTCCCTCCAGCCCCCGATGAGCTGCGTAGCAAGTGTGTGTGCCACTTAGGAGTGGGGGTATGACAGAACGAGATGTCGTCATTTAATTGAAGCACGAAGCCGCTAGCTCTCCATTTCTCCTTTTGTGACAGTTTTATTTGTGAGAGAAAGAGGCCTCTCGTTCTGCAGCTTCCTCGCTCTGCCTTGCCATCTAGGAGGCATCGGGCTCGGCTGCTTTCTGATTCAAAGCCATCGCACGTTTGTTCTGCCAAAGCCATTTATAATTCTCCCATCGCTGTGACATACGGGCACCTTGGCTCCCCGGAAGAGCTTTACTCCGGGGAGGGCACGGTGTAGCCACTTTTCATCCTGGGCATCAGCTTCAGCATGGGCTGGGGCGGCGGGTTGGTTCCAGAAGCGGAGGAGAGGGCACGTCCCCCTGTTAGTGGCTGGCTCGCAGCAGCGGCTGATGAGCAAACGCTGACTTGGCTGAACCGTACAATGGGTGAGCCCCTGCGAGCCGGTGCGTGGGCTCCAAACGCTGCTCCGCGCTTCTGCATGCAGTGAGGCTGCTCTGTGGCCTCAGGGTGTGCGGGCAGTGGACCGCTCTCATGTGCAGCTCCCCAGATTGTGCAGAGAGAAATACCTTAATGGGTTCATTAATAAAGGGGAGAAGTGCTGAATACCAGCAAAACTTTCCTCCCAGTGACTTGTTTCCAGCTGGAAATGGAAAGACCCCCCCTCCCCCCAGCACAAGCTGTGTTGCAACGTAGACAAAATGCTGACAAATGTGCAGTCCTGCGCAGAGAGGGAGGACGGCCTGACAGGTCCTTTCCATCTTTTGCCTTTGAAAAGAGAAGAGCACAAATACAATCTCTGCAGGAATTTTTAAATTCTTCCTGAGCCGGCAGCTCTGTCAATGCCCCTTCAAAGGAATTGGAAGATGAAAGGGGTGTGTTTGAGGGCATACACCACTTTGATCCCACCCTCAAGCAGCCAACACCCCAGCACTTGGCAAACAGCAAACCTGCCAATTTAGTGCTCAGAGAATAGCTTCTGTTCAGGTAAACACTGAATTCGGCTTTAATCAGCCTTGCAAAATGGCCATGAAAGTGTATCCACCCACATATACAGTCTACTCACCTGTCGCGTAGCCGGTTGATTGATGGCAATGGAAAAACGTGTTTCGTTCTCCCACAGACCTTGACAAAATCCCATTGTCCAGCAGGAGAGCGTGTGGAGGCGGTTTAAATGTCCCTGTTGTTCCACCTGAACACAAATGCGTGCCTGTGTCCTGGCAGAGCAGCCCTCGGCAAGGGCTGGTAAATCAGCACCAATAAAATACCCCTCACTGGGGAGGTGAGTGAAGATGCGCTTGGGCAGATCTGAGATCTGCTTTAGCAAACTGGTTCCCCTGCCTCTGCCCTCTCTGGTTTCTGACATCCAGCCCACCTCCTCTGTGATGCTATCACATTTTCAACCTTTAGTCCCTTTTCACCAAAGAACATTACGTACGCAGACTTCTCCCCCCATCCGTGGCCCTGTTCTTTGCAGATCAAGCACAGATTTGCCTGACGGGAGCTGAGATGTCATTAGCTTTGGGGTTTTTTTCATGTAAAGCCCTGGAAAGGAAGACTGAGCATTGCAGGGATGTGCGGTGATTCAGCAGCTGGATCCCTTCCTTTGAAGGCGAGCTCTGGCTGGGCACACGGGATGATTTGCAGCCCTGGTTCCCGGGAGGCCTGTGATGCTTTTGGAACAGCAGTGGTGCTAACCCCTGACTGTATTCCCACGCACTACCTAGAATTATTTTCTGAAGGGCCAGCTGATCAAACATGCCCACATTCTTACTCGGTGTCCACCTCCCAGGTAGCTGAAAACCTTCTTGTGTTAAGGAAGTAATTCCTGCAGCTCAGCTAAAATCTTGTGCTTTCAAATGGGCAGGATATCCCCATCCTGACAAAATGCTACATGACACACAAAAATCAAAGCTCAGGTTCCCAGCACCTTAATTGTGCCTCGTTTGATGCACTGGCACACTATAAACACATAGATCTTCAGGAGGCAGGAGCCCCTGTATATCACTGGATAGAGTTCACAAACTGGGAACACAGAGCAGAGTCAAAGGCTTTCCCTCCCCTGGGCTACCACATCTGTGGTTTTACTCTTTGCTGTCAAGCCTTGGGCTTTCACTGCGTGTTGGCTCAGTTTAAGAAGGACTGTGTTTGACAGCACCCCTCCATCCCCTCCACCAGACCTCCACTGCTCCAGTTTTTCCTCTGGTGACCTACTTAGGACCAGGCAAAAGGCACCTGAGGTCTGTGAGAGAAACCCTTCCTTCCCAGGAGAAGGGCTTTGCAAGCCCGTTGGCTACCGCTGGAGGCTGGACCCTGGGGAGCCTGGCTGCCTGAGTCACCTCCGGCATGAAGGCTCCCAGGGCATGGCGGGTGTCAGACCCAGATCCCGTGTCCCCAGCTGCTGTGGCTGGCCCCTGACGGATCCTTCCCTGAAGGAGGTCACACCTGTTATGTCATGATTAATGAAGGAAAACCCCCTCCTGCCTCTGCAGAAGCTCTTCCCAGCCTTGAATGCTCCAGAGCCTGCAGCAGGGGATGCTTCTGGGGATTTTGCCCTTGGGATGGGCACAGCCGGGAGCTGTTGGCCCTGGAGAAGCGAGGGCAGCAGAAATACTCGCAGGGAGGTGGCGGTGATTCACTCCCGTGAAAATGGGGAAAAGGACAGTTGTCTTGAAGGTCTTTGTATTTTTATGAGGAATTTGATAGGAAGCCAACAGGGATGGGCAAAAAACATGCCTTGCCCATGCATCGTGAGCAAAACCACTTGATTGTTTCAGGGAATTTTATTTGCCTATCAACCATTTATTAACAATTGATACTGGTTTTAAAGAAAAATAAAACCAAACACCCCCTTAGGAAAAACACCCCTGCTTCCGTCCCAGCACCGCTCACCCCCATGTTTTTGTTCTCTGCCCCACTTAGCACGGGGCATCCTCTCCCTTCGTCAAGGCGAGGGCAGCTCCAGTGATGGGGTCTGTGCCTGGAGGCTCCCCCACCGGCAGCAGCTGCTCTGGTGTCCCCACTCAGGTGGGCCTCTACTCCTCCCCCTCCTCCTCCTCCTTGTCCTCCTCCTCCTCCTACTCCTCCTCCTCCTCCTCCTCCTCCTCCGCCTCCTCAGTCCCCTCACAGGTCACCCCACAGCCTATCCCCCGCTACTGAAACCTCACCAGTTATCCCCACTATACTCATGCAACTGGTTTTAGGACCAGGCTTACAGCAGCCATCAGGTCAGCGCTGGGCTGAGGCTGGAAGGGTTTGGGAGGCTGGGGTTGAGGGTGGGGTGCAGCTTTGCCCCAGACAGGTCCCTCTCCCGGCCCCCGGGGTACAGCCGGGGTCTGAGGTGCCCTGGATCAGGGTCTGATACCAGCCCCAGAGACCCCGACAGGTCTAGGGCGAGGAGGGGGCCAGGATTGTTTCACCACCCTGGCCCCAGAGGACGCTGGCACCTCTTTTCCAGCCCCTGGGGACCGTCACCGTGCCTTTCCACCACATGCTGGCTGTTTCCGCTTCAGAGGGGCACAACCCTGTGAATCGCCCGCAGGAGCAACATCTGGTTGTAGCGAGATGGGCGACGTTTTTGTTCCATTTGTTTCTCGATTCCTCCAAACTTTCCTGGCGCTGTGGGCAATATGGATTTGCTGGATGCAGCTGGATTTGCTGCAGTGCCCCTGCAGCAGATTTACTGCACAGGGCCAAACGGCAAAGGCGGGCTGGGGGGTAGCCTGGTGGTGCTTAGAGTTGCCATGTCAGCAGAAGAGGTACCCAGACGTGCGATGGCTGCTCAGAGATTTGGGGTTCCTTTCCTCCCCTCCTCAGTCTCACTTTGTCTTACCCAGCTCTCTGTGTGAATGAAGGAGTGGGAATATGAGATCTCTGCAGCATGCAGATGCCATGCTGATAAGGAGAGCACAAAAACGCTGTTTAAAAATAAACCTGTAGTGCCTTGGAGATCTCAGCCTTGCCACCTTGCTCTTCATGCAAACACCGGGCAGAGTCTAGACGATATGGATCAGCTTGCTGCAGTGAGTTGATGCTCATCAGCATTAATTTTTGCTAGACACTGCTGTCAGTAGAATTTAAAAAATCCAATTCATTATCCCCGGTGGTAACCAAGGTGCTCTCTGAATGTAAATGGAGGGGAACTGATGTGCTTGGGAACACCTGCACCAACAGCAGGGAGAGGTGTCATTTACTGCATGCAGCTAAGCAGTGTGTTAACTCTGGAGCCTACTGACAGCCATCAAACTGGGACATCAGCTTTTCCTCTAACTACCTCATTGCTGAAAAAAAATCGTAGGAAAATAAAAGGTCAGTTCTGTCAGGAAAAACTCAGTTTACAAGATACAGTATTCTTTTTAATGGAGGACCAAGGGGAGAAATGGTGGGGAAGGACTCTTCCACTTCCCACACCATCTCAACAGGAGGAGCGGGTTTTGTCCTGTTGGTGTGATGACTGTTTTGCTCCTGTTTTCAGGATGCTGCTGTGGATGATGCAGTGTTAAGGAAGAAAGAGCAGAAGGATGTTGAACTCGATAAGAAAATACTGGCTTTGCGGAAAAAGAATGAAGCACTCATACGACGATACCAGGTAAGTCTGCAGGTTCTTACCTTTGCCAGCTCTGTTTTGGAGTCCTCAGCTCCCAGTGTAATGAAAATGGTCAACAGTGTTGGAGTGACTTTGTTATACAAATACAGTTTTTACATCAGAAGGGATTCGGAGTGGGTGGGCAGAGCTCTGCCTTTAGCTCCAGCTCCTGAATTGCACTGGAAAGCAGCTTGCTGGCGCTTGCCTTGCTGCTGCAGCATCTCTTCTCACCCTACCGTCTTCCTCTACCTGCATCACACCTTTCCTGCCCCTTCACCTTCTACTTCCCTGACTTTTTTTCTCGTCTGTCCTTCCCAGTGCCTCATGCTTATCCTCTTGGATGCACAGGAGGTTGCATCCTCAAGATGTTTGATAGGTTTATCTTCCCTACCAGGGCAGGGGTATGGGTTGAAGCTCTATCCTCACTGGTCCCAGTGTTTCCGTGGAGCACAGAGATCTCCAAAAATGGTGCCATGAAAAAAAAGGAAGATGAAGGCAAATCAAGGCTTTAGCAGCCTGCTGGTTACCCTCTGAATTAGGAGGAAGGCCTCCAGCTGTTTTTTTGTCCTGCCTTGGCCAAGAGAGTCTACCCAGCAGCCTGGAGGAGATACCCAGCCTGGCTTGTGTGAGCTGGTTTGGGGGATGCTGTGGTGACCCAGAGCTCTCCCTGCGGATTTGTTTACCCTTCTCCGTGGGTGCCTGCGTAGGGCAGTGCAGAGCAGGACAGCCTGGGGGTACTCCTGGCAGAAGGGTCCCCCTTGGCTTGTCCGGGACCTTCTCCTGCCTGTGCCCGAGGCCACTTGGCTTTAGGGGCTCTTTAACATTTGCTGGCTGGGTGGGCAGTCTCGAGTTTGGCAGAGAGCTGTGCTGAAAACCCGGAAACCCAGAGCAGGCTTTGTGTCTTGGGTCCAGAGCTGAGAGACGGAGTGGTGCTCTGGGCTGGGTCTTGCTCAGAAGACATTTCCTTTGATACCACAGGAGCCATTTTGGACCTTTTCTGGTGGCAGCAAAAAGTGGTACGTAGTGGAAAGCTCTGGGAAGGGTTGAAAGCCATGGGCAGCTGGGGGAGAGGAACTCTTACCCCATATGAAATGCTGCCCACCTGCCTCCACCATCTGACTTCTGGAAGAAGCTGCCTAGTAGATAGTCAGATCTCAGCCACCTTCCCTTGGCCACAGATGATGCCCTGGCCCCAGAGTGGCATAGGGACCACAGCTCCTGAGCACGGCCCTCCCTTTCTGCAGGCCCGGTGTGTCTTCCAGCCTCTCCACAGGTCCTACACCCAATCCTTCCCGAACCTCAAACCCATCATCTCCCTGCCGGTCAGGAAGCACCCCCCATGCTCTGGGCTTGCTTCCCACTACGTGTGCTGAGACCAGGGGGACACTCTGAGCCAATACGAGATTTACCCTGTGCCACAGGGACAGGTAATGCAGGTCAGAGCTGCCTGTGACCCCTCCCAAGGGCACACATGTTGGACATGAGTTGGTCCACTCCCTCTTAGAGGTGGAGGTGGGTCCATTTAGGAGAAATCCTAAACAGGAAAATGGACAACATCTGTAGGCATCCAGGTACATACTGATGATAAGGGTATTTATGTTTCAGGAAATCGAAGAGGACAAAAAGCGAGCTGAGCAGGAGGGAATGGCTGTTACCTCCCGGAGACCCAAGCAGGATGGACTCACTATTACCATCACCAAAGCTCACAACGTAAGTGCTGCCTCTCCTTCACCACAGGCCAGCTCTCACTCCAGTCCTACCTCAGCAAAGTGACAGTTCTGAAAGCAGTAGCCTCCACAGCAAAGCTCGGCCAGGCATAGGGCTCCTAAGCCCTTGCAAACAGATGTGAAAATTCTGCAGAGGTGTGTGCTCAGTGTGATTTTAGTCGATGCACATGAATTTCCAGCCATGCCCAAGGCACCTGTACCCAGGCCCGCGGAACTACAAATTCATAGGCGAATGAATGAATGTGTGAACAGGCACATTTGGCTCTGGACGGGTCCCAGGTGTCAGCATCACTGCAGAAACATAGGCAGGTGGATGTGTGTCACTGGGGGCATCCGGAGTGCCTCTGAGAGTGCCCGTAGGCTGGGCAAAGTTGTGGTCAAAGCAAGTAGCCCTTGGTTGCTATGGGGCTTCCCACAGCTGGCGCAAAGCCTGCAAGTCCCACGCTCCCTTCCTAACTGGGCCAAATCTGTGTCTGACAAGCTCTGTCCACCCCTCCCGGCAGTGCGGGGCTTGGTGAACCACCTGGCCAGTCCCACTTTAACCCCTGGGCGAAGTCCTCTGCCAGAGCTCGCGCGGAGCTCGCGGAGCCAGCCCACCCTCCTTGCGTGCAGTCAGTGCTCCTGGGCTGTTAGATCCAGGCCAGCGCACGGCTCGCTTCTTAGCCACGCCCCGGCCCTCGCTTTGCTCCGCAGGTGCGCTGTTGCACACATTTTTCTCTCATACAGGACCTGAAAGATGCAATTACCCAGACTGAACACTATGGACAAGATAGCCCAGCCCTCTCGATGGTGAGCACCACCCTCAGGAGCCATCCACTTGGCTTCCCAGGCCATCTCCATCAGGACTTAGGCTTTCCCGATCTAACTCAGAGTGCTGCAGAAAGAGAGGAGGATGACATTTGTTTCCCATAACTCTGACATTTTAGTCTGAAATGTCAGATTTGTAAGTGCAAAGGATTTTCCAAACCCGCTGTAATTGTGGGTTTCGCTGCTGAGCAGACAACGAGCCCCTTGTTCCCTAGGAATGTCACGGCACCGCGCCGGGCACAGCGAGCGTCCTCAGGGCAAGGCCTGCCTTTCGGTAGCTGGCCTCCCTGTGCGCGTGCAGGTGTGTTTGGGGAAGGGAATCCCACTGGTGAGCCGAGGGGCCTGGATTTGCTAACAGAAGTGATTCACTTTCCAGGACAAAAGGGTGGTGAGTGAGAAATGGGGGAGTCCCTGTCCTACAAGCCCTGGGTTCGGCATTGGCAGTGAGGAGGAGGAGGAGGAGGAGGAAGCAGATCATATGTTCACGTTCAGGATGGGGAAGAGGATGCAGCTGGCCGTTACCATGGACAACAAAGCCAAGGTGAGCAGAGAATAGGATTCCTCTTACACCGCAACCTCTTGACTTACAAAGGGGCTTCTGTTCTGACTCTCACTCGAGCTTTCTGCTCAGCAAGTCCCCAGGTGCCTCATCCCCCAAGGGAATAGTTCCCTTCCCGCTCCTTTTCTCTCATTTCTCAATCCTTCAGCACAGCCACAGTCTTCATCTCAAGCTGCCACCCGCTTCCCTCCCCATTTCTGACTTGCTGGCCTTGCTAAATCTCCCAGCAGCTCCATCCAGCCACACATAGCCAGTTCCCTTTCTGAGAGATCAGTCACCTCATTGCCCTCCTGGGCCACCAGCAGGTTTGTTAAACTGTGCCACTGTGCCTGGAAAGGGGGTGGAAATACGTGGGAGCTCGGACAGATTTAGCTGCATTACTCCCCAGCTATTCCCAGAGAGGCAGTGACGTTTGGTGGTAAAACCAGCAGCATTTCCCTCGGTTACTGTATTCCAGAAAGTCCTAAATGCAGAAGAAAAAACAAAGTGACAAGAGTATCTGTTGCAACTGCCAATGTGATGGGCAGAAACTGTGACCCAGTATTTGCAGACTTAATGAAAAATCGTGCGAGAAGGCAAAAGTAATTAAAAATGCTACTTCATTTTTTAAATCCCAAAGCATCCCCTCCTGGGCACTAGCCCATCCCTCGTGCAGTCTGTGCATCTTGATGTAATGATCCCAGTGGCAGCTTCAGCACGTCGGGACTTATTGCCAGGAAGGGTTTGATAGAACTTTGGCAGTTAGTATTGGCAGCACGGCCAAGGAAGTACGTGCCTGTATGAGCTTCACGCTCTTTTTTTCTTTGCTTAGAGTATATCTCAGGGGACTGGTCTTGTTCTCTCTGGAGTTAGTGAGTTTGGCCCCTGAGATGAATAGGAATGAGGATCAGAAGTGCCACCTTCTCTGGGAAAATGTAGTATCTGCCTGCACAAATGCACCTGTGTGGGCACTCAAGGAAGCTCTCTAGTTAGTGAGTCCCTGGAGGCAGATTATTGCTGCAGGTGGTATTCCTTGATGTTGAATATGTTCTGAAAGAATACAAGAGGTGATCTTACCTATTTATTGATTAAGACTAAGACAGCAGTGAGACAAGGGAAGACACAGCAGGCAGGTGAGCACAGCCCCTTTGTGCTGACCGTGCTGGTGTGAAGGAGACACAAAGCCTCAGCCGGCCTTGCTGAGACAGTGGGGCGCCCGAGGTCAGCTCCCGCCTCCGTCACAGCCGTGCTGGGAAGAGGAAACGGTGGCAGAAAATGGTGCTCCCATGGGTCCCCTTTCAGGCACAGCAACGTGCTTGGCCCGCAAAATGAGAGTGGGCTTTTTTGTACTGAGGTCTGAGCCAAAGGCATTCCCAGGGTCATGAAGCGAAACCCCACCCTTCCTGCTACCCCAGTGCGTTGGGGTAGGAGTGCTGAAAACCTGGGCTGTAAACAACAGGCAGAGAGCCATTTCTCCTGCTGAGGCAGCTTGGAAATATTTTTGTGATTTTGTGCCTTGAATGCCTTTTCATTTCTGTTTCTCTGTGACCTAGTTACCCTTCCTTTCCATGGAGAAATAGGCCACAATCACTGTGCCATTATAAAGTCATTATATGTTACCTTGAAGGAATTGAATCATTTAGGAAATAACGCACCTTTCAGAGTGATTTTTCAGGAGAAAGGGACTGAGGCCTCTCATTTCCTTTGTTCCAGATAGATTTCTGGTAGCGTGGACATCCCCTTCAAATGAAATCTCATTCCAGCATCACCAAACCACCTCCTGATGTAAGGGGGAAAATTGTCTTTTTTCTTAGACGAGGGAGTACATAGAAATCTGACATTCCTCATTACTGACTGAACTTTCCCAATGAAATACTTGAGACTTTCCTCCAAGGTTTCTCATGGCCGTGTAGCTCTGCATGGGGGACTTATATTTGAAGCAATTACATTTGCAGAGTGAGCGGCTCTCGCAGACAGACTGTGTCCCCTGGAGCCGTTTCCATCATCTACAGCTCAGAATTCAAGCCCAAGATGGGGATTTGTATTAGCGCAAAGCACTGGCAGCTAAATCACATTGCTGCCTTAAACTCCGTGCCAGTGTTTTTCAGCATGGACAATTAGTAGACCTCTGAGATTTTTCAGCTGGAAATGCAGACCTCGGTGGAAACTCCCCATAAGGTCCCTGCTGTACGGTGTCTATGAATTTGCTTGCATTAAGCACCTTTCACAGGGTCTCCTGAGCGTTGGTGTAAAGCACAACCCAGCAGCCTTACTTGATGACAGAGGAAAACTGATTTATCGGTGAATGTTCCAGTGGCATCAATCCAGAACCTTCCTTTAGTTACTTTAAATATAGTTCTCAAAACGGATGAGTAGGACGAGCATAGGACTGTAATGGGTGAGAGGGAAGAATTATTAGGATTTGGACAAAATTGTATTAAATATCATGTGAAGTACAAGCTTATTTGTTGCTGCTGCCCTGTTAAGCATCCTCTGGGCTGCTGAAGATTAAAAGAGGGTAGATAACTTGCTTCAGCTTCCCAGTGAGCAGGTGTCCTTGGAGAGACTTGCTTGGTGATACTGGGATGACTAACTGGGCCTCACCATCCTTCCTCTGACCATGGCAAGGTTCCAGCGATGGAGTAGCTGGGCTGTGCAGAAAACCATTGACATCCAATCCTAAATACCACAAATCATTGTAAAGCGAGAAGACCCAGAGGAAAGTCAGCTGGAAAATTGCACAAACTAGATGGAAGTCCAGGGTTTTGCTTTGTTCCCCACGTTCTTTTCCCTGACACTCCTCAGGCGGGTGTTTTTAACACTACCTTTGCAATCTGGGACATGCCTCAGACATAAGATGGGCACTTCTCTATTTACAGTTTCTTGGTGAAGTACTACAAGGGAAGCAGTGCAGTTCTGTCTGACTGCAGCTAAATAGCCAGTGCCAGAGTCCCACAGCTCCTGCGGGCAGTGAGTGAGGCGGGACAGGCCCTGTGGAGGGGAAGGGGTGGCTCTGCCAGGCACTGCTGCTCCCCGGGCCCTGCCCTCTGTTCCCCTTGGCTCTGCACGGGCGCATTCCTCATCTGACATCCCTCGTCTTGGGAGCTAGCCCACCGAGGACCGGGATTTCCCAATGTGGGACGAGCAATCTAGGAAATGACTGATATTGTTAAAATAATTAAACAAGCGAAAGAAGACACATGACGGCACATTAAGCAGAATGTGCCTTCAGGCAATGCATAGTAGCCAGAAGCGCTATGGGGAGCGAGGGAGGGAGGGAGAGAAGGTATTACCTAGAAAAGCCAGTGGTCTCCCAGCCTGTATGTGTCTGGCTATCACAGCTCTGCTAAATACCTATTTCCTGTATCAGCCTCCGAGTCTTCCTTGCCATCTGCTCAATAAGCTGCAGGGTTTAATGGCTTTGCCAACGCGCCAGCCTTCCCACTGAGACTTTTAGCAGCTAACAGCCTGAGGAAGGGGCCGCCTCCCGGTAAACCCAGCAGTGTACTTTGAGGCTCCTGTCCTGCTCCTGTATCTGGGCTCCTCTATCTGGGTACGAGGTCCTCTGCATTGGTTCGCAGGTTTTCAGATAGTGGCTTTGCTGTCGCTTGCACTCGGGGCCTATGTCCCTCCCCAGGAAGGACTTTCTCAGATGAAGCCATCTTCAAAAATACCCGCCCAGTGCTGGGCCTCCCAGGCAAGAGTTATTTGTGACCATGTTATTTGTCTAAAGGATGGCCCGTCACCATCTAAACACTGAAGAGCTCTAGGGAACAGCTGTTGACTTAAGCTAGAATTAATGTTTGATGTCCAAGTTACGGACTAATAGCTTGCTGTTACCTTGCTGAGCCATCACTGGGCTTATTTTCTTAATAAAAAAAATCAGTAACTAGAATGCTGAACACCTCCTATCAGTGCTCTGTCTAGGGCAGAGCAAGCCCAGCTCTCCAGTTCATTAACTAACCTCAGCAGTACAGCCTAGGATTACTGTACATGCCTGCTCAGGGCTTAAAGGAGGAAAGATGTATTGCCCTGAATGTCCCAGGAAACTCTGGATTATGCCTGGAGCAAAGATATTTCCTGGGAATAATAACCATTGAAGAACAAAGCGATGTACAGCTTCAGCACCGAAGTACCTGCCAGGCTGGAGCGATTCGGGGGTTCCAAAGCAAAGCCACTGTATATCAGCCTCTGTAGGGAGACGGGACAGCAAGCAACCAAGAGCCTGTTCTGCATGGCACAATGTGCCCGGCTGCCTTCAGAGGATGTCAGCAGATCTCAGTTCTTCCCCAACTGTATTACAGTCGTGCAGGACTGGGCCCTGTGCAGGAGGGTCCTACTTGAGGCACTCCCGTGATCCCCAAGAGCTTTGCTCTTACAGTGGGAGGACACCGTCCTCATGGGGACTGTTTGCACACTGAGGAAACTGCAGCGCCTCGCTTGGGCAGCAGAGTTCCTCGGTGGCAGCAGGCAGCCTCCTTGGCTGGAGGGTTGCTGCCAGCGAGGCAGATGCTGGGGAAAAGAAAGAGATTCTTTTCGTTGAAAATTGCTTTACAGATTGCTTTGGGCAATTGTCCAGATTTCTCTACTGAGCCCTCCTCCCCAGAAGATGTGAGCGAGGAATGAGTTTTTAGAAGAGGAGAGGCTGGTGTGGGGAGAGAAAAAAAGAGAGGTGCAGTCTTGTATACACCAACTCCAAAACAGGGAGGCTGTATTTGTCCCCGTTGTGACTCCACTGACATTTCTGGGGTTAAGTCACAGACCCATGATGTGTAGAGGGCCTCAAAAAACTGCTAGGCACTTTTCTTCCATGTCTTCCACACATAAGAAAGAGTTTAGTTTTCCTTACAAAGGGGAGCTGTGAAGCACATGCAGTGATTCTTATCACTTCATCCTTGCTGGCTGTGGGGGAAAGTTTAAATAGGAAGGCTCAGGTTTTCAGAGCGAATGACAAGATTTCAGTTTTCACTGCCTTTCCATCGCAGTGGGAAGTGTTTGTTGATATATCTGGAAGACACATGATTCAGTTAGCGTAACTTTGCAAACTACTGTGTAAGAAGTGTCCATTTATATAGTCTTTAATGGAAGAGTTAAATAAAACTGCCTTTTCCTGTGTTTGTCACAAGGTAAGAGCACTGGCATGGCCCATGAGTGCTCATACACAGTAGCTTCCTAAAATGACCATGTTAATACTGTATTTCTGAGCTCCTACATCATCTCAGCGTAACTGCCAACATGAGTGAGACCAGAGGATACTCTTGTGGCCACAGACATTGCCCCATAAACCCAGAGGGGATGACAGAAGAGATTTGCAGCTTCAAATTATCCAGCCCAGCTCTGTGGTCTGAAATGCAAGACCCAGACAGTTTATTCAAAAGGTTAATTTTTCTTCCACCCATATTCATTAATACTGATTTGCACTGACATAAAGAAAAACCACGTTGGTTTCTTTGACTACAAGCAGGAATCCTATGTTGACCATTCTAATTCCAGTCTCCGGTTTCAGTGAAATTTAGGAATAAAATATATGAATCATAGAACACAAACAGGATTTGAATTATTGTTTTAGTTTTAAAACATCCTGTGTTTGTATTGACTAATAGCTCTGGCAATGGAAATACGTTACCTTTGGACATGATGCGATTCAGTCGTTCAGAAGCAAGTGCCGCTCCGCTTAAAAGCCAAGACCTAAGTGCTTGTGAGCTTCATAGCTCCCCGATCCTGAATTCTGGTCTGTACTACCTAGCTCTAGTTGTAGAAAAGCTAGAGCTGCAGAAAACAGGCAAAATTACTAAATTCATTCTTGTGTATTAAATTCATTACTTGCATACACCTGCACACATGCCTGTGTGCCTGTACACACATATACAGGTGTAAAACCCGAGTACGTTCTACGTCACAGTTGAAGCAGGCTACAGGCTTGGACACGATAATAGAACCACAGAGTAGCTGAGGTGGGACGGGACCTCTGGAGGTCATTTAGTCTGATCCCCTGCTAAAGAGTTCTCTTCCAAGTTATCTCACACCTGCTCATTTCCTTGTACAACAGGAAGTCCTTACTGATGTTCCTGTGTCCACACAAATCAGTCAGGTCTCCCGGGCTCCCTTCCCCTTCCAGACAGCTTCCTGCAGCGTCCTGCCTGCCAGGTCCCTGAACAGCTCCACGTCTGCTCTCCTGAAGCCCATGGTCTCTGGTGTGCTGCTTGCCTTACTGCTCTCCGGCTCCTAAAATCCGCTGTCTTCTGGCTGCTGCTGCCAAAGCTGCCCTTGACCTTCACACCTTCAACCAGTGCTGGCTTTAGTTTAGTAATCGGGCAGTCACTTACTAAGCTGCAGTAATGCAATCACTTGTAATGCTGTGACTGCAACGGGATGTGTATGCCCTGTTCATGGAGAGGGAGTAAAGCTAGAATTTAGAGCAGTTTAGCTTCTGGTTTGGACTTTCTGGCTCTGCCTGGTCTCTGATAAACTCATATCATTCTCAAGACCGATGCATAGACTAAAACCTTTAAAACAGCTCACAGGGTTTATAGGTATGGGGGACTTTTCCAGTATATATATCCTGGCTGCAGGTAAAAGTACACCTAAATGTCTGGCTATGGGAGATGCCAAGACAGTTGTACTCCACATTTAAATGATTGCCTATTCTCTTGGCTGTCAGATTTTACTCTCTCTGGAAAAACATCCTGGCATCTCTAGGGATGGCTCACAGATGTTGGTCCTCAGCAGCAGCCACAGTAGGAGACTGCCCTGACACAAACATAGAGAACAACATGGAAAGTACGGAATGGCACTGAGCAGATTGGCAGCAGATCCTTGCTTTGAACGCAACATGTGGCTTCATTTATTTCAAGAAAAGCAGAAATAGCAAAGGTCCTACTAAGGGCAGCAAAACTTGTTAGGAGCTACAGCCGAAACCTAAGCCCAGAGCTGTACATACTCAAGGGAATGTATAAAAAGGTTCCCACCGTGTCCACACGGCTCTGGCAGACAGAGCCAACGGCAGTGCAGGGACCCACTCCTCCTCTTGCATGCATTGGCCTAACCCAGGAACTGTCTCTGCTGAGACAGCAACATTACACAGATGTGAAAGAAGAATAAACAAGAGACTGAAGGTCTGATGCTGGAAATACTCCAGGACCTCCTAAACCATTTATCATGTGTTAGGAAGCTCGATGACTGGACAAGCAATAAAAAAGGTCTTGCTGACGGAGGCTGTCTAGAGCAAGGCTCCCCCCATGCTAACATCTGCACTTCTGGCAGAGCCAAGAGAAGATGAGGCTAATGCAGGACATCTTGATGTCATATGTCATGGCAAACCCACTGATGCTTGCAAGACTCCCGTACAAATCAGAGGTCAGTGTGCGCTGTTTGTTTTTGAAACCAAGTTCGTAGCAACAAAGAGTTCCCAAGTTTCACGGAAGTTTACTTGGGATTTTGAGCTCCTTTGAAATCAAGACTCCAGTATGCGTGGAAGTCCAAGGAGAAAAACAGAGAAAAACATACCATCCTTTAGAGAGGGAAGCTTCTGAGGTTTGTTCATCCCTGGTAAATTCAAGCAGAGGAATCATACAGATGAAAAGAAAAAGATCAGAGATAAAGATGGAGATGACTTATTAAGTCTCTCATTTCCTTGTAAGGCAAAAATAAAAAGGCACATGATGGAACTGAAAGATGATACTTTTAAATGAGAAAAAGTATGTATTTTTGCACAAAAGATGTGCTCATTTTGTGGAAGTGATGGCTAAGGGCACTGGCACAGCTCAGCCAGCAACAAAGATAATTAACAAAATAAGAACCAGATGTAAATCCATGCAATGAAGTCATGAACTGATACAGACAGCTGGAAATAATATCTGAAAGGGGTAAACTGCCCTTGTTCAAGGAGTTTATGTATCAGTTTTCTAAACTATTCCACTGCTGAATAAATCGTTCCAGAAATATGAATGCACAATGACTAAGAAGATGATAAATTATCAGGTGTTAATACACTTCAGGGTAGTAACTCCTTTGTGGGCAAGGTTGGAGAGAACACCACTGTTCCCCTTCTCTTTCACCCTCTAGGCTTCTGCTCCAGCGTAGCCTCACATTTTATTGGGACATGTTGTTTGGCGAGAGGACAACTTCACATTTGTTTCAAAGACAAATTCAAGATGGCTCGCCTGTCTAAAATAAAAATGTCAATCAGTGTTCATGCTGCAAAGCATCGGAACAGGGTAAATCACACCCTACCTAAGTTGTGCTCAGTTAAACATGCCTATGTACTATCCCATATCCCTTCAAGTAGGGTGGTGGCTCTATAAACCACAAGGACTGACTATCCAGCTCAAGTTTCTGTTCTGCCAGACCAAAACCCTTTGCAGATTGGGGATGGCTGCTCTCTGAGGACGGGCACTGCACCGGGCTCACAGGGGTGTTGTTAACTCATCCGGTCCTTTCCAGGGCAAGCGGATCGTCAGTGAGAAACGCGCTGAGTGCTTCCCTGGCCCAGGCAGAGTGCCAGACCTGAGCGAAGAAGAGACAGACCACTTGGTGGCTTTCCGCCGGGGGAGAAGGATGCAGATTGCCATCACCATGGACAACAAGGAAAAGGTAAGCGCGTTGCGAATGACTGGACTGCAGCGGCACCCGCTCATTGTGCTGGCCTGGAGACAGAGCAGGAGCTAGCCCAGCACCAGGACACTGGGAGACACTATATAGTGATAGTCTGGAGCTTATCACCATAAAACTCTCCGGCTTCCATCACTGTGAAAGAGGAAAGGCTACAGTCCTTCCCTCTCTGTGATCCTAGCTAGAGCTAGCAGGCTCTCAAACATACTGGGTCCATAAGAAACACTGGATGCTGTTTTGGGAGGATTGGTGAAAGCACTGCCAGATTTGGGGCATGAATCTCACCTCCTGTCTCTTACCAACTTCTTTTTGGGGCCATACACCAGATTGGGTCAGGAGCACTGTCCTCTTGACTCACTGCACGACTTAAAAGTTAACAGAGCTGGGCAATATCTGCTTTGAACCCAAGTCCTGCTGTGCCTGGCCACAACCTACTGGGTGAGCTGGCTGAACTTTGTTAATCTTTGAAACATATTTCAAATACTTCTTTGCAAATACCTTCCTCTTTACACACACCGAGGCATGTGATATTTTCCTATTTGAGAGTTTGCACAGATAAGTAAGAATGCCTGCAGCAAACAGGGTCAGCAAAGACTATGAAGGAAAACAACACTTAGTGTAGTTGCCAAACACACCCAGGAACGCTGGGAGACCTGTGCAGCACCCTCTCTGGGACAGCAGCCAACTGTCTCCTAGCTGCCCACGTTAATCTTCAGCTTCTCCTCCTCCCCAGAGTTCGCTTAGCCTCTGAAAGCCCATGTGCCCCTTTCTCTTGGCTACCAAACAGTTTTTTGAATGCCACAAACCTACAGAGGCTGCCTGATTGAGCGTCTGTTTGCCAGAGGTTCACGTGGCAGATGTCACCCATTTCAGTCGAGGCCTCATGAACACACCTAGACATGAGGAGGGTGACATGACCGTGCCTGGGCTGTAGCTGGCCTTGAGGCTGTCAGATGTCATTCTGTGAGGTGCCGGGCAAGCGTCTCCACTTATGCTCTTGACAGGCTTGTTTAAATACTTGTCTCTGAGGTCAGCAAGGCTGGCGCTGTGCTAGGAGAGAGCAGCAGGAGGAGTGCCTAGATTTTGGCTTCAGAGCCCAAGCCCTGTTTTAAGTGTATGGACAGCCCTGGAAGAGGTCACCTCTCTTATGCTTTCATTACGGAACGTGAAATTTGAGGCTGAGGGTCCGCGTACGTGGTTTTGGTGCTGCCTTGCTCATACGGGCCCCAAAGCAATTCGATTCAGAGTGTTGATGAGAGCAGGCCTGCAGCTGCACTGGCTCAAAGCCACGTCTGCCCACATCTTCTTACATGAACCACTGAAGAGCCGATGCTTTGAACCGCAGGCTGGCAAAGAGGGTGTGAAGTCCCTAATGCCTGAGAGATTTGATTCTGGTGATTCAGCAGAGGTTGGTGTTTTGGGTTGTGCTCCTGCTACTTTCAGCTCCCACTATGCTACCATTCATTTAACTTAATTCCCAATGAATGCAATTACCTCCATATAGCGGTGCAAGGAGCTCACAAAACTCCACAATCGCTCCTTTCCTTGACTGTACATAGCCACAGTGGTCTCCTTCACACATCTTGGGTGAGAAGGTAATCCTGATAATCCCCAGGAATGCAAACAACTCTATGCTGCTCCTCTTCAGATACCAAAGTTCATTTAAATCTTCCATTTTTTTCCCCCTTAATCTAAAGCCAGCCGCTCCGTTGGCAGAGGGTAGGCCTGAAGCTCGGGCACTGTTCTAGCACCAGCGGGCTGTGAAGGAGGCGAGAGGGAGGCCGTCCACAGGGAGAAGGGTTGTGCAGAGCCCTTTGGTGCTTTCACGCCATGGCTGAACAAGAGAAGGGTCTGTCAGGAGCGCAGGAAAGCCACAGAGGCGTCATATAACTCTAGTGATCGAATAACACCACCAAGGAGCAGTATCTGCCCTCAGCATTACTTAAGACTGAAAAGAAAGATTAGTTTTGCTTGATCACCTGGTCTTCTGGCTGGACAGACCGTCTGGCTCAACAGCAATCTTGGACTAATGTTGCTGGCAAGACCCATTTAGCAATGGCATCATGCTTCTTGCTGGCACAGAAAAATTGTCCCCTGCTTTCTGTTGCTGAGCTTTGAAGCGTGCCTCCCCCAGGCTCTTGCAAGCTCAGAAGGAGCAGAAGGGGACCTCACTGCTCCCTGGGGGCAGAGTGCTTTCAGGGACCACGCGCTCTGCCAGCTGGCACGGGAGGCAGGGAGCAAGCACAGGCCTTCCACCGAGCACACCTCCCACGGCTGGGAAATGGCGGCACCGGAACACCGTGCTAATGAGCTTATCATAAAATGGGCTTTTGTGGGAGTATTTGTTGTGGTTCTTTGGATTCCTCTTATAATTTAGAAGAAGCGTTCGAAACTCTAGTTTCCAATACCTATTACCAGCTGGATATGTTTCAGAGTCCAGCTGAGCTGAGATTTCCTTATTCCTAGGGATTTCCCTAGACTAATCAGGCCCTGTTCCATCCCTACTTAATGAAAATATCTTCATATTAACATTTTAATTGTGCAACCTCAGACAACACCTACAACAGGCCAGACAAAAACCAGCTCTCAGAACACAAGCACCTTACAACGTGACAAAGGGATGTGGCTGCAAGAGTTAAATGGTTGGATTTCACGGTCACCTCTGCAAGCCGCTTTCTTCCAGCCGCCCTTGATCACCCTTTTCGCAGGATCAGTGACAGAAGCAGATGGGGCCTGAAGTGACAGGTCATGCTGGCATCTCTCACATCGTGCCAGCTTGGGCTGGGTGAGTCAGGGGAGATCTGGTCTGGCCCACCCTGTCACTTCAGCTGTTCCTAAGCTGCGTAAAGGTTTACTGTTTTAAACTAGGACTTCTTTTTTCTGATAGCGATAGTGCTTGAAAAACTGAAAGCTGGCAAGTCTGTCTCACATGCTGCGCCTCAGAGTGATGTGTTTCTCCAAGAGGCGCTGGAAGACTGCAGTGCAGAGAGCAGATCAGTTAGTAATACCAAAATGTATAAAACTTCCATTAAGTAATTTTAGCCTGCAGAGCTCAGCGTGTGTCACAGGGATGGCAATTCATTTTGGAAACGGACGCCGAATCCCACCAGCACTGGTGGGAATCTGAGCACCCACAAACCCTGGCAGCCCTGGCCTTCAGTTCCCCCCACGTAAGCAGGGTTGTAGCGTGCCTCTGCCACTCGAGCTGCAGTGACGACAAGCGCGTGAGCAAGGCTGAGTGGCTCAGCGCTGCATCACTTCAGGAAAACTGGTAAACAGGGAACCAGCTGGTAAACAGGGAAACGTGCCCCGGTGGGCTCTGCTGCTCAAAGCCAGCCTAGCGTGGCACAGAGCTGGGACCTGCCAGCGCGGGCCATGTGCTAGCAGGAGTGGGAGTGCAGCAGCATTTGCACCAGTACCACACGCTCTCAGGGCAGCCAGCAGCACTGCGACAGGGAAGGAGCAGCAGACCAGGGAAGCCGACGGTCATCCCTCCCCTCCTGTGCTCACCAGCCCCCAAGTTAGAGGCCTCCTCTCCCAAGAACAGCATCTTCCTCCATGACTGGCTTTTTCTTGCTTGTATTCTAATCTTTTTTTTTTTTTTGGAGTCCATCTAAACTTTATCCCCCACAACATCTCCAGGCAGGAGCTGCAGTTAAGTGACGAGCTGTGTTGAAACATGCATCCCTTCTTTTCCTTCAGACTTGTTACCTGATAACTCCATTTGCTGTCTCTGCGTCATGGGAAGCAGCGCATAGATCATCCCCTGCTCACTTTCCCAAAGCACAAACAATTTTATCGACCCGTTACACATCTCCCCGCAGCCATCTCTTCTGCAGGCTTAAGAGGCTGACCCTATTTAGACACGTCTGGTGAGGAAGTAGCTCTATATTTTCGATCACTCTCATTGCCCTCATTTGTGCCTTTGTTATTTTTACTATATTCTTTTAATACAAGAAGACCAGAACTGTATGTGGTATTCAAGCTGTGGGCTCTTGTGGATGTACTCAGTGACATTAACAATGTTTCTGGCTTGTTCTCTGTTCTCCTAACAACTTTGCATTTTCTTTCCTTTTTTTTTCTAAATAATTGAGCTAACATTTTCAGAGAACTAGTCACAATAAGACCAAAATTTCATTCCTGAGTGTTAATCGTAGTTCAGGCTTCATTACTGTGTGCGTATATATAAGAAGGGGCATTTTTCTCCCTGTGAGTTATTTTGTATTATTGATATTGAATTTCATCTGTAATTTTATGATGCAGGCGTTCAATGTCAAGAGATCTTTTGCAGCTCTTTCCTGGCAAATTACATTCTTTGCCCTGGATGATTTAGTATCATCAGCAAACTGTCATCTCTCTATTCAGCTCCTTTTCCAGACCATTTATGAGCATGTTGCGCAGCACATGTTCCAGTGGCACACCCCTGCTAATCTTCTACCATGGAAACTGGCATTTTCTTGCCACTTTTTGTTTTCTATCCTTTAATTAGTTGTTAATCCAAACGAGAAACTTCATATTCATTCCCAAATTGATCAGCTACTAGGAAAGCCTGATGGGTTATCAGTGTCGTCATCTGAGTAGCTGTGTGTTAGGACCTGAGCTGAGACCCCCAATTCAAAGATTAGATTTCAGTCTCCCTTATTACCCCAGCACAGTCCATCCTTTGGGGTTTTTCGCCTCATGCCCCAGCTGGTTCCCTGCTCATTCTGGGTTATTTGTGTTCTCCTACCCACGGAGGCCTGTGGTGCCTAGGAGAGAGGATCACCCCTGTCACTCCCCCTTCGGTAACATCCCATAGCCTGGTTACTGTCAAATTTGCCTCCTCCTCCTCTCTGCATTTGCCACATTTATCCTATTAAAACATTTGATGGGCATCCTCATTATCCCACATTTTTCTCTTATTTTTATTCATGATGAAATTAAATAAAAGAAAAAAAAAGACTCCCATTCTTGCTACCCTTGGTGCTTCTAGCTAGCACCACCTTGTCAGCCCAAGACCTCATTGCAGCTGGCAGCGCACAGCTGTGGCAGAAGCTGCCAAAGAGGAAATGCAAGGAAAAAAAAGCTGTTCTCACGATTTTCTTTTCAGAAACAGCCCCAGTGCCTTACATTACCCTGCCCTCTTGAAGCCTACTTTTTTCTACCAGTGAAAGCCTCTTTCACTCTGTTAGCACAGAGGGCTGCGGGACCAGATTGTCCTGTCTCCTTGCAGGATGAATCGGCCTGAGCACATCACTCCACTGATGCAACCTCACGGCCTCCAGCACTGCTGCTGGCTTGGAAGTGCCACATCAGGGCCCTTTCTTCCCTTTCTTCAGCCCTTGCCTGGCTGCCCCTAAGCCTGCACCAGGGCTCTCCCTGCAAGCAAGGCTGGGGATAATGCCTAATGTTTAGCACCAGTTTTCTTAAAAAGCCACTCCATGCTCTGGCAGTGTTTCAGGATCATTAATACATTAGAGCTGCAAGCCAGCAGTCCGGGACCAGTGGAGCACAATGGTTAATTAGCAGGTTACAAATGATCTTTTAAATGGACAGTTGATAGGGCTTCAGGGCTTTTAAATTGTCCTTTTATTAACAGAGCTTCCCAGGATGGTATATCAGAAACATCTGTAATCAAGAAACACTAAAGCTGCTTGCAGGGACTTACACAGATGAGTCTTGACTCTGGTGCTTCCATAGGAAAGGAACCAAACCTGTGGCGGGAGAAACACTTGCTTTTACATTGCAGATGGGAGGGGAAGATAGGCAGAAAGGGGGGCTGAGAAGTCTTTACCTCCCTTCAGGCAGCACAATTAGTAGGCAGATTTTTCAAAAGAGTTAGAAAAAAAAATCCTCACATGTACTAGTTTCAAAAATCCTGCCCAGCAGGGGATCTGAGCCCTGGAAAACCAGCTCTAAGCTCTCACAAAACTCTCCTCCTGCAGCAGAAATGCCGGTTCTGGTGCCGACACGTGCCTGGAGAAGTGGGTACCAAAAGGTTAATTTAACACATCTGCTGGTACTTATTTTTGAAATAAGAAGACAGTGAAGTAGCCCAGAGATGTTGAAGCCTGTCAAACCTTTTGGTTAGGAGAACTGTTAGTACAAAACAATGATTAAGAGGGCTGGATAATAGCATCAGCATTGTCACCACTGCACGTTAACGCTGACTGGGTATAGGCAGGTCGTGATGTCAGACAAACCCCGTGGCAAGAAGCATTTGGGATCCCGGGGCCATATCCTGGTTAGGAGCAGGCGCTGTCCCACCCCGGACCATTCTGTGGCTGAGAAATTGAGAAATCCTTGCATAAATCTCAGGATAAACAAACATAATCTTCTCTGCCTACTTTAGGTTTTGGTTCCCTCACATCTCTTCCCCTGCTGTGCAGGAACAGTTAAACTATGAGATGATAAAGTCATTGTCATATTTCATAATTTTGGGGGCGGAGAGGAGGAAGGAGGAGAAAAACATGTTTTGCTTCCCCACAGCCTGGGTGTGTCATAACAGACTAACAGCAGCTTTAGGGCAGCACGGAGAAAATGTGAAAATCTCCTTCTGAGCTGGAGCGAAAGAAAACCTAACCATGTTCTCTTCACTGCACTGCTCAGACCTGCTTTCCTGGTGGAAAAGAATGAGATTTTTTGGTCCTCTCTGTTTTCACAGTGCCCTTTGAGAAGCAAAAATAGAAGCAGAGTAAGGAAAAAGGCAGCCTGGCTTTGAGTGAGGTGTGTAAAAGGATGGCGAGTTGTGCAGCATCCCTGTGACAGAGCGCTACGTGAAGAGCTGGTGCTCAACACGCGGCAGCCTGCGGGGTGATGTCTCAGCGCAGGAGTTGCATCTTCTCCGGTGTCCCACGCTGCAGCCCGGTCCCTCAGCCGGGCCGTCCCACGTTTCCCGGGCACAGGCTCGCTCTTCGCTGCTCCTTGGCAGCCGGGGCTGAAGTCAGACTGTGCTGGGCTGCAGACAGGCAGAGGCACGCTGCTCCCCCCACAGCTTACGCACACCCTGGCTCAGTGCTCCGGCTGTGCGGATGCTCCGGCTTTCCGGTTCCCGTCTTTGGGGACACAATCAGGCATTGTCAAGGGTCCAAACCGAATCATTCTTTGCATGAGCTTGCATGAGAAATATGCAGACTCAGATGGAACAATAAGCACACCCATGCAGCTCCCTGCCTCAGTTTCCCCACCAGTTCTGAGCTGTCCTTGGCATTTCTGAGGCAATCAGTGCTCCTTCTCTTGTGTCTCTCCTCCCACACAAGGTTTCCCCAGGGACGGAGGGGCTCCAGCTTTCTGCAGCAGCTGGCTCCTTTGTACACTTTCTAAAATGGTTTCTTTTACAGCTGCTTTAAAGGCTAAACATCCATCTGCACCTTGCTCCCCAGCCAGCCTCCTCAGATAAACAAAGTTTCCAGGTTTCTGCTGGTTTAATCTCTCTATAAATGCAAAGTCTCAGTCTGGAGCTGCAGAGACTAGTTAGATCTGTTGCTGCTAGGTTCTGCAAATGGGGCTGCACAAGCAGCTGACTTAGAGCCTGGAGGGAGCATTTTTAGTTACATAAGTTTTTGCAGCAACATTTTGAAATAAATACCCACTATCATCTTTCACCATATCCTGGCCATTTTGCAACAGGTCAGGATATGGTGAGGGACGGCTTCTCTCAGTACAGACTTCTCTGCACTTTTTCCCCAAATCTTTGCTGAGAAATCCTAGGACAATATAGCTAACATCTTCCTGATTTCCAAGGATCTGTTTACACAAGCTTCCCCTTGTCCTGGAGCTACACCAGCTTCATGCCAGTCAGACCTGGGAAGTTGTCGTGCACTGAGGGAAATGTCCGTGACACACTTGCACCTGCCTCAGATGCAGCACATGCAGAAAATCCCCCAAAAGATGGCCCCCATCTCGCTCCCTGCCCCTTCCCCCTGGGCACACAGGGGCAGGCTGCAGCAGGGATGAGTTGCCTTGGGAGGCTGGGCAGAGCCAGCAGGTATCAGGACTGGTATCCCGAGTTTCCCGCAGCCAGCCCCGTAATGCTGGGCTAAACCTGGGGCTGGCAAATCACTGGAATAAAAGTCCTGTTTCCAGCCTGGGTTGGACCTCACCGCATGGATGCTTTCTGGAACGGCTGACGCGGCAGTTTGTGCTGTGACTTTCCTCTTTGTGTTTTAGTTTTGCTTGGCGGTGCAAAATGGCAGCGTGATAATCTCAGCCCCACACGCTCCCCAGTCCCGTAGCAGGGCACGAGGGGGCCTGCGGGGCTACAGCACTCTTGGGGCCTCTCTGCTCATGGCAGCGTTTGTGCGAGGCAGCCCTGGGGCTGCCATGTAGGGTTACAAACCGGGGGGAGGCCACCGTGATAAATGCTGTGCCACTTGGCAGTCGCCCTCCTGCAAATCACGTGTGTGGCAGCGCCTGGGTGGGAGTGGGAGCCACTCATACAGGCGTGCGGCCGCCCCAGGGCAGAGCCCTGGGCCAGCACCGACCCCCTGCCCTGAGGGGCTCAGCAGCCCTCCTGGTGGCACCCCGACAACACTGTCTAACCAGGGCAGAAAGCCTTTCTTAAAAGATATTTATGCTCTGCAGACTATTTTGCTAAGACCCACTGTGATGCCACCCTGGCCTCTGACTTGGCTGCATCTCTATTATCAGTCCCACAGAGGGGCAGAGAACTGCCTGGCCCACGGCGTGCCTCGTGTTTAGTGTCTGTAGCTCATTAAGATGGAGGGGCTAATTTTCACCTCCAGGGGGCTATCAGCCCTAGAGCAGAGGTAGTAATCTAGTGCCAATCTGGTGGCAGCATGGCTAAACCCAGGAAGCAGAGACAGACCCCAGAGAAGGGCACCGTGTTTGACAGGGACAAAAATCACTCCCAGCTTTACCATGCTGGCTTCTACCTGCATCTGAGATGGACTGCCAGCTCTTGTACAGTTGAACCATAACCTGGGTCTTTGGCCCAAATCTGAAAAGGTACCTGAAACTTGGTCTGCCTTGGGGAGAAACGGGGCCATACAGGACACCTCGCTGCCTCTAGTTTGGGAGGAGGAGGGACCTGTGGGAATGCATCCCTTTTTCATGCTTTTCTCATACATCCCTTACTTTCTGACTTCTTTTTTTCCACATCAGTTTGATTCAGGGCCCCAGAAACCAATCTTTGCCCTTTTGCTGACCTTTTCTGGGCAGTTCTTACAAGTCCTGATGAGCACAGGGTCAGGCACTGACTCCCCTGCCAGGAGACCTCCTTGAAATAATTCCTGTGTCCGTGCTCTTGCAGGCAGAGGAGAGGAGAACAGCAGAGAAGCGGAGATCGGACAGTGACAGAGGCCCAGAAAGTGAGCATGGCCGGAAGGTGAGTGGGGCCCTGTGTCCCTTTGGGGGGACCCTTGTCTTGGAAGAGGAAACCGGTAGGATGTGCCTCCCCACCAGTAAGAGTCACCTCAGCCCTAAAGGAAGCAGCAGTGTGCTCTGAGGTGGTCCCCGCTGTTCATCCCTCTCGTCATCCAAAGCTCTGCTGAGCAGCTAACACACCTGAAGCAAAGGACCTGCCCTTCCTACCTCACTGGGTCTGCTGAAGTCCCCAGCACGGCAGCAGGGGCGGCGCAGAGGAGAACGCGCTCACCCCTGCAGCAGCACAGCCCCAGCTGGGGGCTCTCCCAAAACCATTTGCTTGTGGGTTGAAAGGCTCAGGCTGTGTTAGCTACAGCTCCTCACTTCAGCAGAAGCTGAGTAGGATGGAGGTAAATTAAAGCACAGGCCTTCCCACTGACTGCTTAATGCAAACCCTGGAGGACATGCTGGCTCCCCTGAGCCTGCAGATGCTCTTAATTAATGGAGCACAAATTGAATAGCCCCACCTCAGTGTGATTCATTAGGAGGACACAGATGGGCTCTTAAGCATTAATTCCAGCTGAACCCCCCAGAGCAGAAAAGGGGAGCAGGACAGCCCTGTGGTCTAGCTAACCATGGCTATGCTGCAACTGGGATGAGCCCCCAGTCAGGGACCAGCTCCTTCCCCCTGCAACTCTGCAGGCCCCACAGCTGCTTCTGCATCTACCCCCAAGAGCATGTGGGCATCAGCCTTGGTCTTGCCCTCACTTTTGTCTTCCCCTTTGCTCCAGGACAAGGTAATGGCTCAGAGCGCTTTCCTCACCCACCAGCTCGGGAGGCTGAGCCGTGCTCTCTAGCTGTGTGACACTCGGCTTTTGTGCTTCTCCTCTGCAGGAGTGTCAGGGCAGGACCCCCTGTGCCTTACTGTGCTGTGGGGCTGGAACCTGGGGGGGACACCCCCAGGCCTGTGCCCCAACCCAGGGCTGAGTGTTTGCCCTTGTTTTGTCCTGGGTACCTGTGGGGCTCTCATTGCTCATTTCTTGGGTCTGCAGCTTCAGGTCCCCCAGCTGCTGCCAGTTGAGGAATGGGGGAGCAGTTACTGCCGCCCCATCCCCAGCCCACACAGGTGGGTCTCCTTGGTAACAGGGCTTTCAGTCACTCCTTCCCTGCTGCTCTGCTTTTATCAGCAGTGCAACGCTGAGGAGGAGTTAATTCCTGTTTGGGGAAGGGGTGAGGGTGGCTGGTGTGGAAGGGCATGTGTATGAAGTGATGAATTACCCGCTGGTAATTAGCACCCTAGGACTCAACTCTGTGCTAAGCTGGTCCCTACGCAGTGTTGCTTGACAACACACCGTGGCCAGTTGGCTCCTGATTCCACCACATCCATTAACCTGACAGCTGGGTTACCCCCCACCTCCCTCCACATGCTCCATCAGCTCTGAACTATCTGTTCATTAAGCTCTAAATTGTTGAACAGTGGCAGCTCTAAACTAGTCTGTTGTGAGGAGGAGTGACAAACCAAGAGGCTGAAAGCAGCCAAGGTGAAGAGCCCCTTTGCTCCGGGAACGCTGCTCTTGGCACTTGCAGTGCTGCCTGCCCTGGGCACAGGGTTGGCCCCAGCCCTGGGTCTGTGGGTGCCTGGTGGTTACAGAAGGTGTCTTCCTTCTCCACCCTGTCAGTGTGAAGGATTTCTTAGGCATAACTTTGATTTTAAGTGTCCCAAAGTCTTTAGGTGGGGGGATTCATCAGCCTGGTGCATCTTCTGTGAGAGTTCAACCCACCAAGCTCTGCTGGGAGATGTTGCAAGCACTCCAGGAACTAACTATATGCCATAAGTAAACCTTAGCAAAGTGCCTCTTCCAGGAAAAATTGAGAACGTTTGGTTTTAAAACCTTGAGGTGAGCAGGAACACAGCGGGTGAAAGCCACTGTCTAATTTACGCCTGCGGTTAAAGTGACTGCAAGTACAAATGGGGCAAATCAATCCTGTGGCCATTTGCACACAGAATTACAGGGGCATGCTTTAAAAATTTGTAATCATGTACTGAATATCTAGAATGAAAAACTACATCTTATGGCAGCTGCTTCACAGATCAGGAGGTCAGAACCGCTACAAGAGCCAGAGAAACGTTGTGGTTCAGGTTAGGGAAACAGCAGTGAAGCCCCATCTCATTAAGGCAACAGGAAAGTACCCAGATGGCAAAATTCAGGGGTTTAGGTGGAAGCAATTTTAATCCTTTGAAATGTAACACTATTCATGTAGTCTGGATGAAGTGAAACAACTTTTCAGAAATAACATTGCCACAGATTTTCATTATTGTTGTTGAATATCCCTGGGAGAGAATGGTTGTCTGTGGGTTTATAACGTGACTCCAAGCAAGCTGTGTAACATCCCCCTGCCTCAGTTTTTCTCTCCATAAAGTCAGCCAGCCCTGGGATCAGTATGTTTAGGTGATGGGTAAAGCAGAGCCCTTCTTTGTGCATGTCACTTTAGAGAGAGAAGCTGACCTTGCTCCAAGTTGTTTCCAAGTATTACCGAGCATTTCTGGTGGTGACAGTACAAAGTACACTGAAAGCAGCTGTTTCAGACATTTTTACTAACGAGGAGCTCTTTTGCCTGCACTAGGACAGCGGGAAGTCTGGCCAGAAGAGCCCCGGGGAGCTGAGTTTCCCCATGACTGGACGGGAACGCTCGGAGTACATCCGCTGGAAGAGGGAGAGAGATCAGATTGACTTGGAGCGACTGGCACGTCACAAGAACGCGAAGGGCGAGTGGCGACGGGCTTGGGATGTGGAGAAGTCGGAGCACATGTAGGTCCTCCACTGTCCTGGGGTGGTTTGTCTGCAGCAGGCCATGGAAAGCCAGTGATGAGATCTTGTGCAGATATTTATTGCTGACCAAATCCCATGCTGTCACGTGCCTCTCCCCGACCAAATCCACACTGCTGTCTCTTTCTCCTCCTGACCATGTCTGTCAGTGGGACCAGGTATCAGAGTGATTCTTGTATTTTCTTTCTGACGTGAGGTCAGAATATCTCCTGATAGGAGATGCTGTGTGCTGACAAAGACTGCCTGCCTCTGGTCCCACCAGGACTTGGATTGTGGAAGGGAGGGGAGCATCGGTCAGCACTCAGTCTGTATCTGGAGGATCCTCTCCACCTCCATGTGGGCAAATCCAGTGGCAGGAGGGTGGAGGTACTCTTCTAGAAACAGGGGTGGGCAAACTTGCCTTGCTCGTCCGCAGGTTTTCTCACTGCCCTGCTTGTTTCTCTTTTTCAATCACAGGACAGGCCAACATGCCTAAATCCTCCACACCTCATAAATGGAGCCCGTTCAGGCACTGCGGTGTGGGGGAATCACATCGCTGAGGTGGGGAGATGCTGGGGACAGCAATATGGGAGAGCTCTTAATGGGGTCTGACACTTCCCTGCTTTAAACACCGTCCCTCTGACTGTGTGTGTTCAGCTGGGTCACAGAAGGTAGAAAGCTTTGAAGCATGAGTTGGCACCTGCAACAGGATAAGATTTTGAGAGGGTGTGGAGTTAGGGACTCTTACATAGGTTTGCTGATTAAAAAAGCGTGGACAGGGCAGACAGGTGGGCCAGTCTTTTGGCTGAGGAATGGGACCAAATACATAGATTTTCAGTCACTGAGACCCCAATAATTGGAGGTGAATTGGCTTAAGTGGGTGCTGAGTGTTGCTGGCAAAACAGCTCTGAGCCCTACTGTTCTCATGTATTCCAATTTTTAAGAGAAAAGCCATAATACAAAACAAGCAGGATTAGAAACCAACCAAATGAGTCTGATCTGACAAATCCTGAAGGTACTCCAGACTGTATTTGGAAGCTTGGGAGGCTGCATTTGAGTGTGGTACAGCTAACCTACAGGCATCTATAGACTTCATGGACGTTCCTAGATTTAAATCTGATGTAAAGGTTTTAGAGGTTCTCCTTTGGGGTAGAATTGCCTCACAGCCTCATTTCTCCTGGTTAGTGCATGCAGTTTCAGCTCCTGCTGATAAACCTGCACATACTTGCCAGTAGGCAGGTGCAGAAGGGCCGAAGGCTGGAGCCTGCGTGGTCTCGAGGTCTCCTGCCCATGCTTTTGCACACTGGAGGAGAACGGTCAGGTCTGACAATGCCTGTTTTTAACCTGCAGGTTTGAAGAGGACTTTGTTAAGGATGGGGAGCCAGCCTTGGATAATCCCAGCAATAAGAAAGGTTGGCAAGGGACACCTAGACTCTGTCCTGACGCTAGTGAATGCTGATCGTGCGAATCCCAGTGCCAGCAGCTGTCGTGGCTGTCGGTTGTAAAACTCTGCTTTCCTGGGCAAACGCCTCTGAGCGCAGTGTTGGGGTCTCAGCCCTCTCTGCTTTGCAGAGTGCTCAGGGGATGGGATTTGAGCGTCTGGGTGCTAGTGCTTTTTACTTTCCCAGGGAGAGCAGTGGCTTCTGTAACCTTGTACAGCACAATACGGAGGCTCAGCACTGCCTCCTTTCCCAAACACTGGTTTGAGAGGCAATCCTATTCCAGAGCACATCATCTCTGATCCCTGTGGCACATGCTGGCTTCTTTACTAGCATAAGTCCATCACAACTCCTGTTTCTCAGGAGATGGACTGGCAGAACAAAGCTTTCCCTTGTGACACCCTATGTGAACATCAGGCTTTCTGTTGCGTGTCCATGACAGAACCTCACTCACTTCTGTGCATGCTTTGCTCTGTCCTTTCAGGGGGAAGAAACGCAAGGAAATTTCAGCACAGGTCCTTTCCTCCCGACGGGAGAGGTGAGTCCACCACACGACTTGGTTGCGTCGGCCCCTCTGATACGCCCTCACAGAGAGAGTTCTCTCCGGGTGCTGCCGTGGGCTTGGAGTGCCTTTGGGGATCGTACCGCGTGGCTGCTCTTGCAGCTCTGTCGTACGGTTCGTGCTGTGTGGCAAGGGAGAGCAAGAACAGGCCTTCCGAGAAAGCACGAGGAAGACTGTATCCAAAGAATAAGATTTAAAGTTATAATTGGAATTTGGAATAAAAAGTGCAGAAGAAACACCCCTAAATTCTCAATTTGTATTTATTACTTTAGAAAATACACGTACGGTATGCACACAGCTTCAGAGGCTTCCCCCTCCAGAGGCACTTTCCAGCGATACAAGGATGCTGGCCCCTTCGGTGGTCCATCAGCTGGTTCTGCCTGCTCTTGCATGGCATTTCCAACCTGTCTTCTAGGTGGAGGACACCATGGAGTGAATGTGAGCGATCCTGGCCCGAAAGCAGTGCCTGCTGTGAGCAGCCGAGCCAAAGGAAAGGACAGGCTGACTGGCAGAGCCAGAAGGTGAGGAGGAGGCTGGCAGCAGTGCCGTGATCTAGTGGTTGTGATATGCTCAGGTCTCATTCCTTGCCTAATTTTGAAGAAGGACAGACAAAAAAAAAAAAGATTATTGTTCCACAGCAGCAGCTGTTCAGATGAGTTCACGCAGGCTTGGACCGTGTCTGACAGGACTTCACTTAGTGGGGTTTGTGGTACTCGTGGGGTGCGTCATTGCTGTCCTGACCCACTGCATCAGCTCTGCAGAACAGCCTGGGGGGGTCAGGGTTACTCTGACCAGCTTTGGGGAGTGGTGGCACGTGCCCCAGCAAGCTTTTGAACACAGCTTATCTGACTTCCAGGCACTGCTGGTGAGTAGGAGCCGCCTCCAAAGATAGTTGCCAACTGAACCAATAGTACTTAGGATTGATACTGTGGTACAGATGTCTTTCCTTCTTAAACCACTCTTAAAGATCCCTAACCTGGTGAGGAGGGAAGTGGCCTGCTCCTACCAGCTGTGGGCAGCAATACAGTAATTTGCACAAAAGTAATTTCAGAATATCAGCAAAACTAAGTGCATTTTACAGGTTCGCCCACATCCTCCCAGGGGGCCCCTCCCCTGCTGTTCTCCGTAATTAAATTTCAGCACAGTCTCCAGTTTCCTGGAGCCACACTGACGGTTTAATAACAGTGATCGTCTTCGCAGCACTGCCATGCCCTTTAGCGGGCAACAAAAGGATGAAGAGTTGATTACATACCCCAAGCCTCTTCATTTACCCAGACACAAAACCATTCCGGCAGCGTTTAACATTAGCAGGCTTCAACCATCCAGTTTCGTTATGACTGTGCAGTTAAACAGCTGCATAAACAGGTACGTGCTTCACTGGGACCCTCGCAGCATTTCCCAGAAGAAATTAATTAGTTGGAGGTCAGCTCCTGCTTGCAGTGACTTGGCTGCAATGAGGAGTGTTGGGCAGGGTCTGTGTGTGCAGGGCTTTGCTCTGTGGCAGGTCTAACATGCAGGGCCTGGCACTGCATTAAAGCCTCAAGATCTTAGAATGTTGCTTTTGTTTCCAGTGGCTGCGCTTTGAGGAAAAGCACCTGAGCAGCCATAACCCTCAGCTGGTTATGCTGTAGACTGGGAAGTCACTTACAGCATAAAGATGGGTTATCTTCTGTCTCTCTAAGCCCTGTTAATTAATCATACATTTTAAAATTTAATGTAGTTCTCATGAATTGATGAAGAATAGGATCAACAGCATGAAATAATCCAGTTAGCTTAGTTTGTAAGTTACATTTCACCCCTTCCCACTCGTCAGCTCCATCCCAGTAAAATGTACTTGGGAAAGAAAAGCTGATGAGCTGTGCTTGGGCTCGCTCTCCCCTCACCGCTGACTGCAGCACGGGAGGACTGCAGCTGTTCCCAGAGGGATGAGCACACCAGTAGATTTGCTTTCTGTTCTTACTTTCTGTAAATACCTTAGAAGGCTTCAGACTGCAGGCTGGACGCTGCTGTTCAAAACTAGGAAAGACACAGCGATTACATGCAGTTCTGCCCCGCCTGAAGATGCCGACCTGTCGGCGCCAGACCAAACTCCCAGACCTCAACAACTACCCTCAGGAGTAAGCATGGCTCCACAGCTGAAGTTTGCCACTGAAATCTGGTTATTTGTGATAATAAAAAGAAGGACAGGGAGCTGGTCAGAGAGAGAGAAGCAGAAACAAAATTTAAAAAGTAATGAGCTATAGGGGAGAGAGGGAAGAAGTCAAAACAGTGACAGGGAGCTGGACAGAGGGAGATAAAGGGACAGACTGCAAGGCAGTGAGGGAAGAACTGAAAACTGGGGACAGGGACGTGGACAGAGAGAGACACAGAAAGAAAATTTATGTACAGGAATTACTTCAACAGCTGCACTGGAGGAGAGAAACAAAATTAAAAAAATACATTCACCTGATACTATATGTAAGAGCACAGGTAGCTCTTGGGCAGACACTACTACCCCCACACTGGTTGTAGGATTTTAAACAGCCACAAATGACCTGACTTTAGGTCGTCATCCTTTCTAAAAGATAGCACTTCTTACAGAATCCAGCTTTCCTAAAATCACACACCAGTTTTGGGCTAAACAGTGTTGATTTTGAGTGGCTTCTTGGAATGGACAAAGAGTTTGTTGCTTCCCTTTTATAGGCAGAGCAGGCGGTCGGATCACACTCTGATCTGCTGCCTCCGTGCCACGGCCTGTGGGTCAGTCGCCTGCACTCAGGTCCTGCCTCGGACTCCATCTCTGCCCTGGTCAGGCACAGGGGAAGGGATGAGAGCCTGCCTGATCCCTGCTCATCATCTCTCCTCCTCAGCAAAGGTTGACTTATGGCCCAGAGTGTGCCTGTGACAGGCAGATGTTGACTAGTTTCCAGAAATCCTAACAGGGTCTTAAGCCACTTCTTTTTCCTTCTATGCTGAGCTCTGAGCCATGCCTAGAAGGAATGCCTTGGCTAGCTGTCTTGTGGCAGAAATTCAAAGAACTAACATTGGGCTGGGATGTGATGTTTTGTACAGCCTCGGAGCCTCTGGCTGGCCAGCTCGGAGTGCTGTTTGATGACATCTCATGGAGCTGCCCCTTGCTATTGGCCTTCAGAATCTCTTCCTGCTGCGGTCTCCATTTGCCCATCTGCTCCAGAGCCTGGGCAGGTCGCTGAGGCAGCCTCCTCTCTGCCAGCGGCCAGGCCAGCTGACATCGTTTCAAACCGAGTAGGGCTACACCAGGGTATCAGCACTTCTACCTGCTGCAGTAATACATTATTATTCCCCTGCTTTTCTCACCTTCCCCTGTTAGCAGCAGATTTATGCAGTGGGTCCAGCAGACTGAAGATCCCTTGTGCTTTGGACATGCCTGCCTGAAGCACATCAGAGCCAGATCTGGTCACCCAGGCAGATCACACACAGGTTTAGCACCGTGGGAGGCCCAGAGGCTGCATTGCAGGGAGGATGTCGAAGAGAGGAGGCCTGGCTTGTTGTCATGGGCTTCCACAGCCTGTTTCTTGTCTCATAAGAGGCTGAGAAGGTGTTTTCCAGTACATGTTTGTGCCTCCAGTGAGAGGCTCAGAGGCTTTTTAGTGTATCTGACTCCTCTAGGGCTGCTGGGTTCAATCAGGATATTGTTCATATCCATTTAAAGGCTTTAAGGCCCCAAAATGGCTGGTGCTAGAATCCTGTTTAAATGTCTAAATTCTCTTGCTGATGAAATTATAAAATATTATCTACTGTTGTCTCCACAGAGACATTCTTTATTCTTGTTCTTTTTATTTTTTCTCATTTTATCTCACAGTAAAACAGTACATCATACTCCTCCCTGAGCATCCTCCATTAGAAATGGGGTCAGGAGGTATCACAATTTATTTTTTTGTTCTCATTTGCTGTACTTCATATTTATCAGCTACCAGGATGGAAAATCATGGTCCATTTAAAACTACAAAGAAGTATCTTAAACACCACTCATGTGAGTAGCTGGAACATGGAGTCCTGCCATAAAGTCCTTGTCTTCGCCTGTGGACCTGGGAAAATCAGGGGAAATGCGGAACCCAAACATTTTTCTGCTGCAGCACAGACACCTCCCTCAGCACCACCCAACTGCTCCATCCTGCCAGAATCACTTCGGAATAGCTCTCCTTCTGCCCACCATCTCACCTCATGGCCGTTCATTTTTATCTCCTCTCCACTGCATCCTCTGTGTCCTCTGTTGATCTAGAAGGGATCCTGTGATTCTGCTCATGTAACCACATGAATATCTATCATATCTATCAGGGACAGGACTAGCCATGCTAGGGAGTGTGCTGAGCATCTTCAGTGCCTGTTAGTGATTAATAACACTCCTGTGTGTTAGTGGTAATGATGGAGAGGAGGAACATCTCAGGCGGAGATGCTGAATATTTCAAAATTGCTGTCTAGCTAGTTTGGGCTATCTTTAGACCTGTGGGGGTGGTCTGTTCTGGACTGGCTCATGCAGTGGTAGACAGAGCAGGAGAGGCAGAGACCTGCAGTCAGCAAGGTTTTACTCTGTTTAGAGCATTCCTCAGCCCCACCAGCACCGATGCTGAGCGCAGAGCAGAACCAGTGGCGAGGGCAGCCCACGCTGACCTGGAATGCGGCTGGCTACGTATGATGGGCTCTGCCCATAGGGCCTGACCTGCAGAGCTTTTGTAGGGCACCACTGAAAATAAAACCCCAGTGGTGGGAGCTGCTTATGAGAAAAGGGGCTCTTTTGTGGTTGGAGCTGGCCCAGCCAGTGACGGGGACCTACCTGGTATTGGGGACAAACCTCCCCAGCTGTGGTCTGGGTGCTGGCTCAGTCCCAGCCCCACAGGACTGCACCAAGCAGCTTCGCCCTCTGGCTGATTAAGGACATGGGACCCAGCTCTGCACTCTGAGAGAGCCCTGAGGTGCTTGCAAAGGCAATTCGCTCCTGCCCGAAGGACTTCACCAGATAAAAAGAGAGCGTGAAGCAGTTTAGTGGGCTGGTGTGGTGGAGCTGGTGATATAATTCCCACAGTTTTCACAAGGGCACGTGGGGTCACTGTAACACATTTGCCTCTGGAAATGCCTGACTGCAGTCACCTCAGTGTGCATTTTCATTTTTTGTATCTTGGCCCAAATTTGCCAAATGAAGAGGCCAGTAAGCCCAGCAGAGTCTGCCTAGAGAAGAATTAAATCTCACACACCTTTGCACATGTTGTGTTTTAAGAGTATGGGGCAGGAAGAAATATGTGTATATTGTATATATCTATATTATATATGTGTATACATATAAAATGTTTGTGTGAGATACAACTCACCAGGCACGCCTAAAGAAGGTAAGGGTTGTAAGACCCCTCTCTGCCCAGCAGCACTGCATGGACAAATTCAGATTTATATTCACGCTCGCAACTTCAAACAAGCAAAACCAAGCAGTTTGTCACACAGCCTCTAAGCTGTGGCCCTCTTTGGCACAGGATGTTGTAGCTGCTGCAAATTTATTGTGGGGTCAAAATGCACTTACACTAATCCTTGGAAGAGACTGTCTACTGAGCATGACTCGGCAGAGAGATACCATCTCAGGCTCAGGAAATCCCAGAGCTGCACATTTCTGGGTGCTGGGTAGGGTACCGGGGAGGCATTAAATGTGTTTGCCCACTTTCCAAACTCTACCCTAAGCCTCTGCTAGTGATGCTGAGAGGGGAAGAGATCCCAGGCCAGCTGGGCTTTCAGTCTGATCCTTACGGCCATTCTTGCAGTCTGCTTGCACATGTCCGCATCTCTGGTCTCCCAAACTGCTTCAAAGCAATTTTATCCTTCACTGTCTCCCTCTGTGTCTCCTGCTGTGGAGATCTGGGACACTTGGGCACTGCCAAGCGAGCAGGACAAAACTGTGGCAGACATCAGCATAAGCAAACTGTATATCTTATTAGTCTAACGACAACTGTCTGTTCTGGCAATTGGATTTTACATTTTCATTACATTTAGAATTCTAACAACCAGATCATTAAGATTTGGTGGCCTCAGATGAGCTCTCTGGATGGGCTGAGTGCTTTGCAGGTGCCAAGAGGAACTGGACCAGTTCTGTCTGCTGCCTTCATCTCTCCTTGCCTGGTCAGGGACTCAGATGAGGAATGCGTGGCCCTGGGAGAAATTCCTACCCAGGTGTCAGGCAGGGAGAGTGGCTTTGCCATACGAGAACTTGAAGGCCTAAATTCTGATTTATATTTTTTCTTGACAGATGGGATGCAAAAGAAGGCGAGGACATGTCTTTTCTGAAGGATGACTTTGATGGCCAGGTGAGTTCAGGAGTTCAAGGCTGGCTGCTGAGTTTTCTCAAAACATGCACCAACAGGCAAGTTGGAGGCTCTCAGCCAGTGCAGAGCTGGGAACCCTCTGTGTTGGGGTAAAGCCCCCCCTCATTAGCATGCCCCAGATGGCACCATGTGAGAGCAACTTCACTGCTGGCACTGACCCTCTGTCAGTACAACCACCCCACTTATTCTGGTCCCTGAGCACTTCTCCACCTACATCCTTTTATGTCCTTTAATCACCTCTGCAAATTTTTCCTCAAGTTTTGAGAACTATCGTAGGCAAGGAACACCGTATACTGGTGTTTTAATAAGCTGAGCTAAATATCTCCTTCTTTTCTCAGAGGAGCCTTGGTATGGACAAGCGGAAGAGCAGAGGTGAGGAGGGGGTGGAAGAGAACTGCACAGCTGAGCTAGAGGAGAAGGTGAAACAGCCAAGCCTCCAAGATCATGGGGCCTCCTCATCACAAAGGCTACGAAGTGGGAAGGTCCAGTCTGCCCACAATGGCCAGAAGGAGGAGCGGAGAGGAGCGAAGGGCTTCAGTGTGGAGGCATCTGTGGCCAGCACAGGTGACTCAGAGCCAGGGCCCAAGCCAAGCAAGGAGGGCGCTGGGGAAGATGCCAGCGGGAAGCCTGGCACTGCTGATGCTGCCCAGGAGAAGGAGAGCACCGACAGCACTGCTGCGCAGAGCAGCCTTCCAGGCACTGTGCAAGCCACCAGGCATGGCAGCCAGGAGACCTTGGCATTGCCCTTGAATTCAGATGGAGCTGGCTTAGAGAAAAACACAGCTTCAGAGCAGGAGTCCAGTGAGGACTCTTCCAACAGCCACGGAGGAAAGCTGGACACAGCGGGAGACAGACTGGATACAGGTCAAGGACAGCTGATGAGAAAAAGAGGGGAGGAAGTGACCCCAAACCCTGCCCTTCAGGGGCAGACGCTTGCACTGAGAGGAGGTGAAGATGCTGAAGGCACTGAACACAGAGGAGAGCCTTTGCCCCCAAGGAAAGCCAGCTCTGACAAGACTGTTGTGTCTGAGCAGGACACAGCAAAGTCACAGTCCAGGGAAGGGGACCAGCCTGAGGATTGCCAGGACAAAGACAGTGGGGAGATTCTCAACTAGCAAAGATTGCACCAGCTTGCCTGAGACAGAAGGTGAGTTCCTAACCCCCCTCCCCAGGTGTGTTTGTTGCCCATTAACACTCTCAGCCATAGTACAGGTCCACCACTCCATTTTCTGTGGCCAGAATGGCATCACACCAGATAACTATCCAGAAGTGTTCATTAACAGTGATATGGATCCCTCAGGTAGTTTATATCTGTGCCTCACAAAGACCTGCCCTGGAGCAGATGGGAAAACAATGGAAAGTCAGGAAGATTTGGACAGAAAACTGGACTGCTGAGTCTGGTTGATGACATGCATTAGTTAGGGCACAAACTGAAACTGCTCCTGGGAAAGGATAACCTCAGAAAGGATAGCGGGATGAATTTGTATCTGTCTCTGGGGTGATCACAACTAGAATAACTTGAGGTCAGTGTGGTCCCTTTCCCAAAGCACTCGCAAAGCTATAGAGGCCCACCTCATGGACAGTGGTTTGAAGAAGGTCAACTGCATTTGGGATTCTCTTCCCAGCACAAGATCTGTGAATGCTGCACTGTGAATTATACACGTGGTAACGCTAATGTGCAGGGCAGTGTATAAATACAAAGGGTGAGATGGTTCCTGTTGAAAAGGCCTGGGAACCAAACAGAAAGAAGGAAGAACAGATCTGGTTACGTTGCAGTGTTCCAGGTTTTACTCAAGCAAAGACATTTCTTCAAGAAAGGCAAATGCAGAACAAGAAAAGTTGGGAAAAAGAACAAAGTATGACAGGCAGAAAAGTAAGGTAGAAATGCGGAGGAGGGGGCAAGGAGAGTGTGTAGGGCCTTTTCAGCAGTTACTTTTGCAAGACATGTTTTTTCCAGGCAATGCCACACAGAGACTGGGATATCAGACTCACGGGCGGTAGGTCAGAGCGGGAAGTCAGGATGTGATTCCACCCCCAGCTTAGGCAGTAAGGTTGCAATTCACTCCACCTAACTCAGGCTGAGCACAGAGGCACCTGACTTAAGATCTGGGCTTCATTTCTCTTCAAAGGAGAGAGGTGAGCACTTCCAGAACGCAATTCAGCTTGTCTAACACATGAATTGCTCTCAGGATACTCCTGGCTCTATCCTTTAAGTAGAGGCAGTGGCTCTATTCCCTAAGTAGGCAATTCAGGCAATGAGCTGCTCAAACCTAGGCATGCAGATCGCCCCTACCAAGTGCCTTTCCCAGGCTTTTCTTCAGACCCTGGCCCAGCAGCTTGTTGCCGGTTATTGCTTAGTATTCGTCCCAGAGGTACAAATGAGCTTAGGGCTGAAGTGGTTAAGCTGCTAACAAAGAGACTTTCACTATAATCCAATACCATTCAAAAGGCATGGAGAAGCGCAAGCGTTACAGCTATTTGAAAAAGACAAAACACTAAGAACCAGCAGGAGCTGGTTCTGTGCTTGAAGTAAAATTCCTTCAAGTGAGGGAAATTAATTCCAACAGCATTTAGGAAAATGTTAAGAGACACCTGGATGCACATAGCAGGGGTTTACTGTCCAGGCCATGCCTCTCCAATCTACCAAAAATCCCCCCAAAGTACAGGATGAAGGAATTAATGGTTACTTTTCTCACTCAGGAAAAGTTTAATTCTGACTAAGAAGAAACAATAAATTATAGTAGCACATTTTCATCTCAGCAATGGAGATTTCTATGGTTTGGTAGTAGGGCCCTTGAGCGTGGCTCTTGCCTTCATCACTCCTCGCTGAATTCATTACGGCAGGCTTAATTATAAACATAGCCTTATGTCTTGGAGAAGAGAGGGCGACTTAACCTGGTGTTTGCACTTAAGCACTTGTGCGTCTGCTTGGTTAAGCTGGAACTCAAGACCAGTATTGCTCTCTGAAAATATTTATTGCTTGGGAAACATCAAGTGTAGTGATGCCATGGGAAAAATGAGGGGTGAACTGGTGTCCCAGTTGCTCTCTACCACTTCATCCTGGCTGCCTTCCATCTATCTCCTTCCTCGCTGCAACGCTCATTCTCCCTTGCCTGGTCGTGCCCCACAAGAGAACACATTCCTGCCTCACTTTCCTTAATTTTCCAAACAGTTTGAGTTTCCAGGTGTGCCTAAACTATGCACTCAGCATCAGATACCACCTTTTGATGCAGACAAAGTAAATCAAGATACTTTCTGGTTTTGAAATATCCTGTAATTTAGGAGATGCTTCAGATTTCAGGGGAGCCCGTGCAGGATACGGATGGCAGGTCCCGTGGGGACAGGCAGCCTTTAACCAAAAGCAGCAGTGCTGACCCGTGTCAGGATCACAGGAACAGGCACAGCTCCATCAAATCTTATGCCGGGAGAATGCATTCTCATTCTTTATAGCCCTTAGAGCAATCACCAGTCACTAATTCACAGCAAAGATATAATGGTTTCTCCTCTCTGAGCACGCCAGCCCGTGATTGTTTCATCTGAAGGTTTCTTGCCCTTCCCTCTGAAGCCTCGGACTTTCTCGCTGGCACCGTGGAGATGCCAGCGTGAGCCAGTGCAGCAGTTTCTGTGTCCCCCATCTCAGCGATGGGTTTCGTTTTTTTTTCATTCCATCAACTGCAAGAGCATTTAGAGAATGAGTGCATGAGTGCTGCTTGGCTGTTAGGCTTTAATGGTGTTCCAGGGCATTGCTGTCACCTCCTGTCTGCTGAAGTCACCATGAAGCAATGTGACCCCTCCCTTTGCACCAGTGACGGGCCACTATCAGTGTTGGCTTTCCCAAACCAGATCATTTGCAGACAGAGTGAATTCTGCCATGATTTATTTGTAGTGGGGAGAAGAGCCAAGAGGAAAACAGAGCGACCTGGCTTTAACTGCTCCCTGTGTCCAATTTGTCAGGAACATCCCTTGGCAGACAAAAAAAGAAAGCAAGACCTGGATTTCTCTAGCACTAGCTCACAACAGCTCATCTGCACAGCTTGACAGCAGGGCTCCTAGGAGCAACAAAACAGCAACAATGACGACAACAACAACAACCAAAAAAGCAAAAGCTCATTTGGCTCAAGTCAGTTAAGTTGTCAGTGTGTTTGGAGCAAAAAGGTCTCGTGTCTATTCCTGCCATAGCTTTGAAGTTCCCAAATCAACATGACAGGCTGCATAATGACACAGATGGCAGGCAGAAATAACTGCCGGCTGGTAGCAGCCACTTCCCTTCTCCCTGGGCTTCTGCTTCCTCGTGCTCTACAGACAGATCAGTTTTAGAGCACCGTACGTATAAAAAGCTGCAGAGCTCTACTTTATCTTCATGTAATTCTCCCTGAAGTGTTATTTCACAGCAATTCTTTGGAATCAGATCCCTCAGGATTGCCCCTGTTTGAGGTGTGTTTCAATCCCTGGCAGGGTTTTCCTGTTTGGTTTTTTGGCTTTCTGAGCCTGAAGCCTGCAGCTGACTCCAGATGATGCTTTAGGGCAAGGATTGTCCCACAGGAAACCTGCCTCCAGCAAAGCCCTTGCCTGTGGCCCACAGAGGGACTTAATAGGTGTGGCCATCCCCAAGGGAGACATCGCTGCCTCCGCTGGAGTCTTTCATGAACGTAACTGCATGTGGCAGGCCGACGATTCTGCCTTTTTCAGCCCATCTAATAAAAAGTGCAGCATTATCAGGCAGAGCTAGGTTGAGCAAGAACCAGGAAAAGAGCATCGTTCAGGAAGCTGAAAGAGCAGTAAGATCAAGCATTAAACAGAGCTGTGCTTTTTTGTTAGAAGGCAAAATTAAAAATTTATTTATTCCTTTTGTGCCTAGTACCATGAATTCAGGTGCCCAAAACACCTTAATTATTTGCTTCCTCTCACCACTTGAATATAATCTCAAAGGAACAGGTAGTCCTGAGTGAATGGCCCATAGTCCCATCCAGAGGCTGCGGGCTGGTGCCTCACATAGAGTTTTTACCAGTTGATGCTTACACAGAATCGCAGATGTTGGTGCCCAACTGTACTGACCTGACAGGCCGACACAATGACAAGATTGTCCCACTGCAGCAGGGGAAGGAGGGGGTGGGTTTCACCCTGGGTTGTGCCAGCAGTGGATGAAGGAGTTCCTGTGGCAAGGGAAATGGGTTGTTGTTATGCAAAGTCTCCAGGAGGTACTGAGCAGCTTGGTAAGCCCAGGCCAGCTGGAAACCTTTCCTGCGTTCTGTGTCCATGTAACCATTATACCAGGGAATGCCCTGAAGTGCCTGATAGAAAACATGAGCAAAGTCTGTGCCAAGAATCCAAATTATACAGAGTCTGAATGACTGCTGTCTTGGAGGACAGAGAGTTTGGAGCAAAACCAATTATTGTAACTGAGACCCACATGAGATAGGACCAGCCTTAAGGAGAAGCATCTGGAGGGATGCACCATCATGGGTTATCAAGACTGGTTAATAATTTCCTGTCAGGAGGTAGCAGGTAACTTCCCAGTGAGAATTTTTTTTTTTTTTCTGTGAAAAATAGAGATTTGACAAATGCCATTCGTGCACCAGGAACGTGTCTGCTCCAACATTTCGTATTTCATAAACCCCAAACTGGAGCCCTCGTTAAACCTTTTCAAAACAGAAAATTTTAATGTTATGTTTTTAAATACTGGTGATTCAGTTTTGATACGGTGCAATTTTTGGAAAATCAGCATTGAAAGAGATGGTATGATTTTGCAAAATACAGCCCCGAAAGGAATGTATAAATATCATGCCATTAAAAAGTTGATATTGTAGAATTTCCGTCCGGTAGAAAATCCTGTACCAGGTCACTTCACCTGATGCCAGGGATGTGCCCTCTGGTCACGGATGCCGCGTGTCCCAAAGCACAGCAGGTGTCTGTAACAGCAGCCATCAGTGATCAGCGATGACACCGTGCTCTCCACCTGCCCTGCTCCCTGCATTGTGGGGCGCATGGGGTGCAGAGCTCACTCCCCACTGCAGCTGCTGCTCAATCCAGTTCCACGGAGCAGCAGCTCCTTGCAGCAAGCAGCCACCATGTGGGTTTCACAGCTTCCACTGCTAATATCTATTTATGGCACTAAAAATCACCAGCACCTTCAAACCAGTTGGAGATGCTGTGCAGAGAGTGTGGTGGGGCTTTCATCCTTTGCTTCAAATAACAAGGAATAAATATTTACCCAAAGTGCAGGACTGGAATCCCTGGAGAATGTCCAGAAAGTCCCAGAGAAGTAAACGATACACAAAAAGCACAGAAGCTTTTCCCTGAATTCTCTTGAGAAAATTAATCTTTAGAGAAAATGCAGCTGGGGGTAGATTTCCAGAGCAGCTCCAGGGATCTGACCCTGCAGCTCTGGCTGACGTAAACAGGAGTGGGGCAGGCAGGGCCTGTGTGCTGCAGGACTGAGGAGGTCGGAAGAGGTCAGCTTTCTGATGCAAACCAGTGCTAAAGGTTGGTGCAGGAAGAAGTACGAGCAGAAACCAACGCTTCCCAGTACAGTTACGAAGCTACCAAAGAACGAACCAGCTTCCTCAAGGTTCAAGAGACAAGAAGATACTGTCCGCTGTTACATCTCGGAAGTCGGCCTCGGATTGGCAGGGTTGAGGTCTCAAGGGCTTGACTTGAATAGCGTCGGCCTCCCCCGTCCTTCCTGCAGCCCACACCACCCTCCGGAGCCCACCATCATGCTACGGGCATTTCAGATTCCCAGACCACGTACCACCCAAGCGGAGAGTTTAGTCCTTGTGCAGAATTAGGGAGTGGTATGGTTTAATACAGGACTTGCCACGATTACCTCCATGCGTCTGGAGTGATGGAAAGCCTTTCCATGGCACGACATGGGAAAATACTGTTAACATTGGAAAACACAGGGATTATGTGAGAATGGTTCAAGAGAAATGTGGTTGGACTGAAGAAACACAGGGAAGGACTTTGGGGATGTTCAGGGTATGGTTCTCTAGTCTAGCAAAGTGAAAGCAGAAAGTGATGGAGTTGTGATCTGCATAAATACAGTGGGGTAGTAAACACCAGCGAAGAGAAGAAACATTCAAGCCAGGAAACAATGCTGAGGTGAGAATCAAGGTATTGAAGAAGCCCGTGAATTATGGGAAAATTAGAAAAAGGTTGTTACCTGTCGGAAGACAGAGGACTTGGCAGCACACCGTGGCCGAAGCAAGGACCGCTGTCACCTTGGCAGCGGGCCTGAGCAGCATGCTTTGGCAGGGGTTGGGTGACATGGCGCTTGTGACGGCAACAGGATGAACTTGAGGACAAAGTTGTGTGTGGTCCTGTCAAAGTTGGTGACCTCTGTCAAAGCAGGTGCTTTCACTGACACCCAGAAGAATCAGTGCGCACATCTCACCTGGAAGCGTAGGCTCTTTACTCCTAAATCTCTGGCACCTTGCAAGAGCTTCTGTCTCTTCCTTGGTTTGTCAGGGTGACTTGAGGGGAGAAGGAACCGTTAGAAGCTGTTAACGCGTTGGGAGTCATGGGCCAAAGCTTGTCGTTGGCTCACTGTACTTCCTTATGGCTACTTACTGAAGCCCAAACATAATTTAGGGCTCTGACAAGCAAGCTGTTGCCATTCTAAACACTGAAAACGGAGCTGCTCTTGTAGCCTGCAGTTGCTGTTACTGCAGAGCTGGCAGAAGGGAGCACGTGCCCCCACCTCCGCCACCTGCGTTAACCCTCTTAATGTAAACCCCAGTGAAAGGGGGTTAAACACACCATGCTGTGGTCGGCCATGCCAAGGGGCACAGGCCCGTCCCCCTTCCTGCCAGCTCTGCTGTTGGGAAGGAACAGATAGACTGGAGGGAGTGACGATATCTTAAACCACTCCAACAGGAATCTCCTCCAAAGACTCTCTTTACATATTTAAGCTCATCGAGGGTTGCGGTGATAGTTTTTCTACCAGTAGCAAATCTAGACAGGATTAGGATTTTTTTTTTCCCCTTAAAGAAATCAGTTCTAATTCAAATGGGAATTAACTCCAGGGTGTCCAGTGGCCTGTGCTAGGTAGAAAATGTCTCATCATCTTACTGGTCTTTTTTCCGGCCTTACAGTGTATGTTGGAACAGCAGATATATATATATCTCCATTTAAAAAAAGCTAAGTGAGAAAATCTGGTATGATGATGTCTAACAGATGGTCCTTGCACATCATGTCTGAGTTTGCCATGTGGTATTCACTGAGTGGTCCACCAAGAACAAAATTGCCACTGGGAACTCTGGACCTGCCCCACGAGAGACCCAACAAAATTCTGTCTTCCAACCGAAGCAGAGGATGGCTGGTGCTAATCTCAGCTGCAGGAAGAAGGGCCACATTCCAGGCCTCATCAGCTACATCCAGCTGCAGCTTTCAGGGACATCGTATAGATCCACCCCCCGTGAGATGAGATGTAACCAGTAGGTCCTACAACAGACCGTGGTTGGCTTGGCTGTGAAAGCCATCCCAGGGACGTCCCCTGTCCAGTCAGGCTTGGTCAGGCTGGGAACTGGGAGAGCCCAGCAGTGAACTGCATTGATCCTCTTGAGTGGCAGCGACGCATGGGGGGCAGCTTGGCACCAACCCCCTCGCTGAGGGTGGCAGAGCCCTGGGCAACACACAGCCCATCTCTTGCCTGAGCCTGGACTTGCAGCAGCCACGGCAGCGCAGAACTTGCTAAATCTCTGGCCAGCCCTTGAGTTATGCATGGAAAAGAGGATACAGTGTGAAATGAGAGAAATGCTCATCACTATGTCTGATTGCTAAGAGAAATAATGACTTTAAAGCCTACCAGTGTCGTGGCTGTAAAGACTCACTCATGCCCAGAAAGGTGTCTGTATTGGAAGGATAACATTGCAGAAATAGGAAAGAGAATTGTCTACCAGCACTAATAACACAGGGCTGTCAAAGAGACTTTTGAAACCATTAGTAGTAAAATAGATTAACAATAAACAGAGCTAGCTCTGGAGTCAGTTCAGACTTGTCAAACAGATTTTATAATATTTGGACCACCAAATGCAACTCTGAAAAGCTGCTTCCTGGCCCTTCCCAGCAGCATTATAATCCCAAAGTGAGCTGCTGCAACACTGAGCACCCCTCAGCAGCAGGACACGGCCAATCCCGTCCGTTGCACACATACAGGACAATGAAAAATGTCTCCAGCAACAGTCTTAGGATCGCCTCTCAGGTGAACACAGCATTGGTCATTTCAGTACCTCGGGCATGATTTCAGTGCGGTTCCTTATCAGGTATCGGAGGCTGTGACCTTAAATGATTCCTTTAGAGGTTTCCTTTTCATGCGAGCCAAGTTTACTATCGCCTCTTCTGCCTTCATGATATTTAATCTGTTTTTCTTTTTATATTGCCCCTCTGCCCTTTCTTGGGAGCTTTGGGTACTGAAATCTGCATCAGCAAAAGGCAGAGCTATGGATTTAAACGTGGATGCAGGAAAATGCCATCTCAGCAATTCTGAGCAGCACCCAAGCATCTGGCAATTAGAGGGAGAAAAAAAAAAAAGTCTGCCTTTCCCAATTAAAACCAACATATCTGGGTCTGGAGGCAGCTACAGGACAGCAGGCTCCACTCACGGGTTGGTTTTTTCACTAGAGAAAAGCTGATACCCCCTTCTGCCCTCGGGTGAGCACAAGTGCTGCACCCCCAGGCCAGGTTTCAGGAGAGGACCACAAAGCCCTGCCCAAACCCAGCCCCTCCTCTTGTTGCACCAGGTGCTGTAGAAACACACACAGAAAGATGGGAAGATTGTTGTACTTGGGACAAAAGGAGAGAGTAAAGCAGACTTACCTGAGGCAGAGGAGGACGGGGAGCGTGTGTTATCCCGAGCTGTCATTCAGTTCACCCCCGGGCCACGCGGCCCCGCTGCTCCCCTCGGATCTGGCAGGAGGTGCCTGGGTTACGCCGCAGTGGTGTCCCCCAGGCAGCCCCAGCCCTGCAGGAGGGTCAGGCTCAAACTCAGCAGACATTTTTAATTTACTGCTCAGCAGTTCCCCAAAGACTGATAATCCTGCTGCTGTCTCTGCTCTCCTTTCACAGGATAATGTGCTGAAGGCGGTGGATGAGAAGAGGAGCACAAGCTTGTCCTCGCTCTTTTACCTTTTATGAAATCAGCTTTCAGCACCTGCCCTGTGCCCTTCAGCACCCATTCACAACACAGGGGTCCCCCTCACCACCCCCACTCCCAGTTTTGGCATCACCCTTTCCTCCCCGTATGCTGAAGCACAGGGAAGGCTACACACACTCCCAGCCTACAAAGAAAACACCATCAGTTAATCTTTTGTATTTGTTTTGCCGATATTGCAGCTGTGTGGCAAGCCAATGAAATGTCTACTGGATGCACTTTATTTTATTTAATAACTAATTCTGTTTAAAGTTAAGATTTAGGTTTCTGGGCACAGCACCCATTTCCCCCGCTGCGCCGGGAGGACAGCCAGGGCTGTGCCAGCTCTCCCTTGCTGCTGGGCAGGGAGCAGGCAACTGACAGAGCATTAGGAGACAGGGTGAGAGGCGTTACGTTGTAGTTCAGTAGGTGGATGAAAAAATAGCGTGGAGAGCAGCTCTCGTACTAGGGGTTTGTATGTGGTTGAAGTGTTGGCAGAGACGTGTGGTAGTGGCATGGGCCATGGGGCACGAAGGGGAGCAAGTGTTCTTCAGTTCAGCTGCGGGGTGCAGGTGCTTTTGGGAAGCACATGCCACCCACAGCCTCCTCCCGTCAACAGGAGCAGCAGCCCAACCTGCACCTCGGGACACTCTGCTTTTTTCTAAGGAAGGCGGCTGCTAGCTTGAGCAGGTATGTCTGCAGCCCCACAAAACACCCTGCCCACTTCCTAAGACCAGGAAGGCTCCGGTAACCGGAGATACCTGCAGCTCTATGTGCCAAGCAGGGCAGGAGAAGGACAGCACAAATGCTACCACCTTCTTTCTCCACCACACGCACAAAGGAGTCAGCAGCAGGACCCAGGCCAAAGTAGAGCTGAAGGTCTAAGGCTTCCTGTCAACTGCTTTCACCTTCCTGGTTGTGCCTTTCATAGCCTTGTGCTTGAACAAGAGGGCAGCAGTTCCCCTGGAACCTGCCGCACAGACATTCTGACCTGGCCTTAAAAGACACCTTTCAAACCGCGGATCTAGATGAGTATTTACAGGCATAAATGTGCAAGAAGCTCAGCTGCCTGGGCTTCCACGCAGCTACGGGACTCACAGCAAACTAGGACCTGGCTGAAATACAGCTACCGATTCCGGAGAAGGCAGGCACAAGGAATAACACAACAGAGTTTCTGACTTGTGAAACACAGAGCAGAGAGGGTATCACCCTCAGTTTGAAGCACTGTTCTAAAACTTGATGTAGGAGTAAATGTACATGCAGACGCGTATGCGTGGAGATTTATTGGGTTTCATTGCAGGATGCATTCGCTAACCAAAGTGGCAGACTGCCTTGGTGATAAGGTTGGCACGTGTGGACAGAAATACTGTATGCTGGTTTAATAAACTAATATTTGCACAGATAAACATTTTGGTTTTCCACATAACTTAGATCCACAGCACCTATCTCATGAAGGACAAGCCTGGGAATTTCCTCTCCGTGCCAAATTCAGGAGAGTTTACTGGCTTCAGACCGGGTATTATCAAGAAACGGAGTGTGCAGCTTTCATGTTTTATCAGTAGAAACATCTTCACCCCTCCAAAGCCCAGACTGAGTTTATTTGGACTTCTCCAACAGATAAAAGAACAGATAGATAAAAGCCAGATTGTAAAACTGCTCCAGGTCATGGAGATTCTCCATGACTATTAAAGGCTGATTTCCCTTATCTGACTGGCTCAAAAACCTGCTTACAATTGTTTATTATTACTTTTTACATCACGTCATTGACCTCAGTCTTGGCCCAGTCAGTCATCCTCAGCACAGGTCAGGACCTGGCTTGCCTCACAGTCCCTGCAAAAGTCTCAGATCAAGATCCTGTTGCACCCCAGCAGCAGTTGGACACGCAGCCAGAAACTCTTACAGTGCCCCTGGCCCAGCACTGAGCTGTAGAGATAAACCCAACTGCAGTTGTTGCGGGATCGTCTCGCCCTAGACTCCCTTCTGAAAGGAAAACCGTCACTTTCCCCCATTCCCTCCTTTTTCTCCTGCAAATCCAAGTAACTTTGCATTTACCAATGCCTAGGAAGGACCGAGTCTGTACCAAGCTCCAGGGATGGGACTGTACAGATACTGCCTGTTCTAAGTGTAATTTTTTTTCCTGCTTATTAACACTTCGCTCGAATGCACTTTGGTTGGTGCCTGGATTGCAATTTTTCAGAAACCTGTGGCTAGCTGTTTCTTCTTTACGGTGAGAGAAAGGACTGAAAAATCTGATGTAGAGGGATTATTTATATGAAATAAAAGTTGTAATGAGGAAAAAGTTCCAGTTTCTTATTGTTTCTCAGTCCCACATGTAGAGTTTTCTGAATTGAACCAGTAATCTCTGCTTTTTAGAGCAACAGCTCCAATTTGGATTGCTTCCCCCTTAGGAAAGTGCCTAATGCTTGGGCTCTCTCAGCGACCTCACCTGCAGAGCTCAGCAAGTGACAGCAGCCCACTCCTAACACCAGGCTCCTCCCAAGGCAGCCAAGCCGCCTCCCTGCCACAGCGCTTCTCCTGCCAGAAAACAGTGATGGCAGCTGGCAGAGTGCAAACTCATCTGCCTGAAGAGGTGCCTGTTTCCTCCCAGCAGTGGTTGGTAGCTCAGGGATTTTGTGAAAGCTCTTCTAGCTCTTCCACACAACAGACAAGCAGCAGCGACTTGCAGGCAGAACACATTTTTCTTGAAACTGAAAAACCAGCTTGCCACTAGACGCTCTTCTAGTTGGCAAAACTGACCATCAATCTCAACAGGGTAGCTCTGTAGCTAAAATCCGTTATCAAAATTGATTCCAGACTAGTGAATCAGCTCTTGTATAAAGACATCAATTTAAAAAAACCCACGCCAAGGACAAAAATACATGTGGATAAAGTTGGAGATACTTCAGTTTCCAAAGCTTTACCAAGCCAATTACAGCAGGAACCAACAACATGATCCCACCAGCAGCTCCCGCTCTCTGGTCCTATCTCAGCAAGTCCAGTACCTACAGCAGAAGCGTATCCACCCAGACCACCACCAAGTAAAGCCCTATGCAGAGTCTAGAAGCAGAAATAACAGAAATTCACTGATTTTCTACACCAGTTCCCCTCCAGATAAATTGGTTGCAAATGGCATAGGAGCCTGAAGCTAAACTGGCATTTAGTCAGAAATTTTTGTATTTAAAGTGCGTAATACAGTGGTTAGTGCTTTTTAAGTTACATAAAAAGCTTTTTAAGTCAGAGGCACAGAGCAGGAGCAGGGTACAGCACTGCTGAGAAGTTCAGAACGCTGCCTGCCGCCTTCCCTTGGAGAGGTAGTACAACAACAACTCCACCAGTTCACAGGCTCTGCCGCTACTGGCAGGCAAAGCCAACGCTCTGGGAATTCCGCAGTCGTCTGCCATCACACCAGCTTAGTGCAGCCACATGACAACCGACCAGAGATGAGGCTCTCTCAAAACTGCTCCAAAGACACGCGGAACGGCCAGAAGTCAAGCTTCACCTCCTCAGCTTTGTGCTCTAGCTCGGGTACGACTGTTTCTTACACCACTCCCCTCTCCACACACTCCAGCACCTCCAGGACTCGCAGCCAGCTATCGGTAATACTCCCCCACCCATGCATGACCCTTTCCAGAGCAGCCCACTGAGATCGGTTTTGACTTCTCTGAAGGAGATCCCCGATGCCCAGCAGCAGCCACTGACTTTGTTATCAACACTACACCACAAGACTGCTTTTCAGCTACTCTCGTGAATTAAGCCGAGATCTGGAGTAAAAATACCACCACCTTGTCAGAAATACAGCCCAGCCCCAGGAACCTGGGATTAAGATGGTAAGCATTACATCAGCGGAGGCTGCAAGAGAACACGCGTGGGGAAGAGGTAGCTTTAGAAGATGAAAATGTAATCAGCTGCTGGAGAGTATTACATGCTCTAGTAACCTTTTTTCCAGCTATTTCCCTTTCTTCTGGTGCCTCTGCACGTGAGCTACACCAAATGCACTCTCCTGGAACAAATTGAGCAAAATGGGGCAAGACCAGCGTGTGCAGGCAGAGGGCTGTACTCTACGTCAATAAAGAGGCATCTACATGCAAGGAAGGAACCAAGAAGGTTCAAGAAAACATCCTCTGTTCTAGATACACCTTTGACGGGACACATTAATAATTCTTCACTTATTATTCCTCCTTTTAGGGAGCGCTTCCATTATTTCAGAGCTTACAGTTCAAATCCCTCTGCAAGGATCTAAGCAGAGGCAGCTTTACAGAGTGCTGGAGGGTCACCGTCATCATGTGAGAGTTGGACAAGGCAGTATCGGCAGAAATTTTCTCACAAGTCCAATTCCTCCCTCACGAGACTCTTCTCAGTCAGAAAGGAACAGCAGAACATGACCTGGTCTTCTCTCCATCCTCTTAAGAGATTACTGTGATTAAGAATCAAGAAATTAAAGCTACTGTGGTATTTATCTTCCCCTGACACTTGACAATGATACATTCTGTCACCGTGTTTCAGAACTAAGTTGCACCTGAAGCACAAACTACGGTGATCTCTGTTCTCTCTGCCACAATTTTTTAAAGGCTCTTAGAGGAGGAAAATCTGGAACTCAAGCCCTAAATGACAGAGACTCAAATCTTGGAGGAAAAGGTAGCATTATTAGCATGTTTAATCAATAAAAAACTGGGGTAAAAAAATAGAAGCACAGATGCCACTATTTCATCCCTATCCTCACAGCCATCATGCTTTTACAGGAGCATCCCACAGGTTGAAGTTTTGAGACTTGTTAATTCCTTATATCACTAAGGCCAAGGGCCTAAGACCCAACATTTCACCCGTCTTTGATTATCTTCTTCGTCCAGACTGACTTTCAGACAACTCCCTTTCAGGCAGATCTGTACACACTGGGGATACGATATGGTTCTGTTTGCGAGTCACATGCAGGACAGCATTTGTGTAAAGTGACTAACCCTCACCAGCAATTCCAAGGAAATAACAGTACAGAGCACGAGGTTACAGTGATTTCTATCTAGGAAGCAACACAAAAGCCTGTGCCTTATCTCGCCTGATACAATTACACTAAGTGAACTAAATTTTTTTCTTTTTTTTTTTTTTTTGAGGAGCAATGAAGGGAAAGACTGAATTGGAGCTGAAGTAATACAACAGATAACATGACAGTCTGCCTTTTAAACCTCAGGTTTACCCAAGACTGGAGACCGCACCATTTTAGGGCACTAAAAAATTATGTTCAGTTGCAGATGAGTGTCTCAGCACAAAGATGGCAACATAATGCAAAAATTCTCAGTCCAAGATGACAATCTAGCTGTTATCTGTTGCAGCCAACCTAATTCCCCAGAAATCCCTAGTACCCTGAATTTGTAAAAGTTAGCTTACACCTAGAAACCAGTCCAGACGAGCCTTTTTCGTTACTAGAAGTATTTGCAAAGTGCACTTAGTCACCAATTTCTTGGACAGTCTGCCACAAAGAGAGCAGCAAGCACCAAGACTGGCTCATCACAGGCTGGCAACAGAAGGATCTCCAGGGGGACCTTTTTCCTAACGAGGCCTCCGATTCCTGGCTAGAGAAAGGATGGAGAAGGGATTTTAGCTGAAGACTCTAGGCCCAAAAGGGCTTTGGAAAACAAGGCTGCTCAAATCACAAAAGCTCCCTGGCCATTAGGCCAGCAGCCCACAATCCTTCTGTGTCTTTACAAGCCAAAGCTTCCCCCCCTTGAGTACAAGAGCAGTGAAGTAACAGGATGCTCCAAAGCCAGCTATAACAGGTACGGAAATAAAAGCATTTCACTTAAATCTCAATTTGTCAGCAGAGGAGAAGATGCAAAAACACAGTCTGGAAACTCATCAAGCCTGCACTTTCATACAGGAATGGAGACAGCCACAACCACCTTTGTCCTGGCTCATCAACTATTTTTAGTCCCAGAAAGGGAGGCAGCCAGCAGCAATGGGTTGATTCCCTTTGCTAAAGCAGATCTGAACGCTGTCATTGTCCCAACCATCCCGTGCCACCGAAACCGCAAACCAGGTGAAGAGTTTTGAGTTGTTCCTGCTCCTGAACACAAGGCATCTCTCCGCAGTTACATGACAAGTTGGAAGAGGGCCACGCAGCCCATTTAATTCAATTCACTTCCTCTTCCATCTGCTCGACGCAGCCATGCTCTATTAGTCTTCTGAGAGCAATTGTATTTAAAGTGAAAAATGCCAGGAGTTTGTATATCCAGCATATGCTGGATGGGCCGTCAAAGCCACTACAGATTCACCAGCTCTCAGCTGCAGGCCAGGACCAGAGAAATCCCAGCATCTGTGTCTTTCCACCCAGCTTTTATTTATCTTCAAAGGTTTTAAAAGTTAAACACAAGCTCCCTCCCAGAGATGCTTCCCAACTGGTTCTGCATTTAGTACTAGAGCCAACAAAGACTAAACTCGATTGGCACCAAGCAATGAGCCTGGCTTGTTTCTCTTTTACTCGTTCCTCCCTCAGAGCACTGCAGAAACCTTTCCCCCTACAACCGGAAGCGCACACCAAGGAGACAAGCAGCACCCTCCTCAGCAGGGCCCAGAGCTGCTTCACGCGTGTGGCAGCCCCACAAACGGGTACCCACGCACCACAGGCAGAACCAACGGAACAAAATCACCCGCTGCTGCAAGAACAGACAAACACGGGGCTAAACCCGGCCAACTGCCTGGCCCAAGCCAGGATCCGGTGCGGCTGCCAGGACACCAGCACCCCTGCCACTGCGGCCGATGGACTGGAAGAGTTTAGAAGCAGCTCAGGAGGTACAGGGGAGCAGGGCAGCCTCCTGCTAGAGCGGCGGCTCCGGGCTTGCAGCATCTTCACCAGCTCTTCTACCCACCCTACAGAAGGGTGGCAATGGTCACACACACATGCTTTTGGCAAAAATGACTTAAGTATGATCTTTTTTTCCTTCCCACCAGCTAGCCACCTTCTTTAGCACACCAACAACATACCAACTTTCCTGTGTGCTCTCCAGAAAACAGAAAAGGAGGGTGGAAGATCGCACCCAAACCACTCCCTCCTTTTGCTCGATTTCCTTCTGGAAACCCTCCGTTCCTGGTTTCTACCTTGAACAGATGCTGTAAAGGAATCACCCAGCTGATGACACAGGCTTAATGCAGCACCAGGTATGATACAGCTATTTCCCCTCCAACTTCAAAAAGAGTAAAGTCCCATATTTTACAGTAACCTTCACGATTTGCACAACTGAAACACATACACCACATCTGAGCACGTTTTCATCCCTCAGCAGAGGAAATCTCAACTCCAGGGATCATTTCAAGGGACACAGAACAGCCTGGCAGCCTCACAGTTAAGGCATTCAACCGAAAGCATCAATCTGAAAAGCAGCCGCTCACAATGACAGAGGTCTTGCAGTTTCCTAGTTGATAGCTCACATCCCACAGTAATTACAGGTCTTTTTTTTTTTTTTTGCACACAGAACATTTCTGAAGACTACAGGGCAGGAAAACCTCAAGCTGGGAGGAAAACCTGCCCAGGGCGCATCACAAGCTGGCTGGCACAGACCGACCTCCCGACGGCACCGGCGCCAGGGTGCCACAGAGCCAGCGAGGTGCTGGGATGGTGCGTGGGCTCGGCCACCCCACGCGGGGAAGAGCACGGGTGTAAAAGCCAGGATGCACCGCGCCGCCCACCGCCGCAGCTGCCCCTCGGCGCCCGCTGTGAGCGCTCCACCGGCTTCTGTCAGGGAAGACCAAAGCTCTTCTCATCACCAGTGCTTAGACGCCAGGATTAGCAGGAGTTAGGCTCGCATGGAGGTTTCTCCAGCCTCACCTAAGGAGACCAACGACAAATGAATCAACATTATATGCCACAGTTGCTCATTACAGCCAGCAAACCATTTCTGCTACCCGGTGAGCCCTTCCTGTTCAACATGCCTCCCAAATCATCCTCCCAGCCCCGAAGAGAACATACTGTATTACAGAGACTTTCATATTGGGAAAATATTTTAATATAGTAAACAAGTCAATTTACCTTTCACATGTTTTTAAATAAGTTTATGCTCATCGTTAAACAAAACTGTTTTTACTTAAACAATGGAGTACAGCCTCTAAATTCATATTGTTCCCAGCTGATCCTGTAAATAGTTGAGGAATTTTGGACACCGATATCCTTTTATAGGTAACAGACTGGCATAAATAGCGCAGGAATTCAATGCAGGTTCAAAGGGAGAAGCTAGCCCTGGTGAGGAAAAAAACGAAGCCACAGAATTCCCTTTTGAGGAAGAACGGGGGAGGGAAAAAAAAAAAAAAGATACCGCAGTTCTCCCAAGTAAAACCGCTTCCTTCCCCCGCCGACCCCCGCGCCAGGTCAGTCTCCAGCCCGAGCTCTTCGGGGCTCGTCCGCGGCGGGGGTCGCGGTGCCGCCGGCCTCCCTCCCCCGCCGAGCCGGGGGGCTGCATCCCGCTCCTCCCGGGCTCGGCAGGGCCCCCCGGGCGCGGCACCGGCCTCCCGGGGCTGAAGCGCGGCCGCTCCCCGCAGTCCGCAGGGCCCGGCCGGGGGGTGGTGGTGGGGTAGCGCCGAGGGCCGCCTCAGGGGCTCCCGCGCACCCGGCGCAGCGTGGCGGAGCCCCCCTCAGCCCCGGGCGGCGGCGATGCGTCCGGACGGCCGGTCTCGGCGAGGCTGGGGTCAGGGCCCGTCGGCAGTGGCGGCGGCTCCTGCGCGGGTCCGGCGGGCGAATGGCTGGCGGCGGGGCCCGGCGGCGGCGGCGAGGCGCGGGGCTGCGAGGTGGTGACGGCGGGGCCGGAGCCGCCGCCGCCGCCACGTACCGGCTGCCAGATGAGGCTGTAGTAGACGGCGAGGACGATGGCGGCCAGCGAGACGGAGAGGACGTAGGCCAGCACGGTGGCCAGGCGCACCCACTTCTTGTTGGTCTTGGCCGCCATGCGCGCCTTCTTGTCCCCGGTGTAAGTGGCGGGTTTGCCCCGCTCCGCCCCCGCCTCCTTCTCCTTCATGGGGGCCCGGCCCTTGGCCCGCTGCTCCACCGACCCCTCCGTGGTGGGGCCCGGCCCGGCTCCGCCGCCGCCACCTCCCGCTCCACCTCAGGACATGCCGCCGCCTCGTGCCGCGGCCCGCGCTGCTCCGGCGGCTCGGCGGGGCGGGGCTTAAAGGGGCAACACCGCCCGCCCGCCCGCGCGCGCAGTGGGAGGGGGCGAGGGTTGTGGTTAAAGGGGCGATGAGGGGTAGGTGGCCCCCGCTACGGGGTGTGGCTACTGCGCTTGCGCGGCCGCCGCTGAGGGGATGTGAGGGTATGGCGGGCACTGCGCCTCGCCGGTACCTCGGTCGGTCGGTCTGTCTGTCTGTCTGCTGGAGCCCCCCTGCCCTGCGCTGGCCAGCCACGGGGGTGGAGGGCAGCGGTAGGTGCGCGGGTGAGGGTGTGTTGGGGCTCTGCCTGCCGCGGCGGGTACCCCCGGGGCCTGTGGGGTGGGAGGGCCTCCTCCTCCCTGAGTGGGGCGGGAGGAGTGCTGCAAGGAGGGGTGAGCGTGAGGAGGGCTTCTGGCAGAGGCCTCGAGGAGGAAGGTCAGATATCTCCCCTCAGCTTTCTCTTCTGGAGGGGGGTTACCTCTTGCTGTCTCCCTGCCTGCAACTTCTGTGGAGCTTGAAGGGCGCCCTGGCTAAGCAGCAGCTTCTGGAGAGAGAGGCTGGTTTAGTTCCCTTCACATTGGGCTGATCCCAAACCTACTGATATAAGCTAAAGCTGTTAGGATATGGGTTGACTTTATTCCCCGTATGTTAATCCCTCAAAACCATTACATTGGCTTGTTCAGAAGACAGCTGAAACATCATTCTAGGGTATAGATTAGCCTTCTTATTTTTTTTCTTTATGGTGTGAGAGGCTTACTTTTGAGAATGGTTTAGTTGCTCCTTTTACAGTCGTTTTCTCCCTCCCTTAAATCTTAGGCCAGTCAGGTGTGTTGCAGCAGAAAACCTCTTCTAAACCAGGAGCTGGAGCAGTTCTGAAAGAGGCTGACAGCAGCTGGAGAAATGACTGTCACCCAGAAAGGCATCAGAGGGAGTCAGTGAGTTTTGAGTTAACAGTAGCATTTTATTTTTACTCTAATAGCAGGAAAAATGGGAGGGTTGGGAGATAAAGGGAAAACCTCTGGGGTTTTGCAGGAAGAAGTATGGAACTTGCAGCTCTGAGGAAGACTACAGGGGCAGAAGGTATATTAGGGAGTAAAACAGAGTAACCTCAGAATACCTGTAATTGGGAAAAGGTGGACTGTGTTGACTAAAAGCTCTGGGGCTGCTGTATGCATGTGGAAGGGTAGTGCTGCAATGATGAGCTTATTGCCTGTGGCAGGGGTATTGGACTGCACTGGATGATTTTTCAAAGGTCCCCTCGAACCCAAATGATTCTGTAATTCTGAACTACAGCTAATGACATGTTCTATCCTCCTGAAATACTTAATTTTCATGACATGTTGCTTTAACCCAGTATGTCTAGGGAATGTTTGTTAGTATGTATTATGACTTTTCTATGGGCCCCCTTATCTCCCTTGCCTTGATTTATTACACCTGACTGTGTTTTTCCTGTTGAAGTCAGATTTCATACACCTGAGTGGCATGAGCTGGCCCCCTTACCTCGCTTGCCCTGATTTATTACATCTGTCTGTGTTCTCGTTGAGACCAATTTTGTACACCTGAGTAGCAGGAGCTGAGGGCATCCTACTGACAAAGCCTTCCTGAGACATAGAAATGCATCTTCTGTGGTGTTCTATAGATTCTATACACAAATTGCCTTGGGCTATATATCTTTAAGTGTTATATGTGAATTTACAGCAATTCCTACAAAATGGATTTTCTAATTTTTCAGGCTGTTTTCTCTCAATGATGGGTTTGCTCAAACCCCTTCTCCCCTTGCTTCTCCTATTTCAGTCAGCAGCTGTCTGCTGTTCCATCTTTTCTTTGCATTTCAGAGAAAAATTCTGTAACTTGATTAGGACTTCAGCACACCTTTCCTCTGCTTTGCATATGTCACTGAGCTGTTTATTTTGAGGTCTGAGACTTTTTGGTTTCTGTGCTACAGAGTATTTTAAGATTGAGTTTGGACCTTTTCTTGTCTAGTGTAATTCCTTAGATCTTCAGCTTGGTTTTTAATCCAGCCTCTCAGCTGCTGCTCTGTATTCACATTCTTGCTGGCCTTTTCCCGCTGTTGAATGTGATGGAGAGGGGCAGAGCCTCATGGGGCTGCCTCTGTGTCTGCTCAGTTCTTCCTTAAATCACCTGTGAGAAACAGGTTCATTCCAAGCTCTTGTGCTGTCTGTGATCTCTGGTGTTGCCACTGATAGAATTTATCACTGCCTCTGGTGAAAGGAGGATGAATTACTACCTCCCACAAGTTCTTTCCCTGTGATTTTCCTTAATTCCAGTTCTGGAATTCTGGGGGAGAGGATTGACACAGGCAGTTCCTCTGGGGCTGAATGAGGTCTTGACAGTTTTTGCCTGATGCTTGTCTAGTCCGTGTTGTCTTCCTGCATTTAAGATGCTACATCCTCCTTTATTGCTTAGCTCTACCCTGTTGTAGTGTCTCATAGTTGGAGACAAAAATCAGAGCTCTGGTGTTGCTAGGTATTCAAATATATGTTATGTTGAGCTTGATAAAGGATGTTTAAAAGAGTCAGCATGTTGGTACAGGAAATAGGCACAGAAGGAAGCAGTGAGGTGGTAGGGATCAATGTAATAAATAAAAAGCAGGTAATAAGTATATCTTAGTCCTGTGCCCCAAAATTAATTTCTCCTCTCCTAGGAAGGAAACCAGTCCTTCTTAATGTCTCTGCAAACAGCTGCTGCTCTTTCACTGGTGCTGCTTTTTTCCCCTCTGCTCACCAAAACTTTGTTTATAAATCCAACTGTTAATAGCACCCCTTTGCCATCAGTGGAGGTTGTGGCAGACTGGCTTGGCTAAGGACATGCAGTGGAGTTGTAGAAACGGTCCCAGCAAAGGTACTGGGTGTGCTGTGGTCGAGATCCCACTACCCCTAGTACCATTTTGATGTGGAGTCTAGGAGCAACTAAAGCTGCTCCAGCTAGAAAATGTGGCAATAGATAATTCAATGTGAGTTACTCTCCCTCCTGCCTTCCCAACTCTCTTGCTCCCCTCTACTCCTCAGGGCTACAGGTCTGTAGTTCTCTTAAAACTGAACCATGTCATTCTGGAGACATTTTACCTCCAGCCTGGCATCTTCATCTCCCTGTCGCACTGATTAATTGCTTTTTCAGGCTGCCACGTGCCTCCTGGCTGCAGTGTAGACTTACCCTTCTAGAAGACAACAATTCTATGGTAGTATTAAAGAAATTCAGTGTTCTTAAGGCTCTCTTCTCTGTGCCAGGCCCTCTGCTGTCTCAGCTTTGAGTAAAACAAGGAGCAACTAAAGTTCATTAAATACTAAATCTTGCTGGCTTTTGCCAAAGTCAGGTGTAAGCTTTTCTTTTTACTGTGAACAAATGGGTGTGAGTTTCTTTCCAGGTCCTTTTGTTCGAGTGCAGGCAGCTGCCAGAAGGCGTGTGCCTTCTGTTCCTAAACTTAGCTCCTTGCTAACAACCACCCATAAAGGCAAATGAGAGCCAGGAAGCCAGAGCTGCATTAATGATATTTCCTTTGTCCGCTGGGTTTTAGCAAAAATGCCAAGCTGGGTGTTGAGCAGGCTCCTATGGTGCAGAAACAGAGCTCTGGGGTGTGGAGCTCAGAGGTCTTGTAAAGTCAGGGAATGTGTCAGACACTAGACAAAGCTTGCTAATTAATCCTCTCTGAGATTTTTTTTTTTCCCCTAAAGAACAGAAAAGAGATTGCTTGCGCAAGGCAAATGGAGTCAAGGGCAGGTGGTGCACCCCGGGTCTGGACCTGCCAGTGAGGCAGAGCAGTATGGCCCTTGAACATCTACCCCCTCCCCCACGACAGTCCCAACACTGTACTCTTCAGTGTCCTGTTGTTTATAAGCTTTAATTCTTCTTAATTTTTTTATAAGCTTAATTTTTGACTTCTCTGGTCTGAGGGTCTGCTAGAAAACTCATTTACTTATGAGCCTGCTACTTACTGCCTTACACCTGTGTTTAGTTGAAAACCCAAGTGCTGAGACAGGCTGTTGAAGATTTGGTGTTCCACCTGCCCCAATAAATAGTGTGGCTTGAATTCTGCTGCTGCCTTTTGCAGTGGGATGCTTATTTGCTCTCCAAGGGCCCCTGAAGGATGTAGCTAAATAAACTTGTGTTATTGATTTCCTGTGTTCAGGGTCAGTGGATAGCATCTAGTGCTTCAGGACAGAGAAGACTTAATTAAGGGAGGATTATTGGGCAAAGATATTACCTCTGTACAGACCTTGAAACACTGGGTTAGAATCCTGGGAGGGGTGGTTGAGTCTCCACTGTTAGCAGAGGTCTCCTGAAGCTCCCTGACAGATGTCACAGCTGGTCCTGCTCTGGGACAAGGTGCGGGCTGGATGGCTTCCCGTTGTCCCTGTGCTTTTCATTCAGCAAAGGCGGCTGCTCTGCCTTCCCTGGACCCTGGCATTAGGAGACAATCTGATGTGACACCCTACAGATGATCAGCTTCTTCCCTGAGGTGTGCGGTGCGATCGCCCTACTCAGCCTGTGGAACAATCATAATTCACTACCGTGATGTTATACGCTCCCTTGTCTGGCCCTGGTTTTTGTTCTTGGTGTCTGCCTCTGGCAGTGTGACTTCTACAGACAGATTATAGACTTCATAACGAATGAACTTCTTAATTGGCTGTATGTTGCTTTTTAAGCTTTATACTGTCTCCTTGGTCACATTTGTGAGCTGGGGATGAGGTCTTTCTACCTGCCTCACAATGTTTGAAGGATGAAATAGATGCATTTAAATTTGTCTCTCTTGGCTGAAGTCCTTGAGCAAGTGCTTTGCTAGGCTTGAGCCTTCAGTCATAGAGAACGTCTCTGCTCTTGATGGGGGACAATCCCTCATGCTCTGCTGTCTGCTCTTCCAGAGGCCATACGCCTTATTTCTCACTGTTCCAATCTCCTGTTCGGAGCCTGCAGGGAATCAGATTAAGTTCTTCTCTGGCATTTTCCTCTTACACTTTGAAACCTCCTCTGTCTTATGTGGGAAGGTGCTGTCTCTCTTGTTAACCCAGTAACAGATGGGGGGAGGTTGGGGATGTTCTTTTAATTCCCTTGGCTTCTGATTTAGCCGTGGTAAGTGAAGTTTGCACAACCCACTGTCTTGTGCTGCCTTGGGAAGTGATCTTCAGGGATCATGGGGTGGGTAGGGAAGATAGTAAAAGTGATGCTGAACTTGAGATGTAACAGCAAGAGGTCTGGTTTTGCTCAGGACAGAGGCCTTGGGCAGGAAGCTGCTGGTAGCTCAAGGTAGCGATGCATTGGCGGCTTCAACCTTGTCTCATCAATTTGGTGAGGCCCATTTTGAGACATTTTATTGCCCTGTGAGCCATCTGCACAGTATAAAGAGTCGGTCCTACTTGCAGGAGAGCCTTAGTGAATGTTTCCTTGGTGGGAAAACTCTTGAGAGTAAAAAGTATGTCTGAAAGGGATTTATTGTGTTGTTTTTAACATTTAGAAACTCCTGTGAGTAGACAGTCATTCAGAGCTGGAGTGGGGAGAGCCACTTGGCTGGCTTTATAGCAGAGGTGTTCACATTTCAGAGGCTCTGCTTTTGTTTGGTGTCGGTCTCAGGCAGCTTTCTGGAGGCAGGGAGTTCTCCCAGATAACATGAGTTGTCTTTGGCCTGTTGTTTCCATGACACATTTCTGAAACTGAGAAAAGCCTGTCAAGGGTGGCTTGACAGTGCCCTGGGCATTGACTGAAACAAGAAACTTTGCCATTTGTTCAGATGTTAAGCTCTAGTCCCAGGGGTTTCCAGCGGGCTGAGCTGTAGGTTTCACACATTGGTTTGTGGAGAGGAAAGTTCACTAAGTGCAGGGCTTCAAGAGGGTGAATGTTGTGGTTTTTTTAATAAAAAAAAAAAAGTTTGGGTGTGAACCTGTGCTGTCTGTGGTTGCGACTCTGAACACAGTCTCTGTGGAGGAATCTAGAGTCAAAAATTAGCTCTTCATTGTTCATTTTGCAATGAGGAAATGTGCATGTACACAGACCCACACACACTTAACATCTGAGCAGGGTTCTGAGGGCTGTATTTTGAAAATAACCACCACTTTTCAAGCAATAGGACAGCAATGATTAATGGCCATGTAATCTGACTGTGCATCTTTGGTTTTCATGGTCTGAAGAAGCTGGACTCACCCACCTTTATGTGTGAGAATGAATGTGTAGAGTTGTGCTTCTCCCTGTGTATCCCCATAGATTACACACGTATCTATCTGTATCTTGTATTTGCTCACCTGTATGTGTGGGAGAGCACTGATACAGGTTGTCTGAAAATACAACCTACAATATTTGCAGACTGACAACACTTTATTCAGAGTTGCACCAAGTTGTGGTTGCCCTTACAAGCACTGGCACAGGATTTTCTTGGAAAGCCTTATCCATGACCTCACGGTGCAGCCCTGAAGCTAAAGTGATCCTGGTTTAGGCTGGGTTACTGCTTTTTCAATCTGGGATAATTTCATTATTTTTTTCCCCCCAGGATGGAGAAGAGTGCTTTTTCAGTAGTTCATTTGTGCGTGATTGCTCCAGCCACCTTTGGGGCCAGCTCTTAATGCAGCCTAGTTCTTGGTTAGACCAAACTACTTGTTCATTCTTCAAAGTCAGCTTGACTGAGCTTAGGTTTGGCTCCTTGCTGAGTTACACTAAGGCAACATGAAGCTTTAACTGCTTTAAAGATTGAAATAGATTCTTTTATATACAAGGTCAACATGGGTTTTCACCTTAGTTAAAATAATGTAGTTTTGAATGTGTTAATGCTCCCTGATCTCACAGTAGTTTTTCCTTGCAGAAAAAAATCAAAAGCAGCTGTTACTTTGACTTTTTCCATTTCTGTGTGCTTGGCTTTGGTAGCTGAATAAGGAGAATGTACTGGACTCATGTTGATAACCCTGTGCAAGGAAGAGTTATTTAACTGAACTAAAATAGCAATCTGAAACCTCTCCCAGTTCTCCTGGAGCTGATTCTTACTTGTTACATCCTACTGTTTTCACACTTCTGCCATCCTGGTTCAGGCTGCGACAGGAAATGGAACTGCAAATTCCTAGGAGAGGCAATTCTGATGCTTCTAGGAGGAAAAAGCAGGGAGGATGTCAGCAGAAAGTTTAGTCCTGGTTTGTTGTACACCTGTGAAAAGGGGGAAGATTTGTTGGCAATGAGCTTAAGTGGGATTCCTTGTTAATGCTGTTTTCAGATAAATTTTGTATTACAAGCCACTGTTCATTCTGCTCGGGAAAATATTTCTTCCAGATGCAGTGGTTTGATAATCATCTGCTCTTCTGGATGTATACATTTCCAACAGTGGTGTCCAAATGAGTTTTATTCCTCAATTTTCTGCAGACTATGGTGCGTGCATCATTGTCAGCTGAAAAATACGGTCATGTGAGCCTGGGGATCAACTGCAGGTTTTTCACCGGGATCTTAAAGAGCACAAATTGTGAACTGCAGAACAACATCAAACCAGACATCTAACCCAGCCATGTATGCCCTGGGTACCATCGGGGGGCAGGTGTCGGAGCTGCTATTCATCCCTGGGAAGCTGCGGGACTTTTTGTGGACATGCCTGGTGAGGTGGAAGCCTCCTGTCACACCCTCACCCTCTGTTCCCAGTGGCACACCCAGCCCTGTGTTTGCCAGTTTAGCCCACGAACATGCTGCTGCCTTTGGCCACTCATGCACCGTGAACACCATGGAATGACCTAGTGAGAGACCTTCCCTGTGCTCTGGTAGCAATTTCCATTCCATTTGCTGCTTTTTCATGTTCCCCTGTTTATCTGACTGTTCAAAAAAGAGTGGCTGGAGTTGTGTGCAGTGTTAAGTGCTTCCTAGAGAGCTGTCTTCAAAGAATCTGTAGTCGTTTTGTGCATGTGTGTGGTGTTTGTTCCCAGTCTGATAATGTGATGAAATAAAAAAAATGGTTTTCAAGGTCTCGTTTTGACCTCTAGAAAAACAAGACATGATTTAAATATACTGCATTGATTGCACTCATTGGGGCTAGAAGAGCTATGTAAAAAACACAATAAGCAAGGTAAAAAGAAGGGTATTTCCTGGTAAGGTGGGGAGATGAGTCTCTAGGAGAGAAGTGATGTGTATTCCCGTGCTCATTAGTTAGTGACGCTGGGCTGAGTCCATAACCTACCTGTGTGGGCGGCAGTGATGTGTCAACAGAGCAAACCTCTCTGCAAAAGTGAGCAAAATGAGTTTTATCATCTCGTTAGGAACTGATGTAAAACCCTTGGCTCACCCACAGGTGATTATCAAAGGACAATGCCTGGGTGAGATCTTGCCCCTTTAGCTTCACCTTTACCATGGCTGGGGATATCAGCTGGTGTAAATCAGCTTCATGTGATGCCTTCCATGGGCTGTGGAGCCATTGTGCCTTCTGAGGTTTTTCAGCAACAGCTTCAGTGGTCTAGGTGGAAACTTGTTGGGGCTGAAAGTGGCTCTCGGCCTGTAAGACTTGGGAATGTCTGATTTTGCATTAGTCACTTAAAACAGTGGAGGCTGTAGACCTACCTGCGAACCCGCCCGACTTTGCAGCCCCTGAAGGAAAATGCCTTCTTTCCTGTGGGCCTAAGCTTGAACATGGCATTGCTTCACAAGCACCTTTCACCTTGAGGAGGCAAAGAGTTTGGAATATAGTGTGCAAAGGCCTTTGCGGTGAGGATGGGAGTACTGAAAGGTTGAGGCTGGGTATTACAAAAGCAGATTTTTTTGGTCTACTATGTTGGAGAACTGAAGTTTGGGGAAGGGCGAGGGAAGGCCATGGTGAAACATACTCAGCTCCATTAGCTGAGTAGGCAGAGACGTTCTTGGGTAGCAGTCTGAGGCTGCTTCACTTGGAATCAGCTGGTAGGGGCAGTGCAAAGAAAGTTTGTAGCCTTTTTAAAATTTTTATTATTCTTTCATCCCTGACTCTGAATGGTTCTGCACCAAGGGGTAGTCTGGCATGGGAGCCTCAGTCTCTTGGGTGGGATTCATTGGGATGCTTTACCTTTTGAAGTCTGTGCATTTTGGGGCTTATATATATGGACACAGTTATAAATCTGTGTTGAAAACTCGGTGCATTTGTGCTGATGAAAAGCCAGCCATGGGCTGATGGCTGCGGTACCTGCTTTAGCTTGATGGGGAACCAAACTGATACCCTTTGCTTCTCAGCCAGCGAGCTCAGCTCTTTCTGGACCCGCATGTGCTCAGGGAAGTGTGGATTCAGTCCTGTCCTGCCCTGAAGCTGACCCATCTGCTACCTCCCCCTGAAGTCCTGCATTGAGAGGCTGCCGCAGAGCTCTCTGAAGGGGAAGAGTCAAAGCATGCTCAGTGCCTGAGGCTGCGCCAGGGCTCTTGGTTGGGCTCTTGTCTGGAGGGGGCAAGAAGCGTGCCCCTCTCTAGTGGATCTGTTTTTTTTCCTACACCCTGAATACTTTGAACAGAAGCTGTTGTTTGTCAGCTCACTCTTTGTTCTTTATTTCTCAATGAAGACTGATGCTTTGGGAATAATAGTTTGTCTCAACTCAGAACGAGCATGTTGAACTTAAAAACATGTAACTTCTCCCATTCCTAAAGCTGTTAAGTTTGTGTCTTGCCGTAGGTGCTGTCTCACTGGTTTGTCAGTTTAAGATGTTGACCTCGATCTTCAAAGTCCCCCGAGGTGCAGCTGAAATAGTGCCTTGTTCTCTGTGACCTGCCCAAGGGGACTGTGTTCTTCTGGACTTGACTCATCCAGGCAGACACAGTTACTGCGGCAGCTGGGTTTGCTGCTTTGGACCTTCCATAGGAGATTGTACGTGTGAAATGTGCGTTAGGATCTGTCCTTCTCGCAAGTGGAAAAAAAATATGCCTAACCAAGGAAAGTAGAGTGAGTAAAGTCCTGGTTGTAGAAGTAATAGATTGACTGTGAAAAGAAGAAGCAATGAGGATGTGAGCATGGCAGAAGAATTCTAGCAGTGCTGAGGTCTCAACCAGGACTGAGAATCTGCTGCGGCAGGCAGCGGATGCATCCCCAGAGGCAGCTTAAATTGGGCTGGTAGAGTAGGAAGAAAAAGTTGATAAGATCAAGAGCAAAATGGGGTTTCCACCCCCAGTATCCTGACTTCCAGTTCAGTATTTGATACTGTAGGTAAGCACTGTGGGGGCAATTAGATGCATTCACCTCCAGGTTTGGTAGAAGTTGCTTTCCTGTTCTTGCTGCTCTGTTACTTACTGCAAGGTAACATGAGATGGGCACATTCTGCCTGCTGCTGCTCTTCCTCCTCCTTCCTCTTCTGTTGATGACCTGTCTTGGAAGGTTTCATTCTTTTGCTAGCAGCTGGGAATGGCGTGGTTCAGTCATCCCTATGCAGCAATTACTTTTGTACTGCAGTAATGTGTAGGGTGTTTAAATGGCCTGTGAGCATCACTCAGCAGTTTGGAAATATGCAGAAAACCATCAGAGTGCTGTAAGCATAACATACCCCTGCAGCATATTTCTGCCCAGTAAACGGTTAGCAATGGACCTAACCATGGCTTGGTGGTTGGTCAGATAGTTTGGGGTTGGTTTTGGTGGTTTTTTTCACACAACACCTCACTGCTTTTATGGTATTGTGGCATCTGTGGCCACTTGTCTTTCTGTGCTGTAGTCCGCTGCCCTCAGACTTTTGCAGATCAAGCTGAAGAGTCATGCTGTCAGCTGAGAGCTGTCATGAATCCTTGGCTTTGTGGTTTGGGCTCAAAGTAGGACACACGCACTCAGCAGTTCTCTCCGGGGTGGTGAGGAAATATGGGCCTTTTTGGTCCTGATGGTGTCATTAATCCTTTCAGGATTCCCAGGGCTCAGAGGGCAGAATAGAAAAAGGAGCAGCAGGATGAACTCGGTTTTGCTTAGCTGTGAATTTATTGCTGGTGTTTGAAGGCAATGCCGAAGGGGTGTGCAATATCATAGCTGTGCACTAGAGGACAGTGTTACACATTGCAAAGTCTAGTTATGATGGAACGATGCTGGCAGAGATTCTTACAGATTCTCCGTGTGCTAGGAGTAGGTTGGGGTTACAAAATAATTTCCTAGAGCTCGGAAGCTATCCAGTCAAGGTGGTTTAATAGGCAGCATGGCTTAAAGCACTGCCTACAGACCCTACCTTGTAAAATCTCTGAAGGGTAATGCTGACTACTTTGCATGTGCTTTGGGGGAGGTAGAGGCTGCTGGATAGGTAGGGCAGGGAGATAAGGAAGAGTCTCGAGGGAAGAAAAAAAAAGGGAAATTTTTGCATATCAAAACTCTTGTAGTGGATGGTGGGATACACAGTTGTGAAGGTGAGGAGGCACGGGGCCCTGACCAGAGGGGATGTAGGATGAGCATACAGTGGGTGATGGGCCTTGCAGGAGAAAGAAAATAAAGGTTAGAATGAATGCTGCTCAAAGTGCTGCTGCTTCTGCCTGCTCTGATATCAGAGCTTTCAGCAGAGGGCAGGACTGTTGCTTTATTCTATCGCTGTTCCATCAGCCATCTCTTCGTGCAAGGACAGAAGCTCCCACATCAAGCAAGGAGTGTGAAATGAAAGATAAGGAGGCTGGGTTATGCAAAAGGAAGTGAGCTTCAGCTTTTGTGACCATCTTTATGCAAGCGGGGATCTTGGCAGTTGGTGTATACACCACCAGGCATCCTCCTGGGACAGCTGCTAACTCGGTCGCTGCTCTTCATGTTGTGGGGTTTTTTTTGTAACTTGTTTTATCGCTTAGGGGAAGCTGGCCCTGAGTGAACAAGCAAGTGAAGTTGTGGCAGGATTCTTGCTTACTTTAGGTTTGTTGATGAGACAGAGAAAGCTGTTGAATATCCAGGTGTGAGAGGATGCAGAACAGAAGCAGCCTTTCCGCGAGGCCCTGGTTCTGGCAGGTAGCGGGCATGGTTCACAAAGCCACGATGGTAACTGGTAAATACCAGATGGGCCACTGGAACCAGTAGCTGTGACTGATCTCACTTGCAGTCCCTCTGCTCTTGGCGGTACCAGAGCTCATCCCACCTTTCCCTTCTCCACAGCTGTGACCTCCAAGGCCTCCCTTTAGTGCTGTCAGTGTTGCAGAGGATGGCAGGGCTGCAGTGCTTCTGAACAAGGTTGATGCTCTTTATCCTTTTCACAGCTGCTCCCTAAGTCAAAGTTAAGCAGCCCTGAAACTGCTCTGGCCTTGCAGAAGGGATCATGTGGGACACACACACATGACACTTTCGCTCCTCACTGCAGCCTCCTGTGCTCCCGTGGGCTTTCTCTATATGTACCTAGGCCTTGGGGTCTGTTCCTAAACTGCTTACAGGAAGAGCGCAGAGAACAAAACCTGTCCAGCAACCCCTGGCATTTCATTTGTGCCAAGTCCCAGGCTGTTGCTGACATCCCTGGGTGCTTCCAGCTCGGCCCTTGAGATCTGGGCAGATGCTGTCATCTGCTGCTTTGCTACTTGGGAGTAACAGTGTTCTCTGAGGGGGGCATCTTGGCTGGGCCTGGAGTACCTCTGTGCTCTGTCAGCTGGCTGCCCGAGAAGCATGTGTCACTTTGACACACATGCAAAGGAAGCTTAATACCATGAGTGTGGCTTGGTTATGGGACTGGAGGCAATGGATTCCCCTGTCCCTCATCTTGGCCCTGATACCGAGCAACCACAGCTGTGGGTAAGCCACCTCAGTTTGTTGCACTAATAAAGTAGAGCTAACAGCCTTCGCTTGGATAGCTAGTTCTTGGAAGGCATGGTGCCTTGCAAAATGTGTTGGTAAATGCAGAAAACTCGATGGTAGCTGGAAATGGAGAAACTCTCTTGTTCCCATTTTGTCAGGCAGATAAACCCATGAAAGAAATGTACAAAGGGTGTTAGGTTTGTTCAGGGTTCTCTGTTTCTGCAGCAGGTGTATCTCTGATAATTGCTGCCATCTTTGTTTTTTTACAGGTAGAGCACTTGTTATAGGTCCACTTAATCTCTCCTGCCTCATGGCACCAACATCTGAGAATGCCCTTAGGATTCCTTCAGTTGGCCTTCCCCCAGCTGTCCAGTCTGCTGCAAAGTGCTGGCCTCACCAAACTGGGTAAGTTGGGGCTGGGAAAGCAGCAGCAGAACAATGCAGCTGGCTCCCTTTGCACACTGGGAGTTTCTTTGTCCACCCTTCTCAGAATCTGCACCACTTCTGACAGTATCTTGTCCCTCCTGAGCAATGGCAGGTGCCACACCTTGACTTTCACAGGAGACAACAGAGGTGAAACCCCACCATGTGGCTGGGAATCCTGTTACAGTGAGTGTTGCACAGTTACCGCCACTGCTGGCTGGTTGTGGGGTTCTGCCTTGACTAAAATTCACCTTGCCCATGTCAACCCTTCTCACAAGCCACTCTCCTCCTGGTTAGCCAGTGCACATCTGCCACCAGCGCTCCTCTTCTCCGCTGTCCACGCGGAATTCCTTCATTCCAAGGTCAGGAGCAGGTTTTGCCCTCTTTGCCATTAACCTTCTGTCCTGCTTCCTGCCACTTCCCTTCAGCTTTGTGGTTATAATCCCCACCTTACACATCTCTCTCATTCTGTGTTCCCACAGTATCTGCAGCAGACCCAAGTGAATCTGGAGAATATTGCAGCTCCTAGGGACTCTTGTGAATGTTTTTTCATCTGTCTCTGGAATTTACATCTGCTCTGTTGGTCTGTCTCACTTTTCAGGTTGATATTCAGAAGAACCCGTAAGAGAAATGAAAAAAGTTAGACTGGACAGTGCAGCAAGTGGCCTCAGAAGTGGAGTCTGTACAGAGCAAAGAGTAAGTTTATTTTAGGTGGTATTTGGTCTGTCACATGAAGGGGGCAGTCTGCTTGTAGCTGAAGCCTGAGCTGTTCCGTAACCACATCTGCTGAAATAGTTTGAGTGTCGGCTGGCAATGCCTGCACTTTGTCAAAGAGAACATTTAAGGAAGTTCAGTTACGGAAGCGCTACAAACCGTGCGCTTCAAGTACAACTCTGAGGAGTAGGTCTCTCCTGGAGAGCCGGCGTGCGTGACTGCCCACGCGGGCATCCCAACCCATCGCAAGCTTTCCTCTGGGTGACCTTGGGCTGAGCTCCGCGTGCATGCTTGGAGAGCCGTTGATTTACAATGCAGATTCATCGGTCCTCGCCTGCCTGCCCCTGCCCCTCCTAAATTTGGCTGGGATATAAGAGGCTGTTTGCTTTCTGATGCCAACAGTGGCCATGGCAGAGCGCCCTGCCATGTGAGAGGCAGAGATAGAGGAGAGGGGGCCAAGGAGGAGCAAACTGCAGCTGCTTTTGCTTCTGGTGGCCGAGGAGCACATCTGCAGGACAGAATGTCAGTGCTTACGCCTGTCCTGCAGCCCCCAGAGGTGAAGGAGTATCTCTCCAAGGGTGAGCGCTTCATCAAGTGGGATGATGTGAGTACTGGGGTTTTTGCTTCGCTAGATTGTACGTGTGCTGGTAGGGCCAGGGTTTGAGGGGAGGCTGGGAGCTGTGTGTTGTACCTGAGAGCAGGGATGTCTGAATGGGGAGAGTGAACTGAGAAGAACAGAGCTGAGGGCTGTGTCGGGGCTGGTGATGTGGCTTCTGCACCTCTCATTCTTGTGGAGGATGGAAGTAAATGGTCTGTGTGCACAGCTTCCCTGGTGTAGGACCCCGGGGTTCTGTCTGTGTGTGTGAACCAGCCCTCAGGAAGGCACTTGCTGCTGGGGGTCTCCTTGGGGCGAGGGGCACATGCTGCATTCGTACTGTCCGGAGGAGCGTGAGGGGTAGGATTTACTCCAGAACTGATGGACTCTCCATGCTTTGCAGATAGAGAGGAAATTGGGCTCCAAGTTGCTTCCTCTTAATGGCCCTGGTGCTGGAGTGGCTCCGGGTGAGCCATGTCCTTCCACGACAGCCTGGCTTGTGGGTCTGTGAGCTACTAAGCGTGAAGTGACCAAGCAGCAAGGGGCCTGTGCTTTAACCATGGAGGGTGTTGCGAAAAGCTGCTGCTTCTCCAACTCAGCATTCTCTTGTATATTCAAAAGACCTGGTTTCCAGTCTCTGTTTGCCTTTCATTGTGAGGGGAAGAAAGTCTGAAATGGCAGAAGAGAAGTTTAATTTGAATGTAGTAGTCCCCCTTTCTAAGAAGGCAAACTAGTATTTCCCACAAGCAAGAGGACAGCAGCCACCCATCCATTTTGTCTGGAGTATGAATAGTTTGCTACTGAGCATGAATGTTGCTAAAACAGGGGGCAGGCCAGGTTATGATTATTCACCAAGATCTGGGGAAAACATTTGATGTGGTATTGCAAATGAGACACATTAGAAGGAGCCTCCAGCAGCAGCGCAGGAGGGATTAGCGCTTACTTTTGTGGGCGTAAAGCTGGAATAGAGTTCTGAGTCCCAAGGCAGCGTGTGCGGGGGAGATCACTTGTGTGCAGTGTAAGCAGGGGTGGTCCAGCGGCGCTGAGAAATGAGAGCAATGTGAGATGCAGCTGACAGAAAGGATGGGTGCTGCAGAAGGCAGGCTGGAATATCGCCAGCGGTTATTCCACTCGCTGTACACAAACAGGAGGATGGCACCAGGATATGGTGGAAAGCGCAGCCTTCCCTTTCTTTCCTGTGGGGCCACTGCCTCCAGAATGCACCTGGGACTTCTTTGACTTTGAGCAGGGATTTGGCTTGAGAATAACAGTAGCCAAACTTGGCAAAATTGCTGTTGACTTTCTATGCTCAGTCCTTGGGGACTACTTTCCCAAAAACTTGAAGCTGTTAAGAACCTCACTGGGATTAGGTTCCCTTGAAACCCAGGGTGAGTCAAGCTGGGCTTCCAAGACCCACCAAGTGTTTATTTGCTGCAGTAACTGTATGAGTTGGGGAGCTCAAGTCCTGTGTGGATTTTCCCCTAAGGCTTACAGATTTGTAAACATTCCTAAAAGGTTACCTCTAATTAAGTAGTTTACAGACTTGACCTCCACCAATAATGAAGGCTGCCTCCACAGGTGGGCTGTTCTGGTCATGTTGCTTCATCTCCTCACACTTTCCCACTCCACAGTTAGAGCAGGCTGCAAAGGATGATGGCAGGAGCTCCGGGTTGCAGGATTGCTGCTCTTCAGACGTCATGGGTCTGTGGGGTTTTTTGTCTCACTCTTTGAATTGACCTGGCTGTGCTGTTGGTAACAGTTTGGAGCTCCTTCCACAATAGCTGAGGCAAAGGACTGAAGGTAGATCAGAGTGGCTCCTTGCATCCCTCTGTGCAGTTTGGGACTGGACTAGAGCCTTTGCTGTATCCAACTGTTTCTTGAGAAAAGCAAACCCACACGTTTTCTGTGGTGCCTCACCGTGTCCAGCACTTGTAATGTGTTCTCTAGAGGAGAGTGCAGTAGGATCTCCGCCGGGCAGGACCATTCTGGCCTGTCCCACTGAGTTAGCTGCAACATCCTGGGGTATGGAGCAAGTTGGCTGTGCTTTGTTTAGCACCCAGCAAGCTGGGGCTGCCAGGCAGGCTGAAGAGGTTAAGTCCTACTACATGGTTTGTTTCAAGAACCAGCTTGGGGACCCTTTCAAAACCTGAGGTGGGGCACAACGTAGTAGCTGACCTCTTAAGCAGAGCAGATGTATGTGGTTTTGGCTCTATGCTGACTCTTAGCCCTTGTAATAGAAGCAAAAATCTTAAAGTTTATGGAATACAGGATTTTACCAGACAACACTTGCTTTCTGCCCTAGAGTAGAACTCCACAGTGTGAGCAGCAGCCTGTTTGGTTGCCAGACCATCTTCTGTAGAATTCACCATTTCCTTTGGTGCTGGGAGCCACCCCACAGGAGAGTCTGCCTGCACCCCCCAGCTGTCTGTGTCCCTGATCAGGAGGGCAGCCGTCAGCAGCCTTACTGCAGCCTCAGCTTGCTTTCAAGAAAGCTGCTTCACAGGAGATAAGGCTAATCTAGAAACACGGCGCAATCCTCAGTAGTACCACAGTGCCTCTTCTGCTCTTCGTGGCTCGTGGCCATGAGTTCGGGGAGCTAACCAGGAGCTCTGGGAACATGGGGATTGTGCTGTGCAGATCCATGTTGTCCCGAGCACAGCGTGAGCAGGACAGGGAGCGAAAGGAGAACATACGATGCACAGGGGCATGAGCAGCTTACTGTAATGAAGAATACTGAACCTGGACGTGGTGGTCTCTGGAAATACAGATGCGCTGAGGTATGAGCTCACTAACAAACTGAAGAACCCAAGGCCAAGTGACAAATACAATTTCCAAGTTCCATTATGGGTTTCGTCTCTGTAGCTGGGTATTTCAGCTTCCTGAATTGAATATGAAGCCTTCCTAGAAATGGCTGATAGATCTTATGATGCTGTCTTCTGTGGCACCAGAGGTCAAACGCGGTGAGGAGTCATCTCGACTGAATGAGCAAATGGGCGGGGACCCCGGTAGAGGCACCAGGCATCCTTTATCTCTGTCTCCAAAGAGCTCACGCTAATTCATCTCTTAGCACAGGCTTGCCCGTGAGAGGGGAATGGATGTTGTCTTGAAAATGTCAGTGAAGTTGTCTTTAACTGGACATGCAGAAGCTGTGTAATTATTCAGAGGCGAAGTACACAGCCTCACAGCAGCCTGTCTTCTCTGCAGCATATGCATTGGTTCTGATGTGAAGGGCCTCCCTTTTGTATAGGGTTCAGGATCAGCCCTGAATAATTTAATCTAATTTTGTGCCTGTAGTGTGGGTGTTTAAATAGCTGCTGCTTCTTACAGTCTGTGAACAGCTAGTCCATGGAGTTTAAGAATCGCTACCTAAAGCAGATTCATCTGCTGTATTAGCTGGACCCCTCCTTGAACCCTTCCTGACTAGGCCCCTTCTCTGTAAAGAGAGCTGGCGTGACAAGTGTGAGCGCCTTGGTGGCAGCTGCCATGGGTGGATGTTGGCTCTGCTTGGCCTGGGTGACTTTTGGAGCTCGGAGAAGGAAACAGGTGCCTTGGAGGGGGGACAGTTCACATGCAACAATTGCACCTGCAGGTACTTTCTTCTCTTAATTCATCATATAGAAAGCTCCAAGAGAGGAGTTCTAGCTAAATGCGTAGTGTTAGGTGGGACTCGGGCTTCAGCAGAGATCAGCTTCCAGCGCCCCACAGTATTACTCTGGAGATGTACTAAATTGTCTGGTTCATTTCCATAAATCACAGAGGATGATTCACCTGACTGGATCTATATTTGAACTAGGAACTTTATGTCCCATGATGGGTTCTCCAAGTCATGTAAGGTGCTAACCTTCTTTCTTCTGTTTTGTTGTTTTGTTTTATTTTTTGTTGTTGTTGGGTTTTTTTTGTCAGGAAACAGCAAGTGCTTCTCCTGTGATTCTTCGAGTGGATCCAAAGGGCTTTTACTTATACTGGACTGATCAGAATAAGGTATGTGCTAAGACTTGACAGCCTGGACTCCAAATAGTCAGTTCAAGTTTATGCAAGATGAAAACACCATAAGTGCTCGAGTTCTGTGCTCAGGAGCAAACTACCGCACTCATTCCACTTGGCAGGAACTCCCCCACAAAGGACCTGGGAGTCTTGTGCTTATTCAATGGCAGATTTGTCTGTCTTCAGAAAAGAGCAGGAAATTAAGCTGCAAACATGCCAGAGAGATGAGCGTGGCCTTTTTGTGCTTGTCACGCTGGAATCTTATACCTGCGAAGTTCGTTAGATGTGCTTCAGAGGGCTGCATGGAGAACAGCAGTACCGATGGCCCGTTAGCCAGTGTGCTGAAGGACTCTCCCAGCCAGTGCAGTGGTGCAGCTGGAAAGGAAATGGCTAGATGTATGCAGCTTGAGCTAATGTGTAACTCATGTGCAGCCTGTGCTGTAATTAACTGACTTGTTGGGGTTTTAGAAAACTTAATTAAAAAAAAAATAGTGGCCTTAATGATGTAGAGACTACATGAAGTCTGGAGAGCGAGTTGTGCTCCTCTCAAGCCGGGGTGGTGTGTGCGCTGCCGGAGGTAACCCACAGGATGCCGGCTGTTGGCAAAAAATTTAGGAAAAAGAATTCAGTTCCTTGCTACTGAGTAATAACAAGGGGTGGAGAGATCGAGCTGACTGGAGGTGGAAGGCTGGGCTTACTTCTGCTTTCCAGAACAGAGCTGTGGTTCAGCTCTACTTCCTTCTCGTGACCTACATGCTGAAGAGGCATGGTAGATAAAGAGACAGAGACAGGCGTCCCATGCAGCGCCCTGGCCGGGAGACCTGGTGTGTGTTGGTGAGCTCTGCCTTCTCAGAAGATTGTGCCCCAGTGCCACACAGCCGTGTCTTCTGAGAACAGTGTCATGGAGCTGAGGGCTGTCACATCCCTCTCGAAGGTGTGCTCTCCTTTTAGCCGTCTGTCACGCTCATTCCCCTTTCAAGGTCCGCTTCTGGCAGTAGAATTTTTGCTTTAAGGGCTCCAGCAGACAGCAGGAAGAAGTGGTAGCACTGAAGTAGTGCAGAGAATGGGGCAAGGGGAGCTGTTACCACCCCTAAAAGTGAGGTGTTTCACTGGGTTAGTGGTATGAGGGATTTAACTACCTGGGAAGGCACTGGGGTAAGGAAGCAGAGCTGACGTGAGGAAACCCAGACTGGAGGGGGTCTCATGTTCCTGGAAAATGCTATTGATTAACACCTAAAATAAACTGTGAACAAATTTGAGAGCCACAGTGGAGCAACAGAATGTTTTACATCCTTGGGAAAGCACTTGTCTGGCATCTTTCCTATTCTCTGAGGGAATCTGCAGACTGTGAGCTAGCGAAGGTGGTGGGCAAATGCTGGCTGTCGGAGGGAGCTGGGGCAGACTGGCAGGAGTGCAGCGGCCAGGGGCAAGACGTGGGCTGATAGTGTGGAGTGGTGTGGTCAATAGTTTGTTGAATTTGTGTGGCTTATTCATTGCTGGCTGACTCGTGTTAAGATCTGCTTGTCATCAACAGCAAGGAAGAAAAGCTGCACCACTTTTGCCCTAGGGATTCAGAAAGGAGTGGAATCAGGAGTAAAACTTCCATCCCGTTTGACAATAAAATGGGGATACAGCCAGAAGACACGGTATCCGTGTTGTTCCTTATTGTGATCTTGGAAAATAATACTATCTGCTGCAACAAGTATAATTTGTTCTCCAGGCCCATGGTGAGCAGACCATTTAGCAACAGAGGAAGGAAATTCAGGTTGGATATTAAAAGAACAAACAAAATAAACATGACAACTAGGCAGTGGTGAGGATGTGGAGCAGGCTACCTTAGGGAAGGCTGTGAAATGTCCTCATGGGAATTGCTTCAGACCAGATTAGGTGAAAGTCTGCTGGGAGCGACGTGGGGAGAGGTGGTCCTGCCTGCCTTCCAGCACAGCTGCTCCGTCTTGAAGGCACGAAGTCAGGCCGAGAGCAGCAGTGATGGGAGACTCTGGGTTGTATTGACACGTAGACTCTAACTGGGGTAGAGTTTCCCCATATAAACCTGTACGGTGCTGCAGACCACCACTGCCAGCTCCACACTAGCCAGCCTACCAGGGTGGCACACTAGCATCTGATGTTTCCCTGCCTGCATTGGTCCTGCTGGGAGAGCTCTTCCCCAGGGAAGCGTGCTGGCTGAGACCTGCTTTGCAGCTTCTGAGGGCTTAGCAATGGATTTCTTTCCTTCCTCCTTTGGGTCTCCTAATCTTCCTTGTCCTTGTTTTGTTGTAGGAAATGGAAATTTTGGATATCACCAGCATCCGAGATACCCGAGTGGGGCGATTTGCCAAAATCCCCAAGGTGAGTGCACAGCTTTGTTTCTGGCAGTGGTTCATATGGGAAAGGTAAGGCTGCCCGGGGCTTTGGCAGAGCTGAGGCAGTTTACCCTGGCTTTCTGCTCCAAGGAGGCAGAGAGGACCTTGTCTCCTTACATCACAACTGTGTATAGAAAAGCTGTCTTTACTCTCGTCCCTGAACTCCCTGGGGTCTTCTGTGCACCCAAAAGAAAGGCATATCCAGACTAGGGTATATGAGCTTGTTGGAAAGAATATGCCAGAATGCTGGGAAAGCAACAATTCCCCTCCAGAGTGCCTGCCAAAAGCCTCATTTTCTGCTGTGCATGGCGTTGGGTCCTACCACCATGCATCGCACCAGCTTTAATCCTGCCCTGGCCTTTATGTCCCCTTGAGCCACCACAGGGAGTCCTGCAGGAGACTTGTGATGCTTCTGCATTGAGTCACCAGAGCAAAGATGCACAGCCCGGGTCAAGGCAGCTACAAACCTGTACTTACAGTGAGATTCCAACGCAGTGTGTGGTGGGGTTTTTTCCCTTTAAAGGGAAGAAAATGTAGTTTCAGAAAAACTAGTGTGTGTTTCTCTTTCCTTCCCCCCCCCCCCCCCCCCTAATTTTAAATTCTCTGCTTGCAGGGTGGCAGGCTAAGGGAAGCACACGATTATGGCTTTGTTCTTGGTTTCAGTTGTAATTTAAGCTTCCTGCAGCAAAGTTGTCCTTGTTAGGACTTTCTTCTGGGTCTGTTTTTGTTTGTTTTTAACTTTTCCATGTATGGAAAAGGCAAGCAGAAAATTGAAGTAAAGCTAGAATGTGTAAAGGAAACAAAGGAGTAAAGATAACAGCTCCGTATGGTAACATAGGTGATTCTCGGTCTAACGCAAAAGGGGAAGATTTTGCAATATATACTGAGAGACTTGAGCAGCCTCTTTGCGTAAGTGGAACAGCTGTTTTCTTAATTCTGCTCTGAAAATTTCTATTCAGAGCTCCCCCAAGGCTGATGTTTCTCAGAAGACCATAATGAGGTGGGTGCTAAAGGCACAGCAGAGCTCAAGAACAGTACCCATCTTACACAATTCTTAAAAATCATAATTCCTTCTGAGAAACAGTGTTTCTTCTTGGAAATTCACTAAAATGAAACATATTTGAGTTTTCAACAAGCCTAAAACTTTGCCTGCAACTTGCTTTGTGGGAATAATGTTTGAAAAAAAGCTCTCAGAAGTTTGTGGGGTGTTTTTCATTTGAGAGAATGAAATATTTGAAGTTTGTAGAGCTAGGTGCTACGCTCCAGACAGAACGTGGTAAGGGAAAGGCCAACTTAAAGGAGAGGCACGAGATACTATTTTCTAATGTGTTTAAACTTCTGGGAATAACCTGTTTACAAAATGAATTCATCTTTGCTATAGATTATAAATTGACGGTGTAAATCCTGAGGCCATAGGTGGATGTCCTGGTGGCAACAGCTAGGCTGGAGAAGAATGTCCTAGATTTTAGCAGTTAATTAAGGAAGACTAATTGGAGCATATCAGGAGAAACATGCTGGCACAAATGCAGTATCAGTTGCCTCTAGACAGAAGAAATTTCTACTCAAACAGCATCTTTCTGTAATGAGCTCTCGTTCACAAACAAGGAATTGCTCTGGAAACAAGACCAACCCCAGTTTAAGAGTAATTCAAAGTAGTTTTGGGATGACCACATTCCATATCTAGAGAAAAACAAAAAAAATGTCCTTTTAAAAGAGATTTTTAATAAAAGCACGAAGAAGTTTGTGAAAAGAATGAGGCAATTCATGAGCAGTACCAGGGTAACAAAATGCAAAAGAGGAGGGGGAAGCAGTGGCTGTGTTCCACAGTGAGCTCTAAATCTTTTCAATAAAATTGGAAAGTGGCTTGTGTGATTCCAGTCATAAGCGAAGGCTCCTAAAGAACAGAATGAGAGAGGATATCTTTGCATGGTAAAATGCATGGAGAATAAGAAAAAGGTTTCGAGAGGAGAGAACCAGCAGACTCCCAGAAGGATCCGTGCTTGGGCCTGTGACATACTGTGTGCCTATGATCCTCAGAAGGTGTAGAGGGATGAGACAAAGTTTACCAATGGTACCAAATTACTTGGGGTAATAAAATGAGGACTGATTTGTAGAAAGACCTTGAAATGCTGGTTGACTGGCTGATCTAATAGGTGGTAAAATTTAGTACAGATAAAAATGAGGCAATGCACACAGAAAAAAACCCTGATCCTAACCTGTAATAACAGGCTCTGAGTTGGCTAGTGCTACTCAAACAAGATCATGAGTATGGTAAAATATCAACGCAGCATTCAGGAGTATTTGATCAAAGTTGTATGTTAGGAATTATAAGGAAATAATTGGGAAATCATGCCGCTGTGTACACGTGTGCACCCATGTTTCTGTGCATTTCTAGTGGCCTTGTCTCAAATGAGACAAAGAACTGGAAAAGGTAGAAAAGAGCAGCAAGATTAATAAAAGTATGAAATGGCTACTGTAGGAAGAGCATCTGAGTAGACAGAGACTGTAGTCTGGCAAAAAAAAAAAACATGAGGGGGATGTGGAGGAGTATTGTGGAGTGCTGTAAAATCAGGGGTTGAGTGGAGAAGGTGAGCACAAAGTAGTTACTCAGTGTTTCTTCCAGTGTGAGAACTACACATCAAGTGGAATTTTCCAAAGGCAGGTTCAGCATGAGCAGAAGGAGGTGCTGCTTTTACACCTCGTGTCGCTGCGCTGTGGGATGCCTTCCTGCATGGGTCATGAAAACATTTGTGAGTTTGAAAAGGCAGAACAAGAAGGAAGTGCCCCTTGAGGGTTATTAAATGCAAGGTAATGCCTCTGGTTTAGGAAGTTGCTGAATCGTAAATTGCTGGAAGCTGCAGAAATGTGTCAGGGAAGTATCGTTGCATTTGACCTGTTCTTATACTTTTCCCCAGGCATCTGGATGGGTCCGTGGTCTGACCTGGTGTAGCTGTTGTATTACAGCCATTGTAATAGGCCAGAGACAGTATTTTACAGTCCTGGGAATTGGCTACAGCTCATTTCTTGGAAACAAAGAAAGAAAGGTTAAGCACCAAATGATTTATTAAGTATTCTCAACAGGCAGAAACGATGTGCTTGATGACAACCTCTGCTGTGAAAATCCCAAGTGCTTTTTGAATTCTGCATCTTGGCGACCCATTTAAAATAAGCCCCCTTTTTATTTCAGAGAATTTTCTGGCATTTCTATGACAACATGTAGTAGAACGCACTAGGCTGGCTCCTTATCCACCTTTCTCTTATGGGATGATGGGAAGTCTTGTGTGGGCACTGAAATGGCCACTGAATTAAAATGGTGGGAGAGATATGCCGTCCAGTCCTGGAAGCTTTATTTACACATGGCTGTACTATCCACGATGCTTCTGCAGGGCTTCCTTGGAGCCCTCAGTTGTGTATTCAGTTGGCTTTCCTGAGAACAGACTTTGCTCAAAGGAATGCAGAAAGCAGTGAAAATGAATCACCACACCCTCTGCACAGGACAGCTAGGTCTGGTGCATCATTACAGAAAGGCATAAATATGAAAAACTGGTGTGACAAAGCAAACAAAGATCTGTTAGAGGTGAAGGGTGGGAGAATGACAAAGGGTGCTGTCTCCCCTCTTACACAAGAATGGTTGGAATGGTTGTGGGATAGAACTGCTGAAATTAATACAAATAGTTACTTGTTTCATTGGCTAAGAGTGGAGGAGAAGGGGAAAATGGGTGATATTTAAGACCAGAACAAGCTCATAGCTGTTGGAAGAGCTTTGGATAGTACCAATAACAACTCAAGCATCCTTTTCCCCTCCTTTCCCTTCCCTTGCTAATGACACCGTGGCAAACCCACAGCCTCTCTGAAGCAAAGCTCATGGTCTGGTTTTCCCACTGAATTGGGACTGAAGGAATTCACAAGGAGGGTGCTTGGAGGGCATCTGTGCTGCTGCTTTCCCCTGCAAGGGTCTGTGCTCTTTGTGGCTGTAGCTGGAGCTGCGTGAGGGTGAAACATGCCCTGAGCTTTTCAGACCAATGTAGGTGAGATGAGTCTCCCTGCTCGCAGATGGTGGTACTGTGGATGTTGGGAGTTCCCTGCTTTCAGTAACTCCCCAGCTGCTGCGAAGCAAGAGGTTTGGGGTTTTTCTTTGTAACCTCTCTATACACAGCAAGAAGAATAACACCAAAGCGCCCACGCGGAAAACCACTTCTGGAAAGACGAGCTGTGGTACGTGCTCCCTGGCCAGGCCAGGTCACAGCACTATCCCTGCAAGCTGGGAGGCAGGGACTGGGGGGAGCCCCTCCCTGACGCTGTGGTAAGGGTGGCATTGAGAAAGGGATGAACCACTAAGGGTTGGTGACAATAGGAGCCGCCTCCCAGGGAGAAGGCCACTGCCATTTGCCCCAGAAGGAACCAGTTCCTGGAACTGAACCTGCTCTGAGAAGGGCTCTCCTGTACCACGCCCCGCTCCTGGCATATTGGCATATGAGCACACACACAGCCCTTGAGTCCTCCCGTCACCTCTCCTGTGCACGTGCAGGTTTCCCCTTCTCACCCCCTTTGCTTTATTTTCTTTGAGAGCTACTCGGTGTTCTGCAGTGTTTTTTCTCCATGGAAATTTTTTTGAGAGACAGGGCAGAATGAACTTTGGCACAAGTTCAAGAGTAATAAAGATAAGAGTTAGCAGGGACTTTGAACATAAATGAGACAAGATAAAAAGCTATTGAATGTAGTTCAGCAGCATGCCGAAGCAGATCAAGATGTTATTTACAATGCAATTCTGTTTTCCTTTGAGTAACAAGGAACAATAATGGCTGCTCTATTTTGGTTTTTTCTTCTGATGCACCAAGACCCCAGAACACTGTCAGAGAATGTAATAATTAGGACCAAAATACATGATTTTTAGGCCAGGCTGCTGGGCTGTTGGCTTCATCTTGGGTTTTGTTTAGACATTTCAGCAGGCATTGGCTTTGAAACAAGCATAATTTTTCATAAAAACAGAAGTTGTATTTTCTGACTGTCATGATTATAAAACAGTTTCATCCTCCACACACATTTTGTTGTTATTGAACCCGGAGATGCAGACTCTGAACATGTACAAGGGAGAAAATGACACCGAGGTATTTCACACATCCAATTTTGAGATGATAAAGTAGGAGTGAGTGGTGTTTGGGAACCATGGGTGCAGGGAGCACTCCACGTGGGGCTGAGCAGGGGCTGAGCCACGGACTACGGAGACGCCGTGGGTGGTCAGTTGCTGCACTGCATCACGGGGGGAAGGCGGCAGCTCTGGGCACTGAGCACCATCTCCACACTGTGCTGTGGATTCAGCAACATGCGTGAGCACAGGATGGAACTAAAAGTCTGATGTCCAAATAAGAGTGATCACAAGAAGCTGGTGGGAGACAAACTGATAAATGTGCATGCCAGAGAGAAGCGGGTAGAAGGCTGTGGCTTGCAAAGGATTTATAAATAGTGCAGCAGGGGCCAAGCAAGGAAACAGTCACATCTGGATAATGGCCTTTTGCCATGCTGGGCCCTTTTTCTGCCTCTTCCATCTTTCTGCAGTGTGAGCTCTTAGACCACAGGGACAGAAGTTACTGAGGATGCACAGTCTGCATCTCTCCCTCGTGGTCTGTTCCTGCTCGATTCCAGAATGCCGCGGGTTATTTTGTGCCATGTGAATCTGTGTGCTGCTGCATTTTCCGGTTCCTTTAGATAAGACAGCACTGAGAGCTGAGAGTGCTTCATCTGCGTATTTTTTTCTGCCTCGGCTCGCTGAGATGCTTGGCGCAGAGACAGGCTGGCCCCCGCGGTGCGGGCGGTGGCAGGACAGCCCTCCCCGCCGCTCAGCAGACGGTCCTGTTGCTGAATCCCATGACAGAGTGGTGCTGCTAACGAGGATGTGAGCTTTACCTGCAGAGCCAAAGGTGTTTGAATAATCTTGGTTCTCCCTTTCCCTTCTGGCAACCAACAAGACCTTTCTTCTCCAAAAGAGAAGACTTGTTTTCACGTCCTGGCTTCTAATACCACAAGCACTGCATCGTGTAGCATGTTTCATGAAGACAGAAAATTGTCAGTGTGCAGTGAGCTCCTGCAGCTGTGGTGGATCCCCACTGTCATTCACTGTGTCCCATTTCGAGTAGAGAAAGGACTGTCTCTGTCTCTTGCATTAGGCCTGGCTCTTTGTTTATATTTGCATGAGAATTTGCTTTTTCTCTGGACTATGAATCTGGTTTGTACAGATGAGGATTTTAGGGAAATCAGGAGGGTGGGAAGTGAAATGAAAGCTGAATCTGTATTTCAGCTGCTCTCGTGGTGGGTTGTTTTCTGTTTGCTTGGTGGTGGGTTTTTTAAGTGGATCTGCTAAGCATGTTTCCCTTCCTCTGATTTGCGTGGCTAATGTGGTTGTCCTGCTTTTCACGTAGCAATTCCTATCTTTCCTTTACAGCCACTGGCAAGGTGACACTAAGTAATTACGTAGCGGAGCTGCAGCACCAAGATGCTAAAGCAGCACAGGTTATGAAAGAGCCATGGTATCAGGTTCTATGCCCTTGGACACGGTCTCTGGTCCTCTCTCACCATCTTCATTCAGTTTTACACCAACATCACTGCATTTATCCCGTGAGGGAGATAAGCCTCACGTAGAGTAGGCAGCACAGAGTGAGCGAGTGACTCGCTTAAGGCCAGGCAGGAAGGCAGTCGCTGGGAAAATATGACCCAATTTAGATCCCTAACAAGATCATCCTTTCCTTTCCCTGCTGCAGTCTGCTACTCATAAAATGGAGCTATTGACTCCACCAAGGTGTAAGGAGATGTCAGAAGTTAGTGCTGATGAAGAGCATGGCATATAAAAACCTGCAGAGGCAAAGGCTAATGGTGAACAGCTGTTCTGGAAAGGTGATCAGGTATCAGGCCGTTACCAAACATGGCCTGTGTCAGGTTTGTCTGGGGGAGCCCAGCCAGAGAAAGGCAAAAGCTCTGATGCAGCGTTCGGCTCGCAAGGGATATGGCGTGAACAAAACATTTGCTGGGGAGCCAAGTGACACCCGCTTGCAGAGGAGGAAGGGCTGGGAGGAGCCGATTTGTAACAAATACAGGAAATGAGCTCAGCATAAACCACAAGTTCTCTATTGTCTTAGCTTCATATAATTTACAACACCTAGAGGTAAGGAAGCTGAACAAATGCCAGTGGGTTACAAGATGAAGTTAAGTTTGAAGTTAAAATCCTAACACTTTGACACCTGGAATGAAAAGTTAAGCTCCATCAAGAAGTCACTATGAGCGTGAAAAGGAGGTGTGGGTATGTGGGTGCTGCCCGCTGCTGCGAAGGAAACTTGCTCACGAAGCAAAAATGAGGCATTTTAGAAATTCCAGAACTATTAGGAAATAGGCAAATCTTCTGGGTGGCTGACTACTTTCCCCCTTCTTTCCCTCCAAATGCTCTTGGATTATACAGGTTTCAGAGTTACCCCTGCAGAGAGTTGCTCTTACAAAGAAAGAAACAGCAGTCAGGTGATCTTGAGTTACAATCCAGGCCATCCTGTTTTTCCTAAAGATGCCTGTTTGCTACAGATGTGTCAAAAGTTGCAAACATTCCAGAAATTTGGAAAAACGCAGTGGAAAAAAAATCTGCAGAGTTCCTTATCAAATATATATGCAGCTCTGTGTGTGACATGGTGCAGACACAGAAGAATGCCTGAAGCTGAGCTGTTCTGGAGTTTCTGCTGTTGCAGTCTAAATGTAAAGAGAAAATTCTGGGCCAGAAATGGAATTGTTTCCATTTGAATCGCAATGGGATGCAAGTGGATGGTTGCGTCTAGGGGTTTTAGTTGGTTTGGGCTAAACTGGGGTCCATAGAATTTGCTTTCTTCAACTTGCAGGGATTCAGATATTGTCCAGTTAGTAGCAGCTTAACAGTCACTAAACATGAGCTGAACTGCAGCGACTAACTTTATGTGCTTTAAGTTTATAGCAAACACAAAGGTAAAGTCATTTAGCTAAAACCTCTTTTGCTGAAGCTAACGTGATACGTAACGTGTTAAGGTGTTACTGATGTTCTGACTTGTTGACACGCAGTAACTCAGCCACGTGTCTGACTGTGGGCTTGTGCAGGCAGTGAGAGCTCAGATCCCAGCTCCAGTTAAACTCCCAACTCTGACCTGCTCTGCTAACAGTCCCAGACCATGGATTTTGCCCTTAGTTACTGAAGGAGCAGGTGCTCTGACTGCCTCCCTGTTTGCTTCCCTACAGATTTATCCTGCGCTTTAGATAATGAATTGCTGCGCTTTATTCCAGCACATGGGAATTTTATCCTTTCATTATAAATAGCGACCGTCCGTACAACTCCAGGATACCTTGGCTTAGTGACGCCTTATGTAGGAATGCAGAAAATGCTAAATAATTTAAAGAGATTCTATAAATACTTTCATATGGTGATGAAATCCAAGTATGACTAATCAGATGAGCCTTATACTTAACAAAACAAATCTCTGGTGAGCCATTGCTGTAGGACACTGCAATTGCTATGGAAAAAAATGTTTCTAGCAACTGACAACTAGCAGAAAATGTGGCTTGGAGGGAGAGAGCCCATCTCGCCAGTGACCAGGTCTAAAGCTGGTAGACCTTCCAGGTCCCAAACAACATCTTTCTTGTGGTGGACGGAGGTTACAGCAAAAGGTATCACTCTAACCTAGAAGACTTTCTTAGTGTGTGTTTTGACAAATGACTGTCTACAGTAATTTGGTTATGCACCTCTGGTGTGAGCTGGCCAAATGCTCCTCTGCTTGTCTGCAGGTTCAGGCTGAAGTTTCAGAAGGAATTTCTTTAAGAGCAGTCTCCAGCTTTTACTTTTTCAGACCAAAACAGCATGTTTGTACAGTGATGTTAGTCACAATGTTTTGTTCCATGGAGGATCCAGGTAATGCAGGTTCCAGAATAAAGATGAAAATTAAGGAAAGCCAAGGAAAGGGAGATTATATTAAACAATTTTGCAGCCCTTGAAAAGCTCGCTGTGAATTTGGGTCAGTGTTTGGCTTGGGTCCTGGTTTTTTTCAGGTACAGTTTGCTGCATTCTCCCTTCATCCCCATCTGTTGTGTTTCTTTTGCAGTGCCAGAAGCTCCGAGAGGTTTTTAACTTGGATTACCCTCACAGCACCTTCCTGCTTAAGACTCTGACTATTGTATCTGGCCCTGACATGGTTGACCTCACTTTCCATAACTTTGTGTCCTACAAGGAGAACGTTGGCCAGGTATCAGGTCCTGAGGGCAAGGAAGCAGTGGGAAACGTGAAGGATTGGGACATTAAATGGGGAGCAGGAAAGGAGAGGGGAAGGCAGGGAACCTGAACCTGTCAGTGTTACTGGCAAGGTTATAAACAATCAGGTTAATGTTCCAGTAAGGTTTGGTACCTCCATAGTTCTAGAAACTTCTGCCCTGTGTGGAGAAGGACCAGTAGGAGAAATTTGGTTTGTCATTTGTCTGTCATGTGCTTTGTATGGATAAACAGAGAGCTGAGGAGGCTCAGTGGAAAAGTTTCAGCTGCTGGTGTATACAGGCAGCAGGAGGGTGATAGAGCCAAGCCCAGGGCACAGTTGTTGGGATTTGGAGCCCAGCAGTATCAGGACGGGCCTTTTTGCCAAGACCTGTAGTGACAAGACAAGGGGTAACAGTTTTAAACTGAAGAAGGGTTGATATAGAGTGGACATAAGGAAGAAATTTTTTACTATGGGGGGTGGTGAGGCCCTGGCGCAGGTTGCCCAGAGAAGCTGTGGCTGCCCCCTCCCTGGAAGGGTTCAAGGCCAGGTTGAACGGGGCTTTGGGCAACCTGGGCTAGTGGAAGGTGTCCCTGCCTGGGGCAGGGGGGTGGGACTGGATGGGCTTTAAGGTCCCTTCCAACCCAAATTGTTCCATGGTTCTGTGCCCTTTCCACATTTGTTGCTGCATACTTCTTGGTGCAGTTCCATAACGCCCAACTGCCTCTGCCTTGTGTGTGTGTGTGTTTGTTCCCAGAGCTGGGCTGAGGATATTATGGCCATCGTTCGGAATCCCCTCACGTACAACGCTTCACGGTATACCTTCCTAGAGAAAATGTAAGTGATTTCTGACAAATATTGTTCTCTGAAACAGTCATGTACTGCCCTTCCTGTCTGTACTAGAAAGAAAAGGCTTCTTAGCATCCAGGTCCTTTGACAGCCTCCAAAACAAGTCCTGTGTCAGCTTAGGAGCCCCAGGGCACAGGCAGGGGGTTGGTAGTTGGGCCATATGTTGCGTGACAACTGCCTGACACAGAAGTACTTGAGCCAGTCACACACACACATGGTGTTAGACAGGCTGAAATGCTGAGCCTCCAAGGTGTCTCCCACCGCAGTCACAGCACTCACCCCAACAACGTGCTGCCTGTCTTTCTTTGCTCTGTAATGCTGTTTGGTTGGCAGCCTGGGATCACTGAGGAACGCTAAATAATAGGAGATATCGTTATCTCATGTCTACATTTTATATTTCAGAGGAATCTTTCTGATACCTAAGCTGTTATAATTTGCCTGTTTCTCCTTCCTAAGAAACGGGAACAGGTTCTGTCTGAGGTTAAGCTGATGGTCTGGAGGACCCTGATTTTGAGTTAACTGTTAGATTGTTTTCCCAATCGCATATTTTTTTCTTTCTCCTTACTTACTAGGACCTCTAAGATTGTACAAGTGTGTTTTTGCAATCTTGTTTGTTTTCACAGCCTGGTGAAGCTGAAGATGCAGCTCAATGCAGAGGGGAAGATTCCTGTCAGGAAGTGAGTATGGATATTTGTTTCATTGTGTGTTCAGTCAGACTAAAGGCAGAGCAGCTGGTAAGAGGGTGGTTGCCCAATGGCTTCAGCTGCCTGCTCCTTCTGCCCTGAAGAGGTAGAGAGCATTCCCTCTGGATTCAGGCCACGACAGGACTCCTGCTGCACCTGGGATGTAACTTGCGTCTGGAAAGGAGACCTTTTGTGGCCTTCATCTACAGCAAGAAATTGCTTTAAACAGCCATGGATTTCACTTCCTGGCTGTTGCTGAGAAATAATCTACAAAACCAAGCAACTTTAGTAAAATTCGAATCACAGGTGGTTTTGCAAACCTGAGTTGAAAGGCAAATGAAGTGTAGAACTCACTTTACCTTTCATGTAAGGAGTTCTGTATAATATAAGGAGAACTTTTTGCTTGACTCCCCAGCTGGCCTGAAGTAGGGGTCCATTGCTCCCACTTGTCTCCTTTCTACATGTGGGGTTGGCCTTGCGCATCAGGGTAGGACTGCTTTTAGAATTAGCCAAGGCTGCTTTGCTGAAGCAAAGACCAGCCTATTACTTCTCCCCTGCACTGCCTGGCATGAATCTAGAATTGATTTTGTGCTGCTTGGTGTCTTCCCTAGTAAAACCACTCTCTGGCTGATCTTAGGGTTCCTCCGTGCTAATTCAGCTCATGAATGAGTGACAAAAGGCTGCACTGCCATGTTCAATTCGCTTTTGGGTGCACAAATTATCTTTTGTTTTAAGAATAAGGATGTGCAGATAGTGCATTTGTGGCTATTCAGTGGGAAGTTTTGAACCACTCTGCTTCGAGGTTTATGCAGCATTACAGCATCACGAGAGGAAAGCACTAATCACCTGTGATAAATATGGTACCAACTGCGTGTTATATTGCATAACCATTCTAGATTAAGTCTGTGCTGGCTAAATGGGCTCCTGGATGGTTGATCATTATTCAACAATAAACATTTTTTTGTTGTTTGTTTTCTAAACCACCAACCAGCAGAATTTCATTTTGTCAGAAAACAGTGTATTCATCAGAAGGCTTTTAAAAATGTATAAGTCTTTAATGAATAAGTCGCACTAGGGAAGAGTACTTTGAATTGATCTTTAAAATGCAAGCAAGGTAGCATTACTGCAGGGAGAAAACAGCTTATTCTTCTGAAATAAGCTAGGAAAAATATCTGGTACAGGCTGTACCTCTCTTCAGTGCCCTGGTTGGTCTTTCTTGCAGAGCAGTAAAAGTGCTTTACTGTGTAAAGCATTACATGATTAAATAGTCCAGATTAAGAGCCAAATTTATAAAAATACTCAGTATCTCCAGGTACGGGTATATGTAAGGCTTTCAAAACTCCATGTCTGAATTCTTCTGAAAATTCCCCTGAGCATCTGCCTTTCTCTTTAGACATTTAAATCCCTTTTGAATCATAACAAGGGTGCTGCAATTTTTGCCTTGCAAAGGGCAGCCTGGGAATGATAGTCCCCGAGTTTGCATAAGTCTGCTGCAGCTCCCGCTGAACACTTTTCCACCTGTCAACACACTTGGCACTTTTTGTTCCCCTTTTTGGCTGTGAGCAGCTGTGATGCCAGGAGCTTAATAGAGCTGACATCTAAATTTATCCACGGAGGAGACCTCATTGCTGCTGACTGGGATGTTCTGAAAGCAGGGAGGGTTCAGCTATTGTTACTGTTCCACAGTGCAGCAAAGAGGCTGCTTTAAGCCGGAGGCTTGACCAGTACCCAGGTTTCAAAACTGGAGGTGAGCTTTAGTTTCTGCAGCAGCAGACTTTGCTTTCATCATGTAATAGTACACTGGATTCTTTACCTGTGTGATCAGTTTGCTCCTGGAATTCATGGAAAGCCTTTGGTTCCAGAAAACTCTGCCTGCTTTCAAAGCAGCAAATGTGCAGTGTTTGTTTGCTTTTTTTGAGTGTTGTCTTGACTACAAAGTTATTCCTTGCTACTGCCAGCTACCACATAGTGTCTTGTGGGGGGAGGCATGCTGGGGAATTGGTGGCACGAGGCCTGCTACCCCCAGGAGCACCTCCAGGAGGGCAGGGGAAGGGCAGTGGGGAGGGGTTTTGAAAGTAAGCTGATGCAGTTTAGTGACTGGGCTCTTGCAGAGTCCATAGCAGAAATAGAGAACTTCTGTATTAAGGCAGCAGTCAGAAAATCCACTGTAAGTTTGTGAGACTTGGTGCATGAGTTACTCCCTTGGAGAAAGGCCGTCTGTCTTCTCTGGGTCATGTTTGCAGTCATCTTGTCAGTCTCCTTTGCTGTGCATTTTGAGTGTCTTGCACTCTGGCTGCAGCTCCCAGCTGCCCAAACCTAGGCTTCTTGACTTCACTCCTGCTATGTTGTGGTGATTTTTTTTTTCCCTGTCTGGTCAGTATTTTTCAGATGTTTCCTGCAGACAGAAAGAGGGTGGAAGCAGCATTAACTGCTTGTCATCTTCCAAAGGGCAAGGTAAGGGTTTCACTACGTAACCAAAGGTCTTGCTAGTTTGAGAATAATCTTTTTGCCTACCCTTGGCTATGAAAAAATCATCAGCCCAGATGCTCTCAGCTGCTGTGAAACCTCTTCCTGACCAGTAGCTGCCATGCCTTAACTGCAGGCCTGCTAGGATCAAATCTTATTGTTTGTAATGCTTGCAACTCCATCCCTTGCGCTGTGTGGCACAAGGAGCAGCACGTTCCCTCTGCCTGTTTCGCTGTCTGCTCTTTGAAGCAGCAGATCTGACAGTTAATCTTGGTGTTTCTGCCAACCCGCAGAGTACAGTCCAGGCCTCTGACCACTGTATCAAGCTTCAGCTTTATACCCTCAGATGAGAGGCACCAAGGGACAGTTGAAATAACTGTCCCTTCTGAAATAGGGCATTATGGTGCTTCTTCACTTGTTTCTTCCCAAACACCTTGCCAGACATTCCAGTTCCTCCTTACATTGTCAAAAACAAGTGCTGGGCTGTGGGCGTTAACAGAGAGGTCAGTGCCATCATGGGTTTGCGATACCAACGTGTCTTTGTTGCATTCTCAGAACGATGCCATCAACCCAGAGGACTTCCCTGAGACCGTGTATAAAACTTTCCTCATGAATCTGTGTCCACGACCTGAGATTGATGAAATATTTACCTCACAGTAAGTTTCCCTCAAGCCACGGCAGAGAACTTGACCTCTTGTGGCAAAAGATAAGCAAAAAGGAGAGGCGAGAGGATTCTATGCTGTGTGGTTTGTCTGGTCTCATGCATTAGACGGGCAGGAACCCAGGTCACAAAACACTGCCAGTGCACTTAACACTTTCACCCACAGCCTGGATAAAAAGGGTGAGACCTCACTGTGCCACAGGGACTCTTAAGGGTTGATTCCAGGTCAACACTAGATGATGCTACTGTGATACTGCTTGTGGCTAGCCCCAGACAAGGCCACATACAGTGTGGCAACCATAGATCCTCATAAGTAGCCAGTGACCTTTTTACTTTCAAGTAGCTAAATCTGTGACTTCTTAAATGGTCTTGATTTCATAGAGCAAGCAATTCAGTGTGCGCTGAAATTCAAGTCCCTTTAGAGTTCAAGTCAGAGGCTCAAAATATGCTTTGTGCTTCCCTCAGTACAACCTCTTCACAGTATTGAATTAGTGAGGAAGAAGAAAGGCCACAGTGGGAAGCATCATTTACGGGAAGAAATGTAGACAAATCAGAAATCTGTGGGCCCAGGGACACAGACACCCATTGCTAACCTGAGGAAGGACCAATCTCTTTTGTTTTCTGGGTAATACACAGGCCTCACCTCTGCTCCTCTGTAATTCTCTCACCTTAGCCACTTAAAGGCAAAGCCCTACATGACCAAAGAGCACTTGGCAAAGTTTATCAACAAGAAGCAGCGAGACTCTCGCCTCAATGACAGCCTTTTCCCACCAGCCAAACCTGAGCAGGTGCAGAGCCTGATAGAGAAATATGAGCCCAGCGGAATTAACATCCAGAGAGGTGAGTCTTGTTCAGCCCCAAGCCTCGCTGTAGAGCTACTATGAAAAGAGCAGAGCATCTTGCACCTTCTGCTGCCCTGACTTTCCCAGGGACCGATCAGCCTGATTCTCACAAGTCCCTGTGTTGCGCAGCACGGTAAGGAGGTGCCAGAACCATTTTGTTTAGGTGCTATGAACAGCTTTGTTTTCCCTGTAGGGCAGTTGTCTCCGGAGGGGATGGTCTGGTTTCTCTGTGGCCCCGAGAACAACGTGATAGCCCTGGACAAATTGGTGCTGTACCAGGACATGACCCAGCCACTCTCACACTACTTCATCAATTCATCACACAACACATATCTAACAGGTACGGACGGTTCCAGGGTCTGCCACGGCTCCGATGTGTACGTGCCACCGCCGGGGAGGGGTGAGTGGTACTGACAGCCGGGCAGACATACCTGCCCTGGCTTTTGGAGGGCTGAGGGCTGTAACGTTTTCTGAGGAGCTTGGCACATAAATGCTGTGTAAGAGGAAGAAATGTCACCCTGTAACCAAAAACATCTTGTCAGTCTGCCGCATACACCTGCTCAAGAATGGCAGAGAGTTCTGTTGCTCCAGTTTATGCAGAATCTGTCCCATATGAAGAACTAACGTCAATCCTCCCTTCTCTGCTCTGCTCCCCTCCAGCTGGTCAGTTTTCTGGTATCTCCTCTCCTGAAATGTATCGCCAGACACTGCTGGCCGGCTGCCGCTGCGTGGAGCTGGATTGCTGGAAGGGCCGTCCCCCGGATGAGGAGCCGATCATCACTCACGGGTTCACCATGACAACTGAGATCCTCTTCAAGGTATGGAAAGTGTTTTCCCCGTGCATGCTTTCCCCTGCTTGGGTTGAGACTGATCTCTGTCTGAGGAGGCTGGCTGAGGGAACTGTCGAATGGATGGGCTGAGGGCAGAGATGTGTGAGAGGAGAAGATTGATGGCAGGGTGACAAGCGAATGAATGTGTAGATAGAAGGAAAGATGAACAGATATGCAACACGTTGGAGTCTGTGTACAGTTTTGGAGTGGGAGGACCAGAAGAGAGGTGGTTGGTGGGGTGAAGATGAATGAATGAGGGAAATGCGGGCAGTGAGGTAGAAGCGATGGGGAGGTGGTTGAGTAGAGATGCCTGCGTGCCCAGGGCTGTGCACCAAGATGGGTGTATGGGCAGAAAACTGCACGAGGGCAGTGGCTTCATGGCTGGATGCACGTTGGAGAAACAAAGATGGCTTTTAGAAAACAAGCTGTTAAAATGCATTTATCTTCTAACTGGTCTACAGCCAGTTTCTGTGGCTTACAGCCTCATATGGCAGGGCTTTGGAGGAACAGGTTTCAATTACTTCCTAATTACAGGAGTGTGGGGAATGTGTTCGGTGGAGCGGCTGCCCTCCAGCGCGCTGGGCAGGTGCTTCCCCAGGGATGCAGCTCCTGGGCTTCAGAGGCACAGAGTGAAGCCTCTTCTGCCTTGGGAAGAGGGCATTTAACCACAGAAGTTACAAACAGCTTGTAGGTTAAAAATCAGTGCATTGCACTTATTTTTTTTGTGTGCTCCTTTACACAGCTGCTGCCAACAGGCAGAGGCACTTTAGATTCTTTTTAAAGCTGTTTATTCTTATGCCATATCTTCCCCCCAGTTCCTGCACTTCACTATTACTAAAATATTTATGTGGAGGGGGAAAAAAAAAAGATCAGAGGTATTGTGATATTCAGTGTGAGTAATTTCCCAAATCCTGTAGTACCACTGCTGCTTTTTGCACAGCAGTTCACTACGGATAGGAGAAATAATGACAGCTGTAGCTGCTGTAATTGCAGAGTTCTGCTAAAGCACGTGACTGTACCTCAAGGAAATTACAACCCGTTAACACAGCGTGTACCCAGGTTTTAGTTTTACATAATATGTAGATCTTCCCCTGCACACCCCTCTCCCTTTTTTACCATTGCCTGTGGCCTTTTAGTAGCTTTTTCTGTAGCTTCTCCTCCTCTGAACCTTGGAGGTTTCTGTCATAAGAGTGCAAGTGGTCCATGGAGGAGCAGCTGTGGCAGCCTCCCTCAGTGCTCAGATCATGGCTGAACTGGGATTTGGGGAGCTGGGGACTGGAATTGCAAAGGAGCAAACGACACTTCTTTACCATGTCAATTAGCAGCACCAGAAAAGAAAATAGTGGAGAGTTTGTGGCAGTTTAACAGGGGCTTGGGGAAAATATGATTGTTTTTTCTTACATCATTAATGCTGAGAATGTTTCCATGGTATTTGCATTTGAAATGTCAGCACTGCTGGTTACTGAACATTCTAGTGTTCTCTGTTGCTAGACAGAAGGATTTTATAAGCAGGTGAAATGACACAAAACTGGACAGGTTCAGAGGCAGGTACTGTGGTGGGTTGACCCTGGCTGGACACCAGGTGCCCCCCAAAGCTGCTCTGTCACTCCCCTCCTCAGCTGGACAGGGGAGAGAAAATATAATGAAAGAGGCTCCTGGGTCGAGATAAGGACAGGGAGATCACTTGCCATTTACCATCATGGGCAAAACAGACTCAACTTGGGGAAATAGCAATTTAATTTATTACCAATCAAATCAGAGTAGGATAATGAGAAATACAACCAAATTTTAAAAACACATTCTCCACACCCCTCCCTTTTTCCTGGGCTTAACTTTCTTCCTGATTTCTCTCCCTCCTCCCACCTAGGGGGGCAGGGGATGGGGTTTGTGGTTAGTTCATCACCAGTTGTTTCTGCTGCTCCTTCCTCCTCAGAGGGAGGACTCCTCACACTCCTCCCCTGCTCCAGCGTGGGGTCCCTCTCACAGGAGACAGTCCTCCACAAACTTCTCCCTCATTAGTCCTTCCCACAGGCTGCAGCTCTTCATGAACTGTTCCAACTCCTGACAATGAACAATTTGGAGTCCGTTCAGCTGCGTGTCTCTGATATTAATGAGTGCTGACCTTTTCTCTGCCTTTGTCTCTCATTTAGGATGCCATTGAGGCCATTGCAGAAAGTGCTTTTAAAACGTCTCTCTACCCTGTCATCCTGTCCTTTGAGAACCACGTGGACTCGTGAGTATCTAGTGATGGAGGGAGTTGTGAGAGAGCAGAAGGTATACAGGCCAGGGCTGGTGGGTTTTAAGTGGGTTCCTGAGCTGAAATGAAACATCGATTAAGATTTCTGAAGCAACTGGAGGTGGGTCAGAGCTGAAAGTTGAGCCATAAGCTGCAGAGTGAGAGTGACCACAGTTGTGCAGCCTTTTAGCTCGGGATGGCAGAGTATGAACAGATGGGAGTCGGCCTGGGAAGGGACTCCAGGATCTGGGTGGCTGGCTGGGTGAAGGCAAGGAATGGTGTTGTGGGTAGAGTCGAATCTCGAGATGGTTGTTCACGCTAAGCTCTGGATTTGGGCATCTCTTTCCCTGTTCACTCCTGCTTGGTCTCTGTTCGTTAGGCCCAAGCAGCAGGCGAAGATGGCTGAGTACTGCCGAACCATATTTGGAGATATGCTGCTGACGGAGCCGCTGGAAAAATACCCGGTAAGTGGAAGTTGGGGAAGGAGACTGGCTAACAGGGAGGTCTTTGTGAAAAAACTAGTCACTCCTGGTGCGAGGAGATGCCACAACAGATGCAAGGACAGTGAAAGAGAAGACGATGCTGTGGACAAATAGGCCTGGTTCATAGGGCGAGCAGCACGGCAAGTGGAGGGAAGAGCTCTCAGCTGCAGAGGTTTTCCTGAGCACTTGCCTGACTCTGCTCTTGTTTAACACCCTGTGACTTGAGTGCCTGTGGAAGCCGAGCTCCAGGTAGCCAAGCCATACCAGTTGTACCAAGAGGACACGGGACTATTTCAGATCTGTCTGCCAGCACTTGCTTTGGGAAGAAACAGGAACACGGGCTCAGTAGCATGTCAGGCTCTTCTACCAATGCTTCTCAATCCTGCTCCCAGCCTGGAAATCCCCCTTTCAGGCGTAGACAGGCGGCTCAGCAACACGCATAGCTTTGTGCTCAGAATAAGCTGAGTAAAGCTCCCACTCTGCTTGACTCAAGTCATCACCTTACTGGTACAGGCAAGGATTTCTGTGGGCACAGTGACGTCTGTGGTGATCCCCACACACATTTGCTGCTCCAGCTGCCTTGGGAATGGACACCAATTTACAGATAATGGGCAGCACCTGTGTTCTGCAAAGCATGAGGTGGTTCCTTGGCACACGCAGCGGAGCAGGGAGCTGAGGCTCCTAGCCCAACCACCTAGTTTAAAGCCCAGAGATCAAAAGACGAGCTGAAAAGAAGCAGTGAGCAAATCTGACAATTGCCCACTGCCAGACCCATGTCCTTGTCCGGGCGATAGGGAGAAATGGGCTGGGTGAGTGAGAAATAGTTCAGGGTATGAGCTAAATTATTACTAGGCCTCTTGCTATCTGTACAGGGAGTGTAGGTCTAGAAGCACCGTCTGAATCACACATCCTTGTCTTGAGCCACCTACTCTGGGATCTTTTTTTCAAATCTGCTGTAGGCAGAGCATTTAAATATGGCCTGAGTGCTGATCTAGGACTGAGGCTGTGGGATAATGAGAGAAGGAGGTGGAATGTGAAGGCCAGAGGTATGTGGATGCCTTCAGGCCATGTAGGTGGTTTTTTTAGCTGTGGTGCAGGATAGGTGGCTGGGAACAGCATGGCATGTGCAGGGAGCAGAACGTGAGAGGGGTAAAATGCTGGTCTGAAACCAGAGGTGAAGTCTTAGGAAAAAAATCTGCATATATATAGTGGGATATGCTGGCAGATGGAGAAATTAAAGTGTACGGTGGGTGAGATGTGTCTGTGCACCAGTAAATGGCCAGAGGAATGGTACTGGGAGGGACAGGAGGGATGAGTGTTTGAAATCTGTCTCCATGATGAAAATTCAACATGAAGTTTATCTGTTGCAGCTGAAGCCAGGAGTTCCTCTGCCAAGTCCTAAGGATCTCTTAGGGAAAATCTTGATTAAGAACAAAAAGAACCAATCTATTTCTGGGAAGAGGCAGAACTCTTTGAAGAAAGGAAGGAATGTGGAACCAGAAGTCATCGAGCAGCCAACCCTTATGGATGCTGAAGATACTGGTATGTCTGAAGGGAAAATGGGACTGGTATAGCTAGATGAGCAGGTCTGGCCCACTGGAGACCTTCCAAATCACCCAATACTAGCTTGAGGCAAAGCAGTACTAGTTATTAATTCAGTTATCTCAAGAAGCAGCATAAGCTTGGAGAATAAGTTAAATATTCAGAATATTTTCAAGCACTTCATTCCAACCAAAAGAGACAATCAACTTATGTCCTGCCCATCAGTCAACTCTCCTGCCTGCTCTGAGGTGTACGGCTGCAGGAGTTGGTAATTCACTGATACACGCTGGCTGGTGGTTTGATGGGAGGGTGGGTGATTTTTTTTTTTACTGCTTGTAGCTCTCCAATACCCACCAATTCACCATGGCCTAGTTCTTCACCCGGAGGGTCTTGGAGGTTTATCGAACCTTCAGCCCCACCCTCCTCCCTTCCTCCAGTCTCAAGGCTGTCACCTCTTGGGCTCAGGGAACCCGAGGTGGGACAGTGAACTTCCAGTCCCTGTCATGGCAGGAGCACATGAGGTTATACAAAGGCAAGTGCTGCTACAGAGCACCCAGAAACGGACAATTGTTCCCGTGTGTGTGTGACCTTGGTGGGGAAAACAGCACTGTGACTGTCACTCCTGGGATATGAGGGAAGCCTGCAGGGAGAACGACTTGGTCTCTTGAGCACACTAGTTCACGTTTGGATTTGGCTAATAAAATTGTATGGTTCTGCCACTTATTGTTCCTGCGTGCCTGGATTGTGAGGTTCTGCAGGGCTCTTGATGCTCGCAGTCTGCCGTGCCCCCCACTGATGTGAGCTGTGTGTGCTTAGTCTGGGCAGGTGATGTGGCTGAAGAGGAACCAGAGGAAGAGGATGAACATCTTGGGAACCTGGATGAAGAGGAAATTAAAAAGATGCAGTCAGATGAGGTACTGTCTCTGTTGTTTCTGTTCCTTTTCTGTTTTTTTTTCTGGCCTCTGGTTTTCTCTGGGGCCTCACCATATTGAATAGAGATTAATCCAAAATGCAAAGGGGAATGAACTGTGCTAGGACCAATGAGGGGGTTTCCTTCCCTTGTGCAACACAACTTTTGTGGGAGAAACTGAATAAGAGAAATTATGTTGCAAGCGTAGAGAATATGGCAGCAGAGTTGTTATTACTGACTCTGGCTTTGATATTTTGCATGACTGGGAGATAACTGTCTGCCTTCAGGGTGTTTGGAGAGGCTTAGCCTTAGTCTGGTAAAAGTTGTTACCAAAACATGAAGTGCTGTTGCTGAAGGGGTAAGGAGATCAGCATTCCCTTGAGTAAAAAAATCCATTTTCCGTTTCCATCTCCATAGTGTTGCTCAGAGAGGAGGGAAAACAATTTGTCCCAGCCTCTGTGCTTTGATAGGTTAAAGAGGTCCTGGGCTTCCATGCTGACTGATACCTCTCCGTATGCCTCGCTTTCACTTTTTGCCAAGCTACCTAGAAACTCTGTGCCCCTGTCTGTGCTGCCCACAGTGTAACTGTAGGACCAGGAAGCCAAAGAAACTGGTGTGCTGTGGTCAGAGCAGCTACTGGAGCCCTCTGGTTGTGAAGCCCAGGTGTGTTTTGTTTCCTCTCTAGCACAGGTCTCTTCATCCGCCTTCTCTTGGATTTTGTTTTCTGCTCAGGGCACTGCTGGTTTGGAAGTGACAGCATACGAGGAGATGTCCAGCCTAGTTAATTACATACAGCCCATCAAATTTGACTCCTTTGAAGTCTCAGCCCGTAAGTCAAACTCTGTCCTTTCAGAACCCCAGGTATTTCCATTTGGCCAGGCCACTAGTGCTTTCAGATGCTGCTGTTCTCCACCTGCCTTGGTGATTTCCTCTCACCCATTTTCTGTTGTGTTCTCTCCCTCCCTCCTACAACACACATGTGGTCACAAACACTTTCCTTCTGCCCTCCACCCTGTAGTAAGGAATTGGTGAGGAGGAGACAGGGAGATGCCTGGTCCTGCTCCCAGTTACATGAGTGAGGATGAAAAGAAACAGCCTAGAGGCCAGTGACATCTCTGTCGCTCGCTTTGCTGCTTCTGGGGGCAGGGTTGAGCCCAGCTGCTCTTAATGGGTGTGACTGATCTTCCTCTTCTGTGGTGATTGGACAGAAACATTTGAAGCACTGAAAATACGTGCAATTTCTTTATACACAATAGGTTCCTCTAAGCAGTTCCCACATTTAGGTCTATCTTTGAGTGAGCTGATTTGATTGAAAGAAAAGAAAAAAATAAGGGAGGAGAGAAGGGGAAACTTGACAAAATAAAGAACTTTGGGCAAGACTGAATATTTGGATTTACTTGGAACTAAAACTCCAGGCCGGAGCTATTCTCTAAATGTCACTGAAATTTAGGAAGAGAGGGACAAATTATTGCCATCTAAGCTTTACAAGCCAATCCTGTCAGTACTCCATGAAGTTCCTGTCCTGTAGTGCACAACCATTGTCTCCCTGATAAACATAAATCACCTTTTTTGGAGTATTATTCTTCAGTCCCTTTTCAAGGGACCAGAGGAAGGTAAATTGCCTTGACAGGAAACAGTATCTGGTAGAAAGTGGGAGTAAACAGGCCAAGTGCTTCTTGGGACCCTCAGTCCCCAAACACAGACCGGGGGATTGGGCACGCCTGCCTTCTAAACACTGGCTTATCTCCTGTTTCTAGAGAAGAACCGGAGTTACGTCATCTCTTCCTTTACGGAGCTGAAGGCTTACGATCTCCTAACCAAGTTCCCCATGCAGTTTGTGGAGTATCCTTTTGGCAGCCTTTGTCCAGTGCACTGGGCTGTATGGAGTGTGAGAACTAACTGAAGCTTGGGTAAGGCTGGGGCATCTGCAACTGGCTTCTGGTTTCAGGACCTGGTGGGCTCTTCCTCAGAGATACAAAGTGCAGGTGGGATGTGGGATCTTCCCAGAAGACTTGGGGGCTGTTCACAGAGCTGCTTGACAGGATGCATCCTGCTGTGGTGAATGCCAAGGGTGCCAGGTCCTTGTCCTTAAGTGGGAAGGGTACAGGAAAGGAGCCTGGTGTTGCCAGGGCCTCTCTTACTGCTGGAAAGCTCTGAGCAATTGGTAGCAGAGCTTGAACAATTGTCATAATCTGAATATGTGAGCCAGCCCCAGAGTACACAGAGTGCTCCAGACTTGTTTCCAATAGAGCAACTGTAGATATAACAAGCGACAGATGAGCCGGATCTACCCCAAAGGCACCCGGATGGACTCCTCCAATTACCTGCCCCAGATGTTCTGGAACGTTGGCTGTCAGATGGTGGCACTCAACTTCCAGACCATGGGTGAGTGTCACATCGTCCTCCAGCCTCTGCGTGGCTGCGTCCATGTGCTCGTGTTTGCTGTCTCCTCCTCCGCTGCTGTTCCCCAGAACGTGTTTATTCTGTGTGCCTTCTCCCAAAGGGGTGGTGATCTTTGACTCTTGGCTCCCACAGACCCAAAGCACGTTTTTAGACCCAGCACAAACCTGGCATAGAGTGTCCAGGACGCCGGGCCTGCACCCGTGTGCGTACACACGTACACAGACTTACTGTCATCCAGTGGCTGGGTACCCTGATGTCAGACTAAATCACGTGCGCGGGCGCCTCAGAAGCTCCCTCTTCCCCTGAGCTGCTGCTGCTTTTGCGAGGCAGCAGGCCTGGCTCCGTCTGGCTGCAGAACTGGCCTGTCTGTGCTATTATTTCCAGTATCTTGCCCTGAACAGGGAAGAAGGGCCTTTCCTTGCTGCACAACCAGCATGAGAAGAACAACATCCAGAGAAAGCTGTTCTTTACCCCCTTCCTTCCTCAGAGGAGTATCTTGCATATAGAGAGTATAGGAGACTAGCCATAGCATCAGCAGGAGAGAAAAAGAAACCACTTTTAAAGGGAGAGAGTGAGAGATTGGTTATGGAGAGGACATCGTATTGAAGGCAGGTGCAGAAACCACAAGGCTGTTCTCAAAAGAAATGGTGCAGCAGATGGACTGAGAGGAGGCCCAAAGTGAAAGGGGGAAAGAGTAGAGGGGTTCAGGCAACTATTTACTTCACACCCAAAAATAGCGGGTACTTCTAATAAAAGTAGGTTTTAATTTAGTTCTACCCATGACTTATGGTGCAATCGTAAGCAAACCACTTACCTTTCTTACAACAGCTGCTGTAATATTTTTCCCTGTAGGGTGCTGAGAGGCTTAATTAGTTTTTGAAATGGCTTTGTGAGCCTTCGGCTAGCAGGGGCTGTAACAGTACAGCATCTTTCAGCTCGCTCGTAGCACACAAGCCACCTGATGAGGTCCCACAGAAATTTTTCTCATTGTGTTCCTCTGTCTCAGATGTCCCCATGCAGCAGAACATGGCTCTGTTTGAGTTCAACGGCCAGTGTGGCTACCTGCTCAAGCATGAATTCATGCGGCGTCCAGACAAGCAGTTTGACCCCTTCTCTGTGGACCGCATTGACGTGGTGGTGGCCAGTACCCTGTCTGTCACGGCAAGTACAAACCGGAGTGCTGCTCCTCCCCGGGCAGCCAGTTCCTGGCACCACGTACACAACTGGCATCTATGTCCCTGCTATTTATTACCCAGTGGAGTTCTTAGTGGCAAATGAACCCAGAGAGTCCTGTGGGAGAGTGTTACCATGGCAACTCCCAGTCTTTTCACTATTTTAAATTAATCATAATCGCATGAAAATGGAAAATTAGCATCTGCCACAGGGAAGAAGCCAAGGCTGTGATGATGGGGAGGGAGGAGGTTGGAGGAAGTGCTGGAGCAAGAAACATGGGTGGAGGTAAAAGAAAAGCCTATTGTGGACTGGAAGCTGCAGCAGAAAAGATGTTTTGGGGTGGGAGAGTGACTTTGCAGGGAGGGTGTGAGCAAGTTCTTCTGGCTTATTCTTTTCAGCAGTTGCTGATTATTTCTGCTTGTTCATAGATCCTCTCTGGTCAGTTCCTCTCCGACCGCAGCGTGAAGACATATGTGGAAGTAGAGCTGTTCGGGTTGCCAAGGGACACAAAGCGCAAATACAGAACCAAGCTGACCTCCACTGCCAATTCCATTAACCCTGTATGGAAAGAGGAGGCTTTTGTTTTTGAAAAGGTAATAACATTTGATGGTAATTTAGACAGAATCCTTAAAGACACTGTTGGCCACAAGCACTGCCTCTTGAGAGGTCGGTGCCAGCAGAAGGGACTCCTCTCTGGAGATCTCAGTCATGGCTTTAGACACACGAGGCGTTACGTGTTGCGCTCTCAGATAACAACCAAACAACAGTATCCAAACCAGCTCTCATTGACAAGGGGTAGCTGGGGATGTTTCTGGAAATAACAGGTATCAGAAGTCTCCCATTTGTGCTGCACTTCAGACTGAATTGGCTAATCAGCTTTGAAAACTTCAAGCACCAGGAAGCAGAAAGGAACTGGGTGTCTGTGGTGAAACTGTAAATGAGAAACAGACAAACTGGAGGAGGGGTGGGACCAGTGGGAGGTTTTCAGTTGTGCCTGAATACAGAAAGCTGCCCTGTTTGTCCACAAGAATTCAGTGGTCACTAATCCAGCTACAGGGTACAGGCAAGTTAAGTCAAAGGTGATAGTAATGTTTGGCCTTTCTGCAGGAAATTACAAAGGCAAAATACACAATTCATCTCTGTTAAGCACACTGTGAAACAGCAGATATTTTCAGCCTACTTGGGATGCGGTAGTTAAATATTATCCTCATTTCAGAAAACACTTTCCAGGCGTCAGTTCTGGCAGAATAATTTTTAGTTCATTTTATGGCAGAAGAAAATGGGGGAGGAGGGAGGCAAGAGCCCTCATGGCAAAGTTACCATGCTTGCTAAATTATCCTTCCAAGTTGATTCCCTTCTCTGGTGAACCGCTTCATGGAAGCTGTGGTTTGGAGGGTTTGCTGCCCCATTTTTCTTTAGGTAAACTGCCCTCCTGTGATCCTCTACAGTCTCTCCTCTGAGAAGGTGTGTTTTGTGGAGTTTCTGTGAATTCAGTTATGTCTGTGATAAACTGTAGCCTTAAATTACAAGATGCAGAAATAGGCAGTGACTTCCTTGGAGCGATGGCATCGTTTTGTTGGAAGGAGGAGAGAGTAAAGTCCTGCTTCGTAAAGCTACTCTGCTGTTAGGAATTAGAGGGGAGGACACTGGTGCCTGACTCTGTTTTTCCCTTAGATCATGATGCCCGAGCTGGCGTCTCTCAAAATCGTGGCTTGGGAGGAAGGAGGGAAGTTCATTGGTCATCGTATCATTCCTGTTATTGCAGTGCACTCAGGTAAATTTTGTGGAAATTCCTTCAGCTTTTGTGCCCTTGAGATGTATCCATTGGAAGCTGTAAGGAAGATAAGAACATCTGCATATTTTGCTACTTAATCTCCACTCCTGTAGGCAGTGGAGCCTTCACATCCATCCTGTTACACCCTCGGCTTAATTCCATAATATATTCACTGTGTCCTCCTGTAAAGAGATACTTTTACTGTTGGAGCACCCTGCCGAGCAGGGACAGATTCTGTCAGCTGACCTCTTCTGCTTCCTGTTTTCAGGCTATCACCACGTTTGTCTCCGCAGTGAAAGCAACATGCCCCTGACCATGCCTTCCCTCTTTGTGTACCTGGAAGTAAAGGACTACGTTCCTGACGCCTGGGCAGGTACTGTGCCTGCGAGTGTGTGGCGGGTGCTCTGCCTTTGTCCAAACTGTGATCCAGAAGCATTTTCCCAGTCCAAGAGGTGCCTTCCTGCTGCACCCTTAATTCCTTGTCAGGGTGGGACTGGAGTGCCTGCCAGCATCCTGCACACCCTCGCTTCCACCAGTAGAGAGTGACTGCTTGCGCTGGGACTGGTTCCCAGTACAGCCGAGGCCTGCTGTGCAGCGCAGATGTGACTGTCTCTCTGGTTTGGAATGGGTCAGGCTTTTTACTCCTTTTATTCAGAGGCAGGGAAGAGGTTTCCTTGAGTGACGAGGTGATAACTATCGGGACTGACAAGAACAGGGTTTTAGGGAGCACAGGAGCATTGTTCTTCCCTGTTTGAAGAGAGGGAGGTTCTTGCTGGTACAGAGATAGAGTGATCTTCCTTTTAAAAGGGGATGGTCAGAGAGAGCAGAATTGGGAAAGAAGCCCCACTGGAGCTGTTAACAGTGAAACTTTAACAATTATGAACAAAAGGTCATGCAGAGTGTAACAGCATCAGCCACAGAAGTTCTTGTGAATACTTCACGTTTACTCTCTCCTGCCCTGTTCCTACATAAGGTTCACTTATTCATGAGGGAAATCCTGTGAAATTGATGGGTTTAACACATATTGATAAAAAAGACCAGGTTTATACAGCATTGGACTGGAACTGGAGCAAGGAGCTGTGCAGGTTAGGAAAGTTTTAACCTGATTTTGGATTCTGGGAGCAGTATGCTCTTCTCGGGTTCATGGAGCTGCCTGGAACATCACTTGTGAGCCCCCACCTCAGATGGGACTGACATGAAGATGGTTCCCTCCTTCTGTGCTGTCAGGGAGAAGCTTGTTTCAAGTAGAGAGTACAAATATCCCTTGGCCACAATTCCCTGTCCTAGGCCAGGAAGGAAAGCAGAAGGCGAGGAAAATCAGAGTGCAAGGAGTTATTTGATAATCCAAGCAAAGCCCTCTTCTCTGTTTCTAGATCTGACTATTGCTCTCTCCAACCCCATTAAGTTCTTCAGTCTGCAAGACAAGAGATCAGTCAAGCTAAAAGATGGCTCAGTGGAGGTGAGTTTGTCCAAGTTCTGTCATTGTCTGTAAAACATGTTGCATGGATTCAGCCTGAAATAATAGAGCTCTGATTTACTTCTGGTCTTTGTTTTAGAGGCTTGGCACACCGAGGAACTTCCCATCTGCTGAAACTAATGGGATGCCAGACTCTACTGGGAAATTCAGCATTCCTCTTTCAAATGGACCTGCAGGTAAACCTGTGGGTGTGGGGTGAGCTAAAAGTGGAAGGGAAAGCCTGTATGCTCAAAAGTCCAGAAAGAGCCAGTGCTGGAGGGTGGAGATTCTTGGTAATGGGGTCAGAACCTCTCAGGGCAAGTCACCAACTTAAATTCTGGTGCTTGTCATTAATGGCAAGGGCTGTAGGTATCCCCTGGCTCGGGCTGGACACTCCTCTGGAGCGAGTGTGATGTTCATACTGCTTATGCTCCACATAAGAAAAGTAATGTCAGGTACCTACTGAGAACACCAGGGAACAAGCTGAAGGCCCAACAGCATAAACTTCATCTTCCCCCCCACAGCAGGGCTCTTGTGCTGGGCCAGGGCTGCCATTCCCATGCTACCTTGCACCTCTGCTGAGGACGCAGGTAGAGGACCTTGGTTTTTCAGGTTCAGCACAGAGTTCCCTGGAGATAACTATGTTGAGAGGGAACTGCTGTCCAAGGAAGAAGCGGACTGGGGCAGAGGTGTAGCCTCTCATCTCAAGTGTGAAATTGGGGGTTTGATACTGATTTTGGGCAAAGACCTGATAATTCTGGATATTTGTGAGACAAAGGCTTTAAGATCTGGCTTGGTTTTGTCCCATAATACCTCACTGCTCTTCACCTCTTTGTTCTTTTCAAGGGTTTCTTTCTGGAGATTACTGTTGATTTCTGACATTTTAAGTATGTTTAGATCCCCTGAAAACTCTTGTCTTGTGAAGCTGCACTTGCACCAGAGTCCAGTAGTATAATACTTGGGAGCTTTAGAGATCAGTAATTTTATTCATCAGCTCAAATGAACACCAAGCTCTTTATAAGATCCACTGCAAGTTCAGAGAGAACAGATCCCACATCTGGCATTCTGCGAGAGCGGGAACGGAGCAGTCCTGTGCTTTGACTGCTAGATTAAATGGGGACCCATTAACATAACAAGGGCAGAAACTACATGGACTCTGACTAGTCAGATGAATTGGAAAAAAGTTATGGATTTGCTTCCATAGAAATCAAAAGACAAAGTCAGCGTTTATTACTAGGTTTAAAGAAACTCTATCAGAGAAAGATCTTCCTAACGCTGTTTGCTCCTTTCATACCAGCACCTTCTTGGCCTTACAAAACAAGTCAACAAACTTTAAAGGTGTGGGACTGGTGAAAGTGCATTTGAGGAATGTTCCTCAAACATGCTTCTAATACAAATTAATTGATAGAGTAATTTCAGGTTAGGTAAGAGCATGTCCCCACCATACACATAATTATCTCATTCTCTTCCATTGTGTTTTATAGTAATTGACAGCTAATCAGTATTTCTTCCATATTAACTGTATCAATGTGGTTAGTGTCCTTTCAAATATATTGGTATCAAAACAATCAGTTTTCTCAAATTTCAGAGCAGAACATCAAACCAAAACTACGTGAGCCAAATCACCACTAGAATATTCAGCTAATACAAAGCAAATGCTCTTTCTCTCTGGCAAGGCAGAGAATCCTGTTCCCTTTCTGCTGTGCCTGTTAAAGTTCCCAAGCATTTAAGCATCTCAGCAGCTTAATAATTTCCTTTGTATTTACACCAACACCCTTCATGTGGCCCGTGTACTTGATGAGCTCTCCACTATCCGTTTTCAACTCAAAGATCCAAGATAGAACATAAACAGGAACCTCTTTTGTGATTTCAGGAGCTGCAGCGTTCGCCAGGGACGAGAACATGCTAGAAGTGACGCAGATGGCAGGTAACTCCCCTCATGCTGCTCACATGGGCTGAGGCCCTGCTGCTCATTGTACACTCCCTCTCTGGCCTCTTTCTGACCAGGAGAGAGATGAAGCCTCTTTGCAAATTAACCAAGACCTGACCCCTCCCTGCCCATCGCAGCCAGCCCTAAAGATAAACCATGTGAACCTTTGGGCTCGGGGACCCCATTTCCCTGCCTGTGGCACCATTTGCCCCTTTGACAACTGCCATGGCTTGTGGCGAGCTCGCAGGCTGGGACTGAGCTCACAGCAGGTCTGGAGGAGAAGAGAGGCTTGGGGTTGCCACAGTCCACGCCTTAGGCAAGCTGGGCCACTGGCGTCTGCACAGGTAGGGCAGAGCTTTGGGTGCTCCAGCTTTAGCCCTCTGAGGCCACGGGCTGGAGCTGCCCCACACGTTCTACTCTGGCTGGCTTTGACGGCTGCTTCACCCTCACTAAACCAGACGTGGTGTGGCTGTGGGGGGTCTTCAGCACATGTGCACCCTCTGCAAGAACATTACTGTTCTGCTTTTCTGTGGCTTAATGCAGCGTGATACAAATCAAGGCAAACCACCAATTGGTATGACCAATTATGCCACAGAACTGAAGGCACAAGAGTAAACCTGTTGCACTTGGGATATGTTGCCAAGTAACTGTTACGTACATTAAGTTTTGTTTTTAAAAGTTATTCCTAAAGAAAAATGTTCCCCAGGACAGAGCTATGATTACTTTAGTATGTGCTCTGGTAAAAGGCATCATGAAAGCGTAGTGCGCTCTGGTTTGAGTCTAGACTTGTTGACGGAGAGACTTGCAGTTAAGCTGCACGCTTCCATTTCTCAACACGAGCTTTTTAGAAGGAATTGACCCTGTACCGCACAGTGTTGTGTAGCAGCCACACCCACAAGTTCTGTTAATTTTCACACATGCCAAGCTAAAAAAAAAAAGTTACTTCCCTTGAGAAGGTAACTCCCTGTGGCCTTTCTGCTCCAGATAACCGCATCTGACTGACTTGCTACAGCCAGATAACAAGTTCTCCAGCAGTTCACAGGCCTCCTTCCCTTCTCGTTCTCATCTATCTCAAAAGCTCTTTCATTTATTCCTCACAACTGAAGAAATGCCAGGCATTAAAACTGGAAGGGATGAAAGCACCTGTCACATAACTCAGTTTTGCAAAAAAAGCAGTAACGAGATAACAGCTTTTCCCTTATAATTAGAGCTGCCAACTAGCTTAACAATTGCGCTATCTTTGGGGTACTTAGAATTGTGGAAAAGGGTGCAAGGCACAAGACTGGCACATCACCACCAGCGTGTTCCTCTGGCCAAAATACCAAAAGGCAGCAATTGTGGCCATCCCCGTGCCATGCCTGCAGCAGATGGTGAGCTGAGCTGCTGAAAAGAGGGAGGAAAAGCTGAATGAAGGCAGTGCTGAAAAAAGCTGTCTGACCCCAAAAGGCATCACAGCAGGTTGAGAAATGCTGGGTGAGAGAAAACAGCCTCTCTTTATTTTGTGTTTTAGAGCCTCAGACAGCCAGCCTCGCAGAACTGCAGCAGATGAAGCTCTTCCTGAAGCTGCTGAAGAAGCAGGAAAAGGAACTGAGGGAGCTGGAGCGGAAAGCAAGTAAACGGAGGGAGGAGCTGCTGCAGAAATATTCTGTACTCTTTTCGGAGCCTGTCTGCTATGGAGGCAAGAAAAGGATGATACACTCTAGGAAAACCCAGAAGAGGTAAATACAGCAGAGGGTCTCCAGCAGGGCCTGGCCTGGGCGTCACCTCCCCAGACGGAAGCAGAGGGATCCTGAGGAGAAGCGAGGGCTGCCCTTCTCTGTGGGAAGCACAGAGCGGCGCAGGCAGCCCCATCTCCCTGGGTTTAGAGCATGGGGTGGGAAGGAAGGTCGGGATTGTATCGGTGTCTCTAGAAGCAGCACAGCTGCTGTGTCTGTTCTGCAGGAATTTGTCAACAGGTGATGTTGGTACATGTGCAAATCCTGTAGAAATGGCAGAAAGAGTTGATAGCCGATTTTTGGAACTGAGAGAGAGGCTGGAGCTGGACCTCATCCACCTGGAGGAGGAACACCACGATGGGATTCGGAGAAGGAAGGAGCAGCACGCCACAGAGGTAAGGACTGCAGATGTCCACAGAAACCATAGCCTAGGAGAGCCCCTGCAAGGACAGCCTGAAAACCCAAGTTCTTCACTAAACTCTGAGCTTAGAAGTGTGGCCACAGGGCAGAAAACACCCCTCAGAGCAACTGTCAGCTCCATGTCACGTGCAGGGACAACTGTGCGTGCTGCTGTCACCCCAGCAGGACAGCCGATGTGTAAGGGACAGAGTAGCCCCCCCAGCGTGTTCTGTGCTTGCCCTTGCCTCATCTGTGCTAATAACACAAAAGCCTTGTGGGGGACAGTGCTCCCCGGACCACCCCTTGGCACTGAGAGCAGGGCTGGATCTCATTCCTCTTGAAATCTGGGAAGTGTTTTGCTGTTTGAGTTAGCAGAAGTCAGATTGAGCATTCATGTAGGGTGTTTCCTGTGAGTCCTGCAAGTGAACCCGTGTTATCTGCACCCTCAGACCCCAGCAAAGGCCACAGTTAATGCCTGGAGACAAGGTGCAGGCCACGATGGTGGTGACAACTGTGGGATGCACCCTCTGTTCCAATGAAAGGGAGACAATTCCAGGATTTGGAGGCCTTTTCCTATCATTATTTTCTAAAGGAGTTTGCATCATGTGTCTTAAATCTTAGGTTCCCTGGTGCATTTTGACTTGACAAGCACCTTGCAAGCTGCCTACAAGACTGGCTGGTCCAGCCTATACCAACCCTGAGGGGGGAAAAAACCTGCCTCCTGAGAACCAGCTTACCTGGAAATCATGCTTATCATCAGAGAGAAGCCAAAGGAGTAAAACATCCTTGTCTCACAACTCTGTTAAAAACTGTGAGATTTAGTGGGCAAGGCTACAAAAAGGAAATAAAACCCTTGAGTTCTGACTGCACAGGAGGTAGTGCAGCAGCCAGGGCTTGCCCTTCCGGGCTGTCTCTCAGCAGGCAGCAGTGCAGGCAGGTCTCACTGATGCTTCCTCTGCCAGGAATTTCCACAGAACTTTGTTTCCACAAGACACAAGGCCATCCCCTCGCTGCTAGCCTCTTATTTAGAAGGACAGACCCCCAAGTGCAGTGCATCTGGTGCTGCCTCCTGCACAGAGCCAGGAAGCTGTCCGTGGCCATAACCCAGCGGTGTTCGAGGGCTCGGAGCAGCCCTCGGAGCCTGGGCGGAGCCAGTCCTGCTGCACGGCGCATCCCCGGGGCGTGAACTCGATGTGCAGCTTTGCACAAAGCCTCGTGGGTTAGCTGGGCCCTGGAATTCAGGACAGGGAGGGCTAAAGCTGAATCTGGGGGTAACTCGATACGGACAGTGTGCTGTGTCTCATCTTGGTTTGGTTTTGATCTTGTTTTCATCCCTTGAACAGCAAGTTACGAAGATAATAGAGCTAGCCAGAGAGAAGCAGACTGCTGAGCTGAAGGCACTGAAGGAGTCATCAGAAAGGTAAACATAGTGTTTGGATAACAAAGTAATAACACACAGCTCTTCTCTGGGGTAGCACTTCCTGCTGGATCTCTCAGCACTGCACTGCAGACAGTAGTGAATCCAGGGGACCAGAAGCATTTCTTTTACTTTGGTGAGAAACTGAGACACAGCAACATGACACGGAGTCTCATACAGTTACACGGGGGCAGTGGTGGGAAGAGCTCTTGTCTTGTGATCTCAGAAGACTGTTCCTGCCACAAGGCACCAGGCAGGGTACCAGCGTTCAAGCTGCAGCACTGCCTTGACTAATTCAGAAAGATAGGAAATAACTGCTGGTCACTGGATGTCACCTCTCTCTGCTGCAGTCAGTACCTCACCCACAATCCCCTCCAGAGACTGCTCAGCTCAGTCTTCAAAGTGAATTGGCTCCAGTACTTAAACTGGCAGAAGCAATTCACCAATTTCTAGCCAGGCGTTTATCTATTTGTCCCCATAATAACACTGTCCTGAAGCTAAAATCCTCATTCATTCCTCCCTTCCATTAAGTCCTCTCTCAGCCTTTAGTTGCTGTGTCAGGCAAAACTTCCTCTTTTTATGTCCTCCATCAAATCAGATTCTCCATTTCTCTCAGCTATTCATTGTATTCAGGCAAGACTAAGAACCACAGCTTGGGTACCTGGGTAATGGTTTGTTAACAATGTGTCATCTAGTACAGTCACATCTACAGCTGCCTGTGAGGAGCTGCAGAAAGATTTAAAGATCATTCTAGAATCACAGACTGGTTTGGGTGGGAAGGGACCTTAAAGCCCATCCAGTCCCACTCCCTGCCATGGCCTTCCACTAGCCCAGGTTGCCCAAAGCCCTGTCCAACCTGGCCTTGAACCCTTCCAGGGAGGGGGCAGCCACAGCTTCTCTGGGCAACCTGTGCCAGGGCCTCACCACCCTCACAGGGAAGAATTTCTTCCTTAGATCTCATCTAAATCTCCCCTCTGGCAGTTTAAAACTGTCACCCCTTGTCCTATCCCCACACCCCCTGATCAAGAGTCCCTCCCCCCTTTCCTGTAGCCCCTTTAAGTCCTGGGAGGCTGCTCTAAGGTCTCCCCAGAGCCTTCTCTTCTCCAGCTGAACCCCCCCAACTCTCTCAGCCTGTCCTCACAGGGGGGGTGATCCAGCCCCCCCCGAGCATCTTCGTGGCCTCCCCTGGCCCCACTCGAGCAGGTCCGTGTCCTTCTGCTGTTGGTGCCCCCAGAGCTGGACCCAGCACTGCAGGGGGGTCTCCTGAGGGTGGAGCAGAGGGGGAGAATCCCCCCCCTCGCCCTGCTGCCCACACTGCTCTGGATGCAGCCCAGCACACGGGTGGCTTTCTGGGCTGCCAGCGCACGTTGCTGGCTCACAGGTAGTTTTCCATCCACCAACACCCCCAAGTCCTTCTCCTCGGGGCTGCTCTCCATCCCCTGCTTGCCCAGCCTGTGTTTGTGCTGGGGATTGCCCTGACCATAGGCAGGACCTTGCCCTTGGCCTTGCTGAACTCCATGAGGTTTGCCTGTCCCCCCCTCTCCAGCCTGTCCAGGTCCCTCGGGATGGCACATCCCTTCCCTCAGCACATTGGCCACACCACACAGCTCAGTGTCAGTGGGAATGTGCTGAGGGTGCCTTGATCCCACAGATTTTGAGCCACAGGCAATAATATGGCAGTTAAATTCAGTATGAATAAATACAAAATAATGTGAATGGAAAAAAAACCTAACCATAGCTCCACTGTACACAGGGGTAAGCTATTGTCACTCAGGAAAGATATCTTCAGCTGCTGTGGATACTCCTCTCAAACAGCTCATCATTCACGCTCTGCAGTGGCCAAAGTAGCAAATAGAATTTTTGGAATTGTATAGAAGAAAAAAAAAAATAATTCAAAATCAGCATTATGTCACCTTTTCAGTATGCCATCTTGAACAAAAAGCTTTGAAAGAGCAAGAAGGGGGTGGCAAGGACAGTCAGCAGTGAGGAGTAATTTCTGCACAAAAAGAAATTAAATAGGACTCAGCTCGGAGAACAGATGATTGAGGGGGATGTGACAGAAGTGTGTAAAATCATGAATGGTATGGAGAAGAAGAATAGGGAAGTGATTACTCACTGTTTCTCATAAGAGAAGAAATGTGGGGCACCCAGTGAAGTTCTCAGGGAGTACTGTCACACAGCATATAAATGAAGTTCTTTTCCTCTCGGGGCAAGGAGCTATGAAGTCCAAAAGTAGACATTCGTGGGACATAAATGTACAGAAGCTGGAGGATAGACTGGAAACTGGGAAGGGGGAGGAGGGGAGGAGCATCCTACACGTGTTCTTTCTTATGTGTCTCTGAAGCATCCCCCTTAGCCGCATCCTTTCGTGACCATGTTGAACGTGGGGGGCCAAGATGAGGTGCTGGGCCAGCAGCCTCTGACACCCTGACAGTGACACCTTCCTCTGTCTCCTCACCTTCCCTGGCCTGCAGGTAGCTTTTGTGATGGCCCCTGTGCTTCTGTCAGGGGCACAGAGTGTAGGTTTCATTCTCTTCATCTTACTGGTTGATCAAATGATTTTTAAGTGTTTATGGTTTCTGCTTTGCAAGTCACATCCCATAGTTTAGTGCCTTTCTGCTTGCTTTAGGTCTTCTTTTTAGGTCTGCTATACAGACATGTAGTTGTTTGGGGTTTTTTTTCTTTAATTTAGCAGTGATGAAGGTACTTTCAGCAGCTCTCCTGCTGCTCAAGAGGAACTCAGTGTAGGTACACAATGCAACCTAATTATATAACATGTATTTTTCTCTTGTCCCTTTGTTATGACTCCCTTTAAAAGTTACAGGACTTAAAATATGCTTAACACTTAGGGCTTTTTGCTGCACAATCACTTAAACTTTGCTTTCCTAAACAGTAGAGCACTCCAGAGAGCAAAGGCAGAGCGCTGCTTCAGTCTCTGGGGTCTGTAACCAGCCCCCCCTCTCACAGCACTGCCTTCTCCCCACAGCAATATTAAAGACATCAAGAAGAGGCTGGAAGCAAAGAGAGTGGACCGAATCCAGACCATGATGAGGAACACCAGCGACAAGGCTGCTCAGGAGAGGTACTGGGGTAGATGGTTCTGGGCAGAGCTGTCCTGCTCTGGGCAGGGGATGGTGCTACACCAGTCCCTGGCACCATGGGAACCCCACGGGTGGTGGCAGAGCTGCAGGGGTGGGGGAAGGTGCATGGGGCTGCCCGCGCTCCCAGCTTAGCGTTTGTTCTCCATCGTGTCCCAGGATGCCATGCAGCGAAGCCAACCATCTGCTCCCCAGCTGAGCGGTGACATTCCTGCAGTCACCGCTGACAGTGGCCTCCGGAGCTTTCTCCGTAGGCTTAATTTTTTTTTTTGTGCAAGGCAGTCAGCAAAATTGGTTTCACTGCCTGGACTTACTGCAGGAGCAGGGCCTTCGAAATGCCCCCTGCCCTGCTGCAGGAGCTCATAGGGAAATGCAGGAGGAATGACTCCAGAGGGGGAAATTGTACCTTGAAGACAAGTGTCCCACGCACCTGCCCCTCTGGGTCTCTGACATAACACGTAAGCTGCTTGCTGATGTGATGATGCACCTTCCAGTCCCTTCAGCTGAAGCCTAAGAGCCCTTCCAAATGCCTCTTACCTCCCCTCGAGCCTTGGTGGGTATCTCTCTGCCCCTGGAATGAAAAGCAGGTCTTCACCAGCCTCTCTAGAACATGTCTGATCACTCCAGAGGTTGTGTTTAGCCACGTAATGGCTGCAGCCTTCCATCAAAAGAATCCTCTGCTCCTGAGCCTGCCTGTTCAGGTACTTGTGACACCAGTCAGTCATGACAGCTTCACCTGTCCCGGGGTACAGAAGGGGCTATGATACCTCCTTTGCCTCCAGCTTACAGAAAGGTCCTTTTGCTGTCTGTTAAACTGAAAAAAATAGAATTTTGCATCCAATTATTTGTCTTATGCCTCAGTCGAATTTGAATGATGTTTTATTTGCCTTTCCTAAAATTACAGAAACCTCTGAGTGTGGGAGGACACTGAGAATAAAACACACCTGTCTGTGTGGGCACCAGCAGTCCTGTCTGACTCCATGGCACTTTATCACTATTGATAAACAGATTTTATATAAAGATAACAGATGGTTATAGGTTTTTATACATTTCCTTTCTTTAAAGGTTGAAGAAAGAAATTAACAACTCTCACATTCAGGAAGTGGTGCAAACAATCAAACTGGTGAGTGGTCCTGGGCCAGTCTGCCACAGCATCTCTGTTCTCTGCACCGTGGGGGTGTCTCATGCACAGCATCCGCATGTCTCACCGAGCCAGAGGGCTCGGGGGTGTTTAGATCCCATTACACTGCTCCTGCAGCAGGTACTTCAGTCAGCCAAAGCGCAGCTGAAAACAGCTACTACCCTGACTAAAACCCTGCAGGTCCCTGAGGGTCTAGTGAGTCCCCCCCACTTGGCCAGAGATCCGGGGTATTTTGCATTTCTAACTCTGAGATTTTTTTTGAAGTACAATTAATTAGCAGCATAACCCTGCATCTATTTAATAACGAGCAGAGTTTTGCAGAAGGGGAGGAGACACTAAAGATCTCCCCTTTGCCCTTCAGAGCCCCCTCCCCTTCACACATGCACTGGCGCTTGGGGGCTTGTGTCCCACCCAGGTCCCCTCGGAGCCAGCAGAAACTGTTCATAATCAGGAATGGGGTGACACTGTGTGTGTGCTCTACAACCCTGCATCTTGCTGCTATAAGCTTGGGATGGCTGAAGCATTTGTTTATAAAAACTTAACTTTGAGTTGTTTTTTTAATTTGTTCTTTTTAAAGGTGACAGAAAAGACAGCCAGGTATCAGCGGAAACTGGAAGAGAAGCAGGCAGATAATCTGAGAACAATCAAGGAGAAGGAAAGCCAGGTAAAGGCAAAGATGGAGCTCAGGGTCAATGCTGTTACTCAGTACAGTAAATCCAGAGCACTGCAGGGACCAATCTTCGTGCACATTCTTTAATTAACGCTACACTCATCCTACACACACGCTCTGCAGCCACCCACTCCCCACAGTACACTGAGAAAATGAATGACTTGGAAGGTGGCTCTACGGGAGCCTACGCAGATCTAAGTCGGGCACTGCGCTCCTGCACACCCCGTGCCAGCACTAACATTCATCTAATCATACCATAAACCCCCTAAAGTGGGATGGAAATGCATCTTTAGAGATGAGTCTCATCCCTGAGCTCCTCAAACTCTCAAAACACATTCATGTTCTTTCAAGATTGATGCGCAGTGAATGTGGGGTCTCCATTCACCAAACTGGGGTGTAAAACAGAATAAATCAGCAATCCTCCTGCTTCTACCTTCAGGACCACCACAGACTGCTGGGGGGGGGGGGGGGGTGGGGGGGTGGGGAGAGACATTGGGAATAGGGTTGAGACCAAAATTGCCAAGTGCAAATATCTCCTCATGTCGGTCTCTCCCAGAGAACGTTTTGGTAACTGCTGCTTGGTGTTGGTGTTCGGAGATGATGGGATGTCTCTGTTTGCAGCTCCAGCAGGAGGCACTGGCAGAGTATGAGGAGAAATTGAAAACTCTGAATATGGAGGTGCAGGAGATGGTGAAGAACTACGCAAAAGCAGGCTTTCCTGGAGAGCCAGAGACTCAGAAGGAAGCAGTTCAGGGCCTTCCCGAGGGAGAAGGAGGCTCTACTGAACAACAGGAAGAAAAGATCCCAGTGGCAGAGGTGTCAAGGGTCACAGTAGCCCTGCCCGTGCCCCCAGGAGCTGAAACAAGCATCAAGATTGAAGAAAGCATCTTGTGAGAGATGCTTCCCTTACTGTTCCACTTCAAGAAGGTTTATGGAGGTATATAGTGAAGTTAAAGACCAGCTTGACAAACTACTACTCTCCCTTTCCACTCTGGGGAACTCCTGAAATCCTTCAGGAATTTACTACTTTATTACCCTGGGTATTGGCAGCAGTGGGAAGGGCTCACCCCTCAGCAACGCTGCGCTCTGTCTTCCACAGCCTTAGCACTGAGGTATTCAAGCAGCACAAAAGTGCCTGGGGCTGAGGACGAGCCGGTTATTGGCATCCACAGCAGCACCTACACTCATATTTCAGTCTGGATTCAGACTTCAGTCTTTAAACTTCCCTCCTTGTTCATCACAGGCATCTCTTCCCATCAGTGTGGTCTCAGAGCTAGATCCCGTGGAAGGAAACATGACTGAGACACTCCAGTAACCAGCCCAGAATAAACCCTCCTGAAACACCTCCATGGGGGCAGCAGGGGCTCAGCAAAACCTGCACCCTCCCTCTAGCCCCACACCCAGCCTTGCTGAGAGGAGGGAAGGTCAGTTTGAGAGACCCTCGTGTCCTTTCTGTCCCTGCACAACCATTGCTGGCTTCTTCCCTGCCCCCAGGCAGACAAGGACAGTCTGGTATCCACACAACAAACCAGCAGTTCCTTCTGTGGAAAGGGGCAGCTTTTCTTCCTCCTCTCCTTCTAACCCCCTCTATTCCCTGGGGCTGGTTCTAACTTTGACTCTCACAAGCCTTCAGGCAAGTCCTCAGACTTGGATCCCCTGAAGACTCTGCCCATTATAAGGCATATTCTGAGGAGTCAGAGCCTCACCATTTGTTCAGTTATCACACACACACTTGCAGGAGTTCTCATCTACAGCAATCTGATAGTTTTAGAGCTTCACTGAAACTTTTTCTCATGAAGCTAAATTAGTTCCATATTATGGATTTAGGATTACAACAAAATTTCTAAACTGTTTGAAAATAATTTTATTGCTCAAATAAAGAGCCAGCCAGCTCTACCACCCATAAGCCTCCCTTACACAGAGAGCTGAGTACAGCTCATAAGGAAACACATTGAATTATCCATTCACACAGCAGAAAGCAGTTCTCTAGAGCTGCTGCTTCTCCCTGCTGCCAGCCCCGTTAATGACAACGGAGGGCTCAGCAGTGAGCTGCACAAGCTGGTCCTTGCTGCTGGGAAAACCAAACTCCTCCAAGATCTGTTTAGGACCTTGGGGGGAAGCCTGCACCCTGCTCCCATTTGCTCCCCCTTTGGTGACATCTCAGAGAAGTCTCAGCCCACAGCCTAACTCTGAATGAAAAGTGCCCCCCCAAAGGACAGGGGAGGGCAAATGCTCCTCAGCCTCTTTTAGCCCTGGCCCAGACAGGCCACTGTCTGTCCTCACTAACACAAAACCAGCAGAACACACCCGGAGGTCAGGGTTTTCGTATCTTGGTCTTGTCTCACAGGAGGAGGGGAGGTTCCTCAGCCATCTTTGTGCTTCCACTTTCTAGGAGAGCAAAGGCTGGTTCTGTGCATGCGACACTTGCAGCAAAGCCCCTGCCTCCACACACACTTTCTCTTACCAGTTTTATGACTTTGTGCACTGAACAGCTTTGACACAGCAAGTTCTCACTCATCTAGCAGGAAGGAACTGGAAACATGGTCCAGCTCTTTCCTAGCACCATGTAAGAGAGATTTTTCTTATGGATCCTAAAAAAGCAGGAAATAGCAATAGTTCAGTAAATGAGCCAGATCCTGGCCTTCCTCTTATCATGTCCTGAAATAACGTCAGCCCCAGGCTGGGAGGTTGGCCTGCCAAAGTCTCCATGCACCAGGTTTCAGGGACCCTGGGAAATGAGGCACTTGTGGTCACCTGATGTCACAAGTGGAGGAGGGGGACTGACCTGACACCCCCCCCTGCCCCCAGAAGAGTCAACCCCTTCTGGTCATACATCTGTAAATAGCAAGAGGTGGAAGAAGTTGCACTGAGGGATACGAAAGGGAATGGGAACTGCAACTATTTTACTATCCTAGAGATAAGGTACTGTAGGTCAGCTCTTCCAAATTGTTCAAGGAAACAAAAAACCCAAAACAATAACAACAAACCCCTCTGACCTCAACCTGCAATTGAGCAGATCTGTGGCTGCTCCAAGTCTTGGCACCAGCAGCCTGGAGAACCTTGTGCCGACGAACCAACCCCTCAGTGGATTTATTTGGCCACTCAAGCCCCTTTGTTGCCACCTTACAGTGCCTTTAAATCCAGCCATAGAAGAGAAACGGGTGAGAAAAGGAGCTTCTTCCATCCTCCTGTTATTAAAATCTTTGCCCTTGAGACAATACTAGAAGAGACACATTCCTGACTGGAGCAACAGTCTCTCTCCCCAAAATTTTAAGTGCATGCCACACTGCAGTATGATCTAATAAAGTCCCCACTCACCCCTCAACTTGTTCTTCAGGTTTCTGTCTTTTCTGGAAAAGCGAGCTCCATCACAGCAAACCTAGAGCAGGCAGCGGGTATTCCACGAGAACAGTTACACCTAGAAACTGCACTGATAAACACATTATGAAGTGCTGCTATAAAAAATAAAACCAAAAAAACCAGCCCAAGTAGGTATGAGAGACCAGATGTTCCAAGCATGGTCTGACATCCAAGCAGAGGCCAGACCTCCCCTGCGGTGTTAGCGTAATACTGGAATTATATATTGTACATTTCTGACTTATTTATTTTCTAAACAAAATAAACCATTACATTTCTTAAAAAAAGGATCACCTTTTTTTTTAATTGCAGTTTGTGGATATGGGAGCAAGTCCCAAATGTTGCCTGATGCACACACACGTTAACAGAGACATCAGGTGCCCAGTTTTCTGCCACCTGTACTCACAGTTCTCAAATTCAACTTCCTCAGTTATTAAACATGCAGTGAGGTTGGTTTTTTTTAAACCTAATATCCTTCTCACACATGTTCTCCTCTGCACTAGTTCATTCCATTCCTTATTGTACTTAAATAACCAAATCTAACAAAGCAATTTACTCACAGTCCAAATATGGCTCCTGATCCCCCAGCTGCTACAGACGACCTTGCCTCCTCCTCCTCCCGAGCTCAGGTCACAAGAGCAACTTTAGCAGAGTCAAAACTCTTCTGGTGCATTCACACCCCTCACACTGGCTCTGTCCCAGCTCAGCCCAAGCCAAGGGGCTGCACAAGCAGGAAGGTCCCTGTGCCAGGACGGCCACGCCACGTCTTGTGCCTGGAGCTGGGTCCTTCGCGCCCCGCAGCAGCTCCCGCTCCTCACACATGCTCAGCACAACCCCGCAGCTGCTCCCTGGCTCCGGCCGCAGCACGACCCGGACAGAGCGAGCTCAGCACAGGGAACATTTCTTGCTGTGGGCAGCAAGAGGTTCACAAAACTCTGGCCAAGCAGCGCCCGGGTAGCGCAGCGTGGGCTCAGGTCCCTTCCTTGCGCGTCCCCACGGCTGCTTGGGCTCCTTCACCAGCACAGCAGAGCTCTGCCATGGATTTACATTTATCAATGGCTGTTTCCTTCTGCTGAGAGCAGGTGCCTTTGCTGTTCCAGGACTGATGCTTGACTTCACAAAGTGGTAAAATATTCCTCCAGTTAGATCAGCTTTGTTGGTTTATAGAACAGGCTCCATCCCTGAAGGCTGAACTCGCGCTTGAAGGCCGTCAAAAAAAGACGACAAAGATCACAGCAAGGTGGAACTGCAGCCATGAAGCAGTTTAATATTTTGACTTAAACCAGCCGGCAGCGCTGACAGCTCCAAATTGGAGCCCATGTTCATTAGCCCGCTGTCTCCCACGCTGGGGCGGGCAGCAGAGATCAGGGATGGTCTCGGGAAGGGGATTAGCACAAGGGGCTTCCCTGGTAAGAGCACAGAGCAGGGCCACTGCAACCCTAACGGTGAGGAAAGGCTGCAAATGGAGAAACACACCAAAAACCTGCCCAGAAAAGCCCTGGCCCTGCGTGGGGCTCCTGTCTCTGCTAAGCACCGTCTCTCTCCAGACGTCAGGAACAGTCCAACCTGCGTTTCTCAGCCACACGATGGAGGCTGCAGCTTCTCCCCGGGACCCAGCGCACAGGGATGAAACCGGGCAAACAAGGAACCGAGCTTAAGTACACGCAGACATCCCATCAGCATAAATACACCCCCAGCACTCACTGTCCTACTGCCCGAGACTGCTGACAACAGGAGCCCTTCAGAGCTGTTTCTAACTGTACTTCCAGGGGCACAACAGCCACTGCCTGCTCTGTATGTCATTATGCAGCACATGTTGCTCAACACAGGCTGAATGGTTTGGTGTTTATCCCTCCCTCCTGCCGCACACAGCATCCAGCACAGCAGAAACACAGCTCTCGTGCTGGCTAAAGGGGGTTTGTCGCCAGCTTCAGCCACCCGCTCCATGCTGCCACCCAAACCCCTCCAGAGAAGTTTTTCAGGGGTTATTTTGAAGGACAATTCATCCCATCTCTCTAGAGGGAACCCAGACACCCCGCTCAGACCAAACACAGGGTGCTCCCTTCTCTCTGCACACTGCCAAAGCACCAGGGGTTACTTTTTTCCTCCAAAGCCCTACAGTGAATGAACCCAACAGAATAAACCCATGTTACAGAGACAGACACGTAAAAGCCAGGGCAGAACAGCAGAGCCTGAGTTACTGGAAGCTTTCACTCCTCCCTCCCCTGACACCACCACCTGAAGAAGCAGAAGGTGTCTCACAGGGACAGCCCCAGCTGCAGTGAAAAGTGGAAGGACTCTCTTCCTCCAGACAGCACAAGACAACACAAATGCCCTAAGCCAGGTGGGGCAGGTTCAATCTCACTTCAAAGGCTGCTCCTCACCCACCGCACCGGCATGACTGCAGCCTGCACAAGGAGGTCCCCGTTGCCACAGGCTCCTTCCCCCCAGCCCATGCCAACTCCCGCAGCACTTTGTTTCCAGCCTATTTCCATCCTCTCATTACTGCACCGTTCCAACTCCTCAGCAGCACCCTTCAGCGAGAGCTCTCATACTGCCCGTGAGCATTCTGAGGGTGATACAGCAGCCTGAACACATCCCTCTACTCTTCTGACCTTTTTAGCTCTTTTTTACCATCCTCTCCAAGCAGAACGTCAGCACTCCGACAGCCTTTGAATGACACAAATTGGTTGGCCAAAGCAAGGGCTGAAACAACGCCAGAGTAAAACGCTCTTCATAAGGCTTTTTTAAAGGTGTGGACATTTCAAAAAGCAATCATAGCTCAGCTATTCTATGACACAGATGTAAGAAAACTTAACTTCAGCAGTTTGGATTCATGTTATTAATGTCCTCTGATGTTTGAAGCCTGGGGAAGAAAACACACCGTGATGACTCGTACCCTTACACCACATCACAGTTTCTATTTTGCAACCCTTCTGTTATTAAACAAAGCCCTGGCACAGCTTTAACAGGTGATTTATGCAGAATTTCATGAAAAACAGGTGGAATGTTTTACGCAGATTACATCTTAGTGCTAAAAAAATATTTTCTAAATGTACTTTTCAGAGTGTATATGGAAGAATCACTAACTGTAAGAAAAGCCACATCTCGGATGAAGTACCGACCACGTTCTGCATCAACACCTTTCCCCCCTGAAGCGAAGCAGCCTTCGTGCCTCAGAGGCCAGGCATGCCGATGGTCCTCTGGGCAGAACACTGTCTCTACACAGAATGGGATGAAAGTTCTGCAAGATGAGAAGTGGACAAAAGTAAATAAAGGCACTAAACCAAGTATTACTGTAGAGGTTTCACACAACACACAATGAATTCTGACCATCCCTCACAGAGTCACACCAGTTACTGGTTACTTACATACTCCCGAGGAGAAATGCCACCTTCTGACTTTCCAGACTATTTCCTCCCACAGATTGAGGTGTCCTTGAAGATTTCTTCATGCAGCTGTGCAGCCCTGCCTGTGTTTCTGCTTACCGTAGAACACTTACTGACCACAGGGTGACACGGTAGGTGGATCTGACAGGCCTCTGCAAATGAGGTTGCTACATACAGAAACCAAATTCAATGGTAATTAGACAATAGTGCCAGTCAGACACTGAACAGCAGATTTAGGCACCATCTTAGATTCTTTCCACATTTTCATCTTTTATGTGACATATTCTAAATCTCTTTCTCTACCACTAAATCCTCTAGCCCAGAATACTCACTTTCAGGAGCCCAAACTTTGTACTCTATTCTTAAAAAAAAATAAATAATGGGGATCCCTAAGCAAAGGAGGACTCCAACCACAACAAGGGATACAAACACAAGGCACTGTACCTGAAGGATCAGCACGGGGACTCTCTAAAATAAGAGCATTACTATCAAAAGACACAGCAGTCAAACTCGTCTCTTGGCCAACACCTTTACAGGCAGCTTCCCTCATGAGAATTCAGCACCAATATTCAGGAAGAAAAAGAAAGAAAACCTAAAACACTAACATGGCACACACTTTCAGACGAGAAGCCCAAGCCAGGGGAAAGCTTCCCTTGCTGTCTCTTCAATCCAGTGGGAACTGGCGGCAGTGGGGAAGTCTGGACGAGCACAGCTCCGCTCAGCAGGCTGCGAGTGCTTTTGTTATCATCATGCCCTTCACGTTTTCAGAGCACTTCACAGACACGAGTGACAGCCTGAAGGTCATTACTAAAGCAAATCAGTTTGCTGTGGTGAATAGATGCAGATACCTATGAATATGATGCTGTCAACCAAACGCTGAGAAGCAAATAGCCAGAAAATGCTTGTTAGCTGGTTGCTTTAGCTTTATTTCTATTATCACTCCCTAGGCAGTGAGGGACCCAGAAGCCTTTGATGTCTCTTCACAGCTCCAAACAAATATCTGGCAATCCTGGCCTCCTTTGTAAGCAAAAGGGACTCATTCCCTTCCAGTTTGCACAACTGCGATGCCCCAGTTTTTAACTGAAGGGTGGACATGTGTGTACGGGCAGTTCTCTCTGCTCCCTCTGCTGCAATTACAGGAAACTCTGCCTTCGGATAGTTCATGGCCACTCTGCATACCACAAGCTGCTCTAGATACTCCTACAAACTGTATCCAGTCGAGAGCCACAGTTCAGGCTCAATTTGTACTGAATGATCCAAAATTAACTTCTACCTCCATAATAAAGATACAGTGCTGACATGACCATTGCTACTACAGAAGGAATTGCTGCCCAGTAGCTACTCTGTTTTAGAGACCCTCTCCTGCCCCACACATATCCCCACATGGTCAAGATTCACTACTTATTATTATCCCCATTTATAGACTAGGACCTAGAGCACAGCAAAATGCTTTCTCCAGGCTCCAGGGGCTTCCAGGATTCTTCTCCCCAGACTGAACAACCTTAAAAGTAGAGAGGCTCATTTGATCTAGGGCCCTTCTGTAATCACTGGTTAAAAGATAGGGGCCTCTAGAGAAAGATTTTTCCTGTTCTGAAACAAATGAGCTAATAAGCTGCTGCATTCAATAGCACAGAGCCCTGCCTGAGGAGGACAGGCACCATCATATATAAACAAGCGCAACTGGGAGATGACAGCACCCACAGACTCCCCGTTTGATTCAGCAAATTGTTCATATAAATTCAACCTGCCACCTTCAAAGGCCTACTATATGCTGATTGCCAGGGCTATGGCAGCGTGGAAAAGACTCAATACTAGCAAGGCTGACAGGAAGGAAAAATAAAAGGGAATGATTCAGGTGAAACATGACACAAAACAACAGAAAACCCTGAGACGTAAGTGTAACCTTGTTGAAAGCATACATGGAAAGATATTCAGAGAAAACATTTCAAAGCATAATTACCCACTGAGTAGGCTATGAGCTCTTCAGAGAAGAGGCTACGTTTTGTTATATACTTAGATATCACTTAGCATACAAGAAATCTCACTCCTGAATACTACTGCAGAGCAAGTTACAAACCTGCTCTGCTCATCGTAATTCTCCTGACTGGCCGCCTGGTTCCTTGGGGAAGGAGCTGTTGGCCCTGGAGACAGAGCTTCAATCTTTTAAATAATCTAGGTTTATCTTAGGATTTATATTTGATTCCAGAGTCATCTAAATAATGGAGCAATTAATTGGTGATATGCCATGCACGAACTGTAAAGAGAGAAACACAAGAATCAGACACTTAATTCTATATAGGACAGGAAGATGGATGCTTTCTGCATTCTTCACAAACATGGTAATGAGTTTTTAAAATTTCATAAGATACTTGAATGCAACCTTTCAGGGACCTTCCCTCACTGTGTTTAGTCAGACTTGGGCCAAAGTAGAAAGTGGTGTTAAATGTTAAACCTGTCATCCCTGTCTGCAAGTAAAGTTTGTTTCAGGATCCAGGCTTCTGCTACAGTCTCTTCTTGTTTTAAAAGCCATATAGCCACAGAATAGGTAAGTCAGACTAGACTTGAAGGTTCACGCTTTCCTTACATCTCTGAACTGTGGACATACTTTAAAGCATCTCAGCACTGCAACAGGCTTATGAATAAATCAAGATCTACTTTAATTTGAAACACAAGTGCAAAGGATTCACAACTACAGATGAGCAGGATCGTTTGTTTCAAATTATAAATCTTTTCAAAGCCCTGCTCTTTTGCATAAAAAAAAGCAGTATATCTGGAATACAGAAACATTTTACATCAAAAATTTTCCAGTGCAGCTAAGGAGGAGCTAAATAAATTCATTTCAACCAACTTCATCAGCCCCAAACTTAGACATCCAGTCTAGGCAAACCACCTATGATCGCTCTACTGGCCACAGGCAGAGTGGGATCGAGAGACAGCTATTTCATCCTCCAGCAGGTATCTGAGATGAAGAGATGAATCACCCTCTGGAGGTGTTCCTCTCACCTTGGCCTACAGAGCCAACCTATATGCTTCGCAGACTGGGTGCCCACTATTTAGATGGCTGGCATCAGTGCAGATGAATTCCATCCCAAATTACTTCAAGTAATCAACTGTGGCTTCAATTCTGAAGCAGAATCTGTAACTGGAGTAAATAGCAGAGGATAGAGATTATTAACATCTTCTGAAGAAAATGCAAGTATGAGGTTAGTTTCTGAGACAGTAGGACTGTCCGAAGAATAACTTAAATTCCCATAAATTTGTATCTGGAGTTTCAAAATAGGATCCCAGTTCCACACTTAAGATTATATTCTTGAGACCTCACAACAATACACACCATTACTGTACAATGTTACATCCTGACCTAGAGTCCAATTACCTTGACTATCTCACTGCTCAGAAAGTGTATCATACAAAATACCTAAACCTATTTTAAAATAACTGAAAGAGCTGTTTACACAACCAGTAACCTTCAGAATGTATCAGCAAAGGGATGGTGGGGAAGGGTATACCAATAACGAAACATACATCAAAAGTTTCTCTTCTCCCCATGTTCTGCAGTAGCAAGCAGGGGAGACAGAGGCTCAACAAACCACCTCACACAAACACAAAAATCTCTCCTGGGATGTGCAGGGCAGCTGAAACGTTTTCATTCAGTCTCCTAGAGCATTCCCAAAGTGCTGCGCAACAATTGTCTCAGGGCAGCATTTCTCAGCCTCTCTCGGGAGAAAGGACTGGGAAAGAAAGGTGCCTGGAAACCAAACACAGGAACAAGCTTTCACAGACTCTCCACTCCAACCAGCACTGGATGTGTCGCATATTGTGACTTTTCAACCACAAGATCCTGGTGGCGAGAACACCTGTCGTGACAGAGTCTGTTTTGAGGCCCGTAGCCACGGGTTTCCCCCTCCAAAAGTTTAAGATCATGAAATGGATTCAAGATTGACCACTAAATCATACATATTCCTCAGCAGAAGAGAAGCATGTTGATGCAAGAGCCATTTAAAACAAATATATACATATCACATCTGCTCCCTAGGAAAATATGTAGTTTTCTAGGTCCACATTTAACCGAAGGAAATTAAAATCATCTGTGAAAAAGTCTCGGAGGAAAAAATTGTCAAGTCTTTGTGCATTGTTTGAGAGTTTAAAGGGGTCTGTGCCCGAAAACGTACGTTTGAGTCAGCTCAAGACTCCAGTGTACAACGAAGGAAACAAAGATCACATTTGTAATTGGGAAATATTGTTCCAGTTCAGTAGTCAGCAGCCAAGGTTTGCAGGAACTTGCAGACATTCAGATACGCAACTTCAGACTCCACTTTAAAATACCATTCTTCAGAAGAAGCCATCTACAAGCCATGAAACACCCACTTTATTCTTGAGACATACTTGGTCTTATTTGGATCTAGTATCCACTGATTGTCTTCAGCAACAGAGAAGCCACAAAAGGCTGAGAATGCAAGGACAGTATTCACATTCATCCTCTAAAATGATCACTGACAAGTCCCAAGCACCATTCACAAGATGAGACTGCCTGGTCTCTTGATTTTTTAAATTATTTTTTTAAAATAAACCTTATTTTTCCTAGCGTTTCCCCTTATGTCAAGTCAGCAGGTAGAGGTACGCTTTCTGTACTGTTGGATAAGGGGGACCAGGCACTCTGGAAGTCCTGTCTGGAGCAAAAAGGGGTGATCCAGAAGTTCTTGTGCCGTTGCTCTTTCTAGCGGATCCCGTGTCAACATCCTTTCCAAGAAGTCTCTCAGAACTGGGGAGGTCTGTGAAAAAGCAACCAACCAAGTCAACCCCGTAAGGAACCAGGCAACAGTTCATGCAGCAACAGGTTGCTGAGGTAGGTTTGGTTAAAGGATCCTGCACATTTCAACTTCGTAACCCTGCTTTTGCACAGAAATGTAACATGAGACAGAATGCTTTTTATGTGACAGTAATAACTTTCTGCCGCCAGTAGGCACAACATTTATACAGGTTGGGTTTTTTTAATGGAGCACAGCAAATTAAGACAAGACTGCCCGCCCTGTCCTTCCATTTAAGTTAATTTTGTTTCCCATTTGGTTATTTAATCTTTTCTGCATTTGAGCTCAAAAATTCAACAGAATTCCTGCTACCCGAGGCACATCACTTGGGTGTGAAGTGTTAATCAATTCATTCTTTTACTGGCCACAGATTGTGGAAAAAGCAGTTAAATAGGTTTTGAGAGTCTGGAAACCTGATGCTGCCGGTACAAGGAGATGAAGCAACTGCAGCAGTGTACCGAAAAACTAAATGACCTCAGCAGGTTTATCCTTTGAAAGATGTGTAAAAGCCTGTTGAGTAGCCAGACCCAAGAACCACTTACAGGCACTGCACATCTCTTGCCAGTGGTAATCATCTGCATCATTAAAAGTGAATAAAAGATGAACTTGGTATATGTTTATTCATTTTAATGCTGCTAATTATATCCATTTTAGACTGGGGGCATTTTCCCAGCTCCAGTTAACTCAGAAGTAGATCATGAAATCCTGTTCACACTGAGCTACTTCTTACTGCATGAGTGCTTTGAACAACTTCACCGTGGTTGCTAGAGGGAGAAGGCACAACACAGCTAAGTAAAAGTGCCAGGATCCAGCTCTTATCAGTAAATCTAGTTCTGCTTTAGGAAAGCAGCAGAGATTATCCCAGGTGACGTCTGTTTAACCCGCTGCATCCAGTACCACAGTGGTGGGCCACAGGGAGCCTTTAACTCTGATCAGAATGGAGGGCTGGACCCACCGCTGGTGCTGAGCTCCACTCACACTGCAGGGAGACAGTAAGGACGGCCACCAGCCCAGCAATCCAGACTCTGCTGGAAGCCAGTTTGCTTCCCAGGGAAAAATGGAGCAGAGCAAGAGTGTAAACGGCTCTGGCTTCTGCAGCCCGTGGTCGAGTCACCTCACCAAGCACGGTGTGTGACCCAGGGCAGAACGGGCCTTACACAGCCCAAGGGTGCAAGCTCTGGGTCCAGAACATGACCTTGAAATTTTAATTAGCATTGCAAAGGCAAAGAGGGAAGAGCAGCTGTTGATGTTTGAGTGTATGCTGTTAGTTCAGCAGTCTACTCTGTTAAATAATTCAGTTTTAGCAGCTGCAGATATTCTGATTAATTGGAAAGGCCGGATAGCTCAGAATGTTGCAGAAGCTATTTGATCTCAGAGGCTTGGACTGAAATGAAAGGAGGACTGCTCTAAGTGGTGACTAAAAGGTAATCACTGTATTTCTTATGTCACTGCTACTTTTTCATAAGAAACCATGAAGCTGAGTTCATCTTCAAAGCAGCTGCAGTGTCTCCATGAGCTGCTGTCTGCACTGAGCTCCCCAGCTCTGACCATAACACAGCCTTTGCAGTCCTGAAAGCTGCAAAGCCAGAAACTCTCAAGAGCAAGGATCCTCCTGTTTACTTCCCTAGAAGATGAGCTACTTTATCGACATCAGTGAGATATTAACTGCTGGGCCTGCCTGAAGCAGCTTTGATTTGCATTAGCAGGTTTATGCCCAAGTGACCTTACATTATCAGGGCTATTTCCCAAACCAGCCACTAGCTGTCAGCAGCAGCTCACGGCCACTGAGGCACCGGGGCCAAAGAAGTTCCCCAAGAAACATGTCCTAGCAAGATGACTTTCACAGCCAGCTTTACTGGGAACGGCTGATACGGATGTTTCCCCATGATAATCATCAGGTTTAAGAGTGCTTGCCAGTGTGCTCACCCTGTGGAAGTTTTTCAGCTTGGGAGGAGGACTGTCACGGAGTCTCTTCATTGCCTGGACTGGAGAATCACTGAAATAGGGGGGTTCTCCATCCACCATCTCTATCACCATGATTCCCAGAGACCAGATATCCACCTGTGGAAGCCAATGGCCCATCAGTACACACCGTTCAGAGCAACAGGTCCCTGCCTTGAAGCTTTCACAAAGACAGCAACACCCCCACAAATGGCATCAAGAGAGTAAAACATTAACCCACTAAACTGTGGCCTCCTTACCACAGTTTAACAAAGACAGCTTTCCACCTAGAACTGAGCCACGCTGGTGTTGCAACATGTAAAGGTCTGCAAGTAACTGCTTGTGCTACACCTGGTTGGTTGGTAAACAAAACTAATCAGTCTCCTGCCACCTGCCCATAATTTCAGAGCTCACATCTGTGCCTTCCCCCCGCTCCTCCCCTCCCTTCATGGCATTGATTGATTTAACTGATCCATATCACATCACAGGCAGCTCCTGGCTAACATCTGTCCACACTACAGCAGGTACAAGTCTATGCCAAGCTTCAGGTATAAGAATAGAATAAGTTTACACCTTGTTCCGGGAAGCAGAACAACCTGTTCTTCTACTGTTTTAGGAAATATTGATGTGATCACAATCAAATCTGTAGTCATAGTTGTATTTATAGTTGTATAGTTATATTTTAAACAGACTCTAGAGGCTCTTCCTAGAAAAGCCAAGAGTTATTTTCCTGCAACACCCCAGAATATAATTTGCTACCTCTTCTGGTATTAGGGAAGTGGTCCCGTACCTCAGTAGTGTATGGTATCCTTGCAATAACTTCTGGAGCCATCCAGTATGGAGTACCTACTAGGGACTTTCTTTTAGGTACATCTTTACTGATCTGAGCACAGAAGCCAAAATCTGAGAGTTTGACCTGTACAAAGAGAAAAGCAACCAACCTTAAAAATAATTTTCAAACAACAGGGAGGGAAACACCAAAAGACAAGACAAAGGGAGTAAGAGGACGAGGTACAAACAAGAGACTGTGAACAGAAAGGAAATAAGGAGACAGATTAAGGCTGTGGCAGCAGCAGACAGGAAACAATTTGTATGAGGAAACATACCCTTCCATCCAGTGTCAAAAGAATCGAGTCGCTCTTAATGTCTCTGTGAATGACACCCTGAGAGTGAAGATATGACAGAGCCTGCAGCACTGATTCACACACTGTCGCAATTTGCTCTTCATTTAGCCTGAAATTAAAGACACAGGAGTTTAACTGCATCGCACTGGGCAGTGGACAGCAGTTGCTCACGGGTCCTCTTCAAACGCACAGTGCAATTCTGAAGTTGAATTGCAGATACATATATCTTGGTTCCCCATGACCATAACTATCTCACTTCTACTGTTCTTCTTTGACTGTCTTTTACTGTTGAAAACATTTTTGTCTTGACGGTTCGCAATTTTAAGTTTTCGTAAGTCTAATACAGAGAAATTGCATTTTAAATCTCGTATCTAAATTCATTCCACAAGATGCTGTTTCAAGCAATTCTGGTAGGCAAGGCTGCGTCTTCATGCCAAGGTGCCACAGTAACTGTTGAGACAGCTTTTTTTTTTTTACGCAAATATAGAAAAGCTATTGTTCACAAGGCTTATTGTGCAACTTTATCCAGAAAGCATCTAAACACTAATTTGATAGCAAATATAGGGATCCTTTACAGCTTTCATGCAGCTGGACACTTTGGATCCTCTGATACCTAACTAAAGGTAGCACAGGTCACAAGCAGGGAGGACACTCCCGGATTTTACCACTCTCTTTGTTAGCACACTGAGTCTGGGCACCAAGGACCTTCTCTTTAGAAGCTCTTGCTGTTTGGAATACCAACACAAGAACCTTCATGATCAAATATAAGTGAAAATGGTAGAAATTAAAATTATCTCCTACAACTGGGAACAGTGACAGTGTTCTCTGCACATTTATACTGAGCAATGCTAGAAGTCAAGTATTTCAAAAAATAGCTGAAGTACCCAATTTGAGTACTTTTGATTCTCAGCCTGTCTCTAGCAGTTGTTTCAAACAACTCTCAGTTGAGGACACAGAAATGACAGCTCCTCTAATCCAGGTCTGCAAGTAAGACTGAGGAGAAGAGCGCACTCAGAAGGCAGAACTGTGCAAAGTGTACCAGTATCTTCTAAAGACATAAAAGCACTTTCTACCCATTCATGGAGGAGGTTGCACCATCAGCTGAGAAATTTATCCTTCCGTGGCTTGTTTGGTATTCTGTATCTTCACCAAACCCACCATCTGACCAGGACGACTACATGTTGCGGCTGCACCGTGCCACGCTGACGGCAAATCTATCTGAAGGATGGCAGGGGGATACTTTTGCCAGTATGATTAAAGCTGTAAAGGGAGAGGGACAAAGGCCAACTGCGGGATTTCCCCAATACAGAACCTAACCCGTTGAGAAACAGTGCTTGTCATTTCACAGCGCATGAGCTGCAAGAAAAGCTGATGCACTTCTGAGCTCTGTGGTTCTAGAAGATAACAAAGACGTGTACTTTCAGCTTGTCACGTATGGAATTTGGTTTCAGTCAAGTGACTGCATAGTGTAAAACAGATTACTAGAGGATTACCTCACTCCTGGAGATGCAAATCAGTTATCACCTTCAGCAAATGTTTAATGAATGGAATGAGGGTATTTTCCTCCCTGTGAAAAACTGATAAAGGCCTGCAGCTTACTTTTGATAAATGTTATGGTTATAACAGATCCTGTTTCCACTACGTGGAAAAACAAGTGTTCATTGAAAAGTTCAAAGGAAGGCTTCGTAAAATAACTCCGATCTAGGCCGAGGTCCCACAATGGAATTTAGTCTCACTGGTGGATATAAACTACACAGACCCTTCATAAACCTCTTCAGAATATTTTAATTCTTTTTATCTGTAGCTCCATTGGTTCTAATACCAGCTAAGAGTTATAAGAGTTTCACTGGCTCTGCAATGCCATAACTCAGCACTCTTCAGGATTCAGTTTTTTTTCCTGTCCAGGAGTAAGCACACGACTTAGTGACACCTTGGTTCTCAGCCCCCAAGATGTGCCTCTGAGCTCAGTGCTGGAGGGCCTGGCCAGCTAAGTGCCTCCAAGACACTCCTTACAGGTGGGGTTGTGGAGGCTACAGAGGACAATGCGCTTTATTATGCCTCCCAAACACATCACAGATGTGCTTGCAAAACAGAGAACCCAACAGAGCAAGATACATGCCTTAAATCCACCACAGCATCAGTAAAGGCTAGTCAAAGCACATAAGTGAATTAAAGGTATACTATGATTTTTAAAAAGTAAATATAATTAGTGTTAGCCATACTACCTAATTGTAATCCAATTAAGATTCTGAATCTTCAAGAGAGGAAAGCTTATCCTACAGACTTTCTTGGTCAAGTCTTTTCATTGGCATTCCCTGCACCAGTTTACAGCCTCACAGGACTGCTCGGAAGCAGGAGGATGCTCCAGGGTCATGGGTAAGACATGATCGTCACAACTGCCATCACCAGAACACCTTGGGAGTGGGACTCTAAAGCCCATTTGAGAACAACTTCTTTGCCACACAGAAATGCTCTGGGCATTAACGAATTGGTGCGGATAAGAAAACAAATTTAGGAGAGTGTTCAGTAGTTGCTATCTTTAGGCAATGAAATTTGGGAAGGAGTCCAGATCTCAAGGCCCTGCTGCACTTCTCCAGAGGAGTTAGCCACAGATTCAACCTCACCAAGGCTGCACCACCAAAAATTATTTCTGCATGCTCTTTAATACTTATTCAATGAGCTTCCTGGCCAGAATTCAACAGATACAGTAAACAATACTTTTTATGAGTACTGTGTTTTACAGGGAAGGTCATCAAGCAGATGAATAGTGGGTATCTAAAGGGATCAGTACTGTAAATGTCCTTCTTCATCAGAAGTATTGTTGCATACTTCAGAGGGATGACAGTTACAAAGTGTAGTAGTTTCAGAGCACTGCAAACACAACGTCTCTGAGGGAAACTCTTCTTCCCAAAAATCTCCATTCTACTGCTCTTGCCTGTCAGGTGGGAACATGAGCGTTGATGTTTCAGACTTTGCTTCATACCTGATTTGAGACACAATGTCTGTGAGGGCTCCCCCCTGCAGGAACTCCATCAGCACCCAGAGCTCCTCTCCCACTAGATAGCTCTTGTACATCTCCACTACATTGACATGTTGATAGTCCCTCATTATCACCACCTGTAAAAACACAGGGGACAAGTGACCACCACAAAAGCACTAACAACACTTAACCTTATCCAAAAAAGCAAGCACGCACAACCCTACAACACAGTAGCCTCCGACCCCCAGTCATTTTTTTTTGGTACTAGCATAATTCTATTAAAAGCAAGACATCTCCTGCTCTTCCCTTCTTTTTACCACACTGACTGTTACCACGGCTTTACGGTGGACAGCAGAACCCCACCTCTCCTCACTACACTCACCTCATTGAAAAGGAGCTCCCGGCGCTGCTGCTTCCTCAGGTCCATCATTTTCACGGCCACCTGCCGCCCCGAGTGCTTCTCTCGAGCGATACAGACAATACCTGTGGACCCTTCACCAATCTTTACGTAATTCTCCAGTAATGTCCGGGGATCCCCCTGGTCCACAACCATCCTAAGGGCAGCTTTGAACTGCTCGTGAGTCACAACCACTGGGTCCTCACTGGCCAGCTGCCCTTTCACAGAAGAGTCCTGGGGAAGGTGAAGGTTGCTAGAACTAGTCTGAGTCTGCCGGTTCCTGGGAGACCCTGCGGGTGACGGCCGGCCTTGAGGTGCTGCAATTGCCTTCTCCACTGTTGGTGATTTCTGGGGTGTCCCAGCTTCTGAGATCATCCTGGGGAAATCGGAGGCAGGCTGATCTGATGGGAGAGACTGGGCTTTGGCTGCAGGGCTGCGTGGTGAACCCCATTGCTGGGGCCTGAAGAAAGCATTAGGCTTTGAGAAGAACAAATACGAAAGTGGAAGAAAGAAAAAGCGATGGTTAGATAAACAAGAAAGAAGTGTCGGGAGCCAGCTGATTGTCATGCCACTCAGGTGTAGCAGACAGGAGCCAAGAGCTCTAGGTTCTTGTCTCCAAGTCTGCCCAACGTATGCTGCATGACTAAGGGAAGCCACATGGATGCAGGTTTTCAAGAACCAGTTAAAGATGGGTGCTATGCTTTAATGACCTCCAAATTGAGGCAGTTTAAAAGGGACCTTTTAAAGCACATGCTTTAAAGAAAACCACTGAAAACCAAAACCCACAGGAAAAAAAAAAAAAAAACACCACAACAGCTGCTAAAAAGCATTCCAACCTTGCCACCAAAACTCAGGAGCAACCTGTGTTGCAGAGAACTTGAAAATCCTTTATCCCTCCATGCCTCTGATCTTCCTATATATAAAAGGGAAGAGGATTCATGCCAAAGCTGTAAATCACTTTGATGTCTTGGCCTAATTCCCCTTGGGTAATTACGCTCTGCCTACTGAAAACTCTCTCTGCGCTTTCCACTGGTACCTGTGGAGCGTTCCTGTCTCTCAGACACAGAATTAGCCCTCTGTTTTGGGAAAAGCACCACGAACCAGGACAGCTATGGGTGGCCAGCATGAGACTCCAGCTACACAGAGCCACCTGCCACCTTGCCATCTCACCGGCTCAAAACCGACCTGCAATGAATTTGGATTAGCAGTGCTCCTTCCCAGAGCTCTCGAGGCTTTCAGAGACCTCCCACTCAAGTACCAAGCAGGCCCAACCCTGTTTAGTTTATGAGATCTAGTAAGATCACAGCCTGCGGCAGTGTGGCTTCAGGATACACATTCCCATGCTAGCACGACACACAGGTCTCCCAAGAAGGATAAATCCTGAAGTGCTAATACTCACCCTGGAAATGGTGACTAATTAAAATTCAACATCATCTAGCAGGTTAGGTATAAAATACATTATATACTTAGTTATATGTGAAATAATAATGGATCTGACAAAGTAGCAACTTCAGAAAGAGCAAGCCAATCATTTATATTATAGGGCAAAATAAAAACTTCAAAGCAACAAGCTTTTTCTCTCTCACAGTTCAGACAGATTATTAATAAAGTTAATAATATGGATATGGGAACCGAAAACTGCCAATAGAGAGTTTTTTAAAAAGAGCACTCATTTTCTCTCAGACAGAAAATAATTGTATAGAATTTAATTCTATGCACTTTGGTTTTTAATCAAGGATTTCTGTCAACAGTAAAATCTGCATAAGCCTAACACACATGTAGCTCATTTTCACACACAGGCCCTGAAAATATGATTTAGTAGCTCCTGACATCAGGGTGCAGGAGTGCACAAACACAAACTCCCTGTCAGAAGTTACTTCCTCCTCATTTACCAGCTCCACCCCTGCAGTCCTGTAGAGACATGCTCATGGCAACGAAGTATTTATTTCCCAACTGTGTTTTGTCTCAGGAGAGAGGGAAAAAAAAAAAAAAAGGTTTATATAACCTAGAGCACGCAAAAAGGCACACAACATGCATGCAAGCTCACACATGTTGTCTAACCACATGTAAGTATTATTTCCTGCTCTTGTAATTTGTCAGCCCCTATATACACATTTTCAGTCTCTGGACATTTTGAGATGTCACTGGTTCTCCTACTCCTTCACCCAATATGAGGTCAAAAGGAGAGAGCATTCGACCTTCCCATGGTGACTACAGACAGCCTGTCGAGACACCCACCTCCCCATTTTCAGCCAATTATATCCCCTTTCCATTTCATCCGCAATGCTGCATTTCTTACACATCACAATTACACATCATCATCTCTATTTGTGAGAGAGTCTAAGGATTTCATCATTGGAGGCTGTTAAGAACAGTTTAGATAAACAATTGCCAGCAATGGCACAGATCCTCCACTGGAGCAGGGAGATGGACTAGATAACCTCAAGGTCTCTCCTCTCTCAAGCAGCTCGAGTTCAAACACACCCAAACACATCCATGTGCACACACCATTTGACTGGTAACCTCCGCTTCTTCTTGTGCAAGTGCTGAGGCGTGGCAAATACACTTGCTAGAGAAGAAAGCAACAGTCAGTTCTCCCAAGTACTCAGGGACAGGCCTGCAGCCAGCATAGATCAGCCCAGAGTCAGAGACAGCAATAAGTAAGTGTAGTTTGTGCTATACAAGAAGTGCATTCCTTTAAAATCCCACTCCCTCGGAAAGGGAATCTGCAGGGAGAAAGTTGTGTGGAAGCCTTGAGTCTCATCCTTACGCAAGGATGGGTCGGAGAGAGCCCCACCCTGCAATACACTACAGAACAGTCAGATTTGTTGGGCCAGTGGTTCCTGTCATCTTCCTCCCAGCTCAGGGGCTCCACGCCTGCTAGAAATTAGCCTGGCCTCACACCAGCCCAGCACAGCCTCTGAAACCACCCAGCAGCTGTGCAGGGACAATGAGAGCCGGGTTAGCCTGGGATGACTTAGAAGCAGTGGCCTGAAGGGCTACATTTCCTATCCAGTAACAGGAAACAGAGTTTTTCTCCAAGTTTAATAAGTGAGTCATTCATTCAGGATAGGTTTCCTGGGGGAGATGGAGCTATGAGCTGTCCCATCCTTACCAAAAACCAACAGTGAGATTTCCTGTTTGACAGTACTGTGGGTGCTGATGGAAATGTTCCTATTAGGCAAGTTGGCAGATACAGTTATAACCAACAAGCTCTCCTGAGGTAGCTCTACTTTGCACAGGCAAAAGAATACATTACTAATGTAAATTATGGCAATTTCTCAAATGGCAAAAGCACATTTATGCTAGTATAACGGCATTTAAGTCATGCCTTTACTACTACAGAAGGGCAAAAATGAGTAAGTTCCCTACGTCCTTCCCAACCTACACTCCTGCAAGCACAGCTCTGCTAACAAGCCCTTCTCACGTAGATCTGGCTGCCATTTTGAGCTCTGCCTAGCAGTATATTCTGTGAAACTTAGGCAGACTACATGTTTCCCTTGTCCAGGACTATTTTGATTCCAGCATTAATCATAACAATAACAGATGGTTGCATGATGTTTGAACAAATTAAATTTGTTCAGCTGTGTAAGTAACCTCTGGAACTGTAAAGTCAACATTGCACTCACTCAAAAATATTGAATAACTTTACCTTTATCTGCAGGGAAGAGCCTGACTTGTTTGAGCCGCTGGATGAGGGAAATACACTGCGTAACAGCCTCCTCTTCAAGCTGTTCTCCCTTGATTTGGAGCTAGGGCTGCCCTCCCCTGAGGGCCTGGAGTTTGCTTGTCGCACAAGACAAGGCTGAGGCCAGCACTCTTCTGAGCTCTTTTTTCCCGCCTTCTCGCTCTCCCCGGGTAGAGTTGGCATGTGCTGCAAACCAGAGGCACGCTGGAGGCAGCTGCCGTCAGCACCCTGGAACTCCGAAGGCCCGAGGGACTGTGCTTTCATTACCATACCGTTGGGATGAGACTGTCCTTCCAACCGGGGTTTGTAATCTGGCCACATAGTCTGCCTCCGGGTCACCTTGCTCCCACCATTGCAATTGAGGTAGTTTCCATATTTGTCTGCCCAGTCTGCTTCAGGACTCTGAAGATACATGTCGGGAGGTCTGTCCTCCCCCAGGAGCCCGAGGGACTGCGCTCTCCTCCGGCTGGTGGGGCTCCGACCCCTCAGAGTGTTCGAACTGATGGCAGAAAGCTTCTGGATGTCGTTGAGTAGCCCGGAGATATAGCCTTCCACTTCCACAGTGCTGCCCCTCACCACAGTCTGCGAAACAAAGGGGAAGGGGGAAAAGAGTTGTAAAAATTGAGGCTCAGTTTATCTTGACAAAGGTTAGATTTTGTTTGTCTAGCCAAAGACAACTCAAGGAATTTAGGGGAAAAAAGATGATTTTTTGTGTCTTTTTTCATTGTCCTTTACTGAGGGGATAAAAAAGAAAAAAAAGGAATCACTGGGTTGCATCCTTCTGTCAGAGGCAGCAGTGCCTTCAGCCAGAACAGTGAATTCTGCTGCTGCACTCACATTCTAAAGGACAACATTAAAGCAAAATTAGGATGTTTTTAGCACTCCTGACTCTCTTGTGCTGAAATTGTGCTACGCCACATCACTAACTTAGGCTCAGCAAGCTCCTGAGAATATTCTCAGAAGAGGTTACAGCATGCCATAAGCTCCATCTGCAAAAATCACCTTGCTACTCCAACACAAGGTTCATCTCTCCCCTGTAGCACTCTCAGTAATCAGCCTCCCTTAGCCTGGTTTTTGCTAATGCATCTTACTCCCGTCCAGTGAAGACCACTCTGTTCCAACACTGCATCCCTCCTCTGTTCTGCCAAGCTATTATAATTAAAAATGATGAACAAAGGGTCACAACAGCTCACAACTGCCTTGTAAGCAAATGATGAAAAACAAGGCTTCCATCCAAACAAGCAACAGCACTATACAAGTAGGACACTTGAAGCTGTCAGTATATTATGTAGTGCTCTACCTTGTTTATTCTGGAACTGAAAAGCTTACAGAAGCTTTTTTAGTGCTGGGAAACAAAATGTTTCATTTCTTCACAGAAATTCATAGGATCACTCCTACACTTTCATGAATCTCTGCCTGAGGAAAGTCCTTCCCTGGAGTGATGGCAATCTCCTGTTTGCTAACTGAACTCCAGGGATCTTCTAAAGATGCTGAATTAATTACACTGAGCCTAACATTTAGCTGGTGCAAAACAGCAGCTCCAGCAATTTCAACAGAATGCCACCACAGTGCACAAAGTGAGCGCCCAGTCTGCTCAGGGTCTGAGAATGAAAGGCAGAACAGAAGATTTTGTCAGACAAGGCGAAGAAAGGACAATCCAACTCATACCGCTGCATACACATGATCACCTGCAGCAGGAAATTCTGCTCTTCAGTCCTACTGCAGCAATGTACCTCCCTCACCACATCCATGCACCTTCCTGCATGGCCCCAGCTGCTGTCAAATGCTGCCTTAACAACACACTGAGGACACCAACTCCTCAAACTGTTTCCATCACTTTTGCATCAAACTCGATAGGGAAAAAAAAATATCAAAAGTAAATGGTCAGAAAACCCAGACTGAAAGCTGTCAGTGGGGCGGGAAGAGTCTTCTGTCCATTCTAACTCATCCATTAGAAACACCAGACATATCAGAAAAGCGACCCTTTACAAACTACACACAGTACATGACAAAAAATGGAAAAACTATGATAGTTGAATCCAGAACATGATGAATAAGGACTTGGCCTAATAGGGCAAATTAGCACTTAAAAAAAATCTTACTATTGATTGGTATCATTGAACAGGAATTTGTTCAAACAGAGTTTACCAGAAATAATCAACTATGTGATGCAATTTAAGAGAGTATTTCCACTTGGACTTACTTGGGGAAAAAAAAAAAAAAAAAAAGAAACTAGTGTTACTTTGAGATTCTTCTCTAAAGACTGTTGGGTATTGTGTCCTTGATCTCTTAAAGATTTGCACCTCCTTTCAGCTTTTACCATCTACAGGTTTAATAAGTCATACATGAAAGTACCGACCATGTATTAGACTCAGGACAAACTCCAATAAATTTCTTCATGCACATTTCTATTTTGACAGTGATGCCTCACACTATTCTCTCGAGTATACTTTTACTAATACATGAGAAAACTTGCTCAGTTTGCTCTGGGAATGCCGTAGGTACAGTGTGAAGAACTTAACCGAAGTCAAGATATAGGAGTGAGCCATCATTTCTCCCTGACCCAAAGCCCGATACCCTGTGATCGACAGAAATTGGGTTGCTTGACATGATTTGCTCTTGACAAATCCATGCTGGCTGCTAGCAATTACCCTGCTATCTCCTAGGAAGTGGTTGCAAATAGATTACTTGCTTATTTGTTCCAGTCTCTTTCTGGGAATTGAAATTATTCTGACTGATCTGCAATTCCTTGAATTTCATTAGGCCCAGCTGACTTGAAAATATGTAACTTATCTAAGAAGTCTCATTTCTGTTCATGTTTTCTTATTCTAGCCTGCGTTCTTATCCCTTTATGCTTGTGCTAATTGTGTTAGCCTGCTGATCACAGTTAACCTTTTCAATAAAGACTGAAGCAAAATCATTAAACATTTAAGAATTCTCAGTGTCATCTCTTATTAATTTTCTACCAAAATGAGCAGTGAACAAATTCTTTCCTTCATCCTCCTTCTCCTCCTCAGTGTACTTATGATGCCTCCTTAGTGCCCTTTATGTTCTTTGAGAATAACATCTCTTCTTGTGCCTTGGCCTTCCAGTTTTGTTCCTACATAAATTTCTTTTCTGTTTGCCCTTTAGAACTTGACCTACTTTCCACCCTTCTGAGCAATCCTCCTGCAGTTTAAGCTCATTAGAGAGCTCCTGATCTAACCAAGTTGGTCTCTTATTACACATTTCATCTCTTCTCTGGATTGTGGTCCTATCTCCTACTACGTTTCGAACCATAAAGCACATTCAGGACACCATAAAACAGAAGGCATACCTCCTAGCCTTTTCTTTTACCTGGTCTTCCTAAGAAAGTTTTTCCTTTCTAAATCAGCATTCTGCTCAAAAGATCCTGATGTGCCATTTAAATTGCAGGTTTGATTTTGCATTAATACTTGCATTATACTAAAATGTAGTCCCATTTAGTCCCCATGTTTGAAGCATTTGTACACAAAAACCTAAATATATTCATCCAATAGACAACCATATTCTTTTATGTTCCTCCTAAAATCCAAGTAGTAACGTCTCTATTTTACAATTTACCTTTCAGTTTTTAGGCCCCTGTAGGGTTTTTTTTTTAACGGGAACAAAAACTTCCCACAAGCTAGCAAGACTTAAAACACAATAATTCTGTCACCATCTTTCATTTCCTTTTCCAAGGGGTCATCGTGAATCTGCCTCTCCTCACACAGCAGGTCCATGCAGTCACTTATGAGCACACACAGTCTGCAGATGCCATTATCAACAGCCACCCAAGCAAGAGAGCATCTAAATTCATCTATCTACAAGGATCAGTAACTTGTTTCTCCTTACTGAATGACTTGCTTTAAGGACATTCTCCTATGTCCCACTTTCTGTTAAAAGGCTGGTTTATGAACCCTTTTAGCCTAAACCCTGGTTTAGTCCTGCTCCCTGTTGCCTCTCATTCGCTTAGCCATCCATGAACAGCGAGCTAGTGCTACCCCGCTCTCTCCCACTCAGGCTTCCCTGTCAACTTAATTACCAGCCAAATTTGCTCACCCACGAGAATGACAAACATGCTAAAACAGGTCTCTCACAAATTCTCCTCTTCGCTTCCCTGTACAACAGCTGAACACATCCCAGGCCCTGTCAGCTACCATGGGAGCTTTCACAGGTCCTCGTTACAGTGACAGGCAGCCAGCTGGTTATTTGAACAGTGCCACTACTGCAGTTAAGGATATGACTGTCCTTATTTCTGATGAAGTTACTATCACTTCAAAAAAAAGACCATGTCAGCAAAGCCGAGACCTGCTAGCCAAGGAATTCCTTACAGATCCCACCCTCAGCCCCGTTTAAATACATATGGGGCAATGGAAACATTGCCTCAACTTGGGCCTCCCCAAGGAACAGGGAAGCCCAGGGGACAGGAAAGCACAGCCTTCCTCCCTTACCTTCATAGGCTGGAGTTGCATCCTCGTGATCCTTGAAGGGTCTACCACTGGTTTGGGGCGCCTCAGCGTGTCTAGAATATTCTGCCATTGAGGTGGCAGGCCCACAAACTTGCCCTCCTTTGGGTCAAATGAAGTGTGGACACGGTGCTCAAAGTTCTGCGGAGACGAGATCTCCGGGCGTTTCTTCTTCTTCTTGCGGAACATGATGCCTAAATCAGAGAAGGAAATGCCATCAGTGCTCTTGCATGTCTAAGTCCAATATGCCAAATCAGTACTATCACATATAAATTATGTAAGTTAACTGCATTGTATTAAGAACATTCTCCAGCAACAGCACTTTAACAAGAGTCGATCATCTGCTTTTACAGATGAGGAAACAGAAGTAACAAGAGAGCAATGAGTTGCTCAAGACCACCTAGCAGGCCAGTGGCTGAACTAGGATTTCTAGTGACCTTTCTAGTGCTCTGCCCACTGTGAAACACTGCTCCTATTTCAGAAAAGAAACAGGCGCCTGTTACGTCTATGGCTGAACTCCTACTACTTGGCTTCCTTTATTTCTACAAATTCATATTGCCCGATATAAACATTTTAAATATATATGAGAGATACATATTTATATTTTACAGGCTTTTACTGAGGTTAAATGGCTTTGGAGTCCAGCCAGTTAGATGGTGTTGATTCCACTACAAGCCTGGAATGAAGGGTGGTTAGGAACAAGGCTTAGGGTGCCTTCTCATTGGTCACTCCAAGTAAATAATATACGTTGGATTCCCATTTAAAGACAAAGTTGTTGCCAAAGGACTGATTTTGGATCTCAGTTTTTCTAGGTTAGACAGAGGGCTTGGGGGAGAGAGAGAGAGAGAGAGAGAGAGAGGTGGTGGTAGTGGAAATCAAACTCTGTCAGCAGGTAGCTGAAGAAGCTAAAATTAAAAACTAAGATTCCTTTCCCTTGGGGGCTGAGAGAGACAGTTTGTGTGAAAGGCCATTACAATTGCAACAAGCTAAAACCAGCTAACACTTAAATATACCCAAACAGAAGAGACATTAAAAATCTGCATTTAGACTTTATAGCCAAAAAAAAAAAAAAAGAGAGAGAGATGTAGATAGAGAGGCAAAAGTTTTACACCTTTTTGAAATTGGGAAGGTATGAAGGAAAAGAAAGAATCGGAGCTCCACACAGTCACAGAGGTGGGAAAGCTTGAGTAAGTGGAGAACTGTGATGGATAGACACAATCTCTTCACAAAAGACAGACAGGGAAAATGAGGTGAGGGGGAAGTTACTCTTTCCATGAAGAAACAGCTCAGAGGTAGAGAGATTTTCTGTGGATAGACAGGCTCTTCACAGTGGAGAGTGGTGGGAGTCAGAAACAACAGGCATAAATCAAAACAAGATTGCTCCTGACTGGATAGATGGAGAAACTTTTCTGCGATGAGGAGAGTCCAGCATTGGAGCAGGTTGCCCAGGCAGGCTGTGCAGTCTCCATCCTCAGAGGTCTTCAAGAGCAAGTTTTCTCTTGAAGACAAAGCCCTGAGCAACCTGGTCTGACTCTCAGAGCAGACCCTGCTTTGAACAGGGGGTTGGACTACAGATCTCTTAAGGTCCCCTCTCCCCTGAATTGTTCTGTGATTCCACTGACTGGTTTGATGGCTTTAAAGTTACAAATATACCACGTTACATTTTCCTATTTGCTGTTGGAGAAACATGTTTAATGGGCAGATTACTGTTCTGTGGATGCCATGGAAATGGCATGCCCCAGAGCTCATCATCTCCTCTCCAAGATGCTTTCTGTCAATGCACAGGATGAACTGCACAATGAGAGCCATAAGGGAGCCGAGACAAAACAGAGACCCAGTGCCAAAACATTTTAGGTAGTTCAGTGCTAAAGCTCTCTAGCTTGGGAAAAAGCTGTACAGGTTTCTTTAAAGCAATTAATATCCACCAGTAGAAAAAAAGAAATGTTTATGTGCTCCTCCCTTTCCACCCACATCTTTAATATTAGCATTTGCCTCTCACTAATACTGCCTAAAGCGATGAACACCACCTCTTCCTGGACAGCAGGTAGAGGGTTTTTGCCACTTGATCTTCAATTTTGTAGAGATCGCTTTTCCCCTGTACATCTTCCAACAATTTGTGCTAAATAAATATTTACAAGGGTCAGAGACACAGAACACATACAGAGACAACATGTTGTGGTGCAGACATGAGCACACTGGTCTCAAAAACCAGCACACCTCGTGCTTTTTTACCCCGCAGTGAAATACATGTCAAACATTTTCCAGGTTGTTCCACTTAAAACTTGATTAGGGAGCAAAGTGCAGCCACCAGGTGAGCAATGACTTTGCTTCCTAGTGCTAGGCTCATACACACTGGCTTAAAATTTGGTTACCAGGATCCTGTAGTCACTGGGATGGGAAGTGTTCGTATGGCGCAGAAGGACCTTTACACCATCTACACCCCCAATCATGCAACCCATCCTTGGTGAAATACAGACTTCACACACTGACAACGTCCATTGCAATACTGTGTCCAGAAGCCTACTAAAGATACCTTACAGTTGAAAAAGAAAGCAAAAGGTTAGGAAACTAAAAAAAAAACACTTACAAAAGAAGCTGGAAGCAACTGCTCTGCCTAGAAGAGGTTTCGGAGCCAGAATAATCTTTGCTCAGAATATGTTCCAAGGAAAACCCAAATACATCTCAATGGAGAGCTTATGGGAAGAGCATCTGTGCTCCAGGTCTGTAAAGCAGCTACTCAAACACAGTGATTCATCTCGAAGGCCCCTTAAGTGCTGCATATTAACTAATAATCAAGACTAAAGCAATAGGACAATTCTTTGAGGAAAAAAGTGCAGACAGTCCTGGAAAGGAAAGATATTCTAATAGCTCATGGTGTTAGTACAATTCAAACCAACAGCTGGTGCTACTGAGGAGCTTTCACAGCCTCCAAGGAAAGCAGGAAGCATATCTGTAGTATTCTATCAAGTGCTTCAGTTCTGAATCGTTGACTACATGTCAGTCATGACAGCTACTTGATCCACCAGAACAGGGGCATTTTCCAGACAGAGCGATGTTACTATTTTAACCAGTATCTTTCCTTCTCTTGCTCCTACTCTCTACAGCTTCATTCCTCATCTCATCTTCGTAAGGAGAAGATATTCAGGGCATAGCACACGGTGTCTTACAAGTTTGCTCTTTAACTGCTTCAGGTGGCAAGGGGTCCTGTAAAATGGGGTGTTACGAATGCCACAACCATTAGCACTTGTAGCATCAACTGTGTTCTGATCATTTCAATCATTTCCCCATGAGAAGAAAGATTCTAGCTAAACTATTTCAAAATGCAAATTTTTAAAGCCCAGGTGATGTTTTTGGCCCCAAATAGAACAGTGGCTCTCTGCCAGCATATCAGTTTGCATAAGCATAAACATTACATTTGTATGTTTACATTAAATCCCTATACCTGTCAATCAACACCTGGACTACACTTAGATCCTATATACAAAAGCACGCTTCCTAAACCCAGAGAGAAGCATCTACTAAGTTCATGGTCAATTTTAGGGTCACTAGCTGACATGGCCTGCATCTACCTTATTGGCTTATAATAGACATCTTAAAAACAAAATGTAATCAACTCTAAATACGACATACCCCTGGGTATCCAATGACACTTGCTTTATATGGTCAGCATCAATCTTTAGTTATAAAGACGTTGCCATATCAGACAGGTGGTTTAAAGGTACACTGCGTTAAGATCAAATTAAATTCATACATTAAAAATAGTTATTTGAAATCCAATGGATTGTAATAATCTGTGTAGGTTTTGCATTTCATTGAGGTTTGTATTTAACCAGTCTCCTTTCACTTCGTGGTTTTCATGCAAGAGCTATTTACTTGTATTTCCAATATCCAGCTAAAGAATGTTTAAATAAAATACATAAAACAGGCCTTTTCTAATTCAGTAAGAAATTCGTAAGAACATTTTACACATTTAAGATTCTGTAAATCAAGCCAAACCTGTATTTAAACGTAGACAGCATCCCTTTAATACAATAATACAAATACTGTGACACTGATTTTATAATAATCTACTAGACTTTAGTCTTTCATTCACTGCTGACAACTGTACTGTAAGAAATGTCACAAACATAAATAATAAAAGTCACTACCACAAGACAAAAGCAGTCGGAGATTGAAATTCTCTCAGCGATCCATTCCTGCTGCCTGGGAAACCACGTTAGATTTGTCAACTCCAGATATAGCTGTTCCTAGATGATACAGTTCCAAAAGCTGTCACATCTGCCAGTGAGCATGAGAAAAAAATCCCACAGCCAGCAGATCCAGAGCAGAGGGAGGGATCGGCTGGGAAGGAGGGGCGAGAAGAGAGAAGGGTCAGGCTCAGATGAGAGGAAGGGGTGGGAAGATTAAGGATGGAAGAGAGAAAGGGGAATGAGTTAGGAAGGGAAAGAGGAATGGCTGGGAGACAGGCAACCCGAGGAGCAGGGCACAGGAAAGAATCAACCCCACTGAAAAAAGAAGTAGATAAATGTTATCAGGAATTGCTCAGTAGAACACACGAGTTCAAACACCCAGACAAAGCAGCTAGCATGCACTGTCCTTTCATCCGACTTGCCTCCACCCTGCACACACACAATCACACACTCCGTTAGCATACATGCGCTGCACTTAACTATGTTCATACGCTCATGCGCTCACACATACACTTGATGATAGGAAGACAGCAGAGAGCTACTTCAGTCTCACTTGTATAGTTTCCAGTTAAAAATAAGCTTTCCCTCCCCCTCCTTGCTGCAGCAACTGAACTCACTCATCAGTGCTTATTGCGTTGCTATCACAGATCTGGACGCAGCTTGCTACATTCCTCCCGCCCCGGACAAGAGATAACGCTTGGTCCCTGGGCTGAAGAAAGCAGTTCCCATGATTTCGAAGTACTCGCTCAGCTGATATGCCAAACTACTCTGGCCAGCTACGAGAGGAGGGGGGAGGAGGAGAGCTCTTCCTACAGGACCCGAGGAACCGCAACGTGCAGACTGAGCTTGGAGTAGGAAGATGAAGAAGATCCCAGAGAATCCACCAATTAAAAGGAATATTTTTATACTCTGCAGGTTACTGTCACATAAAACGTTTCAGATGCAGTGCATGTTAAATAGGCCATTCTCAATGCATGTTGTATGCACATATGCATGTCCTCATGCCCATGTATGTGTGAATATGCACACATGGCATTTCACTGTATTCCATACCTCCTAAAATCCTAATGATTACCCTCCTGAGGTTTCCGACATGATTGTTATTTATAACAAGCCATAAATGTTCATAGCAGTTTGCAGACAAAGAAAAATGACAGGTTCCTTCCCTGAGGAGTGTACAAATCTGAATGTGACTTCATGCAGCAAGAAATGACAACAAAGGGTGAGTGAAAGGGGGAAAGAACAGCAAAATGGTCTGAAATCTGAAATAGGATCTCAGAGCACAGAGCCTTGTCATGATGACACCTTCCACATTTGTCTGCAATTCTAGTTTTAGAAATACTGTTTTAGGTACTTTTTTTCCTCCTAATGGAAGAGTGGATATTTGCTTGCTGTGCTATCACTTCCTCTATTTCAAGTCCTTTCCTTTCACTTCTCTCTCTCCCTCACCAGCCCCCAAAAGCAAAGCTATGTTTTGGGGTGAACTAGCAGCACAGCAAACTGATGTAATGCTCTAAATCCTGCCCAAACACACACGAGCATATAGATTAGTATTACTTTAGAAATAAGCTTAGGGGGAGACATATTTGTTATATTGGTGGGTTTATTTTTGGCAAATGAGAAAAAGAACACAACCGCTTGACATTTTTTGCCATGCCTCCACTGAACAGGGTCTAAAGGCTATGGTGGTGCCTCTTTCTCCCCTGGTCCATTTCTTGCTCATAAATTAGGACTAAAACCTGAAACACAGTGAACGCCTATTTGCTAAGCTTGTTTTGGACGCTGCTCAGTGACATACTTCTGGGTGTGTTTTAGCTATAGTAGACCAAATTCATTCTGGGACATATAAAAGCGCTTGTAAAGAAAAGACCTCTTGAACTTTCTGAAACCAGTACAGGCATGTCCCAAATGCTAATAGGCTTTTTTCCTTGACGATAATAAAGTTTTCCATTATTTACAGTCCCCTAGAAATCCCAGCTAAAGTCACTGTCCCATTGTGCCAGTCTCTGAAGTCAGGCCCCACCCTCCAGAGGTTTCATCTAAACAGACAAAAGGTAAGGAAAAGGAATTATTATCCTCATTTGCAGATGAGACAGAAAAAAAATTACTAGCCCGGTTTCTTCCCAGCTATGTCTAGATTAGCAAACATAAAAGAGCTTCCAGGTATGTCTCCTGGCTGCTTTTTAACTTCATATCAAGGCCAGATCCAGGCCCAACACACCTTCCATGGGTGCACAGCACCAGTGGGAGCCAAGACACGCTCTGACCACATGTTTGATCTTGACACCAGCACGTAGGTCTAGACACCATGACAGAAACCAGCTGCACAGACAGAAAGCACACCCAAACCTCAATTGCAATCCAATGCCTTCATTATAAGGTTAGCCTCTTCCCATCTGTGTTTGGTTTGTGAGAGCATTACAGCTAGCAAATACCACTGCAGCACCAAGAGAAGGCTGCAACTCATCGCATTCTCTTCACCCAAAGCCAGCAGGATGTGTGCTGCAGGTCATAAGGCTGAGACATAAGCCGCTGTAACAGCTATGACCCTTTTTCCCCACCTTTTGAACACTGGATGTGACCATGTCCTGCTCTGGATATACAAAACCATATAGCACTACATCTCTTTGACACCTGCCTTGCACATACACACTTCACAGTTCCACATCCAAAGAGTAACTGGAGTGGTTCAAATGGGTTTATTTTGCCATGAAGGATGCAGCAGAGTTAAAAACAAGTGGCTGTATTTTGCTGTTAATCCAGGATACCAAAGAGCTTCAAGATGAGGCTTGAAGGATATGAGGCTTCACTATCCACTGTCTTGTGTGACAGATCCATTCAAAATGAGCATAAAAATACTACCAAGATTAGAATAAGAACATTTAAGGTTCTGTCTCCAAAAATTCACATGAATAGCAGTATCTACGTATCAGATAGGAGGTTATGTTGGGACAAGTGCAAGGGGCCACATCTGGCACACTGGGTCACATGGCAGACGGAGGAGCCAAGGCTGCATCTGGGGAACACGCTGCTTCAAAGCGCTTCAGAACACGGGGTGCCACGTCCTGCGGCTCCATCCGAGCACTGTAACCTCCCTGTGCTCCTCCGTGCCACATCACGGATCGCAGAGCCAGCTGCCTCTGGCACATTGGGTTACGAGAGGGAAGCTATAGCTCTGCAAATGTGCATGGAACAGACTTCACTGTAGGGAAGCACCAGGCAGGAGCCAAGCAAGTTGCACGCTTGGTGACCATGGCCAATTGCTGGCAAGCAGACCTGTTCCAGCCCAGGCACTGGCCACCACACACGTCCTGGATCACAGTCCTCCGTCCAGCAGCGTGGCAAAGGGCTGGCAGAGACATTCCCATCATTCCCCTGACCACCCAAGTATAGAGGCAAGAGTTAAACTTCCTTCCAAACAACACTAAAGAATCTTAGTCCCTATTTATGATCACCATGTTCTCCCAAAGTGAGATACATATATATTTAACTGCTGTCAACAGCCTGCAAGGCAGTTTAGTTGTGTTATCCCCACAGGATAACTGATGGGAAAACTGCAGCCCAGGCAGTGTGCCCCAAAACATGGAGGAGACAGACTAGCTTAAACCCCGCAACCTGGCTGACTCTCAGTGCCTTCCTACTCACTGCTGCCAACACCAATATGGAAATTTAAATCATAACAGACATGTCTTCTCCTAGGGAATATCAGTTATTCTGCTCTGTTTGGAAAGGAAAAAACACATGCCATGAGTATGAACATTCACACAGCCCTCCATACATTAAAACCTGAGGTGCACTCATAACACAAGTGAAGATAAATAACTGTTATTGTCTACAGCTACACCCTGTTCATCTGTTCATTACAAAATAATCTAATCACTACCACTACAAGTTAAAATGGCTCAGCCCTAGGGCAAATGTAATTTCCTGAGATTTTTTTTTTTTTTTTTTTGAGGGAAATAGATTTGAACTTTTAGTCTGCCATCACCCTACATTCACACTGCTCTCTTATGCCAGACAAATGGAAGGTCAGCCTCAGAACTTCATCACCACTCATGACCCAGTCTCAGTGCATTAGCCCTCAAGCCACACGATGAGCCTCCTGCAACTTTAGAAACCATACTGAGCAATTCCTTAAAAACAAGACCTGTGTCAGCCAAGTCCTGATTCCTCAGTCCTCCACTGCACTGAGTCCATACAATAACTTAGAAGCCAGTGAGACGGGTGCAAGAGCAACAGACAAGAAAACTGGTCCCTCAGTCCAGAACCTCCCTTGGCAAGATCTGAAAGTTTGCTGTACTCTCTCCAGCTACCAGTGCTGTGCAGCACAACGTACTGGTTAGCCTTCAGCTGCTCTTGCTGACCTGTGCCTGCACAGAACTGATGTGCAGCTCTAAGTGAGATGAAACTTCAGCACGGTACCTCTGTCAGTACCCTCAAGAAACCATGACGTGCAATGCAGAACTCAGAACCTGGCTGAGTTTCGACTTGCATTGGTGTAGGCTAGTCCAACTGTTTTAAGCAATTTGCACAAAATATTTAATTCTTCTCTCTGCTTGAGAATTTCCCTAAGCACATTACAGTAATAGGTTAAAAAGTGCTCTTTTTTTTTCCTGATTGGAGGCAGGACAGCCAAACTTTTACAGTGCTTCTCCTTGGGCATGAAACCATTTTGTGAACAAGCGAGAGTTACATTTCTCACTTTTGCAAGCATTGGCAGCAGGATCCAGGATACTCTTTTCCGGTACATACATACTCACTCACACCCATCTAGACAGAAACAACCCCTGTACAGGGAACAGACTTTCCACCTGGAAGCACAGTTACTATTGCTGATAGCTCTTTCCACTATTTAATCAGCTTTGCTACTAGATACATAAACCATTGCTCACACTTAGTGCACAGGACGCACATACCAAGGCAGTGCAGAATATTAAAATCAATATACAGCTTCATCACACCATCAAGAATGAGACTTTCCAGTGGGACAGGGAAGAGCCATGCAGCAGAGTTAAAAACTTTCGTTTCCCCAGCAGCTGTGGAGGGGCTGACTCAGGTTTCACCCAAGCACAAAACTCAGAAAAGCAGAGGAAAACTCAGCAAATATCTCTTGCTCTACGTACATCCCCCAAGTCTCACCTGAGAACTTGCACTCACCAGCCACAAACTTCTCTTCTGTTTTTTCAGTACTCTGTCCCCAAATACATTAAAGCATTAATGTCCTGGCAGAGAAGAAAGCAAACATATCAGCAAACATTAACAGACAGGACTGTTTTCTGTAGCTGTAAATACCTGGCTGTATCTGTTGGTTACCACCTGGCAAAAATAATTAAGTACAAATGCCCAATAGAATTGTAGTTTGTAACTGAAATAGGAGGAGATTAGCCAGCTTTCAGATAGCCAAAATACACTCAAGCACCCATACACACACGAGTACTACAAGGTAGCTTCAGGAGGTGTGCTGAAAGGATCTCGGCTGGCACAGCAGCCAGGTCAGGAGCAGCGACGTGAGGGGGTTTGAGTCAATTAGACCTCTCCAGAAGATACAGTGAGGGTCCTTGCAGATACAAGAGACTTAAGAGGAGATATTGCCATGTCTCGCATAAAAGCAATGAGCATGCATGTTCCTGACATGCTGTCTGCTTTCGCAAGCATCATCCAGAGTAATTTTAACCCCTTCTTCACCCCAGTGTTTTAAGAGCATCACCCTGCAAGATTCAACAACACATTTTCCTCTCCGCGTTCCGCATCATCTTGAGTGTCATTAGGCTAAATCGCTAGACCCCAGGCACCACAGACCCATACGCTGGCCCACCTAAAAGACACTGGAAAGCAAAAAACACAAGATCTTACTGGTAGTCCTGCTGCAACAACGCCGGTAGAGGACAATTCCAAGTGAGAGGAGAAAGAAGGGTCTGGAGGGAAACTCTCCCACTGTCATGCAGCAAAGCCGATTGGAGGACGGTGTTGCTGGGCTATAGGAGTAAAGATGAAGTAAACTCCTTCCCGAAGGAATCCAGCTCCTGGTTTTTCTTCCCTTCCAGAACCATCCCTTGATAGAAAAAATTGTGTGACCCCCCGAACCATTCCCCTCTCACTTTGCCCGAGGCTGGCACTGCCAACACACGTGTGATCATTACGCTCATTCTTGGTGGTGGCAAGGCTTAGCTCCGAAGGGAAGGGGTTAAGCCGTAGCAGCACAGCCGCTGGGGAGTAGAGACGTTAGTTTAAACTGACAAACCTAGTCCTCTGTAAACAGAGGAAACAAATCGCACGAAACAGCGGCCATTAGGACGATGGTGTTATTGCTTTAAAGCAAGCAAGCAAGTCAGTGTCGATCCCCAAATCTGCGGGAGGGAGCTTACCCCTGACTCCTCATTGCTCCGTAACCAGAGGTGAGGTGGGAACACTCTGCCACCGGAATCTGCTGACACGCCGATAAACTTGAGCGAGAAAGACGGCAGGAGAAAGCGGGAGAAGAAAAAGGGGTGGAGGCAAGTCTGACATGTTTGTACAGTGCCTGGTTCACCTAAGCTGCCGAGTTTGATTTCAGGGCGTGGTAGTAGATGGGACACAGCAGCACTCAGCGTGGAGAAACCTCAGATTCGTGTTCCAACGAAAATGACAGATGCCGACAGCAGAGCCTCTTGGGACCATCTTGCCTTCTCCTCACCATCTTCTCCTTTTTTGGTCCCTAGAGGGGATGAGAGAGAGAAAGAGCTCAGAGTCACACCTGGGCACTGAGGTTTGCTGGGTCTCAGGCAAGAACCTTGGGGAGATCACCTCCCATTCCCCTCCGCCCTTTTTACCCCCCCCCCCCCTTCACTGCTGACTTATTAAAGCTCCAACTTGCTCGTTAGCTCTTCTCTCTCGGCTCCACAGCCTCGGGGCCTAGAGCTGCTGCAGTTTCTAACAAATCCCAACATCTCCACCTGTGTCGCCTGGCTGCAGATTTCAGGACCTGTCACCAATTCCTTGTCACTCCCGGCAGGAAAGCTTTGATTGCTTCCTATATGGCTGGCTACAGAAAAATTCACCAATTTATTTGCATTGCAGATGAGCAGCACATGACCTGGCGTTTTTACTTTTCCCCTGTCGCTCGCTCAGCATGAGTCAGTGCTGCGAAGTCTGAAGTCTAGTATTACCCTATAATCCTGTTGCGCTGCCTGTGCCATGCCTAGGGGTTTACTGCCTCCTGGAAACAGCCATTTCCCCAAGCGACTTGACTTGCGTTCAGTAGGACACCAGCTCCACCACTACCAGTGGTGGATGGGCAGAGGTGGAAGGGGACATCATTAGAGGACACTTTGGGGATTACAGCCCAGGAGAGATCAGAGTTCATGTCAGCAAACCCATCAGCTGCTCTTTCTCCACAGCAAATAAAGAGGATTCTTGGCCTCTCCAAACCTCTAACAATGCTGGCTTAACCCTAAGATATTTTTAGGTCCAAAGAGCAGAGATAAAAGCCTTAAAAATCCACCCCCATGATTTTTTTTTCTTTTTTTTTTAATGTTGATTTTGTTGAACCACCCTTAAAATAAATAAATTAACGACATGCTACAAATTATAGAATCATAGAATAGTTTGGGTTGGAAGGGACCTTAAAGTTCATCATAAATAATCATTAGGCTGTCATCATTTCTGCTGGGAGTGGCTTGTCCAGTAGAGGTGGGCCAGCCCAGGGATCTTTTTGCCACATTCCCCCACTCCCATTTTCCTTCCCACCTATTCACCCCACCTCACTAGGCTGCAGTGTCTTTGTACAACAACCAGAGTCACAGATCTAGTTGGAATGCACAAGATCCACAGTAATAGTATGGAGAAGGAACGGAACTGGGGTTCGTATAGAGAACGTGAAGGAAACCCTGGCATTATAGCTGATGGTCTGAGGTTCATAATCCTTATTTCCAGACCTGCTAGCTAAATCATGGAAGGCTGCTTCCTGAAATTGCAGTCACCACTTCTACATTACACTGCAGGTCCTTGCCTGCCAGAGCCTGCGGTTTCCCGCCTGCTACCTCACGGCAGCATCCCTAGGGTACAGGAAATAAAAGTTAGCCAGGTTCCCTTCTCTCTGGGGATTAGCTTGTCTCTTCCTACAGGACAGGCCCCATGCACAGATGTAATCAAAAAAGGGAAACTTCATGTTAATAATAGTAAATAAAAACTACAATCAAGAGAGGGGGACAGCATTCTTTCTCCAAAAGACTGGAACTTGCAAGGCAGAAGCAGTGTCGTGGAGGATCAGAGATGAGGAAACAGCATAATCCTGCTAGGTGTGGAGGAAAGGCGACAGCGAGCGCAAACTGTCGTTGTCATCTGTTGCATCTGTGCTTTGCTGACATGCCAGTTGGTGAGGAGTCATCTACGCAACGATAATTTTGGGAGCGTCACAAAGAAACGTCATTTATATTCTACAAGGAGTCACCCAGGCTTGGAACTGGCTTCAGATTTGCATAAGGATTATATTTCATGGGCTTACGTGCTAAGACAGTCTTCTAGAACAAGACACAAGTTCTTTGTAAATGGAAGAGCCTGATTTTACTTGTCAAGACACAAGCTTAGATGAAACTAAGGCAGCTTTGAGTTGGTGTGAACCTCTGATGCCTACAATCTTAATGAAAAATTAGGACACTTTCCAGTCTTTCTATTCACAAGTTTGGTCCCTACACACTTTGAAGAAAAATTTCCCAGTAAAACTGATGCATCTCTAATTTTCCCCTTTAGCAATTGTCCCTTTATTAAACATTTCAACTGCTCCTTCCCTGCCCACTGCTCCCTTCTTACCTAGAGAATTGCACAAGATAATATAAATAATTATACTCACACATTTATATAAACACACGCATACACACCCCACTCCTCCTACAGTTGCTATACTCTCTGTTGCTCATTCAGGTCCTGTCTGTCTCGGCTATGGCAGCCATAACTGGCAAGCAAGAAGTGCTGCAGGGTACACTGACTAAACGCTTGCATCGCAGACTGCCTGATTTATCTACACAGCCCAGGCCATTCCGTATTCCATGTCCCCTCCCCAGACACAAAGCATAGCAAATTTCAGATCAAAACTGCTGATCTCGCCTCTTTTCTCTCCCTGCCCATCCACATCACTGTGTCAGGAAAGCACCAGCACCTCATGTCTTGCACTGGTGCTGCAATAGATTCCATTTAAGCCCATTTCATCTCTACCAGAGTGGAATTTTGTGAGAGAAAAAAAAAAAAAGCTTTTTGACATTTTGGTATGCCAACAGGCAAGACTGGGCACTTCTAATCTTAAAAAAAAAAAGTTAGAGACCAAGGCCAACTTACCAACATACCATATATGAGGTCTTTCCTCTACCTCAGCCAGGAGAAACATACTTGGCCACCTCTTTGGAGCTTGTAGGAACTGGGCAAGCTGTTAAGAAAAATATATCCTGCTTCAACAAAGCTTCCAGGAGAAGCCTAATACCAAGGCACAGTAAATCTGATGCACTCAGGAAATCTCAGTAAGAACTAAGGCAATTCCAGCCATGGAGCTAGGCTGTGGTTCAGAGCTAGACCTTCTGGCACAGCTCCTCCGAGCTCTGGGATTTGCTAGGAGGCACAAATGCACTTCCATCAAAGAAGTGCAGTCCCTCTTTCATGGTTCTTGAAATCCAGAGTAAGCTGGCCAGGGAAGTGAAAAAATATGCCAACAATTGGGACAAAGGGGTCACTAGGAGAAAGGGTGTGTTACAAATTCACAAAGCATCAGCATCAACTGGTGGGAGGAAGCACAAGATAGGAATCAAGTCTGCAAGTCTCATAATCAACACATGACATTAACCAGGACTGGAGATAACGAGGCAGCAATCCAGAGGCAGTTTCACTTTAAATAAATGCTTACAGTTCAGCTACCTTTCCCCAAGGCTATTGCATTCAGAAGTGAGCAGAGAATTTCGAGAGAGCACTATTTGGATTGCCAGCTCTAATGTTAGGGTTGTCCTCCTGCTTACTATGCATTACTGACATTATGAAGTGTCCTGGAGATCCCAGCAGGACAAAGCCTCATCTGCTCTCCCACTGCCTGAGCTCGTTCAGCATCCTTCTAAGTGTCTCCAAGGTTTACAGTCTAATCCCGTTTCCATTTTTTCGGCCCAATTCAAAATAAAAACCAAATGCACCAGAGCTGGCGAACTGGAAATTGGTTTATCAAGTTCATCGCCTCTGCCAGAGCACTGTGTGCTGTTATAGACCAGGACACATCCCCGTGCTCAAATCTGGCAGGGCAGTGTGGTGCGTGGAGTCCTTCTCCACCATATGCATGCCGACCACCAAATACAAAGGACGCTGGGTCACATGGAAGAAGAAAAGTTGTGCTGCTTCAGGGTCTCATCAGCACTAGGGCAGAATCACAGGCAGCTCCGGTGGTGGAGCAAAGCATAGCCAGGGAGGAAGCAGCACAAGGACCTGCAGATTCTGCCAGAGAACACTGGGCTGGGGCAGCGAGAGCTGAGAACATAGCCAAGAAAGCAGATTCAGTTTAGAGAGAGTAAGAAAACAGCAGACTCTTTAAAAATTTTAACTCCCACTTTGATGTGAAGTTGAAATTAAAGCTCAAGAGGATCACCTGAACACAGCACATGCTGTTTTGCTACTGGTTAAATTCTTGTGGCTTGGTAGACATTCCCTGCAGATAATATCAATACAGCTTGGATCACAGCCATCTCACACTTCTTCCAGATCTTTTACTTGCAAAAATTCATAGACTTATTAGGTTATAATAGAAGTAACGTCATGCTCCACCAGGCAATTCTGTGCCACCCTGTACAAAGGTGTATCTGCTGCTTCCCACAGAAGTCAGGACAATCAGTCCTGCAAGACACCATCACAGCAGAAAGCCAGCGTAGCCCACCTTTTCCACAGATTTGCCAGGTCACCTTGGGAAAGTCATTTTGCACACTGGTAAAATGACCGTGACAACGTTTAACTCCCACAGAACAGAGGCGGCTTAATCTGTTGTTTTTTCAAGCATGCTGCAATCCTTAAAGATTCTATAGAAATGCAGATTGAAATCCCTGGCTGCCGTAAAAGGAATACAGACTACAGCTTCTGTTCAGAGTAACTAGGTCAGTCAGCTATTGCAAAAGTATTAACCAGAATTCAGAGAATTCCTAGTGGCTAAAATAACGGTAGCAAAAGTCTAACGCCATTTGCTGTTATTAGTCACTCTCTACCTCTGGGTACATTCAAACCCAACTCTCAAGAGCCCAGAATAATTTGAGGGCTGGAGCTTATGCTTGTCAAAATCCAGGCACGTGGCTCTGCGCAGCACAGGCAGCTCCCGTCCCACTTGCTGCCTTGTGGAGGCAGGGAGCTGAACGCTTGCAGCCCACCTCGGAGAGCTGTGCTCTTCATCAGTGCCAGGGAATGGGTGTCACGGTCACCCTCCCAGCAGCAGCCACCCTACAGCAAGTGCAGGAGGGTGCTCTGTGTTACGGTGGTTGCATGGGTAGCGTATTTTGGAGGAAGGCTGCTAGTGGCAGAGAGCGGCTGTTTGAGCAGAATCCAAGGAAGAGAAGAGGGGAGGGTTGACCACTGAAATGGGGATGAGTATCCAAAATTTATCTCAACTCCCTCCAGTTGCTGAGGCTGGACAGAGCATTTGCTCTCCTCTCACTGCTGAGCACTGCTGCCTGCCACTCATTTGGACTTTTACACTGCAGCTCACTCCCCCTGGTTGTGCTGGTGCCACTGTACAGCTGCCTGCAGACCATGCCATGCAGATAATCCATATGACTATTTGCATCAAAATCTTTCGGTTTTACTGGAAATAGGAGGTAGGTGAAGGGTTAAACCTGTTTTTCTTTTTTTTAATTAATATTTCTTTTTAAACTCAGATTGTTTCAGCAGTCTGGCTTACAGCTCAGCCACACCAACAGTCGTGTCACCACAACTCAGAAGCCAGCGACCTGCAGTGCAGGAACTGGGCCTTCTTGTTTGGCCACTGAGACAAGGATGTCATAATGCTGTACCCTCAGTCTCCCCTATCTCCGTGAGCTCTGAAGGCACTGGAGTCCACAGGACGGGTTGCAAAGGATTAAATGGTTATAATCACCACTTAGAGATTTATTTATATAGTGTAGAAAAATATGTTAGCTGTGACATCCTTCAGTCTTCATTCAGGCTGCAGTTTTTAATAGCCTAAATACTACCATAAAACAGAATGAGATGCTGGTTGCTCTGGGGCACGCTGTTTCAGCAGAACACAGGCTGGTGGACACACAATAAAGCTTCCGACCACCATTTTCTCCATTAAAAAAATAAAATTCAAAGCTACCCAAAACATTTGTGCAACTATTAACACTGTCAGATTCCACAATAAGAAACTAAAATGTGCCCACAGTCAGGCAATGCGTGCTACAAAGCACTGAAACATGCCAGCTGTTTCTGGGATTGTAAGAACATTTTCATACCAAAACCCTACCAGATGATTAATGGAGTCCAAATTGAAGAGAGTCACGAGCCTACCTGACACACGGACCCACTGGCATTTGGCTGCAGTCACAACAAAAATCCTTCCTTTGGAACAAGTCTAGGTCCTGCTGGCTGCTGTAAGGAGTGAAACCATTGCAGAACAACTGAACCAGGGTCCTCTTCAAGATAACACCAGAAACTAATCCACTTATATATAGCTAGAAAATTAAAGGAATTATACAGATTCTGAATAATAATAAAGTTAAGAAAGGAGCAACATAAGCCACAGCCATTTAAGCTGTAAATACAACGGTATGTCTCCTGTTCTGCAGATCTAGGGATTCTGAAGATGACATCATAAAAAATAAGTGAAAAAATTCTGTTAACCTCCTACTTAATCATCATTCATCCAACTACCAATTCAAAAACACATTTCTTGTTCATGTGCTCTCTAGAGTGCCAAATAAATTCTATAAATAAATTAATTCAGAGAAATGTATTCAAATAAAAAAAGTATTAACTTAGTTCATTTCCACATGTGACCTTTAAAAACAAATGCTTGTTAAGACTCAAAACGAGCATTTTCTTGTTTGGTTTTTCAGAACTTTGATGAAAACTGAAAGCCTGGCTAACAGTTGTGCCCAAGTGCTTAAGCAAAGATTTCCTATAGAAATACTTGGGTAGTTATCTGGAAAATTCTTTCATTTCCTTCTTTCAACAAATAGGAATCTCAGCCCAAGAACAGCCACAACCCATTATGGAGGTGATCACAGACCACAAATTAGAAGTGGCCAGATAATTTAGGTGACCCCGAGTTCTAAGAGACTGTTTTAAAAACATGCCTTTAAATGACACAGAAATAAATGACAATGTTCTTTAAATAAGTTATTGGCTCATCTTTACGTCACTCAGGCAGTTATTTTGCAGAAGCTTAGGGAGAACATATTTAGAACTTGGAAGAGAACACAGAAGCCCAAGGAGCTTTGCAAATTCCTGATTTGGGAGCAAGCAGCAGAATTAGTATTTTCTTCTCTGTTAACACCAAACAGTGCATATTTTATAATAAAGTGCCAGAAATCAGGATGTTTCCTCCACAGTAGTCACAAATGGAAGCATATTGTCTACTATCATCTATGGTTGATGAGGTGGTACAAGATCTAAACTATTTGTGATGTTACTTTATTTCATCAGAAACCTAAACGTATAAACACAGCATGCATTTTTCATTTTATGGCCCAAATATTCCCTAACAGCATCTAGGTTTGCTATCTGATTTTCCACACCTTTCACTACACGCTCAGGAGCTGCAATTTCTCCAAATTAATTATGTGTGTACCCAAACTGGACAGCTTGCTGTAGCATGAACAGCTCAAAGATGACTTGCTCAGAGAGACTTCTTTCCAGAGGCTGCGGTAACATCTGTTCTTCAGATCTAATCCAAAGTCCCCTGAAAACAGAGTTTTTTCCCTGACTTCTGCAAGTGCTAGAAAGATTCTTATTCTAAGTTGTACATTACAGCAAATAAGTTAAATGCATACAATAATGTTAGAAATTATGTACTTTCTTAGACAAGGCCCAAAGTGCTCATTATAAAGTGTAACACCCTGCTTAATTCTTCCAGAAGCCAATCATAGGGCTACGATGAATTTTAATGAGCACTGAATCAAGACCCAGATGGTTTTTAAAGCCAAATTATCCTGATCTTGACTATTTTAAGCTCTGTGTAGTGCCTTCTGGCCACTACAAATATTAACGCCTCTGTTCCCGGTCCAGATTAAAGCAAGACATTCATACCTGTTCTCCCCATCTAAACACAGTTCTTCAGCTCCACTGTAGAAGACCCTCAGCTCCTGCTATGCCTTGAAAAGTCACAGCTTTGAAAGAAGACTCAAAGGTTAGCACAGGTGAGAAAAAACATCCCCACAACACAGCAGGGAGGACAGTGGCCTGATCCATACCCTTTCAGTAACACAACCAAGGCTCTGCAGCCTATTTAGTTCTGTCTCCTGGACACAGTAACATGCATACGATCAGATTTAGAAGGGATTAGTAAGTGAGACCTGTGAAAATTTTCATCTCAATGAAAAAGGTGACAGAGCACAAGAAAAACAAAATACAGTTGTTTACAAGGCATTGTGCATTGCAGAGAGGAAAGTCTGAAAACTAGAAGGTCATCAGTAAGCTAACACTGACACTACAGACAGTCCAATTTAACCAGATTCTCAGGGGAAAAACAATTGAGCTCAGAGCCATCATGTTGATATTATCAGTTCACAGAGACACTTGTCTCTGCTGAAACTGCCAAGTATGTTTGTTTTCTAGTTGGAAACAGTATGTTTCATTTTAAGAACTAAAAGTTCTTTTTTACACAATGGTGTTTCAGGTATGTCCACACCATATCGGCAGGACACCTGCCCCTGGCCAGTGGATGCCAACTGCAGTACCTCCGCTGGGTCTCCAGTAGCAATGACACCGCTCAGAGCTGATTCTTCGGAGCAGATGAGGAATTACCTCCCATATCTACCACAAACCACTATCACCTTGCTCTTTCCTGTGACTAAACTTGGGTTTTTTGGGCTGTGCTTGTGAGCGGCTGAGATATTCACAGGCTGATTCCTTCCCCTTGGCCACCTGCAGGAGAAAAATATATCACTCAACTGTTTCCAAAGTGCTCTTTGGTTGAAGCAGCACTATTCCTTGCTACACTTTAAGCAAGTCCAGAGGAACATGAATTCTTGTCAGAGACTTTTTTTTTTTTTTAAGGAAATGACCAATAACTGGCTACAGCAATGCACGCCAGTCTTTGTAAACAAGACAGCTTTCAGGCAGCCAGGATGCCAGCTGTTTCAGGGTGGCTGGTGGCTTTTGGGTTGTTTTTTTGCAGGGAGTGGAGGGGTGGTTGGTGGGTTGGGTTCTTTCTTCAGGTTGGGGTAAGGAAGGAGGAAAGCAGGAAGAAAATAAAAAGAAAAAGCTTCTACTACCTGCTCTTCTGGTCCCCAAGTATCCAGGATCTTCTCTCACTTTCCTGCCTTGGGCAATAGCACTTCTCATTCCAGTGTCCCAATACCTCTTCTTTGTTAAATCCCCTTTACACTCATCTGTGTGGTTTTTTCTCTCTGTATTCTGGGATTTTTTTAATTTTTTTTTTTCTTCCCAATTTTTTCTAAACTTATCTGATAAACAGATGGATGTCATAGAAATTAAAAGGATGAAATGGAAAAAGTAACAAAAACCGAAGTGCAGCGTTATGCAAGCCAGCTGTGGAAAAGAAATTATGTCACTGTGTATTACTCAGTTGAGAATGGTTAATGAGCTTACACCATTCAACCACCTTACCAGAATGGGCATCACAGCTTGAGGAATGCAGACAGAGCTCTGAAATAAGGGGTGGGAGGGAAATAAGGGAGCAAAAGATGGCTTGATGTCCTTTCTTGCCTCCAGGTACACGACACATGGCTCAATTGCCCTAAGTCTGAGCCTGAAATATTTTTAATTCACTGAAAACACACTGACTGAGCAGCAGGAGTGCAAGCGACACACTTAACTTGCCATCATTTGCTAAAGCAGAGAAGGAGCTCAATCTCTCGTCTCTCTGCTGGGATTGCCAAGTAAAGCATCAATGGCAGGTTCAGTAACTCGGACAACTCTGCCTTCTGAAATGGCCCAAGAGCCCTGAGGAGCGTGTGCTTTAACAAGTTTCAGTCCCTTTTGACTTGAACCACATTTGAACTTCTTAGCAGTGAAAAATCATTCTATCCTGTTACTATTCCTCTGAGCAATTGCACACAGGTCCCTTTTATTATTACATTAGTGTAATTTTTGTCTCCGACATTCCCCCGAGAGGAATTACTCATGTCCTGCTATTATTTATTTTACTACTAAGAGCCTGTTTTTTAGCAGTAGTTTTAATTAAATACCAATCCTCCTCCTCAATTAAGAGCACCTTTATCTGGCTTGCTGTGCTTTGTATTCTCCAGCAGTATCACTGGCTTCCTCCTATTTATCCCTCCCTCTACAGTTCTCTCAGGAACTGCAAAGAGCCTCCTCTCCCACCAAATCCTATCAGTAAAAAGAAACAGAAGATTTTACTGAAGAACCATCACATGGAAGATAATATGGAGCTTGACACTGGTTATGCAGAATTCCAGTTTCAATCAATGTCAAGAGACACTGCCCCAAGCAGCAGCATGTTCCATACCCCCCAAAGCCATAGTCTGCCGTGCTGTCCTGTGCACCAGCCCACAGCTACTGCCGTCCCTCTTTGGTTTCCCTGCTCACCTGTAGCCTTGCTTGCACGTCTGTCGCTCCCCTACCCTCTGATGTCGCGTCTATCCTCTCCAAATATATTATTGAAAGTTGCCAAGGCAGGTTTTCTTTGGGAGTTTGAAGTTCAGTGTGTCCACACACTGGGTAAACACCTCTTCAAAGACTTTGCTGTCCCTGGATAATGAATCAGATCACAATGTATTCTAGACTCCAGTACACAGGATTCTTGGAAGCTGCCCTAGATTAATATTTTAAGAGTTATTCATTCATGCTCCCCAAGTGTCAGAGGCAGAACTGATGACTCCTGACTGTGAAGTTGGCAGGCATATCCCCATCTCAACTATTTCTACAAAGTGGAATCAAACTGCAGCAACAGCATCCAACTGCATTAACTGCTCCAGCGCCTGGCAGAGCCAGCTGTGGAGCCAGCATAACGTTACGCAAGGACTGCTGGCACCAAACACCCTCCTGGCCATCGTTCCCTGCCCGAGTATTGGGCACAAGTACCCTTCCGCTGGCAATCTCACCTAAGCACTCTGCAACCTTCACAGAGCTCAGCTCCCCCCTGGGCACTGCTCCGTTCCTTGTTCCTTACTTTACATAGGGAAGGGAAGAGGAGGCAACAAGTCAGAGAGCAGTTTGATTTCACTTCTCACCGACTTGACAAGGCTTTTTCCTCCTTCTCAGCTTTAGGTGCAAAAGCTTATTAACTACACTTACTTCCCTTAAACAGAAGATGGTTTTGCTTTTATGAGCACGTTTTATTCCTTTTCCAAGAGCAAAAATGGAACTGCATGAAAGTGTTAGATCAATTAGCGTGCAAAGAGAAAGTGTAGACTCACGACTACACTCTTCCCTGCACTTCCAGGCTCAGCAAGTGTGTTCCTCAACAGCTCCAGCACCTTTGTAAAATCCGTGCTCTACTGCACTTCCCTCAAGGACTATAATTATACACCGCAACCTAAGCACACAATTCTCAGTCTGGAGGGTTCCCAACTAGGAGGAGTTTCAGTTTTTGGTTTAAAGAGGGGAGGAGGGAATACTGATGATACAAGATTTTTTAGACGTTACTCACCAGTTTTTTCCAGAGCCATCTCTGTACATTCAAGGTATTTTTTTTTCTATCTTAAATAAGGCTTTTCAAACAAGTTGCCTCCAGCTGGGACAAGGAGCGCTCTACTACTTTCTGGCCCCTCGACAAAGAGTTTTCAACAGTGACAAACTGGTTGTTCAGGTGTAATTCAAATAGATGCTTTAAAAAAATAACCTATCTCCCCTTGCTTGTTTCAATAGCATTTCTCCAAACCAAGCCTATTAAAAACCTTCAAGTTCCGAAGGCAGGAACCATCCTAATTTTGCCTCCTACAGAACAACAATCTATCGATGTTTAAAAGCACTAAACAAAATTAATAAACCATAAGCTTATGTCTATTTACTAAATTTTACTTTTATTTACCCACTGTTCCTACAATGCCCATCATTCTACTATTTAAGTACATGATTTAGAAGCATAGGCAATGGCATTTATTCACCACTAGAATACAGGCAGGCAAAAGGCAGTGTTAAAAGCATTCCTTCTCATCCCTTTTTTATGGCTTCAGACCTCAGAAAATTAGTTCTTATTGGCTGATTTAAATTTCCAGCCTAAAAAGGGAGTGCCAGAGATATCAGTGATTTATCTCAGTTCTACAGCTTAGGAAGGTAAAAAAATTTGAAAAGTCATCTCAGTGTTAGTGTTCAGAATGCTGGACCCTGTTGCCCCATCTACGTCCCACAACAGCAGTCTTACCTTAAAAAAAAGATCTCAGAGAAATACTTCTGGAGTGAATTCAGTCCCTTCTTCCTTCTGACTGCAGGTTGCTGCTTGTCTTAAACACGGGAAACATCCCTTGCTTCAGGCAAAAATTCTCAGCAATTTCATCTTCAAGCTTCTTCAGAAAGCTCCTGGTTCAGTCTCATGGCCACACAAACACACAGAGCTCGCAGTCGCTTCCTCACCAGCACCGTCCCCTGCCAGCCGCTGTGCAGGGCACCAGCACCACAACACCCCCTCCTCCTGGCCCTCAGCAGAAGGGTTAGAAGAATTCACTGAAGGTAAAATACCCTCACAATTGGAGGACAGAGGAGACCACAGTGATAAATTCCATTAAAACCCTGCAGTTAAAACTGAGGAGATCTCACTGTAGACACATACCACTATCAAGATTCTGTAATGCAGTGAATCAATGTTTTCTGGGACCTTTTTTATTGTGGGCTGATGCTGTGATCTCAGCAAAGAGGATGGGACTGTCTGTTGAGTGACATTTTGCACAGAAGGCAAGAGCAAGATACTAATCAAGATTCTAGTGTATAAGGGAAATGCATGCATAGTTCTTAACTAAGCCTTGAAATCACAGGATGGCTGACTTAGGCTTCACTCCGGGGCGGGGAGGGAGTTAACAGACATAACAAAGCCTCACGCTTTGAGAATCTGTGATTAAAGACTCCTTTGCCCTATAGAGGTATAAACTGCAGTCCATGAGCAGCAAATACATCATTGCTCCATCGCCCAGGCAAACCAAAGTGTTACTTATTGATCTGGTAAGCTCTGCCGTGTCCCTTTCTGGATACAAGAACTCTGTGGGCGTTGTGCTGATCTTGCATAACTTGCCTGCGTCCATGCCATGCAATTTCAAAAATGCAAAATATAATATCAAGTTGACACTTCTGCAGGCTAAATTTCAGCAACAGATCTCATGGCACCCTGCAGAAGGAGGAAGGTAAACTGTTCTAAGGCTTTAGACTTCATAGGGATGTAAATTAGGACAGATTTATTAAGCTGAATGAAGCAGTGACAGTTTACACTGGCTGAAACTCTGCAGATGTAACCATTATGTTCCTGCTACTTGAGTCCCAAATGGAACCCAGCAGAATCCAATTCTGTAATCAAGACAGCAAGTGAAATAGCTTCCCCCCACCGCAGTCGGTTTAGAAATCAAGTCAAAACCAGCAGGGCTGCCAGTGAGGCAATTAGGTATTTTCCAGAGGTAGTCTGATAAAGAAGCCAGCTATTTACAGTTTCCTGGCATGTCAGTTACTTTAGCATTTCCTGGACAAAATTCAGAAAGGAGAAGGGGTTTTTTTGGGGTTTTTTTGTTTGTTTGTTTTTTGTTTGTTTGTTTGTTTTTTTAAGATAAAGGTGTTGTATCCAAGAGACAATTCATTTTTCTTGCTTTTAGAGTTGGCTTTTATTTCCTCACCTGGATAACCACAAGCACATTTTTGTGAACATTAGGTAACAAGAAAGCCTGCTGCTAATTCTTTCTCATCAGGGCCTGGGGAAAAATACAAGCTGTTGGGTGAAAGCTAAAAAACAAACAGAAAAGATGGGAGGGGGGAGAAAAGGGGAGTGAGAAAATAACTCAGGAGTGAGTCAGTCAGGCTCCTCCTGCTTAGTCACCTGTAGTGCTTCTCTCCAGACACACCAGAGATGGAGAATAAGATGCCTGCATGCCTTCCCACCCACCCACCTCCTCCTCCTGGCAAGGTCTTACAAAAAGAAGAGCCAGGGCAGAGTTTTAGGAGACGATCATCACAGATGCGAGCTTTCCAGAGAAGCAGAGCTGACAGTAGCCCATTCGCTCATGTTTCCCACCCCCTCCTGTAGCCCCCCTGCACTGTTTCTCAATTAAATCATCTTGAATCAACCCGTTCATTTGCTGGTTTAAGTTTCTGTGATGGTGCCCTGCAGTTTTGACATCGTAGAGAGTTGCCATGGAGAAGAGGGTGATGTCATTGACACAAAAAGCACTGAATTTACAAATACGACAGGAACAGAGCTATTTATAAAGAGCTGCTTTTCTCCCCCCACTCTTTGCTGGGGTGGGTGGAGGCAAAGGCAGCAGTTCCATTCTTGATGTTTCTGTCAACAAGTCTCAGAAATGAATTTTCTTGTTAGAAAATATCCTGAGCCTGTGAAATTGCTGAATGCTGTCAGCTTTCGGACTTCATTCATTAGAGCTGGATTTAGCTTTCCAGCTCACAGCTATTTTTGAGGTCATATAACACTCGTGTTTGTATAGTAACTTCTATCCTGAAAAATCTATGCAGCATTACCAAAATACAGTCGCTTCTGAAAGGAAAGACAATAGCACGCCACAAGAAGAGAGGGGACAGATACCGTCTTTTATGTAAAGGCTTCATACTGCTTATAATTGCTTTGAGTAATAATTGTGACTGTTGGTTTTGCCTTGACTATGTGGGGTGCCATTGCACATTAACACAACCCTCATGTAATGAAACATTTAGCGCATATAAAAATTGCAAAACACAGAAAGAGATAGAAAAGGGAAGGTGATAAACTTAGACATGAACAAAAAAGATAATTTTAGAATGGATTTGGAATAAAATTGGGAGGAATAAAGGGTGGTTTAGACAGGGAAGCTATCATAGATGTCAAAAGTATTATTTACATCTGTGGCACCTAAACCAAACATGCAACCATCTATCACGCCAAAATCTGACAGGACAGTGACATACCTAAAAGCTGGATGCTAAGAATTATTTCACCAAGATACAGGTCAAGGTCCAAAATTCAGTTTTGAGTTAAAAAAATAACTTAGTTTTCAAAGAGAACAGCTTGGATCTTAACAGCTGGTAGAACAGCTACACTCCAGCTTAAACAGCAGCATCAGTCAGAGCAACCGTTCCCCTGTTTTACTCTCTGGATACTAATATCAAAACCAAAACCTATTTTGGTGAAATGTTACTGGTTGCATTGTACATTTCAGCTGCCCAAAAGCACTACAGTGACAGGGAGCAACAGAAATTACTCATCCAAATGCAGGTTAGGAAACCAGCAACTAAACGTATCAAAGTGTTACCTTGGTTTTGTGAACCATTTCTCCTCCACAGAAGTGAAACATTTATAAATATGTATATCTAGATTTGAAAATATACATAAAAGTATAATACTGGTGTTACAAATAAGAAAACCTCAGGACTTAAATGATTTGTCCGGTATCACGTGCAAAGCCAGGAGCAATGCTGACAGTGGAAGGTAGGCCTTCAGTCTAGAACCCTGTTTGTCTCAGTAATAGAAGTTTAACAAAACTACAGGTGCCAGAAACATTAACAGGGCTTTGCCAAAACATCCACAGCACCATACCAAACAGCTTGACTTTTACCGTAATGAAATAGCAAGAAGATTCAGGGGACGCGTAGTTTTCTTACCTCTCTTTACAACAAGTCCAACTACTCAAACACCATTTCCAAATTTGCTGTCTCCTATTTTCAGAGGACCAGTTTGAATTTACTAGGGGAGCAAGGAAAATGGTAACTCTCTTCCCTGAGCCTCATCCAATGCAACAGTGTGTTCCCAATCACATGGCAGTGTTCTGCCTTTTCCCCTCTACGCGTATCACTACGCATCTGTTTCTGGAAAGGACACCGATACATCAGGAAAGATCATTGTGGAAACCACAATAAAGTTTAAGAAAGTGCACAATATGCCATATAGAGAAACACCACAGAAACTTAAGCTTGTAATTGAGAAAGTTATGAAGCAATTTTCAGACAGTCTAAAAGTATATAGATATACTGCTCACTTTGATAAAAATCTCCTCAGTTTAGCTGATGGGAAGCAAAAAAACATCTTGATCTTGGTGCATGGAGCACATGTGTAGCAGAAATGAATGCTCATAAACAAGAAGCAACGAAGATGGCTCCAGTCTTCCACTGTGTGGGAATTATCTGTTGAAAGAACTGAGAACAGGATTACAGTGTTTTCTATTGTTGTCTAGCTCACCAAGTAAAAAATATGCTTTCCCAGGAGATGAGGAGGAATAATAACTTTTTTAATTGCATAAAAATGGACTATTCCTGTTACACATTCCCCATATGTTAATCAAATGAGAAACCATCTTTACAGCTGCCCACAGCAGTTGCCACTAACGTTTTCTGTTTCAGGCTAGGCAAGACTACTTTCAGCTGACACTTACATTTTACATCTTGATATAAAAACGGCTGCTTTTAGTTGCACAGGATCTAAGCAATAGTTTCCAAGATAGAAGAATATGGCACACTCCACCAAAGCTGTATGAAGAAAAGCCTTCCCCGGTTCCCCTCCAGACATAGCAGGAGCAGGCGATGTGCCACTAAAACAATAGGTGCCTACTTACAGTTGGATTTAATCCCTGACATACTTATCTTTTCAAACAGGATATCAGCAGATCTGGCCTGTGAAGCCATGGGAACAGCCTAATGAAAGAACAAGTTGTAGCCAGTTCAGTTCACAGTACAGGTACAGTACTAATCCAGGCTGGCAAAATGGTCCAGAGTGTCTTCACCAGATCCATTTTGACTGGATATCAAGGAAATGTACCAACAAGCCATATCCAGCCACCACTGAATTTTGCAGTACTCCAACACTTTTTTTTTCCCTCTATGAAATTATTCCTGAGTGAATGATTATTTAAAGTATTTCACTACATCAAAATACATTACTAGTTTAACTTCAAGAAAGGAACTATACAATTCAAGAGGTACTGAAGAACTGTGCATCAAGAGAATCCAAAGCGCTGGAAAAGCAAACATAAGCTCAGGCACAGAAACCGAAGACTAACATTTGTCTTTCATCAGCATTGTCACTTAGCTGCTAATCCTGCTTTGTAAATCACACTTCCATACCAGCTGGAGCCACGGGATCAATAATTAAATAGCTTTGGATGGTACTTATTACAAAAAGAGAGTAGGGAACAAATGTTTCTAGAACTAACAAAAGGAACAGCGTTCTTCCCTGGTCTTACTGAGTGACCTCAATGTTCACATGCTTCTTTAATAATTTAAAATATTCTATCAGATAAAGAATGAATAGAAATGAAACCTTCTTATTTCTAGGTTTCTAAACATGCCATTCTGCTATGTTAACCAATGAGTGTAAAATAGTAAGAACCAAGAGAATGAAACTGTTAAAGGAGCTTCAGTCTTCCTTCAGCAATCTTTAAGAGACTGGTTTAAGCACATGCACATTAATGTAACTGCACTGCCCATAGCCCAAGGCTAAATGAGAGACTCTAACCACCAATTCTCAAGACCACAGTCAAATAACTTACTTAGAATAGGAACACTAAGCTTTTGTACACCGAAGCATCGCTGGCACGGAACCATCGCTGGGGAAATCACTAGTGCACAGCATGGAGCGCAACACCTCAGAAGTTACAGTTTAGCCCAAAGCCATTTTGGAATATTTATTATTTGGGAAATCAGCAGCAGCACAGAGGAAAGATTTAGAATTATTTGCTGATGCACATGCAGAAGGTGTAATTTGTCTACTTCTAAAAGTATTCATAAATTTAATGAACTAAAAACCAGTTGGATCTGATGTATAGTAGGTTTGGCAGAACCAAAGCAGAATTAATTAGTGTATGGAACCCAAAATCCGGTAGGTCAGTCAGAATGACACAAAATGTGAAATGACAGTGTTCCTCAGAAAAAATACTTAGGATTTTCGCTTTTATAATTCTCTCACTTTTAGACTAAAGTGGCTCACCAAAGCCTTTTTAAAATTTTGTTTAAAACATGATCATACCGTCTCTTCTCAACTGTGCAAAAACTTTAACAAGGTTGATGAACAGACTTGTTTTCTTACATAAGACCATATTATGCTGTAGTAAGGAAGGTGACACATCCAATAGGTAGAAAATAATGGCAGTCAATTTCAAAATTAATATAAAGATAGTAGAAACTGGAATAATTCAGCTTATTGAAATAGTTCAAAACCTTCCAGACATTCAGATTCAAATCACATCAGTTGTTCACAGTATCCAGCATGCAATTTTCTGAGAACCAGAAGAAACCTACGCTTAGGAGAGCCATAAAAACAAAAATTCCTTGGCTGTGTCCAATCTGTGGGACCAGGGAGCATTCCCACTTACTGGGAGCACACTCTGTCTATGTCCTGATTGGAGGGATAAGATCTTTGTGCCTCCTCTTTATGGCTTGTTCTCTATCAGATGGAAGAAGAGCTCAGAGATTTGCTGGTCTGGGAGACTAGAGAACAAATACTGCTGCTTTGGGTTCTGTGTCTAAAACCTGGCAAGTTCTTAAATATTTTGCAGAATGAAAGCCTGACAAGAGTCATAAACATAACAGGTTTGCTTAGTCTTGAAATTATTTATTGTCCCATGTAAATTTAAGGCTACCGATGTAATCCTTTATGCATTGCCAAATTTTTGTTAAGAAATCCTGAATTTATATGAATCCATAACATAGATTACAGTCACAATATTCCATCATTGTATGATTTCATATCAAAAGCTGTAAATACAACTGTGGGATTTCATGCACCAGCCTCATGAAATGCATTCTCCTTATTCATCAGTTGAATTTATACAGAAACACTTAAGTGTTACAGCAGACACACATTAATCATAGAATAATAGAATGGGTTTGGGCTCGAAGGGAGCTTAAAGATCATTTAGTTCCGGCACAGCACCTCTCCTCCTTCACTCCTCCATCACTTGCAGAAGGAAGTTCTCATCAGCACATTCCAGGAACGCCCTGGATTGCTTGTACCCTGCTAGGTTGTCCCTCCAGCAGATATCGGGGTGAGGGGGGCTGAAGTCCCCCAGGAGGGCCAGGACTTGTGAACATGAGGCTGCTCCTGTCTGTCTATAGATGGGCTCATCCACCCGCTCCTCCTGGTGGGGTGTCCTGGAGCAGACCCCCACCATAAGGTCTCCTGTCCCTGCCCTCCCTTTAATCCTGACCCACCAGCTCTCAGTTGGCTCCTCACCCATCCCCAGGCAGAGCTCGGTGCTCTCCAGCTGGGCACCGACATAGAGGGTGACCCGCCTCCTCCTCTCCCTGCCTGTCCCCCCTAAAGAGCCTGTGTCCTTCCATCCCAGCACTCCAGCCACAGGAGCCATCCCCCCACGGCCCCCTGACGCCAAAGCCCAGAGCCTTGAAGGTGTGCCCGTGTCTCCAGCTCCTCCTGGTTATTCCCCATGCTGTTTTCAGTTGGGCCCCAAGGAAGCTGACTTACTGGCTAGAATTGCTTTGCGCTGCTCCTCAGGCTCTAGGCACCTACTGCTGGCACTGGCACCAAAGTGGTAGGAGTGGGATGGGCTAAGTAGCCAAACCCCCAGCTGTGGCACCAATCCGGTAACCAATTAAAAGGGAGTGCAAGCTACTGTTTCTAGTTCATTCTGGAAATCTTCTGTAAGTAATCACACCTGCTAGCACAGCCAGCTTACACCTCTGATAATTTATCAGTCAACAGGTGTGTACTTACTTCTCTAGGTGGTTTTCCTAATCTTTCTATTTAACACAGACCCCAAGCTAGGAGAAGTCTCAGATATCAATGCATTTGGAATATATCTATCCAAGCCGATAAATACTTTTACCAATTATCCCAGTTTTAGGATTTTGAATCTCCTACAAATAAAACACCTTTTTAGGACAGCAGGTGGTGAGTCTAGCTGACACATTTCCTTAAAATGGTCTCCTAAGATGTAAAGTATTAGCAAGTTAGTTTCAGAGCTTGCAACAGACTTTTTGTAAATATAGATGTACTTTAAAAAGTTCTGTTTTAGTATTATTGTTTTAGAACTCTTATTGTTGGCTTCTAAAACTTCTTTTAATCACTTCTCTGTTCTTCAATATCAAGATCTGCTTTTTCTTACCCTTTCAACTGACATACTCAAGTAGAGGTAATAAGGTTATGTAACATTGTTGGTCATTAAAACACATAAATACTAACAAGGTAACCTGTATCATCTGTATTTCCCAGGTGTAGACAGTGATCCTGATGAGTCCTAGAACAGTGGAAGCCCCTCCTTCCAACCCAGATGCAGCTACCAAAGCTTGATGAGCAGAAAACAGCTCAAACCTGTGGGTCTTGCCCCACTCCCAGTACATGTGTATCTCATGCACGTGTGATCAGCCTAGATTTGTTATCTGTAGCTTTTTGGGGCTCAGTGACTCTCTGCCATTATTTCTAGATCCCCTTCCACTTAATGTAACAGAGTGGATGTTACTGACTTACTCTTTTACTGCTTCTGAATCAAAGCAGACAGTTTATATGAATGCAGAGGAAACGGGAGTCCCTACAAATACCAACAAATTATTTCAGAGCCAGAAAAGAGACAAGCCCTAAAGACAAACATGCCAGAGCCTGAGCAGCAGACAAGCACACCAAGTATTCCGTAGTCTCAAGATCCAAGTATCTGGGGTTTGAGTGGGTTACTGCAGGCAGGGCTATTCTGTGAAGTGCATGTTCATCAAGGCATCCAGAGCATGAGTCAAGTTGGTCTTAATTTCTGAAAAAGTTAAAAGCTCAGTTCTTCTGTATCCTGACCCTTTTCTGTAGCCTTTGAAGAACCTTTTGCTGTAGCACTGTCCCTAGCAGGAAATAAGAAAGAAATAGGGGCAGGCTTTGTCTGCTGTTCTCTTCCCCCTCTCTGGCCAGTCAGAACTCTATGGACAGATCTAAAGCTCAGAGTGCTGCTGCTGGCACATAGATCATAAGAAAAATGGCAAAAACCAAGATTCTCAGACTTCAGAAGGAGGATCTATATGTGTTTTCCAGCAGTGTCCAACATTACAGATCATTTCCTTTCTTCTGACCTTTCTTGTCAAACACCTGTGATACTACTGAAACATTTTAGAAGCAGGGAAATAAGCTGTGCGTAAAAAAAAAAAAAAAAAAAAAGTAACTTTCCTACCACAGGTTACCCAGGTAGGAGAAAAAGCATCTGGACAATAACATCACTCCAAGTGTAATATCATGCATAGCATTTAGACTGTACTTGAATTGCATCTAATAAGTAATCTCAGTGATGAAAATTTACTACTGCAACAGTAGCCAAGGAGCAGGATATTGTTACTATATCTCCAGTTAATATACATGCAAAACCAACTTTGTGTTCAAGTGGAAAACAGGCTAAGGAAGAATGGCAACATCTCAAACATTCTGGATATGTATTTTTTCTTCTCTCAGCTACATGAATTTTATTCCATTTTCCAATTTAAAAAATATATTAGAAAGTCCCTTTTTTTAAAAAAAAAATATTTATTTTCTAGGACATTGAAATAGTATATCTTCCTCTACAATTGTCTGTCATCTCCTACATTTATGATAGAGCTCTTCCAACTCTGAAATTTAACCACACATTGGCCAAATTCAGTAGGCACTTTGTTTGACTAACATCCATATTGACAACTTGTGTTATATCCACCAACTGTATGATTAAGGAAATCTCATTCTGCTGAAAACTTTTAGAGCAGTTTACTTATGCCAAGTTCACCTTTAATTTATTTTAATGAGTTTGGTGTTTTCACATCAGATACAGAAGAGTCAAAGACAAGTAGAATGGATGTGTAGGAATTCAAGTGTGTGGCATTTCCTCCAGGAAACATTAGTCAACTTGGCACCCTCCTCTCCAGCTGCCAATGGTATTACTTTCTGGTAACTGAACATGATCAAACCTATTTACCCTCTGGTATTAAGCACACATTAGCAGGCACAAAGCCATGTTGTGGGTGGTTTTTTTTTTCTCCTTTTAAAGTAACTGTCTGTCTCTAACCTTAGACAACTTTTTCCCAAGCATCCCTTTTTGAATCCTTATAAGACAAACATGCTCTGAGATGTCAGAGGCCAGGATTGTAATAGACCATTCACGAAATAGAAGAGACCAGCCTTGCCCCCAGGCTGCTTGGAGATCAAAATTGTCCTAAAACCTTCAGAGGAAGAGAGGCATATACAGCTGCCAAGATGACAAGAAGAGCCACAAGGGGTAGAGGGTAGGGTGAAGTCATGTCTGATATCCAGGCCTAGAAGTCCTAGTGAGGTTATCACTAAAAAAAATGGTGATGAAGTCTGAGCTACTGCAAGTTTGAATACAGTGTTTATTATATGAAAACATATATATGAAAATAAGTCTAAGGAATGTAATGGATCATGGTTGCACAGAGTTGCTTGGAGAACAAAACTTGAACAGAGATACAGCAAGGATGTCCAAAAGACCTCCCTGAGCTGCTCTTACATATTGGTGCAATCAACTCAGAGGACAGGGTAGGCAGAGACTAACCTGTGTGGAAGAGATGTGGAGTTCCAGCAGAGTAGAACTGGGAACAAGCAGCAGAAAAGACATGTCTGTTCTTTCTTTTTATAGCTGCTAGTTCCTCTTCATTATTTGTGTGTGTTTGTTTCTTATGGAGAACTGTGCAATGCCCTTTCTAAATGTTTCTTATTTTACAGTACTGGGGAGGAGGGGAGTTCCAATAATTTTCTAGTTATAAGGCACTGGTGTTGTCTGGGATATACATGAAGAGTAACAGGACATGATATCATGCAACTGATTGAGGGTAGTTGTGTTAGATGGAGGATTAGCACACTTCTTGCTCAGAAAGAAAACATGCCAAGTCAATGTAAGAGTTATAACAGAGCATTTCAGCTGTAAAGTAGACTTCATTAGCGTAAAGACAAATAGATTCACTTACAGATTTTAGAGACCTGAAGAACAAATTTCCTTTACTGAACTTCTGCTGAGGGCTCTTATCTGTGTGTTTAGAGTGTTCTCAAAAGCTTTCTGTCTGAATAAGGTTTAGGAAATAGGTGTTCTGTGGTGGCTGGAAACACATCTTGCCTGAGAAATCTGTGGGATGAGCATTTTCTTCCTAAGCTACGTGGTTTTCTTATCGGTGTTGCAGGACAAACTGAAAAGGCTGAAAGTGAGAGGACAGTAAGTGAGATCCCCCAAACTTTGTCTAAAAGGAAGTTAGAAGGTCAGAAAAAGAAAACAAATTTCAACTAAAGAAAAGCAGTAACAAACATGCACATCCTTTTAGAGCTAACAGAAGTTAGTCCAATGCATAGCTCCTAGTTGCTTTAGCAGTGATCTCTGCTACAAACACTGGCTAGAGATAGATCATTATTTTGTCTGCTTGCTCAATAGATGACTAACTAATGACTTGTATTACAGAAAGCATTATTTGAGGCATTAATGAACAAAAAAAATTTTGCAGCAGTTTACATTAGATATATATTAAAGCTTGTCTATCAGTGCATTTGTCCTATTCCTGAATTACAAGAGTATATAACCTCCAAAAGGGACTATAAAGAAGGCTTTGGGTAATCTGGAAGAGCAAAAAGAACCCAGGTCAAAGCAAGAGGAGTAGCAATAGACATATGCAGAAAGAACAGGAAAGAAGGTGGCTTATTAGCAACTTAGAAAATATGGAATTAAGTTCCAGAGCAGAATTTAGATAATACAAAGAGGGGAGAATCAAACAGAACCATAGCCAGAGAATTTAACCCTATGAAAAACACACTTAGAGCCAATTTTATTCATAGGGAGAAGTTGTTACTAGTGATGCAGTCTTCTACACTCACTGTTGTATGTGGGAGAAGCTGTGAGGAAGTAAATCCTGAGTCTGAGAAGTTCCTCTACATCTTGGGTTTAGATCCTGTAAATTCTGTTCTCTTGAATAAAATGAAGCCTGTGTATTGGTTTCAATAATACAATGCATAAAAGGTTAACACAAATATCTGTCCACAAAGCCTCCCACAGAAGCCTGCAACACACTTCAGCACCTATGGCAGATTTAGACTTCAGTGAGATTTCTGAAAAATGCTCAGTCTAGTCAGTAACTCTAGCCCTTGCAAAAGTAAATAAAACACTTGCACTGAGAAACAAAAATTAAAGTCTGCACCTTTTTCACTCGTGACTTCATCTACTTTTTCTTACAACAGTCATCCATGAGAGCACATTCCAAGCAGAATCATCCAAGTTGTTTCCAAGTGTCCAGGAAGTCCTGTGTGGTTATGAAAGCTGCCACCAAATGAGAGGCTTTTGTATCCAGCAGTCACAAACAATTCCCAGTCAGGCAGAAACACTCCAGCACAGATAATAAATCAAGTGTTTTGAAATCATCTGACAGTAATGTTTAATATGACAGAGTTGCTATCAAAATACAACTTTATTGATGAACACCAATTAAAAGTCCAACTAAACATAGGACAAAGACATTTCAGAAACTGCAGTGTGAACTGGGTATTAAACACATTTTTAAGGAGCTACACAAGGGGAGGGGGCAGTTATGACAACCAATTTTCTCTGGCAAACTGCTCAGACAGACTAGTTCATGTAGCAGGTTTAGGAGGTTATCTATGCACTGATGCCATATCAACATTCTTTAGTGAATCCCACATGAAGTATTGCAGAAATGGCTACAATCACTGTTCGTGCTTACATTTGAAAAAAATAAATAAAAAGTTAACAACAAATTCCACTCTATAATACAAAATACATTTGTCCTCTATGAAATCACAGGAAGTTCTCCAAGAGGAAAGATTCTCCCAGTGCAGCTAAGGATTCACAAAGACGTTCTTGGAAACGGCTGTCAAACATGTCACTTATTTCCTCTCTTAACTCCCTCAGCAGAGACACTGTGGACTTACCATCTGCATTCAGAATTCTCCCAAAAAGTTTACCCCAGAAATCACTGTCAACAGTCCTAAAACAAATAGAGCAGTTTCAGTGAAACAGTAGGCATACACAACAATTTCCACTTATATTCAGCACTAAATGTCCTGAGAAAACCAAGTCTGAAATAATAATTTCAGTCACATGAGTAAATGTAAAAGAAATCTAGGAATGTATTGTCGAGTTCAAAACATGTGGGCCCCTTTCTCCAGTAGGCTTCTGGATAGTAACCAGAGAGGCTGTTTCACAGGCCCATCAAAACCACTATTTTTACAGTTACCTCCTCCAGGGTACCTGACCACTATCACCATTCACACTGAGCCACGGCACTTTTAAATTAAGGAGTTATCAAAAGCATTCTTTGAACCAACAAAGTTGGCAGACTTCTTTCATGAATAAGGGGTAGAGGTAAATCTTATCCCTCACAGGTCAATATTAAAGGAAAGCTGCAAGAGAAATAAAGAATTTTTTTAAAGAATTAAGGAAAAAGATAGAGTGGTTTACAGCCAGTTTTACTTTTTTCCCCTGCCTTCTATCTGCCAGAGTTCTCATATAGGTAACATTTCAAAGACAATTAGTAGTAATAAATCCCTCTCTCCCAGATATACCCACACAACATGAATAAAAAGGTTAAGTGACTCATTAAAGTCTCAGAAAACTGCTATCAGAGCTAACCCTTTGTTCTTCAGTCTCACACTGAAGTCCATAGACCGCACTGCTTCTGACTACTGAAGCACTTTTCTCCCTCCAGCCAGGAGTTACATTGGCTTTGAACAAATTATCTGCCTCTGCTTTATGTGACTCACACAACAGCAGCAGCTATAGTCTCAGAAGGAATCTGGCCTGTGCTATTACACTAGTAACTCTTACATTTTCTAAAATAATTAAGTCATACAGAACATAACCAAGAAAAAAAAAATATGTAAGACTTGAGGCCATTTTCTTCATGGACTTCAACAAGTAAGAGGCACAGCAGAGGAGGTTACATGTTGGTAAGGATGTCTAAGGAGTTATGAGTGACAAAAATAGTCCTAAAAATTCAAACAGAGCTTCTATACACTGCCTCACATAAGCCTGCACAGATGAAGTTTCCTAAAATAGTACAGTGAAAACTAAAACCACTCCTGGAACTGAAAAATCTCCAAATCCATTCTTCAATAATGGTAACATGCTAAAAACCCCTCCCCTGAAAAACAGGTTGTCAACCTTATAGTAATGCTCAAAAATAAAAAAAGAAACTTGATCAGAGTTCACATTCTACCCTTCCAGAAGTTCTTCCTACAACATTTAAGTGTTTTGCACTCATTCTGTCACCTTTTAAGAGGGTTCTGCTTTAGTGAGTGCCATTGGCCTCAGAAGATCAATGTTGTGCTTTGCCTTGCAATTCCCCACTGCTTTGGTATTTTGTTGAACTGGTAGTAAAATGAGTGGCTTTACCAGTCATTCTACTATCTTTTGTTTAATACTTCAAAATATTTAAGTCCTTTTTTAAAAGCCTTCCTAAGATAAGGAGGTCATGGTTGCATTTAACACCAGTCAGCCTGCTAGTAAGAAGCCTTCTTTCTATTTGCCACTGCCTAAATTCTCAGAACATTCTTAGAGGAAAGTTATCCTGTCAAAAAAACCCCAATAAATCCAAACCAACCCCCAGAGAAACAAAAAACCACTTTCCAAGTCACTTATTGAACTTTTAGCAGAAAGGACAGAAGTAACATGATCCTTAGAAAAGAAAAGTAGAATTATTAAAAGCAACAGGAAGAAGAATCCTGTGTCCTCACAGGTGACTGTATGCAAAGGGTAAAGCGCAAGATTAATATCCATCAGCCGACTCTTCTCTCAGGGAAGTGCTTAATTGTGCAGCCTCTTCTGGTGGATGAAGATTCCCTGCAGCAGTAAACTTGCTTGTCAGAGATTACCTGAGAATTTATTGAAAGCTTCAAATTGACTGGAGGTTGTCAATTAATAAGAGCCTAAAAGATCTATGTGTGAATGGAAAAAAAGATTCAGGGCCGATTCCTTATTCCCACATAATGAAAGGCCTCATTTACACTGTTGATGTAAGACTTAAGTATAACATGTAACTAAAGCACCTGTACAAACATTTCTTGGAATTCTTGATATTGAAAACTAAGTATGGAAAATGAATAGTCTGTTACACTTTCAGAAGCAAGTAGAAGAAAATGGAAATTCCTCATTTGTGCTCTCAGCTCCAAAGCAGGGTTATAAACTGATGCACCCAGCAAGCGATGAGCCATCACAGCCTGGTTCTGGCTACATAGAACTCATCCCAGGCTCTACCTTCTTTCCAAGTTCTACTTTTACCCAGAATCCTATTTCTTTCAATCCAGTGTCCCCAGCTTTGACTGAAATTCCTTTCCAACCGACCTCTCCTCTCCAAACTCCCCATAACAGCCAGCCCTATCCTTCCAAACTCAAGACTTACTATACCTGCTGCTCAGCCCTCCTGCTCATTATCTAGACAGTTATTGCCATTTTTCCCATACCCACATCCAGATTGGGTCCCCAACACCCTGTTCCTACCTTCCCAACTCAGGCCTTGTGTGACTTCATCTGCAGTAGCCCAATTTAATCTTTTGCAGAATTAAAAAAGTAAACAAAATTTAAATTAAAAAAGGCAACACTTATCAGAAATCTGTCCTTCCATCCCAACAGGATATTGCTAAAAACAGACCAAGTTCTGATAGAAATTAAGGAGTCCTATTTTTCAGATAGGAAAAATAGGAGAAAAATAGGAGTCCTATTTTTCAGAGCATGTCAGATTCACATAGCTCAAAGACAGGTAATGTGAGAATATCTGTCAGTAGAGAGCAAATGCCAGTCTCCGTCAATGATTGAGTTGCCTTTTTTTTTCTTAGTATTTCTGAAAGAAAGGCAGTATAAGATGTGTATTTACTGCCAACCTATGCATCACTGATATTCACCTGTTCAGAGAGCAATCACCCTTTGGTGATTTTGTTCTTCACAGCCTAGTCCTGCACATTGATCCTCTGCAGAAAAAAACAAGCACTACAGGGTACGGGGTGTGGCACACATGGCCAGTACTCAGCAGAAGCAGGCTGTAGCCTTGTACATACTGCTATCAGTAGTAGAAAACCAGATATATGCCCAGTAAAGAAAAAAAGCATTTTTTCCCAGTACACAGCTTAAGATGATGAGATTTTTTTCAAAGTAATGCAGGTTGCTAGGGAACTGGCCAACTCCCAGACTGGTAGTAGGTTTTCTTAAAGCAGTGGTTACAGAACTATATCCACACCACGGGTGTAGCTAATAAACCATGATACAGCTATCTGTCAAGTAATTTCTGTCATAAGCAGAGAGTTCTGGAAAAGCCTTATGACACACTAAGGCAGAAAATTCTGCAGGATGTGACTAACAAAATGAACAAGTGTTTAGTCTAAGAACAAACAAAGGGTAGATGAAGGCAGAGTAGTTTTATAGACAAAACATGTGACTAAAAGAGAGCGGTAGAAATTAATACCTGAGGACAAACAGCAGCTTCCAAAAAGAAGCTGCTTGCACATGCATCTTAAATTTTAATTTTAAATTATTTTCCTTCTTGTGCACGTATACTGTTTCTGCAACTGTTACAGACAGAACCCTGGCATCAGTGTCTTAGTAGCCCTTCAATATAGTCTAGAATGAAAAAAAAAATCTCCATTTCTAAAGCAACATGCTTGTGTAATTTTTTTCCACTCACCACTTCTAAACTTCTCCAAGCTTGGTCTATCAAATGAAAAGAGAGACTAGAGAGTCTGGTCTGAAAGGATAGGAAAAGCAAAATCATCTTAACTGGGCTGCTAGGCTAATATTCAGCTTAAAATTGTCTCCTACATAGAACCAAGGCTACTATACAGTGAACAAGTCTAGTAGCTTCAAAATTTAAAGTCCCCACAGAACTAATGCTTTTGACAACAACAGCACTAAGTTCTGTGCTCTAAGCTTTGAAGATGGTACCACTGTAAAGAAAACAAAGGAAGTTAGAAGTCTGTTCTTTCCCAGCAGCCTCCTCTGCAAAAGGACTTACTTCGATACATTTTGGCTGATTTTCCAGATGGAATTCTCTTGATAGACCTGGACATGATCTCCAAAGAGCATCAAGTGGACTATATCTGCAATGCCAACCAAGTCTACCTGCAATCACAACAAACATTGGAAAGTTCAAGTTCCATCAGTTTCTGCAATCCACTACAGATTTCTACTGTTGGCACTTTTACACATTTAAGTCTAAATTGGTCGTTGCATCAGACTCTTCTGGAGACCTGCTAAGCAAGAAAAATTCAAAAAGTAAAGTTCTGGTCTTATTGTAGATTCCTAAATAAATATAGTAGTCCCAGGCACTCAGTGCTGCTAGTCCCTTCATTCATTGCCAACGATTTATTCAGATGAAAAATTCTCCTTATTCAGCATTTATTGATCCAGAGCTTTCCACAGAATTTGCAAAATATAATTTAAGAAAAAAAGATTTTGTAAAGAAAACATAGAAACTAAAATGTCCTCCTAAACAGACTCACCTGATAAGGAAGAGAACTTTTCGCCAGAAGCTGTTGTCCATGGGGGGTCTGAGATATGGGAAAGCTGTTGGGCAAGCTTACGCGAGCCTGTAATCTCAAATCTAGACTGTGAGAGAAATCCACTATCTTCAGAGCTCTTGTCATCTCATCATTAGCAAATGGATCACAGATCCTGAGCAGAGGAAGCAAATGAAGCATAAGACAATCCAGCAAACTTTTTTTTTTTTTAAATGAAGTTTAACAGCACAGTGAATGTGAGTCTTAGCTATGTCAATGCTCCCCTCTGATGGTCAGCCTAAGAACTACTGCTGAAAGGACTATCCCTGGATGGGGAACCAGCTGGCAGCCTGAAGCTTAGAGGTGATACTGGTATCTCCAGAGTAAGCAATAGGAGACACTAAAGGGTTAATGATGAGGCTGTTTTGATATTTGTCACAGTTATCTGAAACATAGTTGGTGGAAGGGGAGAATAGCATAGTGTTAGCATTCCTCCCTCTCCTTCAAGGGTACTTTATACAGAAAGAATTAAGCTCCAGAATACTCTAATAAACCTTTCCTAGTCTACACACCAGGGAGGACAAACAGAAAGGGCAGCAAGGAGTACCTGCACAGATGACAGCGTACTGCCAAGCCAACAGCATAAACAGATCACACTTCTCACTACTCTTCTTCTTACACACTTGTATGCTGTGATCTTGTTTTGTAATTTATACTATGCACTTGTCCTAGTATAGCTTTTGCTATCTAAAAAACCATTATCCTAAACTTTTTGGCAGTTTATCTTGGTTTGTATTTGCCGCAGAGAAATCCAGTGGGAGAGATCCAAGTCCAGCAAGCCACTGTTAGATCAGCGACTTCCAAATAGGATGCGTGCACCCTAAGGGATGTGCAAGACAATCCATTTGGGTGTGTGAAAAAAATATTAAAACTTCAGTAGTACATAGATGCAGTTTATTAATAAATAATATGAATAAGTTAAAGAAATTATAAATAAAATATATTGGGGGTGTGCATGTTAGACAACTAAGTTCAAAATTAATATAAAGTTAATAGCTATTTTTAACGTATCAGTGAAGACTAAGAACAGCCTCAGTGAATTTCTTCTAAAGGAATTATATCTGAATCATCAGACATGCCAAAGTTACCATCTTCCCACACTTAGTTCACAGATCACATTCCAAGGAATATGTGACTTTGTTAACATAATATGGGAAAGAGCTTAAAGAAAACTAAATCTGCACATCAGGTTACAAGCTGGACTGTAGTGGAGGGTAAGGAATCTGTTTAAGAGTGTCTGGATATTCCAGTCCCACCTGCCCTTTGTCTTCTAATTTCCTGGTTTTCAGATAAGTAAAACCAGAAGGCAAGTTATTTACCAATATCCAGTCAGCTTTCTAGCACACCAGTAAACACACCAGAAACTTGAGAACACAGGTAATACACTAAACAAAATGTTTTTGCTAAGCTTTACAACATCATTGTTTACTTTTTCTATAGAAATAAATAAAAAGATAGGTTTATTGCTAAACAAAGTGGTTTCCCTATTTTCAGAATACACTGTAGCCTACAAAAACTGGACTGCAGTATCAGTACCCCAACTAAAGAGGAGAAATTACAGAAGTACAAGCACTGCAGCTGAAACTGAGCATTATACATCCTCCTGTATTCATACAAAGATACAAACCTGTTTCCCAGAAAAAACACCTCTGGACTCAGATCTCCATGGACAATCTCTGCTTTGTGCAGCTTCTCAACCACACCCAGAAGGTTATAAACAACTAGTAGGATAACCTCCTCCGTGATGGATTTACAGCCACGAATAACATCCTGAAAACAGGGAATAAATGTGTATCTATATGCCATTCTACCTTAGTTTAAGTGAATATTTATAGCTCACCTTGTTTTTCCTACTCATCTGTACAGAGATAACAGTTCTACCCCAAATTCAGTATAATCAGATTTTGCCCATGATCAGCCCAGTCAGAATTAAATTCATGAGCTCTTAGGAGACACTGTTATTTAGAAGTGGACAAAAGATCAGGAGGAGGAAATTGAACTGAAGACTGAAATGACTTTAATTTGTATTCTATTTATATGCAACAATTCAAAATGCACTTACAAGACTTTATTTAAAATGTAAATCCTTCAGCAAGACACTAAATGCTATGACTTTGCAATAGCAGACTGGAAGACTAGAACTCATTGAAAGATACCAAGTTAAACAAGAGTTTTAGATGCAAACCTCATTGTGGAATAATGTGTGGTTCTTGGCTCAGGTTGTTTATCACTCATGAATAAAGAAAATGCGAAAAATCAGTTCAGGTTTGTCTCTGAGAAGCAAATTATCTACAAATGAGAAACCAGCTCTGAGGCTAGAATAGACAGCCCCAATTTGTGCATAGATAAAACAAAAATCAGAGAATCTAGATTGCAGGATTAAACATGCGAAGCCATCTTCAGCAATGAGCATAATGACAAACAAAATTCCCTAACGGCATGCTATGCAAGAGTTCATGTCTTCTACGTTTGTACTTTGTTTGTCTGTACTGACCCCAAGCGTGAAGCGATTTATATCCCTGTGCAAAATAGCACAGCCATCTTGGTACAAGTAACAGCTGCAATTCTCACTGAAGCTTTGGTCAAAATCAGTATTCAGACGCTCCTGTAACTGAAGTGTGATATAAAAATCCCAAGGCACAGGCTGAGAATACACCTACAAGAAGGTACATAAGAACATTTATTTTTGGAATATAGTGAAAATTGCTGATGATCTTATTCTTCTCATCCTTTTTCTTCCTCCTCGCTTTACCAAGGAAGACATTTTCCACAGTCAAGAAACTTTTAATCTATATCAACAATTAGAAAGAGAACTTGAAGTAGCAAACTTCATGCACAGAGTTCAGAAGTTAAGACCAAATTTACATTTCAATTTATATTGGCTGAGGAGATTTTAACATTACCCACTTCTTGTATAATAATCATTATGTGTTACCTTTATTGCAAATCCCTTTGCATCCAACTGGGGGAAGTGGGCTGGAATGGCAAAACACATCTTGTATTCTTCATTGGCCCAATATTCCCATTTGATACAGTAAGTCTCATTTCCTGTTATGAAAGTTTACATTTATGAGCTGTCACAGCACATGTATGTACCCAGGCTGTTCAAGTTATTCCCCATCTACACCACATAAAACTAGTGAGGGTGAATATAAAGTACATTTCAAACCAATTAGAACATAAATAGATCCCTTGCACTGTAGTGTCTGGCATAACCTACCTAGCTCAACGTCTTTCTCGAGCTCCATGACAGGCAGAGCGCCAGCCTCCAAATGAAAATCTGGAGCGGCAGTCAACGATTCTGGCATAGGATCTAAAAGCTTTTTACGCTGTTCAGCACTCCACAAGAACTGAGTTATAGCATCACCTAGGAAGAGAAGTAATAGAAACAGATGAGCTGAAACTAGGTGTTGAGTCTCTGTGACTTGACTGTATCTGTCAAGAAAAAGTAACCTGGATATTGGAAGCTTTCTATCTGCATACTGATTTACTGCATCACCTCTCAGCAAGTCAGTTGATCTCTTTCCAACAGTTTCTTGTTTTGTGAAGTGAACATAACACTCACCTTTGAAGCTACCTTACTGACATCCTGAGGTCTTAATGATTCTACTGTAGCATCACGTAAAATGTATCTTTCACGAGAGACAAAGCTCTAAATTAGATTAGGTACGCCTGCTCAGCCACAGCAGAATTGACACTCATTTTGTAAATTAACACTCCTTTTTTAAATTTATGTCCAGAGTGAGCGATCGGTTTGTGATTTTTAAATGAAGGGGTTTATTGAAATTCACTTCTTTGAATACAGCAGGGGTTTTACATAAGAAAGGGAAAACAAAGTTGGACTCCAACTCTGCTGCTCACTGCAACATTAACAATTTAATAGCTTTTACCTCCTGGAAGACACTTAAGATAATTACACGTAGGTCTGGGTTTATTTTCCTGCATAACAGGACAGAGAGAAAAAATCATTCAATAGATGAGTTCATCTGTACAAAACCAAGGTAGCCTGAGAAGTGTTGAACTCAAATGATCAGGCAAACACAGCAGAACTAGACAGCTTCTACTGACTTCCTCTCCCAAAGACTATGACTAGTCATGGGTGACATTTCAAGCTTTCACAGTACAAAGGTTAGAATCAGAGTATCATTACCTACTGTTATATTTATTTGAAAAGCATTCTAGTAAGATACTGCTCAGGAAGTAATTCCTTGAAAGTAAATCCAGGAAATGTGGTAGGGAGAAGGCTAAATAGGTGTTCTACTATTTAATCATCACAGACCTATGAAACTTACTGGCATATTTTACAGGAATAAACTGACAGACATCTGAAGTAATTTTTCTGCTCTATGCAGCATTAAGGAGTCCTCAGCAGAATTACTACATCCAGGTTGAGAACTGCTTGTTCAAGGGAGATGTGCAAAGCAAGGAAAAAGCAACAGGAATCATCAGAAGTTTAAGAAAGGACCGTTAAAGCCTCTGAACAAATGCCTTCTTTTTCTGAAAAGAATCAGTAAAGATTCTTCATCTAGCTTTAAAGATTAGTGCATATGAAAAAAAAATGAGTGTAAGATCTATCCAAAATGTTTCAGCTATTTCTGTGACAACACACTTCTAATTGTACTTTCATTCCAGGTCCCAAACATGCTTCATCATAGTCTGCAGACACATAATAATGTATTCTTCTCTAGAGTAGGTAGACTGAGAATTTTCAGATACACAATTCTAATTAAAATATCATAAACTGAAATCAAAGGAGTTAAAGCAGGTTGAACACCTTGAAAACTGTCATTCAACACAAACCTAATTCAACAGGCCAGATTTTGAAGGCTTTTTGCGACCATTCCTGTTCTAACTGTAATATAAAGACTTACTACAGAGAGAAACAAAGGTCTTTGGCTCAAAGAAAAAGAATTAACTATTTAAGTACCAGTATTGTTTTCATCCAATAGGAAAAAGAAACATATTGCGAAGCAGCACAGTAGTTTACAGCAAAGTTGAGTGCAAATTTAAAACCAAAATTATGCAACTTTCACTAAATTTCAAATTCATATTCACCTTTTCCAATGTGGCGCTTATCAGCACATCAGGAGAACACATGGTATGATTACAGACGGGGGAAAAAAAAAAATCAAGACAAAACAAAGCAGTCTTAAAAGTTCTCACTACCACCCAGCGCAAATCTTTCATTTCAGAATTTGACTTCATTACTCCTACACACTCCCTGCTTTAATACCTTAAATAACTTCTCTGTCACCTTAATATTTACATCTTTGGATGCTGACAAGCATGCTACACTGCATACCTCACTACTACTTCTGACAAGGGAGACACAAGTTTAGTCACAAGTTAAAGTAACAGAAAGTACACAGAAAGCAGAGTAGAATATAGGAAGTACAGAAAGAGCACCATAGTTTTACTGCAAGTTATTTGTTGTGAGTGAAACTCAGTTTAGTACTAACCAGTAATGTTTTCACTGATACCTCCAGAATCAGGAGCCATTTCAGCAGGCAAGCTCCGGGCAAGTTCCAGTTTCTCAGGGATATGCAGGTATTTAATAGTAGATATTTGTGTAACAGAGGAAAGAGAAGATCCTGAGGAGACAGAAGAACCTGACGAGCGAGTATCTTCCAGGCTTGCTTCCATGATCGGGCTGTAAATAAAGTCATCAACTACTCAGACTTTCAGAAGATAGTGTCTAGATAATGCCAGCCTAGTGACTATGAAAGGATTCTGTGCACTCCCAGCCTTCCTTATGTTCAAGTCATTTCTCCTCCTTAGTGGAAAACCAAGAGTCATGTCAGAGCTTCATTTTAGCTTCATGATTGTTTATACTCAGAATCTTAAGTCTACAGATGAATTTTATCTTCTCTTCCATTAAATATGACTGCTACAACAGAAGACATACTGAATGTTTATTGCTCCCTTCACTACCAAAATTCAGTCCTACAGTGATTTTAAAGCAGTGGAGGGTTGGGTGGGAAATAACTTTTGCTCTTCCTTCCCAGTTATAATCAGCATGGTTTCCCAGGGAACTTGCCAACTACACAAACACCTTCAGCATGGTATACACGTTTACATGCTAACAGGTAGCAAATCAACATTTCTAAATTAAGAAAACCCCATACAACAGATGCTTTTTTCTTCACAATGATAAGAAACAGGAGGTGGTTTTCCAGTTTTTTTCTTCTCTCCAGCTTTTCTCCTCTGTAGAAGAAACCTAAGCCGTAATCACCAGATGCATTTTGTATACTAAAATAACTACAGAAGCATATGAGTATAAAAGGAACTGATGATTCTACTTTTAATCTCTGGTTACAACGACAGAATGTATTTATTAATTTCTTTGCAAGTTATTCTGTAGAAAAAGCATGGAGTTAAGTCCCACAGCAGTAATACTGAAAAGCCAAGTGGGTATTGCTATCACCTCTTAAATCTGTTCAAGGCAAAACGGACCCTGAGCTAGAGAAATGGCTGTCTTCAGGATACTCTGATCTCTTCAGAAAATCATTTCTTCAGCAACAGAATAATAAATCCACAACCAATGAAAGACACACAGCAAAAGGGGCTTAAGATGCTTTGCTGTTAATTACCTCAGTTTGTTTACACAAAGAGCTTCACTGTAAGCTCCCTCACAAACGGGCGTTTCTTCGTTCAGAGGTGCACTCTTAGGTTCTGGGCAGTCTTCCTTCAGGTCACACTGCGAAAAAGCAGGAGCTGGGACTCTCTGAGCTACCACCCCATGAAAGGGCGTTGAGGCCAGATGGGCAGCTCTGACAAAGTCACACGTGTCTTCTGGGTTGGCACAAAGGGTTTTGTTCTTGTAGGAGCCTGTCACAATTGCATCTTCAGTCAAAGGCTCAATTCCATTCAGCTCATCCTGAAAAAAGTAGGAAGAGACAGTGAAAAGCCTGTAGATTTTATGACAAATTTTCTTTTAATTTATTTAAAAACTGAACATTTCTGTCTCCCCTTTCTTCCACCCTACCACCTTCCAAAAGGAATCTGACCCTCAGTCTTTGTGTACTCTACTTACATTGCTCATTCAAACTGAGTAATTGAACCCTCACTGTAATACAGTTGCATGGGTTTTTTCCAACTAGAAAGTGTAGCTTTGTTACTCACTGCAGAGCTGCCATGAACTGTTAAAAGGCTACTTAGTATCTACCACCCCAAAAGTGCATTTCAGTACAGTTATAAGCACATTATTAAAGCATTTACTAAAACCTTGGGCACTGAAGACACATAGAACATGTAAAGCAGAAATATTCAGTTATCCAGACTGACTCTAGAACCCAAATCAGCACGATGCCTACCATGCTTAAGCCTACTAAGTATTTCATATTGTAGCTGTACACAAAAATCTTTCTCAGCTCAGAATAAAATCCTCTCACTCAACCAGTCTAAAGGTCTGTTGTGGCATGCAGTAACTAAGTCCTTTGGTGAGACAACAACTACCACCTCTACTGAAAGCTTTACAAACATCTGCAAAGCTGCCACAGACAGACACATAGCTTAGGAAACAAGACACAAAGGTTTAAGGGAGTCAAGTGTATGGTACTTTGGGTGAGGAACACAGGAGCTAAGATGCTTGTTTGAAAGCATTGGGAAGAAAGTGGATGGAACAGGAGGTAGTGTTTGAGAGTGCAACCCTTCATCACACAAACTTTTTAAAGTTTCAGCGTGAGTAATCCTGGCCACTAATCAGTTGCTTATCTCTGTATTAGCCACCTTAAAGCCTAATAGAAACATGAAATTTCCAGTGTAATCTTAACATCACCCAAATCACTATTGCCATGACAGGGAGAAGTTTAGAATCCTTGCTTATCACACAGCGTGTCAGTCCAGCCAGTCTCACTCAGTTCAACAGTAGGACATTCTATGGTGGTTTCTCCTGGACAGGAAATCTGCTGTGAGGTAAACTGTGGCCTTACACAGGCGTCTGGCAGCATGTTTTCCTTTGCAGTTACAGAATCTGAAGGTTTACGAACAGCAAGAGGGCGCCGGGAACTTTTCTGTGTATGATCTGCAGAACAACTAAGATAAAGTTACATGCCATTAAATATTTATTAGAGTAGCTTCTGATCTTCAACAGATTCTTCTCAAGAGTTTAAGCCTACTGATAATTTCAATCTACCACTTTCTACTACAGAACTACCAGTAAATTGCAATACATACAGCTCTCCAGAATGAAGAAAGTTTATATAGCAGCTTAAATAGTTCTAGACTGAGGAGGAACAATAGGAGAGTATTTGCTCATCATGGACTTCCCAAGTAGAGTAATAAAACAAAAAATACAAACAAAACAAAACCCCACCCTAGATCCATACAAGAAACAGTACTGTATTTCAGCTGCTACTGAAAGTGGGCTGATACTGGAGTTTTCCCTCCCTCTGAAATCTAGGCCTTGAGTAATTCTACCTTGTATTCTGATTTCTCAAAGTAGAGGACTCATCAAATATGGAGAAAAGCACAGCAGGATCCGGAGGGGGAAGGAGACCTACATAGGTAAAGAAAAGCCAAGAGGCTCTGTTGTATCAACAGTTTTTCCACAACAGTGTATCCAATGCTACTCAAAACACTTCATACAGTCTTAAAAATACCAGTTCTAGTAGGAAGTTACAGAACTGACATTTAAAGAAACCTATTAAAAAAAAAGACTTGCTTTTGTCACATTAACGAACCACACTTTTGCCACCATATTATGTTAGCTAGCTTGCTCTTTTTAGAATATGCTTCAGAATTTGTACCTTTTTTCCCAAGGCTGGCCTCATTTCTCTGTTCCTTCTGCTCATCCTCAGAGTCTAAAAACACATTTCCCCTTTGCGTATCTGGGCATACATCAAGAGACTGGATAACCTCTGTCAACAGTAACAGCAGTCAATTCAGGTCAAAAGTAAATTTCTCCAGCATGCACCCTTCCCAACAACAAAAATGAATAAATAATTTTTGATTGTATTCCTCTACCAAATCCTCTGAAAAAAAAAAAACCACAACTTAAGATAGTATCATTCTTCATGTTAAACTCTTAGATTTTAGTAAAACTGCATATACTAAAGTGTGAAGAAAGCTCTTCAGCTATTAAAAGAAAAAAGCTCTTCTGTTTCAAAGTCCTTTCAAATAGTGACAGTTCTCAGACTTCAGATGCTCAGTCTTTTGCTGAATATGATTAAAGAAACTACTAACATGTTCTCATTTTCATTCTTCTAATCCACCTAGACTTTTGGTTTTAGTTTGTTGCAGTCCTGCTATTCATATAAAAGAACACTTCCCTTCAACACAGCCTTCTCCTCAATGTTAAAAAAAATTAAATACTTACCCTCAGAACAAGATGGTTTATGTAGTTGAGTATCTTCAGAGATCTGGAATTCACTGTGAAAAAGATACAACCTTGTCTCTTATGTTTTATGAAGGTGTGTAAAATATAAGTAAACTTTGTAAAAAGGGCAAGCCAAGCTGACATATTCTACCTGTAGGAAGTTAAGATCCCTCAGACTAATCAAAGATATATAAAGACAGATTACAGATCCTGGTTACAGGCTGATGCCCAGGGTTATATTCCATTCTGCCCGGGGAAGCAGGCTGTTAGTGATCTATGCTACTCTTAACTAAATTATTCCCACAAATTTTCTCGTCGCTGGCACAGAAAGTCTCGTACTACCTTTGCAACTGAAGTTGTTTCTCCACAACTTCTGTTGCACTGGAAAAAGTAAATCCTTGCAGTCCCAAAGGTGGTGAAGCTTCGGTTATCTCTGTTGGCTGCAGAAACAAAACCATATTTTGGTTGGAATCACAAGCCATGCAACAAGGTTCCAAGAACATTATGACAATCCTGTGTAGGTCGTTAAAACCCTGATGGATTAATAGTTGTCTTTAGCCATTTGTACTTAATTTACTTGCACAAAAAAAGTACATTCTTATTGCTTAGCATAGTTAAAATGTGCAATTTTACTCTTTGCAACCATATATAACTTTCATAGGAGATTTTAGCTATACTGCAGCTATTAAAGACACATTTAAGCAGTTACATAGCTTACATCAAATTCACAACACTTTGTATTTCATTATCTAAAATATTTACTACTGTGTTTCAAGAGAGAGTGCAAAAGCAAGAACACACTTTATGAGCCCAGCTGACAAAGTTGGGAAAAGGAAACACTTTAAAATAATTAACTTTTACTTGTTATGTGCAACTTGTAGGAAAACTGTGGTTTAAACACTACCAAGCAATGACAGACTGAAGTACACTTGCTTGACAGATACTCTGCTCAAGACTGGTCTGCATAGAAAAAAAAAAAAAATCTCATACATAATAGAGCATTCTACTGCCTATAAGACTTGGAGACAAATCAGATACAGCTTTGTGTACTGTCTTGGCTGGGATAGAGCTAATTTTCTTCACAGTAGCTGGTACGTTTTAGTCACAAACCCAAAACATAGCACCAGTGTTGATAACACGCTGGTGAGCTATTGCTGAAAGTGCTTACACAGCACCAAGGTCTTCTGTTCTTCATGCTGCCAGCCTAGCAAGCGGGCTGGGGGCTCACAACACCGGGAGGGGACACAGATCAGCTAGCTAACCCGAAGGGATATTCTGTACCATATTACATCATGCTCAGCAGCAAAATCTGGAGGAAGGCTGGACGTTCAGAATTACGGCATTTGTCTTTCCAGTAACCATTATGCGTGATGAAAGCCTACTTTCCTGAAAATGGCTAAGCATCTGGCTGCTGAGGGGAAGTAGTGAATGAATTTCTTATTTTGCTCTGCTTGTGTGCAGAGCTTTTGGTTTACCTATTGAACTGTCCTTAGCTCAACCAGTTTTCTCACTTTTACCCTTCCAATTCTATCCCCCATCCCACTGAGGGGGAGTGAGCAAGCAGGTGTGTGATTGCCTACCCGGGTTAGCCCACACCACTTTGCAACCCTTCACTTCTTTCCCTAGTTCCAGCTGCTTCTCCTGTCTTCTTTTACACCACAATTCTCTATATAAAAGGAAACTGCATACAAAAGAGCTTAAGAATGAGCAATTCACCCCTGAGCATTTGGTGTATCTTTACTTAAAAAAATTTGTAAGTCTATACCTTAACATAAGATGTCTTGTCCAATTGTTAAATAATTTAACAATACTTGTAAAGTAACACTACAAAATTTGAAGTCTTTGATTTACATTCCTATAGTGAAAGGATATGGCTTGGGAACAAGTCAGGGAGAATAAAAGAAGTATTTCTCTGAGCATTCATTTACTGGGTAATGTATGTATACAATAGTCTGAAGCATCCTTTCAAAAAAAGTTTTAAAAGTGTTAGCCAAAGAGAAACATAGTAGATATTGTTCCTCCTTTGGTACTTTTACTTCAAATAGTAGCTATTTGTAAAAGAACAGTTAAACGAGGACAACACCTGTTCACATGGTTGCTGCTTGTCATCTTTTTTCTTCTTTAATTTCATCTCCAACTCCTCAATTTTCCTTTGTATTTCTTCCTTCTGCTGTGCTATGGCCTGCATCTCCTCTAAAGAAGAAAAGCTTATAAGGCACAAAGCATATTCCACACGCAATCTGTGGCTAAAGCCTAAATTATTTTTAAAGGGGCTTCTTTCCCCATTTCACAGCTTACACGCAAAGCTGTCAGACATTTTACTTTCTCTATACCTCAGAGAAGTTAAATAGCTATTCCAGTTGAATAAGAAAAGCAGCGGCAATAACAGACAGCTGTATGCTGATAAAAAGTAAGTATAATTTTACGATCCCATCTCAGAAAGTCTCACATCATCCCATACAGAAGCATACCTTCTGCTTTCTTTTTTGCTTTCTTTCTGTAGATTTCAGCTCGGATTTCTTCCAAAGAGAATTCTTCAACTCCAGCATAAATTTTATCTTTACAGTACATCACCACCTCTTTCTTTTCTTGAGTATCCTGCTGATGATTTTGCACTCGTTGCAGTGGGTCTTCCTCTTTCTCAGGTTTGCGAGCACTTAAAACATGGTTTACGCTGGGTTCAATTTTGCAGGGAGTCCTGAAAAAAACCATGCAATTATTACTTTGATTATATGTACTTCACTGTAACACAGAAAAACAAGCACAGGAGAAAAAATGGCTAATTTCTGAATCTGGCTGTCGAACAGTGTAAAGATAGTCTCTTCTGTTGATAGAAAAAACATGAAAAATTAAGTGATAGCACATAAAAGGCAAGCAGACTCAGAATTGTGTGATGAAAAAAACCAAAACAAAAAACCCCAAACAAACTGTTAATAGGGCCCAGTCAAGAGCAAATACAATTCTTATGATACTCTGAATTGCTGCTGTGCATTCTGGATCAGGATCTATGCTCCATCGATCTGTGTGACCACACAAGTGACAAGGATGATTATCCTACAAAACATAGTTTATTGGGGGGCGGGGGGGGGGGGGGGGGGGGGGGGGAGAATCAGTGGGACTAAAAATGGAAGATCTTGGACTAGATTAAGCCTGGCATTTTAGGTTAAGAAAAAATGTAAGATTTAAGATGCAATAAGAGGGGAATCAAGGAAAATGTTTTGCGTGCTTAGTAACAGAAATTAAGTGCCCCATTACAAAAAAACAACCAAAAAACCCCACAAAAACCCCATCACTGTACAGTGAAAGGAGTTAGTAGCAGTCAACTTAGCTTGAAAGTGCTACATGCTAGTTTCAGGAGAGAGGAAGCAGAATTTGTACAGTTTTACAGATACCAGTAATCCACATGACTTCAGCAATTATTTGTACCTCAATAAAAGATGTTCTGAACAACCAACCTTGAGAAATACGTAAACTGTGGTCTGGGTAAATAGTTAGTTCAAAAGAAAACACAGTGCACAGTTCCAAGACATCTGTTTTGTTGTGCATATGAATGGACTCCACCCTAAAATAATCTTGGAGATGATGAGACAAACAGGTGCTCCCAATGGTTGGGGGGGTTTTAAAGCTTTTATTTGTGGGGTGGGGGCTTATTACCAATATCACTACAGGGTCCTTCTACCCAAATCTCCAGATGACAACTGATGGCATGATTTGCATCACATTTACACAATTTCAACACAACACTTTCAGTCTTCATTTGGTTCAGGGCCACACCATCATGAGGAAATGGACTCAAAGGCAGACAAAAAAAAAAGTATCTGCTTTTCAGCTTCCAACTATATAGCATAAAACTATATTCAAACTCTCTGCTCAAGCTGCTTACAGCTAATTTCATGTGACATTCAGTTCCCACCCACCCCTTCCTTTTCCCTGGCAGAAAAAGATGCTACCTCTGTAAACAAGTGTTCATCTAAGAGAGACCAGCATGTCAAGAGATCTAATTTCATGGCATCACTGACTGCCAGGAGCAAGAAATAGTCTTATAGTTTAGACAGAAACTTTTTTTTTTTATTCTTAAACTAAATTATGATATGTCCTTGGTCAGAGCTACTCTGCAGTCAACATGCAACAAAAGCCACATGAAAAACCCACTGGTAGACACCTTTCAACATGCTTTGATTATACGTGATCCAAAGCCAAGGAAGCTGTCTGCAATATCAAACATTCTTTTCCACTTCTCTCTCAGGAAAAGCCTATATATTCCATGGCCATCATTAGCCACAGAACAAGAAAGTTAAGCAGCTTTGCAAAATAATGCTCTGTACTCTGCTCTAACAAAACAGAACAACCCCATCTCCTGGGATTTATCAGCATTTCAGTGAGCACTGTACAAGCAGGAAGGTTATTTCAGGCAAAACAGCACTACTCCTCCATAACCTAAGCAACACTGTTGTCATGGAAACTTTGATAGCTTGTTTCAGAATACAACTCCAAAGAGAATGAGCACAGAGTCCCAAGATACTGGAAAACAGCAATAAGCCATCTCAGTCCGGGGCTGCTTTCATTGCAAACAGCATCCTAAGAGAGGTAACTCTGGTTTTGTGTAAACACACTGAATTAAGCCATTAAACTATTTAGCATTTATAAATATGATAGAAGCTCCCACATAATGAGCAGCAGTGTTCAAATACTTTCCATGTCCTTATGTCCACTGCAGCCTCTGCCATCAAACCAAAGCACTAAGAGCTTCCAGGTGGCCAGATTTTTAGATTCTTGTAGATCTGGATACTTGGCAAAACGAGCCAGAATTTTACAAAGCAGCTTTGATAATTTCAAATGCAATCCCCATTTCAAACTGAAGACTCACATGACTTGTTGCTGAGCTGACTCTTCCACATATGGGGTGAAACCGGGCAGTGGGCAGGGCACTTCTATACCGGAATTCGCACTGCTGCGAGGGCGCTGAGGAAGGGAAAGTCAATGTTAACGGCTTAAAGATTCATTTTTAGACTCTACATTCCTCTATACACTGAATCGCCCTTTTTCCGGTGTTCAGCTCATTTGTAGCTTTTGTTATTTAAAAAAAAAAAAACCTGATAGACTTTTCCAAGATTAATTTACAAGATTAATTCTCTTCTGATACATAAACAGTTACAGACCAAGACACACTCCTCCTGTGTGTCCTCATCAATACCTAGTTTCTGTTATTCTGAAGTAATGCTGGTCAAGCTGGGTATTCCATTGCTCCTCTTGTTTGATTTCCAGAAATGCGATGGTCCTCATTTTTCAGCCAAGACTGTCCCAGTTTTATAATAGTATTCCTTCTGCTGTCCACCAAGAACCTCCAGTCTTCTCAATTTTCCTCTCAGAGGCCATTCCAACACCACAAAAATCACTTAACTGCTTCTGAGGTCCATTATTTAAGAGAAGACAGATGGAATTTAGTCTGGCAACATGCTACTCATCTGCCTACTATATTCCCTTTGACATTTAGGCAGATAAAGTTACATCGTGGGGACATTTCCCTACCTTCTCTTCACTACCATATTTCAAACTGTTTACACTTAGCCATCTTCACACCAGCAATAAGAGAAGCCTCTTTCCTCTGTGCAGCTTTTAATATCTCAAAGCATTTACAAAAGGTTGTTTTTTCAGTGTAATACAAGCCAGAATGAGCACCACACTTCAGTGCAGGGGAAATAAACATCCTCAAACTCTTCTGCTAGTTGAAGCTGCTTTTTTAAAGCTAACAAATTTCATGAAGGGGGGGAACAGAGATAACTCTTAAGGACAAACATTAAAAGAACACAGAAGCATTTGGGGACCAGAATGAACATGTTAAGCAGTCCAAAGCAAGGCAACTGATAAAAGTTTTACATTAATAATTCTTCCTCCTCATTCTTCTCAGCTAAATTAAGTGAATGGAAAAGTTCAGTAAATCACAGGTTTAATCAAATTGCTTTGTATCTGGCAGTAATTCTTCCTGGAGTTTCCATCAATTTCAGATCATTTGCTTCCCTCCCCTCATCCTAGTTTTTGTTTCTAAGCTTCATTTATAATGACTTCTATATTGAGAAGCCTAAAATATTTTTATCATCTGATTAACTTTCTATTCATCCTCTTATCTACAAAGAACAGCGGAACACTGGAGGTTATCTAAGAACCTATGAAACTTGATTTAATAGGATTAATTTCCTTCAGATGTCTTCAATCATTTCTCTAGAACAGCTTAAACACCTGTAGCACAGCTGCTTCTTTTCATGTCTCCAGCATTAGTTTAAACCATCAGAACTTACCTTCTGTCATCCTTTTTTCATCTATTGGCAAGCTTCCCTCTATTGTCCAGATAAATATTCCATTGATACAGTAGTTCTTAAATTCTTTTGATCTCCACTCTTCTGTTTTCCTCACAAGCACTTCAAAACAGACTTGCAGAATGCTGTACATGCCTCATTTCCATAAGATAGGCAATGAGTTCTCCCTTCAGGTTGTACTGTATGGTATCAATTTAACTCTTACTCCTCTTTCTTACAGAATTAACTAATGCCTGGCTTCTCTCCCTTTCTTTGGCTAGTGTTTTCCCTCTTATATTCTTTTTCTGCTCTCCAAACAGTTTGGCAGGGCATCTCAACCAATTTTTCTGGTTAGCAACAATCATAATTTCTTGATTTAAGAACTCCAGAGAGCTTTTTTAACTTATTCTAGCAAGATCAGCTTGCTAAACTTGAATAGGTTACACATAGACAGAAACTTTTTAGGAAGAAGCTAGGAAGATCTGTAGTTACAGATAGACACATACCCCAGGCAAGGAAGAAAGAATATGACCTTTGTCTCAGGGATCAGAAGTCAACAGCTTATACACACCTTCCTCTTTTTTGCCAGTCCACTTTGAGACTCCTTACCCTGCCAGAGTTCCAAGGTCCTGCGCTCAGCTCATTCTCCTTGGCTCTCGGGGCTGGAGGTGCTGTCCATAGCTGTGGTGTAAGTACAGGAATCTCAGGTCCAGATGATGAATTTTCATCAAACACAGCAAAACCCGGATTATTTGAAAGCTGCTGAGAAGTTAGAGTCTGGAAGCTTCTGTTTTGGTTAGTGGCTATAAGCAAAAAGATTTATGCAAATTAACCTTTAACTATCACACTCAAGTGTAAAATCCACAACAAAAAGATGTAATTCTTCCAATAATATGTGGTTTCAGCAACTGAACGTACTTTTAAGTGCATCTCCTACACGACTAATTGGGGCTCTCACTTTTTTCTTCCCTCTGCCTTTTAGATCTGCCAATGAACTTCTCTGAGGTTCCATAGCTCCCAGAAGACGAGTATCGTTTTCATCAGGAGTTTCCTCAAGCCCCAGCAGCGTCTGCCGAGAAACACGGGTCTGAAACTGCCTGAGAAAAATATTGGAGAAGTCAGCATAAACTTCACTGTACCCACTGACCCACATAGGATTACTCCAAGTTCTTCCCTTCAGCCAGAAGCTTACCTATGATAGGACTGGAGTTTGTCCAAAGGTTCAGCCTTGCGCTGAAGACCCTCCTGGAATATCAGATCTGCTTTCTTAAAACTTCCTCTAGCCTCAAGCACCTCTGCCCAAGTGATGTAGAGTAGTGCCAGTGTTGTTCCAATTTCCTGGCTATGTAGATAACTGTACAGATCCAAGGGCTCGTTACAACAATCTCCCTGAAACAACCAAAGTATTTCAGTAATCATGTTGGACTACAAAGGATTCCAAGCCGATGTCTGAGTTTTGATGGCTCCTGCAAGACCCCAACTGATTTCAGCACAAGTCTTACAGGAGCAGCTGTAAGGCCAGGACATGCAATTGTATCGTGGCACAGCACACAAGGTTAAAGAAAGGAATTCCAAAGCAGAAGGATAATAACAAGAAAAACCTCTGACTGCATGTATATATTTGTTAATATTATTACCAATCACTTCATTCTAGCCTACATATTCAAAGTCAGTAATTTCTTCAATTTCTTTTTTTATCTGAGATAATTCAGTGATTGAACTATGTCATATTAGTATTCCTCAGAATAGTTATTTTAGCTTTAGATCAAGTACAACACATTTCTTATCAGTTTCAGAACTGGTAAATCAGCTCAGAAAGCTAAACCTGGAGAAAAGCTGCTTTAAGACGATGAGAACAACAAAAAGTATAGCAATGGAGAGAGAGGGCAAGACCAGAACACACTCAGCTTGGTTTTGCTTAAACACGGGATGTGGATACAAACCAGAAGTTAAAATAACTGTTAAGACAGATAACACACCTAAAATGCATCTTTAAATCAATTCCTTTTCTCCTTAAATAAGTAATCAAGCTCTATTCATTCAAATTAGCTTTTCCAAAACAAAATTTATGAAGTCTGTAGCTGTCCAAACTGAATGACCCTAAAAAAAGGTCTGAAGATCCTATTGAAAATGAGAAGTGTAACTCAAGAGCAGGTAACATGTTTGCAGAGAAATACTTCTAATACTGCACTAGTTGTACATCATGTTCTTTGACTCTATCGTTACAAAAAATCAGCTTAAATGTGCAAATGACATGCCAAGTACCAAGAAAAAGAAACATCCAAGACATAGTCACAAAATACTCACAAACTTGAGCCAGAGATTAAGATAGCGGGGATCTTTGTAGTATCGCTGCTGTTCATTGAGTGCTTTCACCGCCCTTTCCAATAGTGCTGGGAGATTACTCTCCTTTCCACCCTGGGGGAAGGTTTGCTCTGTCCACTTGATGTACCTAGAGATGGAATAGGAAGTCAGTTCTGAATAAGATACAAAGCTTCTGTTTCTGTACAACATAAGGAGATTTAGAAAAAAATTAGGCATAATATTGAAACACAACATATGATTCAAGAAAACTGTTAGAGAATTTATATTCTAATGAGTTTTTCATTAAATTACAATATTTTTTCCTAAACTTTTACAGGGGTATCTGACCTTTCTATTCTTTCTTCTGAAGTAAAAGGAAAACTTACCGGTCCCAGACATCCAGTGGATCATCTCCAGAGTAAAATCGGATTTCCAATTCAAACTCCCTAAAAAACAAAACAAAACAAAAAAAAATTTATCCATTCAATACATGTGTATAACTGTAAAGACATTTTCTACTCTGTAAACTAAGACCTTGGCTCTCACTGATACCATTTTGTAGGTGTAAAAGAAAAAGGCTAGGTTCAATATATTTAGACTTGAGCTAAACGGAAAGCAATTTTCCATCCACCAATACTCCGATGTATTTTTAAAAAATACACACTTTTCTTAATGAATACATTTAAAAGCACAACCAAATCTCCCTGGTGTTTGCTGCTTAAATGCTCTATCACAAACCTAAAAATAGTAGACTATACTGTACAGCACCCACAGCAAGCAGTCCTAAATACCTGGAGTGTGATAGTAGCAGATGTCAGTTACTAAACTTCTGTTCTTTTATGCCCTTTTTAATGTATATGAGATTAGTACAGTTAAACAAGACATAGAACAAATGATGAGGAGGCAGGAAGATAAAAGGGAAAGGTGTCAAAATATCACTCACTGCTTTTTGAGTTGAACCGCAGTGTGGGTGGAAGTCTCCTGCTGAGCCAGTGCTTCCTGCAAGGTGGCCATGACACGTCCCTGCCGGAGGGGCTGCACATTCTCTTTGCTCAGCTCCCACTCATCGTTGCACTCCTGTGACATGACAGCCTCTCTTTTAAATTCTGTGTTAACAACAAAAGCAACAAAGAATTGATTCATTAGGTAGGATACTAACCCGAAACCTGACAGACCTGGCTTTCTTTACCTGATCCACCACACACTTTCTATGCAGCCATTTCGGTCCCCAACTTTTAGAGGGAATTGGGCATTTAATTCCCCTCCATGGGAAACACATGAAACAAGAGCTAAGCACTTCTTTACAACGAAGAATCTCAGGCAGGTGACGCCAGCAGGAAAGGCTACTAAGATTAAGCTGTTTCTCTCCCCACCTGCGTGCTCCCTTCCTTCCCCCGAGATTAACACCCTCTCTGAGGCTGGCGAGCGGCGAGCTCCAGCCACACCGTAAACTGAGTCAGGTCCCTCAGGCTCTTCACCTACAAGTAGTTGTAGCGGGCCGGTAGTACAGGCGAGTCGGTGATGCGACGGCCGGCGAGGACGAGGAGCGCGGCGGAGACCGTCCCTCACTGCGTGGAAGCGAGCAGACTCCCCGCCACCACACAGCGAGAAGCCGTTTGCTCCGCAGCTCCACAATGGCGGCTCGCCACCGGGACGTGCCCCCCACCTCTCTTCCCTCAGGCCGGGATACGGAGCCCCACACTCTCCCGCAGCGGCCGGAGGGAGGAAGAGGCTTCCCTCAGCCCACACCGCCCGCCACAGCCCCACACACCAAGCGCGGAGGTCCCACGTCCCTGACGAGCGCCCGAGCCCCGCGCCCCAACGGTAGCTCGGCCTCAGCCCCTTCAAAATTCAAACTCCAACCGCCGCCAGCCGCCTCCCCATTGGCCGCCCCCTCAGGGCGCGCTGCCGGGTTGGCTCCGCCCCGAGCCCGCCCTGCCGCACCGCTGCATCATGGGAAGTAGAGTTTCCCCTCAGGCGGCACGCGCCTCCGCCAGGGAGAAATAAATCGTTAATTTTGTATTTAATCTCATCTAAAAGGCAGTTTTCGCCACAGAGAACGCTCCTGCCTCTTCCTCTTCCTGCTCGTATGTGTTCCCATCGCTTCCCTTGCTCAGCTCTGGTGCTCGTCTGGCCTGACAGAGGCTCTGATGATTACCGAAATCTGCTGATCTCTCCAGGTTGTTTCTCTGACAGAAAAACGAGACAATTCTTCTATTTTCTCTGAGGGGACCACTCCTTTCGGCATGCAACTAGCCATTAGCTCGGCTTTGTTGTCAGAAAACATCTTTTCAGGTATGCCCGTCAAATACAATGCAGCGTTTGAGGTGCCCAAACTGGCTCCAAGTAACTTCTTTGGTCTGAACAAAAGGGGTGTATACAGAGGTACTAGCTCAGGCCCCAGAGGCAGTACTGCTGTGTTAATGTGGTGCTCAGCCCGTTTTATTGCCTTCTTCCTCTAGGATGGCGAGAGAATTAGCCCAACAAGCTGCAGTAATATTGCTGTGCTGCTTCCAGTGCCCGAGCACGGTCGTGCAGTGAAAGAACAATTTTTTCTGCTCTGCCCTTGGCATATCCAGAGTTAGCAACCTAATAAGATGGCTGAAGTGCTTTACAGCTCCCCACAATAGTTACAAGTTGTTCTTCAGCACTGCCCTGTGTTTCTGCAGGCTGACTGAAGTGAGTTAGGACTAGTTATTTACCTATCTTTAAGTGAATGTTGAGATCTAAATAAAGTCCGCTATCTTCAGGGTCTTAAATGTACAGATGTCTTGCTCCTTTCTGCATTACATATCTGCAGAAACTGAAATACGGGGAAGCTGAAAAAAGGAATTGCCTTAGACATGGACAGAAATTTCTTGTGAGTAATATAGATTAGCTGCCTGATATTATTGGAAAGGTGATCAATAAAAAAAAATTTCATAAAGCAAGTTGAATATTTCATAAGTAAAAGGTTATTTTTTTCTTCACAACTGACCTCAGTAACTCATTCTAGTCTTGAGTTATGGCTCAGATACAGAGCTATAGGTGCGTGCTGCAACATGTCCGACTAACAGAGATGAGAGCAATAACCCAAAGTTAGTAACAAATGCTTACATTTTGTGAAAATCCTGATTTTTTACAACAGCGATTGTCTTGGAGGACAGTCCTCCGAGTTTGAGTAGAATCAAAGTTGGGTTTTTTTCATCATATACACACACAAGGATCCCTTTTTGATGCACTTGCTGTCAGCTGTGCCAAGTGAAGCCCTGATATAATCCATGAGGTTATTCAGTTCTAAATGGGGACAGAATTTGGGATAGCAGAAATGAATTTTCAGATACTGGAAATTTTTTGTTTTGTTTCTGCCTCCTGAAGGTAAAATGTCTCTGTATTTTACTTGATTTTTTTAAATTCCCTGCTTGCGTCTGCTGATTTTGATTCAGCTTTACAGTTTTCCCTGGCAGCCAAGAAGGGACGTTGCTTCTTTTCTCTGTAAAGGCTGAGAATGAAAATGAAGTGGCCACTTCTTAGGTGTGTGTTACTCCAGAAGAGGGTGCTCAAAGCTCAGAAACATCGTGAGCATCATCTCCCTCGGCAGCTGTGTCCTCTCCGCAGTGCTTTAAGTCTCTCTTCAGCTTCCATCCGTAATCTCAAATCCGCATCTACCACCGTCACACTGAAACTGTTATTTTTCCCCCTGTAGATTTGTGGACAACAGATTTGTGGATTTTCCTACCCTGTCAAGCCAGGGTTGTGCTAACAGTGGACCAAATTCCTTAGAATCCTGCCCTGCGTGGTCGTGTGCCATAGATCAGAAAGTGCTACTCCAGGCTGTTGCAGGGAAAAGAAATCTGAGCAAAATTTCACATTTTACATTGCAATACGTTTTTTCAAAGATCTTAGAACTGGCATTACATCTCTGAGCCAGATTGCCACATTGCATGCAGTATGTTAGTATCTTTTAAGTCTTACACGCATTTAGAGAATCCAGATTCTTGAATTAATGCTCCTTCTCATAATGCAAGCTATGTGACAGTTTTTCACTCCTGCTTCTGTGCCTTTTAGCTAATATCAATGTGAGTTTGTGAGAAAATATTTTGAACCTATGGAGAAAAACTGCAGTAAGATGATTAGAAGTTGGAGTTCTTTTTTGGTTTAGTTTTTAACTCCAGCAAGTAAGCACTGAAGATTCCTAGTTCTCTGTAATTTGTTCCTTAGTGGTTTACATCTATCAGAGGTGCTGCCCTAGCTGACCTTTACATCGCTAAAACAGTCAGATAAAATAATCAGTAGGGAAAGGCAGTCATCAAAGCCCAAGTTAAAGACCAGAATTGGCTCTTTATAGATCTGCATAACAGATATTAAATATTCTAAGCTGGTACAGAAATAAAAATCAAAGCTTGATTGTGGATGGGGTGAAAGAGATTTCTTAAATCTACCTGTAGAGATAAATTTTCAAAAACATTTGAATGTTTTTGGAGTTTAAGGAGCTTTTAAAGGTACTTAGATAACTTGTTTGCTATCCAAAAACACTTTAGCTTAAGCACTTAAATGCTTTTCAGTCCTGCACAGAAAAGGGTCCATGTGGAAACCAGTGCATGAAACTTTATGCCTGATCCAGAAATGTCATAGTGCTCCTCATAATATTCGTATCTGAACCTATGATATTTACTTAAAAGCTAACTGAAATATTTTGTTACTTTGCTTTATCTAAAGTCTTCCAACTGATCCAAACAATTTTATAAAAACATTTGTTACTTAGTTTTTTTTCCTCATACAAATGTTTCTAAATGAACATGATTGTTGTACAGTAATGCAAAAAGTTAGTCAACCTTCCCAGCCTAAACAGACAAACAAATCCAACCAGATTTAGTGTAATCTCAGATGGACTTGAACATAAAAGATTTCATTTTCTTCTTGGTCCTTTCACATTTTACTTCATTTCCTTTCAAAAAACAAAGAGAGATTGAAAGGGGAAGAAGAGTCTTCCCCTTTAAAATCAGTCATTTTCTTTGTTGTATATTATTTCCATTTGAAAAAACCCATAAACAAGTCAGAAATAGCCATAACACATTAGAGGTAAGATAAAAATGAAAGGTTTTGTCTACCATTTTTCGGTCTGCTATTTTTTCATCCACTTCCAATTATTTTCTTAAACCACAAATACTGTCGGGGCAGGCTCAAGACAGGAGACAAGAACATCTGGAGGCTTTAACAGGCAATAGCTCAAAGAGACTGAGCTCTGCCTGCTGCCAAGTTTGATTAGCTCTCCTCACAAAAACAACAGCTACCACTGCCATAGACATAATATTTACAAAACTTCATCTCCTTTGAATGGATACAGCATAACCCTGAAAAATACCAAATACTGTGCCTGTATGTAATGATGTTAGAAACGGAAGACTGGTTTAACTGGACCTGTCCAATTTCTATGTTTGAAAGGTGAATCTTAAAGATATACTTAGAATTTATTGACATTTGATGTTCACATAACATTGATATTATGAGAATATTTTTCCACTAATGCAATTTATTTTTCCCAATAGAATTTCAAATTTATTTCCAATTTGTGGTTTAGACGCTTCCCTTTCATCTGGGTAGGGTTACTGCTGAGATGGCATCTTCAAGTGATGGAGGATGATTTGGGAGATTTCACATCTCTCAGAAATTATGATGGCGTAAACAGAAGACCTGTAGGGATCTCATCTTTGACCCACCTCCCAGGAGAGGTATTTCCTGGAGGAAACACACAGGAAATACCAGACTCCTCCTTAAATCAAATCTGAAATCTCACCCAAAAATAAGAGAATGAATGAAGCATGATGGAAGATGTTGCTAATTTTCTCTGCATGTCAGATTAGTACCACAGGATTTGAGCAATGCTAGACTGGGAAGGAAAAATGTGATCCCTCTTTGTAGATATCTCTGGTTCATGTGCCAGCATCCTGACTGTGGGGTGTGCCAGGCTGATATTCGTATCACGGAGATGATGGGCTCCATCAAAGGATGAGACCCTCTTCAAGGACAGCTCCCAAACTCACCATGGTACAAGGGGAAGGAAAGGTTTTCTTTTGCCTTCTTACCAGGAACATACACTTTATGATCCGTGAGGCCGTGATCTTTTGCAGCATACTTGGAAAGGTGAAATATGTGTCTCTGAACCCTCACAGTGTGCTGTGGCCCCCACATTCATGTTGCAGGCTCCATCCAGGCTGCTGGTGGCCAGGAAGGGGCAGGAGAGCTCACTGGGGCTGACATGTGGCTAGTCACATGCAGTGTTCTCTGTGACCTCCTACTCAGAGCTCTCCTGCTCACTGCTCTTGGTGTCCCTGCAGGGTGACAGACCCTGGCAGGGCCTCCATAAGAGGGAAGAAGACTCTTAATTCCCTGCGTGTACCCCAGCCAAACAGCTGGGACTCCCACAGTCTCCTGGAGGTATAGGACAACAGAAACCATGTGGCAGGGTGTGGGGATGGCTCTCAAACTGAGCGTGACACTGATGGCTCCCAGTGTACCTGCAGGGAAGAGGCTGCAGAATGAAATAGGGTCCTTGGACATCACTACAGCGGAGAGAACAAAAGAAAGAGGTGCCAAAACCTCTTTTGAGACCGAAGTTTGGAAACAGGATGTGGGGTCAGAGAAGTGGTGGTGAGGATCAGCACCAGAAGCGATGGCTCAAGAACATTTTCCTTTGGTCTCTCCTGCCCATCCAGGTGCAAGCAAAGGAAGACAGCCCCCAACCTCTCTGTGTCCCTCTCTCGGCTGTTATCCCAAGGGAGGAAAGGTGACTGAAACCTTCCTGCTGACAGGACACCCCAATTCACCACAGGGCTCTGAAGGAAGGGTCTAATTGGAAGAAGTACCTTCACTTTCTGCTTTCTCATTCAAGCTGTGAATAAAAGACAGACACATAGATGCCTTTGCTGTCCATGTGATGGCACTGTTTGAACACACATGTCCCCTTCTGAGTGCTGCGGTTTAACTTTTGTCTTAAGCACAAACTTCTGGGTATTTCCAGTACGAATTTTGCATGATGAAAGAACAAGAACATAAAAGCTTGTAGGGGGACAGACAGAGCCGCTGGGCCTGCAGAGGAACGAACTGCCAACAGCGAGCCCGGCAGGTGAGCGGCACAGGGACAGGGTTTCAATTGCACAGAGGGAAGCCAGAGCACCAACAGCCAACGAAGAGCAAACAGAGGGTGCCTGGATTCAAACAGTATGCCAACAGGAAAGGCCAAAAGCATGAGAAGCATACCAATTAGGGGAAGGTGGAGCACCAACAGATGACTACAGATTGCAGATCGCAGGAGCTCATAAATCAGTGTGCCTACACATGTGCCCAGAAGCCCAAACAATACAGCAGCAGAGGGAAGACAGACCAACAACAGTGTGCCAGCGGAGAGGAATAGATCACATATGGCATAGCAATGAGGGAGATGGAGCAGCTACACTGTGTCAGCCCACACAAACTGCCTTCTGGTGGAATCCATTCAGTTCAGTCACTGGTCACAGGTGTCAAGAAACAGTCTTTTGGACAAGCAGAAAAACATTTTTCCTTTCTCCAGGTATGTAGAAAGAAGAGTTAGAGAAGGATAGTCCGCAGAAAAACAGTCTTCAACTGTAAAAGTGAGAGGAAAGTTGTGTCTCAGGTAATCCCAAGACTAGAAAGATGCTGCAGGAAATGAGGAGGTATTTCTGCTCTAGCACACTTAGGGGGCAGCTGGTCTGGGGAGTTGTGTGTGCATATGTCCATGTCCCTTCATCACTGTGGTTGGTATCACCTTTGGCAGCAGCTGGTGGGGCCAAATTCACCATGTTGCTGTAGATACCAGACCAGCAGTACCTGACTGCATGTGTCCAGCTGTACCGGGACTAGTTGGAGCCTGTCCCCTGTCCCTTGCTTTCAGTAAACAGGTCTGGCTGTGTCAGCACTTCTCTCAGAAATGTTCTTCCTGGTTCATTAAAGACAGACAGGATCTGGGAATCAGCAGTTCTCCTTCCCAATGCCAGTCAGTCACTTTTCAGGTCATTATGCTTTAAAATAATTCAAAGCTCCTTATTAATGCACTGAGGCAAGAATGGCCAATTGCAACCCATGTAACATAACTGTGGATAACAATAGCTGGGTTCTGATAAGCACTGCCCCCTGCTGCAGAAAGCTGGGGCAGAGGGGCTGGTGAACATCAGATTGCTTTTATCTGCCCTTTGCTCCATCTCTTTAATCTCCTCTGCCCTTTCCAGTCTCTTCCCATACCCACACAGGTTAGAAAGCACAGTGCTGGGTGGGTTCCCTTTGCCCATCTGATGGGGAGCACTCACTGGTGCATTAATGCAGCATCTGCTTCTTAGCTCAGCTTTCTGCTTCGCTTCCACAGAGATGATCCCTTGTTCCATGTGAGCTGGGTTCTGGCAGCCACTGACCTGGGACACAATCCCCAATCAGCTGGGCACTTAGCACCACTGAACCCTTGTAGATGCTGGTTCTTGGTGCACAGCAAGCCAGTGGCACATTTTTGGACCTTTAGCCAGAGGTGAAAAAAAACCAAATGCCTGGAGGAGGTTAGAGTAAAAACATTCTAGCTTAACCCCCCAGCAGCAGTCCTCCTATGAGTAGCACCAGCATGGGGATAGGCTGGGCTCTACCCTCACTGGGGCAGTGGGCTAGCAATTAGCAACTACTGGTCCCATGGGAAATGTTTGCTAGAGATAACTGGAGGAACTATGCTTACCTAGCAAACACAGGGCGCACTCCCCACCTTCTGTTATCAGATAAACCATACCTGTAATTTCTGGGCAAATAGCTTTATTGCAGTAAGGAAGAAAGCTTTCCACATCTCAATCTCCACCTTCAGCAAAAGGGCAGCTCCTGAAGTCCACCCAGCAAGGGCAGCACTCCTCAGAGGACGGAGAGCAGAACAGAGCACTAGCAACACTGCGACAGGGAGACATACAGAAATAAAGCATGGACCAAGAGGATAAAAGCCTCCGTGGGAATCATTTGTGCTTTGATGTACGTGCAGATCCCAGCAACCATACTTTGGTTTTTCTCTTTCAAGGGTTTATCTGGAGTAATGACAGCAATGTGGAGATTGGCTTGTAGGGAGAAGGTAGGATTATTTATTGGTTTTGCTTCTCTACCATGAGACTTACCTTGTTGCAATCCTGTGCTGTTGTGCTAGGCTGAGAAAGTGAGATAAATATTAGTGACCTGTGATCCTTCTGCTACATCCCTGCCTTGGAAACTCCTGAGCTTTTTACTGGAAGTTAAAAGCTCAACAGCCCATGTCTACTCTGTAGCTAGCCCCAACATGAGAAAACAAGGAGCAACACCAATTTTGTGCCAATAGATCAGAAGATGCGAATGCACACAGCCACATTCTCAGACCGTGGAAATCTGCCCAGGTTTTTGTTGCCAGCTGGGGGGAGAGATTGGTTGATGGGAGGTGTAAATTTAGACCAGAGCATCAAAGACTTTACTCCCCGTGCTGCCTGGAAATGGTGTGCTCACTTTGCTGAACTGGAGCTGTATGGCAGGACCGTAACTGAACACAATATTGCTGAAAGATGAGGGACGATTGAGGGAGGAGGGGTCCAACATGCTATGGTGCTGTCACCCCATGAAGTCAATCCAGAGGTCAGCAGGCTTTCTAGATCAAGCCTGAACTCACAAGCAGAACACAGCAGAGCTGACTTGCTCTCAGTGAACCACCTCTGCTCTCAGGCTGCATCTCAGCTCTAAATGAAGCTTGAAAGATGGTATTTTACAGCAAAAGAGCCTGCTGGGCTCCTCATGAATGGAGAAGGGTGGTATGCAAGGGGATTGGCATCTGAGACAAGAGGAGCGGAAAAATGCGGTGGCACCTGGCACTTGGAGGCTCTGCTGACCTCCACCTTCACAGCAATGATAAAAGGGACACCTTGAGCCCTGCTGGACAAGGGAAATGATGGGAAACAATGTGCTGACCCCACATCCAGCAGCTCTGGAATGATACTTATTGCTGCCAAAAGCCCAGAGAGCTGGAAATACCCCTGGCAGTTTGCAGGCAGGTACTGGCAGGAGCTCTTCTTTTCCCTGACAGATAAGAGACAGACAGCTAAAGAAATACTGCACAATTAGTGGTTTTATGACACACAAAAAATGATGACAAAGTCCTTCAGTAAAGAACACATGATCAGTCCTTGCCTACTGGTGGCAGAGGAAACAGCAGCTCCTGAGCACGTAAACTCCTGGCTGCTGGCAGGACGAGGACCGTGGTGGCCCATGCCAGCTGCTTGTGCTGGGAGCACAGAGTGGCAACAGCAGAGAACAGAGCCAAGCCCTGGAGTGAGCTCCTGGCTACAGTCATATGAGCAACTGCAGGGTCAGGGTGACTTGCGCTGGCTTATGTCCTGCAGCTGGCACCAAACTGTAACACCCCAAAGGGAACAGGCAAGCAGTCAGTGCTGGCTTAGATACCCACCAACAGGAGATGAACACTGCGTTGTGTAACTGAATTGCTACCATGAGCTGGGCTAACTGCTTCAAAGTCAGTTCAGCTACATCTCTGCTGTACCTGCAGCCAGTTTGGGAAATGCGATGAAGGGGCCTGTGGGGAACAGGCAGAAAGGTGGAGAGATGAGACGTGTTCCCCTCGCCAAAATCCTAAGTGATATTTCAAGGTCTCCCTAAAAGGTTGAATTAGCTGTAATCTCTTCCAGCTTTAACCGCTGCATTCAGACAAGCAGGACAGGCAGCCTTGTCCTCCTGCATTCCAGTTTCCCCTCTGAGAAGAAAAATAGGTTTCATGTCAGCAGAGCAGCTGAGATTCCCCCATTTTGGGGAGAGAGTGCAGGTCTATTTCCATTATATGTCATAGTCATCTCCTGTCACTGCATCTGTGCGAGACATGTTGACTATCACTTCTGCAGCTGGGAGTGATGAGGGCTCTGAGGCAAAGGACACTCCCAGCCCTCTCTGGTGATCATCCTTGTCATAATCTTCCTTCTCCTCCTCCTCCTCCTCATTCTCATTCTTCTGCAGATCTTGGTCACTGTCATCATCGCCATCTGCTGCATTGTCCTCAATAACTTCAACCCTCTCTCCAGCATCTGGATCCACATCAGTCTTAAACCACACAGCTTTGTAGCCATCATCTGCCACGTGCCTGTCTGTCTTGAGGATAGACTTCACTTCTTTCTCATGCTCAGTCTCTTCTTTCTCTTCTTCCACTTCTTCCTCTTTCTCTCCCTGGTCAGAGATGATGGTGGAAGCTATAGAAGCCTGTGGGAGACTACCAATTTCTTCTGCATCAGAAGAGGGCAAGGAGAGTGCTGGCTGCTCTTGCACAGGTGTCATCCACTGGCCATTGCCATTTTCTGACGTCCCATGCTGTTTGGTGCTCACCTCTGGGTGTTCATCTTCCTTGTAAGATTGGTTCTGGTAACCTCCAGAGATTTCATTGGAGAACTACAGGAGGAGAGACACCTTATGATTGCCGTGAAAGGAAAAGAAACAGGGAGGGGAAAAAAGGGGTGGCTGAAGTGACTGAGCTACTGCTGAGGAGAGCTTCAGCTTGTTTTGCCGTTAGACCTAATTGAAGCCAGGGAAAGATATGGTTCCCCAGAACAACTATTTTTTAGTGACAAATTCTGAATTTTTTTTTCAGATAAGCATGGGCACATTTTCCAGGAGTGCTGAGCACCAGAAATGTATACTGATTTGTACCCATCCATTTGAGGTATTACTCTGGAGTGGGATTTACCTCACTCAGGGTGAAGGACTTATTATTCACCCGAGCTATGTGTTCTGGACTTCTGTTGTAGTCAGTAGAGTCTAGGCTCCTGACAGTCCCATCCTAAGGCAGAGACCAACATCTGGTCAGATGAATTACACTCTAAACTTCAAAGTAACCAGTTTGCCAGGGACTTGAGAGAGCCAAAAGTAAATAGCTCAGGTGCAGACAACTGTCTAAGCCCAGGCTTTAGGATAGGAGTGATTCATCACCTTCACACAAACGTGTAGTATTTGGACAGCCCATCCATACTTTAAAACCTTCTCAGATCCCACTTTCTAACTAAGAAATTCAGGTAAAAACATGGCATTTACTTACCTTTTTCTTTACCAGGTTTTTAACTGGTTTTCCATACTGTTTATATATCATCACTCCAAGAAAGACTAAAGCAATTAATAGCAGTGCTGCTAATGTACCACCTAAGATAGCCATATCCTGGGCAGTGTGTATCTTATCAGAGGAGGTTGTAGCTGCAAGAGAAACAAACCAGTGTTACAAAGCCTAAAAAGAGAAGCTAGCTTTTTTAACACAGCACTTCATCGTGGGAGAAGCTCCAACCAATTTTTGAAGGGCAAAGAAGTATCCTGTGCTGCAGAATGTGACAGTGATATGTCTAATATCACAGAAGGCCATTCGTTGGCGGTCCTAAAAGCAGAGGGGTTTTTTTAAGGTGACCACTCAGAATATTATAACTTCCAATAAGTCACGTGAAGTGGAAATAACATCCATTTACAGAACAATGACTTTTACCCCATGATTTATCAAAGCTAATATATATATGACTGTATTGGGCAAGTAGATGTTACCTGGAGGAAAGCTAGGTAGGTCTTTTACTTTCCCACTTCACCCATTTATACCAGAAAGCAAAAATGAGCTATGTTTGTACATATGTGTGTGAAAATGCAAAGCTTCCTTTAATCCAGAACATCACTTCTGATACTGATGAGCACATTAAAGTAAGAAATAAAAAAGCATAATAGGAAATAGGAAAAGCATTCAAAGGGCCCCAGGACAGGAAAGGCTCTCCTGCCCTTTTGCAGCTGTAGCAGTGTACACCAGCCTTCTCAGGAGCAGCTTATGCTTTCAGCCGCTGTTCAGTGTAAGCATATTTGTGTAGAGATCAACATTATACTGGAAAGACAGTAACTTCCTTGGGGTTAATCACCTTTGATTGTTGTTCTCAGTGGGGTTCTTTATATTTAAGTTTTCCAGCTTCATTTTGTAGTGTAAATGAATTTCTTTAAAGTTTAATCATTAATGAAACACAGTTTTGTTGTGCTGCTGACCTGTTTATGACAATGGACTTTGTATATTTCCTCTGCATTTGATTGCACTCTCAGTTTATCATTAATATGTTGGTGGGGGTTTAGGATGTCAGTGAATTTTTGATTCTTAATGATGTCTTCTAGGGAGCTACAGCCCACAGAGCTGGTGTGAAACTCTGCCACCCTTAACTCCTGTGCTGTGCAGCACACAGTGCCTCTGCGAAAGCTAGCTCAGCTTGATGGAATGACTCACCTTGAGATCTGTGTGAGCTGGCTCTGGCACCAGTGTCTTGGAGACCAGAGGCCAATGTATAGTTACCACTTCCCAGAAGGGGAGTATATTAAAAATGAGTCTAGTTTCTCCCTGGATATTGGAATGCTCAGTAAAGGACTCTCCAACCCATTGCACGCACATTCCTTAGCACCACCTCTTCAAGCTGAGGGTTAAATACCCTACAGATTGGCCAGGGAAATGGTAATCTCAGCTCTGCTTAGGCCTTCCCTGGGTGCTGCCTATAGTATAGAATAAAGCACAATTCCTCTCATAGATTCTGAGCCATTCAGGGTCATTTCAATCTACTTTTTTGCATAGTGACAGCATCATTATCTTCTGTGGTTTAAATTTTCTGTGCTGAAATTTTTGGCTAAAAAGGAGCAGTGATGTATCAAGGTGTCAGGGCAACCCTCCTTTGTCATGACAAGACATCCTGGCTTATTTCTGACCCACAAAACAGCATGAAGTAACCCCAGATTTAGTTTTGGAATAACAGGAAAAAACACTACAATACACAGCACTCAAAGTCTCAGGAGGCTGTTTGAGGCAGGTGGTGGCCATGTCATAAAGATGATGTTTGAACATTTTCTCTTGTAGCCACCATAGAACCTCCTGTAGGTATGGGGTTGGCCTCAACCCAGGTCCACAGACTTCAGTGGCTGACCTGTCATTTCCAGTTTGCCCACAGAAGTGGAAAAGACTCCCCAGTCATCTCCACAAAGCAGAAAACAAAGACACCCAGCCTACCTGCAGCAAGGATGACCTCCACCACGATTACAGTGCTTGCCTCCTGCAGGCTCACCATATCTTTTCCAACAGCCTATGTGAACATGCGAAAGAGATAGCTTAGGGACTTCCTGGATCTCCAGCTCACTCTTAAGGTATGCAATGGGCCCTTTGTGGACAAAGTACTTTGTCCGTATTCTCACCACATCCCCATGATAGCCCTGCATTGTAGCTGGACAGTCTGGTCACAGAGGAAAAAGAGCTCTCCCTGTCCTGGGCCAGAACCAGGTGCATCATTTGTATACAGCTTTGCAGCACAGTGCTGCACGTGGATAATGAGGTAGTGTGGGGCAGGCATTGGCACCTCTCTCTTGCCCTGCCCATGTAGCTAAACCAGTGCTACAGTCAAGCTGGTTCAGAGAGCTCCACAGGGCGTGGCGTTGTGCTAGGCAGGTCTTAGGGAGCCAGTTGCCACTGGCAGGCAGATGGATGAAGTGAGTATCTAGCTTCTTAGTCTAAAGTTATTAACAACTGCTTGCTTTGACCTGAGCAAAAAAAAGTACTGGATTTACCAAAGGATTCCCAAGTTTGGAGCTGTAGCCTTTAGAGCTGGGATGTATGCCAGCAATCATACCCTAACCATATCTACACATCCACCTCCTAGCCACTTGCTCACCCTCCTTTTTTTGTTAATCAGAGCGTGGGAGGGGGGCTCCTAAAATCTCCCTGGTTGACTTTTTACTTGTCTCCAATGATATTTTCCACAGGGTTGGAGAAACATTTTTACAGCTAGTACCAGATGTAGCCTGTATCCCACAGATTAAATTTGCTATTGCTTCATCTCCCTCCATCCCTGTACATTTATGATGCAAATGGTTGGGACAAGGTCTGTGTTACCTAATGAAATTCCACCCTTGGTACTTCTCTGGTAGAAACTACCCCTTCCCTCCATGACCCCGGCAAGATAATGAAGCTGCTTTACCTTGATGGTTACAGTTCCCGGTGACTGCAGCATCACATTTGTCAGGACGAGTCCATCTTTGGTTGCGATGAAATCGGTGCTGTCTTTTATGTAGTACTCAATGTTTGGGTTGACTTTCTGAAAAGCCAGAAGAGTGACTGATTAAACCACCCTGTCTGTGCTTTGCATGCATCTCCGTAATAATCCATTGGCAGGACTTGCCAAACACACCTGAAGTGTGAGCAGGTGTATAGCACAATAAATAAATCTGGACTGATGAGGTGAGAAAGGTTGAACTTGTGTGTTCATCCTGTTGCTCAGAATTCAAGAATGTATCCTAAAAGTGTTGCCTCCAAAAAAATCCAAAGTCTTACCCATCTTGTGTTGGTATCTTTAGCATTTGCCCAAGCAAAACACATCTATGCAAGAGACCTTGTAAATTTGATCAGTTCTGCCTTTAATACAGTGCCAGAGGGGGCTGTACATGGAGAATAACACTTGTGCTGAGGTCTGCACAATTTTTCCCTTATGTCTAGGGTGTTATTCCTCTAGTAGGTCCCCAGTCTTGTTATGGAAGCCTTGGTATCAATAAAATTAGCACGTTTGTCTTTATTTAATAGGGTGGGATGGGAATGGCTGGTCAGTAAATCTCTTCCCCATTCTCCCAGTACTTTGTTCAAGAATGGCTCTTTCAAAATGAGCCCTTACAGGGAGAAGGGGAACAATTTCCAGCCCAGGACTGCAGGCCCTGGCTAGTTTGCTGTCTTTGGACTGGCTCCTCTTCCCAGGCCAGTCCACATATAGCTCTCCTTGACCTGGCAGAGAGAGGACACCTAAGATCCCACCACCCCGAACTCTTCAAGGAAACACTTCACCCAGCCCTAATTCCAATCTGGACCTGTTCACAGTATTTGCTAACCCTGGGCTTTACTCAGCATACTGTTTTGCAGTGGATCAGCTCACCTACACAGATCTGGGTGGGACTGGCTTTTGGAAGAGAGGAGTCCAGCAGCTTCTCCACATGACATCACACCATAAGCAGTTCTGACCTATGTGGAATTTCCAGGGAAATATAATATGGAACACTAGAGGAAAATGTGTTTGCTTCTCCCTGCCTCCCCTTCGTCATGTTTTCTGATCCAGCTTTACGCCTGAAGCAGTGAGAAAGAATGCAGTGCATCTTCAGTTTCTTACGTTAGGGAAATCTTCATCCACCGCTGTTATCATCAGGGGGCTTGAAGGATCACCAGCTTGGAAGACAAAGCTTCTCGGGGCCAGACCAACAAATACTGTCCCGTTGTAGATTCTGCTCTCAAAGTAGGGTGGGTAGTTGCTCTTATTGACGACCTTAATCTCTACACTGACTACGGAGTATTTCTGTATGTTGTTGACCTGGGTGGCCTGGAGAGAGAGAGAGAGAGAGAGGCTAGCCTTTTCCTATTAGTGATGAAACATAGGATAGGCTTGATCTGAAGCCCATCACAGCCCATGGGGTTCTTTCTGTCACTCTCAGTGAGCTTTGAGACAGGCCTGTCACAGGTGGCCTTACGGTTTGGAGTCCATGTGGTTTATAATTTGCTTCTGCTGTTGGCCCTCCACACAGTCTTGGTGTAACCCCAGTCTAGATATGGCCCTCCATTAGGGCCACATCTGGACAAATTGTGATGCTCCAGTACAAAGCAGTGAGATTCCAGCACCAGCATGCAGAGTCTGCTCATCTTTGCAAGGGTTTGGGTCAGTTCAGTTGCTGCCCAAGAGTCCACATTGTCCTAGATATGTGTGCAGGGAGTGCTTTTCAACTCCCTCCTTTCCTCTTGATCTTTAGCCCAAAGACAACCTTGTCTCTAGGCTTGAGTTATGTTAACTACCATAACACAAGCTCCAGTCATGCCTAATGAAAGCCTTCCAGTTATGTTCCTCCATGCTTCCAACTCATCAGCATGTCCCCTTTTGGTTAACTTGCTTTGATGTTGCAACCCACGTGTAAGGGAAAATGCCTTGACTCCTGCAAGAGCTTTGAATGTAAGTAGGTATAAGACAGTGGTCAAGTACTAAGCCCTTCCAAAAGAAAGGGTGTAATGAGTTAGCTTTAATTAGTAACGCAACTGACTCCTGTCACATCAAGACTGCTGCTTCCTCGAAAGCCAGCTATGCTGGGTTGTTGTCTGCAATGTCATCAGACTTACCATGACTTGCAATAGGTATGAGTCTGGGGAAGTTGCTACTTTGTTCATAGTTAAATTCCCTGTGTCTGCATCCACTGAGAATACTTTGTCTGTATCCCCTAAAGAAAATGGAAATTCAATCATCAGATACCTTCATAAAGTGACCTGGAGCTCATTGACTCATTTTTTCACATCTTAGTGACAATACCCCCAGGGCTTAATGCTGTTTTCCTTGCCTGCCTGGCTGCTACAAGAGCTGGCAGCACTGACCAGGGATTCAGAGGGACTCAACAGACAAAAAGCATCGAGAAGATGTGTGTGAACCCACCTAGATGAGATAGGACAGCAAAGCTTTGCGTTTCCAGAGCCTAGGCCCAGACATAGCCAGCTTAAATTCTGCTAAATGCCTAGAGCCTCTGGTACTATTTGAGGACTGAAGGTCTCGAGTTCCCCTAACCTGAGCCCAAACCCTAACTGAACCCAAACTGCTCTTCAGGAGAGATAAGGGAAGGATTATTCCTATTTTAAAGGCAAGAAGCCAATCTACAAAGATTAGTTGGGTGGGGAGTTGTCTCAAATAGCTCTAGGCATCTAAAGGGAAGACATCTCTATGTGACCTTGTTACATATATTGTGAAGAGAAAATGGCATCTCAGTGCATGATTTATCTGACTTACTGTGAACATTGGGCTCAATGTGAGCTGCATTCTGCTCTGGAAATGCTTATTTCTGACTACAAAAGGAGCCTAAACACAGAAACCTTCTTGTATTGATGTAGGGGTAGAAATCAGCTTCCTATATCTCTAATCTGTCTTTTAATCACACAAACATCTGTGTTGGATTTATGTTAATATACAAGCAAAATTTTTAATTCTCTTCCTCACTTAGACACCGTGGGCTGTATTTAGACAAGGACTCCCCAGTCTGGGGTTCCCTACTGACTGCAGGGTAGGAAGGCCACACTACCTCCAAAATGCCAGTGGAATTTAAGGTTAATGTATTTATTATCAGAAGGATGTTCACAGATGTGGTGCCATGTGGCACAGGTAAAGGGAGATGAACAAGTGATCAGTTCACCTGACCAATATGATCTACCTTTGCCTTGATAGTTATTCAAAACCCCACTATTGTTAAAAAAAAAAAAAAAACAAAAAAAGAGGAAATCCTTTGAATGAAATAAATGGCCCAGTCAATGATTGGGCAATCAGTTGACTGTATTCAAGTAATCTTTCTAAAATCAAGACTAAAACAGAGCAGATTAGACAGTGGCAGTGTGCTGGGGAATAAAAATTATTCAATGATGTGGGAATTTTAAGTTCAGCTCAAAGACTGAAAGTGGTGTGACTGGTGTGACCAGACTGGCAAAATCAAGTCTAAAAGCTTAAAGATAAAACATGTCTCATTTCCCCAAAAACCAAAGTCCTTTTGAAACAGATTTCATTGAGATTGGCTTGTAGGACTCTTAATTCTCTTTTTCTTCCTCTCTGTACAGTCTGTTTCTTCTACTTAATCCATAATGTCCTGTGGATCTAGTTATGTTTCTGTGGCAGAAACAGAGGGGCAAATCCCCCTCAACTCTCAAGTGCCATGGGGGGCATCTCCTCTTGGCAGGTAATGTAGGGGACATGAGCAATGCAGTTTGTGGAAGGTGACAACCTCTACTCACCACCAACAATGCTGTACACAATTTTTTCATTTAAAGTGTAGTCAGGATCAATAGCATAGATAGGCCCCGGCTCTAAGATGAGTGGTTCTGTCTGCAATAACAAGACAAAGTATTACATTCCACACTACAGCACCAAATTAGCATTTGCAGCATTCTCCCACCCTCCCATTCCCATTTGCGGCGTTCTTCCATCCTCCCATCCATTCTTCCATTCTCCCATGGCTCTAGTGGTTTTGTCTGGGCAGAATGGCATTGATTGCTGGGAGATGGCTGTACCAGGGCAGAGGCGAGACAGCCCAGAGCAAAGGGGCTCCCAGCTCTCGCCTCTCCTGTGATGTGCTGCAGGAACAAGGACTAGCAGTGCTGCTTGGCAGGGCAGGCGTTGGGGAGGTGAACCTCCACTTCCCAGGATGGTGAAGGCTCCCTGTCATGCTGAATCATCTGCATTTATGACCAAAGATCAGCATGAGCTCATGGAAATCATTAGGCACTGTCTACTGAGAATAGCATCTGGATATTGTTTGAGAATAGCATCAAGGATACTGTTTGATCACACCTGCTTACCGACATCTCGGAGATATTGACCCTCCCAGTATAGGGGCTGCTGATGCAAATGCTATTGTCCATGTTAATGAAGGTACAGGGTAGGAACCAGGGTGATTTGGTGTCAGCTTGTTCAATAAATATGTTTATTGTTGCTGTAGCTGTGTTGGTGGTCTCGGTGCTGTCCACAGGCCTGTCCTGTACCCAAAGGCAAAGCATACTCGTGAGATGCAAGTTTTATTGCCAAAAGAAGAACCCAACTGCAAAAGCCAGTGGCCCAGGGTCTTTTAGCTGTTGTAACTCCATTCTGTCTAAGGCTTAGCCTACCTAAAGCAATGAATTATCTCATTCTGCTGCCAAAGGTGTACTGAATGCAAGTCTGGCACTGCGTAGTTATGGAGGGTGGAAGACTGCTCCAAACTCACCTCCCTCAGTATCCACCCTCCCTCCTGCCATCCCAGAGATTCCCATTCAGACTTACCCTTCAGTTGAGAGACTGGGGCAAACAAGGCATTTTTTTTCTTCTTAAAGAACTTACCCTTGCATACAAGAGCAGCGTTGTCAATTTAAATTTCTCATAGTCCAATGCTTTTTGTAAATAAATTTCTGGGTTGTTAACTCCTTTTATGGCAAAATAACCATCTGTGCCCTGGCAGGGGGAAAAGGAAAAACCCTATTAGCAGACTCAGTTACAGAGATGTTCAAAGTACTGCTCATTGCTGTGTTTGTCAAGCCAATCAGACCTTTAATCCCAGGGACCTGGGAGGTGGGGGAGCGGGTGGGGGGACAGTGTCAGAGTGCCAGATCTGTTTAATCTTTGGTATTGCACACTGGAGATAGCTGGCTTGTCAGAAAGGTTTGTTGATGTCCCTGTGAGTTTTCTTCTCCAAGATCCCCTGTTTTGCCTGGCTACCTGCCCAGCAGGTACTGGACGGAATCTTATTTCCTCCACTGAACAGGTTGCCACCAGTCCTTGATTTTGGGACCATGACAGCCAAGCACTCTCACATCCATGCACAAAACAGGTCAAAGGTGGCTCAGCCTCTGGGAGCTAGCAAGATCACTTGCCTTAGCCTAGCACAACTGAACTTTGGAAGCAACTGTAAAGCCAAATTGAAATAAGATATGTTGCATTTTCTCTATAACCTTCTGCACTTGCTTGGGTTCTCCTTTAATCTTATGTCTTGACTAGAATTCCTCTGAATTTTTAAATCCCTCTGGATTTACACCAATGTGATGGCAAAGTCTGGTCCCTGAAATTCAAAAACATGTGGTTTCTGCTCACAACCCTTAAAATCCATGGGGTTATGGAGCTAATGGAGGCAGAATGTCAGACACTGCCTGCTCACTCCACAATGCTTTTTTAAAATGTAAATATACGTTAGATATAAGGAAGAAATTGTGTGGTGAGGCCCTGGCACAGGTTGCCCAGAGTAGCTGTGGCTGCCCCCTCCCTGGAAGGGTTCAAGGCCAGGTAGGACGGGGCTTTGGGCAACCTGGGCTAGTGGAAGGTGTCCCTGCCCCTGGCAGGGGGTTGGGACTAGATGGTCTTTAAGGTCCTTTCCAGCCCAAATCATCCTATGATTTTGTTCTTCTCTTGAATTTACTTTTTTTTTTGTAAGTTTCTAGCAGGCCCTTGTACTCTAGGCTGGCATCAATTTAACAGTGTATACAATTCATTTCCCATGAAATGAAGCAAACTCCTTACGAGCAAATAAACTAAGGCATTAAACTGAGACCTGGGGAAAGTAGAGTCTGCCTTTGGCTCTGCCACAGACTTTTTGTGCGGTCTTGGGCAGCTCATGTTATCTTCGCTCTGCATGGACACTGTTGTCAAACAGGAAAGTAGCTCCTTCTTCCCTATCCAACTCAGCACAGTTCTGAACTTTGTGAGGTACAAAGGTCTCTGCTGAGGTGTTTACAGACCATCCCAACAAGACTACCCTGGATCATATGGCTCAGAATATCCTAGATGAGAGTTTAATCTATACAGTGTAATACAAGTGTGAGCAGTAAAAGAATTCGATACCTGCAGTATTAATTGCTCTGTTCTGCTAACCAAACTGACACTTGGTTTTTACAAAATATGTACCTCTTGCAGAAGCTGTCAGGGAACTAAATGCAATACAGTGACCTTAGCCTCAGAGTTAGGGCTTTTCTGAATTAAACACGAAGACTTCTCCAGAGCCATCATTTTCCCCCAAAGAACAAAGATGCTCACCGGCACTATTGTTGCGAGTTCATAAAAGATGGTATCCAGGTCAGCATCACTAACACTTAAAACTTCACGGGCCACAATGGTTGTGTTCACTTTTGTATCCTGAAACAAAATTGCTGTGGTTATTCTCTGTGAAATGGGCTGAAGACTTCTCCCTGCTAACCCTTCCTTAGTCCCACAGCACTGGGTGACCCAGTGCCCTCTTCACTTTGTAAAATGCTTACCTCAGGAATAACCTCAGTGAGATTCATTTGCTTAAACATTGGGCTGTTATCGTTCATGTTGAGAATGGTCACAAGAATTTGCAACGAATCGCTCTGAGGAAAGGGCAAAGTGAGAGAATCAAAGACAAAAATAAGACTGTTAGGGGCTGATCCTGATTTGCAGTGACCAGAGGGGATGGTGTAAGGAGCACAGCTGGATGCGGGCTGGATGGGGCTGGGGTTTGTGAGTTTGTTCCTACCCCCTCCCCATTCACAGAGCCTTAGGCACTCTCTGACTGTGAGAGGAGCGTGTATGTCCGCAAAGAAAAGGACATCTCCTCATCCCAGTCTGCGGCCTAGGAAGAGCAGAGGGAAGCGTGTGCTGCCGTGCAGTGCCTTGTGACAGGGCTGAGCGTTTGGAAGAGCACTCACCTGCCCAACAGCGTTCTGACAAATCAGGTACACCAGCAGCAAGGTGTCTTTCTGCATGCAAAAACAAACCCAGACATTGTAGAAACAAGCCAAAACATACTAACTCTTTTGAAAGTAAATGAGACAAATATACACATTGTTGAATCAGAAATGCTGCTGGGCTTTATCTTGTTTTCAGGCATATCTAACTTTTCCTTTCTTTCCTTTACAGCCATACATCAGTGCTGGGATCTTGTTTATGATGGAGTCAAAGCAGACCACTCTTCCAGCTTCTCTCCCTATGATTCCTGTAACATGTCAGCAGAGCTAATTGGCCATTTTCTCAAACTCCAGGTGAATTCAAAGAGATTTCTTTTTAAATTGAATGAAGCAGAAATGTACCATGCAGCAAGTACAGTGTCGCCTGCAGGGTGTTAACTCTGTCTGCTGTTCTTCACTCAAATAAATGTGGGGGTTTACATTAGGGGAAAGGCAGCTTAAAGATGCTTGTGGCTGTGTACAGAGCACTCCAGGAAGGTAAAATAATTTAGCAGCAACCTAACTGAACACACTGACCTTTTACACTGCCTTTATGCTTCACACAAGATCGCCTCACTGCTGAGGGCTCTATTTTCTACAGGCAAACAGGGATCATTTTACATGAGTCCTGGAGAGCTCTGAACACTACAGTTGTCACATTTTTGGTTTTAAAACTTCCCCTTGCTTTAATTGATACAGACTCACTGAAGGAAGGTGACAGCAGGCATACCATGCATCCCCCTCCTCCCTATACCCTGCTTGCAGAAGGGCTGACCTCCCAAGCAGTGAACTCAAACCCAGCTGAAATAGGTTTATTTTTCAAAGTTATTTCCTAGATCCTTTAGGAACAGGTTATGAATCCCTGGAAGTCCAAGAGCCGAGATTGAAACTCATTGCATCCCAACATTATCCATCTCATCCTTACAGCCTGCCAGCTAAAGGCTCACCTCATAGTCCACACTTCGGCTCAGCTGCAGCTCAGACCCCCATATAGTGAAAAAACTGACATCGGGGGAAGTAGGATCGATCATTACAGTGAAGTTTGGTTCCATGTGGATAGTAGTCACCACGTAGCCAGGAGGGTTATTCTCATAAACACTTGGTTCATTATTATTGACAGAACATCCTGGAAAAGCATACAAATGAGACACAAAATTGCCCAGGGATTCACACTGTGACAGAGTTGAGTGAGACATGAGACCCCTCTAGTTACCACTGGGGAGAAGGTTGTTGAACAAACCTATCTCAGAGTAAGAGTAAACATCTCCCACCTATAATGGCAAAACCTGCTGCTGTGGCGGTTATTCCTCCATGATCATGGACCTCCTGCAAGAGCTTACCTTGTTGCTGTGCTGAAACCTGTGTCACGAACGGCAACAGAAAGAGCACAGCAGTGAGAAGCCAGCGAGAAACAGCCATGGTGAGCTGCCAGTTGTTGAAAAAAATCCCTGTTTCTGATTAAACTGATTCTCTTCTCTCCCAGTTTCTCCCAGTGCTGTATTCTGCGTTCACTGCTTCATGAAGGCAAAAACATTGCCTGGCTAGAGTGAATTGCTGCAGTTCAACCTTTGCCTCTTTGACTCATTGGATGACTTATTGAAAGATGTAAATATCTTTCAGTCATAGAACATGATGACACGTAACTTCCTGTTCCTACTTTGTTCCTGGGTCTCTCCTAAGGTCTCTATAGCAACAAAGATATATTTGAAGCATTTCCGAATTCAGAGCCAAGCCACCCAAGATGAGCATGAAGGAGGACAAGGGCTGATGCTTGGGAAGCTGTCTGTATACTCCAGCCTCTCCCAGTGGGGAGGGAGTGAGCGAATTTATGTTTCTGATGTGCCAGAGATGGGGTCTGTCTTGGTCAGGTCATTTCCTGGAAAAAGTCATAATGATGCTACTATACCCCTTATAGCTAATTTATTTCAGCCAGGGTTTTTCTGCATGGTCCACGTTCCCTTTTACAACAGGTTTTGCTCGATAGCCCATGACTTACAGTTTCTCTCTTCTTGTTGCAGTCTGTCATGTTGTTCCTGAAAAACAGATTTTATTTTTTTAAAAAAAAGTTTAAAAGCCAGCTCTCAAATGCCTTATCTTTATTTCTGGAAAAGGCAAAGGTTTCAGTGGCGACAAAGCCATCTTGGCTGCTCTTCTGTTTGGATGGTAGAGGAAGGAGCTAGGCCCTGTGTAAGCCCTTGGGTTGAGATAATCAGTTATGGTTCCAAGACAATCTTGTTACTCCCACCACACTACAGTACTGTCACAAGGTGAGCAGAGTGGATCCAGAAGCAGTGATGGGGCTCCGCTGCAGCCCAGTGATTGCCCAGCAACTTTGTAGAGACAACACACATCTCCTTCTACCAGTGGTTCTTTGGAGTGCTGCTCCCCAGAATCTCCATCCAGGCTCCAATGATTTACACCTCAGCAGCTTACTGAAGCCTCAATAGCATGTTATTCCACTGTCTTGTCCTGTCTTTTTCTGAGTAAATTTTTCAGAGCCAAATATCACATGGCAAGGCGTTTGGCCCCTTGTGTAAAGAAAGACCATTGTTTTCAACTTGCCCATTGTGTAGGAGGAGAAGAGGGACAGCTGTTCTCACTGCTCCTTTTAAAATCCCAGTTGATTTCAGAAAGTTCTCAGGTGCTGCATTTCAGCCAGATGGCCATTAGTGACTTAACAAGATACAGACTGTCAACACTCCTTCCAAAAGTTCTCCAACAGGTCACTTTCCTAGCAGAGATTTCCTATAGACCAAAATAAACAACTGCTAAGGTCCATGAGAGCAGCATTTCAGCATCACGGTTAGGGAATGGTTGCTTAGATGAACATTTGAGAGCAATGAGCTTCTTTGCAGATGTCAGGTACATCGCAAATGGTGAAAACTGATGGTGCAGAATGGACTGAGCAGTTCTGCAGTAAGCACACATGATTGCAGCTGAAGATGCCTTATTTTAGGGCTGCTCTTCAAAGTCTTTTGGTTTTACAGGAAAGGTGGTGTTGCTGTTTGTCCTGGTTTCAGCTGAGGTAGAGCTAATTTTTCTTCTTAGTCGCTAGAGTAGTGCTGTTCAGTATGAGATGAATGTTGATAATACACTGATGTTTTCAGTTGTTGCTAAGAAACATACTGAAGCCAAAACACAGCACTATTTAGCTCTATCCCAGCCGAAACCAGGACACTGTTCTATCAGAGGAGGGAATCTGCCAGGCAGCGTGGTGCAGGGGTGACGTGTAAACCTCATTAAATGGGAGCAAATTCCTCCTAGTGGAGCTTTATCTTTAGTGGCTATGAGAAAGCTGGGCCAGTAACTACAGGGGCACAATGGAGCGGAAACAATATTTACAGTGTGTATCTATGTTGTGCAGCTCTCAGTATATTTCTTTGCAATCACATCTAGCACCTGGCTGAGTTTCTGCTAACGGGAGACCCCGATGCTGCCCTCTTTGTACAGCTGGGCTGTGGGCAGGGCCGGGTCCCAGCCACCAAGATATGGCCGGGGGCTGCAACCAGTGCCAAGATGCCTCATGGCGGGGGGGGGGGGGGGGGGGGGGGGGGGGGGGGGGGGGGGGGGGAAGCCTGGTAGCATTCCCTCGGGTGGGGCGAAGCCTGGCAAAATCCCTCTCGCCCCCCCGCTCGAATTCCTAATTCCAACACCTAGTAATGGTACCGCCCTTATTACTGTTTCCCAAAGAGGAGCCGAAGCACAGGCGTAGCTAACAAATCTTTATTAGACTTCAGAAGCAGGCAGCCAGATGCTAACATGAAGTGGAAGTGATGTGCTTCATTTAGGCTCCATCTACTGACAACAATTCACACTGACATGTGTTTCACTCTATAATCTAAGAGGTTTTACTGGATTTTGGCTGCTTTCCAGAATTTTTATTTGCTGATCTCAAGAGTTTTTCCTAAGCAAATTCAGTAGATTCCCTGTTTATTTTCAAGGCTATATACATGCAAAACTGTCTCCTTGGCTGTTTCTTTCCTTTCACCTTCAGTCGAAACTGTCTGTGTCTTCCTTCATGTCTGCAACCAGCTGCTTAGAGATGGGACAAACATACCGGCTGGTAATTGCAGCAGCTTCCCTGGCATCACTGTCCGAGTGGCTGTTGGAAGGGAAAAAATGAGTGATAGTTTGTTATTGCTGGGGGCACGGACTGCCAGAAGTGTGACAAGGTCACCTCGTAAAATTCAAAGGTGACTCCAGGGAGCAGATGTATGATGGAGGGACCCACATCATGGCTGCCTGCAGCCAGGCACCCCACAAAGGCACAGACGAGCCTCTTGGTGTTACCATCCCAGTTTAATCTATGTGGACAAGAGGTACTAAGGGGACAAGAGGTACTAAGGGACAGTTATTCCCCCTAATTTTAGTGATTTAACAATGAGATGTCTAATGGGAAGTGGTTGGTCACTAGGAAGAGACAATGTCCAGATGCTGGGACAGCCCATCCTGAAATGTCTGTTTGAATCACTAATTGAATCAAGACAGGGTAGCAAAGGCTTTCTGTTTTAACTGTTAGGTTTCCGAATGGGATGAACAATTGTTTCAGTCCAGGATGACAACTCTGTGATTAGAAAAAAATATTATTTCATTTCCCTGGGTTTTAGTATTTTTAATAACTGGCTTTTATATGCCACTTCTTAGCTGTAAATCTCAATGCCAGCTGTGCTTTAGGTAAGGCAAAACTGAATGCCAGGCGGGTTTGGCATGTAGAAATAGAGATAACCCTGAACACAGGCATGGAAATCAGTTGAGATTGCACACAGCTGCACTCCACCTTGCCGTTAGACTGAAGCATTCACTTTTCTAGCTCTGCAAACCACCCCTGGGGGTGTGGCTGCTGACAAGGTGACAGGAGGTACAAAACTGTGGGATGGAGGGCTGCAATTCAGCAATGACAGTCCCCCAGACAGTGCCTCGCAAGCTGATGGGGAATGAGGCAGAAGTGATTTTAAAATACGGACAATTTTAAAAATCTTCCACCCTTCCCATTTTTGAGGTTATTTTTGAGGATATCAGCTGAGCCCTTCTGATCTGCTGCATTACGTCAGATTTCTGCACTTGGGGCAAAAACTGGGCATTTACAAGTTACTAAAAGTCTTCTTTCGGCTTCAAAACTTTGGTGACCAGGGCCATAGAGATGAGAAATCTGTCCCAGCTACCTGGTGTTTAGAAAGCTCTGGTACAACCACATAAAGCAAAGTTCCTCATGGCTGTTTTCTTCCTCTCTCCCCTGCACATCTGCATTGGCTGGGCCTGGAGAGCTGGTTTAGATAGAGAAAATTAATAATTATTTTAAAAAAAATAAAACAAACCCACAAACCAACAAACAGTGTAACCACCACAGCTGTAAAGCAGCGCTGCTCTCTGGAAGGCGGGTTCACCCCTCCAGGGATCTGCTGCATGGTCCATGCTCTGTTAACCTGCTGACTGTCACCATAGCTGTGCAGGAAGAAAAAGAAGTATCCTCTTCAAATCAGGCTCAGATGCTTTCTGGCTGGCAAAGGGACAGGTTTTAATATGCACTTGCACTCTGCCTCATTACCCAGTACCGACATGTCCTTCCATCCATGGATGTGTACCTTTTTCCAGCATTTGGAAATTAAAAATCTACTACCTCTGCCAGGATTTTGTTAGTGGTGCATGCCCCAGAAAATATCAAAGCACCCTGAACAGATGGGAAGGAATCAATGTGCTATGTCTCTGCCATCAAGAAAGGACTGAGCTTGAAGAAAAATCTCTCCAGGCAATGTTGTCCCTTGATAACATACCAGCGGCAAGGGCAGCAGCAGTTGTGAGTTGTATCACGGTGCACCACCTATAACTGATGATGTGCTCGTACATGTGGCTTCAGTGGCCCCATATTTCAGCTGGATGCAAGACCCCATATTGGCCATAGATATGATTATGTCTAAAGCCTGCCCAGTTTGGCAGTCAGAGCCCTGGGTGGGGACTGTGAAACCCAGAGGTCTTCCTCATTCTGTTACAGAGCCCGTTTATCTGCTGTTTCTCGGGTGCTTTATTTGAAGTAGGTAAATCACCTACAACTTTCCCCAAAAGGCTAAATCAAAATGCAAACAAAAAATCCTAGGCTGTGATCTGATATAAAGTTTCGTGTCCTATGGATTAAGATTGATATGCATATGCAATAGATAATGTTTTATGCTTAGAAATGGCCTCAGTGAGGAGGTTTGTGTCCCGCTTTGCCGGCTGTGACAGGCAAGACAGGCTGGTGGGTATCTCTGCTATTGCACAGCAGCTCCAGGCGCAGCCTGGCAGGAGGAGTCCCAGTCCCAGTCCCAGCCCCAGCCTGCCTGCCCTTTTCTCGAGTTTTCCAAACCACTGGCCATGCCACCCCCCTTTCCCTGGAGCAGAGACCTGCCTCCCTGCAGCCTGCATGGCCCAAGCTGCCTTCCCATTCCCCAGGAAGCAGAGCTCTTACCTGCGCTTGCGGCCCATGAGATTTTGAATGAATTTCTGAACCTGAGCATTTCCTCTCATCTTGCTGTATTCACTGGTAAACAGTCCATCTGAGTGCCTCTGGGACCTGTGTCAGGGAAAATACAGTACAACAGCTGCTCCTTCCAGCTGTGGGACTTATCACAAGACACAGAAATTTCTCTCCCCCCCCCCCCCCCCCCAGGAGCCCTGTATCACTCCCCTTCTCCTCTTCTGTCTCCTTTCATCTTGGGCATCTTCTGGATGAGGCCAGTGCTCAGCCTGGCTCTGGAGCTGGAAACAGCTCAGCCCCATGGGCATCCCCTTATTACTGGGCTCTCACCTCCCACTGGAGACTTCCATGCACCAGGAGGGTGGTTTTGGCTGGTCCTTACCTCTCCTTGAGGCCCACCAGGTGTTTGACTAGCTGCTGCACATAGGCGTTGCCATTCATCTTGCTGAGCTCACTGTGGAAGAGCCCATCAGCATGTCTCTCAGTCCTGGGAAGCAGAAGAGAAAAGGCATGGTTTTAAGACCAGAGAAGAACAGGCATTTAAAACTGCTCCCTCAAGGAAAGAGGGTCCCAAACAAAGATGGGCAAGAATTTGTGCCAATTTGGCAAAGTTTCACAAAAAAAGGGAAAATCTTATAGGAGTTTAAAAGAAATATCTTTGTTAACCATCACAGAGGAAAACTTCCTCACTAGGCTATTAGAAACTTCCACCTCTATCAGCCTGTATAAGGACCTAGCAGGAAAACAGACTCAAGAGTGGTTTTTTTACTGTAGTTTGATCTGTTTGGGGTCCTGATTTTTCTCCTGGATTAAGTAAAATCAGTGTTTCCATTCTTAAGTGAGAAAAAATGTTTACAACATTTGCACTCATTTAGCTAAATCAATTTAGGGAAGAAAAAATTCCAACAGCCAAGCAGATGCAAGTTCTGGAAGAAAGATAGATAAAAGGCTGACTTTATAGCTAGCAGGCTCTTCGAACAAAAAGCCACAGTGAAAAAGGAAGCAGAGGCACAAGAAATGCTTACCTCTCCCGGGATGGCAGAGATGCTGAGAAGTGTGATAGGACAATCATGGGAATAATTAGCTGCCACAGACCAGTCATCAGGGAAACCATGTTCTCTCCTGAATTAAAGCACAAGGTTTTATAAGCAGCAGAACAAATGACCTTGGTCCTTGTCTGGTACAGTTCACATGCCACACAGAAGACATGGCTGTATAAATAACACCACTATAACTAAAGTAGGCAGGAATTCCTGCCAGCAAAGATAGTATTTCTTTAAAATGTACAAGATGAACAATTCAAATCATATTGCCGGTTAGTTGGAAGTTGTTTGTAGTTGTTATCCCGCCACCACACAGTCCTGGAACACGGCTCAGAGGTTGGCTGTGTGAGATGACGTCTGTGCTGGAGTTTGCTGTGAGTCAGTGTAATATGCCTTGAATACACAGGGAGGTATCATGTGAGTTAATCCATCAGCTGCACAACACCATGGAATAAACCCCATTCTACGATAAGTGTCTGAGAGCTGAGCCTTCAGGGAGAAGATTTAAAGTGCCCATGAAAACATCCGTCCCAGACAGCTACTAGTATATCTAGAGGATGCCCAGGAGAAAGCTGTTCAGGTTTTTTCAGACAAAAAAAAATGGCATGTACCAAATAAAAGTTCATTTACACACACGGAAAGGGAAGGGCTCTTGTGTGGGATGATAAGTGCCTATCCTCTAATCTTTCAAGAAGGAAAAAAAGAAATAACACATTTTCAGTAGCAGCAGAACCCTGTATTTTGTCTTCTTACAGAAATAAAACCAAAAGAAAAGCATATTTTGTTTATCACAAGCCATTGGATGTTTTTCCCTTTTGTTTCCAGGCTCTTTTTGCAGCCCTGTGCCTCCAGAGATGTGTATGTGCCTTTATAAGAGCGTACTCACATTTCCCAAAGGATTACACAGAAGGCACATCTGTAATTTATAATATACCTCCTTCCTCCTGCAAAGAAGCAAACCTGGCTTTCTTAGTCACTGTCCTGGAAACTCTCCAACAGTACTTGCTAACCCAATATCAAAGTCCTCCCACTTTGGTTTTACTTTAGTCTGATACTAGACAGTACAAAGAGAATTAAAGGGCTGTCAGAGTTTCCTGAACACTTTCTAGCTGCCCTTCTGGGCCTGTTTATTACTCTAGAGATACAGCAGGATGAGAAGAGGCAAGAGGAGGAAGGACAAGGGGGGGACTTGTACAGAAATTTATTCACTGTAAGCCACAGCACAAATATTTAATGGGGGTTTCAGAGCAGACAGGTGTGAGATTTTGCATGATTAAGGAGCCATAAGCTTCATCTCACACACACTTCTGATGCTTTAGTGTTGTGTTTGCCTGCCAGATTTGGCTTTGAGGGGGATGGAATAGGTAAAACAAGAAGGATGTTTCAAAGATCAGTTTCTTTTTGGAGCCCAAACAAAACAGACCCCACAGTACCGCTTCCCAGCCGAAGGATGTGGAAGAGCTGAAAACAGCCACCAAACCCAGAGCACACCACCTTTCAGGGAAGGGAAACCTGGATCCTGAGTCTGTCCTTTCCTCTGTACAATACCTGCCATGCAACGCCTTGACCCCCAGCCAGGATCTCACCACAGCATTTCGGCCTTTCTTGTGCCAACCCTGGGCTGACATTTGTCTTGGAGCACCACATTTAAGAGCCCATTTTAAACCCCATCCCTAGTTCCAGAGTTTCCCCTCTCTTCATAACATTTCTAACTGCTAATCCAGTGGATTGACTTGTCTTTTCCCTTTCTGGACATAATTTTGTCTTCCCTGTGCAGATCATATTTGCTTGCTGAAGTAGCTAGGATCAGTAATGGCTGTTGGGGAACTTCCCCTGTGTATCAATGATGTGTTGCATTGGTTTTTTTAATCAGTCAGACCCCAGGGAGGAGGTAGATCTTCAGTGTGGTCACAGTAGAGCTGTTTAACCTTCTTAAGATACTTCCGGGCTTTTTATTGCCCTCCCCAGTGATGCTGGCTTTCAAGAAATGCAAACTCCATAGCTAACTTGGACCTTTAGCTGAACAAGTGTGCACCCAGCCAGCGCAGGACCTGGGAGCATCTCTGACCTTTCCAGCAGACAAGTCTGACTGCTGAAATGTCAGATTGCACCCCAAGACCTTGCTGAATCAAGGCTCCCACCACCCTGGAGGAGCAGGACCTCTAAGAGAGCTTCCCAAAAGGCTGGTACACAGCCGGTTTGTGCACCTTCTTGCTCCTGCCCATTGTTGTGCTCTACCTAAAACTATAGACCACGTATTTCTGGAAGCCATCCGGTCTAGCTGCTGTTTGGGCTCTGTTCTTTCCTCTGGTTGATGCAGAGGAGGAAAACCCCACATATTACCAGCATTGCTGTTCAGGAGGTGGATGGCCTCATGGCAATGGCTCAGCAAAGTGTCACAGAGGCCTAAAATCCACCACCCAAAAGCTGAAAGAGAGGAGAAGGCAGCCTGTCCAGCCTGACCGTGTCAGCACAGCGTACTCACCTAACCGTGGTCACTCCAGGCTCTCAGCTGTCTCACGGCTACGATGCGCCACTGGCCCACTCCTCTCCATGGCCCCCTATAAATCTGCAGCCCTTATCAGAAGCAATTATTTGGGTAAACATATGAATATGAGTAATCATGATTAACAGCAAATAATGCATCCAGGCTGCAATGTCCTTTTAATTACTCTCTAAACTCAATCAGGTCATCTGCAGCAGTTCGATGGACTGTATTTCTGCTGATGGGTAATAATTCCTGCTTCTGTCTGTAATGACAGTAATTTGTTGGGCAAACATCCCTGTACCAATTGAGTCATTATGATTGTCATCATTATCTCTCCTCCTGGCTTTAATTACCTCTTGATAGAAGCTTAATCTTCTGTTCTTCTTTTTTAATCCTGGCTTGGGTTTTGTTTGCAATTGCCAGGAACTGTCAGTGAGTGTATGTGTGTACCTGCAATTTGGCTAAACAATGTGTCACTTTTTTAGGGCAAACATTGGGTGAGGGCTGACTTCAGCACAAGGGGACGATACCTTTCAAGCTGTGGTTTCACAGTCGTGTGGTTTCACAGCCAGGAAAGGTCTGCTGAGAACAGATTGTATCACAGCTTCAGAGAATGAAGCATACTTATACATGCATAGAAAACATCCTGAATATATTCCCTGCCTTTTCTGGGGTTTGAAGCTGGTTGCTCTCAAATACTGCTGCTAAAGGTGACATGTAAATGGAGGGAGAAAATAGGATTACGCCCTTTCTCTGCTTCTTTATGTTGTATAAAGTAGCTTGGAAGGATTAATCGTTATAAATAAATCATCTTCCAACTGGAGAAATAGGAGCTATATTACACTTTTTCTTGTCTACAAAAAAAATCCCCAAAAAACAGAGGGTGTCTCCATGACTAGAGTGCCGAGAGGGACCTGATTTTCCCCATCATCTTTCCTTTGGAAGAATAACCCCGGCACTGATGAGCAACAGCCTCAGCATGACTGCTTGTGACCGCAGGCTGCAGCTGGACCCCTGCAAAAGGGAGGGGAAGAAACAGCAGGGACATTCCAGGTCCCATTCCAGGACTGAGGACCACCTGAACAGGGGAGCGCATTTCCTCCTTTGAGACAGTGCCGGTCAGTCCTGCACACGTGCAGGCATTTCCCAACCATTTCCCTCTCCTTTGTGTAACAACTGCTCTCTTCATCTGGCACTCCTCCTGCAGTGCTCCCACCATCTCTCTGATACAGCTCGCTGTAGTGTCACGGCCTCTTTCAATGCATTTCATCACTAGACAACCAGGTGCCGATGGGGTGTGAGTCGCATCCTTCTCCCATGGCAGCTGAAAGCTCTTCTGGGCACCCAGCCCTGCTTTGGGAGCCCCCAGTGACATTAGTGACATCTGAAATTCTTGTCTTTTTGTTCTTTGCATTTAAATCTTCATATTCTCTGGATTCATATTTTATGTCTGCATTGGTGGTGACCAGCTTCAGCTTGGGCTAGTGGTGTTGCCAAACATCTACACTGAGAAAGACCATGTAAGAACAAGTCAAGGAGGGGAAAAAGTTTCTTTTAAAAGGGCTAAACAACATATAGGGAGCTAAAAATGACTAATGTGATTTTCCGTCCTTTGCCGGTAACCTCAATGGATCTGAAATGCCCCCAAGCTCTGGGGGAAACTCCGTTTGCCATGAGAAACTAAACGGGTCTAGGTAAGAGGCACACGGAAGAGCTTGCGCTGGAGAAGTGGCCCCATGATGGCAGCAAAGAGTGAGTAACACGAGAGTAAAAGCTTCTGGGGATTGAAAGAACATGAGCTAAGTAACCTGATTTATCTACTTTGCAACAAAAAGCAGGGTTTGCCTTGCAGCAACAGTGGCAGAGTGAAAAGGCGATGGGGTGGGAAAGTGTGGCTGTGTCCAGCGCTGCTGCCACATAATGCAGGTGACAACCACGGGCTTGAGCCTAAATGCAGCTGATGAGGAAATTCAGGACCATGCAAGGAAACTCAAAAGCTTTTTGCAAGATGAAACTTATACCTGAATAAACTGGAGCCCAAATCAAATCCCCAGTCCTGAAACAACATCTGATTCTCCTTTAACCAGAATTAACATTAAACTCCCATCAGGAGACATTATGGAAATGGGAGTGATAAACAAAACTGCTTAGCAATATCAGCTGAATGGAGCTTTGTGAATTTGCACTTTTTCCATTCTCCATTTGTGTGAGCATTCAAAGTGGGAGTGGAGATTCCCCCTGCTGCAGCCAGCAGGCACAAAGCGTGATTAAATCATCCATTAATCACTGTAATCTAACCCATCTATGCAGCATTGCAGAGAAAAGCTCCCAGTCATTGACTAAGAATGGCAAAGGAAAAGGAAATTACTGCCCTCACCTGATCCCTGCTCCTTGCACAGCCCTCATACCCAAAGCTGCAAGAAGTCAGGGCCGAACTGATCCTTGCCACCAGCTGCCAGTGAGTGATGTGCCTGTTCCTGGGACGTAACACAGCGGTTACAGGACATACAGCAAAGTGGTGACACTAAGGAGCGCCGAGGCCGTGTGCCAATACTCCTTGAAGGGGCAGGGAGAGACGCCCCAGAGCAGGAGGGAGAAGGGATCTGTGAGCCTTGGCGCCATCCCTGAGCAGGACATGAGCTGTCCTGAGGCTGTTGCCAGGTGTAAAGCCACCGGGATCTTTGTGCAGTCACTTGTGCTTAGGCTTGACACCGCCTGACATGTGCAGCATGGAGAGACCTGTGGTGAGCTGCATTAAGTAAATCCAGTTGCCACAGGTGCAAGGGCTATTCACAGCAGCCCCACTATTGGCTGGGGACACCCTCGTGCGTGGCAGTGAGCAGAGGTTACAAAACAGAAGCGCCATCCCCACTTCCATACCAAGGCTCTGCATCAAAGGGTACGTAATGGCATCATCCCAAGGGCATCAAAGCTGAGAGTGGCACAGAGGAAGGTCTCTTTTCTCCTCTTTACAGTGGGAGGGAGGGGTCACCAAACCTGCAGTGTGAAACACAGCATCTTATAACTATGTTAAATGTATTAGCCCCAAATTTGGCAATATCTAAGGAGACCACCTGAGCCTGGCCTTTTTCTGTGTTGGAGGAAAAGACACAAGAAACTGCATTTTGAAAAAGAGAGGGTTTCATCGTACAGCTAGGTATCCTGAGCCCACACCACAAGAAGGATGCAGGCAGACTCTCAAAAATCAGCACGCAGAGCTCTGGGAGGTCATTCTGAGTTCTGAAGGGGAGAAATTCCTATTCACACTTCAAAGGAATTGATACAGGAGATTAGAAAAGACTTTCTGGCTGGAGGAGCAGTGTGGATGCATTCAGACTCCACCTCCAGAGAGCTTTAAGAACAGGCTGGATAAATGCTGTTACAGTGTCACGTGGACATTGTTGCTCCTGCCTTGGCCCAGGAAAGCCCAGCCAGCCTTTGGGGTTGGTGTTTATCCAGGGCAATCCTTACAAGGTAGCATCCCTTGCCAGCTTGTCCACAGTCCAGACCCCAGCTGTGTTGCTGCAGCCACTCAGGATCTGCTGGGGCTGCTCTTCTTCATGGAGGCCTTGGCTGGCCAAAACACACATCCCAGAATGTTCCTACAGCCTCTGCACTGCTCTCATTGGGGTCCATGGCTTTGAGATGACTAAGTGCACAAGGGTCGAGACAGGCTGAGAAGGTTGGGGAGGGACCATCTTACCCACCACACACATCCAGCAATGGTGTCGCAAGTCCCGATGGAGCTGTTTGGTGCAGCTGACCTTCGAGGAGCCCCAGCACAGGCCATGACCCCATCCAACGGCAGCACCGAGTGACGGCATGGGAGTTTATTGAGGTCAGATGGTACTAGGAACTGCATGGCTAAATCCTCCCTACGTAAAAATAAAATACCCTTTAATCAGCTTACAGGTTGTTCAGGAACTTCTACCTCCCCCATTTTTTTTTTTCTTTCTTAATATGTATGTGTGTGAGTCCATGTGTGTAGTGCAGATTTTCTCGTGTACCTCTGCAGGTGAGCATTCCCCAAGCCGAGGAGCTGACTGTGACGCTGCTGTCTACTGAGAGCAGATTGGAGTAATTTTTTTGGACCACTCTCAGGTCTGTAAGAGAAAGGACCCTAATTAGAATAAGGGGATTGGAGGAATTAGTCTTCTAAATGCTCCTTTCTTGCCCAGCGTGGTTTCAGGAGTGGTTTTAATCTTTACCACCTGATTTTGTAAGTTTGGCTGCAAAAGGGAAGAGTGGGATGGGAGGAAGGCGTGAGCAGGGGCAGCTGTAGGCGGGCTTGGGAGAGGAAGGGAGAAGGAGAACCACAGTCCCTTATGGTCTTGGGGCCTCAGAAAAACACCTACCCCACTCCCAAACCCCAAGGTGGACTCAGCTATTATTCCCAAACCCTGGACAGGGTAGGGAGCAATCCTTGTCTTGGAATAAACCCAGTGTCACAGAAGCACGTCAGCCCCTCATGGTCCCTTTTGGAGGTCTGTGCCTAAAGCAATGCACAAAACAGAGGGAAAAGCCATGTTTACTCTGTTTTTCTGGCTTCCCAGTGCCTCTGTGTGTGCAAATGAGCTGTATCCCTCTCTATAAGGCTCAGTCTGTGAGCAGGGAGTACACACCTCCCCATGCCCAGTATGACAAGATATCTGGGTTTCATTCAAGTCCCAGACTCAGTGTGGGAGAGCCCTGTCCTTGAGGCTACACACCCCTCCATGGCAACATGGGATTCAGCAAGGGACAAATTACTCTAAGCAAACAATGCGTCCAGATCCAGGATGTGCGTGGCTGTGTCTCTATCCGCCTGTATAGTGCTCGGCTCCTAAGCTGTTCTTGGGTTTGCTTAGATTGCCTGTGTCTCCCCTCTGCTGTGTTTGGCCGGGCAGCAGAGTCCAACCAGGCAGGTGGGAGAAGTGTTGTGCTTCGCTGCAACATATGGCACCTTTCTGGATTTGCACTAGTTTAAAAAGAAAGTTAAGTTGCAGGGGCAAAAAGCATAAAATGTCACATTCCTGAAAGTGTGCCCACTTGCTCTGAAGTCTGGAGGGAAGATGCTAGATGTGCTAGTTATCTTCATGGTTGGCAGCACAACCCAGGGGCAAGGACAGCACAACCTTTGTGTCAGGAGCTCTGGGCTGTGCTAGAGCAGACCTCAGTCATTTCGATCCAAGTTGTGTCTTCTTCCAGCCAAATCCTTGGGTGAAATCTGCAGTAAAACCCAGCTCTTTTGAAAGAAGAGATTAGGACAAATATTAGGCATTTGGCTCACACTGGAAAAACAAAACAAACCAAAACAAAAAGCTTAAAACATTTTGCTAGGAATTGGGAAGAGAAAGGGGAAGAGTACCCCAGTCGTGCATGAGTGGTACCGTGGGTGCTGGCAGAGTGCCTTGGCTCTCCAATGCATGGGATGAGAGAGGTGCTTTGGAAGCAAGCCCGAACATTCCTTATCGCCTGGCTCTGGAGCAGGGCTGGGTGCTAAGCCAGAGGATCCCCTAAGGGTGTGAGTCCGCCTCCCTAGAGATGCTCTGCCTGGGGATGCTGGGACTGAGCCAGGCTCGTCCTGCAGACGCTCACACCTGCGGCGAGCAGGAGGCAGCCTTCAATTTGGAAGGGCTGCTACGAGGCACATCCCTCCTGCGAGCAAATCTTCCTCCCTGCTTGGTAATGAACATGGTAGAGAGAAACAAGGATTGGTTTTACCATGGCTGGCACTGTGATCCAGAAAAGCAAAAGCCAGGCTCAGGGCACAGTCTAGTTTTCAGAGGAAGAGGGGGAGCTCTGTTTTCCCAAACTGTGTGTGTATCCTGGCTGTCTCTCTGTCACCAAAGAGCTTTTTGAAGACCTGCAGAGCCAAGCTGCCACCCCCATCAATCTCTTGCTATTTTTTTAACACCCTATGGGCCTTCTTCCAAACCTCCTCTGAGAACTGCCAAAGTGGGTGCACTCTGCCTGTCCTCAGGTAGTCTCCACAGTGCAGGATGCATGGATGGGACAACACATACCACTGCAGAGACATAACGGGACAGGACTGGGTGGCTTCCTCCCCAGAATGGCTCTGGTCACCCCTGCCCTCCTGGCCCGGCATTGCTCCGGGCCCAGCTGGAAGCTGTCTTGTACCTCGGCACAGAGGAGCTCCCAGTGCCGTCTCGTCTCTCCACAGCAGAGTTGTGCGCTACTGCTCCCTATGTGTCTGGCCTTATCACAGCTCTAATTGGCATCAGCATCCTTAATCTCAGCCTCCAGCTGTTTGCTGTGTCTGGGGAAGAGGAGAAAGCACTTCAGGGAATTAATTTTAATTATAAGGACAACGCGCTGCGTGTCCTGGCTGGCAGGCAGGCTTGGCCAGCTGTTCCAGGTGTGCAGTGCCAGCAGTGAGCACAGCAGCTCCTGACAGCTGCTTGGGCTTCGTTTCGCCTGCATTTGGACTTTGCAAAGGACATCTTTTCCAGGGGAACAAGAACAGGCTTTGTGAAGAGGAAGGTGGAAGGAGATGCCCTCGTAGGTGCTTGCTGCTCCCAGGCATGCCTCTCCCTGCCTGTGTTGCCTTGCGCTTCTCCTCCTCCTCCCCAGGAGGTTTTTCATAACAAGTGGCTCTAATGAGCTCACTGAGGTTTTAAAAGCGGTAGGAGCTCTTGAAGTATATTAATTTGATCTGCCCTATGACACAAAGGCTTGTATTTCACCAGGTTACCCCTGTGTGAGATAATTATGTGGCTTAGTCTGAAACTAGGCATCCACAAAAACATCCAGTTTTGACTCTCAGCTAACAGAGACAGAAAATCCAGCTGTTTTCTTTGTAGTTTCATCCCCACAGCTAATCACCATTAAAAATGCATGAGTTTTTACATCTTACATGGATTTATCATATCTTGTCAGAATGTTAAATGTCAAAAGATCTATTCAGTGTCTACATAAATCCCTGCAGCTTCTTGGAGGGGAATTCCAAGAGTCCTGACTCCGAGAGAGCCTGGAAAGCCAAGACAGCCACGCCACGTCGTCCGTCTCTTGCAAAGGTTAACCTGAAAGGCAGGATGCTGTCTCTGTCTCTTTTCTGGGAAATGCATTACAGGCAGATTGTAAAGCAGGACGACTTTGCTGCAGATGATACTTTCACAGAGAACTGCTCAGCTAAATATGTCAAATAAAAGGAACAGGATTGGCCTTAAAAGCTCTTTATTTTCCTCCCTTTGTTCTGAAGCTGAAGATAGTCCCAGAAATCTGTTGCCCAGCTATCAGGGTACTATTCAACAGTTGAGTTTAGGCACATCTGTGATGAAACTTTGGCAGGTAATTTTGTTCTCCTTTTCTATTTAAAAATTCAGTGCCTCAAGTGTGAAAAACTACTGTGATAAAAGTTCCATGTCTTTTGGGAGACTCTGACAGATGCCTCACTTTGTGACCTTCCTCATCCTTCAAACTGGCTCGCAATCAAATCCTCCATTAACTCATCCTGGGAGAGTCTCTGGGGGGGTCCTCCTGGCTCCTTGGCTGGCTGTTGAGGACCAGCTCCACCGCAGCCTCTTTCTGCTTGCTGCAGACTAACCACATCGCTCATTTTCCCGAGTTTCTTTTAAAAACACACTCCAAAACACAGGGAAAAGGCAGCTCTCCCACTGTTTAGTTGGTTTGCATAAGAAATGGGTGCTTTCCTTGCGCTGCCATGAGCGAGTCTCTGGCAGCTGAGCTTGTAGGTGGCTGGAGGGCAGCAACGGTGACATTGCTGTCGCTAGCAAAGTCTTTGCATGCCACAGGCTGGGGTCGCAGATGCGTGGCACAGAAGGAAAGGCAGATGTCCTAGGAGGTACTGGGTACCAGAGTCTCATTTCCCTGTAGTTGACAAGCACCCATATGGGTTTGTATAGAGGCTCCATCCCAGGTGTATGGACAGACGTTTCTTTGGTGGAGTGGGTGGGGGACCAGTCTGCTGGTTTATAAGGGGGAAACCGAGGAACGATTTTATGTTAGGCTGGGGTGTCCGTGCTGGCAGTAGGTGCTGCTGTTCATACCTTGTGTCCTTCATAGCACCTACTTAGGACAGAATAAGACATCTTTTTCTGACAAAAAGAGCAGCGGTGGGTGGCTCTGACAGCCTCTGAACTCACCCACCCTGAGCCAGCAGGCTGTCATAGAGTGACGGGGGAACCAGGACACTGCAAGATGTGCATCCAAGCAAAAAAAGGGTTGTTCAAAACCACTGACCACATCAGACAGTCTCCAAAGGTGCTCTTAAGCATTCCCTGTCCATCACTTTGACATAAAACTCTTCCTGCTTTCCACGAGGGTGACCAATGACTCTGTCCTTTATCATCTTATTTTTCTTGCAGTGACATGAGATGACTTCTTTGGATATGTTGATGTATTAGACCTTCCTTCTCCTCTGCTAGGAGCACAGTTCCTCTTATCCAAGAGGGATTGTTTCTAATGCCTATACCTGCCAACGGAAAAAAAGGGTGCTTTTCTGCTAGCCTTTGCTCTCCAGGATTCACTGCTCCCCTGGAGGCACTGTCACACAGCAAAGCCAAATCAGCGGGCCCAGGCTAGTTGGCCAGCTAGGAGCTGGCCTCGCAGGGTGTGGTTTACAGCCATTGTATCTGCCAAGGGATGCACTACAGGCAGAGTGGCAGCAGGCAGACACAGGGGGACTGGCAACAGTGAGCAAGGATTACTGTAGCCTGTGAGCCCGCAGTGGAACAGCTGTCCTAATTAGTGCTTTGCATGGCTGCTCTTTTTTGGAAGTCAAAAGCCTTATTTCACATTAGTTTAATCCACACCAGGATTAAAGTAGTTTAGGATTAAGGCACTGTTAGTCTCAAATAAGGGCTTCCACACTGAGAGTTAAGAGTCATTCTGCACTAACCCACAGGGAAAATCAAGATAATGAATATAAATTAACTGTTAAAGTGGATTAGATAAATGGCAGTAATCCCTGTGGGAAGGCAGAAGGCTGCAGTCACAATTCGATCCTGCTCTCTTTGCTGCTCAGGTAGTTTAAACATAAATAAATTAAGGGTGTTCTGTCCACACAGGGTTTCAGTGCAGTTTCATTAATGCACTTCAGGACCTCCTTTGGCTAATTTGAGTTGATTTCTTGGAGTAAAAGGGCTCTAGTAAAGGTGGTTCCACTGTACCTTCTCCTCACTGAGTGAAGGCTGTGACAGCAGCCACTGTGCCAGCAGTTAGGTTTTAGAGACCAACCATCAGACCAGAAAACTGTGACCAGGTGATAGAAACCACTGAGCAAACTCACACCGTCGTGACATATGGGTTTAAAAAACACTGGTGGGGTAGTTTCGTCCCAGTTTACTGCACTGGATAACATATATTTCCTTACCTGAACTTCACAGCAGGTGAGGGTATTGCCAAATGAGCTCTTCTTAACATGGCAGATGTGCAGCTGTGCTTGTGCCCACCTAAGTCCAGCACAAACTGTTCCTGAAGGAATGCAGAAATACAGGCAGAGTCAAAAGCATGTGAGTACCCACAAGTGAAACCAGGTGTGAGCTTGGTCTTTGCATGCTGATTTAAATGTGTGTCAAAGCTGGGTCAGCTGGAGGAGGGTTATGGTTAGACAAATCCATGGGTATTGGGATCGATGTGAGGATGGCAAACCGACACGGGGGATGGGAGAGAGGGGTAACACAACTCAGTAGCTACTAAAGGGATGGCATTCTTGCTGGCTTTAGAAAAGACTTGGAAGCCACACCTCTGGAGACAGTGTTTGGCAAGTCAGATTGCCAGCAAGGTAATTTTCTCCTACTCGTGCATGAAATTGTGGAGCCCAAGGCAGCTGAGTAAAACAAACTGTGTGGATCAACTGCTGTTAACCCACTCCAGGGAAAGGATGGTACCTAGATCTGACTACATCCCCATGGCTGAAAACAGGGCTCTGGCTTTTCCATGCTGCACGAGCTGAGGGTTAATGATGTCCTTTTTCAAGAAAGAGTAAGGGAATTAGGGGAAGCAAGCGTGGGGGGTTGGAGAGAGGATTTCTTCCACAAGTCTCTTAATAGATGAGATGAGACTCTGATAGCTGGACCCTATCAACAGCTCTGAGAAGCTTCTCGCCTTATAAAAAGCTGCCAATAAAGTAGTTCTCCCCCTCCATGTAGTTAGTGTAAATGACCCTTTCCTGCTAGGATGTCTCTTCCCACTGTCTCCCACCCACACCAGGCTGATCTGAATGGCTAGCTGGCCCTTAACATCGGATCTGAGGTTTGGTAGCACAGCTGGAAAGATGCCCACTGAGTCTGGACCAGCTCCCACATCTCCCAGACCATCTGGGCTAGAAATGGGCAGGGGGGTGGGGGGGTGTCACAGCTCCCCTGTACTTCCCCAGCCTCAGGCTCCATCTCTGGCAGACGGTGCCAAGCTCCTGTCCATCTGTGCGGGGTGAATGCAGTGCCCATGGCAGGGGGGGCAGGGGGTACATACCCAGGGGTCAGACAGGGCACTGTGGTTCCCCACACCAGTCACCCCAGTCGTTAATCAATAAAAAAGGCACAGTAAGTGTTGTCAGGGCCAAGCACACGCAGTGTCTGCCTTGCTGCTTGTAGCATTGCAGCGGGGAAGTGCTTGTCCCAGGGAATGAGACACGCTACCCCAAACCCTACTGCTAGGAATCATAATTGATGTCTCTTATTTTAGTTTGCATAATTATGACAAATATTGTGAAAAGTGACTGAGTGTGGGTAGCAGAGGGAAGGCTGCCTGAGACTGCAGGTGCTCAGGTACCTCACAAACAGCATTAGCCCAGTGGAGAATTTTTTTCTCTCTCATTTTGAACAGTAAGACATCCTAACCCCCATGTTCAGCATGTGACCTGCTATACCACCTTTGCTCCCACACCTCCTGCCTATCCAGTTGCTTCCTCAATCCTGCATTTGTGAAGTTGATTATTGCCACCCAAGCACAGGAGAGATGCAAAATTCCTTTTGACTTACATCCTGCATTTGGCAGACAGTCTCTCCAATTTATCAAGGCCATTTTGAATTCTTTCTCTGTGCTCCAAGATGCTCACAGCCTCTCCTGTCTTGGTAGTACCTTCAAATTTAATTAGTGGGCTCTCTGGTTTGACCTCACTCAGGTCAATTATTACCAGATTCTGCGCAGATCTTGGAATACAATTTTTCAGTTACTCACCCAACCTGTAATAATTTCCCCTACTCTTTCCTCTTGCATTGCTTAAGAGAATGCCGTGTGAGACTGCAGCTAGAGGTAAAGTTGAGAGCGTGATATTTACTATTTCTCCCGGTATCTCCAAGTGCTCCTAGGTCTAGCACGGAAACAAAAAAGTTCTGTTACTTTCTAGGGATTGAAGCAACTCTGATTGCTCTTTAGTGCCATGATTTTTCATCTCTCTCCATTTAAAATAGGCAGTGTTTGTATTTTCTGGACTTCTGGAGACTTTACAGTCCTTCAGATGCTCTCAGAGATCAGATGCTAAGGGCACTGATTTCTCTAATCATTGTTCCCATCACTGCTTTGATTTTCCTGGGGAAAATACCTTCAGGTCAGGCTGACTTAAAACAACCTTCTACTCTATAGACACTTGCTTACCGGTTGGATTTTTTCCCTCTTTGTGAGGGTCCAGCCAAGACCTGAGAGTCCTTTGATCTACCACCACATTTGCAATACAGTGCTTGTGGGGCCAGTGCCTCTGCTACTACCGAGTCATGTACACGTGGTCAAGCTCATGACAAGAAAGACATTCTGTCCAACGTACAGAAATCTCACTGTAGGAGACCCAGTCATTGGTTTTTATCTTCCTACTACGGCACTTTTATAAGAGGAGTCACTCAATGGCCCAACATGTGCCACGCAAAAAAGTCAAGCAAATCATAAGCCCAAATAAAAGAACAAAACATAAAACCAAAGAAAAAACCTCCCAACCAACCCTAAAACATGTTTGGTTTTATCGTCATTTTTAGCTTTAAAGGAAATGTTGTATTGTTTCTTTGTCACTCACAGAGGGACTGCCGCTGCTTTGCGGCAGGAAGCACAGAGTAGGAACTACCAACCGATTGCTGCTGTACCTGGAGGAGGGTGGCTAATCAAAGAAGAAATCTGAGCTGTGTCAGTGCAGAGTTGTTCTTTTCCTCCTGCTCAAGAGGCAACGTGAAGCCTAATCCTGAGAGCAGGAGACTCCTCCACTGGAGGAGGAGGCTGGGGTAAATTAGGCAGTGAAGGGCACGGCATTAATCCCGGCTTTGCTGTTGTTGTTGTTGGGTAAAGCCCAGGACTGAGACCACTCGCCTCGCCACGGGAAGACAAGCAGGGGTTGGTCCCACGAAGAGCATCCCCCGGGGAGGGGGCTTCTCCAGGGCCGGACAAGCCGCCACGACGGGCCGGGGGCGGGTGGGGGGTCCCCCGCGGCGGCAGCTCCCCCGGGGGACCGGGACACCGGCAGCCTCCCCCCCCCGCCGCCCCCTAAGCCGCTTGGTGACCCAGTTGGAGCCGCGGGGGCCGGAGCCGGGTGGGGCTGTCTGACGGCAGCTCCTCCTCCTCCTCCTGCTCCTCCTCCCCGCTCCGCGGAAAGTTTGGGGCCGGCCGGCCCGCCGCCGGAGCCTCGCACGGCTGGCGGCGGTGGGAACGGAGCCTCGCCGGGCCGAGCCGAGCCGAGCCGAGTTTAGCTAAGCCGGGTCGAGGGAGCTCCCATGCGCCGGGCTGCCGGGGCAGCGCCGCGGCGCCATGGGGAACGGCAGCACCGGGGCCGCTCCCTGCAACGGCACCGCGCTGCTGCTGCCGCCGGTGGGCGGCCACAACATCGCCGCCCTGGTGCTGGGCATCGTCCTCATCCTGTTCATCGTGGGCGGCAACGGGCTGGTTTGCCTCAGCGTCTGCACGGAACGGGCGCTGAAGACCACCACCAACTACTTCATCGTCAGCCTGGCCGTCGCCGACCTGCTGCTCGCCCTCCTCGTCCTCCCCCTCTACGTCTACTCCGAGGTGAGGGCGGGGGGAGCGGGCACCGGTGCGACTGGGGGCTTGCGGATGTTGTGCCCGGGGTGGGATCGGCAGGAGACCGGCTATCGGGGGTTAAAGCCCCTCGCTCCGGTGTGGCGGTGCCGCTGCTCAGCCCCTGCCTCGCAGCTCCGACCCCCCGCCCCGCTGCGGGGCTGCTTGTGCCGCTTCCAACCGCCGCGGCTTTTCCCGCTTAGTCTCCCGTGGAGGAGAGAGGACAGCGAGTGGTGGCAGCGGCAGCCGGTTTGGGGCAAGTTCCTGGGTTCCCCCGTCGTCCTGCCGGGCGACTGCCGAGCCCCGAATGCACCGGCTGGAGTTGGCCCGGGGTGTCTGCCCGGGCCCGGGGCAGCAGCTCCGGGCAGCCCTTGCATCACTTCCCAGGTTGCCATCAGCAAATGGTTAGGAAGGGATAGAGAGCTCCTGTGCTGTGCTGTCTGGTGTAAGGTGAGCAGGTTTTGGTGACAAGGCAGATCTTTAGCCAGGAAACAGGTTTCCATGTCGAGTTGAGTAGGGGCAGCTGTCTTTTTAGGGAGCTCGGTGGGATTTGTCACCCTGATTCAAGGTGGCTCCGGTCGCCCGTCCTGACAGGTTCTCTGGTTGGCACAGGCCCGACCCTCTGTGTGATGGTGGTCGCGGAGAGCCACCTCGGGGGGCTTCAGGTCAGGTTTTCTGTTCACCTCCAAAACCTGTTCACCTCCAAGACTGTGGAGGCTGCAGGAAAGAAAAACAGGAGCTCCTGAGGTTGAGTGGTTTTGCATCTCTCCCTCTGCCTCTCTAACGGAGATAAATGTTTACTGCCAGGGGATTGATAATGCTTTTGAGATTGCGGGAGGACTGGTTGGACTGGGATGAGGAGGCTCACTAGAGCCTGCCCGTTAGTACCAGCCAGTGGCTCGCTCCCTGCTCCAGTGGCTGAAAGCACCCACAGACCAAAGCAGCAGGTTTTATGCATCTGTCCTTGCGGTAGCCGGTGGTGTGGAAAAAAGAGGAGTCCTTTTCATTCCAGATGTGGGGAGAGCCAGGATGCAACCTTGTACGCAGTGAGAGCCCCAGCAAGCTGTAGTCTGGGGGCAGGAGGATGTTGGACGAACCCTGCGTTTTCTGACAGCCACGTGATTTGTAAGGTGGTGGCATCAGCACTTCCTCGGGGAGTGACCGGGGCTGTCCCCGTGAGTGGGACCAAGCGCTGTTCCCATCCTTGAAGGCTAATGTGAGTCCCAGCAGTGCTCAGGCCTCAGCATCTCCCCCGCTCTCCTGTGCCAGGACTGCCGCTCAGCGCCTGACTGGGATGGGCCTGTACTTTCTTAAGCAAGGCAGGCTGTGGATTACAGCTTAGGGTGCTTTTAGCCTCTCTGCCCGGTCCTAGGATTTTGCAGGACATTGTGACCTCTCTGGAGACAGAGGTGTTCTGGAGGGATAGGCTCAGCTGGGGACCCATAAGAAGAACCAGTGAAGAACAGAAGCATTAGATTCCCCTCTCTCTTTCCACCCATGCTGTTTGGTTTTGGTGGTTTTGCTTTTACCTCGTTAACTCAGTTTTGGTGGTTAGAAAGCCTCTGTCTTCATCATTCTTCCCAGCTACTTTTTGCTAATTGGGATTCTCTTTCTTTCTCTTGCTCTTTCTGTTGTCTCTGCATGCCTCTGGTTCCTGATTCTGTGGGCAGACTCGCCCACCAGTGTGGTTTCCTCTAGCCTGCAGGCTTGAGTTTTGCTGGCATATGCGGGTTAACATACTCTGGGGTACCTCCGAAAATGCTTCCAGTTGGGCACGAGCATTGTGGGGCTTTCCTTGGGTACCACAGACATCCCACAAATTCTGGATGCTCAGGTGACGGGTGTTCAGCCCTGGACGAGCTTTAAAAACCTGGGCTGTCCAGCCTGTCCTTAGCTATGACGATACTTCGTGTGCTCACTTCCATAGCTGTTCATAAATGTCAGTTATGTGGTGTAATTCTTCCACGTCTCTGCACCTGGGATATCAAACAACAGGGAATGAAGGTGGCATATGATAGAATTGTCTTTCCCTCCAAGTTCTGCAGCTCCTGCCACGAGGCAGGCTTTTCAAAGCATGAGGGACCCTGCAGAAAGAGCGTGTCCCGGGCTCGGCACTCCTTCCACTCAGCGGTCAGACACGGGGTGGGTGTGGAGAGAAAGGCAGCAGCACACAGCAGTCGCAGCCTCCTCGAGCAGGCAGCGGGGTTTTGAGATGGAAGGCAGCTCGGGCTGTTGTCTGTGTTGAAGCAGTATCCATTCCGTGCCTCTGAGTTTCTCTGGGCTCAGCCCACAGTACCCATGTTCATTTTTAATAATCTATATGTTGGTGCAGGATTTGCAGCTCATTTTGTTCTAAAATATGTTAAGGAAAAGTGAGAGTAGCCATTGAGTCAGTGCCAGGGGACAGAATTTTTGTGTTGTGGGTTTTTTTTCTTTTCTTGGAGGCAAAAGCAAAAACTTGATCAGAATCAGATGCTCAGATGGGGGGTGCAGGGTTTAGTGATTGCTGCTGTTTAAAACTAGCTTGATTTCAACTTGCATTCTGTACCATTGCATTTAGCCACTGAAGATGTGGCACGGACAGTCCTGAATGTTCGGTACAACCTTTATGCTTGGTGTGGGGGTTTTTTGTCTGATTGTTGTTTTTAATTTTAGTACAGCTCCTGACAGAATAAAGGTGGACTTTGAGGGCTTGTTGGAAAACTTGAAAACCGACTGAGAGGGTGGTTTTTTGCTTGTTGTTTAGCAGGAACAGAACAATAAATTCTGATCACTTCTTTCATTCAGCAGAAGCTTGGTCACCTTGTGCATTTTTCCTGTGAGATGGCTTCTTGTGTTAGGTTTTTGAAAACATCCCTCCCATCAGGGGTTTAGAAGACAGCTGGAGGGATTTAACTTTTGAGGTGACATCTGACAACCCCACAAAACAACAGATCTCCTACCAGCTTCAGCAGGGACAGGATTCCTTCCCATGAGATGTGGCTTATCCTCTGCTGCTGTTCACAGAAGACGGCACAGTGGGAAAAGCCTTGATCTTGACTGTTATTTCTAGTTGTTAAGAAAGCTTATTCCGATGCATTAGCAGCGTTTTTTGACACATACTCTTCTTTTGTACTTCGGAGAGAGCCAGCATAACTTTTTGTCACAGCTAAACTCTTAGCCCATGGTGAGGATTCAGAAGTCTTGGCTGTAGGAAGCCTACTTGTGTGTCAGTTCTCTCTGGACGTCCCTTGTTTGTACCTGCAGGGTTGGAGGACTGCTGAAAGCAGGTGCTAGACAAGGGGGAAATTGGTGTGTGTGGTCACAACTGTTTCTTTTCTGTACCATTTCACAATCACTGCGGCCTTGATCTGGAGATGGGCAGAAGGGCAGGGCAATGGGGTCATCTGATGCAAACCTGCTCCAGTCCTGTCCTCACACGTGTGGCGTATCGGTGGTGCGATGGCTTTCTGACGGTGAGCAGGAGATGGTGTCTGTTACTGCTGGGCAGTTGTGGGCCTGTCACACTAGGTTCCCTCAACCAGTATAAAAATGGATGGTCCTTGGCTGAGAGCCTTCTTTGGAAACAGGCCAGTGGTGTAGGAAATCAGTGTCTCCCACTGAACGGGAGCCGTGTGGCTCTCTCCAGGCATGCAGGAAAGGCTGTAGATCTCCCCACAGACCGGCCTTCTCTCTGCAAGATGAACGTTTTCCCCTGAGACCTGACCTGTCCTAAATCTCTCTCTTTAGCATTCACTGTGCATTGTTGGGAGTTCTTCAGGCTGTATTTCTTTCCTCACTAATTTGTCCTGTCAAATTTACCTACCTTAGCAGCTCAAGTTAACGCGTGGGGCCTTACTGAGAAAGGGTTAAAACTGATGTTACGAACTGGTCTTCCATAAATCCAAAAGTTGCTGACATTTGTCAGTTCTGATCCTCCACAACCTGATGTAACCAAGAGTCACCCTATGGATGGGAAGGAAAGAGACATCAGCTTTCCATGGGCTTAAAGCATCTGTTGCCAAACTGAACAGCTCCTGAGACTGTGGATGTGAAGTGAATTCCTGACAGGGCAGTGTTGACAGCCAGTTTCTTTTGTGCAGAAATACACCATCCTTAAAGAAAACAAGCTGAACTTCTGTACCTGATCATTCCTCGTTCTGTGTGGAGTCTGGTTTGGGTGGAGGTGGATTAGTGCTGTTTGCTATTTCTCTCGTTAGCTGCTACACGGGGGTGCCGGAGCCAGTGTGCAGGTATCGGTACGTACACAGGCAATCAAATGCCAGATCACAGTGTGGTGATGCAGATGTGCCCAGGGCTTTCCACTGAACTTGATAAACACAGAATAAAGACATGTTCTAGTGTCTGCTGGTTGTTAATTACCACACAGCAGGCTGCCCTGATATGCAGGAGGCACTTATCTTCCAAACTGCTTGGGAGTCTCAGCTCTTAGCAGTATGACAGGGAGAGGTAAAAATCCATGGGGAAGGTAGACTGCTCTTCTGCAGCGGCTCTGTCTTTCTGATGAGAGTGTGAAGTGCTCTCCTGGCAATCCAGTGCCAGTAAGGCAAGGATGATGGGAAGCAATGGGGAAGAAGGTGGCCTGGGGCACTCCCAGGGGTCCACAATAATTCCCCAGGGGCAAAGCCCTGCTTTTGTGTGAAGAGAGGCCAGGAGAAGATACCAGAGTCTGCCTGAAGCACTGATAGCACTGAAAATGGGGGTTATGGCTCCCCTGAGGCAGTGAGGACACAGGAGCAAGCAGAGTTCCAAGGTGCTGCGGAAGTAGTGCAGAATATATCAGGCTTGGAGTGGCTTTGCCATCTGCAGGGAGGGAGCTGCGGGACTCCAAAGGCTTGGCTTTGTGTTTAGCTGCTTCCTTTGCACAGAGACTCTGTGACAATGGCAGAAGCCACAGCAGCCACTTACACAGCCCTCATTAACCAGAGGCGCGCGTTCCCAGCAATTAGGGCAGGTGCCAAGCTGAGCAACTTCCACTCTTGCTCTGCTGTAGAGCATTCCTCCTACCTGCCTCGCACCGCCAACTGGGCCTCTGGTCTGCTCTCTCCTTAATCCACGGCAAGTGCCTGAGCTGTGGAAGGGCGCTGATCCAGGAAGCTGCTGCGGGAGCCGTGCCTGGCGTGGTTATGTAAACATCTTTGCCACTAAGATCTGTGAATTGATTACGAAAAAGGGGAAACACTTTTAGCAGGTCTGTGTGTTTATCCGGCTCCTTCTACAGGTCAGGGAAGATGAGTCTTGCCAAGCAGGCACTCTGCCTCGCAGATCCTCAGGGCGATAGAGCAGCCAGCACCAATTACACAGGCTGTTTTCTTGGTGGGGATGATGCTGTTCTGCATAAAACTTCCCGGGTGTCAGTGTACCACTGATGTAGAAAGATCTCTTTTTTGCAGCATGTTGCCTGCCTGTGATGCAGCTCTTCTGATGAGAGACCAAACCTCTACTCTTCAAATTTTCTGTGGCTCTCTGTGAATGCATGTCATCCTTTTTGCAGAAGTAGTTGAGATTAGTCTTTCCTGTAATCTTACAGCTTTAGTGGACTTAGACATTCTTCTAGGCCTGGCTGATGTCTGAGCCACACAGTCTCTGAACAAAATACTGGGGAGGTGATACAGGCCAGCATTTACAAACCAGTGCTAAGGATTTTATTTTCAGTGACCAGTAATGGGGGGGGGGGATGTCTTTGAATGGTGGGCCCTCATAATGTTTCAGGTGGATGATCAGACTTATTTATGAAAAACCTTGACCTCAATGATTTAAGTCAAGAAACAATGCTAGAGCAGACAAGAGGCCACCTTTGTCTTGTCCCACTCCCTCTCCCTCCTCTCCCCTTGCAGGCTGCATTGTGTCTTCTGGAGAATGCAGCAGTCATCACCATTCATGATAAAAGGCCCAGAGTCAGCTTCTCATGGGCATTTGGACAATTCTCTGATTCCGATGCTGGACTTTGTCCACTTGAAAGGATTACGACTCTTCTGATTGGTGTCATAGCCAGCTCAGCAGCCCCGGGCTCTTAGGATTAGCACTTTCAGTCTCTCCGTGCTACGCGCTTGAGCTGTGGCCTCACTGAGGGCAGGCAGGTGCTTGTTTGGAAGTTCAGCCGGGCAACTCCTGATTCACTTTCAGGCTGCTGTTGCCTGCATCTTTTATTTCAGATGCCATCGCCACCAAAGACCGAGGGAGCACTTTGTGTGCTCTGCTTCTTAGTGAGCCTGTTTGCAGGGCTGGCAGGAGGGGCAGGTATGAAGGTGCCCTGTGGTGCCGTGCAGAAGCATGTGGCAGGACTGAGACGAGCTGTTATCATGGGGGATAATAGTAAAACCCTTGGCCCTGTCCTGGCTCGTGCCCTCAGGAGTGTAAGAGCTCTTCTGGCATCAGGCTTGTTTGCGAGAGGGCAGATTTTTTCTTACAAATCAGCTGTGCTTTGGAATAGGGACATCAAAATGAGCTGGGAAGGCACCCTGCAAGGGTGTTTGAGAAGTCAAGTCCATCTCCCGCCATCCACCATCCTAGAAAATCTTTTCTGTAACCTCTTTCTATTCTTTGTGAGAAGCAGCTGGATTTGTTCCTCCTCTGCACACCGTGGTTGATCCAGAACCCACGTGCTGTTTGCAGTGAGACACTGGTATCCTGTAAGAGACCACAGCGGCTGTGTGTGAGGTTGCTGGCGTTGCCAACCTTGGTGGGTTAAACAAAGCACCTGGAGCCCCGCTTTGGAAGGGGCCTGGCTTGCATCCAGAGCAGCCATCCGTACCGCTTTCCTGTAACCCCTCCTTGCCTGCCACAGAGTGCTGAGCTAAGGGCAGAGCGTGACCCTCACTGCTTCCCACCCTCTTCCAGGAGGGAGGCCTGGAGGGTTTGGGTGTGGTGGTTCATATGCAAACCTCACCTCATTAAGGCTCAGACTCTATTCCCGCCAGAGCAGCGCAGAGCTTGTCATCAGCCTTAGAAAAGCTGTAGCAGGTAGGCTGGCTTGTGGGGTTGTATTTGCAGCTTTCTTTTATTTTGTGAAGGGAGACAGCTTGCCTGTAGAGCGTCTGTTTTGCTGTGCAACCAGCTGCCTGTGTCTCCTCAGCAGCAGCACTGCTGATCGTGCCTCACGGGAGAAGAACAAGGGGCCTCGTGCTGAAAAAACAGAGAATGCAGAAAAGCTGATGAAAGTGGAGTTGCTCTGGAGCACTTTTTAAAGGCAGCTTGAGCTGTTTATGATCCCTAAAGCCTTACACTGTGTACCTCAATGGGCTAATCTTCTGCAACCTCCTTTGATTAGGTACCACTTAATCACATGACCCAGCAAAACCAGCTATGCCTCTAATCCAAAGTCACTCACCTGTTGCAGAGAGTCTTGGTACATTTTGCTAAGGTGGGCAGGCAGGAAACAAGGTATAACAGGGAGTCCTCTCCCAGCGCTTCCCCCAAAGTCAGTCTCGGGGGTTGGTGGGGAAAGGGAGTTTGTAGCATTTTCTGAGCGCCCAACTTGAATCTCACAGCAAAGGCTGCGTGTCCTCTGAACGTGCTGCACCCTGAGAGCTCTTGTCCTTTTCAGAATCAATTAGTTCCCCAAAATCACAAACAGGTTTTGAAAACTGTAGCCCAGAATCAAATTTTCTCTCTCATAATCTGAATTGAACTTGTCAGGATCTCAGTGAGCTTGGCAAAAATTTGAGGGTTGTTTTTTCTGATTCAGCTCCCAGAATCCATTTGGGGTGGCTGATCTGTGCTGGAGAAAAGGCTGAATGAAGCATTGGGATCTGAATCCAGCCCTCCCCTGGGCTACCACTCAAGGAGATGGCTGTATAAAAATAGCCAAACAGTTTCTTCAGAGTCTACTTTGGCTTTACAGCTCCACTAATCATAATCCTGTGTGTGACATCAGTAGTGCTTGATATTAATCCTTAGAGCTGCCTGCCCCCTCTTCCGGGCAGGGGCAGGGGTTTCTGCCCCTGCCCAGCGTTACATGAAGAACATTCCCCCCGTGGCTTTGTTTTGTACGCTGGGATGAACAAAACCAGAACCTATTGTTTGGCATTTATACGTGAACAAATCCATACCCACTTCCTGAACCGTGTGCAAGGCCAGCAGTTCCGCTGCCTGAGCGCTGGCTGTTATGCAGCTTTGCTTTGGAGAGAGACTGCAGCAGTGCCAGGCTCGCCCCGGCCACGTGCCCCGGGGAGCGGTGTCGCTCGGGCAGCAGGACGTGCCTCCAGCTTGTTCTTCAGCCTTGGTGGTGTCACCTGTGTGTAAGTGCTGGGAGCTGACACCCGCCTCCCTGGGTGACTTTCTTCTGGGTTATGGAGGCTAAACTAGAGCCCTTTTCCCTACTTCTCCTGTTTTAGAACCAAACACAGTTGTTGAAGGTTACACTTTTAGAACAATGTAGAAATATTATGCTTAGGTCAAGGAAGATGTTCTTTGTCTACGTTAAAGCCAAAGGCATCCCTCATCAGCAGAACAAGTCGATAGCCACCTTTGGGCAAGGACATCCCAGAGCCACTAGCCCTTGAAGAGGATACAGTGCCAACTTGGCAAGCAAACGCAAGGTCCATGTGTCCTTCGCTGAACTCCCCTCATTCTAACACTAAAAATTACACCTACAGGTCAAGACCCTTGCCCAGGTGAAGACCCTTCCCCTGAGCATGCGCAGTAGTGGAAGTATTCTGTCAGCAGTATTATAATTGTATGTAAATTACTAACCAATCATCATAGAGAGGATGGACTTGGGACAGTTACTAACTCTGCAAGTTTTGTGTATGAATACAGCATGAAAAGTCCCGTTGGGTACTTGATTTGTGGGAAACCCCCGAGCACCCAGGCTTGCGCAACCCTGAAATAAATAAGCGATGTCTCACCTGAGTGTGTGATCGTTGACCTATTGCACCCTGGGCCACGAAGCCACTTTTCGGACAACACAGTGACAGTCTAATTATTTCTCTTCTTGGCTTCATCCCATCCCTCCTCTCCTGGCACTGGCATGTGGGTTGAACTCCTCTCCACACCCTCGGCACCTCCTCTGCTGTCCCTGTGCCCGGTGGCAGGCATTTTGCTCCCTCTCCTACGATGCTGAATAACTTTTTTTGGCTCCCCACTCTCATTTCATACATACACATATAATGTGTATATTTTCCAGGGAGACCTGAGCACCATGGTCTGGTATCTAAAGGTTGGCTGCAAAGGAGATGGAGCCTCCCCTCGTTGTCTGCCTGTAAGAAGGGTAATGAGTACAAGTTACTCTTGGGGAGATTCCGATTAGACACAAGAGGAAAATGTTTCACACTGAGAACAATTGGAGACCTGAATAATCGCCCCAGGGAAGTGGTGGGTTCCCCAACATTGGACAGTTTCAAGACAACAACAAATATAGTGATTTTAAATCTAATTTGTAAATATACATGTATTACATATATAGCATATATTATATAGAAATATATGGATAAATTATAATGTATAAAATGTTATATATTGCAATGATATATATTATAGAAAAACATTTTAAGCCCCTATATATGCACAATATGTATACATATTTGCTATATATCTTATTACAGCAATATATAAGATATAGCTTATTAGTATCATATATGTATACAACATATAATTGTATACATGTGTGTATTTTATATAACAAATATACAGAGATATATTCTGTATATATGGGACTTTGCAGAGGGGCTGGACTGCCCAGGCGTGCTCTGACCCCACCAGGGGTCATTAGGTGACATGGGCAGGGGTGTCACTCCCCGAACACGGTGTGGGGGTGTCGGGGTGAGGCTGCAGGGAGGGGCCAGCACAGACGGTGGCCACGAGCCGAGGGGCTGCTGGCCCCGGGCAGAGGCCGTTCCTCGGCGCTGGCCCTGCTTTCTGCAACAGCCCAGCTCCTTCCATTCTGCCCTTGGCCCATTGAGAGGGTGACCCCGAGCCTCTGCGTTACCAGGGTGGTGAAGGAGGGTGAGCTAAAGAAAAACCCAGATGTATGTGTATATGATACACAGCCCAGCGCGGGCGTGAGGGAGACCAGGCGCCAGTAGACCCGTGTTTGGGCCGGACGTGGCAAGCGGGCGTTGCTGCTGATCACTTTGTCTTCAAGCTGAAACCATCCCTATTTGTTGGCACAGGGTTTGGTCTTACCTTGCCCCTCCCTGCGGAGGGACCCAAAGGGTGGTGGAGTTTGCCGGGCAGTCCCAAACTGGGAGGGAAAATTCTCTGCTGCCGTGGTGGGAACAGCCCACTGAGGCCTCCTGGTTTCCCCGTGGTGCGAGTTCTGTGCTCCTTGAGCTTTTCCTTCCATTCCCATTTTCCAGCAGCCAGGTTCACAGTGCGTTGCTGAGCAAACGTTTGTGTTGCACGGGCTGGTATTGATAAACCACAAGCCTGTGGGCATTTTCTGGCTTTGATTTTTTTTTCTGGGGATTATTTGGGATGCAGTAGCATAGATTTTTTTGTTGACTGATATCTCTTGTATAGCAGAGTCCATGCTCCCAAGTAATACAGACCAATGACATACGTCTGGTCACGTCCTCTCGCTTCTGCTTTGCCCCGGCTGCCTGCAGTTGTGGCGAGAGAGAGCAAGAGATTGTATCTGCCCAGCTCGTGGGAGCCTGGCCCTGCGCTTGGCGTGGCGGGACGGAACCACAGAACTGCTCATGGTGGCTGCAGGCAGGACGGTGGAGCAGTTTGGATGTGGAAAGTGGAAGCCTTGTGCTCTGTCACTTGTTGAAGAGCCTCTCCCTGCTGCCTCGGGGACTGGCAGCTAGCGATGCGGCACCGTGAACGCTGAGCCCTGCCTTACCACAGAGATTTTGGGGTGGTGCTTGATGGGTTTGGGGGTTTTGTGCCTGCACTAACCCAAGGCTGTGGGCTGCTTGCATCAGATCTTCCCAGAGCAACATGTCTGGGGGCTCAACCCTTGGGCCGGGCCAGAACACGAAGCCCCGAGCAGGCTGCGAGCCCTCGCACGGGGTTGAGCCCCTGTGCCGCTGCTTTGCCAGGAGAGTGGCACCGAGCCACGGGCAGGGCTGCTTGGCTCCAGGCCACTGCTTCAGGGGAAAGCGGGAGCGGCTGAGGCGCCCCAGCACGGAGGCATTTCGGGTCATTTTAAAGGCAGTGGGACATGGCATCTGCTGACCCCGGGGATCTTTTCAGTTCCAGGGCGGCGTGTGGTCCCTCAGCACGGTGCTGTGCGATGCCCTGATGACCATGGACGTGATGCTATGCACAGCCTCCATCTTCAACCTCTGTGCTATCAGCGTGGATCGGTAAGTGTCTTCCTCCTCCTCCTCATGCCGGAGGGGGGAGCGCTGTGTCCTGGCACCAAGCTGCTCCCACACACGCCCTCGCAAGGCTCCTCTTCTCTCCTCAGGAGGGTGCTCAGCCCCACTGTGTCCTCCCCATCTCTGTGGTGTCCCCTCAGTGCCCCTGGGGGGGGCCCAAGCCAGAGCTGTCCCTTTGGGTGCTCTTCTGAGGGGTGGGCTGGTTGTAGCCCGGACCTTGGCTACGTAAGTAAATTAACGGGGGAAAGACAGTGGCAAGCAGCTCTGGGACCACTCGCTTGTTACCAGTGGTGACACCGCCCTGTACTGGCAGGTTTATCGCTGTTTCCATCCCACTGAACTACAACCGGCGCCAGATCGACCTGCGGCAGCTGATCCTCATATCCACCACCTGGATATTCGCCTTTGCTGTAGCATCCCCTGTCATATTTGGCCTCAACAACGTCCCAAACCGGGACCCCAGCTTGTGTCAGCTGGAGGATGACAACTACATCGTGTACTCCTCCATCTGCTCCTTCTTCATCCCGTGCCCTGTCATGCTGGTGCTGTACTGCGCCATGTTCCACGGACTCAAGCGTTGGGAAGAGGCCAGGAAGGCCAAGCTGAGGGGCAGCATCTACGGGGCCAACCGGAAGCTGTATCGCCCCTCCACCTTCCTTGAGCGAGAGCCGACGGGCCTGGAGCCCGAGGGGTGCAACCCTTACACCCACCCTGAGCACCCGGGGGACTGTGGGGTGAACAACGGGATCCAGACTGTCTCCTACCCCCACCTCCGGTACCCCCACACAGGGCACAGTCGGAAGCGGGCCAAGATCAATGGCCGTGAGCGGAAGGCCATGCGGGTGCTGCCTGTCGTCGTTGGTGAGTAGCAGGCGGGCGCTGCCGGGGCGGGGTGGGAAACGCGCCACGTTCTACGGCGACACTCGGCCTGGTGGGACCCATCTGCACCCGCCGCCGCGAGCTTGGGCTTCACAGACTCCTGCTGGGCCGCGACGGGCACCAGCGTGCCCAGAACAAGAGAACCATGCTTCCTCCTCGGGGAGGGAGAGCGAAAAGCCACCTTGTCCCACCCATCCCAGGGCCTCCTCCCTCACGTTCTGACTCCCCCCTCCCCTTCTCCCCTTGTTCCTGTGGAACAGCCCGTCGGGCCTTAAGCCCCGCCCCGTACTCACCCCCAATGCGAGAGGCTGTTTATCCGGTGAGAAGCTCCGTCCCCAACGCCACCCCAGGAGAGAACGGGCCTCCAGTGTGAATAATCCACCTGCTCCTTCAGGGGGAACCTGTGCCTCCTGGTACTGTAAATGCGAATCCACAACTAATAACGTAACTTAGACTTTTCTTCATCAACATTTCGGATGAGAAATACATCCTAAATATTCTGTCTGGGCGTTAAGCCCAGCTCCACATATCACCACATCTGTTGCTTTTCCCCAAAGCGCTCTGAGCCGTCTCCATTCTTATCTTTGTTAAATTAAACCCCTTTTAACATTCACATCACTTTCCCTCTTTCATATCCTTCTGGCAGGTGCTTTCCTTTTCTGCTGGACGCCTTTTTTTGTGGTCCACATCACCAGGGCGCTCTGCAAGTCCTGCACCATTCCCACCCAAGTCACCAGCACTGTCACGTGGCTGGGTTACGTCAACAGCGCCCTCAACCCCATCATTTACACTGTTTTCAACGCGGAGTTCAGGAACTTCTTCCGCAAAGTCTTGCACCTCTTCTGCTGAGCCCACCAGCATAGGAGGGGAGAAGGAACAACTGGGCTATTTTTTGTAAAGTTCATTAAAGATCTATTTCTGCCTAAGGGCTGCTGTCGTCGCTGGGGAGGCGGGAAGGAGGAGAGGGGGTGGCGGAGGGAGGCTGGTTCCCAGCTCCTCTTCACAGGTGAGTACCCACGGACGCTGCGCTCAGATGCTCCTGCCAGGAAGCGCAGGCGGAGCCGCTTCTTTAGCACCTGCTGCTCGAGGTGAGCAGGAAGAGCCGCTGCCGGCAGCCGGGACGGTTCTCAGCTCGGCTCCGGCACTGGGTGCTGGTGTTCGGGCCGGGCTGGGCTTCTCCCGGCTGCCCCTGCACACGGTATGACCCGCCCTGGCCCTGAGAGGTGCAGGAGTTTCCCCACTCCCCCTGCACGGGGGAATCCTGCCCGTGCCAGCTCGGGGAGCGTTCCCCGGGGAGCCCTCCCGTGCTACCATCCAGCTCTGGAGGATTTCACGGTGCAGCCACACCAAGCTCGTGGGCACAACAGGGAGCCCCACTGACACCCGCTCAGACACAGGGCATGTCCTCCAGAGCCCCAGCAAAGCCCCCCCCGGGGGTGCAGGAAGGGGCAGAAGCACAGTGACTCAGCCCTCTTCAGCCCCTTCAGGTTGGTGGTGGCTCCAGGCAAAGCCTCAGCCCGGCACCAAGTGACAAGGATCATAAATTACAGTTTTTTGGCAGGATGTTACTGGCAAGCCTGACTGGGCGGCAGTGGAGCCCCACGTGCTGCTTTCGGAGGGCTCTGGCCTCTCCCAGCTGCGGGGGGGCAGCACCAGGACTCCAAGGGGACGCAGGCAGAAGCTTGCAGGGGAGAAGCCTCTGAAACTCCTTTCCCAGGTGTTCCCAGGCCTGGGGAGGGTGCATCTATCCCTTACCCATTGTAAATGTAAATCCAAAGACTGATTTTACTCATTTTACTCAAGTGGACATGAAGATCCTACAAAAATCCCCCAAACAAGGCGGCCATGTCCAGTACCCCCCTGCCCCCATACAGGAAAGCTGCCCTAGCTGAAAAATGCCCAAATTCAGACAAGAGCTGGAGAAAGCTGAGGTGAGGGCAGGGAAGGCTCCGCTGTCGCTAACCCTGCGTGCGGTGACCCTGGGGCAGCCAGAGGGAGCAGCTGATGCATCCTCATGGGCTCAGGTGGAAGACAATGATTATTGCACAAACCAGCAATCGTCTGGGTAACGATTTTTGTATAGGGCTGTTGCTTTCCGAGGGGTAATTTGCTTAGAAACAAAAAGAAAAAAGTACTGCAGGGAGGGCTGAAGCTTTTCTTTGCCTAAGAGTAACAACTGCTCGATTGAGTTGTCATCCCCAAATAAACACATTCATTCCCATGGTGATTGCGTTGTAGATTTGTGTGTTCTGGAGTTTGCCGCTGTGCTGGGGCACGGCTGCCCCAGAACCAGGGCTCTGAGGGGAAGCTCCCGAGAGCTTCAACTAGCGATGACTCACGCCTACAATTTTTTTCATTTAGGAGAGTTGCCCTGCTCTCGTCCAAATTTTTTTTCCCCTTAAAAGGTGCAGTAAAGCCAAAATTCAGAGGATAACCAAGGCCCAGCTTCCCTCGGGCAGCAGGTGTTTCATGAGGACAGGGGAGGACTCAGGTGTTTGTGGCAGTTGCTGCCCGGTCACTGCCCAGGGGACCAGCAGCGCCAGGGACCTGGCCCCTCAGCTCACCTCTTCCCGAAGCCGTCCTTGACCTTGAACCCACGCAGAGCCCGGCTGCTCCGGGACGGCTCCGCGGGCAGAACGCGCGTGAACCCCAGGGGCAAAGCACCAGAGGCGCTGCCGAGGCAGGTCTGAACATTCTGCGCTGCTCCCTGTAGTCAGAACCTTAATGGACAATAGACGGAGGCAAGAAAATTAGCTATATTACTGCAGGCTCAATTAAGACCGTCTTTTCAATTAGCTAATTGCCTTCAAAGCTTTAGAAGACAGGCAATCATAATTTAACAGTGTGAGAAGAAACTATCAGATATACTGAAGTGTTACTCTGGGAAGCGGGAGCGAGCGCTTTGCTATGGGAATCTAAGGACTTGCCTGTTCTTTCCCTCCCAGGAGCTTTACGCAGGTAATTTCTGTTCCCCTCCTGCTTCAGCTCGTGCTCAGCTCTCTGCTGGAGAGCGGTTTCTGTCGGAGGAGACCAGCATGCTGCTGCCTTCCTCTGCCGATGCCTGTTCCACGCTGCTGCCCGCCAAGCTCCACGTTCAGAGGAAAAACTTTTCCAGTAAAGACCCTGAAAGCGACACTGGGCAGCTGCTGCTGACGGCAGAACCCAGCCGATGGGACGTCCCAGGAGATCTCGGCAGCAGCAAGTGCTGGAAGAGATGAAGCAGCAGCTGCCACCTCCCTGGAACCCCCGGGAGCTGCGTAACAAGAGTCAGGGAGGAAGGAACGGACTCGTCAGAAACCGCTAGTGTGAGACTTAAGGATTCTCCATCGCATTTTTCTCTATTATCACTTTCCTGTAACTCTGGATAGAATTTTCTCCTTTTGACGGTGTTGCTGATGCTGGATTGGGTCACTCCGTGATCCAGGGGTGACCCTGCCGGGACCGTCAGCTGAACAACAACCCCCCTCACCCACCAACACAGAATCGCCCGAATAACTGGGTGGGACAAGTGACCCCTCAGAGCCGTAATGCCCAAGGCTGAAAAAAAACAACCAACCAGAGGGGAGGGGTGTCTGCTGAGACTCCTCCAGCCTGGGGCGTTAATCTTCAAACACAAATAAAGGTGCCTGATTAGCCTAAATTATTAAAGAAATACATTAATAATTACATTTTTCTTGCAGTGAACAAAGCAAGTAACTTCCTAATGCTCAGTGCTTTAATTAGGAGCTGAGAGGCGGGGATGGGACAATCCGCTCTCCCTCCGGGTTGGGTCAGGTCAGATTTTGGCCAGACGGACGCTACCAGCTGCAGCGGAGGCCCAGGGGAGGCTGCGGCAGGGCCGGAGAGCAGAGACACGCGCGTAACCGCAGCTGCGGGGCAGCTGCTTCCTGCATCGATCGGTATGTTAAAGTGCTGCCGAGGGAATTAAACAGCACCGCCGGGCACGCTCCTGCTTTCACCGCATTTTATTTAACAATGTGTTATTTTTCACTTCTATTCAAGTGCAGAGGCTCCCATGTGTTCCAAATTTGCCCAGCACAGAGGGAACACAGGAAAGAAAAAAAAAAAAAAGTCCTTCCAATGGCCAACTAAGAACTTGTACCGACTTTTTGAAGGCAATTAAATAAACCAAATGAAGGTTCGTTTCTTTTTTCAAACAGGAGGTAGGGAGGCACAGGGAGGAGGAAACACTGGCAAATCTCAGTGCAGCACCTGCTTTGGATCCATCTCCAGAGAGGGGACGAGATTGCCGTAATCCACACGGTGGAGGTTCCCAGCTGGCCAAGGCAAAGCTTCCTTAAGCCCAAGGTGGCTCCCAGCTGCCAGGCTGCAGTTAGGTGGGGGTTGGGTTTTTTTCCAGATGAGGTTTTCACAGTCTCTGTATTATTCAAAGTTTTGAAAGAGGGATCGGGTGTCGGCAAAATGCTGTCACAGTATCAAAAAAATCTTTCAAAAATGAGTTTGCTAGTGAGAAGAGTGTGGTTGGTAAAGGACAGACCGTTCACGCCGGGTTGCCGATCCAGCCGGCCGCACCAGGCCCCGGGGAGCGGTTGAAGAGGTAGGTGTGCTCAGACGGTGACTTTCTCCATCACGCTGTCGGTGACGTGCACCTCGTCGGCCTGCACCGTCACTGCGGCTGACTGGCCACAGATATGCTGGTGGTCCTTCCAGTCCTGCAGGGGAAGGACAGAGGGAGAGGCATGAAGGGAAAGGGCCCAGCGGGTGCTGTGTTTGAGAGGTGCTTTCTCCAGCACGGACGGGCTACGGCGGGTCTCTACTGCTCGACCAGACAAGACTCACAAAGGACAGGAAAGGAACCACACACCGGGTCAGTATCAGATGACACAAACTAAGCAGAACTTTGGTTTCTCAACCCAAAAACCAAAACAGAGCATCAATGTCAGTTAGGTCATGGAAAATTTACTAAAACCAAGTCAGAACCTTAGCTTAAACCCTCTCCTGGAAGAGCTCACACAAGGCAGCGCACCTGAAGGGCAGCACCACAGGAGGGGTCTTAGGTCGGCAGTGGCAAGGGAGAGGAGCTCAATTCCTATGGGACTGACCGACCATAAGGTCTAGTCTGAACGAGCAGAACACTCCTCTCACTTGCCCAACCCAGAGGCCGCCCAGTGCAGCTCCCAAGGACAGGGGGATGCTCAAGGGAATTGTTACTGACAGCACTTCACGCTCTCCCACCCTATTGCAGTGGCTCCGGCACGGGCAGATGTCCCCCGAGAGGTGACAGCCTGTCTGGGAGGGGACAAAAGGTGACTCTCAGGGCACTTTGTACTGAGGACAACAGTGGCGTTGCTCTCTGTGTTCCTTCTTTGGATTTTAATCTTTCTGCTGTGCAGATGGGGAACTTGGCCACCATTCACTTTGTTACAGACAAAAGGAAACAGTCAAAACTCTTCAGCTACTCAATACACCCTGCCTCAGGAGGTTCAGACTGAACTCGGACGGCCCGCAGAACCGTAACCCTGGCCAGATTAAATTATCCTTTCCTCTCAAGCAAGGCACTAAGGGTCTTGGTAAGGAACCTGCGCAAAACATGAAGCACAGCAGCTTCCTCCACCATACTTCCTCATACCTGTTTCCACCTCCTACATTCAAAATCTTACAGTTCATCCCACTGTATCATCTGTAGCATCACAAATAATGTAAATAATAAGAGAATTGTGTCCTCTGCGACACAGGGGGAGCGCAGGTACTGAGTGTTCAGCTTCCCAGGAAGCGGCAGGGCAGGGCTGTAAAAGCGCTCCCAGCTAACGGGTCCCTGCATCTCACACACAGGTGACCACACCCCCATTTCTGGTGTTACTCTGATTTTTAGATCCATTTTTAAATCACCTTTGAAAAGATCTCTGCAAATCTTGGGACCTTCCCCACCCCTTCGAGCCCTGCCCCACCGCCGCAGCCTCGCTCAGAGATGGGGCTGCAGGAGGGGCTGGGGGTGCCAAGGCTGCCGACCCGCACGGGGCTCGTGCTCCGGCTGCCTGTGCGCCACAGGAAGTTCTGCCACCCGCTCCTCTGGCCACACCGATGCCCCTCAGGTTGCGGGCAGAGCCGTCTGCCTCTCGCCAGGGTCACACAGCCCCCTCCAGACAACACAATTTGCAACTCGCAAACAAGCTTTTACCTTTCGCTGGCAGAAAGTGGAGCAGTAGTTGACTTTGTGGCACCCCGTGCACTCGTTCGTTGCCTCACGACCACAGTTGACACAGGATTGCTGTGAAAGGGGATGACAAAGGGACCAGGTCAGAGAGAACAACATCAGGGAGATCACCGCAGTGTAATACAGGTGCTGTAACGTGACGTGACTCAGGAGCCTCCATTTCCTAATAAATCCTCAACACACGAACACCAAGAGACCTGGTGGGTTCTGGACGTGCCTTCAGAGACCCCTCTCCTCGCCATTCTTGCAGGGATCACTTTGGAAAATGAACTGTATTTCTCATTTCCTTTCTGGTGGGCAAGAGGCCCTTCCTAACCCTGGGTGAGACACTGAGTGCTCGTGGAGATGTGTCCACATGCCACAGAGGTGCCTCCCTGTGCACAGGGGGGATGTTACCAACCACTGCAGGCTGCAGCGGGGGTCCCTCATAACCAAGGGCAGGTGTGGGCCAAGCAGTGGTCCAGGCTACGCACAGGCCACCGATACCCAAGCTGAGTTTATCTCAAATTTAAAGTTTTAAAGGCAGATTTGGTTGGTGGTTTGGTTGCATATGTCTGAGAGAAGGTCTGAGGAAGGACACGAATAGGTAGAAGGATGGGACCCTTCCATTTAATCTTTCCCTATTTTCAGAGAGGAAAAAGGGATCATTCCCATGGGCTGAGCAGGCTTGTTCCTTTGCCGCTCTGCAGCACAGCTACATAAGCAGCGTCCCAACAGGGAAAGAGAAGACAGAGGAGTAAAATTAAGAAAGCTGTAACAGGAGCAAGGACTTAAACCCAGAAGACGAGATAGGATACATGGGTGAAGATTCACACCTGGTTTTTAAAGGATGTTTTTGTGTCTATCGCTTTAATCTTATCTCAGTGACATCAATTAACATAACCTGTATATTTAAGTGGAAATATCATTGAACTACCACAAAAATAAGCACTTCACAGAGCATTCTGTTTCCATCTCATTAAATTACTAACAAATCATTAGCACGTCAGAGCCGCAGTGTGAGGCTGCGACAGGAAGCGTTTCTCGGCTGTGAAGGCATTGCAGTATCTTTAGTCCCACCAGCTCCTTCTCTCTTTTGAGCACAACAAACCCAACAATCAGCGCCCTGATTAACACCGAGTTCATCACATCTGCTCACATCTTACCAAGGTACCTACAGTTAATAGTTGCTGTGATTGAACAGTGTTTGTATTCCTGATGTACAGCTGGGGATTCAGGCCACCAAAAAGGGGCTTAAAGCTGCTCTTTGGGGCTTGCAAAGCCGGTCCCAAAGGGTTACCTGAGCGAGGCTGCACATAACCTGTTCAGTGTTGGAAAATGTTGAAAATACACAGTGTATGTGGTTGTACCTGGAGATCTTAGGAAGACAACTAACACAGCTGGAAGGGCTTAAACCACGGGTCCTGGACTAACTCAACTCATGCTCCCAGTCCCAAAGCCAGAGGGAATCATGCAGTTCTGAAAACCAGCTCACAGAACAAAAAGGAATAGAGTTTCCTTCCTGCCACGCCTCAGTGACAGCCATCCATCAGAGGTAAGTGAGATCGATTAACCTGGCCAGACGACGATAAAGGACTGTGAAAACCTGGAAAGATTGGGAAAGGGGACACGCTCTGCTTGAATGGAGCATTAGTCCTGCTAGGGAGAGCTCAGATCTCTGCCAGAAGGCAGGGCCAGAAACAGAATACGTGCCTTCTGTAGCAGTGATAAAAAACTCTGCATCTTGAATTGGAACAAGACCAAGACCAAGAGACTCTTCATAAAATATGAGACATCCCCAGCTTACCTTGATGATGATTTCTGTCTTCCCATCCACATCTTCTGTTTGTTGAAATAACTGGTTCTGGTATTGCTGCAAGGAAAAATACACCAGACCTGTCATTTCACTGCCAGAGCGTGACGTGAGGGGTTGAAAAGGGTGCTCTGCCTGGAGGGTCCTGACACTGAGCCTGCTTCTGGCAAGCCCAAAAATGCAGCTGAAGAGGAACCTCACTCTGCCCTTACAAGAGAGGCACACTGTGCCCTGACCTGGAGACAGATGAAGCCTGTGAGAAAACGGCCTGAGGTGACCAACTGCTGGTTAAGTACAGCATTTACTCAAACCCTGCTCTCCCCAGCCAAGCACTCCCCCTTAAAATGGGTGGCTTAATTGCCACGGGGGAACTGCACCTCTCACATGAGGACCTAAGCAGTTAGTAAAGGGAACACGAGGAAAATACCAAGGTAGTAGGGCCAAGTGCCACCTTCTTGGGCCAAAGTTTGGGTCAAGTCCAGTGATCCTAATCCTCTAACAGGCAAAAGGAATCTGGAGGGATGGCACAGCCCAGCAGAATGGATTAGGGAAAAAAAACAGACAAAATGAACACACCCAAGACTTCAGAAACAGCATCAACCCTAACCATTATTCCTCCTTTTAACAGAAGCATAAAAGGGCTTTCAAAGAGTTTTTGAATTAAGCAGTCCTCTGGAGGGGACTTTTAAAACACACTTCGGGTGTGTTGCGGATCCACTTCACACCAGTTCGAGTCCAACCAGGTGCAGCTTTACAAACCGCCTGGCCACGCTCAGCAGCCAACGCTGCCAAGAGACAGGAGTCCTAACCCAAAGGAACCCACAACCGATGCTGACATGATTATGTGCTAACCATTTTAAATTTACTGGGAACAGTTAAAAAGTAAGAAAAAAGCCAAACCCCCACCTTCAGGCAAAGCAGGTTTATCCAGGAGTACAACCCAACATATAAGGAGATTAAAGGCTTAATTTACAAGTGTCTCTATGACCTGACATTACAGTATTTATTCTCCTGTGAAATCACAGCCTTCAAAACCTTTGTATTACCAGGACACAAATTCAAATTAAAAAACCCTAGGGAGATGAAGGAGGTGGCAGGGAAACCTCTTGCTGCAGACTGCAAGGGGTGTGACTGGGTCCTGCTGTTATCTGACAAATAGGCAAGACCAGGCTAATTAGCAAGACAGGACCCATGCACATCCCCAGCGCTTCCAGTACTGTGTAGGCAAAACATGCACCACGTGTATGGAGATTTCAAAATTCCTGTTTTGAAAACCAAAACTGTCCAAATCAAAAGCATCCTTGTGAAGATGGGGAATACACCGGCAAGCTTGAGATGTGGCCTCTGGCCTAAGAATCAATCCTGCTAGGTCTCAGGAAGAAAACTACTTGATTCTTGAGAGAATCTTTAACATCGGTGAGCTGGGACTCAACGCCTGGGGCTGCAGCCTCTGCCCTCTGCCTCCCTGCACTCAGGCAGAGAACTGGGCTGGCAGGCAACTGCGGATTCTTCAGGAAAGGTTAAAGTGAGCTTTCCACCGTTAAATGAAAGACAAATGACCCGTCATAAGAGAACTGGCCTAGGAAAACTGCGTAACGTTTCTAAACTTCTTTTAAGTGAAGAAAGTGGAAATACAGATAACAAGGCATGTGGTGAGTTGGAATTTCAACCCAGCTTGAAAACCTCCACAGACGCAATCCCAGCTCGTACCGTCCCCTCTGTGACAGCCCGTGCAGAGACAGCGCCAGGGCTGAACACGCCGAATTCTGGTTCTGATAAAGCGCTGCAGCTCCCGAATTAAAACCCTTCCCACTGCCAGACTCCACTTCATCCTCTGCGCGTGCGGCTAATCCCGTTCTCCGGGGAGACTGCCAATGAGAAAGGCTTCAAGAGGAAGTCCAGCCTTGCCTGAGCCAGAGCAGCTCCTCCACCTCTGCTCTCGGTCCCCGAAACCTCCCGATGGAAACTCCACATTTAACCCCCTTCTGTCTCCTTTTTATCTACCCCCACAGCGAGTCCCCTGGCTCAGCACAGCCTGCTGGGTGAAGAATTGGAGCCATGCAGAAACTACGAAGAAGGAAAAGGTGTGATAAGAGAGAGGATCAAGCCAGACACATCCAGATCTCACACAACCAGCTCCAGAAAACCGATAAACCTCCAATTCTCAACTGTTTTTGCTGCTGTTTTGGAGTGTGCAAACCATGATTTGCTTACTAGAGCTACATTTCATAAACGCCTGACCCTTTTTAGGTTAATTTCATACTCTTAAATACCTGACCCTTTTTAGGTTAATTTCATACTCTCTAGCCCTGAATTGTTTTAATCTTTCTAAAAAGGAATTCAGACAGTCCAGCTGCTAGCTGATTTAATCTTCCACCTTGTTTTCAAATGGGCTGGGCTCTGAAGGCATCACTGCATTATACAGAGGGCTATTTCAGTTAAAACACTTGTCAGATTTCGACACCGATTCTGTTAAATTTATACAGAAAAACTGTTTAACACATTTCCTGAATATCTTTACTATCTTCCAGCAATGTCTTCTGGCACAGAACTTGGTGAGTTCCTGTATTCTCCCCCTCCTAAAGTTTATCTGATAGAAACAATGGCTTAACGCACACTCAAAAAAATTACATTGCCAAAGCACACAGACCTCTGTGCAAAGTACTGTCTTTAATCCACTCCCTTCGGGCCAGTCCTGTGAGTTGTCAAATACCTGTTGTAAGAGACACTGAGCCTTTGTTGCCCCACTCACTCTCTTCCGTTTTTCCCTAAATCAAAAAAAGCATCAAAACCAACGTTCAGAGGATCAGATACACTCAGTCACATGCTAATTAATAGTGATAGTGGTGAACTTTTTCTTAACAGCTGGCTGAAGTTCTGACAGAGCAGTGGTAATCAATCCCATGCAAAATGCTGCAATTCAGAAAAAGCTTACGAACGTTTTGATATTTTCATTTTTTTGCAAGAAGCATGACACATTTTCATATAAACACTGAGCTGGGGGGTTTATGGTTTGCTTTTCTTTCAGAATGTCATTCCCCAAGACTTCTGAGTAACATAAACGTAACTTATATTTGGTGTTTGCCAATATGAAGCCGCACGCAGGCTGAGCACCAGCTGCATCCGCGCCTCTTGTTTACACACACGGCTTATGGCCATTGCCACTTCTTGAACAGTCAGCTTCATGTCTGGAACTAACTCCGTGAGGGCTCTGCTTATTAATTAAGGAGTCCTCATCAACAGACACACGAGATACTGCAGACAGCATACACAACAGGCAAGGTATTTTTAACCACTTTCTTAAACTCCTGCACAATTTTGTTTCAAAAGAAATTATTGCAAAAGAGAGATTTTCATAAATTCTGAAATTGTAGATTTCAGGTTTACAAACTGCTCTTATTTCTAGGATTTATAAGGTTAACGCTTTTTTACACAGCCTTTTACCCAGAGATCCTACCACTGCAAACTGCTATGCAAGCCCTCTGTGTTACCCTTAAAAAGAGCAGGCTCCGAGGCCCAGAGAGGCCAAGGACTTACCCAGGGGCATCTAAATAACTTGTGGCACAGATAGAAACAAAAATTGGAAGAGATCCTCCGTCTTGAAATCTGCCCAGCACGCCATGATCCTTAAACAAATTTACAGAAATTAAAAAGGACAAAGATATCAACAGAGTGCATGCAAGGACTTACAAACTACAAAATTATGTGCAAGAAAAACTCTGTTGGTGAAGCCTTTAGCTCCAGCACTTGGAATCTGACCTACAGTTTCTTCAGAACCGCTAAGGACATCACCAGGCCCCGACACAGGGTGTTATATGGCTGTAATTGTGTAGTAGGGAGGCAGAGTGAAAAACCCCTCATGTCAGACATCAGAGAAGAGCGGAAGGCAAGTGTATTTTTCCATACTTTCTCTAATTGCCTACGCAGACAGGCATTTATATTCCACTACTGTACAGCCTGACGCCTAAACGCTCAGCACGTCCCAATTCAGCCCCCCTCTTGCTTTTGAGGACTCTGTATCTAGGTATCGCCATGTGTTGGGAACTGCAATTAGGGATCCAATCCTCCTGCAAAATTCAGATTAGACATGCCATCTTAAGGAAGAAACGTGACTGTAGATGCTTCTAATTTATGCTGCACTTACAATTTTTTACGGCTTTCACTTGCTACATTTAGCTGATCCCATTCCTGCCACAGTTCCTCTCTGATGTTGGCATTTCCACCTCCAAACTGATATAAATGAGGGGAATAATGTATTCCTGAGAGTCCTCTGAATAGTCCTGGATAATATCATTAGCAAGCGTGACCGGAATGAAACCATGATGTCCGCTCTTTTGACTTCACAGATAAGAACATAAGCATCCAGACAGCACAAACGCCTCCCTGGCTCAAAGGGAACTGGGAGCAAAAGCCTGCCTTTCCCAGTTCAGAGCTCTGCAAGTCCCACTGGCACCTCCCACTGCTCCGTATGCAGTACAGCTTCTGGTATTCAAAGCCAAGTCAACCAAACTGCTGTATGGGAGCAGACTGGCTCATTTGTGATATTTAATGAACTCCAAAGCTCATTAATTAGTAAGTATAATAAGTGAACCACAATACAGTGAGTGATTTGTAATATACAAGGCATATAAACTGTGATTAAAAATTCTTACTGCTTAATTTATCGCTCTCTAGGAAGACTGAAACAAAACTAGCACACAAGTAAGTTTTCCTACGTGTTTGCTGTTCTTGCCACTTCTCCTCTACTCTGCTTAAACTCGGGGCCACTTCAGACTCCCTCTGGAAGGCAGGTGATGACAGCGCCATCCCCAGCACCCTGCCTTGCTCATCTCCCTCTTTCGCAGGGGTGACAGAGGGACATGGTCAGGGATATGGACAGTTACAAGATCAAAAGTGCTTGAACTCAACATCTTCAGGAGCTGGGACACTGAACTGGGGAATAGCTCTGCATCGCTGTGAAAACTAAAGATACCTATTAGTTACAGTCATGCCCATGAAGTTTGTGTATGCACTTGGGAACCAGCCTGTTCCCAAGAGATTTCTTTAATCCTGCTACATATTAAGTGTCTCTTCCAGGAAGAGCTGAGTCTACAGCTCTGTTATAATTTAATCTGTTGTACAGCCTTTGCTCTGCGGCTCTCCTACAATGACACAGTCTTTCACTTCCAAATAGGGAGGAACATCCTGCTGCACAGAAATTCTGCAAACCCACGGCCCTCCTACAGAGAAGCATCCACACCGCTGCCTTCACCATCCCCGCTCGTGCAAACGGAGGAGGTGGTGAGGAGGTTCCCATGTTTGCTAGCCCTTGGAAGTTCTGTCAGTGTAACAAACACAATGTAGTGATAAAGCACCTATTTCCCTTGTATTAAATTGGTCCAGCAAAAATCAACAACTACTAAGGCAGGAAGACACCTCTTTCTCCCTCTATACCTTAAACAGTTTGACCACACACATACTCAGGGTGGGAAAGAGACGTGCGTTACAAATTGGGGAAGCATTCATGAAATCAGAAAAACACCCTTGACCAACACAAAAGCAGACAGCCAATTATTTGACATTTATTGTAATTACTTCCTATGCCAGCCCTGTACCCAGAAACCCGGAGTTTCTTCCAAAAATGGAAGTCACTTGAAGGAATTCAGAAATAGCTATCTGCAGTATCATCCAGATGGTTCCTGAAGCTAGCACACAGCGGCAAGCTTGAGAATCGTTATTTGGATATTAAAAAAATAGCACCATGAGCAATATTTTTATCAAAATACAAAACTGTTGAGGTAGCCATTACACAATAAGAACAGGAAGACACACAAGTTGTACAACTGGGGATTCAACAGTTACTGGGAAAGGGGCTTCCTCTGGAAACAAAGACGTGCTCATCCCTGCCTTGCAAACTCAGTGCTTTAATCAATACTCAGGAGTGATTTTAAATCCCATTCCCGGGACAAGAAGAAACTAGAATTACACTGAAATGAGGTGGATTTGGATCAGAGGGTGAGGGGAATGGACTCTGAACAGCCATTCCAGAAACCACTGTAAGGATAAACAGAAGGGAAGACAGCACATAACTGGAAAAAGAGCAGAGAGCGAAGTTAAACAAAGTCAGATGTTCATCTCTGAACTGTGTCAAAGCTTCTGATTTTTTGGTATCTTTTTTTATTGCTCTACAGAGCTTTTTAGCAGGAGACGGCCCAACCTGGACAGCAGCACAAATACCCATTCTGCCCAGGCAGAAGGCAGGGAAGAATTAAGACTCTCAAGGTATCACACACCTGCACATCAAGGATGCAGCGTACAGAAGAGTTTAGCAGAGACAACGTGGCAAAGAATATCAAAGATGCTGCAAGGACTGTCATAGGGGTTCTCAGTTCTCAGCAAAGTCTTCCCACACACATTTCTTCAAGGCCTCTTGCTGCACACTCGTGCCTATGAATTCAGTGGAAAGCTGACGTTAGCAATAACGCCGATGGCAACAGCAGATAGTGTGGCGTACAGGAAGGGAGTTCAGCTAACGCCAACGACACCAGTTTCACAGAACATTGCCCCCCACCTCTCTCCCTCAAGTCCACACCAGCAGCTGTGGATCTGGGGGAGAAGGGGAACACATTCAGCAGTGCATGGAGCCAGATTCAGGGTGCATGCATGAGCTGGTGCTCAGAAGAATCCAGGGTCCCTACCATGCATCAATTAAAGAGAAAAAAAGCAGGGAGAACAGGGCAGTCCTTGCAGATAACCTCTTGCAGAGGAGAGAAGGGGCACTGGGTGCAAGCCAATGCTCCTGTAACGCCAGCCAGCCTTGCAGTCTTACCACAGGACTCATGCGAGATCAGCTTCGCTTGCACAATGCTCAGCAAGACACATCTCAACTTTACTGCTTATCTTCCCCATGAACTCCACAGCTTGCTGTTCTTTTTACCCCTCTGCCTCTTCGGGCCACCAAAAGCCTCTTTGATAGCCCCACTCACTTGACAAAGAAAACAGCCACCGCACAGCTGAACACTCACCATCTTTCCTACACCAGGATTCAGTGCCCACATCTCATAAATTTCAGGATGGCTGATGGGAGAGCTCAGGACTCGTAACATCAAACAGTTTGTATTACTAGCCTGCTACCCACAGCTCCTGGAAACCCAGAGCACTCTATTCCTTCCCCATGATACGAATAACTCGGATTTCTCTTGGTAATACTGCTCTCAGGACATTGAGAAACAACTTCTAAAGGCTACCACTGTTACAGCCAGTGACACCTAGTGAGGTACTGCTCTGTTCATCACTCAGCCAAAAAGACCCCCTCGGCTGAGTCTTCTCACCTCCTCTGGCATAATTACCTCTTTCCTCTCCACATCAGCTTGAATTTTCGCTTGCGTGACAGCAGCCTCGCGGAAGGAGGAGCTGGCCTGTTTGGCCTGTTCAATGAGAGTCTTCAGCTGCTGGGCGGTGTTGAGCAAGGAGTTGACCATCTCTTCCAAGTACAGCCAGCTCCGCTGCTCAGTCACCTCCAGCCCGTTCACCACCGATGGGGATATGGCTTTGGTGGGGGTCGTGGGGGGCACTGCCAGGGCAGGGAGCGAGGTTAACACTGAATATAAAGAAAGAAAAAGAAAATATAGAGAGAATTAGGACATTTCATTTCCATGAAGTGGGTTTTTTGGTGGTTTTTTTCTGTTGTGTTGTTTGGTTGCTTTTTTTTTTAAAATACGGTCTGCAAAAATTTCCAGTCCAGGTAAGTTTCAGCCACACAGACCTACCTTCTGTGCCCCAAAGTGCACAGATGGGTCTGTGCAGAACAAGCTCTTGGGGCACCCTCAAACCCCTAGGACAGAAGAACATGTATGGTTTACCCTGGGAAGGAATTAACACCTCTGGGAGGTGCACTGCTGCAGAGAGGCACAAGGAAGCAGTGAAAGCAGCATTGCCAGGGACTCCTCTGCCATTATCATCACAATGTTCACTTAATGTTTCCCTTAACTATCCCTAAGTAAGGTCATTCAGTGACCCAACACTTTTCTGAAAAATCCTGATGTCACTTCTCAGGTTGCAAAACTACAAAAAATAGGCACGGATCCACACCACACTCCCCTATACATCCTGAATTCTGATCTTAACCATAACCCTGGCCCAGGACTGGAATAAAACCAAGACAGTTATCATCACCTCAAAATCACATGTAGTACAAACACGCACTTTCCAAAACCACCAGTTGGGAAGCCCTTCAAAAAAAAAACCCCAGTACTTGTAATTTCTTTGGACCCCTTCATCCTGGATCCTACCCGTAAAACAAACTATGGCCATAAAAACACACATACCACACTGAAACACCAACAGTTTTAATAAAAGGTACTCACAGCTATAGGTATCTGTTTCACATATCCTGGGTATTCTGACCAGCAACTCTCATTGCAGCTCTGAAACCTCTCCTTGCCTAATCCCAAAAGTAAGAGTGAATGTATAAGAGCCCAGATGGAAGTTTTAGCTTCAGGCACTAACATCTCCTGACATTTGCTTTACACTGATTGTGTTGGGCAGTTTTCAAGAAAGAAATTTCTTGTCAATGGCCCTTTCCTCCAGATTCCTAACTACAACTCTTCACTCCTATATAAGCTAGAATGCTACGGGTACGGAACAAAATACAAAAGCACAGAAGTCCAGCAACACTTCTAAACATACTCCAAGGGACATTAAAAGAAGAAAAAACCCACCAATTACTGAGGTGTCACAGCCTTTACTTTTTCAGACCCTAACCATAACCTCAACAGTAGCTGCAGTTGGTAGGAAGCACCAAAACGAAGCTGAACTCCTGTCCTGGTAACCCAATCACACTTCCCCTGAACTTACCTCCAACCCCCTCAATTATCAGGGCTCTGCAGTCCTCCCTTTCCCAAAGCCTGTGTTAGAAAATTAAAGTCCTAGAAAACAATGTCTGTCTTAGCCTCACCTTTGCAAATGTTTCAAAAAAACAGTTATTGTGTCACTGAGACATCTACTTTTCAGAACAGTAGATTTGCATGGACACTGGGAGACCACAGTGTGAGGAAATTAAATCTAGATCCAGGAACCCAACAATACACAGTGTAAGCTCACCTTAGGCAACATTTCCTGGAATAAATGTTACCTGGCTTTACTGGCCTTACCTTTCCAAAATTTCACTCTAACTCTAAATACTCGCCACCTGCCATAAAATTAAGTCCAAGGCATTCACATCTACCAACAGCCAACCTCTAAATTCCTCACTAAATTGTTTACTAGAAAAAAAGAGGGCACCACCAACTTCAGGGCTGTGCAGCCTCATTACCCCAAAATCTACTAATAGTCCCTTTCAGGATTTTTCCTCACATCTTTAGGTAGGAGTTTCAGAACCACGCGACACACAGAAAACACAGTGAGTACTGCAAGGTGAGAAACCACATTTCTTCCTGGTTCTGCACTGTCAGGGGAAGAGCTGTCAGTATTCCAGGCACCAAAAGCCAACTAACAACCTTGATTTTTAAACAGCGAATGTCACATTCATATAATAAACACGGGACCATTCCAACTGATGGATGCTATGGCCCTCAGAGAAACGTTCAACACAGCTGGGAATATCCCTTCAGAAGCTCTGAGCCATTTAAATGCCGATTGCACCCTTCCTGTGCCTGCTCTCCTTTTAGAACCATTACTCTTAACACCTCGAGAGCCTCTGCCAGGCAGCTTGTCCCCCAGCCCCAAAGATAACGCCCAGGGATAACTCACAGGCCTTGAGCACCTCCAGCCTTGTAGGGGGGTGCCCTGCAGAGAGCTGCTGCTGCTAGGTACTGACCACTGGTTCCATTAAAATCCATTTTCATTACTGGATCCGGATTCTTTTCCTTGAAACCAGAATTAAGAAATTTACTAAGGGGGAAGTTCTTGACCAAAATATAGAGGCTGAAGTGTCTGAAAAGTACTTTATTATCATTTTATTATCAGTCTCCCATCACAATCTGTTTTGGATGTCATTACAGATAATAGCTTTCCAGTCACACTGGTCTGTCTAAAGCGGTTCCAAAAAGAAAGGCAGAAACAAGCCCCAAACCTTTCTCACTGAAGGACGGGGATACAGAACAGCAAACTGCACAGCCCAGTTAAAAACACAGAACAGCAGCGCCCCCCATTCAGGAAAAAATCTTGACTACACTTCAGATGGTACTTAAAACTCAACTGTAAATACTGTCCTGAAAAAATTCAACTGTAGATACTGTCGTGAACAGCAGCTGGCCCACACACCTGCCTGTACCAGGCTGCAGTTCCAGCAGTTCCGCTCACAGTGAACCTCTCCTTAGCAAAACATCGGCAGACAAACCAGACTCCTCGCAGGGCTACATTGAACACGGAGTATTTTCCAAGACAGCAACTGATTTAAGTGTATTGACTCTTGAGTCCTTTTCATAGAATCACAGACTGGTTTGGGTGGGAAGGGACCTTAAAGCCCAACCAGTGCCACCACCCCCCCTGCCCCAGGCAGGGACACCTTCCACTAGCCCAGCTTGCCCAAAGCCCCATCCAACCTGGCTTTGAACCCTTCCAGGGAGGGGGCAGCCACAGCTTCTCTGGGCAACCTGTGCCAGGGCCTCACCACCCTCACAGGGAAGAATTTCTTCCTTAGATCTCATCTAAATCTCCCCTCTTTCAGTTTAAAACCGTTCCCCCTCATCCTATCCCTCCCCACCCTGATCAAGAGTCCCTCCCCCCTTTCCTGTAGCCCCTTTAAGTCCCGGGAGGCCGCTCTAAGGTCTCCCCGGAGCCTTCTCTTCTCCAGTTGAACCCCCCCAACTCTCTCAGCCTGTCCTCACAGGGGAGCTGCTCCAGCCCCCCAGGCATCTCTGTCAGGATGTTGACACTCCTGAGCTCAGAGGAGGGGATCCTTGAATATTAACCAGCTCTCTTGGGCCCCTCTTCCCTCCAGGACTTTATCCCACACTACTCTACCAAGCAGATCTCTGAAGAGCCCAAAGTGAAGCCCTGAAGTCCAGGGTAGTGAGCTTGCTGCACACCCTTCTCACTGTTCTAAGGACCCTGAACTCCACCATTTCATGGTCACTGCAGCCAAGGCTGCCCTTGAGCTTCACACTCCCCACCAGCTGGTCCAGCACAGCATCTCTCCTCCTTGGCTCCTCCATCACTTGCAGAAGGAAGTTCTCATCAACACATTCCAGGAACCTCCTGCATTGCTTGGGCCCTGCTGGGTTGTCCCTCCAACAGATATCAGGAAGTCCCCCAGGAGGGCCAGGGCTTGTAAACATGAGGCTGCTCCTTTCTGTCTATAGACGAGCTCATCCACCCAGTCGTCCTGGTGTGGTGGCCTGGAGCAGACTCCCAAGTTATACCTGGTATTTTTCATGCAAGCAGCAAAAGCTGAGAGAATCCAGCAGAAATTTGGAAAGAATGAGTCTCAAAACCAGCAGTACTGCAGGTCACTGTGTGTTAGATGTGCGACCTTTTCTGACCCACAGCATTGCAAGTTCACCACACAGGTAAATGGTCATTTTACGCTCAACAGCCCTTAATTAAAACAGTAATTTCAATCAATTTGCACATGACTGGTGTAGAACTATTTGCACTTAGATATGAATATGAGATAAAGCAGTCTTTTATCAGTAGCTATTTGCAGAAGAGCCTTTCCCACTGCTAAATTTCCAGCACAATATTTATCCCAGCATGGCATTTGATAACTTATCTAGCAGGAATTGCTTCTGATTCCTCATTTTGGCATAAGCGTATCAGTCAGGAGAAAGTATTCACCAGTGAAAAAAAATAATCAATGTTTAATTAGTAACATCAAGGTCTGACTAAGACTTAAAATCAACAAGATTTCATTCTGGACAGACCAACAACGCACTATGCTGCTCCAAATAAGTAAATAAAAGGTCACACAGAGGGGAGGACACAGGCTTTAAAGGAGAAAGACGTCAGACTGCACAAAGGAATACAACATGTTTACATGATCTTTTCCTGATGTCTGAGAGAACAGTAACAGGGATCAAAACCTGCCTGTCTTCCAGCTCTGCGTCAGCGAGATCAGTAAGTATCAGAGTCGCTTCACAGAATCATAGAAATTAGAGAAGTGAAAGGCCTATAATCGCCTAATCCATCTGCTGGCCAGTGGCAGACTGTTCCCTGCTCTATTTCTTGCCCAGGCTCGATAAACACATAAAGCAATAACAGCACTCCAAGTTTGCAATTCCAGTTTCTTCAACACTTCCAGTTTCTATCAGTACAGGCAACACTCAAATAGCATCATATTCATTTCATTTATCAGTCAGAAAGGTGATCAACTTTACGTAATATAACATTTGAAGAGCTATTTGATAATCGGTTTAACCCATCCTATCAAACACTAAAGGACTGATTTGCATTTGTTGTTTTTCATACCATCTTTTCTGGTTTTACTCCAGAATCGGTCTGACCACGGCAAGGGTGGCTCTCACTGCAGTTGTTAAGCAGCACCCATCATTCCAGCACAAACGTCAGTGCTAGTGCTAAGGGATGGAAACCTGACAGTGGATGCGAGAACAGCATCCTGCCCCAAACTGCCTCCAGCATGCATCAGTGGATTCACAAAGAGATGTGGGAATTTTTAGAAAAGCTTCTGTGACACAATTTTAAAGGAGACGGTCTCCCCAGACCAAACACTAAATAAATGTTTCGCCACAATGCCCAAGTGGTGACAAAAGCCTTGAAGCAAAAGCCTTAGGAAAGGCAGGGGACAGCAAGATGATTTAGGAAGCAGGATCACAACAGCCTCTGGTAGAAACCAACAAATCAAAGTTCTCAATAACAGAGTGAAAAACTTTCCAGGGAGTGAATAATCTGCTTCTCCAAATCTTAATAACCGCAAAACTCATAAGCAAAAGAGAGGAAAGTTAATTTTTCTGCCTCAATCTTTACGTTCACTGACTAGAGAGCAAATTCAAGCACTGCTAACTGTTGCACGTGATGGACCTAAAACGTACCGATTTTGGGATGAGACGTCGGCAGCGCAGCTTCAGGAAAAGGAGAAATCTGACAGTTGTCCTGGTAACTGGGATAGTGAGGTTCTGGGTGATTGACCCGGCAGGGCTGCTGGACGTTGGTATCCTGAACTGCAGAGAACAATGGCATTATGAATCACCGCACAACACGGCTCCCAGGCACTTCTTATGCCTCTTTCACGCATATTTTTTTTACATTTTAGACAAGTTCCTACATTCTATGATAATTCCAGGGGTTGTAAATGAGAAACAGGAGCATGATCTTACACACTTAGCAAGCAAGGCAACCTTGTACTGGTTTCATCTCTGCTTTCACTTTTAAAGGCAAAGGCCATTGCTGCCTTCCCTCACACACACCTCTGTATTTACAATAATCACAGGACTCTGAACTCTGGTTCTCGGGGAAGGACAGTTCCCTCAGCAGAGCTCACAATCCCATGTATCAATCAGACTGAGAGAACTAAAATATATGTCATGCATTTATATTTTGTTTGATTTATTCTAGCATTTTTCAGCGTTTATTCAGCATTTTTCACTTAGTTTCAACACTCAGCTGGTTTTCTTTTTTTTGGTAGTATTTTAGGATGAAGGAGTAGTGGAAAAAATGACAGAGATGACCATAAAAAAAAAAAATCAGCAGAGGTGTACATTAGCAGCTGCAACATCTGGACAAAACTTCTAACTTCTTTTGTGCAACTGGTAAGATTTCAAGCTGCTGAAATCACTTCAAAGGAAGGACAGCAGGTTAACATATAGTCTGTCTGTAAGCTCTTAAGAAATCCTTTGTGCAGTATTCAGAATGCTTCTTCCTATAGCAATGGGCGACCAAAACTTTTTTTTCTCCTTCTCAGGTATGTCTAGCAGACATACACCTGAACTCTTACCAGCGGCTCCAGTGAAAACATCACCCTGGGACGGACTTTCCGAGATAATTGCTGTGGCTTCCACTGTCGATGCACGATCAAATGTCAGAGCACCAGAGGTAGTGATCTGTCCAGAAGGAGTCACGGTGACTGGAAATATTAGAAGTACTTTCATAATTAACACTCAGCGCGAGGCCTCGGTCGTTTAGCTGTTGATATCCCTGTTCTGAATCATCAGTAAGTGGCCTGCGACAACCCAAGTTTGGATCACACCTGTGACCAATACAGTTGGAAAGGGGAATAAAAACCCCGTTTGGCTTCCGAAGGCACTGCTGGCCTCCTGCAGGACTCTGTTTATTCTCGGGGTGTACGGGGCCAGAATGTTCACTTACAACACGCTGCCTCCCAAATCACCACCTCTTCAATTATTAGATGAGCAAAAACTTAACACTGACCATAATGGTTCAGTGGGGCCACAAAACCCATCAGTTTCTGGCTCACCCTAATTAATTCCAACCTTAGTAAGAGCGGTTCTTACTACTTAAATCAACATAAAAAAAACGTGGATTACAATTAATCCTATAACAGTTTGGTTAGCTGGACAATTTTAGCTGTCTCTCTACACAGAGTGATATATTATGCTTGGCCAAAGCAAGGAACAAGTCACAAAATCCTTTTGGATGAATATTCCTGAGTGGCTCCAAAATGTTTTAAACCCTTTTTAAGCAGGATTAATTAATCTGGCACCACTCCTTGGTAATGGTCTGATTCTGCAGCACACTGCTCAGCCAGAAGGATCTTTTAGCAAACAATTATTCAATTTTTAGGCAGATTCATGCCTGGTGAAATACGTGGCTACAACCAAAACAATCAGTCCTCCTCTCTCCCAATGCCAGCATGAATAAACCTGCAACCTCACAGCACCTCACATCAGTGAACCAACACAGACTAAACCCCTCTGGGGGATGAAAAAAAACCAAAACAAAATTCTACAAAATCCTTGCATATTTCTCTTCCTGCTGCTGGTAGTAATCTAATCTTACTTTTGGCTGTTCTTTTTCGGATTTCTGTTGCTTCCTCCTCAATTCACTTTGTAATGTTACCATCCAGATGATGCTAGTGTGATAAAAGCAGGAGGACACACAAATGTGACTGGGAACGTGTGAGCTGGATGAGCTTGCAAATTAATTTCTGCTCTCACACAGATGGTTTGACAATCAAAAACAGTAAGTAACAAAGCATGTGCCGAATGTTAGAAAGGAATTTGCAGATGAAAGCATCACCTTCTGCCTCCTTCATTAACGACTTTCAGGCTGTGGATTTCATTCCAGGTGCTTAGAACCTACTTTTCTATGTATTTCAAGAAATAGCATAAATCTCACTCCATAGTGCCCACCAGCTTCTAAAGGGCAAAAACCAAGCTCTGGGGATGGGATGGGGATTTCCAGCAGAGCAGAAAAGGGACAGTCTTCCCCTCAACCTAATTTCAACATGAGGAAATTTCTCAATTGTCTGTGAAAAACCTACAGGAAACCCACTATGGATCAAGGCCAGGACTCCACAACTCCCCCTGAATGGCCAGGCATGTAGAGGGGGTAAATATAATCCAGAACTCTCTCAGAAGAAAATAGGAAACCTACTGCTCGCTGCAAAAGGATGTCAAGATGCTTAAAACCGAGTCTCCCGGAGGTCTAGAGTTGCACTTTTTCCTACTCAACTTGCAGTCCCAATGTGGCAACACTGTGCTAGTTTCTACACAATAGGAAGTGAAATTAGCTAAAGACACTGAGCCAACAAAACTATCCAATGAAAAGGAAGTGGCAAAAAAAAAGACATTTTTCTCAGTTGGCTAGTTCCAAGGGGCCGCTGATAGACATAAAATATCTGGTGTAGCAATTCTTCATCAAAAAAGGGAAGCAATTTTTACCAGGAGAAAAGAACCTACATGTAGTAGCAGCTGTGGCAGGAAGCAGAGTGATGTTTTTGGGGCAATCCTTCTTCACTGGAGTTGCAGGCATTTCATTTTCTTTTTTCCGCCTTTTATATGGTACGAAGAGTCGTACAGGGCCACTCTAGGCAAAAGAAAAAAAACAGAAATTACAAAGAAAAAAGTAAAAGGTGAGTTGAGGCACCTCTTTGGAGACTTTGGGTTCACTCTCATCTTTCCAGATGCAGCTAAGGCCAAGCAGCACATATCCCCATGGAAGATGTGTGGTTTGCAACAACAGACCAAAAAACTTATTCTTCTCCAAACCAAAAAAACTTTGTGAAAAGAAAGTTACGCTCAGTTGTCTCCATCTCAAGAGGCACAGATTCAGCCTCTTCCCACTATTATTTAAGGAGCAGAACTGGGCAAAGAATTGACTGCTGGACAAGGTGGTGGAAGAAAAGAGAACGAGAGTGAGAGGAAGACAGGAAGCGATTAGCTTCAGGTCTAAGAAACAAGCTAATCATCCAGTTCATAGCAGAAAAGAAATGCAAAACACTATTTCAAGGCAAGCTGAAGTCTTCTGCTTTCAGGACTTTAACCTCATTTTTGAAACAAACAAACAAATAAACAAAAAACCCAAGTAGTTTAATATGAAAATATAGACCCAACATAGAGTATTACATTACTTCCCTATAAAAACATTTTTTCCAACTCAAAAAATTATGAAATTTGAATCAAAAATCACAGTTTTGACATCCCCCAAAGGCATTCTATATAAGTATTAAGGAGAAAAAAAAAAAAAAAAAAGAAGAAAGCAATAACTTTTATCCAGTTTTACTGAGGCTGCTACGCAATAGTGCTAGCAGTTCCTTCTGTCCGTTCTCTGTGAAGCATGGACAAAGCACGCCGCAGCCACAGGACTCATGAACGTTTCTAGGACACTCATGACCTGCTGGCAAATGGCTGTGGCAGCTTGACTGATTAATTGTTTTTAAACTAATGGATGTAAAACCTACAACTCACCAGAGTCATGTCATCGCAGCAAGCAGCACAAGTACAAGAGGCAGCGTGAGGATTTAAAATCCCATCCTGGAATTAGAAGATTTCTAGTTCAGCATTAGTCACCAAAACCACCGAGAGTACAACTGTATTCTGCTAAAAGGTTCAGACAGCTCCCAGAGAGATGAACCCACTCCCTCCTCGGGGCCCTCTGCAATGACAGAGGCCCATTCCCCTACATCTCGGTGATGGGGCGAGCAGATAAGGGGAAGAGTGAAGGAAGAACAAACAATTTTCAAATCAAAAGGCAAGGATATGTGAATTTGAGACTTTATAAAGTTTCTGCCCAAGCAGAAATCACCTGTCAACCTAATGGCAATGCCAAATTCTCCATGAGACTCCTGGATGCTGCAGGAAACAAAGGACCCAAAGCAATACTCAATAAACGGTGCGAGTGAAGAATATGTTTGTCAGGCAAACAGAATTAAGCAGATCAGGTTATTGAATTACAGTACCATGGGTGAGAGCTTACTTCTCAATTTCTGCGACACAGCTCAAGGCTGGACTTCATCCTGCAGAAACTGCGACCCCTTTTCAAGTACAAGCAAGATTTGTATTGTGCTATTTGAAAACACATCTAGAAAAATTCCCCTCACATCACCAGTTCTCAACCAAATCAAAATGCTGCTTCCGAGTTGCCCCCTGGCACCATCACACATAGGTCTGCAGAAGCAGCGCACACGGTTTGGACTGCAGTGCTGGGCAGGCTCTGCCCAGACTCCACCTGCCCCTTCCTGCAGAAAGGAGGAAACAAACTTAACCTTACGTGAATAAGGCACTGCAGTGGCCTCCCAGCATAGCGGATGCTCCTCTTCCAGTCTTTGCTGCTGGCTCGTCCTGCCATCGCTTCGAATTCAGTAGGACTGTACCAGTTGTCCCCTTGCTTAATGCACCTACCACGGCCTCCTGAAATAAAATGGATGAAATATATTGTTAGTAAAGGTTAAAAATCACTTTTCTGCTTTTCTGAAGAAGTAAATACTGAAATTGCTGGACAAAATAGCAGATAATCTATGGCAATCACCGAATATGCCCATCTGCTACTTCTCATCACTCTGGGATAACCATGCCCATTTATTACCCTGGCTGTGTCAATGACTGTGTGTGTTTAGAGAGCACCAACTCTGGGCCTCACCAACGCATCAAAAGTCTAGAAAAAATTACTCATCCACAACAGGGTAAGTATTCCTTGGATAAACACCATAAATTTAAGCCCTTCCTTAATTTGCACTCAAATTTCTAATCCTTCTGGTCGTGAAGAAAATTCTCTATCCACAAAGCAAGCGCTGTGCCGTGCAGTCAGGCTTGCCCACAATTTCTGCTGCTGCTTCAGCTTTCCCACAGAGAGAGGAAAGAAGAGGAGGGACTAAGGCAGCTAAGGAGTCCCGTTAGGAGACAAACTCTCTATTTTCTGTTCCAGCAGGGATTCTGTAGAGCTTTGTAGAAACACAAGTCTACTTCTGAGACAAAGAAAATCTTAGAGGAGTCAACCTATCACCAGGGAGACGCTCTTCACAACAGCCTGTATCCTCACAGATTTAAGAAAAAAGTTTAAAAGACTCTGAAGAAAGAACAAACCAGAAGAGAACAACAATATCACAAGGGACTAGGCTGGCTAGGAAACTGTCTTTTTTTCCCCTCACAATAGGCCCTTAAAAGTAGCCTGATTAAAAGAAGAGTGCACCAAATGAAGAAGGAGCAGTCACACTTCCTCATCCGAGAAGGTCGTTGTTACCTGAGCCGAGTCTGTTTTTGTACAGAACACCACTGATATTCCGGCACCTCACCGGGAGCTCGTTCTCATACACAGACGGGTCCCAGTTATACTTGGTTCCAGTTTTTTCTTGGACAGATGTTAAAGGAGTAGGAGGAGACTGCGGTCCTTTGAAAAGAAGAAGAGAAAGGTGACAGCAACCAAAAAGCACACTGGCCATACCTTCACATGCTCAGCTCGGCTACAGCAAGTGTCAAGCGGTTAACTGAAGCAGCTGACACCTCTCCACAGCAAGGCCAGTTACATGGTGCACCGCAAAAAATCCAGCTTGAACACTCTCAAAATGACTGAAAATAAAGCAAACTGCATCTTAGGAAACACGCTCTAACAGCGCATTAAACGCTGAGGTTGTAACCTGCAGTGGTGTAAGCAGCTGGCTGGATCTTCCCCTTCCCAGAGGCCGATCCTGTAACGTGTTTCAGACCGCTGAAGGTTTGCCATGCCGTCTTGTGGGCAGAAAGGAAACTGCCAAGCAGCCGTGAACAAAACCTTAGCGATAAAGACATCAGCTATTGTGACACTTAAATATCAGCAAGTGGACTGAATGGAGATAAAACTCAATTCGAGGACCCTTTAAAAAGAACCCACGTGCAGAGCTATGAGACCCATATTTTTGTTATCAATATTACAATAATCCATCTGCTTTTGGGGGTGGATGACTGTAGAAAGGCATGCAACAGCCCAGCAGCAGGGCAAGATTTTTCAAGAAGCTTATTTGCAAGGGTTAGGGCAAAGAATAAGAAAATTAAATACATTTCTGACAGGAAAAAAACAAAAAAGTATTCTACTCTACTCCCAAGAAATAGAAGAAGCACCATGTGAACACAGGACAAACGATCTTTACAAGGCAACTGCGTAATATTATGCACGGTTTTTTAATTCTAACACAGTTAAAATGGAGAAAAAGAGACCCCTCCAAGAGAAGGACACTTCAAAAACAGATTGCCTTATACCTGGTGTGAGGGGTGCTGATGGCCCCTTTAACCCTGTGGTTTCCACAATGCTGCCGTCTGTGTGAACCACTATGAGAGTAGCTTTTTCAGTATTCAAGCTGTCCCCAATTTGGAGGGCTGTTCTCCCAGACTACAAAAGAAATAAAGAGTTTAAATTCATAGAGTTAAAATATCAACGTGTCTTAGTATTCCCCCAAATCTTCTCAAAAGGCACGCTGAAACACCAATCGGTATGGCGCTAATTAGGTTAGTTTTTGGGGTTTCAGCCAACCACGTTCAAAGGTCACATGTTCCGGGTCATCAGTTCCATTACAGAATGCGTACATGGGGCTGGAAAGGTAAAAAAACCTCGCCAAGTGACAAATTAAAAAGTGTATGTGCCCAGCTAATGGTTTTGTGGCCTAAAGCCCGTACACTGCAATGAAAACAAATCCTTGACTTTACTACAGCTTGAACGCAAACCAAGCTCTTCATTTACACTAAGAAAGTACATGGGACTTTGCTAAGGCCCTCAAATGAGAGGACAGACTTACCAGCACGTGTCCTGAAATTGAAGCTGCATTTGCCACAGATGTAGTGAAAACATTGTCCGCAGAGGCACCAACGTTGGCTACTGTCACTGTGGTGACTTCTGAAATGTAAAACAGGCATGAAGTTAATATTCTGCTGCATCCAGAGAGCCTGATAAACAGCTGAACATCAAAAAATGTGATTTTATTTCCTTCTTCCTATTCAAAAGTTTGTCATGACATCTTTTAAGTTGTTGTAAGCACAATCATTCTGATTTTTACTAAGCTTCGGGTTGAACATGCTTTAATCTCCTTGAGACCCTAACAGCATGTGATGAACTAAGGGAAAAATGAATATTGCATCTGTACTGAAAAAAAAAACAAACTGTGATGCTTTTTATTAAAAGAAAGGTGGCTGGCAAACATCAAGATAAAGACAACTGACTCTCCCTCTGCCATACATTCTAGGGTGCCATTACCTGTATGCTTGGTCCAGTTAAAAACTGCCCAAACATACAGCTAAATGTTTCTATGATGTATATTTGACCGTCTAGCTAAAATCAGAGGGGTTTAAGCACCACACATGGGGTGAGAGTGAAAAAAACACCATCTAAGCTCACACTGAGATACCAATGTAGGTATGAAGGGCTCTGAAACTTTCCACACATCAGAGCTTGCTTTCACAATTCTGCGTGTTGCAGAGCTCTTTGCTAATGGGACACGGGGTCAAAATAATTTCAGACGTGCAGAGGCAGCTCTTGCTCATTTGACTTCACGTTACGTAGCGTTCAAGTGAGGAGCGTGTAATTTTCGAAGAGTGCGGCGAGTGACTCAAGCCTCAGCTCGGACCTGCCCTTTCTTCCCTGCACCCCCTGAGGTAAATGCCGGCATTTGCAGGCCGGAGCGCTGCAGGGGCCCGGGGGCCCGGGCCCGGGCCCGGCGGTGGCTGTGGGGGCCGGAGCCGTCCCCCCCGGGGCAGAGCGGCGGGACGGGCGGGCGCTGCTGCCGGCGCTGAGGGGAGCTGCGCATGCGCACTCCGCCCGCCCTGACCTGCGAAGGCGGCAGCGGCGGCCTCGTCCGCGCTCGGCAGGGGCTCGGCTCCCATCTCGATGTGCTCGGCATCAGCCGCCATCACCGTCACCGCCGTCACCTGCGCCGCCGCCGCCGCCTCCTCCTCCTCGGGCTCTGGCTCTGCCTCTGGCGCCGAGGCCGCCGCTTGAGGCGGCTGTTGCTGCTGCTGCTCGGGTCCTTCCGCGGCCGCCGCCACTGCGGCTGCCGCCGCCGCCGCCTCCGCTAAGCCCAGCTGCTTCGCCGCCGAGTCGGCGTCCTCCATCCGAGGCGGGCGAGGGGAGCCGAGCCCGCCCGAGCGGGCCCCAGCGCCCGCCGCTCCCCCCCCCCTCCCCCCCCAAACGCCGCTGGGGAGAGTCCCGCGGGGGGGGAGGAGGGGGCCGCGGGGCGGGGGGGGCCCGGTCCTCCGAGCTCACTCGAGCGTTTTTCGGCGGGTTGGCGAGCGGCGCCGAGCTCGCCCGAGCGGTTCCGAACGTCTTCCCCGGGCGGAATCGAGCGTTTCCGAACCGCTGCCGATGGTGCCCGAAGTGTCCCGAGTCTTCCCAGGCCTCGTCCGAAGGCGCTCGGCGGTCCCGAGGAGCGGGGCCCGCGTTTCCTGCCGGCTGGCCAATCCCGAGGCGGGACGCAGCCGAGCCCGGCCGAGTCCGTAGAAGCGCGGCCCGAAGCGATACCTGACAGCTGGGGTGGGGAACCCGAGCCCGCCCGAACAGCGCCGAGTCCCCGAGCGGTCCGGCCCAGAGAGGGGCGAAGAATCCCGAGCTCGCTCGAGTCTTTTCCGATCCTTTCCGAAGGCGGGGGTGAGGCGGGCGCGAGGAGAGCCGAGCTGTGCCGAGTCCTTTCCGATCGCGCCCGAATTCCCCTTCGCCGGCCCGAACGGAGACGCCCGAACGGGCAGTGCCCGAATCCGCCCGAAAGCGACCGAACCGGGCCGAGCGCTCCGATCGCACCCGAAGGCAGAGGGGGCGGGGAGAGGGCAGCCGGCTCCGCCCAGGCGCGCGCGGACGCACAGCCTGCCGGGACGCTGGAGGACTCGGCGGGGGCGGGCCGCCAAGATGGCGGGTGTGAGGCGAGGTGAGCGGCGCGTTGCCATCCGTTACCGACAGCTCTTCCCCGCCCCCCCCCCCCTCACCTTGCGTATCGGCGCGGCGGAGGGTGACCGGGGAGGAGGGGGGGGGCTGTTTCTCACCTCGCCGCCCCCGGGCGGGTAGGACACCGACGAGAGCGAGGTGGGGGCCGAGCTCGAGCTAGGCGCAGCCCTATAGCCATATCGTGACAGCCCCGACACGCTGAGGTAAATCCCGGCAGCTGCGGGCCCTGTGTCAGCGTCAGCAGGTGTTCGGCGCTTGTGCGGGGTGAGGAGCACCTTTATAAGCAAATCGTTTTCCTCAGGCCGAGTGACATCCCTTGAAAATCAGGTCTTTGCTTTAAATTACGAACCAGTGGGATTCAGAGAGGAAAAAAAAAAGAAAAAAGTTCTTCATTAGTGTGGTCAGAATTATTAATTTCCACTTCTTTCAAAGAGGTCAAAGGTCTTCTCCCAAAACATAAATTTCAGCCCTAGGTAGACAAAGCTGGTTTTACAACTTTGGCGTGAACAATTAGCCTTTGCCAAAGTCCTAAAAACTAAGTTTGTGTAATGAGGTGCATTGGGTAATGTTAACTATAGCTGCTGCATGCTTTTAATATAATTTTGGCATTAAACCCCTCTTTTTTAGAAAATGGGCCATATTCTACCTCAAGTAAGCATGCACCGCGTCACTCCCAGTCACGTTAAGGAATTCATACAGCTGGGATCAAGTGTTACACTCTCTTTTTGTCTGGACCATACAAGCCTTCCAACAGGTAGAAATGGGTTGCCAACCTGCACACCATGGAAACTCACTACACCGGGTCTCACTAATGCAAATGCTGCCCTTAGCAGAGCACTGTTCTTGCTGCTGCAAGTCTGTGTTCTTCATATAAATGCTTTTAAATTGTTACTGTGCTTTTTTTTTTCCCCCGTGCCAGAATGCTCACTTCCAATTTAAAAATCCACCAGCAGCAATGCAGACTTCATTAATCCTACCAGTGAGTCGGTCTCAGGAGGCTGGAATTAGCAGCCTGCTGTTATACCTGAAATTATGTATTCATCTGGCATAATAATTACTACTTAACTGCAGTATCCCTTTCACAGGTGTGTTGTGGGGTTTAAATGTTTAAGCTGTGTGAAATGTCCCCTGTTGCTCAGGGGGAGGCAGCATGTTCCAAGTAATGGTGGCTGTCAAACCCCTCCTTGGAACAGATGCAGGAATGTGGTCAGTGCCCTCTTGTGGAAAATGATTTAAAAAAAAAAAAAAATTAAAAATAAAGTTGGGGAACTACCATTAGGGAATTCATTAGGGATTGCCTGTACGGTAAAATTATCCTACTCTAATTATACCACTGGCATCACGACAGCGTAGGTGCCCAGCATGGATGAGGCTACACCGGTATAGCTTGGTGTTTGGTTATACAGAAAAAGTTCCTTGTCTGGACACTTTGGAATAATAACATGCCTGCACATGCAGTTATGGTATTTCAAATCAACATCCTACTTCACAGTCTAAAATAACTTTAAAATGGAGACATCTTATTGCTGTGGAAGAAAGGAAGCACAGCATCTTGACAGAAGGCGTTACACCTTCGTGTGAGGGTTTATACCAGGGTACAAATACAAACGCATCTTTCAGAGATGTACAAACCATCAGTCACTGTAGAACAGGATGTGTAATGAAACCTTTAACTCCCATTCTGCAAAACGAAAGAAAGCGTTCATCAAAACACATTTTGTCTAAGTGAAGGGACGAGTCTGTTAGGAGCCTGAAGTCCTTTTACTGGGACTTCAGATGAAGCACATCCAGGAGGCATTTCAGATCATAGACAGTATGAATCACCTTCTAAAATTGCTTGCCTATTTCCACTGTGTTCCCAAATTGGATACCTCAATTAGGTGCCTAAAGTTAGTGGGGATTAATTTGGGCCCAACTGCCTAAAACTATTAGGTGATGAGGACATTAACCTCAAGAAGCCCAGGGATGAAGATAGTGACGTATGTCTCACTGATTTGATGATAATGAGATGTCTCTGAGAAGATGGATGAAACCTTTCACAGACAGTTTTGCTCTATCCGAAACAGATTTTAACTTTTCAATTGCTCATGTGTCTGAAAGAGGCTAAGAATGTTAATGAGTTACTTAAGAGGTACTTCAGTAGGTCAGTGCCATCACGTTGCAAGGGAATTTTATTTGTATTTAAAAAAAAAATCGGTTAGCTTATAGAAAATATTTGGTACAATTTCTGTGGGTGATCAGAACATACCAAGGTTTTACATAGAATGACTTTGCTTTTGAAGGGAACCGGTTTGGAAGGACATTATTTAGAGGAACCAGGGAGCCCTGTGTTCTACATGAATGCTTTCTCACAATTTAAAACCAAATGGAACATTCAGGTTCCCTTGCATGTTTCCCTTGTTCCTGCATAGTTAGAGGGGATGAAGTGTCATCTGCTGTGAAAGGACAGGATAAACGAGTTCTAGGTAATGCCTGCATACTTTGTGTTTTGAAAGAGATGGGTTCCTCCATGAAAGTGACTTCACAACAGGGATTTCCCCCAAATTACTTTAGAATTCATGTATTTGAAAAAGCTATTTTTGGAACCTGAGCTGCATGATCTGAGCAAATAGTAAGTCTTTCAGTGAACTGAGGATAACACTTCTCCAAACATGCTTGACCTCTCTAGTAACATCACTTGTTTGAATGTTTCTGCAGCACTTTCAGTAAATACTGATTTTCTTCTCTTTATTTTTTCTTTCTCAACGGAAAGGAAGAACTTCATCAGTTGTATCCTTTTTGTACCTTTATCCCTCACATGCGGGAATCGTCAGGAAGACTGGCTGAAAAGCATTCATACCTTCCTAAATCTGCACAATGCTATTTTTGTGTTATTCTTTGAGTTTTCCATCATCAGTACCATCTATAGGAAGCAAAACTGGGAAAACATTTCTTCCAAGGGAAGATGGTTTTTGCAGCATTAGCTGGGGTTTAGCTGAGGCTTTGCCCTGCTCAGCTCCCACTCCTGCAGAAACCCCTTTAACCCACCCTGCGGTCTGGACAGAGGGCTGGCACCCACCATTTAGGATCGTGTAACTCTCCTTTCCTTAGGAAGCAAAGCTGAAAATTGGATTTGTGGACTGATGGCCATGAACCCCATGCAGCACACCTCACAGACAGCTGACAGCCAACAAGAGGCAGTAAAAGCAGCTTTCAGTGGTACTTCCTCTTCTCTGATGTTAATTCACTCTACCTTTACTTCTGCCAAGATCTAAGTAACCTCCTAAGAGGAGACACCCTTGGCTTCAGACATTTCCATGCCTAGAACCTATCTAGTAATTTTTTGCTCCACCTTCCTTCAACTGGAAAAACACAAAAACCTGGTTCTGTTTTAATAAAATGAGCTTCTCTGGGAACGGGAATACATTCACTGTGTGTGGGTGGGTGCTCCGTTCAGAAACTGGATGGGCAGTTCCCGTAAAAGGCACCTGGGCTGAGGTCCCTGCTTGGAGAGATCCAGAGGATTTGAGAAGGGCTGGGGGAGAGAGGGGAGGATAAAGAATATTTTAAGTATAGAAAGACAGATGTGGAAATAATGAATCTGCACTGATGACTTCCTTATATAAATTACACTGTATTATGTAACACTAAGAAAGGCATTTAGTATCATTTGGTTATCAAAAATACATATGAATGACCAAATCCGGATTCTAGGAGCCATATTGCAACTTTTCCATGTGGTGGTGAGTTCCAGAATGTCCTGCGCATGTCTCCCCTATTGCATTAGTAACATGCTGCTGCGTCTCAAGAGAAAATGATTCTTCCAGTATGTATGTACCTGCTATATAGGAACTGTGCCTTTGCGGGGGGACTCTTGAAGACATTTAACTGTGAGGTACCTCCTGTAAACGAGGCATTTCGACTCCTGTAGCTGGCATGGTTTAACACCGGTCAGTGGTTCATCCCACGCTGCTCGGGAGCTGCTTTGCTAGGAACGTGCTCATCTCCACTGACTCCAGAGGGAGCCCAGTCGGCTAATTCAGACTCTAATTTTAGGATGGCTCTCATCTTGGCATGGCTACAGGTGAGAGGAATCTGTCCTGAGCCTGCAAGTAATTTCTCCCTATTTGTACGACAGCGTGTGCCATATTCCCTGCCCTTCAGGGGCATTTTGAGGATGCATTAAGGATTGTGGAGCTCTCAAATACCTTGGCAGTGGATCCACATAGACAGACAAATAACTAAAGCTAAATACTATCTCACAGTATATAGCAGTTAGTTTTGTGAGCAGGGAATTAAGGAAGTCTGTTCCTTACAAATTTGCATCTCAAAGTTGAGCTCATGGCCTTTCTCAGACACGTAATGAGGAGCAGAGCTTTCAGACTTTCCATCATGTGGGCAGTAAAAGGGCCTGTCTGCTTCACAGAGCCACCTATTTTCAAGAACGTACAGGAATTTGATATATTGGAGCCTGCCAACCCTCTGTCAACTTGCCTAAGGCTGACTAACAGGTACAGAAGTTGTCTGGGGAAATGTACACATGCACACCCCCCTCATTTCCTTAGGCTAACAAATACCCCACTACATACCAAATAAATTTTTTTTAAAAAGGAACTAAAGCCAAACCTGAAACAGCAAGCTTTTATCCTAACTCCCGGTGTTTGCAATCTCAGGTTACTTTCTGAACCCTACCAATAGGCCAGTCATAGCTGAACCATTTAGTATAAAAAGGCACAGCAGTGTATTTTGAGGTTTCTGGGAAATGGCGATTTTATGAAATGGATCCCACTGCATTGCTATGAGAAATCCTTAACAACAGTTATCAGCTGTCATCTGTTCCTTTACAGTTTCTATTTTATGTAAATGGGATTTATTACATCTTTTACTTCGTGGCAACTCTTGCAATGATTATTTATAAAAGTAAGTTGCATGTATTCTAACACAGAAGTAGGTTGTGTGCTTATGAGATAGTTGTGGTTTGTCAGCCTACTGTGTTTTCCTGGCTTATTTACGCTGTGTTATTCTACAGGTCAAGTTTTCAGTTATCCAGATGATTTTTTGGCTCCAGATCTTGCATTGCTTTTCATTATGGCCATTCTTGAAGTGCTCCGATTATACTTGGGTATGTCATGTCATCACCTTTTCCATGGAATATAATCTTCAAACATTAATCATTCTGAAATTGAGTGTGTGTCAAAACATGCTACTTTAGCAGACTAGCAGATATTTGCAGACTGTTCATTTATGTCATTAAACTTTATCTGACTGATCAATAGATTTGGCCAGAGGCTCAAATAGAATCTGCTCTCATATGAAATATAATCTATAACACCATTAAGAGAACAGCTAGGTTGTCAGAAAGCAATAGAACTGGGACAGCTGGAGTCTGTTTACAAGCGAGCATGCCATGTGAGAATGAACGTGCTGAAACTCGGAGAGTTCCACTCACTGAGGCGACAGAGCTCCCTTCAGCTGCTCCAGCAGCCTGCACAGGTAACCAAATGGCAGGAGCCCTGTGGAGCAGGGGATGGCAAGGACATCGCTGAGCAGCGTACGGCTGCCACCACGCCTGCACCTTTTCCTTTCGCTCCTTCTGAAGACATATGCCAGTCTCAACATCTTCGTTTCACTAAGAACAGCATAAAGTGCCTCCTGACCCCTGCCCAGACCTTACTAAAACGTCATAAAGTCCTTTTTTTAAAAAAGCAAGTTACTATTAAAATCCGTGCTCAATATTCCTGACATTTATGCAAGGTGGGTCTCTGTTGAATTCAGCTGACTTGCTGTAGGGGTGAATTTAGCCAGCTGCCTTAAAGCACTCTGCACGTGCTTGCTTGGAGCCTGGTGGATGAATAAAGAAGCAAGTTTCAGTCTAATGTAGTTAAACAACAAAATCTACTGAGACTAGCTTGCAAGGAAGATGCAAGGAAGAGAGAAGTGCAGCTTCACCACAGTGAGAACAATTTGAAATAGGAAGAGATTAGCTGGGAATATGGAAGATCCTATATTGCGTAAGATTTTAAAATCAGGATTGGATGCTCTTAGATGTGCAGTGCAGTCACCAAGTTGTCATGCTAAGCGCAGGACTGGGGGGGACTGGGGGAAGGTTTGATGGTTGACTGGAAGCTGAGCGATCAGAATGGTTGTAGCTTCAGAACGGATTATCTGTGGTAAGAAAAGTTAGGCAGCCTGACTTTATCAACTGATTGCTCTTTATTTAGATTAACTTCGGTGAGCAAGAGATGGATTGTCCACTGGTGTTTGGGTTTATCCGTACACTTACTGACAGAGCCTTGATTCAGGCCAGTATTTCAGTGTACTCTGAGTTGGAAGGGCTAGAGCCTTTTTTGAACAGGAATACTCTTGACTTGTGGCTTGTGATATTGTTAGAAGAAATCAAAGACTCATATCAGCTTTTTGTTTCCTTTGAGGTTCAATGGGTAACCTGACAGAAGAAGAGGCTCCATTAGGACTCAGTCTTGTGATCACGGTCGGAAGTGTGATTCTGTCTGTGTATTTCCTGGTGTGGCAAACCTACATACTGAAAGCAGACGTCATTATAAACGCTGTTCTCCTCTTTACATACGGGCTTGAGTCAGTACTAAAGGTCATAGCCATTGCTGCCTTTGTCAGCTAAACCCTAGCAGTTTTCAGCATGTTTTCAACACATTTCTTCTACAAGAGTGATTTTATATTTCAAATATTTAATTCTTTTGCATATAAAAATCCCCTAAAACTTTCCTCTGTTTAAAGTACAAATTTTTGAGGGGCAGAGATCTCCCTGAATGCTGGGTAAAACATCCTGTCTAGCAGCTGTGCTGCACTATCTCATCAGTTCACTTATTTATGGGCAAATGCAAGAGGTGATTCAGCAAAAACACTTAACGCTCTGCTGTTCATCAGGGACTGATAGCAAATATTCATTCCCAACACAAAATAGTAGCCAGTGCATCACCTACGTACCTGCTGTTGAGATGATGTGAGTTTTTATTGTATAGCGGCAACATAGAACCAAAGTGACACAGAAATTAATCAGGCCAATAGAGCCTGGACTCATTTCTGCCTTGCTACATACACGCTCCTGTTTGAGGGCACAATTTCTCTGCTGCTCTCATTTGTGTTTTCAGACCCCAGTGGTAATTTCCCTGACTTTAGTAGGGCAGTACCTGACTTAGCCCAGTGGGAGAGAGTTGAACTGAGTTTTACACGTACCTGGAGAGCTGAGCTACAGGGTTTGGGCAGCTGGTTCTTACTGACGCAGAGGCCCGTAGTGCGAGGGTATGTTTGATTAAATTGGATGGCCTTAAGATAAATATTCACCACTCATTCACCCTTCTGTCCTATTTTATTAGGTGTATTTCTGTTTGGTGTTACATGTGTTTATTTCCATGATTCTGCAAAAGTTACTACATGCAAGCCTTGTCTTTTAAATGAAGAACTGTGTGCAATTTCAGATTTTTTTACTGTATCAAAAATATATATGTATTAATGTAAAGCTTGGGGAGTTTGTGGGGGTTTTGTACAAGCAGGTTTTATATTCAGAATTTCCTATTTTTGTATTTATTTATTCAAATAAATAATGGTTTAGATCTAAGAAGTGTTTGAAGTGCAGAGCATCTTGTTCAGCTCCTAAGCTACAGTGAAGCTACACAAAGGAGGATTTGGGCGAGACTGGATGTGTGCAAAGGACTCTTCTGATCCTGCTGCTGTGAGCCCCTCGCCTGCGCTGGGAAGGAGCATCTGACGTCTGCGCTAATTTGCACTACCCAGGGGCTGGAAATACAGCGGTGCTGGCCCCGTATCACCTCAGCCGCACTGCTGTTCTCTTCCCAGTGGTGGTAGAAGGGAACAAAAAATGCAGAAGGTCCTGTGGAAGGGCCCAGTTTCATCCCTCGGCCATCCCCGGGGGAGCCCCTTCCAAGGGGCAGGTGACACCAGCTTCTGTCCACCTTACGCTGCCCAGCAGGCAAAATCCAAACCCACATTGGCAGGAACCCGCTTGGGCCAAATCCTGGTAAGACAGTGGCACAACCAGCCCTTTGCTGATCAGCAGGAGCAAGGCTGCACCCGTGAAGACAACGTAAAAGCAGCAGAACTGGGTGCTGAGGAGCAGCCAGGAAACCCAATGACCAAATGTTTCTGTGCTTAATCTGCATGAATCAAACACCCGCCTAGTTATTTGTCCTCCCAGATTTGGTTGGCATAATGGAACGTGCTCATCACAGACTTGTTCAGAGGAACGACAAAGACACTGAGCCGCATCTACCCCGTCAACGATGAATGCATACCAAGCAAAACCCCTTTCTGTATGTGTACAAATAAAAGCATTTTTTTTTTCCTGGTATTTACACCTACCTCATAAAAAGGTCTGGCAACAGAACATCTGACAGATTTTAAAGGAAACATTGCTCAGTGAAACTCTGTCTTACCTGAATGTAGGTGGTGCAGCAGATGGGGTCACACATGGTAACTTCAAGATGCAGCCTCTGTGCTTTGCCTTCCTTCCTTCTTGTGGTGCTTACTACAAACAAAATAAATACAAACTATTAGTGCAACTGGTAGCAGAGACCCAGGGTGTAGATTCAGGAGACGCTAGTAAAGCTAGCAGAAGGTGCTCCTACCCTGAGGTGTTTGACCCCACCACAGATCACCACCCCCCCAGCTACAGCCCTACAACCATTTGTGATGCTGCACCACAAAACTGGGTGCCTGGCCTGATCCACGCAGAAAAGAACCCTCAGAAATGGTTCTGGTGAAGGTGTTGATCAGGTGACAGTGTTTCTGCTGATCCCCACAGCACAGTAAGAGTTTGGGACAGTCTGCTGGGCCACACAGAGTAAAGCAGCCTCCTCCTCAAGCTTTATAAAACTGGGTTTAAAATATATATATTAAAAATTAAAAGTTATGTATATAAAACATATATATATTATATATATAAAAGACATCTATATATATTATAAAATGTGGTGAATCCTTTGCTCCCTAACCATCTAGATGAAAAACAAGAATCAGCAGAGAGCAACGATGCTTGCTGACAGTCAGCGATGGAGTAAATATATCCATATGATAGTAAACATAAATTTTGGAGCTCATTTCAGAGCACTGCCTGATGGCCTGCAGATGTCAGAGTCCTGGACAGCTCTCAGTGCTTGCTGGGGGTCAGCTGGCACCAACCTCAAAAGGTGCAGCTCTGTTTCAGTTTTCTAGTTTAAGATAAAATGGTCCAGAAACATTTTTCTGATTAGATGAGCAGATACTGGGGTAGTTCAGCTGCTGACAGCCCCCCCACTCTGTGATGAATGTAGGAGGAGGACAGAGAAGTTTGTAAGCTCCAGACAACTCCTTCATCTCAGAATATTGACAGGCTTTGAATGGGAATCATCATTTATGCTGGTGACACTGATTTCATGACAGCTTCTTTCCATGCTGAGCTGGTCTAAAGACCCAAAGTGAATCGTGTCCCGGTATCACCGAGTTTCTCTAACCAGAAGCTCCTTTCCAAACCGTTCCCACTGCTCAGAGAAGCAGGGCACGGCCTAGTGAAGCCATCGATGACATTTGCTAGACATAAGATTGCTGGAGCTTTTAATTACGAGGCCCAGCCCTTCTGAAACAGGATGAGCAAGTTGGATGAAAACAGCATTAAAAATTTAGAGGAACACATATTTTGAGGAGCTCGGTTTGGGTGTTGTTTACTCTGCAAGGAAGAAGTCTTTGTTCTCAAGCCATCACAGGGGTGTCTGCCGCCAACCTGATTTAAAAGGCTGATCCTGAGAGGCAAGTTAGCCTCCTGGGATTTCAAACTCGGAGATATTCCAAGAGATAGGGCTTTACTGGCCCACAGCTTTTTTGTGTTCCTCAGCAGGCAGAAACAACATACCAACCAAAACCCAGGTGAAGTGGTACAGCCCCCAGCGACCATCGTCCTTGTCACAGCACTGAAGGGCTTCGCGCCGTGGCCGAAGGAGCAAGGCCAAGGACACAGCGCTTGTTTGGTTCCACCTCAGGTAGTCAAGTCAAGAGCGGGCGTCCAGGAGCCGCCACCGCGCAGTAATTCCCCTATTACCGATTGCCTCTGGCCCACTTGGACCAGCATCAGCTGTGGAAGGGAAGATGTAATAAACACCATTGTGGTTTTCTTCCCCGCCCAGAGGAAAAGTTGCCGCCTCTGCTCAGCAGTTAGAGATTTCCTACGGGGCGCAATGCCTCACGGAAGCCCACTGTGCCCATCTCATGAATGTGGAGCCGAGGCTGCCAGATAGAAAGTGGTCAGTGCCTCAAACATTAAATGGCTTCTCCAACACAATCCTGCCAAACTTGCTGTTGCATCCCCCGGGAAAGTCAGCCCAGCCCAGCAGTTCCACTGAAATGTCCTGGTGGCAGATGACACATTTCAGGGGGTAGGGATCTCCTGCACAAAACCTTTCAGCTGGCAAGGCTCACCGGGCTCCAGCACAGCTGATGTTCCTACTGCATTTCCCTTCTGTTGACCCGATATCCTCCTGCACAGCGGTGTGGCTGGCATTCTCTAAATGCTACTTCTCCTAGGGCTGGCCGTGTTTTCATGGTGCATCCTGTACCCAGATCCCCCAGAGCCTCACCGACATCACAGCGAGGAGGATGACAGGGTGCTAGGCGGGTGTGTCACACCCGAGTATCGGTTCACGTTCTCCCGCAGCGGAAGAGGTCGTTCTCCTGTCAAAACCGAGCTGCCAAAATTGTAACTGGCTCTTCCCCTGCCCGTCCAGCTCACCAAGCGGCATTCCTCCCACAACAACTCACCCGGGGCGGTTCCCCTGCGCGGCATCTGGACGTGGGCCAGGCAGCAAGCTGAGCACTAGCCCCCATAGCGCGGCAGGCACCGAAGAAAAACACGGCGACAGGGAACTCAACAAGCACTGAGTTAAGGAAGCCAGGCTTCCTCCAGACCTGTGTCCCGTGGTGGAAGTGTTTCCTTGTTTCGTTCTCTAGTGTCAGAGTTGCAGCTATTTCGTCCCCAGGGCTAATGACAAGGGGTCTCTCTAGCACGTACATGCCATGGGTTCAACACACACCCTGGGGCCAGTAGGAAGGCCTGCAGTGCACATGCACTTTAATAAAATGCTCTCAAAAGCCCCAGTTTTTACAGAGGACCAGCTAGCCAGATGGATCGATCCCACACTGCCACGGACACGTCTGTAAGACCCATACATTTAGCTGATATTTTCCAGCTTAATGATCAGCTCATGAGCTGATCCCATCGTTTTAATTTTGAGACAAACAAAACTAGGTGTTCCTTGAAAGTCTGTGCACATAAAAGACCATCTCCCAGAGTTCAGGGTCCCTCTAGGCCCTCAAACACACAGTCTGCATGGGAGACCCCAAGCACAACTCAAACATCCTCTCCGCAGTCTGGCAAGATAAACTCAGGAGCGGCCTTGCTATCTTTTAAAATTTCCTTCTGGATTTTGAGGAGCAAGAGAGAAGCAACAAGAGATTACACGATGACACTGAGGCTTCTAAAGAAACCCTTCCCAGAGAGCACAGGAACAACACTGGCCATGACGCAAGGGCTGAACTGGCTCAGGCTGCACCACGCTGATGCCAAAACCTCTGCCTGATGTCCAAGGCCAGTGAGCCCTTTACTCCCCTCCTGTACCACGGCAATTGCTTCACCTTGCTTCCTCCCAGAGGTAGGTTTAGCAATCCCTCCCCTCTCCCCGCTGTAGCCCTGGCACAGCTCTGCCAAAGCTGTTTTACCTGTGCCCACTGCCGGGGGCTGAAGGGGGGGCCGAGTGTGGCACAGCCAGGCCCCGCTACCTCCCACCAGCTCATGGTAGAGCTGGGGCAAGACGAAGGGCTTTATGGCTGTGTAACCCTAAGGAGCACAGTGCCACGGAGTGGGGTACCCCGATAGGGGCTCTGCTCCTCACCCCCGACTACTTCAGGGACCTGAAGAGAAAGGACGTTTTGCCCTCTCCCTCCATCTCACAGCACCTTTCCCCACTGAAGACGTCAGGGCAGAGCAAAGCTGGAGGAAAACAACCCGTGAGCCAGTGAGGAGCTGCGGAGGAGAGCACCGGGCTGCACAAAAGGTGCCTTGTTCCCCCCACGAGGCGCTCTGGCAGCACGTCCCCTCCCTCACCGGCGATGGAAAACCCAGCTCCAAGCACTCCTTTGCCACCCCTCCCCACCTTCAACCTCCCCTTTGGGTACAAAATATTTTTGGGCGAAAGAAACCTGAAGTTTAACCCGTCCCTCCTGGGCAGCGCCTCAGCTCGGCTTTTGGTCCCCTCACACCAGGAGTGGGCGAAGGCCCTGGCTGCCCGCGGCACGTTGTGGGGATGCAGCCGGCTCGTCTGGGCCACCAGCTCCTAGTTATACAGTAACCTGTTGCTCCGGGTCCCAGCTCCACCTCTTGCTGCCTCCACATCCCTCCCCTCCTCTCTCCTCTGCCAAGAAACCTCTGTCACCTGCTCTCAGACAACCAGGGCGAGCAGCACCAGGACGAAAGGGCAGAGGGAAGCCAGCGGTACGGGGACCCCCAGGCTGGGGCGCCGGGTGGGCTCTGCCTCGCTCTCCCCCCCATCCTTTGGGCTGGGGCACTAGGCTCGCCGGCGAAGCGCTGTGCAGGGAGGCAGAGGAAGCTTGGCTGCCAGAGAATGGCAGCAGGATTTAACTAGGAGGGCACGGTTCACTGGGAGAGGACGCACGGGAGCCGAGGGAACTGCAGGAGACAAGAGCGGCTTCTCAGCACCGGTAAGTCCCTCCCTGCAAACCCTAAAACTTCACATTCCCCCTCACCCCCAGATGTTTGTCTGCTTCAAAAGTCTGCTTGATTCAGCTGCGGAAGGAGCGGGACTGGAGAGGGAGCTGTGGCTGGGATAACTGTCAGTGCATAGTTTTGCCTTTTTTTTTTTTTTTTTTAAAGGGTAAAAAAAGGTAATTTTTCCAGCATTATGTTTTTGGGGTTTGTTTCCCGTTCTTGCGTTTCCCTGCCGGGCCAGATCCAGTAGGTGGCACTTTCTTGGCAGCAAAATGTCCGTCTGGCACCGAACAGGCTTTTTTTTTCTTTTTTGTTCCTAATTGAAGTCTGGAGACAGTAGTTTTGAGCAGCTGTTTGTTTGCAAACCTCAGGGTTTCCTCCATTCGAGACACATACGGAGAGAATTTTTGCTGTTCCCCACCGGGCACCTCGTCAAGCTGCAGTTCTCGGCTGGTGGGGTCTTCCTGCCCCCAACCTTGACAAGATTCATCACCCTATTTCAAAACGGGGAGACGGTTCACTCAGAGCAGCCCCGTTCCCTGGTGTAACAGCTCTGGCTCCCTGCGAGCTTTCATCTGTGTTAATGAGTTGGAGCACAGCTCTCCTGTCCCCTTTCACTTATTTGCCTGGAAAATGCCAGCGCAAACTCCACCGAGGACAAGGCTCAGGGACGAATGACTTGACTGACGTTACTTTTAAATACTGGAAATAACTGTGAGACAACACAATAGTAAAACATGGTGATTGCCCTGCTCTAATTAGGGCAGCGGGGAGTAACACTTGCATTGCTGGACTGCTCTCAAACTGCACAAGTGAGGGCTGTAACAGGGATCAGATCCCGCCAGCGGTTGCTCATCTGAGAGCTCCAGTGCTGGGTTGCTTTGGTGGTATCTGCCCCTAAGAAGGACTTTTTCGGAGTTAAAGAAATGACAGCGAGAGGCTCAGCCTCCAGCTGACACACACCAGCCTGGCTGGCTGAAGCAGAGACTCAATGCAGGGTTTCACCCGTGACTGCCATCCGCAGTAGCACATTCCTGGCTCCATTTAGTTGAGCGATTGAGTTTTCAGTTGATCAGGGAGAAAAATTAGTCCTTCGCACACAGAAAGGGCAGACAGCAATATTGAAGCAAGGAGCCCTTTAAAACAGGACTGCAAAAAGGGACTTGGGATCCACTGTGGGAACGTGTCTGTGAGTGGCAAAGGTCATTGCTTCACCCTGTTTAAAACCAAGGCTTCAGCTGGGGTTTGGGACAACACCAACAGTTCGATCCCTGCTGTGGTCGGGCCTGGGTCATACCTGCTGCCGGTTTCCACCGCTGAAGTGTTAGGAAGCCCTGCTGGCCGAGGACCTAGTGCTCTTTGGGCTGGATCCCAGCCCTCAGGGACGAGCTGGCACCCACAGGCAGTCCAGTGCAAGATCCGCTCTGCTGGACTCTGCAGGACAGGGCAGGTTTGTCATATAATCACAGAGATCAAAGGGACTGGGGGTGTTTTCAGAAAAAGTTGAGCGCTGGCATGGTTGAACTGGATGTTGATGAGGTCCCAGGGAAGGGAACAGCTGTGAAAGAGGGTGAAGCGGGGCTGCTGTGTGCACACATGCATGGACACACACCCGTTTGCTTGGTATGATAAAGCAGTTTGCCAAGACAAGCTTTCAGTCACCACCCAGCATGGTAAAGACACCAGCGAGCCGCCTGGCCGCTGCACAACACGAGGAGGAAATGTCTTCTGGGCCATGGAGGCAGACAGACTCTCTGTTGGTGCCCACATTTGTAGACTACAAACGACTCACCATCAGTCAGAGTGACAAAACCTGGCCCCGATCCTGGTGAAATAGGTGCTACAGATCGTTGCTTCTGGGGCTCCATCTGCCTGACTCCCGTGGATGCAGGCACCTGGTCTGTACGGACCAGCTTGCCAGGTCGGGTGGCAGCTCGCTTGCATGCAGGCAGGTGCGTGACGGAGAAGACACTCTCTGTGGCAACGTTAACAGCAGCCACCATTTTGTGGGGCTGTCCCGCTGCAGCTGTCTGCCTGGCTTCAGCCATGGGCACGAAGAGCCAGGGAGGGGTTGTGCAGGAGGGACTCAGGCCAGCTAGCTCCACTCTGGCAGAGTCACCAGGCTCTACATCTAGGGGAGGAGACACTGCTGGGGGATGGCCTCAGGGCCAAATCTGCCAGGAGTTTGTTAGCATCTGACCCTGGATGAGAGGGCTTTGAATGTGCTGGAAAACAGAGTGCTTTTCGTACGGTCACTGGATAATTCAGGCTGGAAGTGACAGAGACTCAGAAGAGACCCTAATGCGCTAAAGGACTCAGGAGGTTTCAGTCCTTGTGGTAGACAAAGAAAAGAGCAAAACAGGGAGAATATACACATTAGCTTGTGTGGGCTTGAGAAACATCCATATAAAATAAGTCCGGGTGCAAAGTCTGAGTGTGTGGGGGAGCCTCGGAGTATTATCCCCAGGGAGCTGGATTGCTGCTTTAGAGCCGTGTCTCCCTCACGCTCTCTGCTTCTTTCTCTCTTCCATGCCATGGTCTCCCTCGAAGTGCTAGGTCAGAGCCGTTTGTGGTTTTGATGAGGACTCAGCAGTTTTCTCCTTGTGCAGGGCTGAAGTCTGGCCTCACGTCTACTTTACGTAACAGCAATCAGCAGTACTGCTCTTAACTCCAGGGCAGATGTTAGTGTACGGCCTTTAGCCTGTGAATTTGATGTGATTGGCGATAATCACCCTCTAAATAAACACTCAAGCCTTAGGAGTCTTCCCTAGCGTCCCCAAGAAGAAGTGCCAGAGAAAGTCCATAGACTTTCCAGAGTGACAGAGATGGTTTCCTGCTCTGCAGTAAAGCTTTATCAGCAGCAGGGTGTCTGCAGCACCGGGCAGACCTAGCAGCACATGACTCTGCCAGCACAGCCTCCTCAACCACCCTGCTTTGGCCAAGGTTCAGCAGATGCCCAGAAAAATACCCACCTGCCTGCCCAGGAGGTATTCAAGCCTCCCACTCGAAGGGAGGGGGGAAGGGTGGTACCTTCAGAAACCCTCCCTGCTCATCCAACTGTGTTATAGAAGAGTCCTTGCACCATGAGAAATGGGCCTGTACAATGCCTGAGTGACACGGGAGATGAGATCCAAGGAGGCCCGAGATCACAATTCCTGGATCTCCGCCTGCCCACAAGGCCACACAGCTCTTCATCTGTCAGGATGACTGCAGAGCGGAGCGTTAAGGATTTTCATGTAGCGAGGAGGCTGTGAACAGCAACTCTGCTTGCAGCGGGTTTGAAGTGGTAAACTCAGGGAAGAAGTATGCTCTCATCTATCCCTAAAATATTTCGTTCCCTGACATCAAATCACTGTCAAGAGGGAGTCAAAGGGGATCACGGAGAGAGCCGATCCCATGCGTTGGTGTCGTGCTGCTCCCACATGAACGAGGCCACCTCTGTGCGCAATGCAAGACTTCGTCCTTTCCCATGGCAGCAAGAGGCTTCCTTTCTCCTGGGCTGGGGGAGAAATGCATAATGCTGGGGGGATTAGCCAAAAAAGCCCTGGCATTTTTATTTCCTGATATTTTAAATCAGGAGGAATTGCAATTCAGGAGGGAGGGAAGGGTGTGTAGCTGAGTGCTGGACCGGTTTGGAGATCTTCCCCATTTACCCGCACTGCAGTTCCCTAGGAGAGCCCAGCCCTTGTTCCCATTCCCCAAATGCTCCCAAGGGCGTTACTGCAACGTGCCTGCTGCCTCTGAGGTTCCGCTGAGGGAGAAGACAAAAAGCTTCCAACCCACGGGAAGAGGAAGCCAAAGGTGGGGAGTCACAGGCTCTGCCTGCTCAGCTGCCCTGGAACAGTGACTGAAGTGGCCAGACAAGCTACTTTGGCCCTGATTTGGTTTGACGCACCAAGCAAAGCCTGGAGATGACTGTTCTGCAGGCACTGTTGAACCAGGGGGACCCTCACAGCTGCCCAAGGCAAGAGGCTGATGGCAGAGGATGGGCTGCTCCACATCCCATCAGAGGGCAAGGTCAGCCCCAGCTGGCAAGGCAGCTTGGGATGCTCTGTGCCCTTTCACCCATCACTGCCTACAGAGGAGCGCCACAAATCAACCCCCTCACAAGCATCTCCCACAAAGGTTTTCCTTACCCTGTCGAGATGGGCAAACATGCCAGAAATCCTCATGCCAGGTGCCAGAAGCACATTCCCACATCCAGACCATGGTTGGGTCTTCACCCGCTGAGGCGTTAGCCCACCTATTCACCTCTCCTTTCCCCCCCCCAGTGCACTGCCACAGCTTCTCTCTGGAATTTCAGCTGGGCTGAAGGAGCTGAGCACTGTCAGGGCAATGGGCACCAAGGCAGGAAGGGGCAGTAGATAGGATTTTGTAACAGCCCTGGCTGTCACGATGGGCAGAAATGAGCCCTCGTGGCTCACAGGTCTCCAGCCCAGCCTTGCCCTAGGTGAAGGCAGATCTTTCGATGGCTGGTGGAGTAGTAACACTCCACATTTGGTGGGCTGAGGTCTTTCAACACCACCTTGGAAAGGGCCAGCGAATGCTTTCCCTTTTTTGGTTTCCAGTGGGGTACTGGCCCCCAAAAGCTTTTGATAATTTGAACCTGTTTGAATTTTGTTCTTCCTGCTTCCTTTTTCTTTATTTTTCTCCCCTCTGTCTTATCAGTCTCAACCTGTCCAGATTTATATCCTACAAAGGTAAAGTGCAGACTATCTGAATGGCAATAAACCAAAGTTCAGCCACCCAGCAGTAATGCTTGCCACTGCTGAGTAATTCAGAAAGTGAAATACTGCTGCTGACAGGACAGCGATTAAGATCAAGCGAACAGGCACAGTCCGAGTCAACATCACCCTCCCCCAGACTGTTTACATGTAGCTTTCCCCTCCCTGAGGATGACCAGAAGCGAGACAGTTCTAACCTCTTCATGTGTTAGAGGTGTTGGCTGCCAGGAGAACCAGAGCTGCCACCCAGAGCCGTGGGTTCGGTTCCCCCAGATTCCTGCACCAGCAAATAAAAAGCAAAACCCAAACCCTGACCCACCTCATTGCTGGGGACAAAGCAAGTGGCTTGTCCTAATCTGCTGCTCACCAGGACTCCTCCAGGGTCACTCCTCATCCCACTACTGCTGGCAGGAAATGGTTGGCAATGAGGAGGGCGCTGGTGGGTGCTGCCCTTGGGCCTGGTGTTGCTCACAGGTGGTCACAGAGGGTTGGGGCTTAGGCCAGAACTGCGACTTGTGGACACAAAATCCTTTAAGTCAGGTTTGAGGCTTTCGGTGGTAACTGTATGGAGGAAAAAGCAGTGACTCTGCCTTTGCTCTGTCTGTGCTGTAAACACAGAGGCATCCATTTGCCTGATCCTGAGACACTCCTTTCATCAGGAAATTCACTTTATAAAAACACTGGGGAGAGGAGAAGAGAGAAAGGTAATTGCACCCACGACATCCCTTAATAAATCACAGGCTGGAGCCTGCTCTTATTCCTGACACTGCTGCCTCTTAATTATAGCTGTGTTCATCTGAGGAGACAGAGTAGGAGAGCCAGGCTTTATGCAGAAGGGAGCACTAATTAAAACCTCTCTGTTCCCTAGAAAGATATTCATGCTTTCCTCTGGGGAAGAAGTGAATGGACTTGTCTCTGGCCATTCCCCCAGGTTAATCTGTAACACTGACTTTCACACAGCAAGGCAGTTCATCTTGTTTTCAGTACCTGATGCTCGTGGCATTGCTTCTAGGTTGAGATATGAGACTTTCAAAATTCCTTGAAGAAGGAAGAGGAGTAACATGTCTCCAGGTAGCCTGTGCAGGTGTGGATGTTGCTTGCCTGGTGCAAGGTTAGGTACTAGGGGGTGGCTCTTCAGTCAATGTACACTGACCACAATTTGCAAATTGTCCCTTGCTGAGACTCCAGCCCTTAATATCTGACACAGGCACGACTTCTGTGATGGAGCCTGTGTCCTGGACTGCACCCAAGAAAATCCGCTGATTGGGATTAGATGGGCTTCAACAGGCTTGATCCACGCTCAGATCCACATGAAAAGGGAGTCTGGTCCCTGGGGCTGCCAGGGGAGGGAGTCTTGTACACCAGGCACCTGCACCCAGCACCTCTAGATGATCTCCAGATGGGCTCAGTACCCAACCACACAGGCAGGTGCACTGCTGATTCACCTCTTTTTCCAACACCCAAGAACACAAACCCTTCTAGTAGTATATCTGAAACAAAAATTTGCCCCACCAAAGTGAAAGGGCTGATTCCCAAACAGTGTAAGTGAGCACTCTCCAGTTGGCCCTGCAGAGTTTCAGTAGCAGAGAACCCAAACTGGTGAAGGGAAGGTCCAGTCCAGCATCCAGTTCCCGCCCACCAGACACTCTGATGAAGCCAGAGCAGGCTGGATGTGAATAACATGGGGAAAGTGTTGGGTTGGAGTTTTTCCCCACCTTTTTGCAATAGAAGGGGGGCAGGATGGGAGAGTAAATGTGACATGAAAGGCTCTCAGGGTTAACTGTAGATCTGTAGGACTGCCAAGTTTGTTGCTGTGAGTTGCCACGGCTTGATAAAAAAGTTGATAAAGTTTCACCAGCTGAAAAAAAGAAAAATGCCAGAGAAGCTGCAGCTCAGTCAGATGAGCTGCTGCACTAAACTAGGCAGGAGCAGGTTCAACAGGATAAATTGAGAGTAAATGTACCAGAGCTGTGCTCATTGCTGGTCTCTGCCAGTGTGAGCAGGTAACACCCTAGGTGTGGTTGGGCTATCAGCTGCCTGAGCAATCCTCTCTTGACATGGAAGCACCCTTTTCCCACCGCTCCTCTGTGCTGCTGTGTCTGCTCCAAGCTTAAAAATAAAGAAGGAAGGGCCCCATATCTGTGATTTAAGTTACAAAACTTCCAATACTCTTCAGCTTGGAAAAGAGATGGCTGAGGTGCTGCTCTCCTCAAGATCTGTGATACTGCCTGTGGCATGGAGACAGTGAAGAAGGGAGCAGTTGTTTACCAGTAACAGAGCTGGGGGGCATCCCACAAAACTGGCAGCTGGCAAGCGCAGCATAAACAAAAAGAGACGGCTGAGCACGCTGTGCAGAGCATCTCGCCACAGGCCATTCAGGATGTCAAAAGTTTACACAGGTTGGCCAAATGCAGCTGGACAAATTCAGGGATGAAAAAGGGTACCAAGAGTTCTTAAATCCCACTGCTGGAGGCTGGGAAACTTTGCAGAGAGGCTTCCTGCACGCCTGTCCTGTTCTTGTCCTCTCCTCTAGGCATCCGCCTGTGCTACAGCTGCGTGTGTGCTCCCAACCTGCTGCCCGAGCAGGAACTGAGCATGGGTGATGAGGGAGCTGAGGGACTACCCCATGTCCAGGTAGCTGCCTCTGACCCCTCTGAGCCAAAAGGGAGGATGGAAGGGAGGAGAGGAGCTCCAGCCACAGTGGAAGGAAATGTGGTGCAGGTTTAATCACAGCCTAGGAAGTGAGGACTGAGGGTGACTGGAAGAAATGAGCTGAGAGGTCAAAGCCCGCCTGCCACAGTCACATGCAAACTAGACCAGACAGGCCCCCAGAACATCTGCTCCACACCTGGCACAAGCCCAGACACACTCCTGCTCTCTGCTCCTGCCTGCCAAGACCTTGTGAGCAAACGGTCAAAGGTTAGAAGAACGATCTAAAGCCGTGGAGAAGACTGTGGGAGAGGTCTGGGCTGTCACCACCCTCAGCAGGCCCTGGTATTTTCCCTAGAGCGCAGTGTGTGACGCTGACGCCAATGTGATCAGTCCTTGCCAAGACAAGTGCATGTAGCTGCCAAGATGCTGCTCACAGAGGCCGTGCTCTGCTCCAGCACCACACGGGCGACTGGCACTCCAGTCCTCCTGTCTCAGAATCTGACAACTCAAGCTAAAAGAGGACTTGGTTAGCTCATGACATCTGGCTTAACAACAGGCCCACGCTGATCTCTTGCCAACAGTTAGTCCCACAGGGCAGGACTGAGGAGGACCTGGCTGGGGAGCACCAGGAATAGCACTTTGTTGTAGCCCAAGTGAGCCCCACCAGGGCTGCAGACACTGAAAGAGATCTTCGTGAAAGGTTGGCATCAGCCTCTCACAGACAGCTGTGGGCAAGAGGGCTGCGGCCCTGCCAAAGCCAGGCCTGGAAGGGTTATTACTGAAAGGGCTAAAAATGACATGTATATATATTTACCTACAGCTGAGGGAGAACTGTGCGGGAGGGCTGGCTCCCAGGGTCGCATCTCTGCTGTCAGGAAAGCTGGTATTTGCTGAGGTGGAGGATAAATTACTTTGGTTTCTTCGTTCAGTCAGAGGCTCCCTGTCCCTCTCAAAACCACGTATATTCCTGTGCTCTTGGGGCCACCTGCGCCTTCCCTCCAAATGACTTTCCCAGAATGTGCCAGGTCCTTCAACGTGCACGTTTAGACACGACCCTGCTTCTGCAAAGCTTTCCTTGCTCCAGAGGTGACCCATAAACCTGTGGCTTATCTGAAGATCAGTGTACCCTAAAGACAGTCAGTCCAGTGAGGAGAGCTCACTGGTTTTAAACCACGGGTTGTGGTAACCACCACCCCTGCCTCCTCCTTTGGCTGTAAAAGAATCCATGTGGCCTGTGTTGGCATGACTGTGCCATCCTCCAGCCGCCCTAACCCCTGCAAACACAGCTTGCCCACCTGGCATAAAAGGGCTTTCTTGCTCCTTGCTCCTCTCCTCTTGCAGAATCACAGGGTCATTCAGGCCAGAGGGACCTCAGGAGGTCTCTAGTCCAACCCAAAGCAGAGTCAGCTCCGAAATCAGAACAGGTTGCACAGGGCTTGACTCAGTCTGTTCTTGAAAATCTCCAAGAACAGAGATGGCACAATCTCTCTGGACAACCTGCTCCACAGTGCTAAGGTTCCCACAGAAGAAAGCGTCTCCTTTGTGTCCCCCTGCAGAGCTCCAGCTTTTCGGGACTAGAAATCCCTGTGCCAAGGCCCTGTGGGCATGTGGGAGTGGTTAGTGAAACCTTTCCTCTTCAAGACACTGCCGGAAACTCTTCTCTACCCTTCCCAGCCCTGTGATCACTCCTGATTCCTCTTAGCCCAGCGAACAGACTTCCCTCACAGACTCTCGTCGCAGGCCTCTGCTGCAGGGACCAATTGTGCCTTTCCCTTGCAGGAGATTAAATTTTTTGCGGCAAGACTGTTAAAACATTTCTGCACCGTAAGATTAGAAACTGCCATTTAAATTCTTTTGACAAACCCAGCCTCACACATCCTTCTATTCTAAATGAAACAAAGGGCAAAAGGAACATTGGGGTTTTTTTTGTTTTGGAATGATCTCTCATGGGACTCTTCTGGTTACTGTTTAACTGGCTGTTCATACTGCAAAAACCCCTCCTGCTGACCTCATCCACAGAGCTTGGTGGCTTTACTGAAAGCCCAAACATCAGAAATCAACCCTGATGACAGATGATCACCCTGTAAAAGCCCAGGGTTTACCTGCACACATGCAGGGGGAGGCTCCACAGCTGGCAGCGAGGCTGGCTTGAGCTATTCCCAGTTGCTCACACTCCTGTGACACTCCTTGTGCACAAGTGCTTGTGGGGCTGGGCTGAGTCAGATTCTGGAGCTGATCCGGCTGGAAAATAAACCAGCGAGTTAAAAAAAAAATTTATATGCTGGGGGAACAGGGTTGAAGCCCCATCAGTTCCTGCTCTGAGTTGGAGTGCTCCTGCACACAGTTGCTGGGGATGAGGTGGTGGCCAGGGACAGCAGGAGGGTGGGAGGTGTTGAAGCTGCTCCTGGAACCAAGAACGTAACTTGTCACACTATGGTGCAAGTTGCTAGGAGAGGATCAGGACCATTTGCTCGTCTGTAGCCCAGGTTTCAGAGTGAAAAATCAAGCAGGAGTTTAAAAGCAGGAGAGAGGAACTACCAGAGTAAGATTGCTGTATCTAACGGCATGCCAAGGGTTAATACGAGGAACCTCTAGCAGACTTTGCTGACAGAAGGCTCCAAATGCTGCAGCTCGGTCAAGAGAAACACGAGTTGCTCAAAAAAGAGGTGAAAGCGAGTAGGCAAGGAATGAGCCCATTGAGATCAGCTGCACTCGTGTCCATCCCTGTCGGGAATGCAGGCACCGACTGCCTCAATTCCCCAACACACTCGGCGGCTCCTTCCCGCTTTGGCACCTGCCCCGCACCTCTCCTCCGAGCCACGGTAGCTCACCCCCTTGTAGCTGTTCCATTTCTCTTTGTGAGACTGTAAATTTTTCTAGTGTTCTTTCACTGAGGGGGGCAAAGCCCTGCAGAGCCTAAAGGACATGCTGAAGGAGAGAGGAGAACTCTGTCACACCGGCAAGCTGAAATCTCATCTCTGATGGTGCAAGTTTGTGACCTATAGAAAGGAGCGAGTTTCCTGCATAGGGTTTTTGAGAATAACACTCAGTTCTCTTCCCCTCACTGTTCTCTGACTGTGCATTTTGTAATCTGAATTCAAAGACAAGAGCAGGGCTACACTCAGCTGGGCATGGAAGTTTGGTTAAATATTTTGCAACAGAACATATTTTGCATCAGCAATGAACATTATGGTTCCTATGGGGACTCTCCATGGGAATCCAAAAGTCTCAGCGTTTTGCAGGTAAAACAAATAAATGACTGACAATAAAAGCACATTTTGATGAACTCCCATTTCTGCTTTTCAGAGATGACTGGGAAGTGGTAACTCACAATTTTTCATATAGAATTTTATCTACCATGACATATATATGAAAATACCAACAACAGAAGGAAAAAGGCTAGATTAGACTACTACTGAAAAATGCCCAAGTGCTGCTGCACAGACATTTTTTGCGTATTCCCAGCCTCAGGAGCACAGCCCGCTCCCCTGAGCCACGGGGATGATATACCCTTGTTGTTGCCAGCTGCATCCACAGCCAGTGCCAATGCCCTGAGCCAGGAGCCCGGTGGTACGTCAGCAAAGTCTCCCCATGGGCGAGCTGTGGTCTGTCAGTGTGGACACTTATTTCTGCTACATGGGCTGGGCCCAGTTCTGGCTGCCTGTGCTCCTACTGTGGCTCCCACCACTCAAGCTGGAATCTTAGGGCAACCTGGGATGAAAGGCTTGAGGAAACCAGCAGCAGCCCCTCAACAAGCTCGCAGCGCTTGGGAGATGCGGCTGTCACCTGCACCAGAGAAGGATACCTGGTCAGAGCCCCAGGTGCATTTTGAGGGGTTGAATATACCCTACAAGTAACAACCCCATCCCATCACACCAAAAGCTGACCTGAACCCTGCCATATCTCTGCGAGCGTAGTTGCCACCAGGTCACCGAGCTGGTTAAACTGATATCAGCTTGTTTTCCTGCAGTGACACTCAGAGCTGAGCTCCCATGTGCCAAGTTTGAGCTCAAATGAATTGTTAGCAAGTGGCCAAAAATACACAGACAGGATATGAGTGGGAAGCACAAAATGGGGTGGGAAGAGATGGCAACAAATGTTGTCGTGATTAGCCTAAAGGAGGCTGGAAAAGCCTTGAAAATGTGATTTTCAAGCAATGAATCTCCTCCCTCAAATCTTCTGCCCCACCCTCCCAGTAAAAACCCCAGGGCGAGTTTTACAGCAGAAAATGAAAATTATTGATGCATTAGCTTCCCCAAACCCCAACTTCTGTAGGCAGACATCTGGAAAGGGAGCAGGGAACAAAGTAAAACAGTTACTCAGTGGTATAGGCAGAGGGAGACAGGCTGCAGCCCTCTCCCTTTGGGGAAAGGTACAATAGTGTGACCTTCCTACACAGGGAGAGAAAGAAGTGTTTCTTGGTTCAGATTTACCAGTCATGTTCTACATCTTGCTGCAATCCCAGAGACTTCAATACGGCCATGCTGGAGACAAACTGAAGCTAAACACGGCCCCCAAAGTGGCTCTCAGCCTAATAACAAGCTTTTCTGTGATGGAGAAAAAGCTCTTGGCACACTGACTGTCCTGCTGCATGCCTGAATTTCTGCCAGGCAAGTGAATCAGCGTTTCAGGGAGTGACCAAAAATGCCCTTCCTTTAGGAGGAGGTGGTAGAAACGTCCCATTGATCTCAACGCCTCTGTCTTGCTCATGAACCAGTCAGCATGGAGGAGTCCATTTACAAACAAAACTCCTTCTGCCCCTCCTGAGGGTTGGTGAGAGACCAGCCATACCACCCAGCCATCTTTCCTTGAAGCATTTCAGCCCCATTTGGGCTGGCACTAGCCAGGCAAGGGACACTCAGGTTTAAGTATCACGGTCCTCCTGGGGCTAAGGCCTTTACCGAGACGTGGAAAATGAATCAGCCTGCCAAATTTATCTGTTAGGCTTTACAGCTCTCCTGTAAAAGCAAGAATAGACTAGGATTGCTGAGGCTAGCTTGTAAGGATTGCACAGTATTAATGTGAGGTGGCGTCACAGTGTACTTATACATTAAAGCAACCATTTAATGGACAATTAATGCACCTGAGTGATTAGCTCAAAGCAGTCATGACAGCAAAGGCCAATCTCTTACCTACCCATATGGCCACAGCTGGCAATAAATGACTGATACCCATCGGGGACTAACAAGGACCACCCAGGTATTATTAGTGCAGACGTGGCAGCTGATGGTTGGACCAGACAGCTTTAAAGCTTCTGGAAGAAGCAGTTTTGCCACGGGTGGTTCACATAAACACACCACCACCTCTCAAGCATGGACGTGACAGCCCTGAGCAAGTCAGCTATTTTTTTTTCCTTGAAGTGCCACCATAAAGAAGAACATTTTGCTGTGCCCTCAATCAGAGTCTTAACACCACTGCGTGAAGCTGCAGGGACACAGCAGGAACCCTCACACCTTCTCCATCCCCAGACACTAGCCCATCCTGCCCCACCAGTGCCAGCCTTCTGCTGAGTCTCCCAGCTGTTTCACAAATGCCTTCAAACCTGGAAAAGCCATAAGAGAACTGAGAGATATTCGCACTATACAGTGAGGAACAGCTCCAGGAGTCAGTGCTTGCAGCCAGGAGACACGAGCACGCTGCCAGTTAGGCGCAGGGGTTTGGTGTTTTGCCTGAACACAGAGGTGATTCAATGCTCTCCTTCAGGCTGGGCTGGAGCAGGACAGGGCAGTGCCTTGGGCTGTTACCCATCCTGCTCTGGAATATGACACACAAATGCAGAGTCACTCCCTATTTTTACTGGCCTGATGTCTGAGTCTTGCTTTCTACACAGAGAAAAGAAAAAGGATCCCTTTCATCAAGAGTCACAGTGTCAAATCCTTCCTCCCTTCTAAAAACCACAGCTATAACCCCCTTGCTGCTGGTGATCCAGCTCCTGGAGTCTAGCACCAGGCTAGGAAGAGGGATCATTCTGGGGGTTGGGGATTGAATAAGGATGCAGGGCAGAGAAACCTTCAGCATGACAACTACCAGTGCATTTCTTCAGAAAACTTTCTGGGTACCGGGCATGTTACGCCCCTGGGTCCTGCCAGTACCAGCGCACGATGGCTGGAGCCCTCCAGCCTTCCCCTTGCATCCTGGCCAGACAGTCCCATGCCAGCACCAGCCTCCCATGGTTCCTGTCTCCCCACGGCTCCCATATGCCAGGAGCTGAGTAGTGCCAGTCGCAGGGCGAGGGGACAGGCTTTGCTCACAGAAGGTGTAGGTACAAATTAAAATAGGAAAGAGGAAAAAAAAGCTACAAAATTCCCCACAACACTCTTTGTTCCCCAGGAAGCCTAGGGAACACGTCATGTTGGTTTTTCTCCCCAGGGAGTGCAAGTGACTCACATTACACTTTCTCCCATTCAGGTAGTTTTGAATTTGGGTCTTTTAGTTTAAACCATTTAATGAGCTTTTATACAAGTTACGCTCATCTGTCTCCTTCCATCTTTCCAAAAGCATCTATTAATATTTGGCGTGCTATTTCTGGGCCTGGTTCTCAAGCTTGCTAAGCTGCAGCCCAAGCGTAGATAATGCTCAGCTTGGTACCTCTGGCAAGAAACGGGCTCAGCAGACACACAGCAAGCCCAAACCTGCTCTGTATTTTAACTCCACCCGGCTTCTGCGGGATTCCTCCAACAGAGAGGAAAAGGGTAAATTCAGGAGCTGTGACTCAGCACAGGGACTGTGCAAACAAGCCTTGCAGAGGGGTAGTAGAGTTAGCTTCCAGTTTTTTCCCCAAGATCTTGGAGATTGTGGCTATTTGTGCATTTTCCCTGGGTATTTATAGAGCAAGGCACTGTCTAGACTTGCTTTTGGTTGTGTTTCTCGAGGGAAGGTTTTACATTCTGGCAGGAATATAAAAGCTCCTAGTTTGGTTCAAGTAGCCTGCAGAGCCTTCCTTTCCCACACCAACCTCTGTGGGCACCACGAGCCTCCAGCGCTGCCCGGACTCCTGACCTGGACCTAAATTAAGGTCTGTTTGTGCATCACCTACAGACTGGAAAGAGCCACACACAAGTATGTGCGTGCAGGGACACAGGAGGTAACTTCCCATAGTCTCTCTAGGTAGTTTGTGAATCTTGCATCAGGAATTTGTAAATATCAGCACTTTGGCTCCACAGTATCAGTTTGTGTTTGGGAAAATTAACTCCCAAGCCTCCATTTCAGCCCCTTGGGGGATCACTAGTAAAGGTAGCAGATGCATTGCCTCCAAACCTCCAGTGCAATCTAGCAGGGCTGTGTGGGCTCCCAGGGACAGCTCATGCCAAGCCCAGTGCCGGACAAGCGTGTGGGTGTTTCCCTCTTGACACTAGGAAGTCCGCCTAAACATTTTCCCAGGAAATACTTTTTAAGTACAAATTATTGTTTCTGAGGCAGCATGTGAACAAGGCACAGACTACTTGGGTGTGCTCCTCAGCAATGGGTATAAATCTTATCCTGATGCTCTGCAAGATTTGGGCCCAGCGTAGAAAGGCACAGCGCATAAGGAGGGGGGACTCAAACACAAAGTGGCAATCAGGGTCCACCAAAGCCAGCAGAGGGGTGGCTGTAGATCTGAGGTGCCTCAGTCTAAAAGAGCTGCTGCCACTTCTCCCATGGAGGCTGAAGAACGTTTGGTTCTTCCCTGCTCAGACCTGCACTGACCTGTTGGGCTGGGTTATATTTATCCAGGTGCTTGTCTTCCGGAGAATCCCTGCAATGTGAAAAATCCCATGTACAGAGCAGGGAGTGTTTCTTCCAGACACCCAGCAGGTTGTACGCACTGCCCGTGACTAACTAGTGTAACATGCTACACGCCATGCACACCCCAAAACTACACTCACAATTCATGCTCACCTGTTCCATAGGGGCTAACATCTTCCAAAAGTGACCTGCGATCTCATGGCTCTGTCACTGTAATGATAACTTGAACAGGGGGTGCCATGGGTGGGGGGGAGGAAAGGACAACCGGACTCACTGCTTTCCAAAACTTGGGGCACTGTAAAGACATCTCAAAAATGCAGATAAGAATGGGGACTCCTGGGGTCAACCAGACTCCCTGAGAAATAGCAGTTGGATGTGTTCCCCTTTTCAAAGCAGGAATCACCAGCAACAGGTTAAAACAGTCATGAAGTTCTGACTTGGTGCCATTAAACCACCATGATTTGCAAGGTCTGATTTGCAAAGACAGGGTTTGGAAATTTCAGTCTTAAAATGGGACAAGATCCTTGCTTGATTGTTTTTACAAAGGAGCAGCAACAACAACAATCATAGAATCCCAGAATCCCAGGTTGGAAGGGTCCTCAAGGATCAGCTGGTCCAACCCTTACTGGCAAAAGCCTAGTCTATCCAAGCTGGCCCAGCCCCCGACCAGCTGAATCTTAAAAGTGTTCAGTGTTGGGGAACCCACCACTTCCCTGGGGCAATTATAGCGGCTGATTGTTCTCAGTGTGAAAAATTTTCCTCTTCTGTCCAATCAGAATCTCACCAGGAGTAACATGTACTCCTTACCCCTCATCTTCCCCACATGACTCCTTGTAAGAAGGGAGGATCCATCTTCTTTGCAGCCACCCTTTAGATACTGGAACATGCTGCTAAGGTCTCCCCAGAGCCTTCTCTTCCTGAAGTTGAACAAATCCAGTTCTTTCAGCCTTTCCCTACATGGCTGCCCACTCCTTTGATCACCTTTGTGGCCCTTCTCTGGACCCTCTCCAGGCTGTCCACATCTTTTTTGCATAGTGGGGACCAAAACTGAACAACATCATGATAATTTGTTTGGCTGTCAGCCTCTTTGCTCTGGATTTGCGTTTCCCCTGATGCTTTCTGACTAACGCAAAGATGATTTTCTTTACAAGCACATGTTTTTGGTAGAGACCCTACCAAGCAGGTCTGACTTTCTTTTGGTGAGCCCTGACAGGCATCCTTGCTGACAGATTCAGAAAAGCAACTAAAAGCAGGAGAAGGGTGTTTTCATCATAAGGAGGCTGGACCAGAACACAAGAGACCCAGGTTAAGTTCTCAAGTCTGCCGCAGGCTCCCAGAGACCATCTCACAAGCACTTTTAGAGATCTAAACCAGATTGTGTGGATTTAGATCGCTTGGTGCCGCATGAGGAGCGCTGAACACACAGCTCCCAGTGCCTCACCAACACCCCAAAGTTATTTGTTAGTGGATTGACATGGGATTGTAGCCTTGCCCATCTGCCAGGTCCTTCAATACGATCACAGTGGGCAGGACAGATCGTGGGAGTCGGGCAGGGTACTCTCAGGGGCCAGGCGGGCTGTCTGGAGCAAGGACAGTGCAGGACACATGTATGACAGCACCTGTGCTCCCTTCGCTCTTGTGTGGGTACAAGCAGACTTAGCTTTGCGGGACAGTCTGTCAAACAGCTTTCCCCAGCATGACATTCCCTTTTGAAAACATCCAGCAACCCTAACAGACGGCGCTTTGTTGTCCTGGGAAGTTTAAAAGATAACATCATGTGGTCACCAGCTAATGTTTCTAGCTGACGCTTTATGTTACTTGCCGAGGCTTTTGCTAATCTAGCTTTTCTGCCTGACCCATCCACTTGGCACAGGCTACACACACAGATAGCAGCACCCTCGTTAGACCTGCCCCCTCCTGCCCCTGGGCAGCGTTTCCATCACATATATTTCACCAGTGTCCAAGCCCCATAATCTAGTTGGTGCAGAGATTTCCCTCGCCACGTCCTCAAGCACTTACATGTGCTGCAGAGTGAAGCCATTCCCCACCACCCCCTTTGGACTGACTTGACAAGGCATAAGGGACCACTTTGCATGTTGGCATCATTCTAGGTGGTCCAACTCGGTCAAGAAACATTTTAGGCTACAGACATCAAACCTTATTTAACCCCTTTTTGTGACACATCGGTTAAATCATCAGTAACAGTACCATGGCTCCAGGTAGGAAAACATGTTTCAATACCAGCTTGTGGGCATTTCGGAAATCCTGTCACACTGGGCAGATTTCAGTGGGATGACTGATGGAAACAAAGACAAGGTCTGTTAGAAACGGGTTAGAGCATGCTAGGGAAAAGCTTACTCCTAGGTAGCTTGTCAGTTTTTAAGGTTTTGGGTTTTTTGCCATATTTTTCTACTGTTGTTCCAGCAAAACCTGTTGTGTTTTGCCCAGCATTTCTCCACCGCTACAATCATTTATTCTAACAGCCTCTGATACCAACAAACCTTCTCCAGCTCGCTCTATCTGATCGCACTCTTAAAGGTAGTCTTAGAGTCATGATGAAAAACACTCACAAACACTAGATGCTGCTTTTGTTATTAACAGTGATTATAATCATAATAGCCCTAAAAAAGACACTAATATTTCAAGTTGTCCAATTTTCACCCAAAATCCAGAAGTTTTCACAATCCCTTTCCATTTGCTTGTAAGAACAAAAATGTATCACCACAGCAGACAAGGGAGAAGTATTCCTAATAAAAATAATGCACGACAATAGCAGCGACCAGCCCATGGAGTAGAGAGCTGTTATTCTTTCCCCTCCCATAGAGCTTCTCCACCCTTGCAATGTTGCAGCTCTCTCTTCAAAGACTCAAAGAAAGTCAAAACAATGCATGGCCTGCTTCCATTTGCTCTAAAAGTACAGAAATGTGGCACAGACAACAATGCCAGGCTCCTATCACAACTCCGTGTGTCTTCAGGAGGATATTTGACTTCCAAGGATAAGACTGTCCGGAAAGTCAGGGAGGGAGATTTCCTTTGTTTTAAAGTACAATGCGACGTCACCCACCTTTATGTCCCCTTGCATTGACTTCTGCTGGCCTCCCTGAGGCTGTCTCATCACATGAGATCTCCTGGCCTGGGATGGGTCATGGTACCAGGCTTTAGCCAGGCAGTTAAGCTTCCCCTGTAAGTCACCCCAGCAGAAGCACAGTGCTACCACCCGTCCCCGCAGTCAGAATTTGAGCCTGGCTTAGCTGCTGGAGCCCCAATCCCCTTAAACACTGCGTTCACATGCAGGGCTTAACTGGCTTTTCTGGTGACCCATGGAGAAACACTGCCCTGCACCACGAAAAGAGTGAGTGCACGGTCTCGAAACTGGATTTGATAAGGCTGAGTCAAAGGCAAGCCCTGTGCAGCTACACATTGCAGGGCTAAATTTGCCTCTTCTTTGCCTTCCCTTCCTATGCATGCTCACCCGGCTGGGGAAGGAGGAGAGAGCAGCTGCGCCCTGCAGGGAGATAAGAGGGAGATCAGGAACCCTCTAATTAGGGAAGCCTGAACCACAGCTGAAATGACAGCAGGGAGAAGACTATGCGTGTGTCAGAGCTTGCAGACTGTCAGAGCTCTTAGGGATGTCCTCACAGGGAGGGGGAAACAAGCTGCCTGGCCATAACCCCCTCTCATCTCTCACATCTTATCTTTGGCCCCATCTGCATTTTGAGGTGAAGTACTCTCAGCCCTTGCTTCATCTTATTCAAGTCCAGTTGTCTCTCGATTTAGCAAAATCATTATAAAGTCTCCAACCCCTCAGAAAAGTGCCCCCCCTCCCCACAGTCTGCCAGCTAGGATTCAATTAATATCAGGCAATTTAAACTGAATTAAAAGTTCTGGCACAAGGCTCTGTCCTGGTTTAACTTAGCCAGCATCATACCACACCCTCCTTTCGATTAACACGAATTTGAACACAGACATGGCCCTTAAAGCAGCAGTAAGAACCAGGCAAAGGTTAAATAACGAAAATAGCATGAATAAATAAAAAGAAGGGAGCCCAGCAGGGTAAGGATCTGCTGACTTGGCAGGCGCTTGCATTGCTTCCAGTTTCACACCCTGTTTTGGATACAGACACCCTGGAAGGGAGGACAACCTTCCAACAGCGCTGGGCGAAGGGCGGGGGGACACTGGGGTTTATTGCGTTATAAACGCCAAGACGGACAAGGAATCACTCGATCAGCCATGTCAGAAGGAGCAATTTATAATCAGCCCCTCGCTGAAATATCAGCGGTGCTAAAGCATTACAGCTTCTGCTTGGCTGGGCGGAAGACTTTTGGAGTGTCAGGGTATAAAAACAGGACTGCACGCGGCACAAACCCTTCCTGCCGTTTCATGGGTGCTGGGTGTTCCCACCGAACACTTCTGGCAGCGTGTTGGCAAGTCCTTCTGACACCTTGCGGGGTCTGGTGGCGTTTCCACTAGCCGAGGTGCATGGTAGCTTATCCTGCCTTCCTCTGGCGAGCACAGCTTATCCCGGCAGCACTTTCTATTAGCTACCATGAGATAAAGAGTTAGCTCATTTTATGGCTGGTCCCGCTTCACCCTCGAAGCTGAGCGCCAACCTCTGCCACAGGGTCTGCTCCTCTGGCAGCCACGTAGGGTTTGGCCAGATGTGTTCCTCCAAAAGCAGAAGCAGATCCCCAAAGTTTGTCTTCTGGACAGAGCTCATGAAGGAGAAACAAAAACTAGGGTGACCTTGCCTGCATCCCTGGTTCCTCCTGCTGTTTCACAGCTGGAGCCTGGGAGCAAGCTCTGAACTCCACAGGCCAAACTCAGTGCCACTTACCTGCTGGAGTAACCTGGATTTCAGTCCATTAAGGACATGGCCCTGGGGCAGTAAGTGAAAGGGAGCCAGAAATATTACATTAATATGCAGAAACGTTCCCAGCTATAATCATCAGCCACAGGACTAAAGGGATTGGATGATGTAAAGTAAACAGACCAGAGCTGGGTTTATTAGAGCACATTCCCTCTTCTAGGTATCTTATGCTAATGCACACAGAGATCTGGGAGATAGGAACAGTTTGAGGACTGTAAAAGGAAACCAGCAGACAGCTATTAACAGAGGAAAAATTCACAGGTACCCAAGCCTGGGCACAGGGATGGGTTTCATTACACTTAGAGGAGTTGGCAGAACACCAAGTTTCTATTCTACCGTGTATATGAATTTATATCTGCGCGTGTGCGTCTGCATGGACTTTAGTATCAGCCACAAGAGAGACAAAAAAGGGAGAATTTAACGTACTAGCTACAAAATGCACTTCAAAGTAATTTCTAACAGTGTCTCAGTGCTGAGGAGTATTACTGGGACACAAAGCAGGCTGAAAGCTGCAAGGCTGAGCCCAAACCATTCCGGGGTCCCTCCATCCAGGCTGTGTGTACACATGCCTGTGGGCGGGTGGACAACGCTGCTAGTGGGGTGCAATGTGTGGCACGCACCCACGCCGTGTGGTTCGCCTGGAGAACTGGATCTCCACAAAATATATCCCTCCGACAGGCCTGCAGCTTTGCTAAGATCAGTGAGAAAATCTCTGTATCTGCCCTCACCTCAGGGTGAAACACACAGAGCAAAATACTACGAATGAGTGTGTCCAACACGAGGAATAAAAACGGATACGTAAGGAATCTAGAAGAACCTCTGCTGACAATACAAGCAGCCCTGCAGCAGAGATAGTCAGCCTCCAAAGGGGAAATCCCAGGTGGCAGGGATGACTCCCAAGTACTCCCTGGGGATTACGCACACTTTAGCCTAAACTCAGTTAAGAAAAACCTTTGTGAAGCAGCTCCACTGCCTGCCAGGGATGGCTCTCATGGTGGCCTCATGGCACATGCCAAGCACATTCAAAGGTCCCCTCGCAGGAAATCCTACTGAAGACACTGATGAATTTCTTCCTTCAGGCCAGCAACAAGTATTTTAAGGCCATACTTTTGAATTCTGACCACCTTATAACGAGGTCAGCAGGGTCTGACCCAGGCGAAGCAAAACAGAGGTGCTGAGTGCCCAGCCCACAGGCAGGTGCTCCCGGAACTTTTCAAAAGTGAATAAAAAAAAAAACTTGAAGACTTTGTCTTGGTTTTCCTTCAACTCATGCACTGGAGCTGAGGTGAATATCTTGGATGCCAATACAAAGCATCCTCTGAGGTCTTATTATACCTTGTTTTACCCTTCCTTTTTTTTTTTTTTCCCCTTGCAGTTCTGCTCTCAGAGCAGTGCCTGGATCTCTCTCACATCTTCTCTCACGTTATTTACAATTCTCATTCAAAAGAGGAGGTAAAAAAAAAAATCTGAACTGAGCCTATCTGCCTCTCACCAAGCACTCAGTCATCACAGTAAATTTTTCTCCATCCTTACTCTGCATTCACAATTATTTCACTTTTCTCTGTGTGGGCAATACCCTGGTAAGGATACTTTAACAGCTGGTATAGAGTTTAAAATTGCCACATAACAAAAGATAATGGCACTTTAGGCATGAAAAATGACTCAGGACACTGACAGTCATCAGCACATGGCCACAGGGATACATGTATGTTTGCTAATGGCCTCTGACAGACCATAGAGGCAAAGGCCACATCAGTCCCTGCTAAACCATAGGCAGGGCTGCTTTGCTAGAAAAGGACGTGCTGAAATACCACAAAGTTGGGGTGTGCCTAGAAGGGATGGGCAAGAGGGGAGAGGTGGAAATCGGTTTCGGAAAGGCATCCAGGGATGTGTCACCTTCAGCCCAGGTCAGAGCTGTGAGGGGTGTCTGAGCCACAGGGCAGAGAGCAGCAAGGAAACCCCATCCTGACCGTTCTCATCTGCCCATGCTCCTGCTTGGAGACCCCAGATCAGAGGCAGGGAGGGCAGCACGCACACAGATAAACAATCTGAGAGCATGTTTTCTAATCACTTAACCCTGTCTCTTTTGCTTCTGCTGCAGTTGCCTGTCCTGTGAAGCAACATGAGTCTCAAGGGATCCCTCAGCAGCAATCCTGGCTCATCAAAGTAAGGATCTTTGTGGTGGGCTTCCCCTTCTCACAGCTGGCACCACCGCTCCCTCCTACCAGCCGGGGGGATGCTCCTAGCAGTCCCACTTGCCTCCCAAGTCTCTGGTGTTTGTTTCACCCTTCCTGGGCACCTCACAAGCTGTGGCCATAGCCAGCATCACTGCCTCACAGCTCACATGCCCTGGTAATGCCACATTAGGTGCAGAGAGAGGAGGGGGACACCAGGAGCCTCTCCACCTGTGGCCTGGGGGCTGATGGAGCCAGAGCCACCAGCCCTCTCCCTCCTTCCTGCACACTCCTGGTCTCTAGAAAGCAGGGTGTAGGTGTATGAGCACCGTGAACCACTGCCTGCCCTCGGGACTGTGGAGACAGAACAGAAAGTAGCCACTGGCCACCCACTAGCTCACTGCACCGTGCAGGGCAGCCCGACCACAGAACCTGAAAACTCGAGGTCCCGCCTTGATCCTCCCCTGCCAGGCCTGAGTGGAGAAACCATTATCTCCTGGCTGCATGCTCCTACGTACAACCCGGGCATGGGGCAGGGGGGCAGCCCTACAGGGGATGTAACCCATGCTTAGAGATCCGACACCCCAAAACTCAAATGTTTACACACAATTATGTCCTTCCACATTTTTACATGGGACATGTTCTACATCTGAGCACCTGCCTTCAAGGGCTCTGAGCAACCTGATCTAGTTGAAGATGTCCCTGCCCATTGCAGGGCAGGTTGGACTAGACTTTTAAAAGCTCCTTTTCAACCCCAACTATTTTATGATTGTATGATCTCAAAAGGGTCTGTTAATAAGGGATCTTAATCTTGGCACTGACACTGCCTCAGGTATCCCATGGAGGGGTCTCTGTTTACCTGTGCTGCTCCCAGTGACAACCCCCTTATTGCTCACTGGGAGCTGCTGTCCAACCCCTCCAGAAGCAATGTCCTGCCAGGGGACACTGTGTGTGAAGGTAACTCTAGCGGGGACAGGCCTTGATGGGTTCCTGTCTCCTGTTTCCAGCTGCTGGGTTTAGTGACATGTGCCTGCGGTGTGGATAACAGCTAGGGTTGCAGAGGAGCTGCCACCACGGTCAGACAAGCAAATGCTTTGCCTGGTAATTTGGAGTTGCGCCACATCTGACAGACATGATGAGGAAGGCAGGGCTGGACCCTCTTGGGACAGCTGCAGTATGAAAGCAGATGTTAAAAAGATCCAGGAGCTGCTGGTTTATTTGTACTTTCTTTCTTTTACAGTGGCAGCATGGGCAGAGTGGACGGAGCCTCCAAGCTGAGCGCAAAGGACCTGTACGGTAAGTCATACCCACAAACACATTTAAGGTTTCCTATAGCAAAAACACCTCTGGAGATTTGGATGCGGATGTTGGGGAGTTTGAGGCCAAAGCTCAAAGCCACGTGAATCCAGACCTCCATACACAACAGGCTGGCCTGACATGGCAGCAAAATGCCCCTCACCTCTGTGCCACCACCTCCTATGCTGGGGACAGCTGTGATTTTGTGAGAACAAGCTACACAGAACCTCACCCCCACTCATCACCCAGATCCTCTCCTGTTATGCTAGCAAGATAACCTGATAAAGAGCCTAACAAAAGAAAGACTGTCCTCAGCAGGTTAATGATTATCCTCTTTTAACTATGCAGTGAAGCATGAAAACTCCAGTGCCCTTTGGCTCTTTGGAAGTAGAGGGAGTGGGTAGGATGGGTGCTTGCACAGAGCCTGGCATGCAGCTTGTTTATAACCACCCCAGCTCCAGAGGAGCCAGCGAGTCACTGGGTGAAGAGCCGTGGAGAACATTTAGGCATCAATAACAGTTATTCCTGAACTTAGTAGCTCTCTTAACGTATCCCAGGTGAAGACTTGGCCCATGGGGTAGGCAGAACAAGGAGAAAGTTGTGTGAGAAGTCACCTCCCTCAATCACTCCCTGGATAAGATGAGGGTTTGCCTGGGGGAACACTAGCCGCCTTCAGGGAGTCCGAGCCTGCAGAGTCTCCCACCTGAGAGCAGTAGATTTGCCCAGTTGATGCTTTCATTGGGTACAAACAGGCTGGGTGTGCTCATTGGAGAGCTTTGATCAGAAAGCTCCCTTTGCAGCTATGAGGTGAAGGTGGTTTATTTGTCCTGGGAAGTGGCTTTGGTTGCTGAATGGTTTTGGCTGGAGGTTTATCAGTGTGGAGTGGCCTGGAGCGGTGTCACACAAGTGACCTATCTTGCCTGGGAAGAAGTGGATGCTGGTGGGAAGGCGGGGGCTGTACGTGGTGGATGGAGTGCTAAACAAAGTCATTGTTAACTTCTGTTAGCTGCAAAGAAGTGAAACACGGGAATAAAGGTAGAACAAAAATTTGGTGTTACTGGCCAGGGCTATTTGTGGCCTGGATGCTGCATGAAGGGCAGGTGCCAAGTGGGGGTTTGAACGGTGTCAGTCTGGAGATGAAAGGACACATGATAAGCCTAGGAAGAAGTAGGAGGATGAAGCGTGGAAACGTTTGGGTGCCGCTCCACTCTGCACACAGGACTGCTAGTTCAGACAAGCTCCTCCTACCTCCAAGTAGCATCATTTCTTTTGCTGTGCGCTGAAAGCTCCTGCAGATCTGATCGGGGCAGAAAGATTATAGCTGCAAGATAAATAAAGGGCCCTACAGAGACGTGTAAAAATGAAACCAAGAACTGACAGCCGTGTTGGAAACATGGAACACGTGCAGGTTAGCACCCATGGGTGGAGGCAGCCCAGGACTCCCAATTGTCAGGGTTCCAGGGTGGGATCCAGTTGTGAGCGCAGGGCTGAGTTGGTGCCTCAGCCCCATGAGCAGGGACCACCACAACACGCCTCTGCCGCGGAAGCTACCAAAAGAGAAGGCTGACAGACTGCCCTTAGAACACACACAATTTCTCATTTTCAACACTGAGTTACATCTTTTAAATTTTTCTTGCACTGACACACCCCAAAAGCAAATTTCACCAGGATGGGACCTCTCTGACCAAATTCCAGCAAACTTTAGAAGAGAACCATAAGTCCATGGGCCAAATCTTCAGGAGGAGTAAATCAGCTGCCCGTTATTTCCCTGCCACCTCTGGAACACAGTATGAGGTCTGCAGTCATTGACTGCCTAAGCCTGTGGCTGTTGGCCGGCTCAGCCCTGCACGGCACGAGCACATCCACAGGGTTTTTGCTTGGCAGAACTTGAAACCTGCCCCGCTAATTCAGCACGCCTTTATCAAAGGACACTCAGCATGTGTCAAACCCAATATTTAAATGCCTGGGTCCCACTCACACTTGGATCCTCCCTCCCCCAACATTAATTTCTGCTGTGAGCTGGCACATTTGGGGGTGGAGGGCAGGCAAGAACTAAAATTCCAGGGAGAATTATGTTTCATAATGAAACAAATCACATCAAGCTGAGCTGGCCTTGATTATGTGATTACAATGCTGCTAAGGGATATTTGGAGCTTACAAGACTTTTCATATTTCCATTTTTCTCCAGTGTAATCAGGCTGGACCCTCAGCCTGCATACGCTGCTAGGCCTCCAAAGAAATGAGTGCAACAGCTCCCAAATTCACAGCAGACAGACATCTGCTGCATTTAAAGCTCACTGGGTAATGCACACGGATGCTCCAATGCACACATATGTCTAAATATTATTCCTAGGTGAATCAGGCTTTAGGTTTAGCTTTGAGGTGTTTTTTTCTGCAGTAGAGTACCTCTCACCACCAAGCAGGTATGGCAGGAAGGAGGGCACGTACTGAACCATTAGCTCAGGCACTTGGGCTCTAAACGCTAACCCAGCCTGAGCTTCATTACTGGCCTAACGTGACAGGAGTGCCAACTGCAGGGACACAACTGCGATTGGAGGGCCAAGATGTCCCCCCAGTACCAACAGGGATTTACTGGCAGTATTAAAGCTACCTCAAGTGAGACCCTGGCGAGTAATATTTAAAAGCATCGTGGTGAGGCTGAAGCAGCAGCTCTGGGCTGCACATAGAAAGCCAACTGGATGACAGAGGTGGGGGATCTGCTCTGGGGGGTGCAAGGATGTAGTGTGAAACTCCCAGGGCCACATAGGTCCACACAGGACATGGCCTCGTGGCTGGTGATGGGTGGGGAGGGTGGCTGCTCTGGTGTCACCCCTGGCCTGCTGTAACTGCCTTTATCATTAAGTACATGGCACGCCACTGTGTTTTCTTCACAGTGGTGAGCAGAGGGATGCAGAGAGATAAGCAAAGTCTCCAGGGAATTCTGCAAAGAAATTGGCTTAAAGCCCTGAGATATCTTCCCCCTCAGCTCTACCCCTACCAGAGTTGGATACACTTTCTAGGTGCTCAGCCATCCTCAGTGGAGTTTCCTGGCTGTCATGGGAGCAGGATACTCACCCTCTCCTCCCCCCCTTAGCAAAACTGCATCACATTTGCTCAGCTCCACATTCTGGAAGTGTCTGTGGCTGCCTGCACACAGCGAGCCCCGGCTCCGCTGGCAGCAGGGGAATGGCTGGCACCTATCAAGTTGCCACCTTACTCAATGCACAGCAACCAGCTGAATAAATGTTAATGCATACCATAAATAAATAAAGCTGCTTCTCCGCTTACTGGCGTCTGTTCTGAACCTAGATGAAAGCCTGTGGGGGGGAAACCAGTGTGGCTGTAGCAGAAGTCGAGGGAAGGACTGGAGGGAAGTGTTTCTGCATAGCGCTTCCCACAGCAGGCTCTGCCACCTCTTTCTGTGGTGACACCCAGGTGGACTCTTCCAGGCGTTCATCTAATGGCTTTCATGGTGGATCAGACAGCGCTGCCTCTCCCGACAGGTTAAGCAGTATAACCATGAGAAGCTGCACAGAGTCGAGGGCAGCTGAATGACTACAGTGGATTTCTCATGGAGCTTTAGGAAGGAAATGGCTCTGCAGCAGCGCTCAGAGCAGCCCATTTCTGTTTGGCTACCATGTCTGTCCCTGCGGTGCTCAGCCACCCTCCAGCACCCCTGGCCAACTCCTCGGGGGTCTATGCCTCTCACTTCAAGTGCTGGGGCACAGAAGTGCCCAGCAGATTCCAAACCAGGCTGCCCCCCCCTCCCCAGCAGGGCCGCAGAGCAGAGGGGTGGGTCGTGGAGGGGCACTGCAGAAATGTGAGACACCAGCCTGGCAGGAGGGCAGTGCTCATCTCTCATCCAAACCTGTGAGACCCAGCCAGCAGGCTTCAACCTGCCTACCCCCATCCTTAATACACTCATTTCTGGGAAAAAAACAAAACTTGTCAGGGTACAGGGCTGAAAAAGGGATTTTGGAGCAGGAGAAACTGCCTGTAGCATGAGTTAGGCTGGAGGAACGTGGTGCTGAACAGCAGCAGCCTGTGAGGTACAATCACTTGACACTGCACACCCCCCGTAACCCAAGAACGGCTTCGGTGCTGTAACAGGACACGGGGTACTAACACAAAGAGAAGAGCCATCCCCGCCTGCCCGGCATGGCCCTGGACAGGTATCATCTGCCTGGGGAGCCGTGGGGAGAGGAGACTCCACCAGTGCCAGCTGCACCCATGAGCCACCAGTGGCTGCTTGGCAGGGGACACTGGCCCGGGCTAGGCAGAATACACAGATAGCAAAGGAGTAAATTATGTTTAACAGTTACCAATCAACTCCTGAGGGTCTCCACAGACCCCCCTCTTGTCTCCTAATAGGGCCTCCAGCCCCCAGCCACACATGGAGGTCTCTGAGATAAGACTCACAAGCCCCCAGTGTGGCCCCCAGACTGTAATTCCTTGCCACCGGCTCTCCTGCAGCCTTGCTCGCACCCTGGGCGAGCACAGTGTGAAGCAGACGCCCATCCCAGACAAGAGTCATGCCAACTCACCGACGGCCCCAAGAGCCGATGGACAGGAACACTCAAGGCAGTCTTGCTTTCCCTACAGCTGCACTGTAAATGTGCATTTACTATTGATGGCTCGGCACAATGACCAACAAAGGGTCATTATTTACTATTAGTTATTGCCTGCCCAAACCATGAGCTTGTTAATTATTTCAGCGGGAGGCCACGTGGCAGTCGCACTGAGCACTGAGGTGCTGTCCCTTCCCCACAACCCTCTAGAAAAGGGTTTGTGCACAGATTTAAACGCACACTGCTATTGTCTGCAAGATACATCCCTGGCAGGAGTGGTGGCTAGAAACCAAGCTTGCTCAGCTACACCGTTGGATCAAGAGGACCACACATGTGCCTAAACCCTAGGGGGTCTGGACAGCATCTGAATGGTGCCATGCTGATGTGAGCTCACATTTAGCATCACTGGGCCACTGTCCCCTCAGATGCAGCTCCATTCTGTGTGTCTTTTAGCAAAAGCTAGAAATAGAAAGCACTAGCATTCATTAAGATGATTTCTCAGGTTTGATAGCTCAGTGGGAAGGCCAGGTGATTGGTTTGTGGCACATCCGACTCATCTGAGACATCAGCCCGTGCCCTGAAGCAGGCCTGCATTGCCATCAGTAAAGCAGTGAGGCTGCAATTCTGGATAAAGTAACTTCACAGCCGACTAACCGAGCAGCTGTTCCCTTTAAAGCTATCATCCCACAGGAGAGGAATTATGAGATCCAGCAAAGATCAAGACTCCTTGCGACAGAGAGAAAGAACCACTTCTCTCGGCCTGCCCTGCAGATTCCCCTTTGGGAAATGATTGGGGGACTGAGGGAACTGGTGCTGACCGCAGTGGTACCAACCTAACAGGGGTTTCCCAGATCCAGCGTCTGCTGTACCTGCTCTGCTCGCCCAGGACCTCCAGAGCACTGCACAGGGCACATGGACACCCAGCTGTGTCTGTCTCCAACCAGCTGCATGACCGTGGCCAGCACATTTCACTTCTGGGCATGGCTTTCCCCTGCTCCTGCCCTTGGGCAGGACAGGCTGAAAGCTGCTCAGAGGAGGGAGCATCCCTGGACACATTTGCCCAGTGCAATGGGACAGTAACAGGGAGCCGACGTGCTCCCACAGTAGGTGGGGTGAAAGGCAGCGCAGTTTTCCCATGTGCTGTTGCTGTTTGCTTCCCCAGCCCACCGCAAGGAAGCCCTGGGCAGTGCTGATCCCAGGTCCAAGTCAGAGTAGTGCCCGAGATACTAATTCCTGACCTCCTCCGCTGCCAGCCTTGAATAACTCCCTTGTCCTTCCCCACTGTTCCCTCGGTACCATTTCAGCTTCTTTCTTCACATTCCCTTTCCCACCTGAGATTCCAGCTTCAGATTACCCTGGCTCCCCTCTGATGCTGCCTTGTGGGTGACCCCTTTATTCAAAGCCTCGGACATTTAATACTCCAACTGGAAACAGGGCTGGAAGAAAAATAGGAAGCCAGCATTCCTGTTGGTTTCTTCAGATCAAAACCCAGTGGTGGGTAAGATGGGGAAGGTGTAAGCCCAGCTCAGCCCAGCCCTGACTGAAGCTACTGGGAGGAGAAGGCTCTGTGCTGGGTGCTGCCGGCTAGAAACTCGAGTTGGCTGGGCTCAGCCCTGGCTGCAGAGCTGCCTTGCAACCGCCCTGCCCTGCTGCAGGCAGCCCTCGTGTCTGCATCACCGGGACTTCGGGATGGCAGTTAGTGACAGGGGGTGGTAGAGAGGGATCTGCTACCTCTGACGCCGCAGTGCCCGCTCCACACCTCCAGTGGCCCTTTATCTTTCACAAGTTCTCTCCTTGCACGGGGTAACTGCTCAGAGTTTATTCATAGGAATATTTTCTTAATTGGAAAAGGGTTGTTGGATATGCCCAAGTACCTTGGGAACAAAAGCTGTGTTAGTCAATAACAATCAAGAAAAAGGGGAAACTTCATTATGAGTTTTTTTTGGTCCTCAAGTAAAGCAAATTCATGAGTTTAACTAAATCAAGGTTCCCTCAATCTTACTAAACGTATTCTGACATTCAAAAAATGTCATTACCAGCTATTGGAAGTTCAGAAAACACCACTTTGGATTGTTTGGTGAAAAATAGTTCGGCATATTTCTTCCAGCTCTGGTTGTAAAGTGAAAAAAGAACCCCTCTACCCAGGAGCTTCCCCTGCAGCTCCCCAATACCCTGATTATCTTCTGCTGAGCAGTCCCTGGGTGCCTGCCCAGCAGACAGTACGCTACTGTACATACCGCCCTGCGCTCCCTGGCACGCCAGACACAAACACGCAGTGCTTCTCAATGTACTCGGTCCTTGCACAACCCAGGAGGTGGGTCAGGTTTTTATTTGCTCTTCTAGAGTGGGTTGTGTCTTCAGCTAATAAAACAGGAATGTGAGCACTTGGGTCTGAGTTAGTGGCAAATATTAAGCATGCCAAGGAGGAATTTCAGCCTTGTGACACCTCCCCGCAGCTGCTGACACTGCTACCAGTAAAGCAGCTCCCTGGTGCCACAGACCATTCATACCTCTGGCTGCACCCAACCTCAATGAGAGCCTTTTCATTCACTTCAGCAGCTTCCAAATCGTGTACTAATGTGCCAGCCATGAGTGATTCCCAGTGTCACAGCCACCAATACAGACAACTCTGGCAGTTCAGAATGTACCATGGTGCTAACAGGAAAACCAGGGACCTTAATGCTTCACAAGAAGCTGCAAAGATGCTTCTAAAATGGAGCTTTCCCTGCGCCAGCCGGCCATGGGAACCCCTGAGCCAGGAAGCCTCTGCAGCAGCAGCAAGGTAGGGACCTGGAGATGCCTCTCTGTCAGGAGCTGAGGCACAGCTGGTCTGTGCAGTGCCCGAAACCAGATCCTTGACTAACCCGGCAGAACCTGGAGCATCCTCCCACTCGGCAAGGAAGCAGGAACCTGTCAGGTCAGCAGCGCTGCACTGCCGCAGATGCGTGGTCAGACTGCCAGATCAGATCTGGCCCCGTGCTCAGCCCCTGGGAATGGATGCAATTTCTTAAGGCTGCTGTATCACACAGACCCGGCAAATTTGCATCATTTCTATTAGCATACGGAGGCATTTGCTGCTCTGCTTCTCCTCTGGAGGGCTGTGTCCTGACCTGTTGGTTTGGCACAAAGACTAGTTCATGCTACACTGGCAAGTTACTATAAACAGCATGTGCACTGCTAGATAACGTATAGATAATATAAAGAATTGGCAAGCTCCAGAAGGCAACAGCTGGGACTTTCCTTAGGCTGTTCCAATGAACGAGGAGGCCAGGGAGGTCTCTAGTGCGATGCAGGGAATCAAGAAGAGCTCCTTGGTTTGATACTGCCAATGAAAACAAACCTACTGCGATGCACCTTTGGCCCCTTACAGAGCGTTTCACAGAGGACTTGTCCATCCCCCACTTTTTCTGCTCTGCCTTCTGCCCAGCAACAGCTGAAAACAAATACGGGGAGAGCCTGGGAGGATCAGGGAGGATCCTGTGTGATAAAACTTGCTAATTAATGAGAAGAATGTGCACGGAGGGGAGGCTTGGGCCTTTGCAGCTTTGGTGTAACTGGCTGCATTTGTTACAGAGGCACCTATTTACACCACAACTGAGTTTTTGTTTAGAACAGTTCAGAATGTAAATGGATGGAAAGAGATGGTATCTTGGGCCGAGCTTTGGGATCCTGCCTGCAGCAGCATGTAACCCCCGAGGAGCTCAGTGTAGCACCACAGGCACTCCCCCTGCCAGCAGCAGGAAAGAAGGGCTCAAATTCCCCTGAAACACCGGGAAAATGTAGCGTCCCGGCAGTCCCGAGGCCATTCTGCCTTCTCACGGACAAAAATGCTATAACCCACTAACAATCTGGGGGAAGCAGAGTGTGGTGGGAGCGCAGCCCATTCAGCCTGTTGACCCAATATGCAGTGGCACAAGTGTCTTTTGTGTGGAGACAGACGGTTGTAGAGCTGTGCCCCAGCAGTCGGCAACCACAGGTGCTTCTGCTTCAGGGTCAGAGAAGCTGAACCCTAGAGGACCCTGCTTCCCTCCTCCCTAGGCTGATGTTCCCCCCGGGAATATTCACAGGCCATTTCGGAAAGCGGCAGCAGAGGCAGGGCTCAAGCCCAGGCTCCCCGTTGGGTGTCTTACCCCTACAACCCTCCATTCTCCCATCCTCAAGCCTAACCGGTAGGTTGTACTGGGGATGCTCTGCCTCACTGGTCTGGCAGAGGCCATGCACAAAGAGAGACAAGCCCACTTCTACCCTCCTTTGCTCTACTCTACATCCCTAGAGACTCTAACCAAGTTATTTCAGCTCTAAGCTGGTCCCAGAGGGCAGTTTATCCCACTAGCCAATCTCTTATGGAAAATCCATCAGGGTGAAGGGAGTGTTCACAGCCACATCCTAACTCCCTGCAAAAAAAGGGGTGTTGCATGGAAATGGGGAGGGAACTTGTCATGAAAGATGTAGTTTGGCTTCCTGGACCAAGCTGATAACCCTGTACCTCCACAATGTGCACTGATTCTGCTTCTTTCCTTACTTATTACCCTCTTTCCTGCTTTCCACTCCTTAACATAAAGCCAAAGAGGACACTTTCCCTTCCAGTCAATATTTTAGCCTTGCCACTGGAATTTCAGCCCAGCACCATTTTGAGCCCTCGGGTAAAAATCCACCTTGCTACCTCCACAGTGGTCTGAGCTTTTTCCATTTCCTCTTGTGGCCACTGGTGCCAGCCGGAAACGTGATTTCCACAGCAACATTTACCTGTAAGATATCGACGATAGATAATATTCTGCAGAGAATGGCTTTGCAGTTTTCCCCACACCTCTGAGAACAAAGCAAGATTAAAGCTAGCTGGGTTAGGAAGGGACTGAACAACTGAACTGAACTCAGTTAAAGAACAGTATATAGGGTTTTTTCCCCTGAAAGGGGTGTCTTAGGGTTCTCCGTAACAAAACCTTAGAGGCAAGAGATTAGACAATTTGCTGAATTGTGTGCATGTCCCACACGGCATCCACGCTCGAGTCATTCAAATCTTTCTGGATCACCCATCCCAGTCACCCAGCAAGCGTTTGGGCTCAGCAACGGCACAACTGTGAAATTACCCATCGTTGCTCTTTAGGCCACAGCAGTGGATCACACCAGCCACTGCCCTCCAGACAAGCCAGGGTCCCTGTGGTGTGAGGGTTTTTTTTGTTGCCAGACACCAAAAGCAAGGGACAAAACTATATTGTTTTCCCATCTCTTTGGCTCTCTTGGCAAACAGAAGGGAAAAAGTACAGTGGTGGTCACTGCAGGCTCATGCCAGCTTTTATCACCTTGAGATGTTTGCTCTACTAGTGCCACAGCCCTGGAGCTCTCCTTGCCCTTTGCAGCCCAGCCTGTGTTATATCTAAAGAGTCCTCTACTGCTCCAGCCTTAAAAGCGCACAGCAAAAGATAAGTCATTTAAACAGCGGTGCAGATTGGTGTCTGAACTCTGACAGCAGCTGCCATCTCATTTTGGGGAAAGTCATCACTATATTCCTGTAATGCTTATTTATCACACGGGGATTATGCAAATTCTCCACCTCCTGGGGACAGGGTATGGCTTGGATAACACTTATGGCTCTCAGGTCTTCTCCATTGCAAGACGCTGTAGAAATGCAAAGCATCTGAGTAGGAGAGGTGTCAGGTAAACCGGGAGGAAATGAGCTACTGATGCTAACGTGCCAGTGTTCGTTCATACAAAATTAAGCAGAGCGAGACAGGGCTGTGCAGAAGGGCAGTGTGGGAGCCACCCAGGACAAGTGACCTGTCTTCTGAAGTCTTTTCTGGCTAAGGGAGTTCACCTCTCCAACATAAAGGATCCCCCTTGATCCCTGGAGGCAAACAGCCACAAATCTCCCTGCAGGCATCGTTCTGTGCATGGCCTATTCAGTTCAGCCCATCATGAGTCAGATTTAAGCTAGGGCAAATAATGATGCATCCACAGGAAGGTCTGCAATGTTTCACCACATTGCTTTGAAGTAAACAAAACAAAAAATAACCCTCTTTTTTTTAAAAGCATCCACACTTCTCAGATAGATGTGGCCTAAGACTGACTACTTTGTGATTAGCAGCCTGGATCTTTACTTCTTCCTGTATTTAAATCAAAACTAAATGCTAGGAAAGAAGGAGATTTCAGTGTTCTGGCATCCTGCTGTCCCCGGAAAGCCTGGTTATTTTCAGGCCGTGTGGTTATACTTGCAGATGCCGGGAGGAAACACAAAAATAAAAGTTTCCATGGGTGTGGGGGCCAGGTAGAAGCCAACGAGACAGAAGGGATTTCAGGAGAAGGAACAAGCAGGCATCTTAAAGGAACAGGAAAGGGAATATGCAGAAACACCCCCTTCCTCACCCTGGGCAGTTTCTGGGACATCACTTGAATGGCATCCTGAGACAAAATAGAGGCACTTTGTTCTAGTTCTAAACTCTTAAAGGTAATGCAGAAACTCCCACAGGGAGACTCAACAGAGGGAGGGGGAACATCTGCATTTTCTCCCTGCCCCGGGGTCGCTTCTGTCTGGAAAAGGCTTGCAAATGGCTCAAGGGGGTATACTGTATCACTCTGAGTCAGCTCACCCCCGAGTGGAGGTGATGGGAGGTCAGGCTATGCAGAGTTCAGATTTCGACAGGTTCCCAAGATTTCCAAGGGCATCTCCAAACATTTTCTCAGAGGTGCATGCTGAGATCTGCCCTGACCATGATATGTGCAGCTTCTCTGAGCTTGAAGGATGAGGTAAAGGCATTGGAGGGGACCCCAGACAGTCTGTAGGCAACCAGCTGCAGCCCTGACCATTGCTACAGCTCCACAGGCTGTTCTCCTACCAGAAACACAGACCTACGGTAGCCTCCCTCTGGAAACCACGTCCCCCCAGTACACCTTCCCTTCCTCCGGGACTATCAGCTCCTGACGCGGCTCTGCACTCTTCCCTTCAGGGCTGGAGACATTTGCCTGTCCTAATGTAAAAACCCTTTGTTCCCAGATCAGCTACTTTAGCCTTTCCACTCCCTTTTAAAAAGGGGGGGGACAGGATGTCTTAGAATCCAAATTTGTCTCCATCCCACACAGAGCAGTGTTCTCATTTCCATTAGTGTCATCTATTTACACGAGGAATGGTTGGTGAGGAAATTGAGGTTACTAAGAGAAAAAAGAAGTTACTCACATCAGACACAAATCCCTGCGGTGTGCATTGCCGTGTGCCCTATACCAGACCTTGCCCCACATTTGAAGTAGGGCAGACTGCAATTAAAACACACAGAAAACGCCATTGACTCTTCAATGCGAGCCGAAAGTGGGAAGTGGCCGTGCTGAAATATTAATTAATTTACTCAAGGTCACTCTGGAAGCTAATGGCTGAGCAGGGAGCTGTGCTGGGTGTCTGAGGTCTTTCCTCCCCCTTGAATGTCCTTGCTCCACCTCTGACTTGGCGCTGGTGGTGTAAAAGGCACCGGCTGGGAGACCTGCCATCTCCATTAACGTCTCCGCTGACATGCCCACCAATAAATCCTTTCTACTTGCAAACAGCAGCCACTTCAGGGCTACTAGGAATTAGCCACAGAGGCAAAGCACGCTGCTGTGTTTTCTGTCACAGGTACAGAGATATTAAGTGCAAAGTACTCGGGTGTTCTGCCAAGCTGATGGCACACCTCAGGCTAAAAGAGTGTTAGAAAAGTGTTAAAAAGCATTAGAAATCAGCTTCTATCAACCCTTGCCAGGCTCCAAACGAAAGCAGCAGCATCTCTTTTCCTGTTTGTTGTCTCTGGGCTATCTTTGTATGTTTAGCATGGTCCTGCAGCTGTAGCCAAGTTCACTACCAGCACTCAGCCCTGCATCTTCGGATAAGTACCAAAAAGAGCTCAATTTAAAATCTTCTCTGTGCTGACCACGGAGAAAGGTGAAAACCCCAAGGAAAGCAGCCCGCTGGGCCAGTGCTTGTTCTGCAGGGACACCTGCTGGCAATGCCTCCCGAGCCCAGCTCAGGGCCACGCTCACCCTCCTTCCAGGGAAGCCAAGTAGAAATCAAAGCGTAATGGAGATGCAAGGGGAGTCTGGGGAAAAGGTTCACAGGTGGAACCCAAAGCAAAAAACATGCTGCAAACCTGCGCATGTCCCAGGCCCCGATCCCAACTCCACTGCCCCTTGTGTCTGACCAGCATTTCACAGCCCCAAACCAAGGCAGGTCATGGAGTGAGAGCACCCAACAGACAAGAAGTGCTCCAAAAGATCCTTTTTTTTTTTTTTTTTTTAAATTTGAAAATTGACCGAATGAGTTCCTATGAGGATATTAATTTTCTAAGTGCCAGCCTCTTTAATGTAAAATTTGTTAAATGAGACCACAGGTTCCATGTTCAAAGAAAAGGGGAATACAAGAGAGAAGCCAACATCTCCAAGAAGGCATTAAAGAGAGCTTTGAAGTAAACCACAACTAAACCAAGATTAATATATACTTCTTTAAAACACGGGGAGCCCTAATGTTTGCTGTGTTATGAAATCCCCTTGGTTGTGACTGTTGCTACAGAGGAGAGGATATTCTAACACAGGCTTTAAGAAGGGTGAAAACATATAAAACTGCCATTGCATTTTCTAAGCAAACCAGAGATCAGAGGATGTGCTCTGCTGGTGAGGAAGATGTTTTCAGTTGGGATGCTCCCAGATCACTCTGGGCCTGGATAGTTACTCCTCTGCTATTCAAGCAAAGTATTTATAAGGAATCCCTGAACAAGTACAAATTAATCAGCGAGTAAGAGCTGGCAGGGTAAATTCTTACAGGATTATATTCAATTGCCTTGTGAAATTCCAAGCAGTTTTTTTTCCCAATTGCTCTTTACTGCTACTTTCCACCGAGAAATGCAGGAAGTAATGGAGATTTGTTGCTGCATAAAGATATAGTACAAGAAACTCCAGTTCTGAGTGGCTGGCCTTGATCCCTACAGCCCTTCCTATCTGTAACTACAGCCCTTTACTGTGGCTTGCCAGGAGATGCAAGAAAGCAAACTAAAAGTGTCACAGTAGTGCAGAGGGTTTCTTCTGGAGGACAATTCAAAGGGCTGTTACATGCAAACTGGTGGGTTGTGGTTGGATTTCTTCTTCTTGCAAGAAGCCTTCTGCCAGCCTTCTCAAGCCACTCCTCACCTCCTCAGCCCTCTTCCAAGAGCTTCCCTAATCATTTGTTGTCTGGGGCTTTCCTTTAGGTTTAATTTCCTCCACAAATGGTGCTGACCTCCAGGAATCAAATTAGCAGCAGCATTAGGGTATACAACTGGAATGTGTACTCTACACACCCAGTTTGCCAATCCTTGTTACAAAAGTTAATATCGTTAATATGCCTTATTATTCCAAATACTTTAACTGAAGCTGGAAGCTCAGAGAGTGTGAGAAAGACTGTAGCACCCCATCATGAGAGCTGTAATTCTCAGACCCTGATATACTGCTAAACAGACACTACAATGAAGGCTTGTTTTCTTTTTCTTTGCAGAACAAAGGAAAAAATACTCCAACTCCAATGTCATTATGCATGAGACTTCACAGTACCATGTACAGGTGAGTATGCAACGAAACGTTAAGAGGCTGAAAGCTCACCGTCAGTGATAGATGCTGGTCACGTAACACGTTTCATTTGTCCTGGGCCTTCATTAGGCCAAAGAGGAGTTGGGAACCTTCTTACAATAAGTGTTGCTCTTCACACCCTGAGAGAGGCAAGTAGCAAACCTGCTTGAAACCTCATATTTCTTTTCTGCAGTTCCTGCCTCCCTGATGCCTGTAGATAAACTTGTCTCCTGTGCTTCCACCCAGCTGGCTGCACTCATTCTCTGTAGCTCCTGGACTGTAGGACACACTCCAGACATAGCCATCTGCTGTAGTTTCACTCCTTGAGCTGTGGGTCACTATGGTCCTGCCAGCCTGGACCCAGGGGCTGAGACCACACAAGTCCTCTTAATGCCATGTAACATACTACTACATGGGGTCCTCTGGGCTTCTCATCCAATTTCTTCAAGCACAAAAGTGTAGGAAAGTAAAGACCACAGGAATTTCTTCACCACAGACACTTTAAGGAGATAAACTAAAGGACTATGAGAACAGCACAAGTCCTGAGACAACTGCTCTCCCAAGACGGACCCCACTCCTTCTTAGGAGTTGGTGGTTTCAGGCTGGACTGAATCTGTTTCTTTCCTCTCCTCTTACATACTGCCTGATCTGTCTAAAATCAGCACCAGCTCTCCTGCCATCTTTTATGTCTCCGCTGTTCCTCTCCAACTCCTTGCTTTGGAGAGCAGCAGTTGCTCCCCCCCAGTACAGCACTATTTGAAAGTCCGAGCAAACAGACTCTGGTCCCACAAGGCTACAAAGAGTTTTCCATGGCACAGTTCCGAATCACACTCAAATCCTGTAACAAAGGTGGGTCCAAAGTTTGATGGCTTCTCCCACATGCGACCGTTTAACTGGCCCTCCCTGGGATCCCGCACATTTCTTTGAACTGACAAGTGGGAGAGAATCCCACATTAGACAGACTGCTTTGGTGATGGGGAGAGAAACAGACACTGGCCACTGTTTCTGCATGGCCAGTGTGCTGACCCGTACCAAAGGCTCAGGAGTTACTGGCTTGTCACCTTTGCTTTGCTGGGCTACACCTAGGACCATGTCCGGGGACATTTTGAGGTCAGTAACTCTGTCCTCTTGCTATGAGGTGTGACATGTGTTTGGGAGGTCACCGTCTCAGGGACTTGCTGTAGAGCCAGCACTAATCAGTCCTTCAGCCGGACAATTTTTGCAGATGGGAAATGGTTGACAAGAAGGGAGGACAAATATGATCATTAGAGAATGTGAAGTTGGTTTAAACACGTATGGATCTCTTCTCTACTTTAAACGTAATTTGAAAATGGCATACAAACCCATCATTTATCAAAAATAATCAAGATTCCCTAATTACTCAACACTTTAATTTGCTGAGAGAAGAACAGTGAGAAAAAAAGATGTTAAAAAGACCAGGAAAATTCTGTAAAAGTAAACAGGAAATGGAGAAGCTATGTCCTCTCTCCCTCCTCTGCATTTGAAGGGAGAGTAGTGAGAGCTGTTGTCCCTCTCATCACCCCGTGCTTCTTCTTGATCAGCACGGGCAGACAGGTTAAAAGCAGGGTTCCCATGGTGTTTACAGGAACTCATCTGCCCAAACAACAGCAACCACATCAACTATCATCTTTCAGCTCTCCCTCAGCTACTGTGTCCTCTCAAGTAACTCAAAACCTTTCAACCATGACAGGCATTAAGCCAAATACATCTCCCAGTGTCACAGACATCCAGTCAAAAGAGAGGAGCCAGCCTGGCCGACCCGGGCCCAGGGATTCCTGTAACGTAACACGCCGGCACAGGCCACAGTGGGAACAAAGGTGCCTGTCTGAGGCCAGCTGAACCATTCACTGCTGAAAATCCAGCAAGGCAAGAAAGGAAAACACTTCATGAGGTTCATATTTAGTAGATAGGGCCCTCTCTTTGGTTTAAGACCCCAGTCCAGCAGAGAGCTTAAGTACGCAGTTAGAAATCAAGGAGCCTGTTCGGTTGCTTAAAATGAAATTTAGACCTTTAAAAAATGCTTGTTTGGAAAGAAGCCCTGGTTTCCATCAGAGAAACTACCTCGATGGGCAGCCGTCTCATCAGTGGCCCTGCCAACCATCCCCATCAGTGACTCCTACCAAATAAAGTCACTCATGGAGGCAGAGAAGGGACTTTAAACAGTGACACGTACATGAATTCTTCATTAATTATGCCATATGCCACCCACTTGTGAGTCTCTACCTTGAACTTTGACCAAGGCAAACAGAATTTCAGTGGCAGGCAGTGAGGTAGGAAGAGGTTTCCTCACAAGAAGTATTTTACAGCCTTTGAAGTAATCTATAAGCTGATCAAAGTTTAATAGGGGACGGAGCCATTGCCCATTCTGACAAAAGCTACTATATTTGAATATCCATCTGGATGAAAAGGGGTTTTAATGAGATAAATCAAGGACAGTAGAGAGTTTCTCTCCCTCTTACCAGTATCTAAAGTAAATGGAAAAGAAAAAAAAAAAATCTTCTAATGAATCTGGGTTAGACAATTGGCTTTCCCCTCCATGAAAATTAACTTACTTAACAGTAAACAACAAAGGAATTTATGAAGATTGTAAACGTGGCAGTTAAAATAATAGAACAGATAAGTATGCCTGTCATCAAGTATAAACCAATTTTCTTCACTGTGCAGAAAGCAGAGGGTTTGTCACCTCTGCACCGATAATATTGACTTTGTGAATACCTTTCGTGCACTATTTTACGATTACAGTAACATATACGTGAACATGTTTTTCATATCTGATTGCATGGCTAATCTCAGCTTTCAGCTCAAATACTTGCCAGGAGCTTTATTTAGACAGTGCCTCACCCAATACCTTTGCCTTATGAACACCGGATTGGGTCTTACACTCCGCAGTGTTTATCCTCTTCTCTGCTCTTTCCAGTCTTTGTGAATTATCCACCAACCACCTTAACAACAAATGGATCACCACAAATCCTCTCCACTCCTAATTCCCACCATCAATCACCACATTTAAAGAGTCAGCCCTTTCTGCCTGTCTGGCTACCAGAGCCTTTCCCCCTGCATCCACCTTGTCTGGAGCCGATTGCCACAACAACCATCCAAGGCTCCATGCTCTGAGTACACGAAGCAACTTCCCAAGCAACTCCCTCCTCCTCCTCCGTTGCCCTCTGAGGCGCGTGCCAATTATGGACACTACCTGTTGATTATTTAATCAGCTCATGAGCTGAGAGTGCTATTGGGAAGAGACTGTTTTTTCCCCATCCGTTTCTCCTTCTCGCATTTTGCGGCTCTTACTTGCTAGTTTTCTGGGACAAAGACTGTCTTTTTGTGCTATGCCGGACCCCAACCCCTGATACAGCACCACTGCAGGCAAAGAGTCAGCACCAGAAAGAAACTGCCAGAACCCTTGAAAGCTTATGTGCAATCACTGGGAGAAGACACGAAGATCAGAGGGAGAAAAAGCCAGGCAAACTCATCCCTGTACTAGAGACAACAAAGCCTCTCCAAATTTCACATCCCAATTTGTGGCTTGCTTTAAACACACCCCATTTTTCCAGCCCTTGCTTTGAAACCAGACTGCAGGATTTGCACAAAGACAAGCAGGAGTTTCCACTGCCGTCATCCACGCAAACACTAAAAGTCCGGCAGGACTGTGTCTGGGGTTGCCCCACTGTTGCCCGCAGCCCCACATCTGCTCTACGTGCAGTACCTGGGTCTCCCTGCCAGAAGGGTTAATTTGCCCCGTGGCTCTGAGCCACAGCTGATTCAGCAGCAACCTGTTATCTATCCTAATGCTACTGAGCAGAAGAAGCAGGGTGAGAGGGTCACACTGGCAGATGGGCCATCGATATTCCAGGCAAGAGAGAAAGAGCTGAGACCTGGCCTGACAAACCTCCCGGCAATAGGCCCCAGGACCAGCTGTGGCACAGATGCCTTGGTCAGGCCTATAACTTGTCCATCCGAAAACCTCCTGCCTTTCTCTCCTGCAGAAGGTTGGTTACAACAGGGAAAAGCTTCAGCTGCTTTCCCGGTCGGGCATGTTCTCCTTCCCTTCTCCTCACCAGGAACACAGCAAGGCATCAGAGGGAACAAGGTGAAACAGCACCACTTCCTTTTCCTTCCTGAATTTTTTCCCTTCCCCTGTTGTCACCTGAACACGTGGCCTGACTCTGCTGTCCACAGAACCCAGCCTGGCTGCTCCGCACAGACAAGGCTCCCAACTTCTCCTGCCCTGCAGTCCCCTCTGCTGGCAGACGCGTGTTCTCCCCATCCACAGAGAGCAGCGCTTGCCCTCACCGGCTGCTGATCAGAGTGCAGATAAATAAGTTACCTGGATTTCTGGAGTGGCCTTCACCCACTGCTGGGGATCACACGCACCGTTTGGATGCGACACACTTCTCCTTTCTGCAGCATCCCCCTGCCCAGCAGTCCCCTCGCAGGGAGCCCCAGGAGCCACCCAAAGCCTGCAGGTGCAGCTCTTAGTAAATGCAAGAGCCAAGTGCAAGGCTTGGATTGCACATGCTTTGGGACAGCCAGAGCAGGGATGGGAAAACACGCGAGTGCAGTCATGGCTGGGATGTTACGCCTTATGTGAGCGGCTCCCAGCCCAAGGGCCTACACGAGACAGAGCAAGAGGGGAGGGCAGCACAGAAGCCAGGCTGGGAGCAGGCAGGTTGAGGGAGGAAGGGAGAAAAAAATTCTAAAAAAGCCACAGTGCAGGACAGAGCCAAGTAGCAAAAAAAAAAAAAAAAAAAATCCCTTCTTACAGTTAGCAAGGCCAATTTTCACTATCTCAAGGGCTGATCTGGGTAATTTTTGAGGGAAAGTAACATGAGGGGCTGGTGCAGTCAGCTGCCAGGTTTGGAGCAGCTTTGCAGCGCAGCAGCTCTCTGGTTCAGCTGTGCTGCCTGGCAAATTACCCGGGACAGGGGACCTGGCCGAAGCCCACGCATCGCGTGGATCCCACCTTGCCATGGAGGCTTAACACTCGCCCATGGCTTTTGCAAGCTCTTTGCCTGGGACAAATTAGACACAGGGAGATCTGGTAGATGAGAAAAATGCAAGTGGTTTTAGCTTGGTAAGTGAAGCTTAACTACCATATTTAAACTTCCAAGCCAGTTTCAGAAAAGCCAGGGGACTAACTCATGCGTACAAAGCATTTGCAAACACATGCTGCTGGTCGGGGGCCAGAGCTGCTAGAGTTGACATATGATGAGATAAATATGCAAGTGGTGAGACTCATTATGAAAAGCCTTGCTGTGTTGCAAAACCCTGATTTTTCACCACTATGGACAGGCTGGTACTAACAACCAGAATGTACACTTTCTACAGCAACTCTTTCATGCCTGTGCTATAAAGAACCAATAGTTCAAGCCTCTAGAGATGGTTTTGCCACTGATTTATGGTACACACACCATCAAAGCTTTTTGACGTGTTTTTTCCCCTCTTTCTTCCCAACTTCAGCACTTGGCCACCTTCATCATGGACAAGAGCGAGTCCATTGTGACGGTGGATGATGCTATCCGAAAACTCATCTTGCTCAACTCAAAAGAGAAGATCTGGACACAGGAGATGCTGCTGCAAGTGAACGACAAATCCATCCGCTTGCTGGACTGCGAGTCGCAGGTACAGCCAGCTGTGTGAGAGCTCCCCACAGATTACCACATGGGGTGCAGAGTGTGCCCTTCGCCTTCTGCCTGGGAGGGCCTTTTCTAAGGAGCCCAAAGAAGGGTGAATCACTACAAAAATCCACTCCTGGGTGTGTGGGGGCTGGCTGACTCTCATTCAAAGGGCAGGTAGGTGTGGGATGATTTATTTACGGCTCCAGAGCACAGATACTCCAGGGGAAAGATACCTTGAGCTGTGCTCCTGGACAACAGTAAATCTGCTTTCTGTGGGAGTGGTGCAGACTTGCAGGTCCACAGAGATCTGATAAGCATAAGCAGAGAGGGGAGGACATATTGCTTGCATTAAAGTAACACACAGGATCGCCTGCCTGAGAACAGTGCCCCGTTTTGACAAGTAATACATGTGCATGCACACAGGGCATGTAATCTGAGGGGAAAGAGCAGCCAGATAGTGGGAGAGGGATGGTGCTGCCCTGATTTTAGCAATGAAAAACTAAAGAATATTATCCCAAGGTCATCCAAGGAAGGTAAGCCCTCACAGAAAGCATCTTTCCTCCCAGTGTTCTGCTGAGATGCACAAGTGTACTGGTGCAGGTAGAGCACAGCAACAAGATGATGGTGAGCGACAAAGCTCATGTTATTGAAGTCTCACGCTGGGCCCGATATTCAGGACTCAGAGGAGAACAAGAGCTCACCTCTGTTTGCCATCCACCTCTCCCCTATTCCACAGCCCCAAGCCACTGCCCATCTGCAAACCTTGACATGTGTCTTTGAAGAGCACAGCAAACCACTGCTGAGAAGCACAAGCTCTGCCTCTCCTCAAACAGGGATCCCAGGAGTTCACACAGGACCATTCCCCATCAGTTCAACAGTTCCCCATTGCCTGACCCGATTCTCTTTCTCTCCCAGGAGGAGCTGGAGGACTTTCCTCTGCCGACAGTCCAGCACTGCCAAACGGTGCTGAATCAGATGCGCTATTCCTCCATCCTCCTCCTGGTGTGTCAGGATTCAGAGCAGCACAAACCTGACATCCACTTCTTCAACTGCGACGAGGTGGAGGTGAGTAGAGCCCTCCTTGCCCATGTGAAACAGAGCTCCTAGCTCTCTGCCAGCCCCTTCTTGCTTTGCCCACTTAGAGCCCTCAATCCTTTCTGAAGCAAAGCCCTTAAAAACTTCCCTGTTTTATCTTTGAGGCGGAGATGGTTCACGAGGACATAGAAAGTGCCCTGGCAGACCACAAGCATGGGAAGAAGATACGGCCACAGACACTCAAGTAAGGATACAGCTGGGAGTTAAAAAAAAAAAATTAAAAAGCCCCATTTACAATGGTGCATTCGCACACCAGTCTCTCAGAAACAGAATCGGCAGCCACTGACAGGGTTGTTCTGCACTGTTTCCCTTGCAGAGCAAACCAAGAAAAGATCAGGCAGAGACAATCCATCCTCCCACCGCCGCAAGGGCCGGCTCCCATCCCCATCCAGCACGACACACGAGGCTCAGCAATGAACAGGAACCGGGTGGCACCTCCTTCCCAGCACAATCCAGGTACTGGGAGCGTTCAGCAGGTCTGTCCTGGGGTCGGGGGACTCATTAGCCCAGACAGCCAGCCCTTCTGGAATGGCCCGTGGTCATTCCAGGCCCTGTACCACTGGGACACAGGGAAGACCAGTGTCTTTTCGCTGTTCTAAAGTAACACAGACACATACCAAAGGCACAACATTTTGTTGCCTCTCTGGCTGTGCTTTATAAATGCCTAAAAATGAGGCTGCAGCAAGCATTTCTACCCACTGGGCTAGCAGTAGGCATAATCTCAATGGCAACTCAATAAATCAAAACTCCTAGAAACTCCTTGTAACAACACCTGTATTCTGGGGAATACTGAAATTCCCCAAAATAAGTGAAATCCCCTCATAAAACTGAGCCATCACATGAAGTTTGGACCAAGCACCGGTGATCTTAAAACATACAGACAAGACAGATCTGGTCAGAAAGGCAAATTACTGGCTCTGCTGACTTCACAGGAGCCAAGATTTCACCCTCCGAAATCAAGTGGTTTGCATGAATTCTCCTAGAGTGTGGAAATGCAGATCTAAACTCACCTCTCTCATGTGCTAATCTAAAACCTTCAGCCTGTTTGAGTTGGCTTGAAAAAACTTGTATTTCTCTGTGGAGAAAGAAGTAACAGAAATAGAACTTATTTCTGTTATCAGGAGCTTTTCTCAGACAAAAGCTCAAGTTGACTAAAATGATGAGCAAACCATCAGCCTTTCTTATCAGTGCCTATTGTGCCACCTTCTCTTAGAATTAATCTCTAGGTTCAAGGAAAATACATGATCAGGATACCACAAGAGACTCCAAACACCAGCTGAGGAGAGAAAACACTGATTTCCCTGGGACAGGATCTGAAGCCAAGCAGCTGCTCTGGCCTCCTGAATGGAGAGCCTATTTCATGTTCAGTTTTGCAAAATGAAAATAAGATCTATACTTCAGGGCTGGACCATGTATAAACATCTATATCCTGATGCGTGGCAGTTTTTAATGAAACAGCCGCCCTTAACTCTGCGCTTCCCAGGATGCTCAGCAGAGTGCTTTAAGTCTGGTGCTTACGTCAGCAGAGCCAGGCATTAACCCAGGCAGGATTTCTGGTTCTGAGAACACAGAGCCTGGCACTAAAGCAGGTAACAGGAGAAAGCCTTGAACGATGCCTGTTTCCTGAGATCGCTTCTCCTTTGAAACACACCTTATTGCTTTTGCTACAAAACCTGTCACAACTACTCACCTCATCTTAACACTTCAAAATGACGTACATTTTTCACAGTCCTTTGCCAAAACTGCCTCCCCAGTTCTCCCACTTTATATATCCCACTGTCCAACTATCTGCTGTGCTGGCCCTTTCAAACCCCATTTCACTGAGCTGACACATTATTCTTTTCACAAGAGGCGACCCGAGCAATTGTTCACACTGAAATATCACCCCTTCACTGCATGTCTGTCTTCTGGAAGCTGAGAGGTGCCTGTGGTTTTTTTAATTCCAGGAGGATTTTTTTAATACCCATTAAAAACACTTGAGAGACTGCACACAAGTTTGTACAAAAATACTGATTTGTGCATAGGCCTGCTTAAACATCAGGCACGCAGAATTCCTGGCAGGCTGCTTTCTAGCAAGTGACAGTTACATTTACTTCCCCATCTTATTTCTTCTTCCTCAATTACTATTTAGTTAAGCTGGTACCTCTGGGATGAGGAAGGCTCCTGCAGAGAGCTGGGGGTTAGAAGAGAGGGTGAGAGTAACTCTAATTGTTCTTTACATACACGTGGAGCACTCCGCCACACAAGCCATGGCTCTTCAGCTCCTCTGCCACCATAAATATGCTCAGATGCATCAAAGGCAAAGGAGTTAGTGACTCACTGCAGCTTGGAGGTCTCTGCCCATAGCTGGCTGCTCTTCACTGATTATATTTGAAAACAGGAAGCGTATCAACACAGAGGGTTGGCAGGCAGGTGCTGTGACCCTGGAAGATTTAATCAGCACCTTTGATAACCTCCCGCTCTCTGTTATCTCCTGAGGTGCTCTCATACACAGAATAAACAACCAAGCTGGGAGTTACCATCCCATGGGTCCCTGCATTTAATGGAGCCTATTTTCAACCTCTGATAGTAAATATATTTTCTCTCTCTCCCTTGTTCACAGACTATGAACGACGAGGCTCCGGCTCTCATGACCATGAAGAGTCCCGAGCCATCTTAGCACAGAAGATTGAAAAAGAAACGGTTGGTAACAAGAACGGTTCAGAGTCAATGGGTGGAGGGAGAGGGAGAAGAGAGGAAGGAAGCAAGGGGCTCCTTCACGAGCAGACATTTTACGCATAATGTAGCCATTGTTAAACCAATATCTACCGTGCATAAAGATAAGGTGAACAGAAACAAAGCTCCATCACTGGGTCAGTTACAATCTCTTTTGACCTGAGATAGCTTTGCTGACCTCAGAAAGTCTGCTCCTCCCCAGCCCACACCACAGTCTTGGGGTTATTTTCCAGACGTCCATTAGGAGGGGTCACTCATCACATTGACAAGTACAGCACACAACCAGGCACAGCTCTGTGTTTGGAAAGTGATGAATTTAGCTTCATTTCGTGCCTGGTTTCCCCATTCCTGTGCATTCTTCCAGGAAACAAAGTGGGCACAGAGCAGCATGCTCTGGGATAGGGGCTTCCCAGCTGCGTGCGCTTTGGACTCTCTTTCACCTTGGTTTGTCACATTTCTGTCCTCACAGCAAATCCTGAACTGCACTCTGGATGACATTGAAGTGTTTGTCGCCAGGCTTCAGAAGGCTGCAGAGGCATTCAGACAGCTCAACCAGAGGAAGAAAGGGAAGAAGAACAAGAAGAAAGGGCCAGCAGGTACAGTGCAGCAGCTAGAACAAAGGGGGAACACAGGGGCACGGGTGACAGTTGGGAGGAGACCTCAGCTCACATCTGAGCAAGGCCAGATCGATGCAGGAGCATGGCTGTGGACCCAACAGCAGTTACACCAGTTTCCTTCCAAACTGGTGTTTGGTCTGTGGGGGCCTCCTGTAGAGCACACAGAGCCTAGTGAAGCCTCCAACACAGAGAAAGACTTCTGGCTTCTCTTGAACCCTTGATTTTCAGTAGTTCTAGTCTCAGAACCCATTATTACTGTGTCTTCTGCATGGCAGCAAGATGAAACTGTCCTGAAAAGGGATGCTCTAATTAAAGTGTCTTTCTCTCCACCTTCTCATGAAAGAGGGCATGCTGACTCTTCGAGCGAGACCCCCAAGCGAGGCCGAGTTCATCGACTGCTTCCAGAAAACCAAACTGGCTTTTAACCTCTTGGTAAGACACAGAGGGTATTTCCATCCCTTGCAGTAACACATCTTTTTCCCATCTATCACAGGAGTAAGCATTTAAAGTGAAATTTGAACTGAAAACACTATCAAGGGACAAAGGTGTGAATTCCAGATTCTTCAGAATCCAGAACATTGTGCCAGGCTTGTGCAGGTTTCTTGGGCCAAGTTGTTAAGCTGAAATTAGAAGCATAAAGCCCAGGATGGGACTGAGCAGCCAGGGGCCTTGCAGTGCCAGGATCTCTTTTCAGATACACTCCTGACTTAAAGCATTTGTGAAGCTGTGAGCTTAGAGCGCCAAGAACTGCCATGCCCACCCTGCTGATGGCTGTGCAAAGGTTTATATAGACATCTCCACTCCAGATATTCACTTCTGTTTGTGGCCTTTAAAAGTCTGGGTAGTTTTGCAAGAGCTGTAGTCCTTGTTATCCTTACAAGGCATAAAACAGAGGACTGCAAATATTGAGAGAGAAGAAAAAGTCTTATCTACTTTAAGTTGTTATATCCGATTCTGTCTACAGAGGAGCTGTAAAGCTGCCTCCGCCAGAGGCCTGGAAAGTCTCCAGTTAACAATAACTGATGTCCCCCATTGCCCTCAGGTTCCTGGCTCCTCTCTTTCTCCCCTGGAGGAGCTGCCATCTTAAGAAGGGGATGAAAAGCAGGAGCATAAAGATGTTCCCAGTGCTGCCAGCTCCACTTAGTGAAGTATGTGAGACCAGGAGGGTAACGAGCCAGAAGAAAATTCTGGTAGTTCTGACCAAACTTGCCCAGTAAAAATAGCCTAACAAGATCCCTCCTGAGAAGTTATTAGTACGGAAACCAGAGATTGTAAACAATCTTAACGCAGGACACCAAGCTCCAGCCTTTTCTTTTAAAAGCAAATACACATAATTTTTGTCTGCTCAGGACCAGAATGGAGTCCCAGAGGTGGCGGCTCTGGCCAGCAATCACTGCTCTCACACAAACCGGTCAGGCGCCGTGCGAAGGCCATGCCATGCATCCCCAGCGGGATGTTAGCTGCCCTGAAGAAGCAGCTGAGGATTCTCCAAGCATAAAGAAATCTCAGCCGGGCTATTGCATCCCAGCCCTTTCTGACCACTGAGAGAAATACAGTGGAGTCAGTGTGGTCAGCCAAAGCCTTAGTCACAGCCCAAGTCTGCGCCAGAGTTCAGGTCCTTCCCCGGACGCTGCCCATCGTGCAACGCAGCCGCAAGCACGGATCTGTGCCAACGCTCTGGCGCGCAGCCCCCGAGCTCAGCACCGCTGCTGCTCCCTAGTCAGCAGCATGGGAGCCAACATGTAGGAAATTCTTACACGTGCCCGAGCTCTCCCTGCACTCAGGCCCTGGACTTTGCTGTCCACGTATCCACAAACCCACAAGGTCTCCCAGCAAGAGGCCGGGGGCAAGTAAGAAGGAGAGCAGGGAATCAGTGGTGGAGCATGGCCCCAGCACTGCTGTCAAGTGCCACGTGGCTGCAAAGTCCTTGGGAAGTGCCATTTCATTTAGTCACCTCATTACCATCAGTTATTTCACACTTTCCACATGAGTGTTTAATCACCAGCGTTTAAAATGCTTTTCATTTCCGTAAGGAGGTAGGAGTCTGGTTCCAATTGCAGCAATGACACTAGCAGAGGACACAAGGAAGATGAAAGGAAGCACAGACTGAAGTGGTTTCTCACCACAGCTCAGCTGATTGCTGTTAATGAAATACAATTCTTACAGTAAAATAACCCTAAGCATTTGCTCCTCCATTCCACCACAGTCTACTCCAAATACCAAGCATTTCAGTGGCCAGGGCAGCTCTAGGTGCTGCAGGCAAGACCTTAGTGGAGATTCTTCCTTGTCAGCAATTTGCCAAGGGATCCCAAAAAACACTTTGCTCTGTTGTTTTCATTCACAGAAACTAGTGGGATTTTCAACTTTGCAAAGAGTCAGGAGCAGTAGGTCTGGCCCTTCCTTACTAAGACTTTCAAAATAAGTGAAGTTTTTCTGCTTCTGCTCAAAATAGTTTCAAAGGGACTGATTTTAACAGAGTAGGTACTCCACCCCTCCCAAAATTCAACACCCTTCGGAAGGGACACAAAATAAAAGTGATCTAAAACTGAACAATTGCTGCTCCCCAATCACGTACTCTTTTTCCCCTGATTTCAGGTGCACTGTTAAAAGTTTCCTTATTTTGTAGGCTGCATTATTAACTATGGCAAATATCAATCAGCAACAATCCCTCCATGTGACAGAAAAGAGAACACAAAAATCAGGTTAGGGTTAAACTGGGTTTCCTTTCTCTTTTCAGGCCAAACTGAGAAAGCACATCCAGAACCCCAGCGCTTCAGAGTTGGTGCATTTCCTATTTGGGCCGCTGGAACTGGTAAATCCTATTCACAGGTTTCACTGTGAACCCACTTTTTATTTCTACTGTTGCTTTCACACTTACAGGTGGCTAGGTTATGCAGAAGAGTTAGAAGACCGCTCACAACTGGCTAAAGCTTTCTCAGTAAAGTCTAGAAGCAACAATGTCAGTGTTTCTGGCCTCTGATCTGATTCCCAGCTTGAAGTAAATACACAAACCCTAGCAAATATGAATCTTTCCACCACATTAATAAAGAAAGACTCATGGTGAACAAAAGTGCAGGCCAGTCATGGTTCCCATTGGGAATTCGCCTGATCCCACCTTCAAGCAAACATGACTCAATATTTGCATTGAAAATAGGAAGCAGGAATCACAACTTGAAAAAGAAGCCAGAAGGGACACAGAAATACCAAGTGATTTTCTTTTTTTTAAAGTGCTAGCTTGCATTGTATCCTGTCTCTAACAACGTCTAATTTTTAGATCAGACCTTGCTTTGACTCCAGTAGAAAAAATTCTTGTGTTCCTCTGAACTATCCGGTCTTCTTCAAAGATTTAGGTTGATGGTTCTTGAGACAATGGAGCTGATCTAAGGATTAGCTGCTGTCAACAGGAATCAAGCCATCCCTTGGCATGAAGGCTTGTTCTCTGGCTTTCATTTTATACCATGGAGAACATAGCCAAGAACTATATACCTTGTTTATTAAGCAAAATCAATTAGACAAAATCCGCCAATCAAGTACTATCAGTGCAGTGCAAGGATAAGGGGATGCTGAGGGAATACAGCATCCCTTTCGGGTTTCAGTGACCATTAATTTAGTTCATCTGCGTTGTGAAACCTCACCCTTACATATGAAGGCATAGAAGAGAACTTTGGAAGTGCAGGTCTCACATGAATTGGCCTGGTTTTAGAGGTACCCACCATGGGGGGTACATGGGCTTCCTCTGGAGTGGGCAGGCACAGAGACTCTGAGGGATCAGAGCCACTGATTTTTCTGTCTTTGATTTCTGTTCCTTTGGGCTTGTGCTGGTTTGATAATTTTGAATGTTTCCTACAAGATTTCTCACACTTGCGTGTGTTTGCATTTAATCCAGATCATCAGTAGCTGTGGTGGCCCTGAGCTTGCCAGGTCTGTTGTCAGCCCGCTTCTTTCTAAAGACGCCACAGATTTCCTCCGAGGACACCTGACACCAAAAGAGATAAACCTCTGGGACTCCCTGGGAGAGACGTGGACCAGATCCAGGTGAGGCCAGAGCTGCCATCTCACCAGGTTCCCCAAGCTCTTGAGAAAGGCAGAGAGGACAGAGGATCAAGGATGCCCCGATGTCCCTGCTTCTCCCTGACGTGTTTTCAGAGACATGTTCCTTGTGAATCTCACCACATATTCCGCACTTCATGTCCTAGAGCTGAATGGCCCCGAGAAGCAAACATCCCCACCTACATCCCCAAATTCCGCAATGGCTGGGAACCACCCATAGAAATCTTCCGCGGAGCTCCCTGGGAAATAGACATTGGACACTTGCAAGAAGAGGTTAGTGTTTGACCCCGGTCATCCTCTTTTCTTTCCCACTCCCTCCCCCTTTTTCAGAGAGATGGATCTGTGGACTTTGCAGTGGTGTGTAACAAGTAGTTGGCGCAAAACTCAGATCTGGTCACTCCAGTCAAATATAGAAAGAAACTAAGGCCAGAAAAGGGCAGCAATAACCAGCCTCACCTCCTATCAACAGGGAATAGGATACTATACCGTAACTGAGCCCCACAGATACAGGTTTGCCTGAAGACCATTTCTTTGGGATGCACCTCATCATGATCAAAATCTTCCAGACCATCTGCCACTCACTCTCCTTTTCTCCAATACATCTTTTCTCTTTCCTGGTAACACTGACTCCATTTTTGCCTTTCCAGCTATCATCAGCCAATGGATATCCTTACCGTAACTCCTCACTCAAGCGCGGCCAGACCGCTGATCAGACACAAGCTGTGGATGCCTTTAAACAGAACGTAACTCAGCATGTAAATAGGTAACGTATCAGCACCACCCTGACAACGGCACTTGGCTCCCACCTTGTAACCTCATGACACCACCCCCCCACCCCAACATATCGTGACACCAGGATGTTTTGGCATCCTGGTAGATAACTTTCTGCCATTATTAATTCAGAGTTGTTAACAAGATCAAGAGAACTCAAAGATCAGATGAGGGATTATTCATGTAAACACTGTCTGCTTTTTAATCACCAGCAGGTCTACAAGGAAATGGTTACATGTGTTTTCCATCACAAGAGGCAAAAACATTGACTGACTTCATTAGTCAATGAGTAGGTCTTGTTTCATAACCTCAGCCCACCAAAGCGATATTAAGGTTCACGTGCCAAAGATACGGTGCCGTGCTTCTGTTCTCCATACGTTTAGAGAAGCTACTATCTCTCCATTCATCCTAAAGCCACAATAGCTTGCACAGAAAGAACCTGCTTATGGGAGGAATCTGTACTAAGGCATGAGCACACACAAGCTTGCCGCTCGAAAAACACAGTGCTGGGAAAGAGCAGCCTGACCTCAGCCCTGCATGGAAAACATTTTAACTGAGGCTGTGCCATCTTATTTCACTGGAGGCAGCAGCTCCTCCTTTTGCTTTAGACACAACAAAAGGGAAAAGCATTTATTAGAGGATGAATAAAATGAGAATATTTCCAGTCTTGCCCATCTCTCCATCAGGAAAACTGACAGGGCGCCAATTTCAGACAACGCTTCTTAATGAAATAAATCCAGAAAATTGGGGGAAAAACCTCCGCTTTCTTCAGAAGTCTTGGAAAGTTCAGTTCCCAACCCAGCACCAGCCAGGTCACCGCTTTGCCTCGAGCTTTTTTCCAAGATGGCTCTTTCACAATTTAACCAGACACTCTGCCTCACTGCTAGTTTTCCATCACTAGTTATGCAGTGGTATAAGTTTAGAGGCTTTTCATCTGCTTGCTTGTTTACATTACGCCTTTGAAATTTTCCCGAGATCTGAGAGTGTCAACAAACTCTTCCCAAATTGCAAAATAATTCTCTGCAATACTCCGCTTTGCAGTGATTTGACATGAAGTTATCAACTTCAGATCTTTAAAGGCTGGAAGTCCAGACCCAGCAAAGCACTTAACCATGCACTTTTCTGTAGGCAGCTCTCAACTGGGAAAATCCTTCAAGACAGACTATTTTCTGGTTTCATGTTCTAATCTAAAAGATTTATAAGTTCTATTACTACAACAAAGTTCAAATTCACAGCAAAATACCTTATATCAGCAAAATAACTTATTCTTTCCATTCCCCCCCAGCCCCCCAAAGGTCCTGGTGGGACCATAAAATGGTACAGATACAGGGTTGAGTAGAGAAAGAATTACAGTAACAAATTCTCTTCTCCAATTCCATTTTTCTCAGTGAAGTTACAAAAAATAAGGAGAACTTAGTTTACATGAGAACATTTAAGTCCATCTTTAGTGACTGGTAAATAATATGTGTAAGGAAACATTTTCATCTGCTAGTCTCAGCACAGACAAACTATAAACGGGGCGCCTTTTTGCCAGGGTGACCATTTCCCTTAGACACCACCCAGATCCAACTACAGCGTGAGCACAGCTGAGGATCCCTCTTCTCCTGGGATAGGTGCTGTGCACATTTTTACCTATCTTTCAGACTCTCAACAGCAAGTTTTCCTTATGGATAACATTTAAGAAAAAAACATCAAAGTTAATAGCACTGAAGCAGATGCTAAAATTGAGAATGTCCTTAGATGCCTTCTTCAGTCCAGAGCAGACCTCAGCCGAGGCTGCCCTGATGCTTGACAAGATCACAGTCCTGGGACAGACATATTTCCTGCTATACTCATGCTTTTTTCAGAGTAGTTTGAACTAGTTTTCTAACCAAGAGACCCTATATTAACAAAAATACCCATGCAGCAGTACTGTTATTTACACCAGGGCTTTTAGCTGCAGAGAAGTGTCATGAAAGCCCCAAGCAATATTACAATAATTAACAAAGGTCACTTGCGTAAAATCTAGGTGCATGTTAAAGTACACATTAGCCTCAAACTCCTCCAGCCTTCATCTCCTTCCTCATAACTCATTTACCTTCTGGAATGCTACAAAAGAAGTCATTTCTACCTAACTAGGGCTTTCCTCCTCCTCCCTGCCCTCAGGGCACTGCTGGGAAAGGCCACCACTCCCTTTCCTGACTGGTGGATTCCATCAGTCTGCTCCAATCTCTTCCCCACTACAGATTTACAACTCACATATCGCACGTGGCTGTAACTAGACCAAGAGTTATCCCAAATCAAGTGAACTAAAGACAACACTACAGCCATAAACATGATTATCAAACCACTGAACCAGTGGTTTCAGCCTTTTTCACACCTCCAAAAACTATCTAATGCAGACAGTAAAATGACCTGAAACTAAGCATAATGGGCTTGTTTTTCAAAGTCAGGTTTTACAGACACCTCAGAAGCAGTCCACAAAGAGCCGAATTTCCACAGATCATAGATGTAAAATCACTGACCAAAACAAAGAACTTAGCAATGGAAAACATCAGGTTAAAGACCAGAGTTCATAGTGGAAGCACCAGCTTCACCAAGTTACACAGAACTTGACATAAACTGGAGGAGAAACTGTCCCACTGCTGGCGTGCCCACTGTGAATACAGCACCCAGGAGTATTCTGCTGCAGGTGGCTGTGTGGGTTGCAAGGCATAAGCAGACATATCCACAGGAGGTGCATTAAAATAGTTCCTACCTGTCCTTACACAACAAGGCAAGGCAGTTTTTCCATACTGCAAACATTTTTGGAATTAAAAAAGAACACTACAGCCATCTTAACCAGAGAAGAAAAAGATGAGATCTACCTTAAGCCAGGCAAAGAAAAAATAAACTATGAAAAAATAAACCATTTCAGTTTGGGTCAAAGGAAATCTTTCATTGCACTTTTTCCACCATTTTTCATTTTTGACAGTCTACTGTATTTATTTTGTCTCTCTCTTCAAATGAAAAGTCATTTCAACATTGAAAAACATATATTCTTGTGTCAGAAATACTTAAACACATTCCTTTTCCTCAAAAATGTATATTAGAATAGAAACACTCAAACTCACTTTTCCTGGGAACTCGCAGAATTCTGCTTCGGTAGCTCAGCATTCACTGCCTGATGAAAAAACCACAGATTTCCAGTCAGTTCTAGGGACACTCCTTTTCAATTCCCCTTCTCCCAGCGCTGCTGACTGCTTCTCCCCTACTCTGGCAAAGGGGGCAGTTGTTTCCACTTATCAGGACATGAGGGTTTTACACTTATTTTTCACAGGAGGTGCAATCAGAGCATTTTGTTTGTTCTCTGTCAGTCTCCCCAGCCCCTGCTGCAGCAAAGAAACAAGTGACAGGGGAAGAAGTCTTTTCTTCCACCCTGAAAGCAGCCGCCTCATAGTCCCCCAAAAAGGCCACTAACCAAACAGCTCTACAGCTTTTTTTGTTTTCCCAAATACAGGGTGTTTCACTAAAATGAGGGGTGAAAATCTTCCTCAAAATAGAGTAGCAAATAGGCACTGCCCCCTCCTAACACAAACACAATTGTCTCTCTACCTGCACTGGTGCACAGCCCTCACTACTCTTTTACCAGTGAACCTATATTGCCCTAGTTATTAGATGGGCCTCCAGTAAAACTCCCCCCTTTTTATTTTTCTCCTGCAGGAATTTTGAGGCACAGGGAATGGCTCTGCCCAAGAGATATGCCAAAATCCGCTACGATTTCACCGCGCGAAATGCCAATGAACTCTCAGTGCTTAAGGATGAAATCCTGGAGGTAAGCAAACATGCTGGGGGAAGAGCCGCACCCTCCTCCCCTTTCCAGGAATGGGACAGAGATCCTGACATACTGGCAAGTGCCAGCTCATTTTTGCTTGGTGTTTTCTGAGCAGTAATGTGAAGCTTTGCTCAAATCTAAAGCTTTATGCCTGAGCTGGAGCAGGCTGACTGTATGCACTGGGTCATCTGCTCAGCTGAAACACATCAGTCACATCTTAATTAGCAATGAGGAGGAAGAAAAACAAGTCACTGTAGTACACTGTTCACCCCCTTGCTGGGCCTATGTTCATTATTACCACTCCCCCCTCTCCAAGGAATTATTTTCTGTGAAAAGATCCTTTTTCATAACCTTTCTCTTGCCACAACACTGTTGGCAGCTGGAGAATGTAGGACATGTCTCGATCTACACACTAACTGTAACAGATCTATGACTTGAGAAAAATGTAGCTAGAACGAGAAACATGTGTGGGTCTTGCCAGCAAAGCTCATCCATTCTGGGAAGATTACTTAAAAAGAAACATTTAAAAAATCACAGCTGTGGGTCAAAACAAACCTGCTGGAAGGAGCACAGGGGGAGGAGCACTAGGAGATATCTCAGCAATGGGCAATCTCCTTGCTTCATCATGGTTATGATGTGATTATATTATGTCTTATGATGTGACATGTGATTCAAGTTATATAACAACACGCCGGCATCTTGGGCAGGAGTCACTCTTGATTTGGTTTTTTTAATACAAAAAGACAACACAAACTCAGTCACTGAAAAAAAAAAAAAAAAAAAAGGATGGAGAAACAGTCAAATTAAGTGGGAACTATGAGTTCTTCAGCACCCCAGATCTGTTTTCCCCCAGAGATGCTCTCCTGCTCATCATTAGGATAAGCTCTTTCAGCTTTTCAGGAAAGGCTTCAGTCCTGAATTGCAAATGAGTGCAACAGGTCTATTTGCCAGCTCCTGCCCTCAATGATGTTATTCTGACAACTTCATGTTACTGTGTGCCTTATTTCCATTATATGCCATTTATGTATGCCAGAAATCTGATGTTCTCGCTAGCAAATTAATTTTTTTCTCTTTCTCAGGTGTTGGAAGATAATAAGCAGTGGTGGAAGTTGCTCAACCGGAGTGGGCAGGCTGGTTATGTCCCTTATAATATCCTGGATGTGGTGAAACTGGAAGAACTCGAACAGGTCTGTAGTCAGGTGATATTTAACTGATAGCCACCTGCAGGGCATAATCAGCCTCTGAGAATATCTTGTAATTAGACCTCCCTGGATTCCTTAGGATGCTGTGCACAAATTGGGATGAACTCTCACAAGTAGATGAACCAGGATCCTGGAGGTTCCTGAGTCTCCTATAATAAAACTCTCACACTTTGCCACCGTTACCTTCCCCCTCCCCAAACAAGGCCCATCCTTCCCGTCCATGCAGCAGCCTCACGCTTTCCTCCCACTCCAAGATGCCAAGCACACTGCCTGCTGCTAGCAGTGCCTGGCAGGTGAGATTATGGGATGGGTGAAGGCCGAGTCCTGTGCTATCGGCAGCATCCTGCTACAAAGTGAGACCCTAGCACAAAGGGACGTGCACCCCGAGCCTAGCACCATGACTTGTCACCCCAACAGAAAAGGTCTCGTGTTGAGGTGTCACCAAACAGCTGCTGGCCATAGTGGCTTGAAAAAGCTCCACCTTTTGTCAGGGCTTTCCCCCCAAAACCCACGTACTTCTCAGCCTATGGTTTACCACCTCCTCTGTTGCAAAACCCTGCTGCTTTCAGAGCTGTGCTGTGAACAGGAAAAGAGAGCTAATGCAGCCATAAAAGCAAATTTTGCCATGAAAATGCTGAGATTTTTTTGTTGGAGGTTAAATTAAAGCCAGACAGTTCCCACATCCAGTTCAGTTCAGCAGCAGGAACAAGTTACTGGAGTGGAGGCAGATGGAAATACCATCTAAGTGAGTTTTAATTGAATATGGCTCTCAAGCACCTTGCATTGCAAAAATGTGAAGGTGGAGAGCTCAAAATGCCCTAAGGAAGCACAGAATTGCATCCCCACTTTGGTATTTCACAGTTTGGGCAAAGCATAAGGTGCCCCAGCAGGCCTCTGAACAAAAGCCCTGTTAGTTTAATCAAGAAAACATAAAAAAACTCTTTCCAGACTGCTATGGGCACTGGCAGTGGTCCCACTTAACATCCAGTTACTAGAGCAGTGATGCTTTAGCTTCAGATGGGATTTCAGTTTGTTTTCTCTTCATATAAAAATCCTTTTGCCTCCATTGCTCTCCATCTCCAAGGAAGCCCTACGAGCAGTAATTTCTGCATAGCAAAGCCTAAAGGGCCAAGTCACTCATGTGAGAGCAGTCATCCACAGCAGTAGTGAGCAAGGAAAAAACACCATGCCTCTCCACATGGTGAGTGCGACATGTTTTCCAGGGATGTAAATGCCTTCACTCAGTCTTCGGCCTTTGGTTTGGGTTCTGTTTGTTCCCATGCAACCCCAGAAATTAACTTCTTTCATGCAGCTCCACCTGAGCTCTCATCAGCCTCAACTGAGCAGCCCCAGATCAGCACATGGCAATTTGTCCCTCAATTTGCTATCATGGGTGGGAAGAAAAAATCTAAGAAAATGAAAAATGGCAAAAAAAAATTCTTACACCATTTTTTTTTCTTTCTTATCACCTAGTCTAACCAGAGGTACAAAGGAGACCTGAGCCCCAGGGGATATGGACCATCCAGCCCAACTCACAAGCTACCTGCCAGCTACGCTGGGGATAAATGGGGAAGTGAAATGTTATCGCGCAACTCTCCCCAGGACGCCAAAGAACGTATGTGTCCCACACCGTGCTGCAGCATCCGGGCCTTTTACCCCACACAGAGCAGCCTCAGGCAGCCAGAGAGCATGGCACCATGGCTTTGCATTGCCAGACTTAACTGAAAAGTTTATGTGAGCGCATCCTTTTGCTCACTCTCTGTCCCGGTGGATTTCCTTCTTTCTTCACATTCACCATAACAGTCTGTCCGCTGATTTTGGTTGCTGTGTGCATGTAACCAGACTTACCCAAGTGTGTCCCCTCCCACAAGGCTCTGCACAAGCAGTGACTGCACCTTTTAGTGAAAAGCAACAGACCAGCAGTGGTTTTGGAGGAGATGTACAGAGGAGACTCCAGGTAGTTAGTACAACAGCCAACAGAGCGGCCCTGAGGAGCTCACTGACTCACATCTCAGGCAGCCTGGGACAAGCAGGGCAAAAAAGTGATCACCGTAACCCTCCTTCCAGCTTGACCTTTCTCCTCCTCCCAAGGAGAGTTTCCTTTCCCTGCCAAAACGTTTAAGCGTGTCTAAGCAACCACAGACATTCAGGTCAATCCCTTTCTCTCACCTCCTTTGCCCTTGTCTCCTGCCACACACGCAGCACCCGCCTGGCCCGTTCCTTCCTGTGGTTTCAGAGAAATCCCAGCCAGCAGATCGGCCACATACGAGACTCACATCACTCCCACATGCTATGCGGGGTCAGAGAGCGTGAGACAGACCAGGAGCCCTGCTCACCTCACCCCCTTATCACACCCCACCCCATGGACACCTGTAGCAAGCTGTCTCCCCAAGGCCACAACTGGGGTTCACCCCCTGTTCAGCTACCATGGACTCCTGGAAGCAGAAGCCGTTTTGGGATGACGGAAAGTCCCACAATATGAGCATCACAGACACTTATCTGTTAATAACACTGAGTTACTCTACAGTTTTCAGGAGTTTCATGGAAAAAGTGGTGTTAGATGATGTGTCACTGGAGTTTTATGAGTGTGTTGCTCACTCCAGTTCATGCTTCCTGCCACTTCTATGTAGCTGCACAGCAAAAGCTGAAGCTCTGAGGATCTGGATCAGCAAATTACTTATTAGAAGTAGCAGAGAGGACTGAAAAGCAGAGGGATCAGGGCTACAGCTCAAAACCAAGATGCTAATTGTAGGCACTCACAGAACTGGCCTTCCACATCAGGCAATAGCGAAGGGCCAATGGGAGGAAAATAAATGGCAACGCAGGGGTGCAGAAAAATGGGAACCTCGTTCTCAGAAACAGATAGTCAGGCCTCCCTGACCTCTGCTGTCTCATGTGGTCTGGGTTTTTTCCCCTCCCTGCTGCTAAGTTTGCAGGGCAATTTCCTTATTTCAATAGCCTAAAGGGAACTAAGTAACTCAAAAACAGGAAGATGACAAACTGAAGCAAAAACACAACAGCAACACCAGACATCAGGGAAAAGAGACCCTGTCCCTTGACACCACTTGACAGCACCAGTAGGAGAAGACACTGCCAGATCAGGTTTTACACCCTTGAGCAAACTTCTGCTAGTTGGTGTTGCAGGGTTTTATGTCCTTTGAATGAGGCGTGATGAACAGGATAGGTCAGCAACACAAGAAACAAGATAGATCCCAATATAAATCTGTATATAAAACAGGTGAAAATATAGGTCCTTACCACCACCTGCTACAGACACCAGTCACACAAAATGAATGTGTTCTTATCAAAATGTTTTCCTACTATTTTGCCAAATACAACACACTTTTCCCCCAAGAAGTGCTTCTGAACAAGAATTTCCCAGGCAGATTGATGGGTAGTTTTGTTCCTGTTGACTAAAAGCAAGTGCCTCTACAGGTGTGAGCTCTCCTTTTTCACACCAGACCAATCTCTACTCAGTTAAACACAGACTGGGGGATACGTGCTTGTTGAACGAGATAGGTCAGAATCTGCTGGTATATACCATGACAGAGAATGCACTTTTTGATAGAAATTATACAGCTATATCAATGCTGTCCAACATCAGAACCAGAGATTTCCTTTCTTCCAGGAAGAGCAGTAGTTGTTCCAAGACTCTCTAATTAGCCTAATGGACATTGCTGAAGCAATGAGGCCAAAATCTCAGGCACGCAGTGCTTGTACCAAACCGTGCCCTTGTCCTGGGGCAGTCACACTGCAAAAAACCCTTGAGCAGCTTTTTAGATTCAGTGATCACTATGTGGACAACCAGCACTTGGCTGTTATTTTGTGATTCCTTCTCTCCATCATTCTGGAGAAGAGCTGCAGAAATCTGGGTTTCTCCAAAGAGCAAGTGAGGTTTCAAAAGCTGAGGGAAGTTGAGAGTGTTGGCTTGGGAGGAAAGGGGAGATTCCCACAGCCTGCTAGCCTCCAAAACTGTGGCGGTCTCCCTCTGCACATTCCTGATGGCAGTTTGAAGGTCAAAAAGTCGTTGCTCAACCTACTATTCTAACAAAGCACTTAAACTTGTTCTTGAAAACTAAAATACAAAAGCACTTTCCTTTGGTGTATTTACAGAGTTAATAACAATGCAAAGCCACATTTTGATCTTCTTTACTTTTTCCCCGCAAACACATTAATTTAATAGGATTTGTGAGTGAAGACTTGCTTTAATTCCCTACTCTCTACCTTGTGCCTTGTTTTGCCAGAACTTATTCATCAAATGGATGAGCTGAACGATGAGTTGCTAAAGAAGATCACAAACAATAAAATTCAGCCTCCCCAGCGGAATTTCAAAGTGGAAAAGCCTCAGCAAGTTTTTGTGCCTCTCACCTTCGAATCCAGCACTGAAGAAGTCAAAGCTTGGCTGGAGGCAAAGTCATTCAGCAAAGAGTAAGATCTGCTTTACTACTATATGAAATGCTGGTCCTTCGTTTAAAAAGGAGTGGGGGAGGCAGCTTGCAACATTTCAGCTGGATTACAAGTCACTGGTATTTACTTACAGAGCCTGTGTTGCGAGTTAGATTTCAATCATATTAAATCCAGACTCTATAACCAGTACATTCAGAGCCCAAACTCACTCCCTTTCTTATACATTATCACATAAACCTTGTCTTACAGTGCAGCAAAAGACCTAATGAGTAGCTGCAAATAAAGGAATGGTCTTGCTTATTCACACACCTCATGGCCAAACGCTGCACAACATCCTACCGCTGGTGCTTGTCTGGTCCCAGTTAGCCAGTTCAGAGTGCTGAACTTAGAGAAAAATAACTAATTAACTAACTAAACCTGTGGCCTGAAATGTGAATTCCAGATGACTGCCTGTCTCTGAGGAAGAGGCAGACCCTCAGCTGGGGCTAGCAAATCTTCCCAGCCACTGGGAAGGACCAAAAAGCTGCACGTAGTCAAAGGTTACGAGTTACAACTCACACTCTGCACAGCGAGCTAAGAGGAACTCCAGGACTGCTCCCAAACGTGGTGCAACTGGAGTGAAATCACTGCAGTACCCACGGGGCTGGGGACACAGTGGACGCCAGGGTGACACTGGTTACCCAACAGCTGCCACCCTGGCACAGCCCCAGGCCTTGTGCTCCTGGTGCAGCGGCTGCACCTCAGCTGCTCCTCATCCCTTTACCTCTGACTCCTCACCTTTAGCACGTGTAGCACAATTATCATGTCCTCGCTTTGTGTCTTCCCAGGACAGTGGAACACCTTGGCATCCTTACCGGAGCTCAGCTCTTCTCCCTCAACAGAGAGGAGCTGAAGAAAGTATGTGGTGATGAGGGAAACAGAGTATACAGTAAAATCACAGTGGAGAAAAACCAACTGGAGGTAAGTAGCTTTCCCAGACAACTCCTGCCTGAATGGGTGCCTGTATCAGCAGTGTCAGACATCCCATAAAACAGACATTTTAAGAAACACAATTTAAAAAAAACCCAACCAAAGCCCACACAACCAAAAAACCACACCACCTAAAAATGCTAATTATTCTTTTAAGGTAAAAAACCCCAGATCTGTAAGGCAGATCACCCTGTCTCCACTAATGAATCTGCCTTCTTACCTGTATCACTCAGCCCTTCCAAACCAGCTCTACTCTTACAGAATTAGTTAAATATTATAATTTAACTACAGCCTGAACTTAAAATTCAAACTTCCTCTTTTGTTTCCATTCTAGAAAAGCAGAGGGGAGTCAGAGCTCCAAGAAATCATGAAGCGTCGCCAGGAAAGGATTGATTCCGCTAATTAAAATCTATCTACTTTATTTCAGCTATTAGTCATAGTAGTGCAGGAAAAAGGAGTGAAAGCAACGATCCCCAGTCCAGACAAGAGACAGCAGTGCTCCACACTTGGCAGTGTAATTGCCATCAAAGTGACAATTTCTTGAACACTGTTGATAAGGGTAGACAAAAAGACCACACGTCGCATTGGGAAAGGTGTTTTAATATTGCATGAAGTATTTTTTTTTTATAACTATATATTTTATACTGAAATTTTACGTGCATGCAATCAGAGCAGATCAGAATTCACATGTGTCTGAATATACGACAATGGCTGGATTCAAGCAAAAAAGACCCCACAAAGCTTTTCTGGTAGGGCTGTACCTGCTCCCACCCTCCTCGCCAGCATGGCTCAGGAAGCGAGGGCATGGCATACAGCACAGAACAAGCCAGCCTGAATGTTTAGAGTCTAGACCACAGAAATAAGTCTTTTCCCCCGCTTTTCATTTCCCTCTCTGTGGCAGATATCCCCTGCAGCCCACTAGCAAAGGCCCTGTGACAATTCACTGTCCTCCTTCTGTCACCCCCGTGCCCCCTCGGTGGACGAGGCTAGAATTGAGTGACAACTGAAGTGATTTGAACCTGCAGAGAGGTGAGTTCAGCCTGACCATCCCTGCTTACGCAGAGGCTGGGGCTCAGGGCAGCTGTGCAGCCCTTCACCTTGGCACTGATCCTGTGTCAGAAAGTTGCAGTATTGCCAAAGCCAGGCCTCAAACAAGGAGATGATAAGCCCCTACCATTTGCTCCCAGCCCAGTCACTCCTAAAGCCCTTCCCAGGGTGTTTGCCACTCGTCCCCACCTTCGTGTTTTCATTGCAAAGAGTAATCTGAAATGCTTCCTAAATATCTAAGAAACAAAAGCACACTAGGAAAGGCTGTTTTAATACAAATGGCCACAAGAAAAAAAGATAATAATCTAATTTAGTAGAGGCTGTTGTTCTTCACTTCCTGTTTTTCTTCATGTTATGTGCATATGTATATATCTATCTAGTGAAATACATTCTTACAATCTACAAATAGGGATGAGGAAAAAATCCCTTTCCCTAGAAACATAATGAAGCCATTATGCATCAATAATTTACTCAAAGTTTTAAAAGCACAAGCAAGCATATAGTAGATTTCCTGTCCACAGCAAGTTTAGCACATGCTGGATTTATATCTATATTTTACTTCCAGACCAACTTGACAGGAACACAGTACAGCAAACACATCTACAGGAACTGCTCGCAGACCAGGAAGACCTTGTCTTTCCCTCTCACTCACACACCTTAACTTTGGCTGAACGAGAATTCAGGCCCAGATTCCACAAAGACTTACACAGGTGTTTTCCTTTACATGCTGTGAATGGTCCCACCTCCTTTAAAGGTTAAGCACATGCCTAGGTCTTTGCACAGTTTGGGCCTGTCCTCTCACACTTAATGGTAAAAGCTGTACAGCTGTAAAGCAGCGCCTGGGGAACACATGTCTAAATCTGAGAATACTGATGCACCTCTCAATTTTGGCTTTGTGCTTCCAAAAATGTTTCTAATGGATGGTGTATTTTCATAATCTTCAAATAGGACATTGTTAGCACCAGCAGAATTAGGGTGCAGGCAGAGAACTTAGAGGGGAGGATCATGGTTTTAGTCACAACCCTGCTGGCTTGCCACAGCGGCTGGAACTTGCAAAGTGCACTCACCTTGTCAGGGAGGGATGAAGAGGACAATCCTCCGGAGAAGCCCTGGATTAGGGTGGAGATGGGAAGCAGGTGTGAACACTGGCAAACCACTGGTGTTAGAAGCCCAGGAGGCTAAATAATTTCTAAAATGAAAATAAAAACAAATGGTGAGCTAGGAAACACAACACCATTCTTGTCTTTGGGTATAAAGGAAAACAATTCACACAGAATTATAGTTACTTGGGATTACAATAGAAGAGTACACAACAGTTCTGTAAAGCTGGGAACCATGGGAGCATTTCGTAAAATAAATATATCAGTAGACCTTATTGCAGAAGTCACTTTTAAAAATTTCCATATGACTGAGCTGTGCATCTGTTATATTTGTACTGCCTGCAGATAATGCTATAATGCACTGTACATTAATGTAATTGAACGAAGGATAAAATGATATAACCATGCACTGTATAAGATTTATTAAAATAGTTAAGTTATACTTATAACTCCAGCTCTGTCTCTTTCACTTAGATATAAACGAAAGCAACAGGATGCAAAAACAGTTGTTAAGGGCTGGTTTTCATAATGACTTGTTGCTCTAAGATACACAGCAGAGTATCTGAAACAGCCTGTTTCCTTTTGCTTCTGGGGGACTGCCGATCAAAAGGAAGGATGTTATGGCCTTGATAATCACTCATGTCTAAAAACAGGTTGGTGAAAATCCCACATACGATAGCAACCAAATGCCAGGAGAGCTAGCAGCTGAATCCAAAACATCCCCTTTCTCGTCAGTTTTAAGAACAAACCTCTTTTACCTCTGGAACATGCAACTGAGACAACACGCCAGCATCTACACACACAGATGTTGTCCAGGACTACATTGCGCACTGGCAAGCTAAAAACACCCAAGCCTGGTCACCACCAGCTAATGCAGGGCTGAGAACAAAGAGAGGGAAAGGGATATACAAGGGAGGCTCTCTCATTCCTTGGCAAAGGGCTCTGGAGACAGTGTTTCCTACATAGTCACGGAATTCAGACAGGACTTAAACCTAACGCCTCCCTCCCCTCCATTATCCTCTCTTTTGGTTGGACAAAGCATAAGGAGGTTGTACCAAAGCATATCCATGTATATCAGGAAGGGAAATTACTGTGGCAGTTTCCACAATTGAAACAATACAAGACAAAATGGGGAGAACAGCATGATCCAAAGAGCCTCTGTTTAAAGGCCAAGTGGCAGATTCTGCAACATTTCCAGCCAAGTCTCATTCTCTGTTTCAGAAGCACAACCAGGTTAACAGGATTGGAGTTTAAATGAAGTTTAGGCAAATCAACAGTCGTAGGTGCTCAAGAACGCGTGCCTGGCTGGGTTAGGGGGGCTCTCTAGCACAGCAGTGCAGGCTGGAACCCTGGCTGAGAAGCTGTGTTGAGCCTCGCCACAACACTAAGGGAGTAAACGCACCGCTTGGCTCCTGCAGTGGGTTAACAGGCGTGGCACAGCTGCGAATTCTTCCTCAAGGCTGCTGGACGCGAGGAACGCCTCACCCTCACCAACCCTCCCGCCGCCATTTTATGTCACCGGAGGTGCCCTGTCCCCGAGCGGCCCCACAGGCCCAAGAGAGACGGATGGCTGAGGGGTGGATGGCCGAAGGGCGCCTCGGGCGTCATGCCCAGCCGTGAGGAGACTCCACAGGAGCTCCTGGGGACAGAAGGGTCCCCCTCAGCCCCAGCCCACCCAGACAGCACCTCCCCAAGAGCCGCGCTGCCCTCTCCCCGCTGAGGGCAATGGCGGGCAGAGGCAGCCGCATCGCCTGTCGCCACAGTGACACCCCCCCGCCCTCACGAGCCGCCAAACCACCCAATCAGAAACTGCCTTCCTTCCCCCCGTCCTATCCCGGCTCCTCCGGGCCGCGTCCGTCTTGCCCCCGCGCTCCTGATTGGTTCGCCGCCTCCCTCCTGGGATGGGATTGGCGGCGGGCGGGCGGCGCGCCCCTCCCCGCGGGGCGGCGGGTGTCGGGAGCGAGCGGCGGGTGCAGGCAGGCAGGGTTCCTTATAGGCGGCGCGAGCCCCCCCCATTATACGGACTATGTCGGTGTCCCCCGTGAAGCGACAGAAGATGGAGTCGGTGCTGGACCAGCTCAAGCACCACACCACCGTGGTGGCCGACACCGGGGACTTCAACGGTGAGAGGCGGCGAGAGGGGGGTCCCTGTCACCGCACTCCCCCCCTCCGTGGAGTGGGCGCGCCCGGCCGAAGGGGCGAGTGCCCGCGGGGGAGCGAACTATCTTGGCAGGGGGCGGAGGGGTCGCCGCCGCTCGGTGCCGGTCGCGGCGCGTTGCGCAAGGCCGGTGTTGGGAAAGGCGCCGTTACCTAACGCGGGGCGGGGGGGCCGCGGCCGTTCTCGGCGGGCTCCGCCGCAGGCTGCGGCAACGGCTTCGGCCAAGGGCAGCCCGGAGATGGCGCCGGTGGCTGCACCCGGCATCCGCTGTCCGGGCTGCCGAGTCCCGGTGAGACCCGTCCCGGTGGGAAGTGTCGAGCCACCCCCATGTCCTCTGGGCTGAGGTCTGGGGGCGGCCTGCGCGTTCCCGGCTGCTGGGCTAGTGACGTCCCTCCTGTGGCGACAGCCCGAGTGGCTCTCGGTCCACCGGGTCCCCAGGGAGCTGGAGCAGGCAGCGCCCCGGCAGCTGAGTTGGCCGGTTAATGATGCTCCTGCCGAGCCTTCGCACCTCGTAGGGCCGATCCCGCCCATTTGCCAGACCCTCCAGTGATATTTTTTTTACCCCTTTTGACTTACGGTGTGCGCCAACCCCCAGCGCCATGTGCTGGTACTACTAAGTGCCAGACTCGACAAGATAAGCTCAGCGGGGCTAACGAAGTTGTATTTTCCAATAACCAATGCAGATTCTGGCTTTATTTTTTTCAAATGATGGAACCAAAGCAGTTATGAAGCAAAGAAATTAATTCAAGAGTGCTTTTGTTTTCCTTATCTCATGAGAAGGAGCAAGCGTGCTCCTTTCCTAGGGAGGGAGGTGGTGTTCGACTATAAAGCTGCTTGTCCCGAAGCTGTCGCTGCCTGAGCGCCTGCACAGGCGTGCAACTTTCTCGGTACATCAGAGCTGAAAAATCCCTCCCCTGAATGTCTCTGGGTTGCGTAGAGCAACACTCAAATCCTGTTCTGCCCTCACCGAGGCTTGCGGTAATCTGTCTGCTGCTTACCTAATCCTATAGGTGATGAATAAACAATCCTAAATGGCAGCTGCCAAATGTCTTGTATTAGGAAACTTAAGATGAGGAGTGCACAGGGGTAGCAACACCTCAGACACGAGCCTTGTGATGCTCTGTGTGTGTATTTACATATTTGCACTAGCTCTAGGTAATGTACATCTGTTAAATGCTTCAAATTGCTTGATTTCAAGTGTCGGGCTGAGTGGAACATTACAGAGAAACTATCACTTGCCTTTAACAGTCTGATATGAGAGACAAGCACCACACCATGATGGGTTCGGAGCACTGATGCAGCTTTATCAAGCATTGCATCAAGAGAGTTGGAAACGCTGAGTGACCAGATCACTTTAGCCTTGTCAGATTTGTGTAGCTCTGAGTAGCAACAAACCTGGCTAAAGCCCAGCATGTGCCGAAACTGCATGAATTTAAAACAGTACCCTGGTTTCAAAAAAGCATAATGAGGAAAAAAAAAAAAATCCTTCTACGGGTGGCAGTAAGGAGGCTGAGCACTGCCCACTGCAAAGTTTGAACAAGCTCCCTGAAATAGCTTTGCAGTTGATCAATCTCTGGCTGCCTGTTGTCACCCGTGGATCCTTCTTACAGTCCAAACAAGGCTACAGTCAACATCTGACACCCTCCCTGTCCACATTAAACACTGATCCTGGTTAAGGTGCGGTTGTTGCTAACACCAGTTCCCAGTTTTATCACTAGAGAAACATGTTCGTAAGGTGCCATGTTGGAAAGGATGCTGGTTTGAATGGCTCTTGAAGCAAGTACTGGCTGTAAGTGGTGGTGGCCTCTGTAGTAGCTGCACGAGGTTTGCTTTTTAATTAAGCTGGACAAGAACACGCCCTTTTGCCTGGCTTGCTTTGTGCTCACGCTGAGGAAAGGTGGCACAATGGTCATGGATCCCCCACCAAAAGCTCGTACTGTACAGCTAAAACACAGGCTGCTAACTGCTTTCTGACAGACCTAAAGGAACACTGGGTGAGGAAAACTGGGTGACAGACTTAATGAGATCAATTTATGTATGTTGCCGTAAGAGTCTTCAAATGCTGCAGGGCTAGAAAGGAATAAATCCTGTCAAAATACACTTCTCTAAAATTCTGCATATGCTTCAGAACTGAGTTTCATTGGTGTACTGCTTTATTTTAAAATTAAATTGGGTTTTAAAATTAAAGTGTGTTTTGAAGGACCTGGTTGTATGGAATGGACTTGCTCCAGGATCACAATCATTGCCTAGAAGGGAGCTATGGAAAACAATACTTATTTTCTTCTATGATTGAAAAAATAAAGTTGCACTGTCTAATTTGGGTTTTCATCCCTGTGTAAAAACGCTGAGGTAAATGAGCTGGTAATATTTTGTTATTTTTGACATTTAGCTGGGTTAACAAGGGAGCTTGCAAGCAGCAATCACTGAAGGGCCTGCAGAGGTTCTCCCCCCTTTGCTGAGTCAGGCTCTGCATGCCAGGCAGCTCAGCTGTGATTAGGGCCAGACAAAGCATGGTCCCAGCCTACTCTGGTAAACAACTGGTATCACCTGAAAGAGGTGTAGTCCAGGGTTTAAGGTAAGCCAAAGAGTCAAGTATCTCCTGTAAGGGAGGAAGCCTGGTAGAACAAGGAAATTCCAAGAACCAGTTACTAAGAAATGGTCGGCAGCTATTTGAAAAAGTTTTAAAATGCAGTAAGTTGCTAGAGCCTAACAGATGAGTAGTTCTTCAGTTCTGGTTCTAACAGTTGTAGACAAACACAAACCCAAATGCCTGACTGCTAGAAGGGAAGAAAGATCCCCTTGTCTTTACTTCCCCCCTGTGATTCCTGGAACTCAGCTATGCTGGTGAATATGATATGGACAGATGGAAGAAGTTGAAAATTAGTCCTACTTCTCTTCATCTGTCATTTCTACAAGTTTATTTCTTTTGGGCAATGTCTATAGTAGTGACTAAACTTTGCTGCATCTTATTACTGTAGCTCTGTTAACCTTGTTCTGGTACTTCTGGCCAGCTTTCAGGCAGTGCTATTTAAAGATTGTGCACTAGTCTGCTCTGTCATGAATGCTACTATCCTACAGCCATTAAGTGTTTACATTCTCATATATTTGAGCAACATGCTTTTAATTGCTCAGGCTTGCTGATTATTTTAAACAGGCTATTTTTATTTCCTTAGCAATTGATGAGTACAAGCCCCTGGATGCCACCACAAACCCATCTCTGATACTAGCTGCTGCTCAGATGCCAGCTTACCAGGAACTTGTGGATGATGCTGTTGCCTATGGGAAAAAACTCGGTGGGTAAGTAAAGAGGTTTTTGGTTTTTTTTTTAATCTCAGTAGATCTATATTTAATATGCCTTATTTATACAAATAGTGTTTAGCACTACTAGCAATGTACTGGGGTTTTCCCCTCATGTACTCGTGGGTGTATCTCCTACCACAAAAAGCCTCAATCCTTAAAGAAAAATTTCTTACACCCATTTCAGATGTGCTTTGAAGAAGCACATCTCCATTTACCAGTCTACACGTGGCCTTCTGGGACTGCTCAGGAAAACACTCTTGAGTTGACAGCATTATATGAAATGGGGTCCAAAGGCTAATACTGCAGGTGGTACAGAGAGAACAGAACATAACCATGGAGCAGAGCAGAAGTGGCTATTTGAACTCTGGAATTTGATGTTAAATGGGCTGTGAAATTTGATCTTCAAATCCATGGCAAGGTGTGAATGCACTTTTTTTTTTCCCCATAGAAATGATTTTGCTCTTTGTGGTTTTCAGGTCAGAAGAGGAGCAGATCAAAAATGCTTGTGACAAACTTTTTGTATTATTTGGAGCTGAAATATTGAAGAGGATACCTGGCCGTGTGTCCACAGAAGTAGATGCAAGGTTGGCTCTTTTTCCTCTGGGTTACCCTGGATATTTGTACATACAAAAAGAGACATGATGTGAGTTGGAGAAAGATGTTCTTGACTAGACAGCTCACTGTTATAAGACCAGCAAGTATTTACATCATTAATATTTAATTGGAGCATGGATTTCCTTTAGTTTGCTTGATTCTAACTCTGTGACAAAATTTTATGAAAACAAGTAACGCTGTGCTTGAACTTTGTAATCTTCCTGTTGTTAAGCAAGGGAAACCTCATGCTTCCAGTATACTTAGTTTTGCTTGTTCTCTTCTGTGTGATAACATCTTCCCAATTTACCAAGAGATCTGTTTTAACAATTTATTTCAAGACTTGCATAGGACTCTTCTGTTAACCTACTCATTGCCAGTTCACTTCTAATGCTCAGCTTCTGCATTCATTATGAAAAACTTGAGGAAAACTTTAATCTATAACGTTCGCAAGGAAAGCTATCTGGAGCTCTGGATCCTCTGAATCAGAAAGTAGCAGTGCTGTCAAACACCTACCTGATGGGCTCACAATCCAGGAAGTATCTCTGAGAACAAAAACCCACTATTGGCATATAAATGCTGATAAAACAGACAATGTTTTTCAATGGGGTTGGGGGGGGAGCATTGGAAGAAAAAAAAAAAGTCAGTTTTAAGCAGTCCTGCTCTTGTTTCAAAGGTTGTCCTTCGATAAGGAAGGAATGATTCAAAGGGCCAGGCGCCTCATTGACCTTTATAAGGAAGCAGGAATTGGTAAAGATCGTATTCTCATAAAGCTCTCTTCAACATGGGAAGGAATCCAGGCTGGCAAGTAAGTGTTTCTGTACCTGGTGTGCTGATTCATAGCATGCTTCTTCTGCCTGTTCACAGGCACCTGACAAATGCATTCTGCACTTAAAGAATTGTTTTGAAAGCGCTGCACCAGGAAATCTGTTACTAGGGCTACAGCTAGCAAGCAAGGTGCTCTGCTACAGCGTCCTGTTGAAATAGGAGAAGTTTGTTCATACAAAGGCCAGGCCACAAAGAGAGTTTCCTGAAATACTGTGATAAGTTGTCTGCGTTTGGTTCAAGGAACAGCATTAAACAAAGCAGAGTCCGGCAGTGCAAAACATTTGCTGTTAGCTTAAAACTTTAAAGCTTATAAAAACTACCACATGTCTAATTTAAGCCAAGAAATTCAGTAGTTTTAACCTACCAGCTTGTTACTAGGATATAAATTCAGTAGGTGAGTAAACTGCCGTTTTAAGCCAGCCTATGTCTGCAGGGTTCTGGAAGCAGAGTATGGGATTCACTGCAACATGACCTTGCTGTTCTCCTTTGCTCAGGCAGTTGCCTGTGCTGAAGCTGGAGTTACTCTGATTTCCCCATTCGTAGGACGTATCCTGGATTGGTACGTTGCAAATGGAGATAAAAAAACCTATGAGCCTTCAGAGGATCCGGGTAAGCTTTCCTTTTAAGATATATTTTAACAATACAGTAGCTACTCATTCAAACTGCAGTTTTCTCATATAAATCCTCTTACGAAAAACCATTGGTTTTGAGCATGTTCTAAATAATCATTTGTACTCCTAATGAATTCTTCTGAAAGTTGCTGATGTTTCCTTTTCAGGAGTGAAGAGTGTCACTAAGATCTATAACTACTACAAAAAGTTTGGCTACAAAACTATTGTGATGGGTGCCTCGTTTCGAAATACTGGAGAAATAAGAGCGCTTACAGGCTGTGACTATCTCACTATTTCACCCAAGCTTTTGGCAGAGCTCAGTAAAGAGTATGTCAAGTTAACTCCCAGACTCAGTGTAAAAGAGGGTAAGTCTACTTCTACATAACACGGGCTTGCGCAGCCTCCCTTTCTTCTTGAATGTTAAGAGTACGTGGTTCCAGTCAGCTCTGTGGTGCTTGTTTCTACTCTGCTTTAAGGAGAAGTCTTGACCCCTCTCTAAAGGCAATACCGCAGCCTCGTTACTGCAGTGCTGCTACAGTTGGTGACACACACAGTCGCTTCTTTAGGGTCTTGGGTCCCACTGCGTACACTAACTGGAATTACCGTAGGGTTTGAGTGTGCTTAAACACTGGGCACCCTCTCCTGGGAGGACAGGGAGAGCAGAAGGAAGTTCATACTTCAGTAAAATTTCATCCCAAGCATATGAATATTAGCAAAGATGCCAAATGTGGTTTAATCTTATGTTAATATTGCATCAGTGACGCAGTTAGCTCTGGACATGCCAAATGTGCGTTTTCCCTCCAGAAACTAATCATATGCAAGATAAAGTGATTTGATCTAGTGATACTGTGCCACGATGGTTTTGAATGTATGCTCCCATTGCACTACTCTTGCTTTTCTGTAGCCTTATTAAAATTCTACTTTACAACTCAGAAGATGAATTTGTGCCCAGCTGTAGCCATGGCTTGCTGCTTACAGGGTGCTAGCTGCCTTGTAGGCACATTATCAATTGAGCTTTTGTTAGGTACTGCCAGATAATCAAAGACCTAATTGTTCAGCATATTTGCTTAGAATGTCTCACTGCAGTAGGACTGTTGCATAATTCTTGATAATAGGCCTGAAAGTACCGTACCATTCAGAAGCAGAGACAAGATAATGGCATACACATAAACATTGTATTTTAAGAGAAACTGATTATCTAGGCTACCTTTTTTTTTTTTTCCTCCAAAACCAGATCAGGAGCATTTTCAGTCTTGCATCCCAAAGTGTGCTCCTGTAGCAAGTCATGTTGAAAGTGGTGTTTGAAATTTTTCAACAGCTGGAGATGGTCAGAATCTTGAGAATGTTTTAGGAAGCCTGTGGCATTTGATAATAATCTGATAATACAGTTTGTCTCTTTTTCAATTCCCCTTGCACAGCTCAGGCATGCGACCTTGAGAAGATCCACCTGGATGAGAAGGCATTCCGCTGGCACCACAACGAAGACCAAATGGCTGTGGAGAAATTATCTGATGGGATCAGAAAATTTGCTGCAGATGCAATTAAGCTGGAGAGGATGTTAAAGGTAGATGTTACATCATGCTGTCTCTTGTCACCTCTCACATTCCTGCAAGTACCGCAGCAAACCCGCAGTTCCTTGTGGTAGAGCTGAGGGTTAGGAACTCGTAAGCAAATCTGATCAGGTTTTTATACAGGCAGTACACGTTAGTAGGAGAGGCAGCTAGAAAACTGGCCACTTAATTTAAGTGAACTTGGTAAACTTCGCTACATCTCAAGAAAGGATTCATGCTGGGTGTATACAGCCACACCTGCTGTTTGAGGCTCAAGGCAGTGTTTAGACTGGCAGCTCATCAAGATAACACTACTGTCAAAGCAAAAAGTCCCTTAAGTCTAATTCTAAACTCACTGGCTGTGAGCAGTGGTACAAGACACGTAAATAACCTTCAGACAGTGAGCTGGAAATAAATCATGCTTGTACTTGGCACTAGGAGGCACCAAGAACAGATACAGTGAGTACAGCCAGGCCACATGAAAGCCTTCTGTCAGTTTATGGAGAGTTTTTCAAATGGGATTAATTGAATTGTGTATGGTTTGGGGGGAAAAAAGACACACCAAGTATACCTGATCTAGGCACTTCTAACAAGAAGTCTTGTTCTGACTGACAACTACTTAATAGTGACTTAAGTCTGCACTGCTAAAGCATGGTTCCCAAACTCTTACTCAGCTGTTTGTTTACTTCTCTCTTTCTAGGAGCGAATGTTCAGTGCTGAAAATGGAAAGTAGAAAAATCAGAATTTTCCTGAGTGGTCAAGGCTGAATGAGTGTATCACCTGAGGTTAAACAGATGTATAAATGTCTTATCTGTAAAAGTCTTATGCTATGTATGGATAGATTTCTGTATTATGCTTTTTTATCAATTTGCAAAGGGACAAATAGAATTTCAAATTTTTGTGGCACTTTTGTCAATACATGCAAATTAACACAGACTCTCCTTGTAACGTGTTCATTTCACTGCTGCAAGAGACACCTGACACTATTTAACTTTTTGTATTAAATTCCTAATTAAGTCTGCAGTCCTAACACATTAAGAAAACAGGTTTGTCTTTCACACTGTTTTACTAAAGAGAAGTTACAGGTTTCAAAAGCGCTCCAAAAACCCACAAGTATTCTTATGAGACACACACACACACACACATATATGTACGCATACTAGCCTCCCATCCCTTCCGTTCCTCTTTCTGCAGCTAAGGTGGCAGCAGTAGTGACTTACTGGTTGGTAAACCTTGTGAATGTCATCATAATTAGTATTTCAAGGCTTTTTAACAGGGGGAAAAAGCTGTATCGTAAGCAATTTTTAGGAATTTTGTCAAATACTTGTTTTGTTTACTGCTTGCCTAAGAGCCTAAAGCAAGGTAACAGCAAGAACGTGGAATGCATTGAAGCTGAAAATGCCACTTTGATTACAACACAGGCATGAGCTACAAGTATCCTGGTGTTATTGAAGGCTACGCTTTCAAAATTAAGTAACTAAGTCTCTCAAGCAGTTAAATAACTTGACAATTGGTTAATGTGAGCTGACAGAGTGAACATGTGGATACAACTCAAGATTGGCTGTTAGAGCTTTGTATATTGTCTCCGGAGGAGTTACTGCTTTTCTTTATGCAACAGTCATGGAATTGCTGCCAACCCCACCCACAAATGAGGATTTTATGTCTGGGTTTTCTGTGCTGTGGGGTTTTTTTTAAAGTTCTATCACCCCCTCCTTTCCTCATTGTCCTTAAGCTGCTGCTTTTGGGAAAGAGCTAGAGCTGTGTGACAGCCTTCCTCAGGAATGACCTAATCCTAATGCAGCACTTACCAATTACAGGGCTTTCCATTAAATTGGGATGCACGTCATTATATTTCATTCTTCATTGTATTTCATTAAGACTAATTAAATAAATCTCTTATTAGTTTATATAGGTCCAGTTCCATCAAGAGTAGACATGAGGTTCCTGTTTATATGTAGACACAATTAACTGTTTCCTGATAGTTGCTTAACTTAACCTCTTAAAAAAAAAAAATGGCAGCACTGAGGCTACAATACTTATACATCCATACTACATCCAGCTTGAATAATACAAGAAAAACAAGCCAAGGGAGCAAGGTAACCACTAACATCAGTGTGACACAGCAGCACTATTGTTCGGACATTGCTATAACAACCTGGGAAGTGTTGTTTCAGCCACAGCCGGCTGTACAGCCACAAACCAGATGCAGGTCTGATAACAGAACCCTATCGAACATCTACAGGGTGTTGCAGCCTCCCAGCCTTGCCCTGGACCGGCTGCACACGGGGCTGGGAATAGCTCCAGTCTGCCAGAGGGAGATGAAGCCACCTCGGGGCACTGAGCCAGACTCCTCTGCTCTACAGCTGTAGGTAACAGTGAGAAGCAGGCCAGTGTAGAAAGCCAGCTTGCCGGAGAGAGGTGACCTTCTCCTCCTTTCAAAGGTCAAGCTAGCATTAAAAGCTTTACCCTGCCCCCAGCTCCCTCCACTGTGCCACACAGCCATCCGACCTACCACTGCAAGTCAAAGTGCGCACTGTGATTTAGATCACTGCAGTCATTACAAACTGTTAACAGAGTATTTGTATCCTGCTGAAAAGGAAACAACTCCAAGCACAGCAGAGGTGCCAAGTACAAGTCTAGGCTCTCTGCTGTGGCTCAAGCTTTCTCAACATCTGTTTTCTGTTCCAGAATATGAGACAAGGAGAGGTCTAGCCTCTTAGCAGACCACACTTTCCAAGACAGGCAAGTTTGGCTCCAACTGTTAACAGTTACAAAAGCATGAAGTCATGACTTTCTCAGGCAAGCAAATCAGTGCAGAATCAGCACTCCCTGGGACAGCTTTAATAAAGCTGCACAGCACCATTGTGAGACTGACAGCTGTAGAAATGACAGACCACTGAGGCCCATGGCAAGCCAGAGCAACCAGAGATGACTTCTGAAAGGCAACACAACTCATGAGCAGGCACTTCAACGTGTTCTCTAACAACTGCTATTACAATAATCAGAACAGATGAACAAGGTAGGATGAGGATCCTCAGCCGGACAAAAATACTTCCCCACAGCAACAAGCCTACTTGTGAACATTAAACACAATGTCAGTGATGAAGAGCTCAAGTATTTCCCATATTCTGAAGAGGAAGATCTGGGGCTGTAGAAGTGGCAAATACAGACCTGCTGTAGAGAGAGGCCTGTGCGGCTGTTGCTGGTCTCCCTCAAAACCAGATCTTTCTTCCTCACGTTCACTGACAGGTGGTAAGCTCTCTACAGTCTCTAACTTCACCTGGATAGCTGAATGATTCTCAGCCTGCCACAGCTTGTCTTACAACCAAGGCAAGCATGTCCTAATGCCTGACTTCTTAGCAAAGGAATTAGGAGGTATTTTAGGCTGCTACTGCATTCTTACAGGTGGAAGGGTTCAGGCATGATTATACAGCAGAGAAGCTGCATGAAGCTGAGCTACCCAAGTTAGCCCTGACCCTGGCTGGTCAGTCTTCATACCAGCTCCATTCTTGATGCAACACAGAAGGATCGCCTGTCTGGACTTCGCGTTTACCAGCCCATTGGCATCAACAGGAATATTTTTGTTGATTCCTTCAGCTGAGCCATTCTCCTGAGATTCATACCTTTTTGTCATTTAAAAAAAATAATTCCAAAGCAATGCAGTGCTGTCAGATTGCCCTGGAGCACCAACACATATTTTCTGCATAAGAACAGAGAGCTACATGCCAGTTTCTTGAAACAGCTCAGCTGTGCATCTGCACCTGATGTACAACCATTTCTCTGCATCTGTCCTAGGCTTTAGCCACTACTGACAAAGGGTCAGATCCAGAAGTAGCTGGATTTGACAGTAGTTTTTGATATAGAAGCTTCTTCTCTCATTGCCAAAACCAACTCATTTCATCTGGACAAAGGCTGGCTCCTAGGAACACAGCCCAAAGGAATGGTGGTTATCTAGGGACTAATCCTGCTCCAGAAATCCTTTGCAATCCAGTCCCCTTCCTCCCACTTTGCTTGCAGAGTACATATTCTCCTATTTCACAGGACTTCTGTATTAGGTCTTCTCAGGAAGACCTGCTGAGCCACACCTGGTGAATACAGGTAGAGCTCCACTGAAATCAGCAAAGCAGCATCAGTTTAAACCCCCCAAAAGGTCTTTACATGTTGTGTATAACTCTTCAGAAACAGAAGTGTTAGTTGTCACTGAAAAGTCAGTGGGGAAGACACATGTTTATGAAGATGCAGTCCTTTCAAACAGAACTAGAAAGTAGACAACAATCAAAAGAATCCAAGGTTACCCTCTTAACTTACATTCTCCAGATGGACTGCTGCTGTCCTTTCAGGCTGCCTAAAAAATGTTTTCTTCCCCATTACCTGTATATTTGGTTTTTGCACACACAGCACAGGTCAGCAGGTGTCTGATACCCAGCTCCTCCAGACACCTTACGTAGACAAACATGACCCACACGTCCAGGTGCAGTGTCACACTGCAACATTTGATGTCACCTCTGGCAAGCTACTTTTTTTCTTAAAAAAAAATAAAATCCAAACTCATTCACCTGAGGGCTGCTTACATCTTCTCCCCAGTCCTACCAGGTGCCTTACAGAGTTTTTAAGTGGGTTTGTTTTATTTTTCTGACACTGCTGCCTGCCTGGCACTCTCCTCTAGCACCATGAAGATTCATGGACACAACCACTAACTGAATCACCTCCAACCCCTGTGAATCTTTAGCCCGCCTTTCAATAACGACCATCGACAGCTCTGACTCCTCTGCTGACCTGCAATGCAGAGCGCAGCTGTCTGGACTCTCTCTCATTTACAATTTAATATCATCACATGCCTGGCAAACTGCCAGCCTCCCCTCCCCACTGAGGTTGGGTGAGTTGTGCCAATTGGAGCCCAAAGACCTCTGTGCAAAGGCCAGCTCCAAACCCTGAAATAGCCCAGAGCAGAGGAAACAGCTATTTTGGTCCATGGATTGAAGCCACCAACATAAGCCCACCTGCCAGACCCCTCCACCCTGCACTTCACTTGGCAATCAAGTCATTCCCATCACAAAGTGGTCCCCTTGATCTCTGTGGCTACTAAATAGCTCAGGGAATGCCTGGAAGGCACCTGGTCTCTCCCCTGTGGATAATCCTGCTGCCCTAGGGCAGCACATTCCCTATGTGCCCCTCATACCTGGGATCCTCTTACAGCTTGGAGTCCTCCTCCCAGGAGAACACAACTCAGGTGGGTCCCTTCTCAATTTAACCTATTTTACATCTTTCCCTCAGAGAATTCCAATAGAGACTCCTTAGACTTCTCCAAGCATGTGGCATTATGGACTCATTGCTTAGCCAAAGCCCCTGTGTAGGTTGCCAGCACACACCAACAGACTTCAAAATGCAAATGCCATCGTGTGTATATGTCATTATTTTATATTGTGTCTTACATCCTGGATTTTGGGTCATGATTACTAGGACAAAAGCCCTGTCAGTGACAGGGATGAACCGTCGTGGGATGAGCACGCAAGGAAGTCTTCAAAGAGGGTACCCACCTCCTTACTGTCACACAGGGAACTGGTAGCTCAAAGTGATAAACGTGCTGGACTGATCTTTTCCAGGCAAGGGCTGTCTGACAAATTGCTGCCCTTTCACTTTCCCCAAAGCCTCTTTGTCCTGGAACTTTCTCAATCAGAAAGGAACCAACAATTTTTCTAAAAATATCTCCCAATCAGCCCTAAAATACTGATGATCAAAGTTGGTCACTTGGGGAATGAGGATCCCAGTAAAAGCTTTCTGCTCTGGAATCGTGTGTCCTGAGCCCTGCTGAGCCGATAACACCTCACAACTCTGAGCAACCAGTCTCGCACCATGGCAGGGTGGGAATTCAGGCACCAGAATTTGGGGGTTTGCTGCTGTGAAGCTGGGCAGTCAGAGACACTGAGCCTCTGCAAGAAATACCCCTTCTTCCTCTCAAATGAGGCAAATGCCCTGCACCCTCACACCACCTGCAGAGCCATTGGATCTGTCACCTCACGTAGCAGGGACACAGCTGGCCAGGGTCAGTAACACTGTGGGGTTCAAATAGAACTCTGAAGCATACCAAAAGTTGCTCAAGAGACAATAAAATACTGCAGTGAAAGGGGAAGAGGAGGCAGGAAAATGTGCCTCAGTAACAGTCAAACCTTACTCTGATTACCTATAGACACATGGTCCCCTCAAGAGCTGAGGGGCCTGGAGATGGACAAGTTATGCCTAAAATGTTCACTATCAGAGGATCCCTTACCTGCTCTGGAAGCAGCTGCAGTTTCCCACTTTGGCACTGGGGCTTCTCTTCAGCACAAGCTAGATGTGAGGTGGCTGATGCATGTGGCTAAGTCACAAAGTCCATATCCATTCTGAAATGGAGCAAAAACCCAACAACCACATCAACCTTCAGCCTATACATCTGTTTATGCAGCCACACAAAGCAGCTTTACCCCGTAACTCTTTGTCAGTTTCATCTCTCTTCAGGAGATGAAGAGCGCTCTCCCAGGATCCCACCTGAATCCAGCTTACAAACCCCTTCTAGTGGCTTCCCAGATCCCCATACCTCCTCAGATTAAGAAATCAGGAGCAGATGAGTGTTGTCTCCCAGAAAGGTTTTTAGCTATCACAGCCACAAGGATAAGCTCAGACTCAGCAAGTAGGGGCAAATAAAAACGTGTGTGTGATTGGAAACCCCAAAGAACCAATACACACACTTTAAAATGCCCTTGCCCTTTATTAAACGCACCCAGAGACAGTAATACTTCCCAGCCATGAAGACTAAACCTTTCCAACCCCTTGGGCCAGAAAGTCTCTACATCAGAGCCCAATTACAAGGCCCTCCCCACAAGATGGGCTGCCCCAGCCCCAGGCCAGGAGAGGAGCCAGCACAGAGAGCTGCCATCATTCCCCTTCCTCACAGAGCAAACTTCTGCACTATGCTTCCTCCAGCTGTAGTTGAAACAGCAGCACTTAGGTTAAGGCCCCAGAGTGTTACAAACCACACGTATGTGTAAGGTTGTAGTTCGCCCTCTGAGGCAGTCAGGGGGAGAGACCCCACACTTCAAACAAAGCAGGAATTTCTCTGCGTTAAGCTGAGCAGGGCTAGGCCTGACTTCAGGGGGGACTGTCAGAGCAACACTGTCAATAACATACAGGCGAGCGAGACAGGGAGACCCCCTTAGGCAAGGCCACATTTGCATTCATGGACACCTCCTGCAACTGCAGGGAGAGTGCAAATACACCCTATGAGTCTGCTGGCATACCAGGCTGGAAAAGGACGTTCATTCTATCCTCCATTTCCAAATTCCAAGAGGAAACAGTGCTGTATCTTCTCTGTACGTGTGGGTCTTGCCTATGCAGTGGGATTCCGTAAGTTTCTGTGCAAGTAGTGCCTGGCATCAGAGATCTTAGCACATATCAGAATCCTGGAGTATTCCTGCAAGAGAAAAACATTAATTATCAGAGCCTCCAAAACCAGCAGAGTGTAATCAAAGCTCAGCAAATGATCTAAACGGACATTTTGAACTCATTATCATTGTAATTCTCAGGCAGGGAAATAAGTGGCAGAAATGGAGAAAGCAAACTTTGTTTAACAGACTGTGCAATTTAGCTTGGGAGCACAGAATACAGCTGGCAAGTATGTGATTTCTGGTTTGCTCACAGAATTGAAAAAAACCCACACACAAAACATGCAAATCTGAAAAAAATAAATTTGGGACATACAAGCAGCAGGGTAAATGGAAGTGAAAAAGCTGAAATACCTTATATTTCAAAGAGAAAATGTGAAATAACCAATGTCAATGATTTTGCTTCTTCCTGGTTAAGTGTTTGTCATATTCAGTACAAAGTTGTGGAAAATGCGTTCAACATAAAAGTGCAATTTGTAGCAAATTAATTAAAAAAATAGAAGACAGATAATCCCAAATTCAGCTCTGGTCTCCCTATGGCCCATTTGATTATTCATTCCTTAGGGTACATGGGTAAGAGCTAAGAGCCCCCTTGGAGGGGTTTCTGACACACAGATGTCTAAAAAACAAAATACAGTCCCTGCACTGAAGAGATGCCCCAGTGCAGGCACCCAACACTTCAGTAGTACATTAGAGCTGTCCCCGGCCAGGAACTGGCCAGGCTTGGGGCCTCCTGCTCTCATCCTGACACCAAACGGGGCTCTGCGACAAGGCTGAGCCCCATGAACCACTGCCCAGCCCACGGCACGGCTTGAGGCATTGGGGATTAAAATCAAAGCACACAGCTCACAGTTTCAGATTTACTATGCAGCCTGAATAGACCTATAAATAATATGTAGTATGAGACAATATAGGAAATAGCATATGATAAATGTTAGAATAGGATTAGAACTGATTAGTAGTTTAAGTAACTATTAATTCATTGGCAGCTCAGATCAAATGAGCTTTACTGTAGCTTACGTGGAAGTAAAAGGATCAGGAAGTTTTGGAGGGACAAGCCAGGTAAAGCAGCCAGTCCAAGGGCAAAAAGCAGGAAGACACTGCTGAGCTCTGAGGAGCCATGGAATATAATTTTATCTTTATGATATGATTCTGCCCAATTATTTTATATGAATTTAACTACTTTGATACTGGAAAACAATGGAACAGAGATTTGGCAGCACAACCATTCCTCCTTGAACTAACGTACATGGAGAGGATTCCTCTGCGGACATCCCAACCTGTCTTGAAACTGAGGCATACCAGATAGGTTTTGTCCTCCTAGATAATTTCTCCTTAGATCAACAATAACCGTTGTCTGAAAGAACACCAGTATTCTCCTTTTTACTTTTGTTTCTCTCTTCATTCTGTCTGTATGCTTTGCATAAATTTAATTTCACATATCTCACGAATTTGCTCTACCTGTGTTGCATTATTGTTTGTTTTCCATATTGCATACTTCCATTGGCAAGCAAAATCCTTTTCACCTGTTATGGTGAAAACTAACTCTCTTTGAGGCAGGGTGATCAGGTTCTCACGATTTCCCAGCGGACAGCTAAAGGCCAAGCCTGTGTTTCAGCTCTGTCTTCCTCCTGGTTCCGGAAGGCTGTGCTCGGACATACGATGGGATATATCCTGTGGAACAAAGAGCTGACGATTTCCCAAGGCAAACGGTGACCCTGACAGCCAAGCCTTGGACGCAGGAGATCCATCCATACGATGCTTCAGGAGCACAAGGGAGCAAGGCTCTGAGCTCTGTTCCTCTACAGTTCACTTTAACAGGTAAATGTATCCCCAAGGACATTCAGTTGGTATGTCACACAATTTGCATAGAAGCAAAAAGTCACAAGTCTGTTTTTATACCCCTCAGGGTTGTACACACGGGGCCTCACAGAGGGTCTCTGCACAGCATCTGTGAACATCCCCCTGGGAAAACAGCAACTGCAGGAGGCCCTGGCAGGCTTCTGGGTTTAATGGTCCCAATTCCATCAGGGTGGGGATTGTTAGAGGCTGCTGTGGGCTCTGCTGCTCAATTTTGATTTCAGCATAATTGAAGGAAGCTTACAATCCGAAGTTTTGTTTTTTGATTCTGTTTTTGCTTTACCACTGGGATCAAGGTTACAGTCTGAGCTCAGATGTATTTGGATCATGCAAAGCGAGTCTTTGCAAAGGGGTCTCCTATTCATCCTGTGAAATTCACACAATCACAGCACCCTCCAAGCAGTTTTGTCCAATGAAATGTAGCATTTCTAGGGAGCAGAGAGGACTCTTACCTTGCTCCAGTCAACACCACTCTGAGGCAGTCTGACACTCAGACTGGCATTACATTGCACTGATGGCTGGGGATGTTGTGCCTCAGCCAAGAATTCAGCTTCACCTCTGCAGCACCTGAGCAGCCCAAGTCCTGTCTCTTACTCCCAGGGATACATGACCCCAGTTTATATTGCTGGTGTTTGATCTAGATCAAAAGATCAGAGCACTCCCCAGGCTCAAACTCACCTACAGTGGCAGCACACCTATTTAGATTTCATTCAGTTGTTCAAGATTAGAAACGAACAACTTAAAAGAATCTGCTACAATTCAGGGTTGGCCCTTGGCTTTACACAAAGAAAAACTGCAAAGTGGAGAACTTTGGGGAGAAAAATGGTTTAGTAACAGATGATGCTGAGGAGAAAGCATGCAGGGTAGCATTAGCGCATGATGTTTTAGGAGATGACAAAGGATTGAGGCTTTGATGACAAGATTTCTAACTACGCTGCCCTCATCCTCCTAAGAAAAGCAGCAGCATGGGAAAGCAGACTCTATGGCCGCAGACTGCTGGGAAGCCACAGAAAGAGCTTGTTGCATACAGCAGAGCTTAGTGTGCAGCACTCTGTTAATATATATATATATTCTGTGCTAGTGTAGCCCTTGGGGGTGTCCCAGGTTCCTCCCTCTTTCAGCTGCAGCCTATCTGCCCCGCCCAGGTACCCAGGAGGGGCAGGCCCATCTTCCTCGGGAATTCACAAGAGGAAACCAACATCTTTGCACTTGGTGTTCAGGGATGGAGTTTGCTGGTGGCTGAGGAAGAGCGCGAAGGTCTGTATAGAGCAGCACCACCACCTCGTGGGGATGCTGCAACATCCCACGGCTCCTCTTCTCAAGATTCGGAGCAGGAACTAGCCGATGAGCACAAACGCAAAGCGATCAACCTTCCCCTGTGGTGGCAGCTCTCCCATTTCAACCCAGCTCTATGCAAACACGCAAAGCAGGGGGCGGGGAGGGGTGTGTGTGGAAAACCTTTTCGTTCCTCTTTCATCTCCCTCTTGCATTCCACGACCCGCTCTGCTGAGGGAGACAGGCTGCTGCTCCCAACAGCTGCTCTCAGTACCTCCTGTGTTCTTGAAACAAAAGTGCAAGAGGAGAGGTACAGGAGAACAGAGGTCCACAAAACCAACATAGTAAGTGCATTCCTTTATTTTTAGCCTCCCAACATAGAATTTCACTTAAAATTAGTCCTCAGAGATTAATTTATAAGGATTATCAAATACAGCCATTGTAGGCTCTTACAGACTCCATTAAACAAGCCAGACTATCTGACCAGTACCATTTGAAATTTTAAAGCAAATCAGGATCAAAGAGTCATTTCCATTTATTCTGGTACTTGTTTTGATGCATTGGCCCTACAGAGGAGAAAGCAGCGCCCCAGAGGTCCCGGCAGGATGACAGGTCCTTTTGACATTGTCCTCTGCATCCTAGGGGACAGCATGGAGATCCCAGCCAGGGGAACTGCAGGAACACACCAACCCTCAAGCTGAAATGAAATGCCCTACAGACATACTAGTCTGCATTTGCCATAAAACTCCTTTTATTTCTTACTAGTATTAAACATTTTCCTGCCGAGAACACTCTAGCCGTGCAGAGGACACAATACACCGGGTGTAGCCTTCTGGGACAGCAGTACAACAGGTACAGCAGCCAGGTAATTTCTCACAGAGCAGTGGAAATCTGTCCTACCAGGATTACCCCATTTGGCTCACTGCTGCTGTTTAGGGCAAGCACACAAGCAAAGCCCAACAATTCTCAGTTAATTGTCACTGCTGGGGCTGCAAGAGCCTAAAGGGAGCTCAAAGCTGACAGCAGTCCACACTGAGGAAAGCAGACAATCCTGTACAAAGCCAAAAGGGCACTTTCATCAGCAACAGAACATACCACAATTTAAACAGAAAAACACTCTGATACCCAGAATCAAACAGCAGAGCTTATCACACAGCACCCAAGATGAATAAAGCAGAAGGTTCAATTTTTTTTATTTTTTTAAAAGATTATACTGTGGAAGTTCCAGAAAAAGGATCTTATTTAAACATTTTAATACACTAACGGAGTGCTAGTATGCCTAACAACCATCAGCTGCAGGCAGTGACAAGGACTGAGTTTAAACATCCTGTAAGGAATCCCTTAAAACAAGCAAATGCTTTGTTATGTGTTCTGAAGAGACAACGGTTCACAGAAAAACTGAGTCTGCCCAAGTTGTCTCTGACACCTTCTCTGAATTCAGAGGATCTAAGCTACCTCCCCTGACTGCAGCTACAGTATCACGCTATAGGGGAGGTATGGTAGCAGAGAGGACTCATGATCAAAGCCCAAGCTGCTGGGGATTTGGCCATTCCTCATCATCTTTCATGTCACTTATTAATCTGTTTTGCCCTGTAAACATTACATCAATCAAACTAGAAATAAGACCTTTTTATTATTGTTACAGCCAAGACTTAAGTTGAATTAAAATGTAAAAAGTATGAAAATTGAGGTCACGCTCACAGCAGGTCTTGGGGCTCACTCCAACTGCTGCATCAGTTTGCAAGTGTTCTGAGCCTCCCTCTTTACAACTGATGTGTAAAACTGCCAGTAAAGGCTCCCATTACCTTAAAGAGGTTCTCTACCTTTCCTTTCTTCCCTGCAGGGACCAACTACACAGCTTTAGTGGTGAGTGTGGTGCTGGGATGCACAGTGATATGTGTGGTCTTTCTGGTGAAGAAATCCTTTGTGGGGGTGCAATACAGGAATCACAGAAGCGTTTGGGTTGGAAGGGACCTTGAAGTTCAGCTGTGAGCCAACTGCTATAAAGATTATCCTAGGGATAAATCGTTTGAGATAGCCCCTTGTCCCTCTGGATTCATCCCACAAATGTTTCTGCTCCACTGCAGAAGCATTTGATGTTTCTAACAGATACTTCAATGTCTGCCCATAAGAACTTCAGAGGAAAGTACAGAATATGCTCCCATGCATTAAGCCCAGACAAGATTTAACACTCATGTGTGTGGTTCCTTAAATTAAAAAAAAATCAGCAGCTGGATGTTACCAGGAACAGATTTCCAAGGAAATAAGCCTGGCTGATAACACCCCTAGGGCGAAAGAACCAAGCCCTCCAGAACACAACACTGAAACAATCAGGATTTGTGTGGGTTGAAAGTCTCCAGAATTTTAAGCTTTCAATCTGTTTGAGAAGCAGTTTCTGGCTCTGGGACAAAAGGGCCTGTTCATGTGGTTTAAATGCCAGAATCCTCTATAAACAACTGATCACAAAGACAGCAAAACACCAAGCATTTGCAAGCATTGCCAAATGCTCGTCCTCCCTGCCGTGCTCAAATTGCTACGCTCAGCCAGGTAGAGGGGAAAACCACCACACTGCAGAACACCTGCTAAATGAATATGTCAAGAGCTGGCATGTTTTGAGGCCTCCTGATACTGCCTCTAGCAGATTTCTCATCAGTTCAAGTTGGTGATTTCTAACCCAGATCACTAGAGGGATCATAAACATGTATCTTTACATTCAAATTAACTTTAAGCTAAGGATTAGCACACATGGTGGTGGAGCAGAGACAACACAAACTCTACCACAAGCTAAGACACTAGGCAATAAGAAGCAACATTTCTCATCTGTGCTAACACCCCCCCAAAACCCAGCTGCTATTTGTCACAGCCTTGTTATGCATAATTAGGCAAGAAAAGTATTTAAAATTGAGCCACTGAACAGTCTGAGCACACTGTATTCTTACAGCCAGGGAGAATACACGCCATTTTAAGGCATGACATTCTAAGTCAAGTGCTGGAAAATAAACTCAGGATAAATATCACTGCTCGGGTGCCAGGGATGTGATACTTCACTAGTCTCTTCCCAGTTTGACCAGGAAGAAAGCCCAGCACAAGGTACAAAAGATACAAACTGAGGCACTCAAATTCTTCACACAGGAAGTTTAAAATGCTAGACTTACCCAAAAATCATTACTCCTCCTGTAATGTTACTTCATTATTTTAGTTGATGTGTTTTAAGATTAAAAAAATCTCAAAGGTTACATTTGTAGATCAAAATTAGCAAGGAACTAAAGCAGGCTAGTATGCTACAACACCTCAAGACACAGATACACTGTTGCCTTTGAAGCCTGTACTTCAACCCTGCTGCTTTTAACTCCTTTCAAAATAAGTAAAAACTAGAAATAGCCTGATGAACTGTTGAAGAGTTTTGCAGAGTCAAGGGGCTTACTGCTGCATTGAAAGCTTTTCCTGAATGAAGAATTAAATGAAACTTACCATGAACTCCCTATACATATATATATCATTCTTGATGAAGCAGACTGAATGCAATTAATTCTGTATGCATATGGCAAAGTCAAACTATAATGAGCAAAAGTTACGGATACTGTCTTCACATTTTAATCTACTGATATAACACCCACCCCAAATAAACAGAATAAAAACTTTCCTGAATGTATCTGGCATGATGTTACACAGCTTCACATATTTTCTACTTCAATTTGATCTTTCCTTCCCAGTTTGAGAATGATTTTTTTTCCAATCCTTGGGTAAAACTGGTCATACGGTATGAAAACTTCCACTAATTGCTCACAATTTGCCAGTGTAATTTTTAAAGATCGCACAATGCTAGTCCACCATCCACATGAGAGAGGTTGTTTTACCAAAGTCATTTGGCTTTGTTGCTGGAAGTTGGGTCACATCCACACAGCCCACATCCTTCTCTCCCCATCAGAAAGCTGCAGGCGCACACACATCACCTCTCCTGACACTTTCTGCAGGATCATGCAATTCTCCCTCTATTTTGCAAGAACAGCTTCAACACTGGGGACAGTTTAAATTACTGAGGAGATAAAAAATGCACAAGAGATGTGAAAGAATGAAGATACACACAGTAACTCCTCTTTACCTGCTCCCATATGGGAAGAAGGAAGTGTTACAAAAATCTAGAGGCAGTGTATTTCGTCCATCAGTGTACTTCCTGAAACAGGCACAAAGCAGTTCCAACAGGGCCTGACTGCCACAGAATAAGGAAAACAGTACAACAGGGAATTGATCAAAGCCTGTAGTGGTCTGAATACTGTTTGTTCACCTGGCAGCTCATCAGTGAGCCTGGACAGAACTTCACAATTAAGGAATGAACACAGGACACGGGGTAGACAGCAGTATTCTATTTTTGCAGGCAGGCAACAAAAGGTCTAGTGATTTTGACAGAATCACACGGACGCACAGCCTCAAAGGTAATACAGACTTGGAGCCTCTCAGACAACCACTTCAGAAACAAGATTCACTTTGCAGCTGCAGTCAGGGGTTCGATCAGGTGTGGCAAAGCTCCCTCACCTCAGAAGCCCCATCAGTTGCACTCAACTCCTCCAGGACCCCTGGAGACCCGACTCAGCCCCGCTAAGTTCCCTGCTCAGGCAATCAGTGGAGTCCAGGGCATGAAGCGTGAAGCTTTTGGTGGCAGAGTGCATCTCCTTGCTGTAGGTGCACAATGTTCAACACAAAATGACCCCAATTCCAAATACTACTGCAATACAAATACACAATCTTTCCACATCATTTCAGTGGACAGCTCACTACAAAATCCAGATGGAAAGTATGCCCTGATGGTGACAGAGGTCAACAAATCCCTAAGAAAACTTGTCAGGAATGAAGATTTAAGCTATCAAAGGCTATTTGGTAGTTTAATTTCTACCAAAGCCCAATTTCAATTTCAAATTCTGTTTTTAATTTCTATCAAAGCAAAAAATCTGTAAGCTGGGGTCCAGAATATAACAGTAAAAGACCCAACCAATCCCACAGCTGTTAAATCTTTTTAAAAAAAAAAAAATCACACTGAATTCTTAAGACAGAACTGAAACTGAATTTCTACAGAAAGGACCTAAAATTAACCTGCTTGACAACTGGTTATAAACCAATACATCATATTGTCCTGTTAAGAAAAAAAAAAATGCAACCACAAAGGTCCTTTCCCTCACAGAGCACTGAAGAAGTGTTGCCCGCAGTTCCAAGACTGAAGGAAAAACGTTAATCTGTCTACTTTTCCATAGATTTAGTATGCTTGAGCCTGCAACAGTGAAAAATATTCTTGGTCTGATTATTCCTTTCCATGCTCAACTTCAAGCCACATCTGCTGCTCAGAAGGAAAGAGAAGGACAGATTTCATCTTACAGCTGGTTCCTCAGAAGCTGTGATCCACATTAGCTGCCTATGTTTCCTCTTCTTTTGTCCATAAGATTCCAGCAAGACAACTGCAATGTACTCGCCAGAGAGAAATATTTCAAACATTTCAGAGAGAACAAAATTCAGAACATAAGCACCACAAACGAGAACAAATAACCAGTCAGAAGACCATTTAAAAACAGCTGAGCAAACTTTTTAAACAGAAGTCCAATAATGTGAACAGGCAAGGAAGAAAACAAGGGCACATTATGCTAACAGGATCACCACAGTGAGCTGCCTTCAGACAACTGATTCTGCTTTATTCAGAGTTCAGCCAAGCATTTTCCACCCTATTTCAAGTATATCCAAGTGTCCCAGACACATTCAGAGTTCAGGCAGTAACTTTGACCTACCAAAAGGAAGGTGAGAACGCATCTGAAATTGCATTTCCATGAAGCTCTAGGTGTAGATTTTGATATCTGAAACACAAACACCAGATGGTTCAGAGTTCCAAGTGCTCTTTGAGGCAGTTACTAACAATCAGGATAATGTCAGCCTAGAGTAGGGTCTTCAGCTTCAGCAACTTGTATTCGTAGCACCAACTTCTTTTATTTTAACAAGACACAGTTCCCACATCTGTAAAGTAAGGGTCTAGAGAGAAGCAGTGAAAAAGGATGGAGTAACAAAAATGCAAGGTGGTTTCATAATTGCTTCTGAAGTGTGATGCACTTCAAAGTTTTCTCATTCACAACCTTCATCCATTCTATATATGCAAAACCTGGCATTGCCACTTCACTGCCACAGTCACATCATAATCCAGGCCAGAAATTTAAAGGGATGTTTTATCCAGTTAACAGACAAGAAAATCCTCAGCCTGCTGGCTCTTCATCCATCCTATCTGCAAAGAGACCTGCTCCTTCATTTCCTGCTGAATGAAACACATCCAAACATGACACGACCTGTTAGTCCACAGCCAGGAAAGGACTTTTAACACACATTCACCTGAACAAAAGAAGATTTTGGTGGTTATTTATATGTGTTCTTCTATCTGACAAGATGAAAGACAGTCAAACAGCCAGGCCATTACTGAAGAAATTAAATCCATTCATTCCCAGAATCCTAAACTATAGCTGACTAAATGCTAGCTTGACAAAGCACAAAGAACAACACACAAGAAATGTTTCTCTTAACAGAAACATTTAGTGAAGCCTATTCTGCATTTTACTTTACCAGTCCTGATAGATAGCTGTGCATTTCCCAAACCATTTTACCTTATTGTTTTTTTAATAATCACAAATGTCTTTTACCAAAAGACATGCATGATCAAACAAAGATGACGCACTTCAGCAGTTAACCAAGGGGAAAAAGTTCTTTTGAGGGACAATATCCCCCAAACTACAAGATGCTCACCACTGTCTGTTCCTAGCTCTTACCTCTCGTACTGCCTCACCTAACATTGCAAAGAATAAGAAGATTCTGGACCGCAGGAAGAGTGGAATTCTCGTTCTGTCCTGTCACCAGGTGCCTGTCCAGCACGACATGTACAGCATCCGGACTGCTGGCTAACGACAGGAGAAAAAGCAACAAGCATTGTGTTAATGGACACTACTTCGGTGTCAGTATCACATCTCTGATAGAACTAACACAAAAGATAACTATTTTGACCAGGTAATTTGCTGGGTGACTGACACGCTGATCTATAATCCCAACAGACAGGGACAATCTCAAACCCCTAATTCTCAAACAATTTCACTAGAAAGTCCTTCTCAGAAAGGACAGCAGGACCTTGACTCAACATCAGATGGGTAAAGTGCATATATCAAGAGATTTTCATAATGAAAACTTCAAAGTATATGAAGTTGTAATTACCCTGCAATACAATATAAACTCTTCTTATGCAAGACACCAAAATTGTAATCACCATGCTACAATGAGCCTGCAGGAAGATACTTATTTTCTGGCCAATTATAATACCCCAACATATTAATATCCACCAGCAATTGTTCAGTACTCCAACTAGTATTTTTATGTTATCTCATTCCAGATAGAGCCATTGTTTTGTCGTAATGAACTACTCTTATTTTCTTCTCCCTCTCCCAATCACTGACTGTCTAAACACAGGCTAAGTGCCTTCAGACCTCACATGCTTCTCCTGTTCTTAATTTGTCAGCACCACTGCAACCAAGCATACGTGACACAACAGATACCACTGAGACAGCAGCTTCTAAACTGTCAGTACTGAACCCATTATGCAGAAGGTGGCAGCAGCAGCTCATTCAAAAAAGCATAAAAATGCTATTTAAACACAAACAGGCTGACAGTAGCACAGAGGGAAGAGGATTAAACAAAGAATATATAGCAATTTGGTAAGATAGTGGCATTTCTTCTTAGCAAACCCAAGCCAAATGCTGAGTCTCTAATCTAGCCACCTCAGACTGTATCAATTCAATGGGTGGCACTATTCTGTTAAATAAAGGATATGACTTCAATACACCACAGGCATCTCATCACTCTCTTTAAGGACAAGCTCTAAAAAAATTACCTAACAAAATAGGAGACTGAAGGACAGCTACAACTGAAGAATAGGGCCATTTACAGCTCATTATTTAATTCTGCCTGTCACTCTTCACTATTGCAAGACTGCAGCCTGTAATGGAAAATGACACTTTTCCCTGCACATCCAGAAATAATCTAGGAAAAAAGGGACGCTTCTGTGCTTTAACGGATTTAATTTCTCTCACAGGACAGAACTTTGACTTTGAACTGCAAAATCCAAACTCCTACATTTTGACTAATAATAATTAATGAGATGACCAGTAACGGAACAAGAAAATACTACAAAACCAGATCTAGCTATGAGTAAAATACTTGATGCTAAAAGCCAACTAATCAGAGCAACCAAAAACATTCAGTATAGTGCCTCCAGCTTTAATTAATGAAGCATTTGCAGACATTCTCCTGCAGGCACAGACTGGGGGTCTGCAGGTGGAGGGCAACTCTCCAGCACACACCCTTCCCTGCAGCACATGTTCTTCCTTCACAGCAGGACAAGCCACCTCATCTTTACCATGGGGTAAAACAATATGAACAACCACGGAGATCAGTGAGCTGTACTGTACTGCCCCGCTCCTCCACATGTGGCATTGTGGCGTTTATTCTTAAAATACGCATTTTTGGAATATTCATTAAGGGTATTCATTTATATCGAATAAATGGGAATGCAAGATGAGATATCCTGTCAGAAGCCTGTTCAGCTGTGTAAAATTGGCACACAAACATTCATTTCCAAAACATGAAGTCCTGGACAACAAGAGAGTGACATACCGCTAAACGTAGCTCCAGAATCTTTCACAAAGTCTTCCACAATAATGGACAAACTTGCAAAATTGGGCTGCCTTACTAGTTCATACACAGAGGGCTGAAAAAGATCAAAAGGAAGTAAGTCTGTCTTGCTTTTTATAAAAAAGGCCAAGAAAAACCAACACATACTTCCCCCTGCAATTTATTTTTCTGTTCCCACTATGATTCTCCCAACCATACACAGGAAATGAAACAGAAATGAAGCATAAAATCAAATGACTGCAAGCAGCTTCTATGGATTTTCTGTAGGGAATAAACTGAAAATTCTGAAGTGAGACAAAAAGAATGACACAGGCAATTTCTACACAACAACTGGACACTGAACAATGTGTGCAATTAGCTCATGAAAGCGCGACCTGTTTGGCTGTTGGACACAAATGCTGTGCCACTTGCAGAGTCCAAATAACAGTGTTCTGCTTTGGAATGAATATTGGAAATGGCTTAAATGAAGAGAGAAAAATTAAGAGTACTTAGTTCAGTTTCTATATGCGCAGGAGGAAATTGAATTTTATGGTTTCCATAGCAACTATAGCTAGGCCACATCATGCCTTATTTAAAATATTTTATCATGGATTGTAATGCCAAATACAAGCATATCAAGACATTAACAGCTTTTGTGAGTCCCATAAACTTAATTTCTTAACTTTGCATGTAAATTTTCAATCCTAGAAGTTGTACTGTAGAGGTTTGCATCACCTTGGCACACAGGTACAACTGCTGTATAATGGTCTGCGAGGTCAGAGATATGACTGTACATTAAACAAAACATCAACAATATCTGGCTACTTTTTGAATGACAAGCCAGTTTGTACAAACAGTGTTTTTTCCTAAAACTTTCTCTACCTTTCAAAATGAAAGTGCCCCTTGAGAAATATAACTTACCTCCAGCATTCTTGAAACCGAAAAAAGTAATTCTTAAAAGCCTTCAACTATGAATCCAAAGAGCCGCAGCAGTAATTTCCAGCATTTTGTTGATTCAGTTTAACATTTACTGAACAATCACAAGGAAAACACTCCATATGACAGTTAAATGAGACAATCCCTTCATGCACTCGGTGTTGGGCCACCTTTCCAACAACTCTCCACATCTTGCACACAAACCAAGGGTACCAGACCAATGATTTGTATTTGTAGGAAATTGTAGGATAAGACCAGAAACACCAGCACCATCACCTGAAATCACAGGCCCCTGCACAGCAAAAAGCCCCCAGACAGCACAAGTCAGGTGAAAGCTCAACCTACCCCTGTCAGGCTGTATCCCTGAAATACCCAGGATTTATCCTCATTGGTGGCACAACACAAAGCTGCAACTCCGTGTCCAACCGCACAGATAGGCTCTAGAGAAAAACCAAAGCATCTTTGAGCAGTTATGAGCATCTCCAAATAGCCAAAACACAGATGAATGTGAGATTCTTCACGTTACAGCATGTTGCCTTCCTCCAATAAAATTACACTACATATAGTATATATATTACTAGCTGTTAACTCCAAGTCCAGAGACAGCACCAAAGACAAAAACACAGACTCATATGGTAAACAAGAAGCACACACAAGTCTTGATTAACTACAGCCTTAATGATGAACCTGGTACATCCCACGTTCGGCTCTGAGCCTTGAATCCCACTGACTTGGAGAGTCTGTATCACTGTAAGGCAGAGAACCCTCCTCTGACACAAGCTCGAAAAGCTACTGTGTTTTTTATATACATTTACATAAAGGGGATACTTTTAAAGAGAAGATACATTTCTCTAAAGCAACTCTTTCCAGTTCTGAATGCTCTTCAACTATGTAAACATTTTTAAGTAACTGGAAGGTAACAGTCTTACACAAGCCATACAGTAGTACTATTTTATTTAACAAAACATCTAATGATGTTCACCTACTGTTCTCAGTGCTGAAGTGCTGCAGTATCTTAGCCAGGTACCCACTGTTCGCTAGGTCAGTCATAGCCCCGGGACAGTTTGGAATCAGCAACGCATGGTATCTAGCACCTAGCAAGGAGGAAAGAATAAACTAATTGCAATACAAGTGACAAACAAAAAAGCCCGAACTTAAATCCATTTCAGATTTGACAAAATTAAGACAATACTACAACTCAGTCAAAAACTGTATAAACTGAATGAGCTAAAGAAACAAACAGATCTATGTGGAGTAGAGAAAAAGGTCCTTTTTAGGACAAAGGATATACATTTTTAATGAGACATTCTTACCCAGACAAAGCTTAAAACCAGTATGTCTGCTAGCTTCTACTTTAGCAAAATATTTAAGAAAATAATATATAGCCTGTATATATATACACACACACACACGAGGGAGGATATATATATTCTGTGTGATTATATATATAATAAGAAAGAATTACCAATCCAAGATAAGAAAATAACAACTGTAGTTACCAGGACTTGCTCTTAAACAAAAGAATAGCAACTGTAGTTGCCATGGCTTCCTCTTAAAACACAAGTTTTACACTTTTTCTGTGTTGTTCTTCCCTAAAGACCTAACACTAAGAAGCATCTGTTTCTGTGATAAATGGAGCTGACACGCTGGCCAACAGCAAAGCCCTCACCATCAATCGACTCCAACTTGGCAGGGTTTGCGTAGGATTTCATACGGAAGTCCTGTATCCAGCGCATGTTGCTCTCGTTCACATCCACAAAATCAATGGACTTCCCCTAGGGGAAACACGGTTCAAAGATTGTGGTTAGGATCACCGTACAGACACCCACTACAGTTCTTGAAGGATTTTGTGATACTTCAGCTCTCAAAAACCCAAAGTTTTCCATTTTCCCCACTGAAGTACTTTTTCTAATAGTTTTCCCTCTGCTCTTTGTGGATGACAGATACTGTACAGAGACGTTCAGAACCATACTATAGGAAGCATGCATTCACTTCAATATTAAGAAAACAGAATTTTTAAAAAAGTCCCTTAATCTGTAAAGCCAATAGAACACCTCTCAAAAAAAGTTTCATATAATTGCCTCTTATCAAAGCCATTAGTTTCAGACTGAAATCACAGTAATTGCCCATGTTTACTCACCCCAGGAGTTGCAACTTGCAGGTTAAAAGCAGAGCTAGTCAGTGTAAAGCAGTGAAGGAAGGACTGGGCTGACACACCTGAAAAAGAGTCGAACAACTTAAGGAAAGCTATATTTTAATCCCAGTCACAGTAGCTCATTTTATCTAGCAAAGGGCACAACGTTGGTTTTGCTCATCTTAAAAGCTCTCACTATTTTCAGAGGGTTATTTTAAGATGCATCAAATGCACAGCCTTCCTTATAAGTGAGCTCTTAAGAAATACAGGATACAGGTATTCTCTTTGTCCGGGTTTGGGGGTTACAGGGAGGGCAGAAGCGAAGGGAATTTGGCTTGACCCATACAAAGCACAGCCCAGCTGCCTGTGGGCTCTGACGCAGGTTCGTGCTGAGGGGAAACGGTAGGTATTCACGCTGGGCACGGAGGGACAGGCCTGTGGAAAGCGAGCCCAGCTGTGCACAGGCCGGCTGCACAAGCAGGAGCAGCGTGGGTACCTTCCCCTCCAGAGCAGGGAGCATACACGCGTGTCTGCACAGCTCAGCGACTCGCACACACACAAGCCATGGCGCGGACACGCGTGACAGGACGGTGCCCAAAGACTGGGGACGCCTATGCCCGGCGCGGCCCAGGACAAAAGGGCGACACAAGCAGAGCACAGTCACGCCTGCAAAGCGGGGGACACACCACCCGTGAGCGTGAAAACGGCCCCCACACGCAGGGAACCGGTCACGCAGCGCGGCCCCACCAGGGTGGGGGGGGCTGTACAGGCCGGAGGAGCGCGCACGGAGGGACGCGCCGAAGGGAGAAGCGGGACCCGGCGGGATGGGGGTTTCCCCAACACCTTTCCCCCAAGTGCGTCTCACCCGCGGCGGCGGCGCTGGCGACGATGAGACAGGTGGGTTTACCCAGCCGGTCCGACATGGCGGCGCCCGGCGGCGGCGGGGGGGGCCGTCTCCTCATGCGGCCGCGCTTGCGCAGTGCGGGGAGAACGGGCGACGCGCGCGCGCTGCCGGCGACCCTTGGACGAAGCGCGCGGGAAACCGTGAGGGGGAGCCCTGAGGGCAGCGGCGGGGCGGGCGTGAGGGGCCGCGGTGTCTTTTAACCCCGCTCGGAGGCACCACGGTGGATCATGCGGATCACCTGGTGGCACGTCCCACCTGCCTCCCCCCTCCCCGCTTCGTGCAGCTTTATTTCCCCTTCATAGTTAGCATGGTGGTCGCCTTAGCGGCTCTCCTCAAGCTCTGCTCCAGCAGTACAGCCCTTTTCCTCATGAAGTTCTATATTGGGTTTTGATTGTATTTTTTTTTTCCTTCATCCAACTGATATTGATACGCTGCAGGACTGAAACACTGAAGATTATTATAGGAACCACTGCACCTCAGAGAAGGGGAAGTTGGTGACACCATGTTGTGGATTGGAAATGCAAAAGCAGGCTTTAATGTCAAAATGTCAGCCAATTTTCAAAGTCCAGCTGAGAGGCCGCATCCAGTTGCAGCATTGGGTTTCAAACTTCCTTGCTCCAAATACACAAAGTCCCTCCTCAGCCGACTGAGGAGCATTCCCAGTGAGCCCAGGCCACCACGAATCATGGTCTATTGTGCTAGTGGTGTGTTTCTGACACATGAGATAAGGAGGAACAAAACTCCCTTTGATAAATCCAAGCTGTTTTTAAGTCACTGGCTTAAGCTGTTTTTAAGTTATTTTAAGTTATATCTCAGGTTTTGCTCTTGATACCTCTCACCCTCTGGATGAATAACCTCAGGGATGTTGTGGAGGCACAGACCTACTTTGTGCTCTTTCGCATCCCTGAAGAAGCCACAATTAATTATGTTATATAGGATGGTACAAGATGCATACGGACCTGTCAGAGTGGTTTGCTGGAAAAAAATGATGTGTGAAAAACATGGATGAAGAACGGGGTGATTTCCCGGAGCTGCTGGAATAAGCATCAGAATTGCAAACTAAATAAAGTCATCCAAACCTTCCTGAAGCTGTCCTTTCCATCCTCATATCTGGTCCAGATTGCCTTGTTTGCATACACTCTTAATCTTTAATGAGTCATTATTCTTCAAGAAAAATGTTCATTTACTGCAGGTGTCATTGCTTTCAGCTCTGTGGCTCACTGGAGGACAAGTAATTTTTGTAAACCTTGCTCGGTTTCTGGATTTGCATTTTTCATCTCTGTGTTAATTTATTAGGTTTATCTCTTGATGAATGCTAGTGCATTATAAAGAGACAATGCCGTTATAAAATGATAGATATAAAATGAAGACAGTACAATTCTACCATTATCTTTGTTTGTTTATTTGAAAGAACCTAATTTTTATCCTGGTTTGCTAAAGGAAATGTAGCTTATGCCATCAGGCATCTGTCCGTCAGTCTCCTTTTCCCTTCAAAAGCATGTTCTGAAACCGTAGGGTGGTTAACCATTGAGATACCTGGATGTTCCTCTCCCTTTGCTCCAGCTTAGCTACCAGAAAATGATTCTTTTTAAAAAAAAACAAACCCAAAGCCTATCTTTCACTGTTCAGTTTAGCTACTGTGCAGCGGACTTAGTGCCACTCCAGCAGCCTAAGCCTTCATGGCACGGAGCATCGCATTTATGCTCCTTATTCCTTCCGTGTGAATCCAGTACTTTCCTTCTAAATCCAAGAGCAGAAAGAAAACCGCTGTCTTGAATCCTGCTCCATCCGCTCTTTTCATCCTCCCTAGACTGCTTAAAACACAAAGCATTAGAGGACTTGACAATAATTTAAGGTGAAGACAGAAAAAATGCATGTGAGAGCACCCCAGTTGCTGGGAGATTAAATTGTACAGTGATGTCTTAATACTTGATCCTCCACTGCTCAGGAGGTGCCAATGTCTCGGTGTTACCAGAGCACCGGTTTGCAAGCAGTCTTCTGTTGAATTCTCTTCCAGCAAGCACTAGGTACGCTTTGCAGCCCCTCTCTGCTTAATTTGGGAGGTTAACAAACATGACTAGTAACTAGTGCCGTGACAGGATCACAAGGACAATATAAATTATTTGCTACTTCATGAAGACTCTTCTTTTGATAGAGCCTGGGCATTACGGTTATGTTAAGTCAGCTGAGTGCTTCCTCTTCCCATCCGGTCTGGTAAAACAGAACCGCTGCGTTTCTCATTTAAAGCGCTGTGATTTGGCACCGCTTCATTTTCTGTGGCTAAATGATGGCTGGAGTAGAAGGGAGCAGGGAAAAGCAATGCATAGTAATTGTAAACACAGCCTCCACTTTTCATACTTTTTAAATTTCTGTAAATATACAGAGGGAAAGAAGTAGACGAAACACAGAACGGATGGGTGGAAGATATCCATGTTTGAAATCAGCACGAAGCTGATGCTAACTTTGCTCCCTACGTTGGCACCACAACTGCAGTGATGTGTCTGTGCCACTGCCTTCCTCAGCAGCGAGAATAGAGATGATTTTTGTTTGAAAGAGACAGAAGAGAGAGATTCCCCGGCCCATTCCCCCCTCCTCTCTACCGAGTGAGCATTGTTTTATCTCAGGCCAAGGAGGACAGTTTGTGCAGGTTCCTCCAGTGGTTCCAAGTTACAGGGAAACCTCCCAAGTCGCAGCATCACCTGTTGCCGTTTCATCCCTGCTGCTTTCCCAGCCACAGCTGCTCACCTGCTCCTGTTAAGAAGAGCTGGGCCAGGCCCTTACGGGAAGAGGGTGCATTTCCCCAGCCAAGGAACTGAAGAAGAGCCTCAGCCCCTTCGCAGCAGCGGCTACCACCTCTGCCCAGAGAGCTTATCCGTACCTCACTGGCCCAAGGCATGTGCTATTTCACACACCCTAACTGGGGGTAGTGGGGAGGGTTTGGGCACCCACCCATCCCAGCTTCTCAGATTCAGGATTCAGACTCAGAAAAGAAGAATTTATTTGCTCTCCTGCTCTTACGAATATTAAGACAAGCTAAAACTTGAGTCCTCAGCTGTGTTTCTGCAGCAAAAATCTCAGATGATTAATGCTTTTGCAACTAAAGGATGTCTCTGTTTCCTGCCCCAAGGAGTTTACAAGATTTGTCTTCCCAGTTCTTAAGAGATTCATTTCCAGACTTCTGCAAAGACCCTGTTTGGGGCTGGTGTAACATGACAGCAACCGTTCACGGTGATGCGTACTGCTGAAACCCACCTCCCCTCTGCCAGGAGTCCCTGGCTTGAGCTGATATGCAGGGACCCCCCAGTCATCAGCCAGGTGCTCAGGGGATGTTTTACTTGTGAGGAGGGATGCTCCCAGGCTAACTTAAAACCAAAACCAAGCAAATCAGAGCACACCCTAATTCGGCAGGAGAGAGGTCACAGCAAACAGAGCTTGGAGACCAGCCTGCAGGATGGGACCGCTGGGATCAGAAGGGGTTTCCTCTGTGGCTCTGAGTAAGTCTTTAATTGTTCTACACCTTAGTTCCTATGTGGGAATGACCATAACCTTCCTTTGGCTGCTTCCCCTGGGCAGGCTGGAGGGTATTTGGGGCAGGAACTGCCTTTTCGTACAGTTCTCCCTGGGATCGCTAATCCTAGCAAATACCGGGCCTGCAGGAAACACAAACATGAGGAAGGAGAGCGAGGGAGAACAGCCATTTTCACTCACACCCCCACATACACAAAGATGTTCACATGAGGAATTATACAATATATCTATGGGTGTATATATATCTCTATATATAGTTTATTTCTCACAATCCTGGTAAGAGTTACAGGTGTATTGGGTATCATTTACAGTTTCACAGCATATGGAGTGGCCATACAGCTTCTGATGTGAGTAACATACAGTGTGTAGAGAGCACACGTTTCCAACCCATCCACCCACCACTCATACAATGGGTTTTCAAAGCTAATACTAGATTCAGCTACATAGAAAGCCTGGAAAATGTTAGGGTACAGCGTTGGGTGTCGTACAACACTGTCAGTCACAATGGGACAAGCTAAACTACTTTAATTTTCAATCTAGTATTTCTAGTCTACCTGCATTATTGCATTTATACGCTTTTTTTTTTTAAGTCAAAGTAAATAGAATACTATATGGGAAAGGAAAAATTCTTGACTATTTTAGGATTTGAGCTGCAGCCCATACAAAGTGTCCATAGAAGCATAGACAAGATTATAAATTCAACAAGGTATAAATTAGCTGTATAGCTTTGTGTGTAGGTAGGTGTCCATTTCCCTCCAGGAAATGTGTCTAGCAGCATATTGTTTCCGAAAGCAAAAAAACCAAACCTGTATGTTGAACACAGGTAAATATGTGTAAGTGACAAGCAGGTCTGTTTGTACAAGGAAGAAATCAAGGTGTCACTCTGAAAATTACTGTCATTTGGAAAACACATTCAGGGGCTGCCTCAAAACCCACCGAGGTCACTGGAAAGATGCCTGGGGCTCCCAAGGCAGCAGCAAGCAGTTTCCCACTACCAGTGTTTGAGCTTTCCACCTGACTTCTGAGGGCTTTGGATCAATCCCTGAAAAAGTAACAGAATCCAAGAAAACCAAAGGAAAAAAAAATAATCCCCTGTAATCTGACCTTCGAGTTCCCTTTCTCCAATTTTAGTTTCTCCACAAATTTGTAAACAACCTGCACCTACCACTAGAAGAGAGTTGGTTTTCACTGGGGAGTTGAGATTGCACCTTTTAAATATTTCAATTGAAACGGTCCTAACCAGGCACCAGGCTTAAGAAGGGCTGCTCAAAACTTAGTAAAGCCAAATTATTCTCTTGTTGGTTTGTTTGGGTTTTTTGTTTGTCTGTCTGGTTTTAACATGACAAAATTGTATGGCACCCTTGTTCTTATCAAATTGCCTCAGAAACTCGATGGCTTGAAGCTGCTGTGGCAAAACCAGGGATACAATGCAGGTCTTTAATGTTGCAAAGATGATTAAAGATTCCTCTCTTTCCACTGGGCATTTTGGTACTGTAGTGTCGTCATGCACAGACAGGAAGAACCTGTAACTTTATTCTTGGTGTGCTGTGCTGGGGCTATGAGAAATGAAAAAATAATGGCATTGTCTGTGAATTTCAGGCTTGGAGCAACTGAAAGAGAAACAGGAGCAAGAGTAATATGTTGGTCTAAATCCCATTTAACCCAAGTTAGATTTTTCAGTTAAAAAAAAAAATCTATTTAATTTGAAGAGCATAGCAAAGAACAGAGCTCATGAGTCCCCAAGTACTGCCTCTCAGAGCACACACAGTCCAAAGCAGCGAGCAGAACTAGCACACAGGGTAGAGCCGAGCCCACGCCTTTGGAAAGCCAATGGCTACGATGTGCCGAACAGCTTGCAGGCTTTGGGTGCCAGGCTATTGACATGGTTAGTGGAATGAGAGTTGAATATTCAAGGCCCAGCAGTCTTGCATTGCTGTAAACAGTTACACTTGAGCAGCCCTTCGGCTAACAGAGGATGAGAGTGAGCTGCAGCATGCCCCTGGCACAGGAGCTGAGCCTTCAGGGCCAGCAGAAAAATGCAGGTCCCTGACTTCAGCTGAGAGCCAGCTCTTAAGCACCTCTTCTCTGCCGGTGGTTTTGGTGCTCTGGAAGACTACAGAAGCTCTAGCTTCAGCCGAGCATAGTGTATGCTGACACTGTGGTAGCATCTCTTGAGCAGTCAGACCTCTCACCTGGCTGGCAGGCAGGCTCCAACCCTGAGCAGAGCTTGTGGCCATGCAGCGACTTACTGACATGGAAGAGCAAGGACAAGAGAGGGACCTTCCAGCCGTGGTTCTCTCACCTGCTGAGCTCCTGCAGCAGCCAAGAGCATCTTGCAGACTCGGACCCTCAAGCCTCAACGATCAGGGCAGATGAAAACTTTGTACGTTCCCTGCTGTGTCTCTGCATTCCCCTGAGGTGCTCAGTGGCTGAACGCTGCCTGTATCTCTTGGGTGGGGCTACACAAAGTCTGGCTCAGCCTTGGGGGCAGGGCTTCTGCCTGGCTGTGGAGAGGCCACATCTGCAGAGCTGCCTGGGAAGAAAATAGGGAAAGGAAAGGGAATACAGCACAGTAGCCAAAGTAGCAGTAAAGGACAAGCAATGAATCAGATCTCCAGAAACCAACAGAGCCACGTAGTTTGTAGCAGTTGAAGATCTGGCATGAGCCGACAACCTGGGAATTTGGACATTAGAAAGAAAAGCAGGTCACAGGGCTGGACTGATGAGCTAAAAAAGAGGAAAAAGTCACCATACAACCCCTTTGCTCAACAGATTAAACTCCCCAGAGCCAGTCAATCAAGGTAACATGATCTGAGCTAACCACTGCAAGATGCAATAAAAGACACAGAAAAATGGTCTTGGACAGACCCAGCCAAGCCCAGCTGAATGGCACATGGGGCATGTTCCAAGCCGGTGTCTCAGTTCCACTGCAGTACCCTCAGTAGCACCTTCTGTCATCATCTGGGCTGCTCAATTCAGGATAATCTAGCTCATAATCTTCTGTATAGCTACCTTCAGTTTGATGAACCTGGATTAAGTACCCTCTCATTTTTGCCACATATTCGTCATGACACTAAAACACCTTAGTCTGTGCTCTTTGCCCTTAATGCCACTTAAAAAATAACTTCCCTTCAGTGATTAATACTTTAAACAGATGAACTTCAGGAAAGAACTAATCTCCAACTGAATGAGGACAGGAGAGATTTTACAAAGAATGATGGGCCAAAACTAGTCACTGCAAGAGAAGCATTTAGGGGCTGATGGCAGGCTGAAAAGAGCACCAGTATTTAATCCACAGTGCTTGGCAGACGCTGCTCGCATCGCCCTCTCCTGGCTTCTTCACAACCCAGAGAGCACAAATCCTGAAGTAGGGGGCTGGTACCGCAGCCCCTGGCCCAGAAGATCGGTTTGCAGGCTTCTTCACCTCCTGCAGTGGAGTTGTCAATCGAGGGCCACTCGCAGGACCTAAAATGCGCAGGCAGCCCAGGTCAGATCTCCAGCATCAACTCCCTGAGTCAAGGACCAAATACCTCTGGTGTAAATAACAGGAAATATCCAGATTCCAGCCTCCTGCGCTGAGAATTTAACTAACTTTGATACAGAATTTTTATTATCCACATCAAAGCCAATTCTCTTCATGAAGGGAGGTGCCCAACCTGTACAACAGAACTGCAGTCAGTTCATGGAAAAGATGATGTGGTGCTGTTGCCTACCCCTACAGAGGACAGCTCTCCCTGGATTGGGAGAATTCTCCCAGCTCTGTGGCAAAGGGAGCGAGACCACAGTAAGATGCTACGTGGCTTGGGAAGGGAACCAGCATCCCTGCTCCAGCATGACTAAGTCATAGATTAAGAGGATCAAAGTGTGAGTAGGCTGGATTTTTCAGTCCTTTTCATAGCAAAGCATGTGAAAAGAGAACGCAGCCTTTCAAAATGCCCAAATCATAAACTTGCAATTTCCCTTAATCATAAGAAGTTGGTTGTATAATACTTCAGGTCTTTTTCTTACTTCACTAACCCTTTAACACTGAACAGAGACAGAAAAAAATGCATTTGGAAAAGTCAGTTAGTGAAGGTTAATTTGCATGGCATCAGAGTTGGTCATTTTTGCTTTTGTCCTAGGAAAAAATAGAAGTGGATAGGGTATAAAAGTTAATGTGTCCTTACCAAAACTGCTAAGATAATGATGTCATGTGCTTTTTTCTCTGCACTTCTCTGTACTGTTTCTTATACCCTCTCAGAAGCACCATCTTGAAGCTTTCTGTAGAGCTGATTGAATTTCCAAGAATTTCACCTTTCAAATACATTTTTTCATTGCCTTTTTTGGTTTCTTTCTTGAAGAATAATTTTTTTCTCAAATCTTCAGGACTGTTATTTTCAAGCAATTCTAAGAACAGTTAGAAGGATGCTGATTTCTAAATGCCAGTGGCATTTCCAGGAAAGGAAGGGAAATTTTTAGAAATCATCCCTCACCAACTCTAGGTTTCTTTAGTTACACTGTTGTTGTTCATACACAAATACTAAAGTGGGTATAAGTGTGGTTGTGAGCATGGCTGCCTCAGCTAATACCAGAGAAGACACTCCCTATACTCAGCAGAAGGACTAAGGAATGTTTTTGTCCATTTTAAAAACCCATGCCCTTGAAATGATTTTACATTTTACGATGACCTGCAATCATATCCCTGGTGCCAATGAGATCTCAAAGGCCTGAGCAGACCATGGTGAAGCCAATGGGAAAACACCCCTTGTTTTCAGTAGCCTGTGGATCAACCCCTAAACTTTGATTCAGCAGAGACATAAACCCATTTTTAATTTATCACTCAACCTAAGGGAACCAAGAAGTGCTTCAGGGCAAGCGACTGTTCAGTGCTTTAAGTGTGAGCCCGAGAGGGGAACGGCACCTGCAGGAACACATTCTTACCCTCCTGAAAATGCTGCTGCATTATCCTTTGGCTTCCAGATTTGTTTGCATCCTACTGCAGAACTGTTAGGAATAATGGGACTTGTCCATAGCATGTTAAATTGGTAGAAAGAGGAAGCAGAAGTGTAATCTGTTTCATCTTTCTTAAAGCTAGAAGCATCAAAAACCTTCTACTAAGTTGTACAAGAGACCATAATGATATTTTTATATTCGACTAAAACTTATGGCTCCTTAAAAATAGATTGAGATCAGGTGTAGTAATCGAACCTATAGTTTTAGTGATAAACTACAATGTCTGAAGTCAGTTTTGCAAATTTATAGTTTATAGACCTTATCAAAAGAGTAAACTAGCAATCTAGATCTCTTCAAATCCCAAGCACAGAATCTGATTAGTTTTAAGCGTTAGTTCATTCTCCCCACGGAGATATCACTAGAAGGACTTCATATCACAAACACCACACAAAGAATAACATCAAGCAAATAACGGCATGTGCTCAGTACGAGAAAAGACAACTATTTATTTAGCACAGCGAGTTCAGTCATTTAAAGCCTTCTGCTTCAACAAATTTGGTTTCAATCTCGCTTCGATTCTGAGAGAGGTGAATTTGCTCTTCTCAGCCTAGTTCTCGCTGGACATTTGTTTTCTCAAAATGAAACCACTGCACAGCCTGGCACATTAAGGCAGAACAGGAGGTGTTTGCTAAGAGGATGTCATTTGCAATTCGGGACTGAAGTGCATTGCCCCAGCTGCGTGCTTAGGAGCTTGTATATCATCTACGCTTGAGCTACCTGACTCAAATCAACACTAGACCCACACCTCAAAAAGCGCCACAACACAGTCCGGTATAGTTCAGTATAGTCTAAAAGTGCCTTATTTTAAAGCAAGTAGCCCACACGACTATCCAGGGAGGGGAACAGTAATTTCGAGCTTCTAGCACAAACGGACACATCGGACATTCAGCAGTTCACTAGCCATACATTCTTTGCACTGAGAAGAAACCAGGACCGAAAAGGAATTCAGGTGCTGCATGGCATGATGCGAATGGCACAAAAAAAGACATCACGGACACTTTGTGTGAATGCAGGGGAACAAATGAAGAGTCATCTCCAGGTTGGCTTGTTTTTTCCTCCCCAGACTGCAGTAATATAAACATATATGCATGTATACATACATATGCAGAACATTCTTCAAGGCAGGGTGGTGTATACACACACACACAGGTGTTTTCCAAACCAAACTGCCAAAGAGGTGGGTTCAGGTAGTGAATCTGGACAGCAGACTGCAATGGTTAAGTGATCACAGGAAGTGGAAAATCCCTTATGAACAGGACATACCACGTTCCCTGCCCAGGGAGGGTTCGCATGTGGTTACATACCCAGCTGATGAGCTGCAGTCCCATCCCATCACCATCTCTGTGGTGTGTTTCTGGATGAAATTAGTGGCCTTGCATCTGAGAGCTCTAAGGGCAGGGGGGGTTGGAGGTGGACTGAAATGGTTAAGGCCCATGTCGGCTGAGAACTGTTTTTCCCCTCTTCAGTTGCCAAAGAAAACAAAAACTGTTGTCAAGGAAATAAACACATTTTAGGAAGTAAAATAGGAGACTCAGATGAAGCAGGTGTTTCTTTTTCCTCCCTCTATCTATCTATGCTGGTCAAGGCAGAATAGATAGATGCTATATCTGAAATGTTGTCACACACTGCTAAAAATATAATCACATGCCGGGGCTGAGAGGGAGGGAACAGACAGGACAAGTAGAAGCATCTCTCAAAGACAGGCCTCCCACTTGAAAACAGAAGTCACTGTCTGAAAATCACCACCCTACTTTGACTAAACATGAATTGGAGCAGGAGCGACCGATTTCCCTTCCTCATGAGCAACATAAGCAAAATTTCCCTACAGCCAAGAACTTTGTGCTTCAGAGATCCAAGGGAAGAGGAGCCCAGGAACAGCCATCCCCACATCCCAACCCCGGCAGTTTGGATACGTTACCCAGTGGGCACAGGCCTTCCAGTCTCAGAGATCAGGTTCCTGGCAGGACTGCACTGCAGTTTGGCTTGGGCACCCAAATTTCTCTTGTGGGGAACCAGAATGAACAGTTCAGGGTGCAAGCAGGAGCAGGGGGAGCAGGTATGCAATGGGGTCTCTCCCCAGGATGGCAAGAGAATGTGCCCAGAGCATAGTCAGGGTCTGGGGGCTCTGCAGCACCCCCAGACTCTAGTGTAGACGCCGCAGACTCACCATGTCCTCTGGCAAAGCCCCACTGCAGGCGCTACAAGGGAGCCATGCTGGGACTGCTTCTGAGCTAGGTTCTCTCACATCTCTGCTTTCCAAATACCTTTCCTATCCATTTGCTATTGTTTGCCCTCCCTTCTCCCCCCCCCCCAATAACCTCTGAACATCTGCAAAACAGGATGAGGGGAAATCAGTTCTCTAGACAAAAATGGCATTACAGAAACACCCCACCATGGACCCTTCTGCTTCAAACCGAGTAAATTCTCCAGCCTGTGAGTGACACACAGCTGCTAGGAGACACATCCACAACACATGCAGAGAGTGCTTTAAGGTACCAGGATTTCACCCAGGGCTGTAGCATTTGTTCCAAAAAACACTGTGAACGCAACCCCCTGTCTCTGTACTGGTAAAAGTAGAGGTAGACGTTAAACTGCAGCCTGTTGTTCATCAGAAGACAGCATCTGATACTCCCAGAGGCTGTGCACCTCTGGGAATATTTTATGAGCCTTGGGGAAAAAAGAGAATGACAAAGCTCAGCATAAGAATGGCCAGGCTGCATCAAAAGACATTTTGTTTGGGGAAAACCATATGCATTCAGCCAACCAAACTTGGAGGTAAATAAGACAGACATGAGCCAAGAGAAGAATTGCCAGCTCAGGTTATACACATCTACCATCCTATCCAGTAACCTTGCCCGAAGCAGATACCTCAAAGGCAGTACCCTTCTCTGGCCCTGCACTCACTGAATTTACACACCCAGGCTCGGTTAGATATGTATGACTAAGGCTTCTTAACTGAACTCCCTCCACTTTGTCACAACCCCTTGCTAACCATTGCTCCAAAACCCTGCCCCCATTGGCTGCAACTGCTGCTGAGCTCCGGAGACTCTGTGGTTCTGAGCTCATCTAATCTCTGATCTAATTTAAAAACAAAATGTAAGGGCTTTTTTGTAAGACTTTTTGCAGTAGCGCAGCAGCTCAGAGTAGTCTAATGGCAGCTTTCAGAATAAGATCCACCCACCTCATGGTGTTAGGGGAAAGGCATCAGCCAATGCACTAAACACCCTTTCTTGTCGCCTGCCTTCCCTCTCCCCCTCACAAGGTCTGGCTTTAGAGCCAAGGTACTCACCAGTGAAACCAGGCTGTTCCTGAGGGATGGGAATTTGTTTCCATTTTCAAAGTGTGGAGGAGTCACAGATCCCTCTTACTGTCGTAGGGGGGAGGTAAGAAATCCCCCCAGGACAGACAGACCTCCAGTGCCCTTGAACAGGGTTTCCCTGGTATAAAGCAGGTCAGTGTTATTCACATGGGGTCACAGGTCCTCTCTGCCCCTAAAACCAGCTCACGTCTCTCTTTTTTCTACCTTCTCCTGTACCAAGAGACCATAGCCTTCAGTAGAGAAAAAAAAAAAAAAAATCAGGTGAAAGGCCTGATTCAAAGCCTAAAGGAACAAACAGAAAGAGTCCAGCTGACCTTGAGGGAGCTTGGGCTGAGGCCACAGCATCCTGCAAAGCCCAGCCTAACTTTAGGAAATACTAGATCCAAAACAAAGTCTCTCTATCCCCAAACGCTGCCCATATGACCTTGGCGAGCCATGGGATCCTAAAGGCTGCCTGCCAGCCTGCAAGAAACCAAGCAGATGGCAGCGGCCACCTGCCTGAGGTCGGCATGGGGCTCCGCCAGGTACCTCTACACGCTGCTGACTGCGCCGTCGGTCACGGTACAGCCCCTCTGCTCACTCCCCCGCTGGCAGCTCAGCCAGAGAAGTGACCCGATGTGATGTCCCAAGTTGCGTATTCAGCTCTACCGTGCTGCAGTCTCAGCCCCCAGCTGCAGCCAGCCTGTTTTCTCCGGGGCACTTCCAAGTTGGGTTTTTAAAGGTGGGTTGATGAGCAGCAGGTACATAAGACACCTGTTAGAGAACACACTTTGCTGTTTGGGTCAAGGAGCTGCCTTTTGCCTGCAATTGCCCAGTGCTTCCCCTGCCCCAGGGGTGCTGGATAAACACCAACCCAACACACAGTGACAGGCAAACTGGGTCTTGGCACTAGGCCCCATCTACCCTTACATCTTCTTTACCACAACCCAACTTAAAAACAAACCAAACAGAAACCAAAAAACAAAGTGGGGACTCTGGATGGGACGTAGAACACTTTGGACTTGAAAACAGGGGACTGCAAGAGAGGTGGGGGTGTCTCCCAGGGAGGACAGCAGGGGAGGGGAGGGGACACCGTCATTTACACCAATCAGGAGAAGCTGTAATCTATACACAGTGGTATAAGCCAAGATATATTACATGAAAGAACACACTGAGTGCATGGAGTTACCCACACTGGGTCAAACTGGCACAGTTGTCTTGAACAAGACTCTTGAAGTTGCAGTTGGTGTTTGTTGTTGACCTATCTAGCTCGCTCTCTCTATATATATAGATATGTATAGAATTTTTCTGCATGCATTTGTCTCAAAAGGAGCTGTACAGCTGGGTTGGGTTTCTCATCCCCACCCCGTCTCGGTCTTCATTTTTTCCGGGCTAGGAACGCCACTCCCACAATCACAGCGAGCGCAGCCACCGCCACTCCTCCAACGATGATCAAGGGCTTCATGTTGTCGAAGATGCTGCCTGGTGACTCCTCGGAGCTGTTTCCCTTGTGGTCAGAGTCAGGGGACTGGCCGGTGGCCTCTTGTGTCTCCGTGGCGGCAGGGCTGGGTTTCAGGTTGCTGTGGTTGTTCACAACAGCAGCATCACCACCTGCCTTCTTGGTGACAGAGGTGGCAGCGGCAGGAGCAGGCTGCTCTTTGGGGATCTCCTTCTTGTCTGCATTTGTGGTAGGCCCAGGGTTGGGCTTTTCTGGCTTTCCGGAGCTGGGGGCCTTGACGTCAGGTTTGTTTCCGCTTCGGACATTGCCTTTGGAATCCATCCCTACGAACGCTGTGGGTAGTGACTGGACACCACGTGCACAGGGCTATCCCAGCTCTTCTTTGCCCGGCTGCTGGAGAAAGAGGAACCACCTGAGCTCAAGGCCTTGCAGCAGTTGTCTTGGGATGATTCTCACACTGGCGGTGTCCTATCTGGACATGATATGGCACCTGGAAGAGGAAGCAGAGCAACGAGAGGTGAGGGAAAGGACAGAGCAAGCCAATGCCACTCTACCTGGAGGCAACAGAGGAGGACAGAAGACAAAACTGGAAACTGTTGGCTCTTTCTTTAGTAACTATGAGCTATATTCAAAGCATCTACTACAGTGCCTGTACCTGCAAGAACATCAAACAAGTCAGACTATCACCTATGGGTGCCACAACTAGGCTCAGTATGTAATCAAGATAAATCCATCCTGGCCATGTACATGATGCTAATTTGTCAGTGGCAAGATATTCTCATGTCCAACCAAATAAATCTTACTTTTCTTTTGCTCACCACAGCGCTCTCCCTCCTGGGTAAGGAGAAAACATTTTGTTCGATGGGAAAGCAGATCAATAGCTCCTCCCTGCTTGTATCTCACCCTCTACACTTCTTTTTGCTGCATTATCCCAAGTTAAGTTTAAGAAGTGGTTAATATGTGATCTTGTGTGATAGTCTCCATCCAGATGGGTAGTGCAAAAAAAAAAAAAAAAAAAGAAGCAGGATTAGTTCCTCAGTTGTCACAGGTATCAGAGCTACAAGGATTATTGCTGTCAGCATTTCTGGTGGAGCCACAGCCAAATAAAACAAGCACCAGATCCTCAGCTGGTGCAAACCAGTGTAAGGACCCCAGTGCAGCAGCATGAATTTACTGGAAAACGATTGAGAGGTTTCACTCCTGTCTCCTCCTTAGAGTGGTTAGCTGGGCTCGCCTACAGAGCTGATCAGGATGGGAGATGTACTGCAGGTGATTAGCTAGAGCCATTTTCTGCAGGGAACTGATGAAAGCAGTGAACAGCATGGCTGCACCCAGAGAATTCAGCGAATGGACAAAGTGGGCTTCAAAGGGTTATAAAAACACAACAAAAACATCACCCCAACAAGCCTCACTAGGCAGGGTGAGCCAGGAGATGGAGCTCCCATGGCTACACCTCTGCACAACAGGAGGAGAGGAGGCAGCCGCTGGGCAGCTTGCCATCAGGCCTCCAGCGGTGCAGCACCATGTCAACGCTGAGCTTCGGAAATAATGAGTAAACAAGAGGCAGCAGTTAGATCTGCGTCGCCTGCTTCATTACCTCCCTGCTGACCTTCAGCGCTGCCAGGAGCCTGCCGAGAGCTTTCTGCCTGCTAAGTGAAATATGAGCTTATTAGCTGTCTGGATTTCGAAATAAAGAGGCTCCTCAAAAACCTCTACAGATAGATGTTTCTTCCAAAGCAGCCCAGAGTGCAGATCACTCCTTTAATGACAGACAGGAAGAAGGTCCCAGGGTTGCAACAATGGTCTGTGCTGCCAACTCTTCTGGGAAACAGGCTAACAAAGGTGGTGTTTTAATCTCCATCTAGGCAGAAATGCTGGCCTGGAGGAAACCTATGCACAGAAATACCAGGTTTGGGTCCAGAGAAAAGCTGGGCAACATCTTACGGCTTGGTCTAAGATAGAAACTCCCCCCACTCCTGGTCTCCCTTGTAAGCCATTTTTTGATGGCCACTATCTTCTCCAGTACTGGTCAGCTGAAGTTGACTGAGGGAACTGCAGCACCAAAAATCATGGAAGTCCATAGCTCTCATGCTGCACCAGTTATGGTGACTGTGACACTAGCCTGCTGCACACTACAGCTCTTCCTGTAGCATGGAGATGGGACGGGCACTTCCAGAAGGCTTTCCATGGACCTACACGACACACCTCCCTTGGAGAGGATGAATTTTAGCTGGGTAGTATTTGCTGAGATGAAGTCTCCAAAAGGTGTTAGATGAGCCAAGCTGGCCAGTTTTGAAATAAAACATTGAAAGATGAGAGGCAGATAATCTGCCCCCAGGGTTTCATAGCCAGCATTAAGCAAGATAGTTGTTACTCTTCCCTTAAATTTTCAATTCCGTCTAACTCCAAGCTCTTACCAGGGAATTTAAAAAAAAAAAAAAAAAAAAAAAAAATCAAACCAGCCCAGCCCTTCACTTGTTTAAAAGTCAGCAATCAAATTTCCCTAGCAGCTCTACACAGGCCAGAACTACTTTGGGTGTAATAAAGCATGGTCTCTTTGACTGCAGCTGAACAATACTTACATTTCTGAGTCTGTGATATTAAACCATTCTGGAAACCCAAACCACCACCACTCTCCCTTCATTCTTCACTGAATATTCATCATACATTTGGGCATCTTGTACCACACAAACACAATCCCAGATGCTCACCAAGCTTAAGACCTGCTCTGTGGCTTGGGAGTTTAGATAAACACATGGTCCTGGCCAAGTGCAAGAATATTTTCCTCGCCTTACTCATTTTGTAACATTTCTGTAGATACCACCTGCATCACCTTTTCCTTCCTACTGCCTCCAAAGAGCATTCATACTGTTCTGCTCAGTAGAAATCCTACATAGATCCAGGACTCGCAGGACTCTGCTCTTCTGGTTTAGGGGCAATTTGTCCTCATTTTACATTTGATACAATGACGACGCAAAGAAATAGCAAGTGGAGCCCAAGACTGAAGCAGGCTTAGAGGTTAAAGCAGGGAGAGCCAGATTAATCATGTCAAATATTAAATTACCTGCTTAGTTGCTTTGACATCAATTAGCTGGACTACTCGCACACTCTCTAGTATTTGTGTGGTTATACTACACGAACCAAACACTAAACTTCTGCTGCTTTCCCTAGAAAAGCTATGTGCAGCTGACAGAGATGGTAGGGGTAATTCACAGAGGGGGAAAACTGGCCTCTTTGCTGAGAAATGGGGACTCTGCACAGCCCAAGTACCTCACAGCTTATCTATACCCCTCATTGATCAGATCTGGTTTCCAGATTCCTGAAAGCAGGAAAGCTGGTTTTGCTCAGAGCCTGTGCTGTGCCATGGAGCCCTGTCCTGCAGCCATGCTCTGCACTGCTACCAACAGCTCATTAAAGAGCTTCTTGATTGCTAAGTGAGTTTCCACTAGAAGCAATGCAAGCCCCTCATGCAGATTGGAAAAGGTTTTAAAAGATGCAGAAGCCAAACTAAGCCAAGAATCAGCATCAGCAGTTTTGAAGTGTCCACATGAAAGGGCTTTCTGTCAGTGGTTTTCCATCCCTGGGACCAGCCACAGAATTGCCCAGCATCTCTCCAGACCCTTTGGCTTGGTTGAGCTGCTGCTGCCAAACTCTGCAGCTGAGAAGCTCCAGCAGCCTTTCTGCCCCCACCAGCTGCAGTACAGCTACCAGAGCCACTGGCTGGGCTAGCACCATGCTGGTTTGCAGCCGTTGGTGCTGCCCTCCTCCTCCTCCAGACCCAGGGCACTCTTAGCAGCACATCTGCTTCCACCATAGTACTTAACCCTCTTCTATATGTTATTAACTACCTCCCAAGCAGACTCCCTACCTTGGGTATCATCTTCTCTTCCCTTTTGCTCTCCTTCCCCTTCCCAATCCTCTGCTTTCAAGGGCATGAACATGTTGCTCATCTTTAAGCACCTCTGTGTCCCACAGACTGAAAAGAAAGGTGCTTTCCTCATTTTCCAAAACTAAGCCTTCACATACAAGTGTGAGGGTTTTTCCCCAATGACCTGTTTCTCCACCTTTGCTTTCTTCTTTATAGCTCCTCACATCTATTTATTCCTCCCTTCACTCTCCATCTCAGTTGCTGTCTTTGCCTGTCTACTCATTCCTCCCCCTTCCAGTTCCCCCTCTGCCTCCCACACAGACAGCAGCACTTGAGAATATGGTTTTGTGAGCGAGAGACTTCATTCCCTCCCTTCTCCCCCCCCCCCCCCCGCTATTTCTTTGTTTAACAATCTATGCCTTTCTAGGGAGGTTTTCACTTGCCAGCAGCTAACCAGCTCTCCCCCAGTCTGGGAAGAGGGAGCAGAGATCATTAAACCAGTGATCAAGGAAAGAAAGGAAAAGAAAAGCCCTCCAAATTCCTGCTGCTGCAGGAAGAGGAACACAAACATCACAGCCCTCCTGGGATGCCTCCGCTTGTTGCAGCTCTCAAGGTCAGTGCAGTCAGACTCACCAGTGCAACAAGCTGGCCCCAGCCAAAGCAACAGGGCTGACATAAGGAACAACCTTCCTTGGCTCCCTGAAGGGCACCTTTTCTGCCTCAAACCCCCAGCAAATTAGCAAATACATCCATTCATCTGTCTCCTGTGTGCACAGATGAAAGCTGCATCAATCCTGCACCGAACAAAGCGGATGACTCATTGCTAGCTTTATTGTAACATAGCACCATTAGAAGGTCCTCTTCCCTCTGCAGAGACCAGCCCCATCCCCGAGCCCTATAACCTTCCCCTCATTGTTTCAAGTCAGAAGGAAAAGGCAGCAACTTTGTAAGGCTGAGCAGCTGCTACAGAGCATGGGGTCTGGGGTGCGGTGGGAAGCTGCACCCCACAGATGTGCATAGGGTCATAGCAGTGCTGAGCACAGGGCTCATGTGTTGGGTTTTTCCCTCACTCCACAAAAAGCAGCCCATTTCCTTTGGGTCCTCAACTGCCACACTGACAGACTCGTCAGCAAGAAAGAATTCAGCCGGCACAGTGGGGTTATGTATCTGAATTGATACTGGCAACAGAGGTCCATCCACACACTCCAGGTGTCCTCCAGTTGAAAGCATCAGTCTCAGAAATAGCTACTGACCGTGTCTGACTTGTAGCAATACCGGGCTGAAAGGGCCCTAGATGGCAGGAAAGACCTTATATAGCCTCAAATCTTCTTCCTTAACACCTACTTAATATCCCCTTCACTTTTGTCATTCCCACCTGTCTGGAAAAAAGGCATGCAGGTTTGCCTTTTTGGGGCAAAGTGAAGAGTTATAAGTAGCAAAGCCCCATTCTCTGCAGTAGCATGGCCTGTGTTGGCTTTTGGGCAAAGACTTAACTGGGTCCCTATTACTAGGCAGATATTAATGCTTCTTCCTGCCTCATCTCCACTGTCAGCCCCCAAACCCCTTAGCCTGAAGCAGCTGAAACACAGCAGAGACCATCCCGCAACTCTGCATTGCTTGAGCCAGGCACCGTAGCAGTCTGACTCCCACAGGTTGGGGACAGAGGTCATCTGCAAGGACACAAGGGCTGCCACCGGCCTGCTCCCAATTCCCTTTGGAATGACATAGCTGGAAGTCAGCAAGAGTTGAAAGCACTCAGCAGTGCTAGAGGAGATGGCTTGTGCCTCTCAGGACCAGGCCCCTCCTTCCTGAAGCTAGGAGAGGGCTCTGAACCTGAGAACACAACACCCAACTCAGTCCTCATCACATTCTTCAGTCAATTGCTCTTACACCAACACAGTGAAAGGTTTTCAGAGTCATGGAGGAAGAACGTACACTGAATACCAAAATTTCAGGTCCCTTCAGCAGGTTCTGTAAGTCTCAGCTGGCAGGCTTGCATTTGGTCATTTAAGACCAAACTAGCTTTCTAAGGGACAGAAAATGGCCCTCTTCTCAGACAGCTTCCCTTTGGTGAGTGCAATTTGCACCTGCCAAAACTGGCTCACAGGATTGAATTACCATCACAGATTGAGGCGCCGGCACCAGCTGGTAGGTGAAGAGCAGGTAATTTTAGACTGAAGTCTGTAGATTTTGTTCCTGTGGCAGTCTGTGCACATAAACAGGAAAATTAGAATTTGGCCACTGCAAAGAGGCACCTGAAAACACAGAATTTCCCAAAAAGGAAAAAAGAAACAACAACAAAGAAGTAGTGTTCCGACTACAAAAGATAAGGCAGCGATGAGCTGAAGTGACTGGGACCAGACTGTTAGAAATCACGGGTGCTACTGGGGGGATCAAGTGCTGCCACAGGCTTCCTATGTGACCTTTGCATGTCAAACTCTCTCCTTCAGTGCAAATCAATACAATCCAGGGGGCTGAACTCACCAGTGCAAGACCCTCAGATGGAAGACAGCATGATCATATGGAGTATTACCATCACCAAAGAGGTCTTGACCGAAGCAGTCAGAGGAAAATCAGCAGGAGCACATGGCTAAGGTGAGTTCATGAAGTGCTGAGGAAAGTGCCAAGTGAAAGGTAGCCTGTTCTGACAGATTAAGGCTTCTCTGAGGTTACTGGCCACAGGGCAATGCCAGTTCATTGCCACTTGTCATTTTATGGCAAAAGAAGAAACAGGTTGCAGTCAAGCACATTGCCCTGAAGAAGGGATTATTTCAGAGAGCCACAGCGTAGGGCTTAGGGTGTCCCTCCTAAAATCCTGAGGCTTAAGATCACTCTCACCTCCCTTTCTTCTCCCAAAGATTAGCAAATGTCCTCATGCACCAAAGAGACTTGGAAGAGAGTTAAGGAAAGGAGGGACTGTGAACATGGGCTGAAGTGAGCAGGCTGCAGGAGGAAGTGCAAGTCCTGGCTAGCTCAACTGAACATCATGTAAGAAACCATCAAAACCCACCTAAAAAAACCCTCAGGATTTGTCCCTCCAGAGCTGCTAGCTGAAGGCAGAGCTGGAATCACACTTCAGAGTTATTTTAAGGTAGACATTAGAATCAACTTGCTGACTCACAGCCAGGCTAGCCCTACATTTCCCCCCATAGGATTCACCTTAAAAACCTGACTGGCTCAAATGTAGCACCTCCACTGTCCTTTGAGGACATCGGCCTGCCAGAGAGTTTGTATCAGTCACTGGGGCATCCCACTGCTTCTGGAAACCCAACGAGAATCATCAGTCATGTCTTTTCATTTACGTAGCTCTGCTTCATTTCAGTACCTGTTCACCCGAGCTGTTTGGTAGCTTACGTCCCTGCCCTCCTTTCGTTTGGCCACAGAAGCCCAGTTTCACCAGTTTGTGCTCCTGAGATGCACTTTTCCATTTTTCCAGTTACTCCTGCAGCTCTGTCCCTGCTCCAGGCTGAACTCCAAGTGCCTGCCCCGACTCAGACCCAACAGTTTAGACTGAACATCCCCGTCTCTTCTGGAAATACCTTGCCCGAGACACTGAGGATCCCATTCACCTCTTCCACTGCAGCAGCTCATCCAAACCAGCCGGCTGATGCAGTACAGGGAAGGAATAAACAGTGACTGATTTGTGGGAGGCTGAGCTCTTGCAGTCTCATTTTCCACCTTGCTCATTAACTTGTGCACACAAATAGACCTTTGCTCTCCATAAAGAAATACCAACTGCATCACCAAAGGTGGCTGAACCTTTTCTGTGGCATCCCGCAGGTGACAGCCAGCAGCAGTCATTATGGCTGGTCAGGCTATTCATGCTGGATCAGGAAGTCCACAGAGTGCATGTGGCATTAGTGAAGAGAGATCAAAGATAGGCAAGGCCTAACTTTTTTCCCCCCACTGAGGTGGGGAGCTGCTGATGGCTCCAAGGGGGTCAGTGCTTGGGCTCCTGACCTTCTTGTCTAACCCTTACGAAATGCAGCTTGGAGGGCCAGATGCTGTCCTTTAGAAAGCGTCCTCAGGGGTCTGTGCCCGTTTCCTCTGCTGTATAGGGAGTGATCCGTCAGGGCTGGAAGGATTTGTGTTAGTCCCCTGCCCCATCCCTGCCTCCTCCTGCAACTGAGCAACATATTTTGTTTCCCAGTGCCTCAACAACCCATTTCCAGTGGGGACAAAAAGCACGTCTCCCCCTTTCTGAGCTGCTGAGGGAATGAACACGTTAAAGGCAGTGAGATGCCAGGCAAGCACCTAAGATAAGTGATAACAGAGTAGTGTGACTAAGCCTTTTCCCCCATCTCCAAGTACTGTGAAGACAGATGAGGTAATGCAGTGCCTCTCAGTATTACCATAAATATTAAAAGAGCTTTACATAAGGAGCTTGTGTTCGTTCAGCTGCTGTATGCAGCTCCCCAAGGAGGATTTTAGCTCCCTTATGGTCTATTTTGGCCCCCCGCTCCTGACGCAATGCACAGCAAATGTGATGAAACACAACGCAAGCACAATGCTAGCGGAAGTCTCTTGTCATAGATGCTTTCAAACAGTCTCAGTACACCAGGACCAGGCTGTGCAGGGAGACTGCTCTGCTTCCCAGCCCTCCCAAAGCCAAGCCCTGGAGACAGCAGCACCAAGTTACAGCAAACACTGTTGACCCACTTCACGCTGATGAGATATTTATGAATCCTTTTCCTAATCTGTTGTTTGCTACTCCCCACATCCCTCCCCCCGGCCCTGGATTAAACATCTCCCTCTCCAACAAGCCCTTCGTCAGATGCTGAAAGTATTTTAACAGGCGGCAGCAGCAGCTTCAAATCACTGCCACAGGGGGAGATTTGCCAGCAAAGCCTCTGCTCCTCGGCTGCGTCAGTCCTGCGGTTGCACTGAGACCCAGGGCTCTCATTGCCTGTCCAGCTGGTGCTGGCAATGACCAAAACTTCAGGAAACCCCCCCAGAGCACGGCCAGCCTCGCAGGACCCTTCCCTTCGCTCCCTGTGCCACCAAGATGTGTCACCTCTCTCCTAGCCCAGGTGACGCATCTGTGTTCAGAGGTTGGGTTACACCTGGCACCAAGGCAAGGTGTGGGAAGACGATGGGCTCCTGTAGCCCAGCAAAACTGCCTTTGCCTTATGTCTGCAAAGGGAACAGCTAGGGGATGCAGGCCCTGGGCACCCCATTGGGCCACCGACTGCACAGAGATGGGGCAAAGTCCCAGCTTGCAACGCAGGTGCCTGTGTCCTCTCCAAAAGCTGCCCTGCCACAGCCCAGCCACGCTCCCCACACAGGTGACACAGCATTTCAGAGCCCCGCAGCCAGCCCTGATACACTCCCCACCAGCATGAGCCCAGAAAAAGGCTAAACCTTCTACACCATGATCTCCGCAGATGGCATCTGAGCCAAGCATCACATTTGCAAGCCATGCTTGTCCTGACCCCAAAGATCTCGCTGGGACAGACGTCGCAGACATTTTATTCTGAGAGAGGGAGGCGACATTGCAGAGACACACACCATACTCCCGCCAGGGGCTTTAGTTTTGTTCTTTTTTTTTTTTTAAACCCAAACCACAGCTCTAAGCTACACTGTTCAGGCACTCCGCCTGTACACAGCCATGTACATAGCAAAAACATACTCTACATTTTTGTTCTGTTATCTTCTCTCACCCTATGTGAAAATAAAGCAATAAGAACCATGAGAAATGATAAACCTGACTCTGCCCTTAAACCTGCAGCATCAAAGGAAGGATGGCTTGTTGCTGCTTCACCCTGCCCTTCAGCAGACCCACAGCAAGCTCCCATTGCACGTTTCCTGCTGCACTGTCTGTAAATCTCCATCCAGAGCACCTCACAGGCACCAACCTGGCCATTTCTCTGCAGCAACACAGGCTGAAAAGCACTTGCATCTCAGTTCAGCTTCCTGCCCACAACTCTATTAAAAATAGACAAGCTGCTACCAAAAAAACCCCAACCAAGCCCACTCCTTCCCTCCTCCATCAGAGTATTCACCACACAGTCCCAAAGGGGTTACTCATCACCCGCACTCCGTGCTGCCTGGCACCCTATGCTGGCACAGACACAAAACCAACACAAACCCCCTCCTCATGCCTCGGCTCACAGCTGCCCCAAAACATGGCAGAAATCAGGAAAGCGTTACCAAAACAGCCTCAGGAAATAGAGGATTGTCTCAAACTCTCCAGTGGTGCCAACCACATGCTCTGACTGATGTCCGTAGGGTTGGGCACCAAGTTACACCCATGTGAACCCGACCTGCTGTCAGCAGAAGTCACACCTGGCAAGGCCATACAACCTGCCTGGTCACCCAAGTGTCACCAGCCCTCGTGATGCAGCTGGAGCAACTGCAGTCTCAGCCACAGTTTACAGCAAAGCTATTTCTAGAATTAGAGAGAATCTGAAGATACTTTGCTGAGATTTTGTTGGAAATACCCTTCTGCTGCAAAGTCTGGCTTCTCAGGGTCATAGCACAGTGCACAAGCTGCCTAAGGGAGTCTGTCATAACTAAATTTTAGAGAATCTCACTTTGCTGTGCTGTCCTAGCTTTAATCCTGTGTTTGAGCCCCCTCTCAGAATCAAATATTGGTTTGACAGAACTGAGCATCATTCACCTCAAGACAGAAATTTAGGGGAACAAAGGAAAGGATTTTCAGCCAGAATTATTTTTTTTCCATGACAGCTATTTGGCAAGACACTGGAGCGAAGCACTGGAGTAGTTTCAACAGGGAGCGATTCTGGAGACACAGTGAAAGATGCACAGCCAGCAACATGAATCACGGAGCCTTAACCCAGAAGTGTGACGTCTGGCAGGCAGGCATGGGCAGACATCGGGGTGCATCCTGCATCCCAGACTGCTCTGCCACCCCTGCATCCCACCCTCAGCACCTCCTCATGTCTTGACTTTTGCCACACTCAGCATTTTGCAAACACACTCATTTTCTTTCTTTATACTGCTTTTCCAGCCCTCCCAGAGCCCGCAATTCAATGCCAGCAGCTCTGTGGCAGTGGGGACAAGCTGCTGCACCAAAAAGTGGCACATCCCTTCATAGGGATGGGCTGGCACCTCCTGTGAAATCAGAAGGGAGGGCACCAGAGCCCAAAAGCCCCAGCAGAAGTTGGCCCAGCAGCCTCCTGTTGCAGCCTTGCTACTGAAAAGGTAATTATCACCCTTCCAACCACAGCTTCATAGCTCAGCATCAGTGACACCCCCTCCTCCATCACCTGCAGGTCTGCACCACTTCTGGCTCTGCTCAGCCATTCTCCCAGAGAGCTGCTTGCTCCAGGAGGAAGGTTACTGCCACCCCCAAAATCTCAGTTCTCCCCAGGGACTAGATAAGCAATTCCCCACAACATCCATCCTAACACCCAGGCTGGGGCCGTGGGGCAGGCCTCAGTTCTCTGCTCAGCGTTGGGTCTGTGATGTCACCTCAGGAATAACGTTCTGGCAGGATCAGCATGTGTTTCAGGCCTCCTCTCTGCCTCTTGGAGAAAGGTGAACAACTCACTCCTCTCCACCACAGCCCTGCTCTTTATACTAAGCCTGCCAGCACTTGGGAAACTAACTGCCTTAGCCAAGAGGGCAAATGCTTCCAGTTTGGGGTGCTGCTCCCCAAGAAGCCAGGAGCTGGTACCCAGATGCAGGCAGCTGATGTCCTTTGTAACAGATTAATGCTTTTAAGCCCCCTTCCCGACAGTCAGTGGGTCCTGTATCTTTCAAATGCAATAGCCACAAGCAAAAAAGATGAGAGGGTGTCAGCTCTGACACAGTAAAATATCCCCAACCACTTCACTAAGCAGCAGCAAATTTAACAGCTTACGGGCATCCTGACTAACCCATCCCTTCTGACCAAAGCAGGACTGCACTAGGCTCTCACGGTGTCACCCTCCTGTGTGGCTCAGCTGTGGCTGGCAAAAAGATTAAGGAGGCAATTCTGCATGACCAGAGCCAGGTTCCGAATCTGACAGCCCACAGATCTGCATGCGTCAGCCTGAAAACTGTTGCTTTGCAGCTGAAATGTAAGAAGCCACTGCAGGCAGACGAGGGGCCAATTCAACACAAGGCAGTGACCTTCCAGGGAGGCTCCTGGCACGTTCTGGGGTAAAGCCCATCGCTTACCTTGTGCGGCAAAACCAGAGTGCTCAATCCCTCCCTCCCTGCAGGAAGCTGGGAAGGATCCAGGGAATGATGGCCAAAGCATTGCCGGCACAAATGCTTGCCCAGAGAGCTCCATCCCTCCCCTTCAACCCCTCTGCCTGCCCCCACGCCTGACCAAGGATGGAGAGAGCATGCCAGGGCGCTCACCAGCACCACCCCCCGCCCCCAGTTCCTGGCAGCCTGCCAGCAGAGAGGATGGATGCAGAGGGAGAAATATCCGCATTTAGGGAAATTCTGGATTTTCTTCCCCCATCCTGCCACAATATCAAGGGGTTAGAGGCTGGTGCTGAGCACCGTGGCTGAGAACAGAAAGATGAAAAACGTTGAAGGTCAAACCTGTGAAGGTCAGACTTTTGGAGGTCAGTCCTGAGATGGAGCAGCGAGCTCAATCCAGTATAGTCCATCCTCCCTCTCCTGACAGCATCCTGCCCAAGCCCCACCCAGGAAAACGGGACTGCGACGGGGAGGGCTTCTTCCTCTTGCCCCAATGCCAAAGTTTTACCAGGCTCACCTTGATTCAAGAATAAAAATCCTCTTCCTTCCCACCCCCAACCCTACCAGAAGCTACCAGATGGTCACAGAGAATGAAACAGGAGCAGAGACCAGATCAACAGGTCTCTGCAAACATACAGGGCATGGATGCACACAGATGCACAGAGAGGCAGGGACATCAGACTGAAAATCCCAAGACACCCCCTGCCCCCCCCATGCATTTCACCCCTGGAAGCACACACCTTGAAACAGGAGCCCTGAGCTGGTGTCCCCCTCCCTCCTGCTCATTTGGTGTTATCTTCTTCCCTAGCTTAAAATAGGCACTATTGCCTGTCATCTCTCTCCATATTGGTGTTTTCTGGGCAAATTTCTCTTTGTGAACTTTGTTCCAGCACAAGCCGGGGGTCATATCAAAGGATACCCCTTTGATATCAAAGCCCCCCCACCTAGCAGAAAACCCCCAGCTCCTTCCTTGGGAAAGGTGAAGACTGAGCACCAGGGCTGCTGGCTGTTCCTAGCCAGGCTTGCCTCCTGCGTCAGGATTGACAGCAATTAAACAGAGTTATTAAATCCACCCAGGCAGAGTGAAGGGCAAACAAATCCCACCACCCATGCAGATGGGAGAGAAAATGCAGCTGGAAACCCAATCAAAACCTTTCAGGGAGCTGTACAGGCTTTCCTGCCAAAGCTGGAAGGTTTTAGCTCGGAATGCTGCTTCCCTTCCTCCCTCCCAGCTGCCCCGTTTCCGGCACATGGCCGGCTCCACTCCTCCGTCCTCAGAGCCCTCCTGCGGCATCAAACCCCACTCTCCATCCCAGGGCTTCTCCCTTCCCCTCACTGAAGCCCGGGTGGCCGTTGGCAGTGACCAGCTCAGCTTGGAGCAGGCAAGCAGAGCACATCCCACAAAGGCAGCGCAGGAGATCTTTGCGGAAGAAATCGCAGGTACGTGGAGGCAGCAGGCAGGCAGCAGGCAGGCTCCCACGCACTTGCGTTTGCGGAACTGCCTTCTCTGGCTGCCTGACCTTCAGGGAGCAGAAGAGGAGAGCTGGAGTGAGAAGGGAGCTGCTCAGGGCCAGCCATCCTCACTGTGCTTATTGTTTTGGGTTAAAAAAAGCATTATTGCCTATTAACAGGGAGAGCTGCGTGGGGACACGCTCCCGAGCCGGCCGGCATGGCAGCCCCCAGCCTCCATCCCAGACAGCTGCGAGGTGGCGGACACTCACCTTGACCAGGTAGATCTACGTCTCTTTCACTATGTCACCCCGAGCAGGAATGCTGCCCGTCTCTCCACCGATGGCTGGGGACCCCCGGCAGCTCTGCCCCAAGCCCCCCCGGGTGCCGGCCTGCGCGGAGGAAAGCAGCAGCCCTTACCTTCTGTCCTCCGGCCGGCTGCACGAGTCACACCTTGGGAGCTGGCTCTTGCGCAGAGAGGAGGGAGGGAGGAAGGGGGGGGGGGGGGGGAACTTGGGAGTTTCCCACAATGCACCTCTGCAGACTGCATGAAGATGGAGAGCAGGGGAGGAGGGGGGGGGAGACAGCGCTCCAATCTGGAGGGAAGGGTTGGGACTGGATGCCAAGGGGGGGGCTGGCAGGACAGTTAAGGCAGGCCAGCTGCATCTCCATGTCCCCTGTTATTTGGGGCTGAGCAGTGGCAATTCGGGGCTGTCCCTGCAGCACTGAGCCCCTGTCTGCTTCAGCTCACTCGCCTCTCTGAATCCTCCCTGGGTTTGCAGTGATTACAGTGAATATAGCCACAAAGTGGGGGGAACATACTGGGGAGGGAGTCAACCTGTTAAATTGGGATGCTTGTGTGTAGACAAGAGGAAGAAAGGAGTGTGGGGCTACCCCCACGAGGATAAGGGATTTCTGGGTGTGACAATCCCCCAGCAGTGAGTTAGGGGGCTACAATCTGTCTTGCCAAGGGGAAGCTCTGCACAGTAGAGGAAAAAAGCTAAAACGCTGCATCTTGGGGTAGTTTTGTGTCAGCTCTGCTTCCCTCCTCCACAGACCCTTCTTTGTCCCAGCAGGCCAGGGTCTGACCCCCCTCATACAAGTCCTGCAAGGTCTGTGAGGGACTGGGGGCAGCCCAAGGCTGGCTCAGAGCTGGGCACGCAGCCCAGGTCCCACTGTGGAGCACTGTCAGACATCCAGCCAGGCTGTGCCAGACAAAGAGCCTCCTCCTTAGCCGCACCGGTGCTTCTCAGCACATCGGTTAAAAGCAAACAGCCCTCTGTCACAGCCTCACCTCCTCCAGCCAGGCCCAAATATCAAATTCACACCGCTCAGGACAAATCTTGCTTGTACCCCAAACTGCAGCCAGGTCCTGGGACTGTCTAGAGCTCTTTTAGCCCAATTTTCTCAGGAAATAAGAGCTATGTGATGCTTGCCCGTCTTCCTCCATACAGTTACTTGACACACACTGACTAGCTTCATGCAATATTTAGAAAGTGTAAACATCTTAAGGAGATTATACTCCAAAATCCATAAGAAAACAACTTTGTCAGCTTAACCACTTGCAGAATAATTCACGTTATTTCTGTGGCCACTGTGTTTTCTTCCCTCCCATAAACAGCATCCAAGGAACAGCTCAGCCACCAACATACTCTGTGCAGTAGGGCAGAAACTCCAGAAAAAAATGAGTATTTTCTTCCCTGACCCTCACTGGCTCTGCCAAGCTGCCTGCAAAAGCCAAGCTGGTGTGGATCTCACCTATGCCAATATGCTTAAAAGTACTCAGGCTGCTTAAATCCCCCTGTAAAATAAAATCAATACTGCCTGTGTTTGAAGGAAACTGCAGAAAACATGGGGGCTGGATGTGGGAATCCAAATCTCCCAGAAAAGGTCATGCTTCCAGGGGCTGGTTTTGGATGCAGCTACCAACACTCCTGCGGAGCAGGGATGAGCAAGGTTATCTTGTTGTAGTCCTCGGCTCCAGCAGCTCAGAGAAGCTGGCACAGATGGGATTAGCTGTGGCTGATGCTGATGTCCCCTCTGCTGCCTGTCTGGTCACACACTCAGCACTGCCAGCCCTCCCCACTCTTTTAGGGACTCATGCCAGGCACAGCCAAGACCATTCAGTGGCTGCAAGCAGCTGCTTCCCCTTTCTAACGCCTCCCAAATCTGCTGATCTGACAGCAGCAGAGAGGGGCAAAGTTTCTCCATGAAAAATCTGTGATTTAATGCAGGAGAGACACCCAAACCGCTGCTCCCAGGAGCTGCGCACAGAAGTCTTAAAACCTTTTTGTCACTTCTACATCAGGCAGAAATATCCTCGGCCTCTGCGCATCCCCTCAGCGCAGCAGGAGGAGGAATGGAGCCTCCTGCAAGCAGAAATTACCAGCTCCAGTCCCCAGAGCCTGGATGAGCTGAGGCCAGGGGGTTCCAGCTGCAATTTCCTTGCATTCACACATGCTGCCTCTGCCTTCAGAGATAAACAGCCCCACATGATGTATTTATACACCTTAGACTTTTTGAATCTGTATTGTATACCTCAGATTTTGAATTTTAATATTTTTAGCAACGTAGAAAAAAGGGAAGCAAAGGAAAGGAGTTGTAAAACCAATAACCTCACCCCCTCCCATTGCAGGGAGAAGGAGAAGCCAGGAAAGCAGCCCCAGAGCAAGTCAGCACCCGGAAATCCCCTGGCACCGAGCACAGGAAGGTTCCCTGCAGCAAGTGGGTCACATCACCCCTAACACAGCCTGGGAGAGAGCCAAGCGCCGGCGCAGGCACAGCGAGCAGCAATTCAGATCAAGACACAGCAAGGTGAAAACAGCTTCTGCAAGGTCAGATGGAAAGGGAAATCTTTAGAAACTGTGCTGCTGGTTTTCCCTCCTCCCTCTCAGCATACCCCAGGATAAGTTAGCAGGGATAAGAGCAGCCCTGGCTCCTGGCGAGCCCCCTGCAAGCCCTGCTCAGGGGGAACAGCATCCTTGGGAAAGAACATGATGTGCCCTACACTTTCAGAGAAAAACATTTATTCCCAGACTTACTTGATGTCCTGCAAGCCAGAGGGACAGGATGATGGCAGGCTCTGAGCAGGGAAATTGGGCTCAATGGGTACAGCTCAGCCCGTGGTGCCACAGAGCCAGGCTCATTCTGGGGTCTGTGAAACCCTGAATAGCCATTGTTTGGGTTGAACCACCTCCCCGTTAGCTCTGCCCTGCTCCTGGCTTCAATGTCCTATTCCCTTGCAGCAGGATCCACCCAGCAGGGACCCCACAAACCTCACCACAGTAGCTGCAATTGGCTAACAAGGTGTTGGCAGTAAGGAATCTATTTCCCCCCCCTTCTTAAACTCCCAGTGTTCCTTAAAACATCCTTCCCTCCTTTCTCAGCATCCCTCAAAAGCAGCTTTGCTAGACACATCCCCCCAAAGCATTTTCTTTTCCATCCTGACTGGTTGAAAGGCCAGCCTCAGCTGCAAAATTCTCCTTTGCCTCAATCCCAACTCCTCAGTTCCCATCTCCTCCTCAGCACAGGTTTACCCCCTCCCACCCAACACACAGATACCCTGCTCATGAACTGGAGCATGAAAAGCAGAAGAGCAAATCACAGAGATCAGGCTCACACTCATTTCATCCCTGGGTATCAGAAACCCTCAAGAGACCCTCTCTCCTTTCCTAAAGCCCCAGTTCCAACCCACCCATGGCTGGAGAGGGAGGAAAAGGCTACACAGCAGCAAAAACCTGCGGCCATTTGGGCAGCAGCCATTTCTCCTTACCTCTGCACTTCCAGGGAAGCAGGATGAAGGACATTTCTTGTGGTGGAGTGGCTTGCTGCAGCAGCCAAGGTGGGTTTGCAGTTATTGCAGCAAACTGAAACACTGCCCAGCTTAATACCCTGCACAGAAAGTCGTTGCAGAGAAAATACAAGCCTACCTGCCCCTGAGGGCTATTAATAGCCTCAAAGCCCTAACCAGCCTCACCTGGAGCCTCCTACCCACTGCTGTGGGCCCCTGGCTCTGTTTAAGCTCAGCCCTGGGCACGCACTCCCCTTATCCCCATGCTGTAGGTAGCCCTTCTCTGGGCCGGACTCTAGGAAGGATCTTAGCTCTGCATTGCAGCCTTGTTCCTGGTCCCGTCTCCTTCATGGACCTTGTACCTGTGCTGTGGCTTTTTTCCTCAGCCTATCTCTGGTTCCATCTCCTGATGAGTCCCCAGGTGCACCCCAGGTCTGGGGCATCCCCCTACCCTGTTCCAGCCCTGCCCACCCAGTGCAGACCCTGCAGGCCTGATCCCCAGCCTCACCCAGCAGAGGCTTTTCTGATGCTCTCCTCCTGGCGATGCTAAGTTTATTTATAGTATTGTTAACTTTCACTCACAGTTCACATAATTAGTGAGCTCTCCAATAATAATATTTACTTATAAGCATTCTAGCTCTATAGTATATTGCAATTATCATTAATAAAATTTTGCAAAAATGTAAGTGCAATTAACTGTATGGCAGGGTGCATTGAGAGGTACAGAGCAGTATTTCTATATGACTTCATCCTTTAAAAAGTTTTTCCATATACCTCCCCATAACCTGACAGTGATGGCATATTTTCATCTCGCCATATAACTTCCGGTTAGGTAAACTGTTTGCCTTTAGCATCAGCAAGATTATACTTGATATATTTATATATTTTTTATATATATATGCTTTAATCTTTCAGCCTTTAACTAATCAAATACTGCTAGAGTTTAATTTTCCATCTGTTCCAAACACTTTTTTTTTTCTTCTTTGATTTCCTCCCCTACCCCCTTTGCAAATTCCTCCTATATTTACACGCTTGCTTAGGGAGCTGTTGTAGGATTCAGTGTCTCTCACCATGTCTAGCTGCTTCTCTGCGAACTGTTGTCCCACAAGGCTGATCCTATAAGCAAATAAACCCACCAAGGTCATTAGGTTATTATAATTTTGGAGCATTTTTGCAGTGCTTTAACTGAGTCCCCAGCCTGGGTGGATCCAGATCTCAAGAGCTGTAATTCTCCAGGCTCCCTTGAGAACTGTAACAGTTTTTAATCTTGGATCCCAAGTTATTTTATTGCTTTAAATTGTCAGACCAAGCTAAGCAAGACCACAAGCTAAGCAAGACCACAACAGGCCATAGGTTAGATATTTAATCATGAAAAATCCTATTGCAGGAATTACTGGCTACTCTGGTTAAACTGAAAGAAAATACAGCTCCAGATGGGCAAAATCTGGCAGCTGAGGCCTGGGGAGTTGCCTCAATACCCAGCGTCTGCCCTGCAGATACCTGTTCCCCACCTCTGCTGGTCATCCACAAGCAGCGGGTCGTCTTCACGAGCTCAGCAAGGGTGCTGCAGACTTTCCCGTGGCTCGAGACTGCAGCAGTTGAACTCAGCTGGTTGATGATCTGGTTTATTAAACAGTTTCACAGTATTGTTTTCAGGCTTCCCATGTACTTTAACACACATTTCATATATTTTCTTCCCGCTGTCTTTCTGAGCTTGTAAGAAAAATCTGATTTTCTTCGTTCCCCATAATGCTTCCTATCCCCCTATCCAGTCATACCACCAGTATTTTATTTCTTTATTAACATAATCACTATCCACAAAGACATGCAATGGGTTCTGCTTGGAGAGTTTGTCTCTCAGTAATGTCTATAATAGCCTGTACTCTGTTTGGAGTAATTTTTTTTTTAATGGTTTCCCTACTACTTGCTCTCCTACTCTATTAATAGCAGCAGAGGACTATTTTTAGCTTGCTTCTATCTGGTGCTCTCATCGATGAAGTGTACCTTTGGTTTATTGCTGGGTTCTTTAAAAAGAACCCCTGCACCCATACCCAATAATTACAATTGGGTTTGTTCTCAACGGTGCAGTCTGCACCTTGTTGGGTTAGGGCAGGAGCGAGATGATCTGCTCTTTTTAAGGTCTGTACAGCACCTTCTTATCCATTAACATCAGTGCCTGGTGGGATTCGTGTAGATGACACTCTGCTGCCGAATTTCCCTAAAACCTGGGAGGGGTGTGAGTAGGTGGGACTGTGAGGGTGGAAGCCCCAAAGACCAGCCCAGCCCAGGCTGCTGTGGAGTTTTTGTGTCCAGACCCTGAAGCAGACACAGTTCACGTGCTGCTGGTACCCGCTGTGCTTTTCTGCTCCCTTCGAACCGAAATTCCTGTTGAAAGGTGCTTTCCTGGTGCTGGGCATTTTAGTGCTGGGGCTTTTAGAGCAGCTTTTTTCCACTTGAGTTAGGGCATCATCATGTCCTGAGCTCCACTTCCACTCTGGAGTCTTAATCAGTGATTCCCACAACAGTCTGCAGATACCAGCACAGATATGGATGTGCTGCTGTCAGAAATTAAATCCTCCTAATGGTGTTCTCAGCTGGGCTGGACCACAAAAAAACTTGTCTTTCATACAAAGCTTTAACCACACTTGTATCTATTGGTCTTCCTGACTTGCCAATTGTAATTCCCAGTAGTTATCCTCAGCTTGCACTAATGGTGCCTACTTCAAATTGACTTCAAATCCTGTTTGATCTCACTAATTTTAAAACTTGGACACCTCTCGCCTCTTCAGTAGCTCCAGTTGCTGGAATATCATCCACACAAGATGTTTTTTCTTTATCCCCTGGAGACAATAGTTTGAACAGGTTTCTGATATGAACAGGTGTGTTGTGAAGCTCCAGCAGTACCTAGGTGAGGGTTTATTCCTTCTCTCCAAGTGCAAAAGCAAATCTGAAAACTAATTCTTCAGTAAGCAGGAAGGCAAAGAAACGGCTGGATTTATAACTGGAACCCACTTGTTTTCTGGTAACTTAGCAATAATCACTGGCATATCAGCTAAACTAGGAGCTGTTCTCATGGGGAATGCATTTCTTTGGCAGTACTCCACTGGCATTTGCCAGGGTTTTCCATCAGCCTTTCTAACAGGCTGCAGTAGAAAATTATAAGGGTTTGTAATTTCTCAAAAAGGCTTTGTTTAAAATAACCCTTAATGATTTCACTCAGAGCAGTCTCAGCTTCATTAGGATATGAGTATTTGTATGGGGAACTGGGAAGTCCCACTAGTTCAGCTGGCGCAATGGGTTTTACACAGTGGGGTTTCCTGCCAACCTCCTGGGGTGGCTCTTGCCATCATTCTTTATCTGCCTCCATCAAAGCTTAATTCTATCATTTCACCCTTTATAACCGCCTTTGTCTGGTTTCTGTATTACTGACACAAAAATCTCACCATAAAAATCTAATAAGAGTCCACAGTCCATCCTCCAATTGCTTTCTAAAGTAAAGGGATCTTCACTGCTGCATCAAAAGCCTGTTGCTACCTTCAGATCTCCTGGGTACAGCCCCGGGCAGCCCCCAGGGCCCCCATGTGTTTGGCACACAGACACCCATTTGTGCGGGCAGTGCTGGGTCGAAGCCAACCTCCTTATGGATGACTTTGTCCGGCTGGTGGGTGGCAGAGGCGCAGGAGCATCACCATGTCCTGCCATGGGTCCTCTCAGCTGCGGCATCACTCCTTCCAGCAAGTCCCATCTTTCCTTCCCATCCCATTTTGTCATAGTTCCTCGTAAATCCTTTAACACTCTCCAGAGCCCTTAACACCTTTGATACATTTTTATCCTGATGCACTACTCCTGCCACTGCCATTTCCCAAACATTCCCTACTCCTCTGCTCTGGTGTCTACCCGCCTCACTACTGAAAGCCACAGGTCCTGCTTGGCCCATGTTAAATTTTCCCATTTTCTCCTGAACCCAGACCATAATTACTAGCACCACTCCGTTTGATCACTACCAGACGAGCCCAGGGAGGCTTCCCTGCGTTTGGGCACTGAATTCCAGTGATCCATCGCCAGAGCTGCCTTGTGCCTCACCAGCAAAGGACTGGTGGGATGGGATCTTAGCAATTCTGTATTGATTCGGAAAAATTTTCCTCATCTTCTCCCAGTTTCTGGATTGCTCTTTGTGCTGCTGGTTTCTTACCTATCTGCTGGGCAATCTGACTTAACGTGCTCAAGCAAGAAGGGCATATACGGTCCCTTAGTGCATGTTGGAGCAAAACCTGGTGTAGCACAAGCTCTAAGCACTGAGCTATTTCATTTTTATTCCATCCAAACCTTGAAACATTTCTGGAAGTGCCACACTCCAATCCACAACTGTGCTTTATTTTTGCAGTCTCACAGCCTCTGGGATAGCTGTTACACTGGGACAGCAACTGCTGTTCCCAGCTCCTTTTTCCTTTCCCTTTCATACATTTCACCCCAATAATCCTCTTCCTCTGACAGCTCCCAGTCTAATTCTCCATTTCCTGCAGCTATTTTTAATTTCTCTATCCTACTCTGCTTTTGCAAGCATCTAAATTTAGCTTCATGTTGCCTGTGATGGGGTCCCCTTAGAGGTCCCCCTCACTCCAGGGTGAAAGCTGCAGCAGGCAGTAATCCCTGCAGGAAACTGCAGCTTCCCTCTGATTTCCTGAATTTACAGGAAACTAATTCCAGCCGGATCTGCTCCAAGAGAGCTGCAGGATGGTACTTTTCTCCTAAAGACACAGAAGACTGGAAATTAGGAGGAGAAGAGTAATACCAGAAATGAGGAGTCTCGAAGAGGGAGGAGGAAAAGGTTCCGTGACTTTTCTTACCAGTAAAAGGTTGGGGACCCCAAGCAAAGCGGTTACTCTGGAAGGGTTAGAAATTCAGGGGCTCGGTGGTTTTTCAGTCAAACCCACGACTTGTTGTGAGGAGAAGGGTGAGCTGCCAGCACCAGGGAGGTGAGAGGCAGGAGAGGGACTGCAGTGTCTGCAAGCATCGGTGTGCTTTCCTAAAGCCGCCTCTTCTCCCCCAAAACAGCATCTTCCTTCTGGGCTTATTGCCAGGAGTCCTTCAGGTATTAAATTGCCCATCCAGGTTGTTTTGTGGTGGCCAGCTGGCAAGTAGCCCCATGGCAGGGAAGGAGGAAGGGTGTGCCGGATGTCAGACTGCTGTTAAAAAGCAGAACCCTGCCTGTATGCAGGACGGGGATTTCAGGCAGCGTGTGAACCCTGCCTGTATGCAGGATGGGGATTTCAGGCAGCGCCGAGCCCTTCCATCAGGGCCTGGCCATCCCGCCGCACTGGCAGCACGGTGAGGGCATTGCGGCATGGCCGGCCACACCGCACTGAGGGACGGCGCAGGCGGGGACGTGGGGAAGGACCAGACTTTTCCCCGGGGTGATTCTGCCCCGAGGAGCTGCAGCTCCCAGTCCAGTTACAAAACCCCCAGGATGCTTTTTGGGGTGTTTTTCTCTCTCCTGTCTCCAGGGGGGACATGCCCACAGTGCCGGATCCTGCAGTGCCCACAGCCCTTGTGACCTTGCCACGCCGGGGTGACTCATCCCCAGCCTTTCCAGCACAGGAAGAACGGGGCTGTACAGGACAAACTCAGTGCCGAGCTCCAAAACCTCTTGCCGTAGTGTAGCCGTAATTTCTAACCACGGATATTTTCAGGTGACGTCCTGTGATGGCAGGGGAAGAGCGTGCATTAGCCGTCCTCTTACGAGCACTGCAAGGTCTCACACTTAAAGACTTTCGGGAATTTAAGACGAAGTTATTGGAGGTTCACGTAGAAGGAGGATGGAATATCCCCAAGGATTCACTGGCAAAGGCCACCCATCCTTGCGCACTTGTCAGCTGCATGGGCAAGAACTACAGCGAAGACGCCGTGATGGACATAGCAATTGGGTTGTTTGAAGAGATGAACCAGAGAGACCTCGCTGAGAAACTCCTGGATGAGAAGGTGAAAGGTAGGGAGACGGTGTACATTTTGCTTTTCTTTGTCTCTTTTTCCCTTGAGAGATCCTGGAGACAGGTAGAAGTTGGTAAAAGCAGGTTTCGGCTTCCTAGGGAGCCTGGAAACACAAAGATGTCCCCCTGTGACCCTGTTAGTGTGGGGGCTGTAAGCGACCTCTCCTCTTGCTGTCCCCACTTACTGCCGGGCTCCTTCTTCACCTGGAGAAGAGCCTTCAGCTCTCAGCATCGCCTGGCAGCCCGCTGGGCAGATCCTTTCCTCCCAGGCTGGGGATTAAGGACTTCTCTGCAGAGATCACCTTTGGTAACACTTTGGAGCCGGAGGCATCCCCATTATGGTGCCTTTGGCCCCAGGGACATGAGCGGAGGGGGATGGAGGCTGCAGGTGGCCCCAGGCCATTGCATTTGCTCCCAGGGATTGATGGATCAGGATGATGGGGGGACCCAGGAGAGGGGAAGGACCCCCCCAACTGACCAGAGGCCCTAAATTCTCACAGACAATGTCCTTATTGCCTCTGCCAGATTTATAAAAGCCCTGAGTGTTGAAACAAGTGTCCCGTTGGTGTGTCGGGAGCGTGGTTGGGCTGGTTAGGGACTCCTCAGGAATCTGGCTGTGCTTGGGACTGACGCTGCTTCTCACTGGCGCAGAGTACAAGCGGAAATACAGAGAACATGTGGTCCAGGCGTTCCTCCGGTACAAAGAAGTGAACTCCTGTCTTGGGCAGAACCTGTCTGTCAGCAGCCGCTATGCCGCCCTGACCATCGCCAGGAAGCCTCGGAGCGAGCGTGGAGGTGAGCGTGAAGCTGTGGGCGCAGGCCGTGGATGTGCCGACACCAGCAACAGACCAGCCACTATCACCGTCACCGCGCAAACGCTGTTTAAACCCGACGAAGATGGGCAAACGCCACAGGTCGTGGTGCTGGTGGGCGCCCCGGGGATGGGGAAAACGATGACGGTAAGGAAGGTGATGGTGGAGTGGGTGGAAGAGACCATCTATGCGCAGTTTGACTACGTCTTCTGCATAGACTGTAAAGACATTGCCTTTACCAAGGAAGCGAGCATGGCAGACCTGGTTTCAAAGTGCTGCCCTCACAGGCGAATGCCAGTTGAGAAGATCCTGGATGACCAGAAGAAGATCCTGTTCATTTTTGATGGTTTTGAGGCCCTGGGATTTCCCTTGGTTCGGCCTGAAGATGAGCTGAGCTCTGACCCCATGGAAGTGAAGCCGCTGGAAATCACCCTCATGAGCCTGTTGAAGAAGACTGTTCTTCCTGAGTCCTCCTTGCTCATCACCACGAGGCCAACAGCTCTTCAAAGCCTGGGACGGTGCCTGGACGGTGAGTATTATGCAGAAATACTGGGATTTTCGGCAGCCATGAGGCAGGAATATTTCCACAGGTATTTTGAGAACGACGATAAAGCCAATGTGGCCTTCAGGTTTGCCAGAGGCAACAAGATCATCTACAGCTTGTGTGTCATCCCCATCATGAGCTGGACCGTCTGCACCATCCTTAAACAAGAGCTTTACAAAAAGAAAAACCTCATCGAGTGCTCTAAAGCCACCACATGGATGAGCATGTTTTACCTCTCCCAGTTAATGAAGTGCAGAAGCAGTGATAACCCGCAGGACCTCCAGCGGTTCCTACACAAGCTTTGCTCCTTGGCTGCCAATGGCATCTGGAAGCACAAGGTCCTCTTTGAGGAGAAGGAGATCAAGGACTGTGGCTTGGACCAGACAGACCTTCTCCCCCTCTTCCTCAACGAGAAGATATCAAAGAAAGGTGTAGATCATGGGAAGGTCTACAGCTTCACCCACCTGCACCTCCAGGAGTTTTTTGCTGCGATGTTTTACGTTCTGGAGGACGATGAGGAAACAGTCGGTGACTCGGGGGCTCTCATGAAGGATGTAAATATGTTGTTAGAAAGCTACAGCGACTCCAGGAAGGATTTGAACTTAACAGTGCGGTTCCTGTTTGGTCTGGTAAGCCAAAAATCGATAGAGTACATGGACAAAACCATTGGGTGTAGAATTTCACCGCAAGCCAGGGAAGATATGCTGAGGTGGCTCCAGGGGATGCACAGAAGCAGCTCCCATCCCAGCCAAGACCTGAAGGTTTCGGAGTTGGACACTTTCCACTTTTTGTTCGAGATGAACGAGAAAAGCTTTGCACAAAGTGTGTTGGATTGTTTCACGGACATAGACTTGCAGGACATCAAGTTGACGCTGTACGACCAAATGGCTCTTTCCTTCTGCATCAGGCAGTGGGCTGGGCTGAGCTGTGTCACGCTCCGGGGATGCTCCTTCGACCAGCAGGATCCCAAGGAGGAGCTGGCCACAGCTGTCCCTTGGTAAGTGCTGCCCCTCTCTGCTCTAGCAACCCAAAACCACAAAGATTTCTCCTTCTCCACCCCAAAGGATGGTTTTAAAGGCATTGCAGTTCCTTCCACCCAAACACCAGCTTGTCCTTTCCCTGGGGGTTTAGTTCCTCAGCAGAGGATTTTACTTATTCTTTTGGGAGAATAAGGATCATGCAGGCTCCTCCATCGGCTTCATGTGGTGGGATTGATGGAGATGGAACATCTCGGCTCAACTTCCCCAGCCTGACCAGGCCCAGCTGCGCCCGGGTGTTGCTCCGGCTTCACTTCCCCCTTCTCGCATGCAAAAGGGAGATCCCCAGCGCTGAAATTTTAAGTGCGCCTCGAGCTTTTCTTGAGAGCAGGTGACTGTAGCAGTTACACTCGTGATCCTTTGCATCTCCAAAGCCATGGAGGACCCTCATGTGGAGAATTCCCATGAGCTGGTGGCAAGCTCTGCTTGGGGGCATTGCGTGCCGGTGTCGAAGCTGGGAGCTCCCAGTGCCAGGGAGGGCTGCCCATGCCCCCTGGGGCTCTGTCTCCCTGCAGCTCCGGTGCCTCAGGAGCCGAAGGATGTCCCTGTCCCGTCGCTGATGAGCTGCGCTCCCCCATCCACCTGCTCTGCCAGGCGCTGCGGCACCCGGGCACCGACCTGCAGGCGCTCCGGTAGGAGAGCTCGGCGCTGAGCCAAAATGGTGGCCACTGTGCTGCTGCCAGCACAGGGTGGTGGGTGCGCTGGCCGGAGCCTGGCCACCCCGGGCTGGCTCTGGGGTGCGGGTGGGGGCATCCAAAACGGGGGGTGGAGTGGGGGGGTGCTGCCCCGGGGGCTCTACGGGGGCACAGTCACCCCCTTGCAGTGCCCGGCTGCTCCTGGGGAACACCAGTGGCTGGGGGGTGAGTCTGGGCCGCCATTGGCTGTGGGTGGGTGTGGTCCCTCCATGCTGATTGGCCATATGGTGGGAGGGTGGGTGTGGTCCCTCCGTGTTGATTGGCCATATGGTGGGTGGGTGGGTGTGGTCCCTCCGTGCTGATTGGCCATATGGTGGGTGGGTGGGTGTGGTCCCTCCATGCTGATTGGCCCTGCAATGGGTGGATGGGTGCAGTTTCTCCATGCTGATTGGCTGTAGGGCAGCTGGGTGTTGTCCCTCAATGCTGATTGGCTGTGGGGTGGGAGGGTGTGGTCCTGCCAAGCTGATTGGCCCTGCAAGGGGTGGGAGGGTGTGGTCCCTCCATGCTGATTGGCTGTGGGGCAGGTGTGATGAGCCTCCCCCACCCCGTTCTCTGTGCCTCTCCCCGCAGGCTGCGCTGGTGCGGGCTGTCGAAGAGCTGCTGCGCGGAGCTGGCGGCGCTGGTGGCCGAACACCCCAGCCTGGCCCGGCTGGAGCTGGGCGACAGCGCGCTGGGCGACGGCGGTGTGCGTCTGCTCTGCAGGGGGCTGCGGCAGCCCGGCTGCCGCCTGCGCGTCCTGCGGTGAGTGACCCTGGCACCCAAACCCATGGGGTGGGGAGCCACCCCAAAAAGTCCCTCTGGGCTGGCAGCATCCCTCTGTCCCCCTCTCCCAGGGCGAGAAGCTTGAAAGCAGCGGGGTGGGGACTGTCACCATGGTGGGTGGCACTTGAGGAGGGGCTTGGGCTGGCTCTGAGGGTCCTTCCCGGTGTCCCCGGCAGGCTGTGGTACTCCCGCCTCACCAGCGCCTGCTGCCAGGACCTCGCCACCGTGCTGGGCACGAGCCCGCAACTGGAGGAGCTGGATTTATCCTTCAGCGAGGGGCTGCGCGATGCCGGGGTGCAGCTGCTGTGCGAGGGGCTCCGGCACCACTCCTGCCGGCTGCGGACGCTGCGGTAAGGGCCTGAAGGGGTGGCCGGGGCTCCCTCCTTCCCACCCGGAGCACCTCAAACCCCGTGTCCTCCTTTGTCTCGGTCCCACAGGCTGGGGAGCTGCCGGCTGACGGGCGCCTGCTGCCGAGCCCTGGCTGCTGGGCTGGTGGAGAGCCCCAGCCTCGCCTGCTTGGACCTGAGCGACAACGAGTTGGGAGCCGATGGCGTCCTGCAGCTCTGCCGGCAGCTCCGGCATCCCGCCTGCCTGCTGCGGGCCCTGGGGTAAGGTGCCCCTTCCCCACCCACCATCCCCGTGCCAGCACCCTGGGGTCAGATGCTGTGGGGCAGGGAGGGGGATACCAGCATCCCAGCACTCAGGAAAGCACAGGTTGGGTTTTGGGGGTTTTTTTAACACCTTTTTTCCATTTCTTCTTCTATTTAAAGACTGACCACGTCTGGGTTAAACGAGGAAGCACTGCAGGAGCTGGCCGCAGTCCGGGCACTGAAGCCTGACCTGAAGATCGGGTACCTCCTCAAGCAGGACATGCCACAGGTGGGGGCCATGGCCCGGCTGCCCTTCCACCGCGGGGTCCTGCCAGGTGCGGGGGGGCCAGGGGGCAGGAAGGCGCTCCCCTCCTTTAGGAGAGGTCCCCTCCTTGCTCCTTGCAACCACCGGAGCCATTTCTAGCCCAGTTCTCACTGCTGCTGAAGTTGGAGGAGGTTTGAGCCAGCCCCACGCATGGGGGCACAGGGCAGGAGGTTCTGCCTGCATCTGGCTGGTCTGGGTCCTTCCCTCTCCCGTCTCCCCCGACGTGTCGGTGGGAATTGTGGGTGTTTGCCGATGCCAACTAAAGGCCCCGGGACCAGTCCCAGGAATCCTCCCTCCCCATGCTCTTCCCCGTCCTCCCCCTATGTCCCAGCCATGCCTGGGGATATGTCTGTGGGTCCAGCTCCTGCCCCATGTCCCCACGGGATGGCTGATGTACCCAGGAGCAAGGTGCCAACCCTGGAAGTGCTTCTCCAGCCAGTTTTGGGTTTTAATAGAAAAAAAGAGAAATTCACAGTGAAATAATAAAAAAAAAAAAAAAATCCCTGCAGTGCTGCTCGCAGGAGGGACACGGGAGCTGTTCTGCTATGCTGCGGTCCTGGGTGGGGAGAGGTGACCTGTGTGGCCAGGGCCACCCCATCTTCGGGACGGAGCCCCACCACCCTGCACGCGTGTCCCCAGGGTCTCCTGTGGTGTGGCCTGGGGTGACCCCAGACATCACAGTGATGTCCCCAGGGTGCTGATGCCAGCATCATCGTAGTCTGTGTCCCCTGGGGGTTGTACTGAGGGGTCCATTGTGGCTCCTGGGGGACTTTGGGGGGGGCAGCTCTCACCTTTGGGGACAGCAAAAGCTGGTGCCTTAGGGGGACTGCTTCATGTCCCTCCTGCCTGACCCCAGCTGGGGTCTTGCCGCAGCCCCCCTGGATTTGCTGCCTGCCCCCCTCCCACCACTGCAGCCAAGCCTCCCAGAGGTGGCTCTCCAGGGGCCAGGGCAGCTGTGGCCCCTCTTACCTGTGGGTGGGACACAGCCCCAGGTCCTCCATGCCACCCCCTCGGAGATGTCCCTGGTGCCAGGAGCAGGGGACCCTTCCGGCACAGCCGCGGCATCGTCATAGCCAGCCGGGAGGCTGTGCTGGGCAGGGGAGTCTGGGACAGGCACGGGGGGGAGCCAGGGGTGAACTGGAGGCCGTGGCAGGAGTCTGGCTATGCCACCCCGCTCTGGCCATGCCAGCAGGGATGTACTGATGGCACTGGGACTGCAAGCCCTCAGCCAGAGCCGCAGCGGGGATTAATCAGCATGGAAGGGTGATGCTTTGCTGGGTGCTAATTAGAGCTGTGGCTGAGCTGGGCTCGCTTGGGCAAGGGGGGACAGTGTCCCCTCTGCTCCCCCCCCCAGCACCTAGCCGTGTCCCCTCTCCCCGGGGCTCCCCACCAGGTTCCTGCCCCCATGCCCCCACCTGGGGCTGCCTTGGGGTCACTCTCCTCCATGCTGTCCTCGGTGTAATACGGCAGTTTCATCCCCGACCCCTCCGATGGGGAGCCTGGCAGGGGGAGGACGGAGTGTTGGGGGTGGCCGGAGCCGGCACTGTGAGTGGCAGTGGGGCCAGGGGACACCCCCATGCCATGGGGACGAGCCAGTGCTGCGGTGGAGCTGTGGGGCTGAGCCCCCCCCGTTTTGGGGAGAGCCACTGGGCACGGTGGGGCTGCACCGACCTGAGCGAGTCTGCACCTCCTGGTACTCCGGCATCAGGGTGTAGTCCAGCTCCTCGTAGACAGCGTCCGAGATGGCATCGGCAGCTCTGCCGGGGCCTGAATGACACGCAGTGCTCAACTGGGGCACCAGGGGTCACCCGCTGAGCTGCCATGCAGAGCGGGATCCCCAGCACCCCCAAAGTGGCTCTGCCTCGGCACCCACCCACTGGGACCCACCTCGGCGCTGAGCCCAGGCACGGCACACCTGCACAGCCAGGGCACCCAGGGCCAGGCACAGCAGCGTCCCTAGGACCACGCACAGGACCGTGGGCACTGGCACGGTCCCCGCCACTGCTGCTGGGGTGGTGGTGCTGGGGACATCTGTGGGGACATCGCCGGGCGACGTGAGGAGGGGGACCCCAGCCAGCCCGGCGCGGGCGCGCTGCCGGCACGGGTAGAGCTACCTGTGCAAGTGGCACCGTCTGTGCAGCGGCTCCCTGGGGACAGGGTGGGCATCCCACTCGTGCCGTCAGGGTCCCTGTCACAAGCGACGTAGGCGTCCCTGCCGGGGCTGCAGGCCTGCAGGTGCCAGGGTGCTGAGCGGCACTGCCAAAGCGAGCGGGCCCCCTCCTCACAGCCCACCCAGGCCAGCCAGGCGGGGGCTGGGTCCTGGGTGGGGGCAGCTGCCAGACTCCCCGTGTTCCCACAGCCCAGCTGCCAGCAGACAGCGGCGGCAGTGGTGGGGCTGGTGCTGTTGGCGCACACGCGGCCCCAGGTGCCGTTGTAGAGCACCTCCAGGTGCCCATTGCACCGTCTGCTGCCACCCACCAGCCGCAGGGAGAGCTGCTCTGCAAGGGGGTGCAGGGGGGGTCACGGCACAGCCAGGCCAGGACACCCCCCCACCAAAAAAAGGGGGATGCTCCCCCTGGGCCCTGATCTTAGGGCGCACGGCACTGACCTGAGCAGACGACACCTGCCCCGCCACCACGCTGGCAGTCACGCTGTGCTGAGGCCGGGCAGTCCCAGAGAGACGCCTCGGTCCCGGCACAGCTACCGGCATCTGGCCACAGCGGCCCCATGCCGGGACCGAAGCGAGCTGAGCCAGGCACCGCCAGCGCCGTTCCACAGCCCAGCTGGCGGCAGACGACGGCAGCGTCCAGCATGTCCCAGTTTTCCTGGCAGACGGTGCCCCAAGTGCCGTTGACGTAGACCTCCACCCGCCCGGCGCAGCGCCCAGGGCCACCTGCCAGCCTCACCCGACGGCTGCCTGCAGGGCACGGAGGGCACCGGGCTGCGGCAGCCGCTCACAGTGCTGGCACCCCCCAGCCCCTCCCGGGACACTCACTCGAGCAGACGATGGCCACCTCCTCAGGGCTGCTGGTGGGTGCAGTGGCCGTCCCCGAGATGTTGCACTGGGCCAGGTTCTCCTCGGTGCCAGCACACCGCAGCCCTGCAGTGCCCAAGCCCGGCACAGCGTAGACTTTCTCTGGCACGCCACAGCCCAGCTGCTGGCACACCACACTGGCACCCCAGGTGTCCTCCAGCCCCACCGGCTCATGTGTCCACACCCTGGGGCTTGCAGTGACCTCCAGCCGCCCATCACACCGGCTCTCCCCCTCCACCAGCCGCAGGGGCTCAGCAACGCCTGCAAAATCCCCGGCGGTGCCGTGGCACCAGCAGCGTCAGGCTCCCGAGTGGATGGCAGGGCCCTGAAATGGCCCTGCATCCTTTGCACCCAATTTTTGAGGTGTCCCAAAAGCCCCTTGAGGCTTTTCCCAGCAGGTGCCGTACAAACCTGAGCAGTTGACAGCGGCAGTGTAGCCAGGGGGGCAGGCGGGCTCCCCCAGCACTGCTGTGGGGCACTCGCCTGGGTGCCGCTCGCTCCCGATGCAGCCGAAGGTGTCCTGCCACAGCGGCCCGTCCCCCCCACCAAAGGAGCCTCCCGGGGGCACGGTGGCAGCGGGGCCACAGCCGAGGTGGTGGCAGAGGACGTGGGCGTCAGGCAGGTCCCAGCCAGTGGCACAGAGGGACCCCCACATCCCCCCCACCTCCACCTCCACCCGCCCGGCACAGTCTGAGCTGTTGTCTGCCAGCCGGAAACCCGTGTAGGCTGCAGCAGAGAAAGGGTGTTGGCAGGGGGACAACAGTGTGGGGACACCCCCCCACGACACCCCTCTGCGTCCCCAGCACTTACGAGAGCAAATGATGCTGGCAGGGCCGGCGCAGTCCTGGCTGCGGGGCGGCTGCCGGGCGCAGGTGGCAAGGAGGGTCTCGGTGCCATCGCACTTGAACCCTGCCTGCCAGAGCGGCCCAGTTCCCGCCTCAAACCGGCCGGGTCCAGGCACAGCCAGCACCGCGCCACAGCCCAGCTCCCGGCAAACCACCCGGGCAACCTCAATGTCCACGCTGTCCTCACAGACACCAGTCCAGGCCTGGCCCCGCCGCACCTCCAGCCGCCCGGCACAGGCACCATCACTGCCGACCAACCGGGCAAACCCTGCCGGGAAAGGCATGGTGGTCAGCAGGGACGGATGATGTGCCGGGATCAGCGTTTTTCCCCCCCTGCCCCATCGCCACCCGGCTCCTACCTTGGCATTCAACGGCGGTGTCAAATTCGTGGACACCTCCATAGGGTCCCCAGCCGCGGATTTCACAGTCCCAGAGAGCAGCCTCGTCCCCACGGCAGTCGACCAGAGCCAGGCTGATGACGCCGTCCCCGCTGCCGAAGCGGGTGTTGGCCAAGTAGGCGCGGGCGGCCGAGCCGCAGCCCAGCTGCTGACACACCACCTCGGCGTCGTTGATGTCCCAGTTGTCGTCTCCCACCGAGCCCCACTGTCCCTGCAGCTTCACCTCCACCCTCCCGGCACAGGGACCTTCACCAGCTGCCAGCCGCAGCTCCACCGCGTCTGTACCGGGGCACCAGCATGGCATCTGCCCTGCCCAGGGACACCCCAGGCAGGTGTCCCGGCACGGCCAATCCCCCCTTGCCACCTCACCTGTGCAGGTCACCCCCGCATCCCGCTCGTGGCCACAGAAGTGTTTGCCCCAGCCGAAATGGGGACAGTCCTGCAGCTCCATCTCGCTGCCTCGGCAGAAGAAGGGCTGGAGCCAAATCTGGCCGGTGCCCTGCCCGAACGGGGCGTAGGAGGACGCCCTGGCCACCAGGCCGCAGCCCAGTTGCTTGCACACCACGGTAGCCCACCGGGCATCCCAGTCAAAGTCGTAGACGCAGACGGAGCCCCACTTGCCATCGTGCTTCACCTCCACCCGGCCAGCGCAGCGCCCGCCGCCACCCACCAGCCGCAGCTCCTCGGTGCCTGCGGCAAGGCGGGTGCTGAGCACAGCCCGGGGCCGGATGGGGGTCCCTGCCCCATGGCTGCACCCCTGCCCCACAGCTGCCCCCGCCCCAGCGCTCACCCCTGCAGAGCTGCACGCACAGGAGCAGCCCCAGCACCCCGACGGGCACCATCCTGCCGTCCCGGACCCCCCGGCACAGGGCGGGTGATATATAGGCAGCACCGTAGCCGGGAGCCAATGGAGGCGGCAGCACCTTTTGAGTTGTTATCAGGCGGGTTATCTACCAGCTGGTGGGGCCCCGGCCTCCAATAACCTGCTCTGTGCCCAAATATGAGGCTCGGCTCCGCTTCTGGCGTCACACACCTCACCATGGTGGGTCGGCGCCCGGATGTCTCCGGAGGGGAGCCAGCCCTCCCCCTCCCAGGGTACCTGCCACTGGCACAGGGCACATGGGCCCTTCCCACCCGTGTCCCCCTGTGGGGTTGACCCTGCTGCTGGAGCCTGGCAAGTCCTGATGGTGACAGGATTCACCCCAAAACCTACCAAAGCCTCCACGGGGCCACCCTCAGCACCAGCACAGGGCAGAGCCCAAAGACCCCAGCATGCCAGCACCCATCCTTGGGGTGCTCCCCTCCCCGGGGTGCCTGGAGACCCCAGGGCGGGCACTGAGGTGAAAGCAGCCCCCCACCTCAGCTCACCACCGTGCTTGCAGGTGGCACATCCCCAGCCCCTCGTGGAGACCGGCAGCACATGGCGGTGCTGCGTGTGCTGCCTGCAGCTGCAGCCCCACGCTTGCCTCACAGCGCGGGCAGGAAGGAGGTGGTTTCCCCCCAAACGGGGACCCAGCATTGGCATCAACCGCATGTGGCTCCTTGGCCACCTGCAGCGTTACCAATAACGCCGTGCTTTCGCACACCAGCATCTGCCCACGGTGACAGCGCCGAGGCGGGCACAGAGCCAAGCCAGGGCCCACTGGAACCAAGCACCAGCAAAATCCGATGGGCACGGGAGGTGGAGGGGAACAGGAGCTCCCTCGAGGGCCTGGTTGTGAGGATGAGGATGGGACTGAGCCACAGCCACAGGACCTAGCAGGCTCCAGTGGTCACAGGACACGGAACAGAGCGAGGAGGAGGCGACACAGCAAGCAGGTTGGCATGGAACGGCTGCAGCTGCGCAAGCCTGGGGAAAACCACCAAAAGCACAGTAATGGCCCCAAATCATGATGGCGGTGGAAGGGCCCAGCGAGCTGCGGGAGGCTGGTGTGGCAACAGCCAGGAAACACAGGTGGCGGGGGGGCTGCAGGGGCACAGCTGCAGGTAGCGCGGGCAGCACCGCCATGTGCCACCGGCCTCCATGGGGGGCTGGGGACCTGCCACCTGTGAACATCCCCGTATCACCCCAGGACGGCTGGTGGGGCCGACCCTGTGTCACCCGGGATGTCCCCGATGGCGCAGCATGGGCCTGCCACGACTGCCTGTCCCACCTGCCCCGGGGATGGAGACGCCTCCAGGGCTGGCAGGAGGGGGACAACACGGCGTCAGTGTCCCCCAGGGTGGGAGATGACCCTGGCCACAGGCCCCGGTGACACCGGGAGCGCCCCCCGCCCCACCCCGCGGCCCTCTCAAGGACATGGCCGAGCGTCGCGGGTGTTTGCATTCTGCAGTTCCCCTCTTGTCTCCTCACGGGGGGCCCGGGGACAAAGCGGGAACCGGACTCGCCCCCGGTGCCCCGGGGGTGGCCCCGCCCACTACCCGGCGCTCCCGGCCCCGCCCCCTTCACCGCCGCGGTGCGCACTCCCCGCCGGCAGGGGGCGCCGCCGCGCGGCCGCGTCGCTCCGGAAAGAGCCGAGCGGCGGCGGAGGCGGCCGAGGAGAGCCGAGGCGAGGCGGGGCGCGGGGACGATGGCGCAGCAGGTCGAGCAGCTGCGGGCGGACGGCGTACACAAAGAGGTGCTGCGGGAGGGCACCGGGCCGCTGCCCGACTTCCGCGACGGCACCAAGGTCAGAGCCGCGCCGCCGCCTCCGGGGCTGGCGGGGGGAGAGGCGGAGGTGGGAGGGGGGGTGTGTGTGGTAACGGGGCGAGGCGCGCATGCGCGCCCCCCCCCCGTCGCCATGGTGACGCCGCGGCCTACTTCTCCCCCTCAGGCCACTTTCCACTACCGGACGCTGCGGTGCGGGGATGAGGAGACGCCGCTGGACGACAGCCGGGCGCGGGGGAAACCCATGGAGCTGATCGCCGGCAAGAAGTTCAAGCTGCCGGTGTGGGAGGCGGCGCTGCGCACCATGCGGGCGGGGGAGCGCGCCCGCTTCCGCTGCGACGCCAAGGTGGGGCGGGGCCGGCGGCGGGGAAGGGGCGGAGCTTCGGGGGGCGTGGCGTGCGGGTTGGGGCGGGGCCTTTGCCCAGGGGGCGTGGCTGTACGGGTTAAGGGGCGGGCTTGTGCCGTTTATGGGGCGGGGCCTGCACCCAGGGGGCGTGGTGTGAGGGCTAAGGGACGGGTCTGTCACCTGGGGGCGTGGCATCCCGGTTAAGGGGCGGGGCCTGCGCCCAAGGGGCGGGGCGCTCTCGTGCCCCAGCCCCGAGGTGCGAGGCCAGGGCTGCCCCGGTGTATCCCCCCCCACGCCGCCGCCACCCCTTCCCGGTGCAGCCCCGGCCCAGCGCCGCCTCCCCCTGCCCCACAGCACGTGGTGCTCTACCCGCTGGTGGCCAAGAGCCTGCGCAACATCGCAGCAGGGAAGGACCCGCTGGAGGGGCAGCGGCACTGCTGCAGCATCGCCCAGCTGCACGAGCACTACTCCCTGGGCTACCCCGACCTCGACGAGCTCCAGAAGAACCCCCAGCCCCTCATCTTCGACATCGAAGTGCTCAAGGTGAGGCACCCCCTCGCGTCGGCACAGGCAGGGGAGGCCAAGGCTCTCCCCCTCCCAGCCCCGGGGCTTTGGGGACTCTCGGGGCTGGCCACAAGCACCCACCCCATGTGGCTTTGCCCTCATGATGTGGTGCCGGCAGGTGGAGGCACCTGGCTCCTACCAGCAAGACCCGTGGGCCATGACGGATGAGGAGAAGCTGCAGGCTGTACCTGTGATCCACAAAGAGGGCAACGAGCTGTACCGGCAGGGCCAGGTGCAGGAGGCAGCTGCCAAATACTACGATGCCATCGCCTGTCTCAAGAACCTGCAGATGAAGGTGGGGCTCGCTGGCCCTAATCTGGGGTGCACGCAGCGCTCCCCACATCCCTCCCAGCGTGGGAGCTTCCCCTCACTCTCCATCTCATCCTGCAGGAGCAGCCCGGCTCTCCGGACTGGATCGAGCTTGACCAGAAGATCACACCCCTGCTGTTAAATTACTGCCAATGCAAGCTGCAGTGTGAGGAGTACTACGAGGTGCTGGATCACTGCTCCTCCATTCTCAACAAGTACGAGGGTAAGGAGCCACGGGCCAGCCTGGCTGGCTGCGGTGGGCACCGCCAGGGCTGGCAGGAACCGACAAGGACCCCCCCTGCCCCGCGCTCCCCCAGCCCAACAGCTCTCTTCCCCACAGACAACGTCAAGGCCTACTTCAAGCGGGGGAAGGCCCACGCAGCGGTGTGGAACGTGGCAGAGGCGCAGGCTGACTTTGCCAAAGTGCTGGCCCTCGACCCCTCGCTGCGCCCCATCGTTTCCAAGGAGCTGCGGAGCCTGGATGCCCGCCTGCGCGAGAAGGACGCCGAGGACAAGATCCGCTTCAAGGGCATCTTCTCGCAGTAGAACCCTCAACCGCAGCGGAGAGCCCCATGCTCTCTGAACAGGTTCTTTTAGATATTCCACATGTGGAATGGTCATTGACATTTATTAATGTTTAATACAAGTTTTACTTATTTGAAGTCATTTCAAGTGGCCCGGGAGCCCGCCACAGCCCGGTGACACAGCAGTGCACTTAAGTCACAGTATTAAGCAGTGTACAGCAAGCGCAGCGCATGGTTGAAGCGCAAGCTGAAGGTGAAGCTCCTGGCTGGGCTCTAGACTACGCTCATCGTCACGCCGGGAAGGGACGCATGGGGTGACACAAGCCCAAGCCCGCTGCTCTCTGCCAAGCTCTTTTATTCATTGTTTGATGGTTTTATACTTTACGTTGGGCCGAGCCACCGTGTCTGGGGCTGGCCAAGCTGTTTACAGCCGCGGGGGCTGCGGTGCCGAGCCTTGGCCCCAGCTCTTACCCCTTCCTGCCTGTACTCTGCACCACGTCCTGCATCATCACGTCTCAAGGCTGCTGCTATCATCCCCAGCCCACAATTCCTCTATACTACATCATCGTGTCAGTGTCGTAAATATTTTATATAGAATAACTGCTTGTTACCTCTATCTATATAAAACTCTGGTCGTGATATGCCAAGATAAACAAAGTAAAACTAGTCACAGGCACCTGGTCACTTAGAGAAATTGCTGTTAGAAGTAAATCAGGTAAAACGAAGTGGCAGGCAGGCCAGAAACAGGTCAGGAGGAGGGAGCCTGGCAAGCCCTGGCCCCAAGGCCTTGCAAACTCACTGCAAAACTGAGCCCCCATCATGGATGTTACAGCTGCTAAATGACCATTCTGAGGTGCAGAGTCAAGAAAACTCTCCGTACTGGGCTCGGGGTGTAACAGCATCTCTAACGCAGATAGATGTTGGCCTGGGGGTGACCCCACAGCACCACGTTACAGGAGCTCAAAGCTGAGCCCGTGCCACTGCAGCACCCCAAACCCCGCAGCCCTTGGCCCACGCCCAGCCCGAAGGTGGCCCAGCCCGAAGGTGACCCTGCGGCTTTCCTCCTCCTGCCCCCATGGTCCCTCCCTCCCTGCCCTGACACCTCCTCTTGTGCAAAAGGTTTAACCGCTTGCATGATGTACAGCTCGGTGTCAGCATCCCAGAGACGCCCCAGGCTGTATTTCTCTGCAGGGACAGCATCTTTTCCCCACCGTGACACGTCCTAAATTGCTCCTGACCCAAGAGCTGTCCCCCAAGGGCACCTCCCTGCGTGACACCGTGTCCCTGGCTCCCTGGGGCCAGGGCTTTGCTGGCAGGGGAAGCCACCGGCCCCCGTGTTGTCATCCGTGGCCGGGTGGGGACAGAGCAGACATGGGGCCACGGCGCCTCGTCTTTACATCGTTTTATTTCACAGCGAAACGAAGAGAACAGAGGAACCGCTTTTGAACCCCGGCCCTTCCCCTGCCCCGCGGCTGCGACACCGAACAGAAATAAATAGAGGGGGAGCAGGGAGCTGCCACTTGCCCTGGGGTGTAGCCACAGCCCGCCCGCCCAATGCTGCCCAGGGAGAGATGACCCCAGGGGGGTAGCGCACCGGCTCCCTAGGGGACAAACCCCCACCCCGGGCACTGCCCAGCAGCAGCTCTGCAGCCCCCAAGGAGCAGGGGAGACAGGGCAGGAGGGTGGGGACAGAGCTGGGTGAGGACAGAGGTGGGGGGCAACAGGGGGGACCGGGGTGGCTCAGCCCCGAGGGGATTGCTCCGGCCCTTGGAGCACCTTCTCCCAGGGCCCCTCAGTCTTGGGGGGACCCAGCACCCTCGTCTCCTTCCTCTGGGCTCAGGGCCCATTGCAGACTCCGGCCCTGGGTGCTCCTGGCTGGGAAATTAAGGCTGCAGTGAAGGAGGGGACAATGGCCACACCACCCTCACTCCTCACCCTCCAGCTTGAGACTGACGCTGCGGGGCTTGGCCCGGGGCAGCCCGGGTGGGGGCCCCCCATCCCGCTCCGCCTGGCTGGAGCCCCGCGAGCGCAGGAGCTGGCTCTGCTTGCGTAGGAAGTCAACGGGCGCCGGGCAGCCGTAGGTGCCTTTGCCCAGCACAGGCCGCGGGGGTCCCTTGGGGGAGTGGGCCAGGGCCACCGCTTCCAGCTGGGCCAGGTGGGCTACGTAGCCCTCGGACAGGAACTGTGGGACACACCGACAAGCCTGAGCTGGTGGCCATGGGCATGGCATGCCCTGGTAGGGTCAGCAATTGTCCCCTGCAGCCCCAGTCTGTCCCCAGCCCCACCACCGTACCTGACACTGGTTGTGGAACTTTTTGACGGCCCGGCCCACGATGTAGATGTGCGCCGGCGCGAGTCCCAGCGAGCTGTAGACAGAGACGTCCTTGGTGGAGCCGTAGCCGGCGACGATGGTGATCTCCGCCTGCCCATGGACAGGAGCGTTAGGGCAGGGAGTGACCCTTCCCACGTGAAGAGCCACCCCCAAGGGACTAGGACACCCTCGTTTTACGGGGTGGGGGGGGATTGCAACGCCCACGGGCTAGGAGCTGCCCCTCTGTGCACTGAGCATGGTCCTGGGAGAGGGGGTCAGCTCCACCAGCGCAGCGTGGGCCAGCTCCGAGCATCTCCACCAACCCCTGGGCTGCAGCACAGCCCACGCTACCCCTTCATCAGCCCCCTGTCCCCCGCCCTGGCTCCCTGCCAGCATCCCCGTCCCCACCTCGGTGCGCAGGCTCTGCAGGAAAGCAGCTTTCTGGCGCAGGGGGTCGTGGGTGAGCCCGTCGCAGAAGGAGACTGCACCGTGGGGGAAGTTGTGCTGGGAGAGCCAAGCCACCACGCGATGCTTCTGCATGTCAGGGCGTCCCGTCACGTAGATGATCATGTAGCCCGAGTCCTGCCAGTGCCTATGAGGGGACACGTGTTGCTGCCAGGAGCCCGTGAGGGGACAGTCCTGCTGGCAGGAGCCACCAAGCATCTCCCAACACATCACACACGGGTGCTGCCTCCAAAACCTTCCTCCTCCCAGGGATTTTGGTGAGGCTGAAGGCACAGCAGAGCTGCGGGTATCACAGGAGGCTTCAGGACCGAAACTGGGAGCGGGCTGTTTTCCCACGAGAAGGCACCAGCGCAGAGATGCTGTGAAAACTCTTTGGGTGAGGGGACAGTGGGACATCCCCCAGCTCATCCCTGGGAAGGCAGCCTGCTCCAGTGCCCCTGCTACCCCAACTGGGTTGTCACCGCACCACGAAAAGAGGGGGAGATTGTCCCCCTTATTTGAAGAAGGGCACATACCGTACGACGTCAACAGCCCCTGCCCGCACTTTGGGGTCGCTGCCCATGATGGAGACGCTGGCGGTGAAGGAGCCGTCGATGCTGAACACAACCGACTCGGTGCCCCGGGCCACCACTGTCAGGTACGCCTCGGCGTAGCTGTGGTCCCCCCTGGGATGGGAGAGTGGGGAGGCTCAGGGGAGGCTCTGCTGTGGTGGGGGGCAGGCGGATGGATCTCTGCCGAAAGGGCTGGAGGAGTGTAAGGAACTGAAGGAATTGCCTCAAACTTTCATCAACACAGAAAACCTCAAGGCCAAGCTGTGGTGTTTGTGGTTAGTCTAAGGAATTAATTATCTGCTGAGGGAAGCGCAGAGCGTATCGAAGGGCACACGGCACCGCTCCCTTGTGGTTTACTGCCAAATTCCCTAGATAAGCCTTGAAGGGGGGAGATGTAGACTGAGTAAAACCATATGTTCGGGTTAATGCCTACACTTTTACTACCATAGCCTCAAAGAAGAGCTAAAAGATTGTTAAGAGAGACAAACAACCCACACCAGACGGAGCTGATGACTGGATAATTGCCCAAGAAACAAAACTGAGGAAGAGGTGAAGGTGGTAGCGGGAGATTGTGACCACCGACTCAATTGGACAGAAGGGTTAAGGTACCCCATTCCCCCTCAATGCACCCACAGAGCCCATCTTCCACCTTTTCCTCGTCTCTCATGGAAATGAGTTTGGGGAATACCTGCCTCTCCTCTTCTCGTATACAAATCAGCTGATAAGATGAATTTAAAAGGCTGCAGAAAACTTTGCTGGGTGTGCACCCACCACCCAAGATTACCAGACCTGAGACAACACTGGAACCTGGGGTGATGATCCGGATTTCTTTGATCCTCTTTCTCTCCTTTCTTTTTAATTTTCCTTCTTTTCTTTTCTTTCTTATAGATTTATAAGAGACCACATCGCTTACTATCCTCTTCCAAGTTTAAGCTGTTTCTACTGCAGGTAAAACATTTTTAACTGGTTGTCTGATGTCGTTTCACCTTAATTTAACCTGAGGGGATCACAGAATCTTTATGACTCTCTGGGCTAACAGTCCAGGTCATAACGAGGAGGACTGAGATGGCACCGCACCCCCACATCTCACCTGACCACCATGCGTACGGGGTAGATGCCGATGGCCAGAGCCTTGTCTGGAGGGATGGTGAAGGTCAGACGCCCACTGCCGCTTGTCACCTCGGTGCCGTAGTACAGCCACTTCCCCGACAGCGGCTGCGTCATGATGTAGATGTCAACCTGAGGGAGGGAAAAGGGCCAAGCACAGACTGAACCTCCAGATCCTGCCACATCCTCAACCTACAAGCCCTTACAACCCTCTCCCCACATCCCACAATGTCCTATGGGGTCCTGTTCACCACATCCCTTCCCCTGCCATGGGTGACACCAGCCCCATGTCCCCTCCTGGACATCCCCACCCTATTTGACGGGGTCCTGGTGGCACCCGTGAGCCCAGTGGTACCTTCTCCCCGGTCAGCGTCACCACATCCAGGGGCCCGTACATGAAGCGCCCGCTGAGGACCTGCGCTTTGCCCTCACACACGATCACGTCGCTGGCCCGGTGGTTGGCCGTCACGTTCTGCAGGGACACGAGGGGCTCAGGGGCTTGTGCCAGCGCCACGGGTGACGCCCAAGGGAGCCCCCGAGGGGACACATGGGCCCTGCTGGGCTGCAGGACTGTCCCGACATCCTCCTGGCAGACGGGAGCAAACCCTCCCAGCTGCATCGCCCCACGGGGCTGGCCAGAGCCCCACCAAGGGGTCGGGCTCCTGCTAGCCACGGGGCACGTACCCGGATCTTCACTTGGGTGCGTTTGCGCTGCCACTTCTCCCGGGGGATAGCGGGGCTGTAGATCGAGCTCTCCTCGCTCTCTGCTGGCTGCGGTCCTTCCTTCTCCATCACCTGCCGAGCGGCACGGCCCCAGCTCAGCCTCCGCTGGCCCCGGTGAGCCGCGCCGCCCGCCCCGCCGTGCCCACCGTACCTGGCGTAGGATGAAGGCCACCACGTCAGAGGATTCCCAGTAGCTGGCGTGGAAGAGGTGGGGCAGGGTGATGGTGGGGAAGGCGGTCAGGGCATCGGGGCAGTACAGCGAGTAGTCAATGCGCTTCAGGCCCCACCAACGCTCCAGGACTGCAGGGAGAGCTGGGATGAATCCGTCGCCGGACCTTATGCCGCGTCGTGCGTCCCCAGGTGCCGGCATGGGACAGGATGGGCGGGGGTGGCACTTACTCTTGACAACTTCGCTGGTGCTGGCAGGAGTGGGGGGCTCTGCTGGCTCGCTGCCCCTCCAGAAGCCCCCAAAGCTGCCGGTGGGGGTAGGGGGGGCGGCCATGTCCACCTCGGGCAGGAACAGGGCAGAGTGCATCTGCAGGGCCTCCGCTGCGGAGAGAGATGAGTGAGGACACGCACAGCCCCTCTGGAGTCACCAACCACCCTGGGACACCCCCTCCAGCACAGCCCCAGAGAGGTGGGCAGGGCTTGCACATCACTTTCCCCCCACACCAGCTGGGCTCCGGCAGTGCTGTGGGTGCTCTGGGTACCCCAGCACAACGCTGGAGCCCATAACACACCCCAGGGTGCCCCAGATCAGCCCAGCGTGGGGGGCTGCTCACCCAGCAGGGAGGAGGTGCCGTCACCCAGCGGGTACTTCTGGTAGCGGGGAACGCTGAGCGGCGGGACAGCGTGGAAGGCCTTAGCCAAGAGAGGCTCCAGGCGAGAGGCGCAGGGGTCGGCCGCGTGGAAGAGGTTGTAGATTTGCTCGCAGGCAGGACGCAGCTGGGCCACTGAGGCAGAGAAGGAGGGGTCGGGGCTGCCCGGCCTGTGCGGCAGGAAGCCCGATGGGCATGGAGCAGCGCAGTTGGGAGCTCAACGCCCAGAGAGGCGAGAAAGCAGGACGCAGCGAGAGGAAAGGCTGGGGGAGACAAACCCAGGACACCAGTGACAGCCGAGGGACAGGCTAGGGCTGGCACAGAGCAGGGAAGGGGACGCTCGGGCACACACTGACACCCGCACAGCCAGGGTTGGGCGTGCAAGGGGGTCAAACCCTCTTTGGGGAGGTCCCAGGGGGCTCAGGCTTGTGGGGGGCAGGAGGAACATGACTTGGGGATGAGGGCTTGAGCCCTGGGGGAGGGTCGAGGGCTGGCACCGCGGCTGGCGGGGGTCCTCACCATCCAGAGCAGGCATGACGGTCTTGCGCAGCGCGAGCACCAGCCCCAGCGGGGAGCCAAAGAGGAAGAAGCCGGATACCTTAAAGTCGAGGCGAGTGCCGGCACCCTCCGCCCCATCCAGCATCCGCGGTGCCTCTGCCTCCAGGGGGGCCTCGCTGGCCTGTAGGCTGGGACAGTGGAGCCAGTGGGCATGGGGAAGGCCGGTGCCATCCTGCTCCCACTAGCCCGGGGGCAAAGCTGGGCCTAGCATGACCCTGTTAGCCTGGAGGAGCTGCTGGAAGCAGAAGAGCTCCAGCAAGACACCCCCAGGGCAGGCAGCCCCCATGCAATGCTCCTTGCCAGGCTGGTGCAGGTGGGAAATTTGCCCTTTCCATAAAGCATAAAAATTAGTGGGGAGATCAGCAGGGCTGCCGTGGGGACGGGCTGTGGCGCTGCCGACTGTCCCCCTCGCTCTCACCTGCACGAGGAGCTGTGATGGTGGCTGTCCCCCTGCTCCCGGCAGGATGGCTGCGTCCCCAGCTCCGGGCTGGCCTGGCCCGACCCCGCAGCTCCGTCCGCCCCATCGGCCAGCGGGTCCCTGCTGCTGCACAGCTCGGGGGAAACGGGCTCCGTGCTCTGCGGGGGGAGAGGCAGCAAGCATCCAACCCCACTTAGCCACCAGCGGCACCTCTGTACCCCAAAGGGCATGAACCCCCTTTCCCACCCTCCCTGAGCAGCGGCGGGGTGCTGGCACTCACCAAGCTGCCGCGGCGGCTGCTGCTGCGGCTGCCCCCTGAGCCCGCCCGGCTCTGGCAGAGCGCATCGAAGCCCAGGATGCTGCCCACACAGTCCCCCAGCAGCACCACCTGCAAACGACAGCACCCGTGCCCAGGATGGAGCCCCCAAACCCTCTGAAAGCAGTTCCCAGTGGAGCTGAGCCCCCAGCTGGACCCCGGAGCAAAGCTTCCCCCAAATCCCCCCCTCCTCACCTGGCCGCAGAAGCCAGTCCCCTCGCCAGAGTGCAGGAAGGAGCTGTACACCTGGTTGGCGCGGGCGATGACGGCGCCCACAGCGTGCTGGTAGCTCCCTGAGGAGGTGGCCAGCAGCGGGAGGGCCGCCAGTGGGATGTGGTCCTGGCTGCTGGACAGGCTGTCCCTGTCGTGGCTGTAGGGGCTTAGCCTGAGAAAGACATGAGAGCGGGATAAACGGGGCTGCCCCAACGTCCCCGTCCCACTGCACGATGCTTGGAATGCTGCACCCAGTTATCCCCATCCCACCGGGAGAAGAAAAGTCCCCTCTCTGAGGCCACCACCTCCCCAGTCCCCCTCCCACCGCTCTGGTTTTCCAAGGGGACAGCCCCCTCCTCACCCTGCAGCCGCCCCCCCCACCCCACACAGGGCGTTTACCACCCATACTTGGAGACGAGGGCGTAGGCAGCGGCGCAGATGGGTGGGCAGGGGACCAGGCGCAGCGCCACGTGCCCCAGCGCCTCAGGGAAGTGGACACGGGTGACGGCGTCGAAGGTGGCCGCCAGTGTCTGTACATCCGCCTGCTTGGAGCCCGGCTCGCCCGCTCCCTGGTCCAGGATGTTGCCGCTGTGGAGGATGAGGAAGAGGGCGTGGATCCGGCACGCCTGCGCCGCGCTCTCCGCCGAGCCACCCTGCGGGAGGGAGAGCGCTGCTGTCGGCACACATGCTGGCGGGGGAGGTGGAGGGGGGGCACGGCCTGAGGGAGGGGACAAGCCGGGCACGCACCTCGGGGAAGCCAGACACCCCCAATCCTTCACCATCCACCTTGGCGGCGCTGGCTCCGTCCCCTGCGAGCACACAGCCCCAGTGAGCCCGGATGGGGTGTCCAGGTGAGGGTCGGCCCCCTCTCAGGACACCCACACTGGGGTTTGGGACCGGGACACTCCCCCCCCTGCTGCTCACCCAGCACCTCATCCAGCTCCGCCGGTCGCTCCAGCGTGTCCAAGAAGTCGTTGGAGCTCCATTTCGTCATCTCCTTCGCAAAGACCTCGTCACTGTCGGACAGGTCCTCTGCGGCGGCAGGGAGGGGACCGTGGGTGTGGGGAGCACCCCTATGCCTGCACCCCCACCCCAAGACCCCTGCTACCAGGCGCATCCAGCCCACCCCAAGCTGGTGCCTGGCCCCTGCCACCAAAACGCTGAGCTGCGGCTGCAGAGCTGCCTCACCGTACCGTGGGCATCGAAAAACTCCTCTTCAGAGCTGTTCTCGGAGTCACGGGCGATGTTCTGCATCCGCCACTCGGACAGGCTTTGAGGAGACACCCCCCCTGCCACCAGCATGGGGTCAGCGCCCAGAGCCCCCCCCAACAGTGAGACCTCGCTCCTGCCCCACAGCTCTACCTTGTTCCTTCACCCAGATCCCCTCCTGGGAGACCCAGGGCCACCCCTGGGCACCCAAAGATCCCCCTGGGAGACCCAGAGCCACCCCTAAGGCACCCAGATCCCCCCCCAGGAGATCCAGGGCCACCCCTGGGGCACCCAAAGCCACCCCAGGAGACCCAGAGCCATCCCTGGGGCACTCATGCCAGGCAAGAGAGGGTCCCCTGACACATCTCTTATGAAGAGCAGCAACTGGAGGGGGCGTTGGAGGTCCCCACCCACGCAGGACGTGGTCTCTCACCTCCATGCTGGGAAGAGTAGGAAGACCGGGAAGAGGTGGACCACTGCTTGGCAAAGGTATCATCAGGGGAGGCATCGGCCACCCCCTGCACCTCGGCCCCCTCCTGCCCACTGGCACCCCTGGGCTCCGGCCGCCCCTCGGGGCTGGGCCCGGCAGCGGGGGGCTCCTCGGCCTCGCCGCACTTGGCCATTTTCTGTGCCAACATCCGCGCCGTCTCCTCCTCCAGCTGTCGAATGTCCTCCATCGTCAAGTCCGTCCACTCATCCTGCCAGCACCAAGCCTGACGGTGGGCGCGCAGCATCACCTTCCGCAAACCTGCAACGGGGAGCAAGAACGGGGAGGGGGGGGGGGAACGAGCCCTGCATGGCCCCGGGGGCTCCCTAAACCTGCCCTCTGCCCCCCTAAAGCAGTGCCAAGGTGCTGAGGGCTCGCCACTGCTGCCCCACACTCACCCACGTCATGGATGAACTGCTCGATTTTCGACTGCATCCCCCAGTAGCGAAACTCCACCTTGCAGAGCTTGTAGGCGCACATGAGGGGCCCGCCAGCGGATACCTCCAGCCAGTCGTCCCCCAGCGGGCCCCGGCCTGTCTTGGCTGAGTGGTAGAGTTTGGGATCCTCCTCGGGTTTATATTCCCCCGGGGAGATGGGGTCACGCACGATGTCGATGGTGTCTGCAGAGGGGAACAGCGCTCATCACCTCGCAGCGCTAGGCGAGGGGACGCGAGCGGAGGGGAGCCCCCCTCAGGCAGAAAAGCGGGGAAAAAGGCACAAAAATCAGAGGGGGGCATGTGTCAAATTATTCCCACAAGCCGCGCGCCCAACGCCAACGCTCTCTATCCTGCAGGGATAACATCAAAGGCACCCTTGGGTGCAGCCGAACACGTCCTGTCCCCGCACGGGGGCCTGATCCAGCGCCCCGCAGCACAGTGCGACTGCGAGAGGCCCTGGGGGCCGCGGGGGGAGGCGTGGAGGCGTGTGGCGAGCCGGGGCTGACACACAAATCTCCCGGCGCATTAGCCGGGAGATTTGGCAGCTGGGAGAGCGGCCCCAGCGACCCCGGGGCCGGTGCAGAGGACAAGCTGGATCGAGCAGGTCAGCACAGTGGTGAGCCCCACCAGCTGCACCCCCCCCCCACCTCCCCAGACCTGAGGGACCCCCAATAACGGGGTACAGGGCACAGCAAAACCACCCTGTGACCCAGGAAGAGCCCCTGTTGAGCCGGGGGGTGCGATGGCAACATCCCCATCTCCCCAAAATGAAGGTGGCCTCAAAACAAAGGCGGCCTCCCTAAAACTAAAGGGGGGGGCTCATGGATGGCACCCAGGAAAACACAATCTGACAGACCTGGGGGGGGCTGCTCGGACTCAACCCTGCACAAAGCCTCCTGCAGTTTGGCTGCTCCAGCCCCGTCTCCAAGCCAGCTCCCTCCAGCCCAGTCTGGGGGGGGTCCTGGGGGGGTGCCAGAGCACCCCATGGACCCCCAGGACCTTCCCACACAGTTGTCCCTAGCCAGTCCCCCCAGCCCATCCCCAGGCTGTGCCAGACCCTGCATTTATTTGCCCCCATTGACACCCCCAAGGCACCTGCTTGCCTCTTCCTCCAGCTTGGGCCAAAAAAAGGGGGAAAAAAGACTTTTAAGACTCAGAAAGCAAGGAACGGTTGCAGGGCAGGCGCTCTGAAGCGGGGCTTTTCCCATGGTGGGCAGCTGAGATACAAAAAGTTCCACAACCCCTCTGAACCTCCCCAGCCTGAAAAACACACCACAGGGTGGGAAAGCAGCGCCCACGGCATCCAAATTGTGTGGCAAACACAAGCCCTTAAATCAGCGCCCGACGGGCTGGCCCAGAGCGGCAACAGCAGCACGCCGCGGTCGGCAGCAAGGAGCCGGGACAGGACCTGCCGGCCCCGAGTGGCTCCCGGCAGCGTCACTCGCTCGACAACCAGCGGGTCTGTTTGTTTTTATCACCACAAAAAAATCGGTGAGGACACGGTTATCCCTGCGGTTTGCCCTGACAGCCCAGACCGCGTTACCCTGCTGCCCTTTGAAACGTGAGATGGGGTTTAAATCTGTCAGTGCTATGGGACACCAGGGTGAAAGCGAGAGCCGGCAGAGAAAATCCCAGCAGGGTCAGTGTCCGCGTCGGTCCCACCTCGGCCCTGCTCCCCGTGGCAGGCAGCAGCCACCCGAGACGCAGCATGGCCTGTGGAAAGCCCACAGGACGGGCACTGGGGAGGAAAATCAGGCAGGGCAGCAGGCAGCGGGCACAGGGCTGTGCCCTGCCTGCTATCCGCTCAGCCCTGGTTGCTGCCTGGTAGTGGCAGGGGCAGAATTTGTCCCTCCCGGTCCAAGCCTCCGGCATCCTGGCCGGACGTCCCCGGTGCCGCAAGAGCCAATGAGAGAAATAGGTCAGATGAATCATTTCCTCCGAGTGCCTATTTTAGGCCTCCATTTTAAGAGGCAGCGCATCACGCTCTGCACTCCAGCGCCTAAAACGACCAGATCGACGCTGCCAGGAAAGGGAGGCCGCAGCAATTAGTGCCAAACCCACCGGCGAGGGAGAAATCCCAACCCCGGGCTCCCGGCTCTGCCCATTGGTGTCCCCAGCAAGTGGCGGAGGGACCCGGACCCAGAGAGCGATCTGGAGCGAAGCCCTGGGGAGCAGGGGAAGTAGGGCAGGGAGTGGGAAAACAGGGACATGTTTTTCCAGCTCCCCCCTCTCCAGCTGATCCGAAATGCCCTGCGGGAGCTGGGTGCAGGTTCCCACATACACCCAGAGAGGGGCTGGGAAGGCAAATCCATGCCAGACCGCGTAGGACAGGGGTTGAGACATGGAGGGAGAGAGGAGCAGGCTGGCACGAGGACGAAGAGGGCTGTAAACAAATATACAGGCAAGGGAAGAAGGCGGAGAACGACATTGCCCCCCAAAATGTTTTTAATGCAAACTCTAGTTTAGCAGCGCTGCCAAGGGAGCAGGCAGGGAGCTTGGGGAAAGGAGCTCGGGGCACGGACACCTTCCCCTGCCAGGGTCCCCCCAGAGCTGTCCCCAAATCATGAGGGCCGGCAGAGAGAGCAAAGCCGAGTGCACCGCAGCCGAGCTCCTCGGGTGTCACAGCACACCCACACACCCAGCTGCCACGGGGGAAGCCCAGCAGGCATTGGGGTTCTGCCCGGCGCCCCGAGCCAGCCGTACGCACCCAAAATCCTCTGCCTCTTCTCAGCTGCACTCAGGTTGAAGACGTTGGTCTGCTGGCCCGCGTCTGGCCGGTAGTACGTCTCGATCTCGATGGAGAACTTCTCCACGAAGGGACAGGTGTACCTGGGGGATGTGGGGGGACAGGGATGAGCCCGGTGGCACCACCGGCCCCACAGCCCATGTCCACAGCCCCGCAACCCACCCCCACAGTCCCGGCGGGTCCTACCTGGTGCGGGTGTAGGGATAAGCGTTCCAGGACTCCTCCTCCACCTGCAGCGCGGCCTTGGGGAGCAGGGCCCGAAACCAGCTGGGGATGTGGGAGCCCACGTGGTAGATTTTGTGGGTGTACTGGCCGCTGCCACCGGGGCCGTCGCTGTAGGGCCGGTTGGCCAGGATCTCCACCCCACTGCCCTCGCCGCTCGACTCCTCACGGCTCTTCTTCTGCGGGGAGAGCCGCTGGGTGAGCACAGCCCCCCCTGCACCCCCTATCCCAAAACCTGCGTGTCCCTAAGGCCTGGCACCTCACCTGTAGCCCCCCACAACCCCCAGCCCCACACCTACCCCCAGATCCCCTGCTTGGCCCAGTGGCCCCAAACCCACCTGTGAACCTCATTGACACCCCTGCACCCTGCCAATCCTTTGGGGTCAGTCACAGGCCCCCCCGCACCCCTCAGGCTCAGCAGCCCCACAGTCCCCTGCACTTCCCAGGCTCAGCCCCACCGTCCCCTGCACTCCCCAGGCTCAGCCCCCCAATGCTCAGCACCACAGACCCCTGCACCCCCCAACACTCAGCACCCCCATGTTCAGCCCCTCCAACCCCTGCACTCCTCAATACTCAGCCTTCCCCCATGCTCAGCCCCACAGACCCCTGCACCCCCCAGCCCCTCATGCTCAGCCTCACAGCCCCTTGCACCCCTCAGTGCTCAACTCCTCCCCCCATGCTCAGCCCCATGGACCCCAGCACTCCCCAAGATCAGTCCCCAGCCCCCTGCACCCCCCATGCTCAGTCCCCAGCCCCCTGCACCCCCCATGCTCAGCCCCACAGCCCCCTGCACCCCTCAGTGCTCAGCCCCCCATGCTTAGCCCCCCAACCCCACGCACCCCTCAGCCCCTCATGCTCAGTCCCCCAGCCCCCTCTCCACGTTCAGCCACACAGCCCCTGCACCCCTCAATGCTCAGCACCCCCCCCCCCCCCCCGTCCATGCTCAGCCCCACGGACCCCTGCACCCCCCGGGCCCCACCTGGATCATGTAGAGCTGGGCCACCTGGTACTCCTCCAGGCTCATGGGCAGCAGGATGTGGTACTCCTTGATGAGCATGGCGGCGGGGGGCAGGGGCGGGCAGCGCCTGCGGGGGCGGCCGTCAGCCCAGCTCGGCTCAGCCAGGCCCGGCCCAGCTCAGCCCGGCCCGGCCCAGCTCCCGCTGCGACGCTCCCGGGCCCGCCCCGCTCCCATGGCAACGCGCCCCCCGCCCGCTCGGCTCCGCCGCTGCCCCCCCCCCCGCCCACCGCGCCCCGGCCCCGCCGAACCTGTGCTGCTCCGCACCGGCCCCTCGGCTCATGACATCACAGCCCGTTCCCACGGAAACGGCCGTGACGTAGGGAAGGGGGGGGGGGGGGAGCGTGACGTCAGGGACAGGAAGGTGGCGAGCGCCGCTGCAAGGGCACTCCGCGTGTGACGGCACCAACACCCCCCCCACCGCCCCGGCCCCGGCCCCAACCCTGCACCGTCAGGCTCAGAAAAAAAAATGGGGTTTTTATTTTAAAAAAGCGCCTTTTTTTAGTGTTAAAAGAGGGGTTTGCTCATTCCTGCACCTCTCAGCCCTGTCACAGCTCCGGGACACACATCACACACATACACACACACACACCCCCCGCCCCAGAGTGGCTCTAAGCCCTTCCCCATCCCGGCCCTTCCCCGGTGCACCGACATCCCCCCCCCACATCCCCCCCGTGTCCCCCTGTCACCACCGAGTCCCCACGGTCACCCCAGCACCCACCACTCCCTCCCCTGCTGCTGCAGGGACGCAGCTTGAGGCAGAGTCCCAACCATGTCCTTTATTTATAAAAACACGCATTTATAAAGAGAGCAGAGAGCGCAGGGTGGGGGGGGGGGGGCAGGGAGTGGGCAGCACAGCAGCCCCCCCCCCCCCCCCCACCAGTGGGGCAGGGACACCGGGGATCCCGGGGTGAGGGTCCCAGGTGACAGCAGCCGTTACGTGCGGGCATTTCGCTCTGTCTCTGCCAGGCACTCCCTGACCAGCGCCCGGGCGTGGATGATGCCTGTGGGAAGAAGCAAAGGGACACCCCACATCAGCCTCCACCCTCCCCCTGGCCATCCTGCTCCAATTCACACACCCCCCCCCCGCGGGGTAGTAGACCCCCGGGCACACAGGGCTGGGGACCAGCCGGTGTCCCCCCCACTCCCGTACCCCGCTTCAGCCGCTCCATGGCACTCTTGCTGCCGGCGTAGGTGGGCCGAATCTCCTTCCCCATCTCCTCGATGACGGAGAGCAGGTCGGTGTAGGTGCTCTGCGAGCCCTGAGCCCCGGGGGGCTTCATCGCCTGCGGAGATGGCGGGGAAAGGGGACACGGAGGGGCTGAGGACCGGCCCCGCCGCCCCCGGCCCCGCCGCCGCCCCGCGCCTCACCGCCGCCCCGCGCCTCACCTGCACGTAGCCCATGGACGGCGGCCCGAAGTCATTGAAGAGGGGCCGGAAAGGGGCGGCGGCGCCGGGGACGGAGCCGGAGGGCGACGGGACACTCGTGGCTACAGGAAACGGAGGGTTACCGGCTGCACCCCCCCCCTCCTCCGCCCCTTCACCTTCCCTTCCCCTTCCTTCGTACACACCCTGCCCCCCCCCCCCCGCGGTTACCGGGGTGGGGGGGTGCTCACCGGCGGGCGGTGCCCCGGGCCCCGGTGGGGCGGGGCTGGCACTGGCGGCTCCGGGGGTAGCGGGGGCGGGAGCGATGGGCTTGTAGGACATCCCCAACAGCCGCCCGCCCGCCGCTCCCGGATCCCTGGAGGGCGGCGGGGGTCGGTGAGCGGCCCCCGCGCTCCCCCCCCGCCCCCACCTCCCCACCCGTTGGTTTTGCTGCCGCCGCCGCTTCTCAGCTCAACCCCACGGACCCAACCAGCCCCGAACCGGGGAGAGCGGCGCGGTTCCGCTGCGCAGGGCCCGCCGCGGCCTGGCCTGGCCTGACCCGGCCGCCCCCCTCTACCGCTACCGCTGCCGCTCGCCCTGATGACGCTGCTGCGCGACGCCGCGCCGACGTCATCACGCCGCCGCCCGCCTCCAGTCACCGTGGAGACACGCGGCGTCGGCTCCGCCCCTTCCCCCCCCTCCTCGCGCTGCCTCATCCCCTCAGGAGAGAGGGCGGGAAGGGAGCGGAGGGGCTCGGCCGCTGCGACCCCCGGTACCGCCTCCACCGGGCTTCGGCGGCCTCCGCTGAGGGGAACCGCGGCCCTGGGGGACCCTGGGCCGCCCCCACAGCCCCAGGCCTGCGCAGGTGAGGGGGTGCCGGGGGGTCCCGGCTCCCTGCGGGGTGGACGGGCAGGGCCCTCCCTGGGCCCAGTGCGGCCCTCACTGCGGGGCTCCTGCCGTGGGGAGACACGGTGGGCGGGGGGCAGCGAGTGGTGGGGGGACAAGCGTGGAGAGAGCAAATTCTATTTAAACTCAAAAGACAAACAAAAGTCCGTAGAGAGTTTTTAATTTCAAAAGGGCAAAGATTGAAAAAATACATCTGTTCAAACACACCCCCCTCACCCTGCCCCCCAGGTGGGGTGCGTAACGCGGAAGCAGAGGATTTCTTTAACTAACATGTGCAAAAACTACCCCAAACTGTCCCCCCCAGGGCGGGGATCCGGCCCTGCCTGCAGTGCACCTCTCCACCTCCCATCTGCGCTCCCGGGTGGAGAACAGCAACACTTTATTCCCGTTTTTTTTCCTCAAGGATGTCCTGGCCGGGGGGTGCTGAAGCCCTGAGGAGTCTCCTCTGTGTTGGGGACCAGACAGAGCATCCACAGCCCCGAAAGCAGAAGGATGCCCGACCCTTGCGGGGCAGGACAGAGCAGGGTCTGGGGTAGGTCTGAGCTCAAACGGTGGTAATGGAGGGAGAGGTGGCAAGTTACGCCGTAGGGTCAGCCCTAAATCACAGCGTGGAGGGAGCGGGGTCAACATGAAGGGCTCGGCGTTGGGTATGGGGGTCAAAATGAAGGATGAAGAGATGAGCTGGCAAAGCTGGGGTGCAGCTGGAGGAGAGCGGACCGGTGCGTTTTGAGTTTTGGGGAACAGCAGGTGGGGTGAGGTCAAGGCAGGGAGCAGAAATCAAGGTGAGAGTGGCCAATGCCTCCCAAGTCTGTGCCGAAAAGGGGCCCGGCCTCGGCCCCGGCGCCCTGCGCCGTGGTTAGACCTCGGCAGCCAGGCAGGCGTGCGGCCAAGGATGAGTCTGAGCACCTCCGGCGCTGAAGAAGCGAGAGCCTTGCCCCAGGCTCGGGCACTGCGCTGCACTGGCACGGCCCCCACCACAACAGCCGGAGCTGGGTGTCTCCTCCGTGGCCCCCTCCTCTTTGTAAGGCACGGCAGGGGCTCGGGTCCCGTGTTGGCACGTGCTGCCCTCAGCGCGACATCATTCGCACAAACTCTGCCGGCAGGAAAACACGTACAAAACATCCCGAATATTCCTGGGGATGTTCCCAGCCCCCTCCCAAGCCCTTACCTTCGAAGTCCACCAGGCCGTCCCCATTGAGATCCACATCCTTGAGGATCTCGTCCACCTCCCGGTAGTTGAGCTGCTGTCCCAGCAGCTTGCGCATGGCCTCCCGCAGCTCTGCCATGCTGATCTGCCCGTCCCCGTTGGTGTCGAACTGCGGGGCAAGCGCCTGTCGGCAATGGCTGCCCTTGGCGTGCCGGCAACCTGCCGGCCTGCCCGCGCCTAGGCTGTCCCCCCAGCCCCGTCCCCTCACCTCACGGAAGGCGTCACGCAGCTCCTTGATCCCAATCATGTCCGCTGTCTCTGCCAGCATTTTAGGGCCCATCAGCTCCACAAAATCATCAAAATCCACCTTGCCCCCAGCTGCAGGAGAAGCGGGGTGTCACCAAAGCGGGGGGACAGGGATCACCGGGAGCTTGTCCGGCTGCCAGCAGGGCAGAGGGGCCCCCCCGCCACGTACTGATCTGCTGGGACAGCTCGATGAGCTCCATCTCAGTGGGCATGTAGCCCATGGTCCGCATGCACTCGCCCAGGTCCTTGTAGCTGATGTACCCGTCGTGGTCTTTGTCGAACTCCCGGAAGGCTTGCTTCAGCTCTGCGGGCAGCGCGGCATCACCGCCGGCACCGCAACCGGGGGAGCTCACAACCAGGGCAAAGCCCCCCCCCCCCCAAAGCCCCAAGGGACACAGCACCTCACCTTCAATCTCCTCAGACCGCAGGTCTCGGTCCTGAGAAAGAAAAAGCGGGAAGAGCCGAAAGTGGAGTCCTTCCCCTCCTGCCCCAAATCCCCCACCGGCTCACGGGTGGCAAGCGGCAACTGGCAGCGCAGTGTCTGGCACAGCAGGCGCATGGGGAAGAAGAGGCGGCGCGGGGGGGGGGAGCACGTACCAGCTGGGTAATGGCGATGCTCTGCCGCAAGAAGATGCAGGCCGGCCCCACCAGCCCCTGCAGCACCGAGTAGCTCTGCAACGGGGGAGATTCCGCCACCTCCTCGGGATCACCGGGGACTGGGGGGCCAGAGCGTGACTTCCCGTCCTGCGGGTAGAGCGGGAGTGATGGGGGGGGGGTGGCCACGCCAGGGCTCCCCCCCTCTGCTGCCCTCCCGGGCTGGCCTTACCTTGGGGAGCCTCCGCTCAGGGGTCTTGGTGCAGTTGCCCATGGCTAGCGGTAGCCCCCGTGCCGCAGGGCATGCCTGGCCCCGGGGGCCCGGCTGGTGCAGTCCTGGGGGTTGCCACCCCTCCGGGGCAAGCCAGGGCCGGGGCCACGGGGGGGGCGATAACGGCTGTGGCTGCGTGGGGATTTGAGGTTTTTTATGGAATATCTGAGGATATATGCAGGGCAGGCGAGGGGGGGGAACAACACACGCCACACACACACATAATCCCTCGGATTATTCCCTGCTCCAGATGTGGGGAGCCGCCCAGCTGTTCCCCAGCCTCCCGGTGAGGGCACTCGGGCCCCCCTCCTCAGCTCTGCCGTACCCCAACCCTCACCCCCCCGCCCCGCCGCCGGTTACCTGCCCAAAAGTGGGGGGCAGCAGGGACCCCGGCTCCTCGGCAGCCCACTGGCTCTCTGTGGGGGATGTGCCGCTGTGGCTCGACCGTCCCGGGGTGCTGGAGGCCCCCTGCCCCCCACGTTGCGGGGCCAGGCGGAGGCAGCGGTTGCCCCGTTTGCCAGGGCCGCGGGAGGTGGCCCGGTAAGAGGGGGTCGCGGGGCTACTGGCCCCCCGCCGCTGGGGCCCGCGGAAGAAGAAGAACATGCTGCCTGTCTCCCCAGCCTGCTGCCAGCCCCTGCTCCCCACCCCCGGGGCCAGACAGGAGGGAAACCGGATCCCTGGGGCCCAGCGCTCGCCCCGGTCCTGCTCCCTCGCCGGGACGAGGCCACCACCGGCGGCGTGGGGGGGACGACACATGGCCCCAAACCAGGGAGCGGCTAGGGGAGACCGGGACCCATTGAGGGGGCTGGGGCAGAGCAGCACAGCCACCCCCCCGGGGTGCTGGAAGGGGGTGTCGGTGTGGGGCGCCCCGGGGGGCACCGGGGGGGGCGGGCGGGGGCCTCCGGTTTCAGCTGCCGAAACCCGACCCGCGCCCGGGCACGGGGCACGTGGCAGCGCGGGCGCGGCGCCAGCCTGGCCACGCCCCCTCGGTGGGGACACGCCCATCCCGCGCTACGTCCCGCCCACCCCCGCCGCCGTGTGACTACGCCCCGCCCTCCGCCATGGCTCCGCGCGGTGGCGTCGGTGTTGCGCGGCGCTCGCCGCTGACGTCACGGCCGGCGCGACGCTGCAGGGGCGCCTGAAGGTGACGGTGGTCCCGGTGCCGGTGGCCACCCCGTCATGGCTGCCCGGCAGCTGCTGGCGCTGCGGCGCCTGCCCGCCGCCTCCTTCTCGGTGAGCGGGGACGTGAGGGGGGAGCGCTGGGGCGATCCGGGATGGGTCCGTCCGGTACACCGGTATTACCGATGCTGAGTCCGTGTCTCCCCGCAGACGGCGCCCAAGAAGACGCAGTTCGGGTCGCTGCGGGACGAGGACCGGATCTTCACCAACCTCTACGGGCGGCACGACTGGAGGTGAGTAACCGGGGGCGGGGCAGCGGGTGGGTCCCGGTGCGGCCCGTCCCGGTGCTACCGGCAGAGCCCTGCCCGCAGGCTGCAGGGCGCCCTGCGCCGCGGAGACTGGTACAAGACGAAGGAGATCCTGCTCAAGGGGGTGGACTGGATCCTCGGCGAGATCAAGGCCTCAGGGCTGCGTGGCCGCGGCGGTGCTGGTTTCCCCACCGGCCTCAAATGGAGCTTCATGAACAAGCCCCCGGATGGCAGGTGAGACCGGTACCGGCACCGCTGCAGCCCCCTTCCCTGTGGGGAGCCTGGCTGTGATGGTGCCTGCCCACCCCCCCCAGGCCAAAGTACCTGGTGGTAAACGCAGATGAGGGGGAGCCAGGCACCTGTAAGGACCGGGAGATCATGCGCCACGACCCCCACAAGCTGGTGGAGGGGTGCCTGGTGGCAGGGCGCGCCATGGGCGCCCGCGCCGCCTACATCTACATCCGCGGTGAGTTCTACAATGAGGCCTCCAACCTGCAGGTGAGCGGCAGGGATGGTGGGGGGGACAGGGGACACCCTACTATTGGGAAGAGGGAACCCCCAGACCCACTCGCCCCTCTCTGCTGCAGGTAGCCATCCGGGAAGCCTACGAGGCTGGGCTGCTGGGGCAGGATGCCTGTGGCTCGGGGTACGCCTTCGATGTGTTCGTGGTGCGGGGAGCTGGAGCCTACATTTGTGGCGAGGAGACGGCCCTGATTGAGTCCATCGAGGGCAAGCAGGGCAAGCCGCGCCTGAAGCCCCCCTTCCCCGCCGACGTGGGTATGTCCCCGGTTCTCCCAGCTCTTGGCAACACGAGCCTTAATTTCTAGCTGTCGCTTGAGAGTGGGACAAAATGGCGGTGACCGGACAAAACCAGTTGTCCCAAGGCTGCCATCCTGCTGCGGGGATGAAGCAGCTGGTGAGAGCTCCTACTGCTTCCAGGTGTCTTCGGGTGCCCCACCACGGTGGCTAACGTGGAGACAGTGGCCGTGGCCCCCACTATCTGCCGGCGGGGGGGCACCTGGTTCGCTGGCTTCGGGCGGGAACGCAACTCGGGGACGAAACTCTTCAACATCTCTGGTCATGTCAACAACCCCTGCACCGTGGAGGAGGAGATGTCAGTGCCACTGAAGGAGCTCATCGAGAAACATGCTGGTGAGCGCCACAGGCCGCCCCGATGCACCACACCGGGTCGGCGCTGGGCCTAGCTCAGCCCGTGCTGTCCCCCTCTCTCTGGCAGGCGGTGTCCGTGGGGGCTGGGACAACCTGCTGGCTGTCATCCCGGGGGGCTCTTCCACACCGCTGCTCCCCAAATCGGTGTGTGAGACCGTGCTGATGGACTTCGATTCCCTGGTGCAGGCGCAGAGCGGGCTTGGCACAGCCGCTGTCATTGTCATGGACAAATCGGTAAGGGAGGAGCCCCCCTCCCCGGCCCCCCCCTGTGCCATGGCAGGGTCCTCACCCTCCTCTCCCTCCCCAGACTGACGTCGTTAAAGCCATCGCTCGCCTCATCGAGTTTTACAAGCATGAGAGCTGCGGGCAGTGCACCCCGTGCCGAGAAGGTGAGCAGGGATTGGGGGGAATGTGGGGTGAGGAGGGAAGTTGGCGGGGGGGGGCACACTGTGGGTCCCTGACGGCTTTCCCATCCCCGCAGGTGTCGACTGGATGAACAAGGTCATGGCGCGGTTCGTGCAGGGCAATGCGCAGGCAGCCGAGATTGACGCGCTGTGGGAGATCAGCAAACAGATCGAGGGCCACACCATCTGCGCCCTAGGCGACGGCGCGGCCTGGCCTGTGCAGGTGGGGGGGGATTTGGGGCTGGTGGGAGGGTGTTTGGGGGTGGTGGGCAGCTTTTCCCCACCCCGTTAACCTATCTGCTTTGCTCTGCGCAGGGCCTCATCCGCCATTTCCGTCCTGAGCTGGAGGAGAGGATGCGGCGCTACGGGGAGGTCAAAGCCCGAGCGGCCTCAGCGTGAGGAGCCAGCAACAGAGCAAGGGCTGCTGGTGGCAGTGGCCCTGCCGTTTCCTGCTGGAGGGGGGCTTCTTGGGGGTGGGGGGCTTCTCGCAGCAGGTTCTGGGGCTGCGTTGAGGGGTCCTCATTAAACGCTGCTGTGCTGACGGGCTCCTCTTTGCTGGAGAGGGGCAGGAGCAAGTGGCAGATAGAAAATGGTGGGAAGGAACGGTCGCGGTGGGGGGTGGCTCTGGGTCCTGTGTCCCTGGAAGCAGGGGATCCCCAGGGATCAGGGGGATCCCTAGGGATTGGGGGATCACGCAGCCACGGTCTGGATCCCCCCAGAGGGGGGATCGTGGCTTTTCATGAGACCCCACGCTCCATGACTTGGAGGCTGTGGCACAAGTGGATCCAAACGTTGCTTTTTTTTTACTCAATCACAGCGGGTGACATCACCCATAGGCAGCAGTACCAACAGCGAGGGGGTCGGTGTAGTTTCCCCACCGCAGCCCCTTCCTTGCCTGTGTGGCGAGGCTGGGCTACAGGCAGATGAAAACAAGCTGGGGAGAGCTCCGCCTGTACACACACCCCCCCCCCCCCCCCCCAAAAAAAAGAGGCTGGGAGCCACCCTGTCCCCTCCCGCGTCAGACCGTGGAGCTGCGGCGTGGCGCGTGGGTTTTCAGGCGATAGTGGTCAGGTGCCAGCAGCTCCAGGGTGAGCTCGGTGATGATGGCCGTCAGCCCCCACACCTTGTGGGGGCCGTTGAGGAAGACGGGCAGGGTGTAGCTGTAGCGGCCGGCAGTGCGGAAGTGGGTGTAGCCCTGGTTCTCCTCCCGCAGGAGGTGAGCCAGGGGCATGGTGAAGACCTCCTCCACCTGCCAATACAGGCGGCAAGGGGGTGACCGAGACTGTCAGTGTCACCGAGGAAGGGGGTGACTGGGACTGTTGGTGTCACCGGGAAAGGGGTTGAGCATCCCAGGGAGGGGACGCGGCCGGTGCGGGGTCACCCACCTCATCGGGGTTGGGGGTCAGCGTCAAGTCCTCCAGGGGCCCCAGGTTGGCCACCACGGGGGCCACCATCTGTCCCTGCTGGGAGGTGTATCAGACAGGGACAGGGTGACAACCCCTCCCTAGAGTATCACCCGCCCACCTTAACCCCCAGACATCCATTGCCTGTCACCCAACAGGCCTGCAGCCAGCGCCCTGTGTCCTTGTCCCCTCAAACCCTTGTCACCCATGTCCCTGTCCCCCTGAACCCTTGTCACCCGTGTCCTTGGCCCCTCAAACCCTTGTCACCCATGTCTCTGTCCCCCTGAACCTTTGTCACCCATGTCGCTGTCCCCCTGAACCCTTGTCACTCATGTCCTTGGTCCCTCAAACCCTTGTCACCCGTGTCCCTGTCCCCCAGTTGTCCTTGTCATCCGTGTCTCTGTCCCCCTGAACCCTTGTCACCCGTGTCCCTGCTACCCTGCCCTTGTGTCCTGGGTGTCCCCAGCCACTCCGCTCCCCCCCCCCCCGCCGCGTCCCCCTGTCCTTGTCACCCGGTACCAGGTCGGGCAGCGCCCGTAGCTGTCCCCAGACGCTCGGGGGTCCCAGCGCCAGCCCCAGCTCCTCCCGCGTTTCCCGCAGCGCCGTGGCCACCGAGTCACCGTCCCCCGGATCCCGCCGCCCCCCGGGGAAACTGCAAGAGACAATAGCACCGTCATGGCGGGGGGGAAGGGGGGGTGTCGGTCCCGGTACTCTCTCCCTGCCGCCGGTACCTGACGTCACCGCTGTGGGGCCCGCCCAGGCGGCGGGAGCGCAGCGTGAAGAGCAGCGCGGGGCGGCCCCGCACCGAGCACAGCGGCACCAGCACCGCCGCCGCCGCCGCGGCCGCCGTCCCCCGCCGCCCCCCCGCCGCCAGCCGCGCCCGGCACCGCCGCTCGCTCCCGCTGCTCAACAACCCCCCCCCGCCGCCGCCCGTCCCCGGCTCCGCCATGACGCTGGCCCTGGAGAGGGGCGGGGGGGGGGGGGGAAGGACATCCGGGACCGACCGCCCCCGGCTCCGCCTACAACGGCTGTGGGACGGCCCCGCCCGGGGCGCAACGCCTCCGCCGGGTGTGCAACCCTCTCCCTGGGTGGGCAACCACCTCTGCTGGGTGGGCAACCTACCCCCAAAGGGTGTGCAAGCCCGGCTCCAACCATGCAACTCTTTTGCTGGGTGTGCAACAACCCCATCAGGTGTGCAACCACCCCTGCCAGGTGTGCAAGCCCAGCTCCAGCCATGCAACCCTTTTGCTGGGTGTGCAACAGCCCCCACCAGGTGTGCAACAACCACACCGAGTGTGGAACAACCCCTGGCAGGTGTGCAACCCACCACCCAGCTTTGTACCCTCCCACATGTGCAATAACCTCTTGTCTGGGTGTGCAGCCCTCCCACCAGGTGTGTGACCCCCTCTCCAGCTGTGCAACCCTCCTGCAGGGTGTGCAAGCACCTTCCCCCCCAGGTGCACAACCCTGTCCCTGGGTGTGCAACCACCCCGCCGCGTGTGCAACCCCTCGCCCCCCTCTTTTCACAGCCCAGCCATGTCACCATCCCTCCCCCTGTCATCAGCCGCCTGTCCCCTCATGCCCGGAGGTGCTGTGACACCCCCATGGGTGCTGCGCCCAGAAACCGCCGACGCTGGGATCGATCTGATCTCCACCCCCACTGCTACAGCCCCGAGAGGGAGGGGAAACTGAGGCACGCCCGACTGCGGTCTCCTCCCAGGGCTCTGCCACCACTCCACAATTAGCCACAGCCATTAACAAGCCACCTCCAACCCCACCCAGGCTGGCGGCAGCCCCTCAGCTAGTTGGACTGTGACACTGGTACAACCGGTCTTTAAAAGAAGGGGGGACAGAAGGACAGCTGGGATGATGGCTCGTGGGACGGATCCAGTGTGCTGTGTTGGGGTCGAGTGAAGAACAGGGAATACAGGGAATATGTAGGGAATACAGGGACATTGCTAAGGTGGTTGGATCGGGGAAGGAATGCTGGACAAGGGCCAGCAACCCCCAGGAAGCCCCCAGCCCCACGACAGACACTCTCAGACGTCCACGTTCATCTCTCAGCATTAAATGATTTTAAAAAAACTGTATAGAAATCACCACTCTCTCATAATTCTTTGTCTGCAGAGCCCCACATCGGCTTCACAACTCCCCTCTTGGCTCCAGCTTCAGCGAAACCTCCTCTCCTCCCACACGTATCGCTTCCCTGCGGGCACCTTGCGGAAAAACAGGCTGTTCCCTCGGCTCATGTTGCCCTGGAAGTGGGAAGATGGCGACCGGAGGGTGAGTCAGGGCTACCCCGAGCCCCGCTGCAGCCCGCCCCAAACCCCACAGGCCTCCCACCCGCCTTTTCTCGGTGGCCAGGCGGCATCCCGGCACTGCCTGGCTACGGCTACTTACCTCCCTGTGTAGCTGACCCCAGCAGTCCAGCCAGGAGGAGTAGGTGGGTGCGTAGGGTAGGAGGCCCCCGGCCAGCCTGGGGGAGGGAGAGGAGACCCACGGGGAATTATTTCCACCCAGGGCCAAGCTGGTGGGGTAGGACCCATCCCCTCCGCAGCTCCGCGCTGGGCTGAACCCCAAAATGGCCCTTTCAAGGCCAGGCTCCCCCCCACCGCAGTGCTACCACTGAGGGATCAACCCCAGCAGGAGTTTAAAACCTTGTTGCTAACCGGGAGCTGATCAGGCGCAGAGGAACACGGTTGTTACGCACAGAAGGACACGGTTGTCACCCACACCAGCCCTGCCCCGGGGCGGCTGCAGACTCACCCGCAGTTATTAACAGCCATCAGGTTGGAGACCAGCACGAAGGGGTAGGTCAGCATGCTGGCGAAAAACTGCAAGGGAGAGCAGGGCTGGTCGGCAGCGGCCCCTGCAGGGATCTCCCCTGGGAGAGAACGAACCCCAAAAAGATACCCAGGGAACCCCCAGGAGGATGCCCTTTCCCGCAGGCTTCACACGGGGCCAGGCTCCGCGGAGGAAAGGCCAAAGCCGTAAGCCCACGGGCACGCAGGGTCCCGCATCTCCTCCCCGGAGTATTCCCTCCCCTGCGGGCTGATCCTTCCGGAGCATCCCAGCAGCTGCAGGACAGGCAGGATTACAGGGACACACCGTTTCCCCAGGGAAAGAGGATTCAATTCTCTTCTCCCTGCCCGCAGGTCACGCATGTGGGTGTACACACACACGTGCGCGCACGTGGGCTGTACTCACTCCAGTGACCGCCTGTGAGTAGCTCTTCATCTCAGTCATAGTTGAGACCTGTGGGAGAAAAAAAAAGAGTCATCTTCAACCCCCTCCAGAGCCATGCTGCCACCCCAAAGTGTGACCCTGGACTGTCCCTTGAGCCTCCCCTGTCCTTCAGCGCCATCAGTGTCACCATGCCTCCCCCAGCACCCGCCCCCCCCCAAACAGGGCACGGAGCCCGTACCCCGTTTTCCAGCGCGTACGTGTTGATGAGGTAGGCCAGCATGTTGCAGAGCCAGAGTGAAAGGATGTCCCCAAGGAGCCGGGGGATGAGGCCGCTGAAAGAAAAGAGGCAACGGGAACATGAGCCCAGGGCAGACCCGGATCCGGCCGTGCGGAGAGACAGGGAAAAGCCGTTTGGGAGCGGCTGTTCCTCCAAAGGGGGAACCCCTGGCTCTGGGAATGGGGATGCTCAAAGGCTGACAGAGAGGAGCTGCTAGGGGGACCCAAAACACCCCCCAGCCGGTGCTTCCAGAGAATGGCTACTAAATCTTTGCTCTTTTTTAATGTCCCCAGGCACTAGATGTCACCCACACAACCCAAGGCCGGTGGCTATAAGGTGGCAGCTTGCCGGATCAGCGCCAGGAAGCCCCCCAGGGAGGGGAGAACAGGAAACTGTGCACCCCGAGGCCAGCGCAGAGCAGAGCTGCAGCGACGGAGCGAGGAGCAACACCCGCGGATTTTGGAGAGACACCCCACTGTGCCCCCTCCCGCCCCAAGATGCCGGTTATCAACACTTACGCGAAGAAGCCCAGGACACCCTCTTCTCGGTAAATAGTGGCGAAGGCGCTTAGTGTCCCACTGCGGCGGGGATGAAGAGGAGAGCGTGGTCAGAGGGGGCACCCCACAGACAGGCAGCCCCCCCTCACTGCAGCAGCCCCAGCCCCCCCACCCCATACCTGTACTTGGTCTCGCGGCCAATGAACTGCACCATGCAGCGCAGGGTGATCACTGCGGGCAGAGACAGGCAGCGTGGGGGTCAGGGAGGGACATGGGGACGTTCCAGGGTGTCACCCGGGTCCCTGGGCCCACACACCGGCTATGGGGTGGCGTGGGGGGGGGTCGGGGGGGCACCTACCGTGAAAGGGGTGGGTGATGAGCGTGGCGGCAGAGCGAGCGACCATCTCTCGGGAGGTCTGGGGAGAAATAGGGTGTCAGGGGGAGGGGGAAGCAGAGAGCCCGGCGGTGCTGGTGTTGTACCGAGCTCCTCTCCCACCTGAGTGGACCCCAGCACCCTCCTCCTCCTTTTCCTCACCTCCTTAAGGACCTGCTCCAGCGAGGACACGGGCTCCTTCTTGCTGGCTCCTGGCTGGAGAGAGAAAGAAGCATCAGGGGGGGAACAGCCCCCCAAAAGGCCCTGCTCCCTCCCCAGCACCCGCAGCTGCGGGGGCAGACGGGAAGGAGGGAGTGAGAGGGGAAAGGAAGGAGAGATGGCGAGGGAGGATTCACCAGGGGGAAGCAGCCTCACACTTACCTCAGCTTGCTCGGCCTCCTGGTACCGCTGGGGAGCAAAGGGCAGGGTCAGTGCAGCCATGGAGAACAGGGGAGGCTCTGCCAGTGCCAGCCCCACCGAAGCAGCGTGACACGGGGTCTTTGCGTCCCCAGCTCCCAGCGGCAGAGCCCCCCGCCACCACCCCTGGACGTGTCCCTGTGTGTTTGTGTCCCCCCCCCGTACCTGCAGCACTTTGCTGTGCACGACGGTGCCGATGGCGCTGGAGCAGAGGCGGGGGGTGAGGCCCTTGAAGAGTCCCGCTCTTCCATCGACCTTCACGATGTGCTTGGCTGGGGACAGCGGGGACCCGTTCAGGCCACACAGGACCGTCCCCCTCGGTTTTCCATGGGGGATCCCCACGGAACCAGCGGCCCCGCGGGGCGGGGGGGACACAGGGAAATCGCACCGCCGGGGCAGACTCACCGTAAGCAAAGAGGCCGGGCAGTTGGTAGACCTGGCGCCCGAAAATGTTCCTCCCCAGGGTGGGCGGCAGCGGCTCGTAGCCCACCTGCGGCGGGAACAGGCAGCCTGCAGCCGGTACCGGGCCCGGTGCCGCCCCCCCCGCAACTCACCGTTACCGGCCCCCCCCCCTTACCTGCACCAGCACCTTCACGTACATGAGGGGCTGCGAGAGCACGGTCAGCCCCGAGCCCAGCAGCACCTGCGAGGCCGCGTCTGCCATGGTGCCGCCCCGGCGTCACGGCCCAGAAGGACACCGCCGCCGCTTCCGCTTCCGCTCCCCGGTACTTCCGGCGCGCCCTCAGGCCACTTCCGGCCAGAAGGGTGAGTCCCGGCTGGGTCGCCGTGGCAACGAAGGGGCGGCGGGGGGGCTGGGGGGTCCGTCACCGTGGCGACGGGGCCCGAGGCGTCACTGCGGCCTGCAGGGCCTGAGGTGTCGCCATGGTAACAGGGCCTGCGGCACCAGTGGGGCCTGAGGCCTCTCTGTGGCCTGCAGGCCTGATGTGATGTCATGGTAAGGGGGCCTGAGGTGACATCATGGCAACAGGGCCTGACATAACACCATGGTGAGAGAGCCTGCAGGGCCTGAGGCACTGCCATGGTGGCAGGGCCTGGGTGGCAACAGCCTCTGGGCAGGCTGGAGGGCTGGGGGCCACGGGGAAGCCCCTGGGCAGCGACGGCACGATGAAAACAGGCGTCACCACACAGAGGCCTGGCCACGGCACTGCCTTTAATCCCGAGCACAGGCGCAGCAGCGTGCGGCAGTGGCGGATGGCCAGGACCTGCTGGGGCCAGTGAGGCGGGGCCGGACCCTGTGCCTACGGGCAGCAGCTGCCTGCCCTCCCGGCTGCTCGCGCCGCTGCTGCAACAGCCCCATTTCAGCTCCCGGGGCTGTATCCTGCGAGGAATCACCAGTGACACGGGGGTGGTGGGTGCTCAGCGGTGACTGGCAGTGCGACGCTGCACTTGTGCCACTGTCTGGCTGAGATATCACCACGGCGGGGTGGTGGCCATCTCCCTCTCCCGCTGCGCAGGCAAAGGTCACACCACAGCCAGCTCCAGGCTTCTCTCCTGCCACGCTGCTTCCCCTCCGGGTGCCAGGGACAGGCGGCTTAAGGGTCACAGAAGAGGGGTTATACCCGCTAGGACAGCACCGGGGACAAGTGTCCCTGCAGGACTGTCCCCTCTGAGACAGGGTGGACCGTGCTGGTGGGCCCAGGCTCACCGGGACGCTGGCATGGCTCTGGCAGAGAGTGTTTGTCTGGCGCAGGGCATTCCTCGCTCTCCGGCTCCGCAGCCGCTTCCTCCTCGGTTGCTCCAGCTGTGCCGGATGGCAAAACGGTGCCGGGGCGTCTGCACCCCTGACACCTCGCACCTCCCTGGCGCTTTGTCCCTTCTGCCCCGAAAATGGCGGCACCCGGGGACTCACCGGCTGGGCTGGCCCGTGGAGGGGAGCCGGGGGCCCGTCGGACACGGAGCTGTCGGAGCCGCTGGTGCTGTGTGGGGGAGACAACCACCTGCAGCCCCCACCGGCGCTGCAGGGTCAGCGGGGCAGTGTGGCTGGGTCATACCTGGACTCAAGCTCCGAAGGGGAGACATTGCTCCAGCCGCTGCCAGATCCCAGCTCCCGGCCTAGCCGCTGCCGCAGCAGCACATCCACCTCCACCAGGCACTGCTGGAACTGCGGGATGGAGCCAGCGTCACCGCAGCCTCCCTCTAGCACCGGGACTGGCCTGGGTGCTGCAGTCCGGGCTGCCGGCCCACCTTGGCTGGATCGGGGTCACAGAAGTCGAGCAGGGTGTCGCAGAGGTGGTAGCCCAGTGCCTTGAGATCCTCCACAGTGAAGTGCGAGTTCCTCCCGCCTGGAGGGGACAAGGGACAACAAAACAAGCGGCAGCATCCCAACGCGGGGACTGCCCGCCCACCAGCACCCCCGACACCGGCATCCCTGGCCAGCGGCAGCGCCTCACCCAGCGTGGAGCCCCCGAAAGCTGCCTCCAGCGTGTAGCTGTTGGAGACGCCCATGCGCCACATGACGACCCTGCCCGTCCCCGCTTTGCTCTTCTGCACCTTAAACTTGCAACTGGGGAAGGAGAACTGGGGCCGGCCCTGGGGTCAGCACATCCCCCCGCCAGGACGCCCCGCATCACCGTCTGGTGTCACCATGAAGCGCGGCGAAGACGCCGTTCCCCGGCTCTGAGCGTCCCACCTTGTCAGGGGTATTTTTGCTCAGCATCAGGGGGAAGACGCGCTGGTGCAGCCGCAGTCCAGCCCCGCCGCCGTCACAGCCGTACATGAAGACGTTGTTCTTCCGGCTGTGCCCATGGAAGTCGCAGTACAGCACCACCTCCCGCTCCGCCAGCACCCTGCGTGCATCAAGATAAGGCCACTGGCACCGCCACGGGAGTGGCACCGTCCTGCCGGCTCCCCGTCACCCCCCGCCACCTCACCTCTCGACCATAGCCCGCAGGTGCCACACGCCAGGGAAGGAGCCGCGGAGCGCCGTGCCGTAAGCCCTGTTGGGGTCACGGCCAGCCAAGGAGCAGCGGGAGTTGCCCACCACCACCCCATCAGGGTTGAGCATGGGCACCACCTTGAAGACAAAGAGCCGGCGCAGGAGCCAGGCATCGGGGTGGGCGCTGAGGAGGAAATCGAGGAAACCCCGCATGGCCCAGGAGCCACCGCTCTCCCCAGGGTGCACGCGGGCGCTCAGCACCACCACCCGCTTGGCCGCCGCTGCGCCGGCCGGGCTGGTGATGGTCAGCAAGTAGACGGTGTTGCCGGCCAAGCTGCGGCACAGCGCCCGCACCGCACAGTACTGCGAGCGCACCGGGTCGCCCGCCAGTGCCCGCAGGTAGCGCTGCAGGTCGGAGTAGGTGTAGGGGTAGGAGTGAGCAAAGAAGCAGGTATCGCCGTCGTGGGGGAAACGTGTTGTCCAGGAAAGGCAGAAGGCAGCCGGTTCCTCCCCGCCACCACCACCCTGGTAGTAGCGGATGTCGGTGCCGACGCGGCGCCAGCCAATGCCGCGGCTCTGGGCGTCCTGCTGGGAGTAGAGCAGTGGGCGCATGCCCTTGCCGTAGAGGCTCTTGGGCTTCGCCAGGTTGGCAATGGTGAAGCGGTAGAGAGGTTCTCGCCGGGTGTTTTGGACGCGGAAATAGAACCATTGGGTGTGCTTGGCAGTGTACAGGTCCGGCCGCAGCGTCAGCACGTACTCGTAGGGGCCCCTGCACGGTGGGACGGGCCATGCTCTGGCTCCCGGCCTCACCGCTGCCCCCTCCTTGTCCCCCCCTCCCTGGCCCTTTTCTTACACCTTGACAGCTTTTTGGAGGTTGCCGCTCTCGAAGCGCGATTCGAAGAGCAGTGTGGTGTCCTGGGGCCCCTCTAAGGCGGCTGCTGGTGAGGAGAGGGGCCCCGGGGCCCCCCCAACCCGAGCGCGGGTGAAACAGAAGCCTCGGGGTGCTGCGGGGGGAAGCCCAGAGGGACAGTGATGGGGGTCTGGGGAGGCCAAGGGGGCACCCAGGGGTGCTGCCCGCTCCCTGCTACCTGGGCGGAGGTGGTAGACGACAGTGCCCAGCTCCTCGCCAAGGGGGGCCGGGGCCTGCTTGGGGCCCGCAGGCTGGCAGAAGGGCTCTGGTTCAGGAGGGACCCACTCTGGGGGGGGAGGCACAAATGGGTGCTCTGGGCAGGGTCGGGGGCTGGCGCAGGGGGCAGGCAGGGGGCCAGCCGGAGCGCTCCCTCACCAATGTGCTCCATCGTCTCCTTGATGACCTCACACTCGATGGGCCAGCGGGGAGCGGGTGGGGGGCCCCGCACCAAGGGGAGGGCGAAGAGACCCCGTGGCTCTCCCGGGGACCCACGGTGCCGCGCTGAGGGGGCCGACGTGCGCTGGTGGGGGGCTGGCTCCAGCCCCCCAGGAAGATCAGGAGGGGCTGCAGAGGGGTTCCAGTGCACTCCTGCCTCCAACCGAGATGTGGGAGAGGTCAGGTTGGGGTGGGGACACCCCCCAAAAGCACCCACCCCTCCAAAGCAGGGGAAGGCTCCCCCACCCCATGCTCTCGTTGCCAAGAGGAGGCAGCTCCCAGTGCTGGGGGGGGGCTACGGGGTCTCACTCACGGCTCAACTCCTGCCCAGGACCCCACAGGCAGCCGGGGTCGGGGTGCTGCTCGGAGGGGCCCGCCAGGGCCGCAGGGGTCTTCTGTCCCCCCATCTTCTGGCCTTGGGGAGAGCAGTGCTGCAGCCCAAAGGGGGCGGGGGGGCACCGGGGGGTGCCACGTCGCCGTAGCCAGGGCTCACCTTGGAAGTAGCCATAGTAGCGCAGGTGGCTGCGCATGAAGCTGTCGTAGGGCTCGGGGAACAGCCCCCCGTCAAACCCCCCCAGTCCCCCCTCCCCAAGGTGGGCAGGGGGGTGCCCCGAGGGCCGCATGGCTGCCAGAGGTCCGGCAGGACCCTTCTCTGGTCCCGGTCAGAGGCAGGACGCGGTCGCTGAGCGACCGGCGGGGAGGGACGGGGCGGTCCCAGAGCGGAGCTGGGAAAGGAGCCAGAGGGATTTTGCCATCCTGGCGGACACCCAGAGCAGCAGGGCCACAAAGGGCCACACCGGCATCAGCCCGCCAGCCCCAAACAGCCTCCCGTGGCCACGGCAGGGACCGGGAGAGCCCCTGCTCAACCAGACAGCACGTCCCAAACTGCTACAATTTATTGGACAATGGTCAAGTGAAGGGCTCTGAACTGTACATCTGTAAAAAAAAAACCAAAACAAAAACAAAAAAGGTGCAGCGCGGCTCATGTGCTTGACGCGGTTTTCCTCCGCTTCAGCCGCGCTCGCCAGTCCTCTGGCAGCGCCTCGAAGTTGGCATTCCTCTCCGCCATGCCACTGCGGGGACAAAACAGGGCCTCAGGTGTGGGTCTCCCCCCTCTCTGCCTTCGCAGGAGACAAAGGAAACGTGTCCACCTCCCCGCCCCAGGCTGCGGAACCGGGGGCAGCCCCCAACTCTTCCAGGATCCGTTACCTCATCAGCTGCTGCTGTTTCCACTCTTCGATGCGCCGCTGGGCTGTGGTTTCCCGATCCTCCTCGCTGGAGCTGGAGTTCTCCTCCTCGTCCAGCTCCCGCTGGATGCTCTGCCACTTCTTCACCAGCGACGGCATCTTCGTCTTCCCCTTCTTACCCTGCGCCAGAAACGCCAAAAGTGAAGGGCGGTTGACATGGGAGGAAACTCCCCCCAACCCTGCAGTGGCGCCGAAGCACCCGCTTACCTTGTCCTTCCGCCCTTTCCTCGGCTTCTCCTTCTCCGGCGGTGGCGGCGCCTTGGGGACGGGCGGCGGGGGCGTCTGGGGGGGCGGCGGGGGTGGCGGCGGCGGCTGCTCGGCAGTGCCAGTGGCAGGCAGGGCTCCCCGCGCCGGCGCAGCGGCCAGGCCGACGGGCGCGGCACACTCCGAGTAGCTCATGACGGAAGAGGTGGCGGGCGCCGGCACGCCCAGGTAACCTGATTGCAGGCCCATTGCCGCGGGCTGAGGGCCGGCGTGGCCCGGCGCGATGCGGAGGTTGGGGCGGCCCTGGATCTCGCCCTGCAGGCGCTGGCGAGGCCTCAGGGAGGCGAGGGGCATGGCCGAAGGCTGGTACTTGCCGGTGGCCATCAGGGGCTGGCTGTAGATGACGGGGCAGCTGCCGATGGTGGCTGTTCGCTGCAGCAGCCCCGGGTTCATCTCCACCGCTTTCCTCTTCTGCGGTTTGGCGGAGAGCAGCGGCGTCGGGCTTGGTTCGACGGCGCCCTGGGAAGAGCGCGCAGACGTCAGTGCCAAGCTGGGAGGAGGGACATGGCCCCAAGGGTCGCCCCGCCTCCGCGCACCGAGACTGGCTTCGCCCGGCCACCGCTCACCTGGCTGCTGCTGCTGCTGCTGGCAGCGGGGCGCAGGAGAGGCTTCAGGGGAGCGTCTTCCTCCGTTCCTGGGGCGGGTGGCTCCTCGCCCCCCTCATCTTCCATCTCCACTTCCTGGATCTCACCATCTTCTCCGGGTGGTGGCGGCGGCGGGGGCGGCGGCGGGGGCGAGTCTGGGGGAGGCGGAGGCGGCGGAGGCATTTCCAAAGGCAAGGGAGGTTGGAGGACCGGGACAGAGGACTGAAGCAGAGTCCAAAATGGAGTGAGCGGCATGAGAGACGTAGCAGGAACTTGGCCTGAGAAGGATTCTTTACAAAGGGAGCCTGAAGAATACATATTGACACAGGCTTGAAAACCCACGCTACGGACCGCGCTGCCTGCTCCTGCCCGCTGCCTCCCTGCCAGGCCTTGCCTGGGAGCGGGCAGGCAGAGCTCAGGCCACGGGCTCGACCGACGACCTGCATGCCGCCTTCCCCGGCACCGCCATGCCGAAAACCGCTGGGGACAGCTCAGGTGCAGCGCCCAAACCACTGCCCGGGGAGGGACTGGCGCTGCTGCCTGCTCTAGCGCTCGGCAAGGCCCCATAACACACCACTCTGGGGCTGGGACTCCCCCCAAAACCGCAGCAATCCCCCCCCACATCACCGTACCTGCGGTGCGCTCGGCGGGGTCCCCTGCGCGCTCTCCTTTGTCTTTTGGAGGTGGTTTAGGAGGACCGTCGGCTTTTCTGTCGGTGGTTTGCTGTCCCTCCTCTTCGTCCTCCCCGTCGGGGAACTCCCATTGCGACTCTCCTGAGCGCTCGTTAACATAGAAATAGCGTCTATGCTCCCTAAATCACAAGAAAGAGAAGGAGGCTTTAGATTCCCTCCCCCGCCACCGACACTCCGAGGCGGGCCTGCCCACGACAGCGGTGCGCTCTCGCAGGGAAGACCCTCGGCAGCAGGGCTGCCGCTCTCCCAAACGCCACAAACAACTTTGAGGACAGAGGCAGGAGAGACCCGAGCCGGCTCGCTCAAAGCTATTTGCATTGCTGGCTGCATGAACGTCGCCCTGAGCCCCCCGCTCCGAGGGAGGGGAGGGCTGAGAAAGCAGGCCAGCGCGCAGCAGAGCGACGTCTCTCGCTAGCATCGGGACTTTCAGCCGACGCCTTGGCTGAAAAGTCGCCCTCCAAGAAGAGGCACCGGGGAACAGCCCAATGGAGAGAAGCGGCTGCCCCCCTACCCCGTGGTGCGCGGAGGTCGCTTTTATGATACTCTTGGTGTCAAACACACAGTGAATGCTAGAGAGAGGGAGCGGATCTGGGAGCTGAAAAACAAAAGAGCAAAGATTTCAAACAAAGGAAAATTAATCAAGAAAGCCAAATAGACAAAGAAATGTTTGGGTCTGACCTGCTGGCAGGAGACAGAAATCTTGTTCTTCGTTCCGTCGATGAGTTGAAGTTTGTCCTTTGTCAGAGCTGTTGGTCAGAAGAGGTGATCCAGAGATCCTGCAAAGTTCACAGAGCTCTCGCATGCGCGACCCCCCAGGCCCGCCCTCCACAGCGCTTTACACTCGCGAGAGTGAAAACCAGCTCTGTCCGATCAGGGAATCAGCTCCGTCTCAAAGCACTGAGCACTCCGTTTGGATCCTCCAGTTTGGTGGTCGGCCCAAACTCTGCGAGTGCCGGACGTTTCTCTGCCTGCCCAGCACTGCTAACAGAAGCTGCTCTCAGTCTCCGAGAGGGACGGCGCCAACGTCGTCGGGTGGTGATGGTCACAAATCATGTCTGAGATGTCAGAGATGAAAGGTGAGAAAGGTAGGAGAGCGCGTACCTGTCCCAGTGGCAGGACCAGCCTTTAGGGGTGGCGTTTATTTCGTATTGTTTTAGCTGTTCGGCTGCGTCTTGGAGTTTGCGTTTGAGGTAGTTTCCATTGAGAGCACCTTCTCGCCAGTCTGCAATGCGGGTCTAGAGGGCAAGAACCGGGGGGGGAAAGCCGTTGAGGGAGGCTGCAAGCGGCTCTCGGGACAGGACTCGAGCTGCGGGAGGCTCCCTTACGGCACGGGGCTCGGGGGGGAAGACACCGCCTCTGCGCAAAGCCATGCTCTCCCCCCGCCGAGGAAGGGCCCTGCAGGAGCGCGGTTGTGGCGCTGCTGCCACGAGGTTCACGCAGCACCGGCCCTCGGCGCTCGAACGGCGGACAGTATTTGTTATCCGCTTCAGAACAGAAGGCCGGAGCGAGGGACGAAGGCTCGGTTACCTCTGTCTGCAACAGCAACATGTGGAAGTTGGAGATAGATTGTCTGTTGATGCCCAGGAACTCCAATTTACTAGTCAGAGTATTTGCCAGCTCTCCGATCTGAAACTGCCAGGGAGAAAGGGGAGAATAAGGAGCCACCCTCCGGTAGCGGCACCGGGGGCTGCGGCCCCGCGGCTCGAGGCCTTCCCCGGCAAACGAGACTCGGGACCGCCTGCGGCCCCTCCGCCGTGCCACCCTGAACGTCAGCGCCTGTCACCCCCTCCGTTAAACCCCGCTACCTCCTGTGCCCCAGGGACGGGGTCGCTGCGGGATGGCAGGACCAGGCCTCCTCTGGAGCCGCCGGCAAACCCCAACTCCTCGCCCTGCTCCCGCTCCCGGCCCCCTGGGCGCAATCACAGCTCCACCCCAGCCCAAGGAGGGTGCGGGCTCGGGTCCGCTTCAGCGCCCGGCTCTGGAGTTACAGCAGAGCAATCGCCAGGGCGGAAAGCATTAAATCTAATCCTTCAATCACTTCCCAAAGGAAATGGGCCGGGATATAATTTCAGGCTTTATAAATCATTGCTTTCCGGAGGAACTAGTTGGAAAGCGCAGGAGAGGGGCGACAGCTCTGGATTTACTCCTGAGCAGAGACAGGATCTATGTATGTTAAGATTCAGGCCAGCCCACAGCGACCGCCGTTCCTTGATCCTGGTGTCCCGTGGGAGCAAAAACTCCAAGTGGGGCACTGCCCGGGGCCACGGGGACCCCCACGTCCATCCTCCCACCTGCAGCGACTGCAGGAAAGCAGCTACAAGCCAGGAAACAATCAGGAGCGGGAACGGGGTGGATGCCTGCAAGCGGCACCACCACTGCTTTAAGGAGGGCTCTAAAAATGTTGTCTTTTTTTTTTTTTTTCCCTTTTGCTCTTCAGAAGAGGCTTTGGAAGGTCCCCAAAGCCAACAACGCAGAGTCTGTCTCCAGAGGAGGACGGGCCAGACAGACAAACAGCACTAGAGAAACCCGAAGCGGGGAAATGAATTCCCGCGTTTTAACGTGGCTACGGAGAAGCCAGGGAAGATCCCACAGCAGAGGGTGACTTCGCAGCAGAGGGCCCAGCGGATCTCCTGCAAACCAGAGAGCCGGCAGAAGAGAGATTACCCCAAATCGATGAAGCAAACGGTACCAATTACCCGAGGAGACGGCATTCCTCCAACCTCTAAAGGGATCCCGCGTGGGAAAGCACCACGCTACAGCACGCAGTCCGTCACAGCGCACCGCCAGGACCAGGAGGAGAGGGATGGCAAACGGGCTGGCTTAAAAGGCTTTCGGTAGCCATCTGGGGTGCGGCAGGCACGAGTGTGGTCCTGCTGCAGGCTTTTTTTTTTTTTTACTTTTTTTTTTAAATAAATTAAGTTTTAAAAAAATCAGACAAGCCTCATGTAGATGCTATACTGAGGGAGGCTCCGGTTTTGGGCAAGGAATGTCGCATCTCACAACTCTGTTAAGAGTTCTTTTATGGGAGAGATGCTAAATCCGTCAGGAGGACAATAACGAAGCCCTTTCACGCTGGAAAAATGATGAAGCAGTAGGAAATGAGGGCAGGGCCTGAGGTCAGCTCTCACTGCGGGTTCCCACCGGGGTTCTACCGCGAGCTGTCGATTCCCCATCCGTAAACCATCTGGCCCAGGGAGGTGTCAACGGTTGCTAACGAAACCAAATTGCTCAGGAGCCAAATTATCTCCTGGTAACGAGCGAGCGGGGAATTAAAAGGACAAATAGAAAAGATCTCCCCTACCACTCAGCATAACTGTCACCCAGAGCCTGTAGCTCTGTGTGTCACTACTGTGGGTCAGGAAGGGGCTCTGGGAATCCTTCAGCCGCAGCCAGAAAGAGCAAACCAAGGCTCGGAAGAGAAAATATCAGCACAATACTGAAGAAATCCCCAGGGCTTCCCCCATTTCTAACAATGTGGGGCTTCCCCAAAAATCTAACAACTTCAAAAAGGAACGCTGGGTGAGGGGCAGAAGGACAGGTACCGGCAGCCTCCAGACACAGAGAGATTATGAACGAGGAGTCTTCAGCCTGGAAACAGGACGACTGAACGGGCACGTGCCAGAGGACTGAAATATTGTTATTGGTGAAAAGAAAGTCAAGACAAAAGTGTTCATGCTCTCTCAGGACAAGACCCAGGGCTCAGTCTTTATGCCCCCCACAACTCCCCCCCGCCCCCCCTTTTCTTTTTTTTTTTTTTTAAAACGCTTTCAAGCCTTTGCTGCTGGCTCCTGCCAGAGGCAGGACACGGGGCAGCAGAGCTGCTGGCCTAATCCTGCATGGCTGTTCTTTCACAAGGCCAGGACGAGCTGCTCTTGCAGCCGCGCCGGGATCTGAGCTTTAGAGCTGCAGCAGGCCCCTGGCGCCGTCCCATCGGCAGCGCGGGAGGTGGCCAAGGCCGCTCCAGCCAGTCCGAACCCACAGCCCAAAGCTCAGATGTCCCCAGTGCCCGGCAGCGTCTCCGGGGCAGAGGCCGAGCGCCCGGCCACATCCCTCGCGCGAGCTGGGGCGGATCTCACCGACAGGCATCTCTGCGTCTCCGTACCTTTAGGTCCTGCTCCTCCTCTTCTATTTTTGGTGCCCCCTGGGCTTTTGCTTTCTCCTGGGGCTCCTCAGACTCTGCCTCTTTGTCTGAATTCGCATCAGCTGCTTCTGTGCTCGTCGCTGCGGGAGAAGAAATGACAGGTCAGCCCTTCTCCCACTGCCGCCACGGTGCTGCCGACAGCCAGCTGGAGACACCGTGCCAGGGAACCGAAGCCACTGCAGGAGAGGGCAGGGAAAGAGCCGGGGCCTCTTTCCTACAGGAGCCAGCGACCAGAGCCTGAAATTAAAAAGGAAAGAGGTCACTGCCTTTCTGTTTTGATGGGGAGGATCCTTCCGGAAGAACAGCGCGGGAAGCGCTGCTACTGCACAAGGGCAGGGAGGAGGAAGGGTCCGGAGCACAGGGGTGGAAGGAAGCATGGGGAGAGCTAACTAACCGCTAGGCAGGCAATGGTTAAACTCTGGCGGTTTAATACTTTGTCAAGAAAAGGGATCAGGTATTAAATAAGTTGAGACAATTCTCAAAGACTGAAGAGCTCCCAAAAAGTTGTCAAAGACCGTAAGGTTTTGCCTCTGCCGCATCACAGGACAACTGCGACTAATTCACTGTCCGAGCAACAAATTCCAGGGAGAGAAGTTTTGTGAGGGCTCGTGGTGGGGGAAAAACCCACATTCCTGGAGTGGCCTCAAGGGCAGGACAGTTCCCTCAGGCACCCTTCAGCAGCAGGGGCTCAGCTGTACATGAGTTATTTCAGAGCTCCTGTTCCCCAGGGAAGCAGGAAACCAGGACTGCCGGGAGGAGCTGGCTCCAGGGATGTGGCGAGCCACAAGGGAAAACTCTGCAGAAAAACCACCCTGGACGAACAGCGTCACTGATTTACCACCAGACCTGCCACCCACATCACACTTCTACCTGAAGCAGACATGTGTTTTGGGGCAGGCACTCTTTTGGGGCTGGCACCGTCCCCCACTTCAGCAGGACACAGCCCACTCCGGGCTCAGGGTGCTTTTGTACCCTTTTTTTTTTTTTTCCTGGGAAAAGCAGTTGTGTCTCATTCAGGCAGTGTTCTGCACCACAGGGCTTGCCTCCCTCCTCGTGCCGGGCAGGGACCGGCATATCTGGGAGCACCGGGGCTGCCGGGCACAGGTCACTCTCCCAAACACAGGGGCCAGCATGTTTCGGGGAGCGCGGGAGGGTCAGGAGAGGCAGCGACACGCGGGCTGTCATGGAGCACCACCAGTCACAACCATGCTGTTTCCCCAAGGCAATAAATTTATATGACGCTCTGCAATGTCCGCTGAACTGCTCTTAGTTTATATTTGACAACAGCCTCTGAAAAACCACAGGAAAGCAAAGCCCCGACAGGAACACGAGCTCTGCCAAGGGGCTGTTGTCGCTCAAGTGATGTGTCCTGAGACACACGTGGCATCAGACAGCCCTTCTGCAAACCAGGTCTGCCCGCAGCAAACTCCTGCCTTACGTTCCCTACGCACCAAGCGCAGAGCCGGAGCGGCTCTTGGGGAACTCCTGTCTCAAATTTGGTGACTGTCAGCCAGCGGCTCAGAAACCGCGCTTGGAAAGAGGAAGGGAACAGTTCCCCGTGTGCCACGGTTCGGATTTGTAACGGTGGGAGGAAAGCGGAAGGTGGCAGGGCGTGAAAAAGCCATTATCGCACTTCTGTGTTCCCTCCCCTGATAAAGCCTCAAGTACGGGCACTCTATTTTCCTGATGAGCGCTGGACATAAACACTCTCCTGTTTATTTTCTTTAATTACAGGATAAAGGAGAGAGCTTGGCAGAGCGTCAGCTTACTCCCACGCGATGCCCCGAGCCAGCGAGACTGCTCGGCTGCTTGTGACAGTGGTGACAGCCGCCCGGCACACGTACCTCACCGCCCGGCCCGGCTCCTCTACGCGTCGCGTGGGGGTCCCCGCACATCTTCGGGGAAAGGAGCCCCCGGCGGGAGAGGGCTGCGGCTTTTCCAAACACCCGCTCCTCCCTCCAAAGGGAGTTTTTCCAATTACCTGCTTCTCCCGCTTCCGGGCTCTCCCGGCCCGTTTTGCTGGAGCCTCGACTCGCTGATTCGGGGCTGGCAGCTCCGACAAACAGTTTCCATTTCCCTCGTTTAGAGGCCAGCCTGCGCGTTGCATCCTGCGAGGCCGACTGGCTCCCGTCGGAGAGCGGGCTGGAGCCCGAAATGCTGCCGTCGCCTTCCTCCAAGGCCCGCAGCTCCGCCTGCCGAGAGATGCGACAGTGAGCGGCGCTTCAGGGACCTGAGCCTGCCCTGAAGAGCAGCCGCGGCTCCAAGTCACCTGTGAGAGACTCTCGCATTAGGGCACTGCATTCACAAAGACAGAGCCAGGAGTTTGCCAACAGCTGCTGGATCGCCAGCAGAGCCTCCGCATGAAGCTGCGGCTGATCAGCGCCCAGATCTATACAGGGCCCGGATCTATATGGGGCCCAAGCCTGTATAGGAGCAGCACAGGGGGTGCGAGGTCACTCTCCCAAAGAAGGCAGGACAGAGACACAAACTGCTGCTCCCGGTTTCTTTCCAGCTATTCCCTGGCTGTACGTGCAGCCTCGTTTCTGTGATAAAAATGTTTCCCCTTACCTTCTTTCTCTCCAGCACCATCTCCAGCTCGAGGGTGTCTTGCTCCTCCTCTTCCTCAGCGCTCTCCCCTGACTGTACCACACTGCAGAGATCCTCCTGCAGCGTGTCTTCCAGGGGATCCCGGCTGGGCTCCGGCTCTTCGGGGGCAGCCGCCGTCTCTTCTGCTTTCGCCTCCTCTTCTGAGGGCAGCTCAACCTCCTCTTTACAAATCACCTTCCTCCTCCAGCGCTCCTCTTCCTCTTTCACCACATCAGGCAGGAGCGGTGCCAGGAGGGCCGCAGCCACCCCTTTCTTCTCCTCCTCACTGTTGGAGAGCGCCTGCACACCTTCGTTCACTTCCTGCAGGCCAAGCCTTGCGTGAGTTTTCCAGCAGTGGCCGCAGCTCCCTGCCCCCTCCTACCAACCCTCCACCTCCCCCCAGCAGCGAAGGAGCCCACAGAGGAAGGAGCCCGGGTGGCCCTGTGCTCCCAGGGCCCCTCTCTGGGCTGTGAACAGAGCGGAGTAACACACCCGCTGCCCAGGAAGCCCAAAGAGGTGCCTACAAGCCCTGTGGCAACCAAAACCCAGTGTTTGGCCCATCTGACTGACCTTCTTCACCTCCCTCTTGGTGAGGTTGGCCCCACGGCCGATGGTGCCCGGGGCAGCCCCCTTCTCCTGGGGGTACAGCTCAGCAGCTGCCACGAAGCTGCCGTTGGCACCTGCCACGGTGCTGCTGAGGAAGAGGAGAAGGAGTGAAGGGCAGGGTGGGGGATAACTTCCCTGGGCTTGCCCTTGCGGGGCTGGGGCTCTCACCCACCTGTGCTGGTAGTGCTGCAGGCCCTGAACCTGCGTCGCTAGGTACTGCGGCAGCTCCCAGGTCACCTCGTTGCTCTGGGTGTTCCAGTAATAGTAGCAGCCAGTGTTCTCGTCCCACACCTCCTGCCAGTCGCCCATCTCCAGCTCTCCCACTGACGGGGGGGACATGACAAGGACAGGCTGTCACCCAGGGGACACAGGGAGCCCAGGTACGTCACCCACGGGGACATGCAAAGCCCGTGTGTCATCCACGGAGCATGTGGAGTCTGTGTCCGTCACCCAGGGGACACACGGAGTCCGTGTCTGTCACCCACAGGGTCGCATGGAGCCTGTGTGTCACCCATGGGGCATATGGAGCCTGTGACCATCACCCAGGGGACACATAGAGCCCATGTCTGTAACCCACAGGGACACGCAAAGCCTGTGTGTCACCCACAGGGCATGTGGAGCCCGTGTCCATCACCCACAGGGGCACTGGGAGTCCATGTCTGTCACCCATGGGGACAGGCAAAGCCTGTGTGTCACCCACAGGGCACATGGAGCATGCATCCATCACCCACGGAGGCACATAGAGCCCATGTCTGTCACGCAGGGGACACACAGAGCCTGTGTGTCACCCATAGGGTGCACCAAGCCCGCGTCCCCCCACCAACCAGATCGGTTCCCCAGGCCATTGTCACCCCCCTTTTACCAGGGGCAGCCATTTGTCACCTCCCTCAGCTCCCTTTCACGAGCAAAGTGGGGGGCAGCAGACCCCCCCACCCAAGCAGGGCGAGGCGCTCACCTCCTGCCAGTGAGCACTGTGTGTCGTACTGCCACTCCGGGGCCGGCGCAGCGCCCGCGCCGTTGGTGGTGCTTGAGGACTGGCTCCCCGAGTCCTTGGGCTCGGGGCGGGGAGGCGTGGGGGGTGGTGCGGAGGAGGAGGAGGAGGAAGTGGGCTCAGCAGGCTGCGGAGGAGCCGTGATGGCATCGATCTCCTGGAAAAACAACATCCCGACATCAACTTCAAATCCCACAGGGGGGCAAAAGCAGAATCAAAAAGCGCTTACAGGCAGAGAACGATGTTTCAGATGGTGAAACTACCGTCTTTCCACCTCCCCCCCACCTTCCTCCCAAGGGGAAACTCCCGCCCACCCGCGCTCCCCAGAGCCGCACTAACCGCCAGGAAGTTGGCCAGCGTGCTGTCGATGTCTGCCGAGTTATTGCCATTGGCGTCCGCGGGACGGGTCGATTTCTCCAGGGTTTCGCCCTCCTCGTCGTCGCTGTCTGCGTAGGCGCCGAGCAGACACAAACCTCCTGGCCAGGCGTGGGGGGAGAGGAGGGCAGCGGAGCCTCAGTGAGACGGGAGGGGGGCAGCACATCTCACCTCAGAGCCACCACCGTGGGTGGCAGATCTGAACCCCAAACTCTGGGGGTTCCCGCTGTCACCCCACTAATCCTGCGAGGGGGGAGCGGCCCCATGAAGAGAGGCAGGGATGGTTTGGGGGGACAGGCACCCCCCACCCTGTGAGCATTCAGGGAATAAACGCCGCCCCTCCCTCTTCAAAAGATCCCTGGGGATGCCTGCTGGCCTCCAAAATCAGGGGGAACAAGCCTCCCACAACCACACTCGGAGTGGGAAATACCTTCCCTGGGGAAAAAATAAAACAAAACCAATAGAACACCAGTAGGAGAAAAAAACAATTCCCCACCTCTGAAAAAAAAAAACTGGGGGGAATATAATATCCTGCCCAAAAATCAGAGGGAGGAGTCATCGCTCCCCAAAACACCAATATTTTAATTATTAAATTATTATTCAATGTATTTAATAGCTAATAATAGGCAATCATAACAATAGATGGAGAAAAATCACCTCCTCCTCCTACCTGGCCCCGAAAAAAATACACAGGTTGGAAAAATACCTTCTAATCCAAATTTTTAAGGTAAGAAATCCTCTTCCCTTCACAAATCACTTAAGGAGGGAAGGGGGGAGCTTTCACATCATACCACCACCTCAAAAAGAGTGAATTAGGGGCAATAAACCTGCTCCCCCCCCAAAATCGGGGGGAGAATCACCCCACTCCCCCAGATAAAAAGCACTTAAACAGGGTAATCGCCCTACCCCAACAATAAATTAAAAAAATGCATTTAAGGAGCAATCACACACACGACCCAAAAAAATCAAACAAAAAAAACCTGAACAATTAAAAAAGAAACGATCAAACCCTAAAAATAAATTATTTATGAAGAAATTAATTATCCCCCCTTTAAAAAAAAAAGAAGTATTTCAAAGGGGACAATGACACCTCCTTAGAAAAGGGCTTACATGGAGACAATCATCCCCCTTTAAAAAAAAAAGCACTTAAAAAGGGAAAATCAGCCCCCTTTAAAAAAAAAAACTTAAGGAGAGGGGAACAACGGCAGCCCCCTCCAAAACCACACATTTAGGAGAAAAAAAAACCATTTTTTTTTTAGGAATACCAGATGGTGGGGGATACTCCTCCCTAAAAAAACCAGGGGGGGCACCCCCCTAATTATTTTTTCGGGGGGGTTTATAACTCGTCTCTCTCTCCGAGGGGCCTCGTACCTGTAGGCTTAACGGCGGCGGGCGCGGGGGGCGGCGGGTTGGGCGCGCTGCGAGGGGGCTCCGCCACCGCTTCGGGCTCATCTGTGAGGGAAGAACCGTTAGAAACTGGGGGAGGATGAGGCTGATGGAGACGAGGATGGGGGGCACCGCCTCGCCTCCCCCGGTCCCGGTCCCGTCACTAGGCCGCAGCGCTACGAGGAGGCCGCGCTGAGGCCTCCACAAGGCCGCGCCCCGCCAACAAAGCGCCCCCCCCCCTTCACCTCCCGCCATCCCCTTCCGCCGTTACCCGGCTCGGAGCCCGAGTCGGCCCCTTCAGCCGGCGGAACCGCCGCCTCGTCCCGGCGGGGGCCAGGAGGGGAGAGCTGGAGGATGGGCCGGCGGCCCGGCGCGGCGCGGGATTTCTTCCCCATGGCGGTGGCGGCCGGAGGCGGCGGGAGCGGCGCCTCAGGGCTGCGGCCGCGCCTGCGCGGTAGGGGGCGGGAGAGGCGGGGCTACTGCGTGCTGCGTCATGACGCTGAGGGGGTGGGGCGTAGCGGAAGTTCCGCCCCCCACCCCCGGCTGGGAGCGTCGCCCCGCCCCTCGGGCTTAGAGCTGCCGCCGATCTCGAGCCTATAGACCCGGCCTGACCTATAGCCCCATCCTACCCTATAGCACAGTGCTGCTCCCTGAGCCTATAGCCCAATCCTGGTGCCCTTCAAGGGTCCATCCTATCCTATAACATAAAGCTGCTCCTAGGGGGGTATAGCCCCTGCTTACACTATAGGACCCAGTCCCTGACTTATAGCTCCATCCTGCCCTATAGCACAGTGCTGCTCCTCAGCCATAGCTCTGTTGTATGGCACAGTCCTACCCCTGGGGCCTATAGCTCCATCCTGCCCTATAGCACAGCCCATATAGAGTACCCTACATGAATGAACTCCTCCAGGGAGCAGAGCCCCACAGTCCCTCCTTGCTTTACCCTCCCAACCCCCCAAAATCCCCACTGTGCTCCCAGGGGTGCCAGGGGAGCAGCATCCATCCCAACACAAACCTGTAATAACACTTTGATTTTATTAAAGTTCATCCAAAAACACAACAATAAATAAAAGAAACACCAAAATCCGCTGCATACGGTACAGGGTGAGAGCAAGGGGGCTGCCCTGGAGTTCCGCTAATCGACCATCACCCCCCAAGAAGGGACAGTGGGGTGCCACGCTGGACTCTTAATGGAAAAACAAACAAACAAACAAAAAACGAGTAAAACCAGCACCGGGGTGGGATGGCATCAGCCCCTGGGGATGTCACCTGGAGCAGGCATTGGGCCAAAGGACAGAGGTGAGCTAGTTGCGGCGGTACAGGTGATCACAGGTGGCCACGCTGACCTTCTGCTGGTAGTCCTCCATCTTGTCATGCAGCTTCTGGTAGAGCTGGGCAAGGGGCAAAGCCAGCGGGGGAAGAGTCAGCCCACCCCCTCTTCCCCACCTTCCTTCTTCCCCAAAAATCCCCTGGGGTTTGACTCCGGCCCTCGGCAGGGGGGTTGGCGAGCGCACCCCGTTATTTCCCTGGGGAAGGTGTAACCTACCACGACGTTGTAATGGTTGGTGGTGCTCTCCCGCAGCGCCTGCAGCAGCTGGTCGATGGCAGTGTAGGGCAGCCACACCATGGGGGCTGTGGCAGAGAGGGGGAACTGGAAGGGAGAGGAACCCTTCTGTCGTGTTGTGCTCCTGGTAAAAACGCTCCCGGCCCACAGCCAGAGCTCCCAAGCACCATGTCCCGACACCCGTTTGTCCTACTGGTCCCACTATGAGGGTTCCCTCTCCTCTCGGGGGGGATCACCCATCCCCATTTCCCCGGCAGCACCATCACCAAAGTCACAAGCACAATATCACAGACTCACAGAATCATCTGGGTTGGAAAAGCCCTTGAAGATCATCCAGTCCAACCATGAACCTCACACTGACCATTCTCAACTCCACCAGATCCCTCAGCGCTGGGTCAACCCCACTCTTCAACCCCTCCAGGGATGGGGACTCCACCCCTGCCCTGGGCAGCCCATTCCAACGCCCAACAACCCCTTCTGCAAAGAAATACTTCCTAAGAGCCAGTCTGACCCTGCCCTGGCGCAGCTTGAGGCCATTCCCTCTTGTCCTGTCACTTGTTCCTTGGGTCAAGAGACTCATCCCCCCTCTCTGCACCCTCCTTTCAGGGAGTTGTAGAGGGCGATGAGGTCTCCCCTCAGCCTCCTCTTCTCCAGACTAAACCCCCCCAGTTCCCTCAGCCGCTCCCCATCAGACCTGTGCTCCAGACCCTGCACCAGCTCCGTTGCCCTTCTCTGGCCACGCTCGAGTCATTCCATGGCCTTTTTGGAGTGAGGGGACCAAAACTGAACCCAGTCATCGAGGGGCAGCCTCACCCAAACCCCAAGCAGGATCTGCACCCATGGAAGGGTCCAGCACATCTCCCGTTGATGATGAGCTCACCTCGATTCCAAAATACCGGTGCCCTTTGCCCAGCACAGCGTCTACATACTCCAGGACCAAATCCACAGCCTCCTCCAGCAGGTCGTAATTCAGATAAAGCCGCAGCAGCTCAGCAGCATCCACCTTCTGCAAGCAAAGAGGGAAACATCAGCGAGGGAATGTGCCTGGGAGCCGCCACGATGGTGAGAGGATCCTGCGCGGAGCCTCGGTCACAGGCATAAAGCATCTGGCACGGATTCCTAGAGCTGGGAACAGGAGTGAAGTTTGCAAGGAGGAGGTGTCTGTTGAAGCGAAGGTGATCCAGCAGCTGTTTTTTTGTACTGAGCAGTGACCTTCTCCCTCTTCTCACCTTGTAGCTGTTAATGAGCCAGTTGGGCAGAGGTATCCCGTGTGCCAAGAGCTTGTTGATGACGCAGCGATGGTAGAGGCTGTTCTGGGATGGGTAACGCTCCAAATAGGACGACAGCAGCCTCCACGCTTCGTCTGTGGCGCTGCAAGGCAATTTTTCCCTTCGGAACCCATGCCAGCAGTCCCTGCCACCGTCTGCAAGGCCACGGTGTGCTCCAGATCTGCTCGGGTCCCCTGTGTGCGCTCAAGGCCCAGCAAAGCCGGGTGTGCTGTGTACAACAGGCCGGGGCGAGCGCGGTGACAGCGCTGTCCCAGTCCCGCAGTCTGCTTTAAGGGGGTTTTTATGAATCTGGGACCCTCTGGATTCCTGCAAGGCTTTTCCCTCCTGAAATGATCCACTCTCACAAAGAGTGGCTCTGCTTTTCTCCCGCCCAGACAAGGACCTACCTGGACTCCTTGGTGGTAACCAGGGCGGAAAGCTGGTTTGCCGCTAGCCAGTCCCAGGCCTCCGCCTGTGCTGCCTCCCCCCCGAGCTGCAGCTTGATGCACCTGCAAGACAGAGCAGAGCAAATGTGAGTGCCTTTAGAGCCCAGCAAAACCACCCCTTGCAGGACTATTCCCAAGAACAGCTATAAATTAGGTGGCCTGGCAGGAAAAGGCAGCTCTTAGAGTGATTTCTAAGTTGCTCTCTAAGTGCCAGAGAGGAATTAATAATGACTCTGATGTTAGCAAGTTTTAGGGCCTGAGCTTGGGTACGAGGTGCCCTCAGCGCATCCAGGCGCAGGAATGGGTCGCAGCAGAGCTCCTGGACAGCTCTGCAGGCACAACGCATCTTTGGGAAGCGCCGAGAGGCAAAAAAGAGGAATGCTGGGGTGGGAGATGAGACATGAGAGCAAACAGCTAGTGCAGGGATCAGACAGAAGAGCGAGTGCTCTGCCAACCACTCTTTAAGCTGCTCAACAGCGGCAACAAATCTTCCGTAAGCGTCAGCAGGAGTGTGCCAGGAGCCAGCTCTCCAGAAAGGTCTCCAGATGATGGCACCTCCTGCGACTGCCAAACGTCAGCTCTTTCCCCTGAGCCTAAGGGGAAATCTCTCCCTCATCCCCACCTGCTCAAAGCTCCCTTATTTTTCCTTTTCAGGTGAAAAGGGCAAGTTTCACCCCAAAACCCCTGAGCCAGCAGCTGCCGAGGCCGCGCACAGCGCCAGCAGCCACGGCGAGCAGACAGGTCGGGATGGGGCTGGCTTGGACCCCGGAGAGCTGTCGGCTGCGCCCCGCCGAGCACCGCGTCGCTCCAGCCACCTCACCCGAGGCCAGGGAGGAGCTCGGTACGTACTTGAAAGTGAGTCCCTCAAAGACGGGCGTCAAGGGCAGCTTGAATGTTTGGCACAGAGTGACGGCAGTGTCAAAGAGGCCGGCCCGGACCAGGAGAGCAACCGTTTCCTCGGGTGTAGAGTTTCCTGAAGGGAAGGAGGACCAGGTAAGCACCTTACCCACTCACACCCCAGTGCTTAACTGGGGCCTAACTCCACGCAGTTCAGCAGCAGAGTTACAGCGGCCCCGTGCTAACAGCCCAATGTAAAACCCTGCAGCAGTACTTCTCATCACACACTCAAGGCTTTCGCAGCCTCAGGAGCATCTTGGGAGACCAGGAGCCGTCCCTGGAGGGACTGCACAAAGCAGCAGTGACCCACGGGGCCGTCCCTGATCAGGCACCAGCTGGAGAGGGACACAAGCAGCAATGTGTGGCCCGCAGTCCGATGCTGTCGCTGTTTAGGTGAGCTGGGAGGGGGGACAGCCTTGTCACTGGCACAGCAGGCCCATATCCGAGCAAACAAAGCATCAGCTCAGCTCTGCCAGCACAGGTGAGAGGGGCAGCGGCAGGAGGCGAGATGAAACTGTGACACTCAGCTCCCTGCGTCTCCAAGTTTGCCCTCAAAGCAGCTGTTCTATCCTTTTCCTGCAATCCCTTACTGGGAAGTCGTCATCTCCCGACACTTCAAGGGGAAAACTGCGTACGTGTTGCATAACCCGTATCAGAGAGTGGCAGAACATACTCATAGGGTGGGAGAATTGCATCTTTCCACTCCCCAACGAGGAACCACTTTGATAAGCTAACAGCACATCATGAAGCAGGATTATCCAGGACAATAATTTAAGCAAATGGTTTTTTTCTCTAGGGCTTTCTAATTCTTTTTCATCTGGGGGCAACTTCCAGCAAGACAAAAAGATGCCTTTTGGTGCCAACTCATGAGCTCAACCCCAGCCCCACGCTGCAGACCACTACTAGAACTTGGCCAAGCCAAAAAATGGTGGAAAACTTAAAATTGGTTCTCCTGAGCTGCCTTTCCAAAGCTGCTGAACTTGGTGGCAAGATTTCATGCCAGAGAGGCAAACTGAACGGTCCCTGCCAGCTCCTGGGTTTGTCTCTGGGTCAGAATAAAATTGCTGCTTCCTCACCTGAGCTACAACAGAAAGCAAGGAGCAAAACCTCAGGGGAAGTGAGAGGCGGCTGCGCCGCGTCCCTCTTACCTGCCACAGCCGCTGTCGACAGGTCGTGCTGCACCAGAGTCAGCCGGATCCGGGCCAACAAACACTCCCTCTCCAAATCCTCCAGCTCCAGGATCTCGATTTGGCGAGTTGCTGTAACAGATGGACACGAAGGGCTCTCAGCCTTTTAAAAAGGGCTCCTTGAGCATTGTGCAAGATGTCTACACCCCTCTGTCATCCAAGGAGGAGTCGTGCCCCAGAAAGCGCCAAAGGAGGGGTCAGGTTTTGCTGCCCCTTCCTCGCTACCTTGAACTGTGCTGATCTTGATGTAAACCTCCCATTCCTCCTCTATGAGAGATGTTAATTTAATGCTTGGTAACAGCTGCTGCTCTGACTGCCAGGCATACGCTACAACAGAGCTCATTCAGAAAGAATTGTTTTAAAAATACCTGACCTTAAATTTTTCTACTGTAATGCTGAGGATTATGGTTAACCTGACTCCAGCAACCCGTGCTTTGGTGGACACAGGCCGAGTGGAGACCTTAGACCTTCCCAGCAGACTCACTACATCAGGAGGGTCTCCAAGAGCACAAACAAGAAGTCTTGAACAACTAGAAATTTGCCTCACAAAGGCCTTTTTTTTTTTTAAATTACAAGTTATTTCCACTGAAAACAAAAGTGCTGACAAGACATCAAATGGCAGAGCAGCGTGCCCAGAAGCTCCTTGGGGAATGGCAGTTACACAGCAGCATACAGCAACTGGAAGACGCTAACGCTGGGAGAGTTAAGTAGGTTACAATCCCCCAAATTATTGATCTGAGAGTGGTGAGAGCTGCCCTGAGCCATCTGTCCGCTCGCAGGGGAACGGCGGAGCGCTGAGGCCAGGGGAGAGGCTGCTCTGACAAGAGTTGGAGGAAGCACCAGGACTGGGCACTTACCTGGAACAGCTGTGCACTCCCCATCATGGCTTCTCTTCGGGGATGCTCCAGGGCGTTCGTACTTGCAGGAAAAAGCAGAAAGAGGGTTTAGGCCCACCCAGTTTCCAAAGGACAGATTCCCTCGATACAATACAGTCCCAGCACCTGCTCTCCGTTTCAAGCCTTGATTTGAATCAGAAAAGCCACACAGCCACTTGGCAGTTCAGGTTACATTTATCTCTGGCTATCAGAAACATGGCACAGCATTGGCTGATCAGGCTACGGTCACCACCTCCCGCAAAGGGATTGGAAACACAAACTACATTCCAGTAATTCTCTTTTTACTGGTATTCCAGTCACTGACTCCCCCCAAAAATGTGCTGTCTTCAACAAGAGGTGATATATTCCCACATAAATACACCAGCCCCTCCCAAAGATTATTCTGCTCCCACCCTGCCCCTCAAAAAGGGGCAATGACACAAGGGTGATGGGTTGGACTGATCTCTGTTGAGCGAGACAAGACAGCGCTGTGCAGGCTGGCCAAGGAGATGAGAGCAGCAGATTAAGGTGGCCAATGCCTCTGTTCATCAGAAAGATGGAAGCTCCTTCCCTAACATACAGCTGTAAGTGTCCCCACAGTCAGGTTAGAGGCTTCACAGAAAGCTCAGCGTTTCCTACCACAGCTCCAGAAGCTGGCTGCACTATCCAGGCGTACTCCGGGCGGATCAACCGTAAGCAGTTAATAGCAGCAAGAAAACAGTTTCCCTGTTTCTGGAGCCCTCGGAGCGTCCGCACCTCCCTGCCCAGGCGCATGCCGTATTCAAACATCACTGTGCCAGCTGGGAAGGGGAATAACATCAGGCAAGACCCAGGACAGGCCACCCCGCAGGGGCAGGGGAAGCGGTGTCCCCACGCAGGTGGGTTGTTACAACATGCCTTACCCTTGCGGTAGTTGTGGCGGTAAATGTGGAAGGCGTACAGCAGCTCGTAGTAATTGTGGGTCATCAGATCCACCGCTCGAGCGTGAGATTCGATGATCCCCACGACCTGCAGCACAGAGAGGCTCAAACGGGTGGAAAACCCTTTTGAAGAGAGCACTCGTGGCCCCCTTTCTCCCTAGCGCAGGCCGATTACCGATTACCTCGTTATGGAGGTTGACGTAGGGGAATTCCACCAGGTCCTGGAGCTGGGAGCGCTCGCAGAGAACCACCACTAGCTGGCGCAGACAGTCCAGCTGCCTGCAGAGAGACGCACAAACCCATCGCCAGGATGCAGGCATTCAGCCACCAACGTGTCTCTTTGTCACCAGCTCCGGAGGGTTTGATTTTTTTTTTTTTTCCTGGCTTAGAACCAAGAAGTCCCTCCAGACTTCTCCTGTGCTGGAAATAGAGATCCTGGACAGCAGAGATCCTCTGCAAAGGTCTCTCAAGAGGGCGGGCTCCCTCCCTCAGCTCTATTTGGCAAGACTTTCCTCAGGCACAATGAAAACACATTCCTGCTTCTGCTCTGAACGTCTATTCCAGCCATTCCTGCTCATCACATCCTCCTCTGCTAGGGTGAAGCTTCCTCTACCCAGTTCACTTCCCAGATGGTACTCAAGCTGAAAACTAAACTCCAAGTCTTTATTGAATTAAATCAACTGGACTTCTAAAGCTTTTCAACAAAGCTACACGCCATCCTTTAGCCATTCTTTTGGCTCTTCCCTGAATCAGCTTTTATTTCCCCTCCCCGCCAGTTTCCTCCTTTGAGATCATGCCGATCCCAGCTGTCCTTACAAAAGTGAATTTTGTCTTTTTAAACACACCTTTACACAAGCTAAATCAGAACTGCTTAACACAGTGGCCAAGTCCTACCCTTCCAGTCTGATGGAAAAATTGGTACATGGACCTCTGAGACAAGTGAACTTAAAGGCATAAAACTATCACCTACCTGCTTGGATCTGGGTTTTGCGTTAAGGCTACATATGCTTCACTGTTGTGTCCTAAATCCAAGTGATGTTTGAAGATGCAAGTCCTCAAAGTAGCCTGAAAACACCACATAGCACAAAGCAGCATGTTTCGAGTTACACAACTGAAAAAAAACCCATCTTGATGCCAAAGAAGTGACCTGTACCTGGCTTCTCCAGTCATCTGCCGATTCCATGACAGCCAGGGCAGCCAGCTGGATGACCAGCTCTGGTAACCCCACCACGTCCAACAAGCGCAGCACCTGGAGAAGACAACACTCAAACACTGGCTGCAGCGGTACTGAAGCACGGGTTGGGTTGGCGAGGGTGTTGGTTTTTTTTTCCTCCTTTGTTTTTTTTGAAGAGCTACTCCTGCCCCTACTAACCATAAGAGCAGCCCAAAGATTTTGCCAATGTTTCTAAGCGATTAGACTGGAAAAGCAAAGATTTTGGTAAGCTGCAATGGTCTGAACCAAATCCCTGCGCAACAGGCCCAGGCTATGGCTTTTCCAGAGGATTCATCTCTGCACATGCGTTTTCTGAAACATTTTAGCATTGACATTTACAGTAAACCCTTGATAGAGAGGGGTAAACAATTCCTCAAGCACACAAGCAGATGTATTAGAGAGAGAAGTTCCCTTTCCAAGGGCACCAGACAATCCTTGCATTTGCTGGATTTTAAAATCAGGAAATCCCTTAGAGCGAGCCTAGGTCCGAGCTTTCAGCCTGTCTGAACGATGGCATTATGCAAGAAGAAAGATCCTATCTCAATTTAAAGACATTCATTTCAATTTCCCTCAAAGCTTAATAACCTGCCCCTTAAGCAGCATCTTACATCTAGCCTGGACACGTCTGGCTTCTGCCTCCAGCAGCTGGATCTCTCCCTTTTTCTGCTGGATAACAAAGTCCTCTGCTACTAGGAAATAATGGGTGGAAAGTACCGAGCTTTCACACTGCAGTCACCCTATCGTCAGCCTCACAAAGCAAGTAAACAGACTACACTGAGGCTTCACCTCACAAAAAAGTATGTTTTCTGAGTCTCAAGTCACTCCCTCAAAAGCTGGGGACCAAGCGGGAATTCTCTCTCCAAGCAGGAACTCACTCTCTCTCTCTCTCTAAGTAGTGTCTGTGTGGATCGACTTGGTGCCAATTTACTTGGTCAGGATGGTGCCTGCTGGGCCGGCTCAGCCATACCTTGTTGTAGTACTGCAGGCGTGGAGTGGAGACTATCTCACCCTCCTCAGGCTGGATCAGCCTGTCCAAGAACTCTTCTCTTCCCACCTCGGACGCAGCTTGGCAGAAACAATCCAAAGCCTAGAAGCAGACCAAAAAAGCAGCTTGCGCGTGCCCCTTGGGGGACTGACCCAGCCTGTGGTACTGAGGACAGCGCTGCCTGTTCCAGCTCCACTGTACAAGACCCGCTGGCCCCAAGCTAACGGGAACTTTTCCCCATGAACAGATCCCACCGGCCTGCTCCCATCCCACCTGCTGCTCAAAGGAGACAGAGCATGAGATGGATGTCTCCTGACTTGAACAGCAGAAACAAGGCTGGTCCTACCTGTGCACCTCCACCCTCCCAGGGAAAAAGGTCCCAGACCCCAGAGAGAGGCAGCACCAGGAGGCCGGGGCCTTACCTTGTGCCCCTCGCCCATGACGAGGTAGCAGCGGCCCATCATGAAGCAGCAGGAGCCCATGTTCACGTGGCACCATGGCTGCAGCAGGCGAATGTATTCCTACAGGAGAGGAGGAACGGGAGTTTCGATTCAGCGCTCGCTTGTGACCTGCAGGCACCCACTACCAGAGGAAGGGTTAGGTCTCTAACACCAAAGCACCATTTTGGTGGCCCCTTTAGCTGCTGTGCTCACACAGATCCCGCTCTTCCAGCTCAGTATGTTTTCTGAGTCTCAAATCACTCCCTGAAAAGCTGGAGACCAAGCAGGGATTCTCTTTCCAAGCAGGAATTCTCTTTCTCTCTCTAAGTAGTGTCTGCGTGGAATGACTTGGTACCGATTTACTCGGTCAGGATTGGTTTCCCCAGCCTCAAAGTTCCTTCAGCGCGCAGATGGGGAGACATCCTCCATGTGCTGCCGGTAAACAAGGTGCTCTGAACAGCTCCTGTGCCTCAGCAACAGCACCCAACATCCCCCAAAATCAGACACGATGTGCTCTACAACCACTGCAAACCTGCTCCAGGGAACCGCAAAGGAAACGTTACCCTGGTGTGCACAGAGCAAGAACGGCAGCGCGCGTGTGTGAAGGCAGTGGGAGAACAGGCAAAGCAGGTGTTAGAAGAGCAGTATCTGGGCAGGAGGGGGAGAGCAGCCAAGGAAGACCACGGATTACAGCAACAAACTGACAGGCATGGAGTGGAATGCTGACAACACCAAGGACACACCATAAATAAAGCCACAACATGGATGCTGGCCAAAACTACAGGGCGATACAACTCAGCCTGGCCCTGTGCCTGCTCTGTCAGGATAATATAAGGGCTGCAAAGTGTCACCACCTATCCAAGAGCAGCTAGGAGGCACGATGAAAACCCAAAAGCTGGCATCCCTCGTGCCTCGGAGAGTGGCGTTTGCTCTTCATACTTGGAGAAGCAGAGATGTCCCACCAGCAGGGCTCCGGGACTCAGCAGAAAAGGAGGAGGAGGAGAAGCCAGGACCTGGCGGTAAAGCCTAGGTTTCACCAGCCAACCCGCATCTTCACACGTGCGTAAAGCACCAGCACATATGCCTTGCCTACCCCAGCCACGGGTCCACTAAAAGCCACGTGGCAATGCATCCTCTGAGCCCGGATTCACCGCTCAGATTAGCCAGCTACAACAGATAAATCCCACCCCAGGCTTGCTCAACAGCTTGTCATACAGAATAAGCAACGAGGAGAGGTCTGGCCCTCAGCCCAGGCCAGTGCTTTGGTCACTGGACCTTCTCTGTGCACACCGGTTACTCGCAGGGAGCTTCCTGTATCTCCACCTCTATTTGGGTCACCGAGCTCACGCTCACAGCAAATCTGGTGTTAGCTCCCTGAGGTCAAAACACTTAATCCAAGTTTACGTGACCAACTGGGATCAGTAAGTGTGACAGAAGGTAGCAGGGAGGAGGGAGAAGAGCCTGCTCCTGCAGAGATAAAAGTCTCTCGTATCTCCTCGAGGCAGGACACAAGTGAGGCGAAAGCAATGCAGGAAAATTCAAAGCGTGCTCGCGCCACGAGAGCGAACATACGCCAGGAGGTAGAACGATGCTGCTCAAAGTGTCCTGGCATTTCCTGGCTCAAAAGCTCTGTAGATTTGACATTCTTCTCGGCAGCAACACGAACACAAAAGAAAGCAGTTCAGCCCCAGGTGTAAGGGACTCTGAGAATAAAAGGTTCTGCTAAGCACAGAAAAAAACATCTCATTAATAACAGCCTGCCTAGCCCTGCATGCCTCGAGGACTGCCATCAGTTGGGGAATGAAATGTGTCACATGGCGCTGCAAACAAGAAACCGTGCAGCTCCGAACTGGAGCACAAGCAGCTACAAGCACCAAGACCTTGAAAAGCACGGGAAGGGACGGTGGAGAAAAAAGTGGTCTGAAATACAGCAGTCCAGGGAGACACCAGAAAACAAAAAAGTAGTTCACTCGCCCTGCTGCCAAGATGTCAGATGTTTCTTACACCAGTTTTTACTAGTAAGGACGTTTAAGAAATAGAGGAGCCTTCCTGAAACTACTTCTGCTACCAGAACCCCCAGTCCTGCGGGCAGTCTGTTTGCAGGGGTAGCGCAGGAAAGGCTGTGGGCACATCAGCAGCTAGCGAGCGGCTGGATTACGGGCTGGCTGTGATATTTAAACAAGCTCCACAAAGATGTTTCTTGCACGCAGTACCACGCTGTCAGACAAGCCCTGGGAGACTGAACTCCTCCACGAAAAGGGTATATAATAATCCAAAGCACTTATGCCTGGATTTTCTTGAAAACGGATGAAAGAGGAAATGCGTAAGACAACCATCTTAAATCACTTCCCAGCAAACACTCTGTGGCATTTTCCAGGGATGAGGTATTTAGCAAAAAGCCCTTCTGTTAGAGGTGGACACTACAGGAAACAAGACAGACGCACGAGGAAGACGGAAAATATTTGCTACCTTACAGTTTCTTCACAGCACTGACACTGCGATAGTTATGAGATTTCTAACAATTCTCCAAAAGAATCATTCCTTGCAGTATGATTTTATCTGCAGGATGAACTTCCAGCCCATCATCTCCAAAAGGGAGACATGGAAGCAGAGCGCTTGGGAAGATTAGCTCACGTCAGAGCTCAGAGAGCAGCGACTAGGGGGAAGCAGAACAACTGGAAAGATGCTGGTTTTGGGGAGCTTTTTCTAAGCAGAGGTAAGGCGGCTGTGCACGGAGCTCATGCCACGTTACACCTCTGCACTGGCCAAAGCGCAGACCTGCCGCTGCAAGAAACCCACACATGGAAAGAGACTGTTGCACTCACACCTGCTCTTCCCCTGTCAGCTCCTCTGAGGGAGCTGGAGCGGAGCACTCACCTGCAGCTGGGTGTACTGACAGCTCCCCATCAGGCACTCGGGGAAGAGGAAGCTGGGATTGCTGGGCCATCTGAGCAGAGGTTAAGGAACAATCCAGCCCGGAGAGCTTGGAGAACTAGTCGAAAAGTCGGCATGCCTCTCGTGCTCAGTTTGGAGGGGGGTAAATGAGAGAAGATTAAGCTGCTCTTTATAAAGTCATTATTCTATAATCAGATTTATCCATATTAGAACAAAACCATTAGTACATCTAATCCACAACTGCCCAAATCTTGTTACCTTTCCAAACGTCCCAGCATCGCCCCTCACCAAGTCAAGTCGCTAGAGCTCAGGGGCTTAAAGTCAAAAACTCAAATCCTTTATTGTGCACCTAAACGGGATGGATTCTGAGAAATCTTAAAATACCCACAAATCTCACTAACGCTAACAACAGTCAGTTGTTCAGCAGACTTATCTTCAAAATTTGGGTGTGGAAAACATTGATTTTGGAACTGCATGGGGTTTGGTGGCAGAGACGGCCAACTTACAGCCCCCGAGCACCCCGCAGCCCACCACCTGAACCCCTCTGCTAGCCCCAACCCTCCTCCCACAGGCCCACCAATGCTCCCAGCTTCAGGATCGGGCCACAACACGCAGCCTCCATGTGCAACGGCTCCAGCACTGCCGCGCCGTACAGAAACTCCCCCTGGTTATGGCCCGGCAAGAGCCAGCACCTCACAGAGAGGGGGTTTACAGCCAAGGATACAGGAGCGGCAGAAAGTCAGCCACTATCGCGGTAATGAGATGGGGCCAGTTCAAACTTGTTTCAGCCAAAGAGGTGTTTGGTTGCAAGAAGAGTCGAGATATGATGTGCTTTCTGGCCACTTCCTGAAAGAATAGCTCCACAATTGTTTGAGGGCCGGATACTAAAAATACAAGTTAAAGAAACACTGAGAAGAGGGCCCGCAGCAGACATCCCAGGCTTTCTACGCTGTGCTGTGCTCATCAGCCCAAACATCACAGATTAAGCTGAAGCAAAACAATAAGCACGTTCAGCACTCGAACTTGTTGGTTTTGGATTTCTCTTGCCGTCTGGTTAAGTCAGAGGGAGTAGCAGGAGATCAAAGAGCCACATACTGCAATGTTTATTAACCGCAACTCAATTAAAAAAAATAAAAAGGGCTCTGCTCTCTCTCTAGTTGCGCTATTCATGACACAACCCATCTGCAGCTTTCCAGCACGACCAAGCGTGCTGCAGGGCAGGGCTGAGGGAGTGCTGATTTGGCTATCTGGCCCTGTTCAAATGCCTCCCTCCTCATTCCAGCACCCTAAGCAGTCCAATCTCCCAGTAGCTAACTGTTCTCAACGCCTCTCCCCAAGCTGCCACCTCCTTTCCAGCTTCCCCACATTTCACATATTTTTCCCCGAAGCACAGTGGCCAGACAGGACTTTCCTCATGAGCGGGCCAAGAAATAACCCACGACACTGGCACACACAAAGGATGTTTTCAATTTTGCTTTTATGCTCTGACATTTACGTCAAGGCAACTGCCTCCTGAACCCAGACTCTCATTCAGGGAGCGTTCAGACTCTGAAGATCGCAGCCTGCTGACAAAGAGCACAGATGCCCCAGGCCCGTCAGCAAGCAGAGGAATTTCTTCCCCAGCTCACAGCCCTTCACACGTGGCACTGCTGCCTGTTTGTCCCCTATTTTCTCAGCTCCCTCTGAAGTGTCTGTACTTCAAGGCTGAGACTAGTTATGGCAGGCTCCTACCTGTGCATTTTCTCCCCTACCCTGCTCACCACCTCCCTCTGGAACCACTTCAAGGTACGCATCCTCCTAATTAAGTTGTCTTATATTCTCCCCTGTTAGGATTTCTCCTCCAAGACAGTAATCCAAAGCATGTGTCTTTGCAGCAAAACTTTTAAAATATGAATGAATTATTAGCTGCAATTTCCCCCTTGAGGTACTGGCAAACACTGAACTGCAAAGTGCTGGAAGCACAAGCATGTTTTGGGAAGTATTTCTAATATTCTCTCGTTCACCTGAGCTGCTGCTCCTGGTCGCTGTGGGATAAAGGCTGACGAGCAGGACAGACCTGGTCTGACCCACTATAGCCACTGTAACGTACAGGAGTGAGAGCTGAGCTTGGCTGATACTGCCAGGGCCAGAATTCATAAAGTTTGACTGAGCAAGGCCTTCCCATCCTCCTCAGGCTGAGAATAAGATCCACGTCTCTGGTCCGAGTCCAATGCTACAAGATACTCTGCTGGTGGTGGTTTTTGGCGGGCAGCACAACAAACATCTCCACAGAAAGTGGGGTCAATCAACCACGTGCTCCGTTAGCTGACTGCATGAAGCATTTCCCTTGGGTGGCAGAGACACGGCTCAAGAGGTATAAATAACAACCCAAGAGGTGACAAGTTGCGGACATCTTACCTAGTTTATGGGGTGTTAGAGCAGTGGTGTCTGCTAACTCCAACACAGATAGATGCTGCAGATTAGATTCCCTAGAGAAGAAAAAGCCATCAGTGAAGGGACAACAAAACGCCTCCTGCTTTAATTGCGTTCATTGTTCAACTCAAATGACTCCTACTGCTGAAAAAGGCAACAGCGAGACCTCACACAGCAGAATTAGCACAAGGCAAAGAGTCAGCTCAAAACATGGGGAAAAAAAAAACCTCCCCAGCACAACCTGGATCCTAGAGTGATACTCCCACAGCAACCACCAGCTTTTCATGCCAGGAAGGGCATTTCAGGTGGATTTAGCAGGAACCAACAATCAAAGACAGAACAGGCACGGCAGAGACTTACAGCGTGTCGACGGGGACGTCCGACGCCAGGCACTGGCTCGCCCACCTGATCAGGTAGTAGGAGAGCAGCAGGGGCGAGGTGCGGTGCAGCAGGTCCTGCTGAGACTGGAACAGTTGTCCCCCTCCCAAAACCATCTGCAAGCAAATCAGAGAGGTTGGAACACTGAGAGGCTGAGCCCAGAGCAACAGCAGGACAAGGGCAATCGGTGAGGTTTGTAGCAGGCCCAGCTCGTCCCTCTGGCCAAGGCCAAGGCGGTCGATAGCCCAGCAGATAATTCAACCCACCCAGGAGACCAGCAAGACTCTTGCATGCACCAGAATAACCCAGTCACAAATGACAGCGTCACCTCAGACCAAGGGGTGAGTTAACTATTCTGGTGGCTCAGCCCCCCCGGGGAAAGTTTAACATGCAAAGTGACGCGCACACCGAGCGCTTCTCCAGCCTGCAAACACCTGCTGATGCCAAGGCCGCCAGCAAAAAGGTGCTTTGCACTGCTGCGACAACACGGTTGAGAGTAAAATCATGGCTTTGCGGCAAAGGCCATCTCGGGGCCAAGCCCTGCTGCCCAGGCATTGCATCCCGGCATGCTCCAGCCAAGAGCAGCACAGCCGGGTGACACGGGGAGAAAAACAATCCACACTTTGAAGGACACAAGTGCGTCCAGGTGGCAAAGCAGCAGTTCCTCGTCAAGCAGGCAGCAGGTCACGTGCCCTGAGAGAGCCTGGCTCCAGAAGGGCACCTTGTGATGTGCTTTACCAGGGCAACCTTATCCAGGAAGGAGATTTCTTTTCCACCAAGAAACTACTGCAGTAACGTTTCCAAGTAAATAATATTGGTTTAAACAACACTCCACTTGGCTGGGCACTTGTTCCGCACCCCTGCGTCCACCCAAACCATCAGCACCATCCCTTGTGTGGCCACGGGGCCAACGGGAAGGACCCAGCCCACGACCACAAACACTGCTGCCGTCACGGCGGCCGTTGGCACTGGCTGGAGCAGCCTGAGGGAGGCTGAAACCTCTGGGTAAACACTGCTGTCGTGACACAAAAGGTGCTGCATTGCCAGAGAACAAGGCTGCAATCGTGTGCACAGCAGCGTGGGAGGGATGGGGAATAGATGGGAGAACTGTATGTGCTCAGGCAGCACCGTTTCAGATGGGAGGCTGGAAACAAAAGAGTTTTGCTTCCTGGATGCTCAGCGTGGAAAGAGTTAGGGTGTGAGCGCAGCGCACCGCTGCTTTGCTTAGGATGACAAAAAGCGACTGGAGGAGAGAACAGGGCTTGCCCAAGCCTGGGGCTAGTTCAAACAGCCTCCAGTGTTTTGTGGGAAGAGACAGAGCTTAGTCTGGCACCAGCAGAACCCCAGATCTGAAAGTTCAAAGAGCATAGCAGTAGCTTCGAGGGCTGTACTCACGGGATCTTCAAGCCGCAGCAACAGCTGTTGGAGGATCAACAGGTCCCGACAGATCAGGAAACGGATCGTGGCAATCTTACATACCCCCCAGCAAACCACGTTGACAGCGGTACCACTACCATACAGCTGGGAGAGGTTCATGCGCATATTTAGATGATGAGCTAAAAGATAAAATCACAGAGATAAGGGGAGAAACTAGACTGACAAGAACACCTGCCCAGCCCAGCGCCACTTTCCCATCCCAAATGCCCCGCTGTCGAGCTTTCACCTCTTTCCATGTCAGCGTCGGTCTCATAGTCCATTTCTCGGATGAGCACTCCGATGGCATGGATGGGGTTTCTGATCTCCTGCAGTTTGCTGTGTATGTCCTCCATCACGTTTTCCCTGCAAAGTGAAAAAGATAATAATCATCATCAGCAACATGACATTTAAACTGAAGAGGGCTCCCTTTCCTCCCTTACTGATCCTCCCTGGAAGGATCAGCCTGGACATTCTTGATGGGAATCCTCTTCTGGTTTGGAGTTTTATTACAGCGCCTGCAGGGACCAGTCTATTTATTCCACTCCCCCAGGCTACCAGGAAATAACAAGTCAGATGGCTGGCATTCCATGGGGAATGATTTCAGGAGGTAAGCACAGTAACCACATGGCTTGACCAAGGATCTGACCTTCTACCCAACGTCTGCAGGCACTTGCTTTCCACACTGCAATGCTCACCTAAAAGGAACTCGCTCCTCTTCTGCTCTCTACCTCTGAGAACCCCAAAATGCCTTTTCAGGAGGGCCCCGAGCAACAGCAAGGGGGTTCTGGATGGAAGACCCCGCTAACGTCACCGATACCCATCTCTGAGGGGACCTGGAAAAGTCTCCCACAGCACAGAGAGAGCTCGCACATCCCATGTGTGCTTTGATGTCAGTCAAGGCCAGCTCCAGGCAATCCCTGCTCAGCCATCCCTGCCTCGCTGCCAGGGAGCTTCTGCAAAAACATCTCCTTACGTGTCATTAGCTATCAAGTCCTCCAGGATCTGCTCTGCAGCCTTTTCTGGAGGCTGGAGGCGGGAGCAAGCCATTTCCATTATGAATGCCATTTCCATGGAAATTGATTCTCCGATCAGTCGAAGGCACTGGACAAGACAGACAACATCACGAGACATCTCCAAATCTGTAATGAAAGAATCTAACTGTATATTTACAAGAGATTTCAAAGCGAAGGTGGGTGGACCATTCAAAAACCAGTTAGTTCAGCTCCTATCAGCAAACTACTAGCAGCAGATTGGTCTCAGTCCCGCGTGCCAAACTGACCCTTCCCTGCTGACTACAAGGCCGAATTAAACCTTAGGAGTTGACAAGGGAAAGATTTGGGCTTTATTATTAGGAAAGTAAAAAGTACAGATGCAATGATAAAATGACAAAATTCCCTCCAGGGGATTTTCTCCAGCCACAGGTTGAAAGGAAGTAATTAGTGCAGTGGAAGAGCAAAAAAAAAAAAAAACCAACCCAGAGCAAGTGGCTCAGATAGCTTAGCTCTGCCAAGCAGAACACGCTCATTACAGCTGCTATTCATGTGCAGCACCACCTCTCACAGCTGACAGAGGATTTTCAAATCCTTAGAAGTGATCTGAAAATTCAGGACTGAGGGTTTAAATCACTGCTTTGCAATGTAATCTTTTATGTATGCGTTTTTAAAATTAAGTTGCATTTTTTCTGGAGAAGTTTAGAACAGACAGGGCAGGAACTGCTAGCCTCCCAAACCCAGCCCAGGCCTCCAGCTTTCCTTCCCTCAGCGCCAGAAATAGCTCAACCAAATGGATGATGATTCTTCTTTACAAAAATATAAAAATCACTCGAGCATGAAAGTGGAGCTTAGGTAACATTTTCCGTTGCCTTTTTCCTTGTGAAACGTCATTCCACGGCCAGCAAAGCATAGAGGGCACTGTGGCGACAATATTAATGACAACTTTTCCACACACTGGCATTTGCTTCCTGGAGACAAGAGACGGCACAGTCCCTCTCCACAGCTTACATAAAAACATTTATAAAAAAACATTGAGCTAAAAACTAAGTTTGCAGAACCAAGCAGTTGAGCCCAGCATGCCAGGGTGCTTAGAGGCTCACAAGTTTCTTTTTTGTCGGCAGTCTTTGAAAGGAGTTTACTCCATCAGCAAGACACAAAGATTGGGGAATTTTACAAAACAAAACCACTTGCACCGAGTCAGAGCAGGTCTTGTGGCTCTTGGAGGGGGGTGGCCAAGCTGAGCGAGCACCCAGCTGAGATAACGTTAAGCAGGTTCATATTGGGGGTCACCCACATGATCAGAAACACGAGCTGTTGCATCCCACTCTCCCCACCAGCTCGTTATCAAGCTCCAACCTGGCCAATCTGTCCCACAGAGAGCGGGCAGGAAGAGGGCACTGGATAACCGCAGCCTGCACAGGCAGTTTGTAAGGCCACAGGGGCAAAGGATCCACCAAGGCAGGTCCTTGTCACCAAGAAACATGCAGCTGGAAACCTAAAATTCTTTCTTTTTAAGTTATCTGAAACAAGGCACAGCAAATTCGCAGCCTTGATACCATTTTCTAATTCCTGGCCTGAGCACAATGGCAGGTTTCACCAAATAAAACTCCCTCCGAATGCCAAGATAAGAAAATTATCTCTGTGTAGATAATTATGAAGTCAGGAGCACTTCTATGGAAACTCCCACATCCCTCTGCCTAGGGCTTCCCTGACATGCGCATTTCAGCCTCCAACAATGAAAGAGCTCCACGTCTCCTCACTTACCATCGAAGATGGCAGCATCGTCCTCAGTCAGGAGGTGCTCGTTAGAGAGGAGATAGAGATGGTCCACCAAGGAGCAGGGCACAAGGAAAGACAGGGAGCCCTAGAAAGGTGAGGAGAAAACCCTTCTCTGAGCTCCCCAAATCCACACCTCGCTCAGAAGAACTCCTCCCTGGAGATCACCAGCGGCCAAAGAGCCCGCGCTGCTCAGCCTCACCTTCTTCAGCAGGCACACCATGTTGGTGTAGGGGTTCAAGTGCAGGGCCAGGGGCCGTGAGAGTGCTTCTTGGTACTGAAGGCAGCAGGCGTAGAGCTTGGACCAGAACTCCACCTGCAGCTGCCAAAACTCCTCCAACGAGCACTCGTATTCAGTCACACTGCCCTGGAACTAGTGGGACCAAAACAAGACTTCAGATGAATACAGGTGGTAAACCAGTGAGAAAAATTGTAGCGTTCAGACTGCTGGCTTGTCTCTCATGACCAGAGTCACACCTTTACATGGTTCAGGTTTATAAACACCAGTTACAGTTCTCTTCCCCACTACCTTACTGTCAAAATGTAAGTTTTTTCCTACAGCAGCAAATCACACAGCTAACAGCAAGGGGAACAAAGCCCACAAGAACCATTTCTATACAACCTTAAATTACAAAGCACTGCTGTTATCAAGAAAAAGGGCAGCACTGCAGATCTCTTTAAAAAAATCATGCACAACAATAGCTGTAGAGGATACAAAACAGCCTTTTTTGTAACTTTTCAGCAACAGTCTGAGCAGCCTCAAGGATGAGCCGGAGGTGGAAGGAGTGCTGGCCTAGAGAATCAGGCATGTCAAGAGTAAAATACAGAGAAGTAGCATAAAATGGGGGAAATTCAGACCCAAAAGGACAGCCAGTTGATCTTTCAGATAGGTCCCCCTAAGCAGATTATCTTCAGGTGTCCAAAATCATGAGCAACAGCTCCCTACCTGAGAACGGGCAGCACACAGTGTGCGCCCAGCAAAGCACACCCAGGGAGCAGAGACAGCAGAACAGCAAGAAAGAAGAAAGGACTCCAAAAAAGAAAAGGGAATGGAAAAGCCAAGCAGGAAAGATGAAAAGCTGTACTTTTTTAAAAAGTCACAGAACTCCTTTGGAGACACAAAGGACAGAACAAGGCCTGGGGTCACTTTGTATGTCACTTAATTTCACTGAACCACCACAGTACATACAGTGAATGTAAGAACAAAACATGGAGGGAGAAAAAAAAAAAAATCTCACCTCATTTTCCACGGCTAAGGTAACCTCTTTTTTTAACTCGTCCCATGTCAGATCCATGTGTGTCTCAGTTCCTTGAGAAAAGATCTGAAAAGCAGCAGAGGAAACTTTTACTTTTAAGGAAGAGCATTGTCTCCTTGAGGTTCAAGCAGCACCAAGTGACATGAAGCAAGCATGACAGCACCATCCAGTGCTTTGCAGGACAAAAGTATTAAAAAACATGTCTGGCTGCTAAATGTGGGGTCCACGGATGTACAGCCAGCTTCCCTCTTCCTGTGGAATGGAGGAAGCCTCCTGGCAGGCAGCGCACTGGGGTGTGAGAAGTGCTGCGTACTTTCGCAGTGGCTCTCTCCTGTACCTTGTTACAGGCCTCCGTAAGGTCACAGCACAAAGAATCAAAACGGTCAGAGTAGCGGAAGTTTGGCTTTTCCATTTTTCCTGAAAAGGCACCATGTGTTGCCTTGCTCTGCCCTTAACAGTCCTGGAGGAGCCAGAACTGAGCGGATGTATTCCGAGAAACAGCACTCCAGCAGGCTGAGTCTCCGTTCACCTGGCTAAAGCAGCAGGCAATGAAACGCAAGCTCAGCGACCTGCTGTGCTATCTAAGGGGAAAAAAAAAAGAAAAAAGTCTTCTGTCTTCTGGAAACAACGTTCTGCCTCCCGCCGTCAGTACACACCAGCTGAAGTATGGCACAACAGCCGCTAACTTGCTTCAGTGACTACTGACAGGTCTACAAACTGTCAAATGCAAACTGATGCCTGCCAAGAGCTCCAAGGAATCCTGTTGCCTCACATCAAGACAGCCAAGAAGGAGAAGCTGAACAGAGAGTGCACCAAAGGCCCTCTACTAACCTGTAAAGCTTTCTGGATAGCTGCATTTGTGAACCGGCCAGGCGTGAAGAGATACTCCAGGTAGGTTTCCTGCAAGGAGAAAAAGATCACAATTTAAGGAAAACACACGTCAGGAAGACAGCATTTAAGATACTGTTTCTGGTCTTTCCTCCCATTCCCAGACTCATCCCCTGGATCTGTATTTCTTTCCTGCTGCAGTTCACGCCCACACCCTGCTCCAACCTCTGCCAAGCCCTCAGCAATTCCTGTGATCGAACACTGTTTCCCGCACACTCCAGACCTTGTTTACTCACAATGTCTTGTCTCAAGGCTCTCTCTTGACTGACCTGAAATTCTCCTCAGCCCTCAACTTCTGGTTTCATAACCATGCTTAGTACTTTAATGTAACTTAAATAGAGGCTACGGATTGTCCCCTTTAATTTAGAGTAATTTTAAGATTGTATCAATATAATTTGTACACTTGAACTGTCCTAATGTTCTCCTGGGCAGAGAAGCTTCATTACTTCTCATTGCTATTTTATAGTCACTCACCCTGGGGTCCTGATCGTGTCGAACTGTCACTTCCTCTTCAGGCAGGGGCTGCACAAAGACCTGGTTCCACTGGCCCGCGACATTTCTGGAAGAAAACCCAAACCAGAATGAGCTTTGCATTGCAGCGCTCCCACGCAGCGCGCCCGGGAGCGGCCACCTGAACCAAACCTGTCGCTTTCAACAGCGACCACAGACTTTACAGCAACCTTTGGGTCTGGGAACGGGAGCTTTGACTAGTGACAAGTGACATATTTAGCCAGGAGAGCTTAATGGCAGCATCCCCAGCCCTAAGCTAACAGAATAGGTTGGATTCCTTCATTTATATCAACATTCCCCCCATCACACATGCTCACCAAGCAACTCTTAGACAGACCAGTAGATTCTTCTACCTAAACTTGCATACTCACAGCATTTTTTCACCCACTCTTTAACTCCCTGGTCTGGCTATGCACTAAGCCTGCCCTCTCAGCTTTACAGAGATGGGGATGATTCTTTCACATCACTGGTCTCCTCAAAACATGATCTTTCTTGGAAGAGACCAGAGGGTTATGTTTTGAAGGAGCTGTCTGTGAAGTACAGCCCTCCCTCTGACATGCTCACAGCAGACTCCACTTCCAGCAAGTCTGCTGCTCGGCTTCTCACATTTTTCACATTCCTGTAGCTGAGCTGTAGCTTGATTATAAAGCAAAACCAAAAAAAAAAAAAAAAAAAAATCCATGTAATATGCACCGCAAGAAGAAACAGCTGTGCACATGACATGGAAGAACTAGGTACTGCTGCATCTCCACACACTTCAGGCAGCAAAGCAGGACAGGAGAGGAGTCGAGGAGCTGGATCGGGGCTTTTAAGGAGCAGCGCGTGGAGCTGCTCCTGCAGTTACCCCCGCAAGGCTCTCGACACTAGATTTGGCACAGAAACTCACTGCTCAAAGTTGATGTATTTCACAACAGTTTGGTTCTCTTCGTTGTGCCACAGAGCCCAGATCTCAGCCGAAGTTAAGGCAAAGTCAACAAGAGTCTCCTAGGAGAGAGCGCGCAAATTTACTTTCTTATCATAAACTCAAGTACAGCAGAGAGACGTGTGTACTTAATGACAGCAAAACGTTCCCTCGTATCATTTAAGCAGGTTTTGGGAAGAAACTCTTTGTCTTGGCACCTTCTGGGGTAGCCGAGCCCCAGCACTCACCTGTGAGGAGAACAGGGAGGATATGTGGTCAAGGCTGTAGCGGTTACTCTCGGTGCTCACCAGCTGGAAGACACAGAACTACAAACACACCTCGTAAATCGTTTGCTAAAGGATGACTAAACCAATAACCAGAGTGTCATGGGGAAGCTCCTTTCTCTAGTCCCTCTCCTTGCCTGACGCTACAGCCACCAGAGCCCCAAGGGCTGGGAGCATGAGGGCCGAGCTGACCCCCCTGTGCCACATACTGACGGGGCTGGCTTCAGCCTTCTCAGCAAGGACGCTCATCCCTGCCAGAACCTGAAGGACTTTTAGCCGTCTTTTGAAAGGCTAAACTAAAAAAAAAAAAAAAAAAGGTAACGCCACCACTGCTGGGCATTGCTAGTGACAACATGACGTGAGCAAGTAAGAAGACCAAGGAGGAAAAGCCCTGAATCCTCAGGCCGCTTGTCGCAAACCAAGCTCTGCGTGTTCTCACCACAGCGAGCAGAGCACTAGCGGGACAGCAGAAGTCACAATACTTCTACTCCGCATGTGGATTCCCTGGAGAACGGGCAGGGTAAGCTGTCCAACAGATGAGACCACTCTTTGCTGTCATTCCCATCCTGCTAAATTTATTATTCACTGCAAGAAGCAGAAGTTCTACGGAAGTCAACGTCTGGCAATGCACAGCGATGCGTCGCATGCTCCCAGGAGCCCAACATAAACACACTATCAGTATTTCCAAGCTTTTAGCTCCTTTCAGACCTTTCCTTTTCCCACGGCACATATGTGCTTCCAGGATCCTACCAGAACAGGAGGTGAACACGTGAACTAGCACTCACAGATCAGCTTAGTCACACAGGGAATTCTACTCCCAGGGCATGTGTATCCTGCAGTGTTTTGAGAGCAAAAATGTTTATTCAGAAAGCACTGCTCTCTCCAGAGGGTCAGACGTGAAACATGTCCCTGTTTTTTGCCTTACAGACCCAAATCCAAGGAGGAATGATATATTTTCCATGCAGCCTAAGAAAAAGGCATTCACAGCAAGCCCCGTCCCTCCATACCTGCCCTCGCTTGGGCGCGTGCATGTACACGCCGAGGTAAAGCCCCAGGGACTGGGAGAAGGCCAGTCGCAGTCGGTGCCCGGTCCCAGCCGCGAGCCGCAGGTCCCTGCTGACCGGCATGAACTCCAGCAGGTCTGCAACCATCAGGCACATTTGATCCTACGCAAAACAAAGGTATCAGGAAAGCAGCATAGGAAAGACTCGGGACTGAGAAACTGCTCTTCTCCCTCATCCTTTCCCTTCTGGACAAAGCCTGCCCAGATCTTCCCTTAAAGGATGCAAGAAAAGCATCCATCCGCACACCCAAACCACTGATTAACGCTGTTCAGTTTTCTCCGTCTCACCTGTGCCCTCTCCCACTGAGCACACGGGCTTTTGGAGCCCAGGCATGGATGATAAAGCTTCCCCTCCCTCCCAGAACACATTCCAGGGCAGATGAGCCGTGAAAGCAGTTGTGCTGGTTGATTAGCTTTGGCACTGATATTTGGAGCAAGTGGCACGCAGCAAGCAGAGGCTTTTATTAACTTCTTGTTGACAAGCAGCCACGTTACAAAGACGCTCTTATTACCATTAAAGCAGTAGAAAATCCATTTGGTGTGCCTCCTCGGCCCTTGGAGCGCTCCTGCCTGCCGTCCTGAACGCTCCAGTACATTTGTAAATCACCAAATATTGACTCTTACCCTATGCATGAGGCTTTGTCGCCGAGAAGACCCACCACCTGCTTCCCAAACGTGGCTACGAACACACGTCGCAACAATTTTCACAAATTGCCCTGAATCCCAGCATGCAGAAGTTGGTTCAGTGACAATTTAATGGCAGGTCAGATCTATGCCAATCACTCAGTTTTCGTTCCTTAAGCCTCAGACTGTCACCTGAGCAGTGATGGAAGACGTTACCGTCGCAAACGTAGGCTTTGCTCACCTTATAGGACCACATCCGAAGTTTGTGGTCCTGGCAGAGAGCAAAGAGAAAGGCATCGTGATCCAGGCAGTGAACAGAGAGGCTGATAGGCAGGTCCGACGGGCCACAGTCACCTCTGAAAATACAGAGTTTATTTCAACGGTTTAAAAAATCAAGGCTAGTGCATAGATCCAAGGCATGGGGTTTCTATCTACTGCGTTTAAAAAGAAATAAATCAGGGGTGTGAGAGCAGGAGGAGAGCGCAGCGTTTCAGTGCTGTGTGGGTCAGCATCTGAGGCACAGAGGAGCCCAGCACACCAGTAACACCCAGTTCATCACCTGCTCTAGCAGAGCCGAAGCACATCCCCGGCTTCCCCAGCCTAGAGCTTGCAGAACATGGGCGAAGGATCCAGAGGAAAGCAAAGATCCCACCAGCCCCAAGCAACACACCACGGATGGTCCAAGTCATTCAGGAAATCAGGGGATTCGCTCCCATTTCCAAGTAACGGGGCCCAGAATTTGGTTCCGCACTCTACAATACTGTAACGGTTACAATCCAACACTGAGCCCCATTTGCACAGAGAGCGTCCATGTCATCCACACATAACCTCTGCCCATCAGGAACAAGCCTGATGTTTCAGGACAAGGGCAAGAACATACAACTGTTGTAATCCTTAATCTACGCTGGCTGCGAGCCATATCCTGGGCAAATCCTCGGAGGCCAATTACTAAATAGAATATTCGTAGACACAGACACACAATCAGCAGGACCCCATTAAGATGAACTAATCCAGCGTTCAAGTCCCAACTTCCGTACTGCGAGCCAGTTAACTTTTTCTAGCAGAGTATTTATAGATGCTGACTCGCCTCTCTTTGACTTCGGCTAGAAAGTCTAGGTGAGTGAATCAAAAAGACAAAATTAGTTCCACTTCTTCATCACCAGACACTAACCTGATGGCAGTTGGCATCCAACCGGTAAGGAAACGCTGCACCACTGAGCTCTGCTTCAATTCCACAACCGAAACCGTTCCTTTCAAAATAAAAGCAATATTAAGAAATATATTGAGTACTCATTAACAAAATATTTACTGCCACCAGTGAGGGGCTTCGCAGGCATGACGTAATAGAGTTTTTGCGTGGGGGAATTTGTACGACACAGATGCCAAAAAGACAAAATCAACCTCAAAGAAGGGATGCCACACTGCACGGCGTTTTGCAGAGGTGGGTGCGAGGAGGCAGCCTGATCCCACTCCTTACCAGGCACGTCGTGAGGAGGCAGCTTAAGGACGAAGATCCCCCCCGAAGCAGAGGGCAGAGCAAAGAGAGCCTCCCCCTCACTGCTAAGCCATGCTGCCGAGGCGACTGAATTGGACGCCAGGCCCGGCACGCTGGGAATCACGTAGTAATTTGCAGGATCTCTGAAGTTGACTTTGCCGATATCTGTAAACACGGACTGCATTTGGCTCTCTGTTATCAGCTCCTGGAGGAGGGAAATGGCAGAGAGTACAAATCCTGAGCACACATACGCAAGGCACAGGAAAAAACAACCAGACACCTGTGGAACAGCAACTGCAATGCTGCTACTTGATAAAAAGGATTTTTCTGGTAAGAACTCTCACCACTACCACTCCTTTTTCCCTTACTGTTAACCCACGACCGCTGCTCTTTACGAGCAGATAGGAAAGGGATTTCAAAACCCACAATTTTCTAGCAGAATGCTCGTGCTCTCCCTTATACTGCAACACCCCCAGAGGAGTCCTGGAATACATAAGCTGCTTCGAGACAGCTCATAGAAAAAGGCTGGTAACGAGCCCTGTGAAGAGCAGCTCTGCAATAGCACGGTGTCATCCCCTGGGAAAGCTGTCTGGAACTGGATAAGCTCTCCAAGAGAGGAAAGGGACCTGACAAGACATGCCAGAAGCAGACGTGAGAAGACAAGGTCACAGCAAAGGGGTAAACGTGATGTCAGCTTTGCATAAGATCCATCTTCCATATGAAATAAAAAGATTCTATACCTTGCTGCGTACAGAGGGGAAGTTGCACATGCAGCAAGGCCTCCCTCTGAAGCACTCAGTCCCAACCTCCTAAGGGTACTTTGTCCCCACTGTCATAAGGCTGGGCCCCAGGACTGCTGGCAGAGCCACCTCCAACCCTCATTTCAGGTTATCACCAATCTGAAACACCCTCAGCTTTGGGGCAAATGCTGCAAGTCTGATGCCTCCCCTGGAAGCGGTCTGAGTACATTCAGTTCCAAATAAAGTGAGAGATTTCCAGCTTGCTTTCCCTATCCGACTCTTTTCCCCAGCAGTTTTCACTTCCACACAGAGAACCACCCCCCACTGATGAACACACCTGCTGTATCTGTTCAAGAATCTTGGGAGTTTAGCAGTTTATAACATCTATAAAGAAATTTAACTAGAGAAGTTTGGAGATTAAGAAACTAAAGTGCAGAGTTTTCCATAACGCTCAGGAGAGTCTGACAGGCTCCAGCTCTGCGCCTCTGGAAACACCAGAGGGTTCCGGCCCAGGGGACAAATCCCCACCACAGAGCTCTGGAACGGATCGGTCGTGGTGGACCGACCCAGCTGGCAGGAAACTATCACCAGCTGTGGGCCCCACTGGTGAACAGGAGCAGCAAAAACTCGTGGGTCGAGGTAAAGATGATTTAATAAGCAAAGGAAAAAGGAAGAAAATAAAACCAAACTGAGTGGTGCCAAGGCAATCCCCTCACCACCTCCTCCAAGCAGCCCGACGCCCAGTCAGGCACTGAGCAACCATCATCTGTCCCAATTCCCTCCCCTCCATGTCACTGAACATGGTGTCACAGCACAGGACAGGACTGTACCCTCCCTGTCCCAGCTGTGCCCCTTCCCAGCCTCCTGCCCACCGCAGCCAGCTTGTTTTGGGGGCAAAGTGAAAAACAGAGAAGCCCCCAATGCTGTGCACGCACTGCTCAGCGACAGCTCAAGCAGCGGTGTGTCCCCAACTCCGCTTTGGTCACAGATCCGCCACATGGCACCATGTGAGCTGCTGCGAAGAAAACCAACTCCATCCCAGACAAAACCAGTATATGGTCTGCTCGGCAGGGAAAAAAAATCCAGCCCAACTGGAAAGGGCTCAGAAAAAGCCGAGCCTCATACTCATCAGCAGCTCACCTCCAGCGTTACTACAGGCAGCCCGCGAGAGATGGGCACGATGGTGGCAACAGGGTTTGTGTGAAACCCCATGTCAGAGCGGTGTTGGGGGTTAATCACAGAATCACAGACTGGTTTGGGTGGGAAGGGACCTTAAAGATCATTTAGTCCCATCCACCTGCCACAGGCAGGGACACCTTCCACTAGCCCAGCTTGCCCAAAGCCCCATCCAACCTGGCCTTGAACCCTTCCAGGGAGGGGGCAGCCACAGCTTCTCTGGGCAACCTGTGCCAGGGCCTCACCACCCTCACAGGGAAGAATTTCTTCCTTAGATCTCATCTAAATCTCCCCTCTGGCAGTTTAAAACCGTCACCCCCTCGTCCTATCCCTCCCCCCCGGATCAAGAGACCCTTCCCCACCTTTCCTGTAGACCCTTTAAGTCCTGGGAGGCCGCTCTAAGGTCTCCCTGGAGCCTTCTCTTCTCCAGCTGAACCCCCCCAACTCTCTCAGCCTGTCCTCACAGGGGAGCTGCTCCAGCCCCCCCGAGCATCTTTGTGGCCTCCTCTGGCCCCGCTCAAGTAGGTCCATGTCCTTCTGATGTTGGTGCCCCCAGAGCTGGACCCAGCACTGCAGGGGGGTCTCCTGAGAGCTGAGCAGAGGGGGAGAAATCCTCGCCCTGCTGCCCACACTGCTCTGGATGCAGCCCAGCACACGGGTGGCTTTCTGGGCTGCCGGCGCACGTTGCTGGCTCACAGGTAGTTTTCCATCCACCAACACCCCCAAGTCCTTCTCCTCGGGGCTGCTCTCCAGCCACTCCTCACCCAGCCTGTGTTTGTGCCGGGGATTGCCCCGACCATGGGCAGGACCTTGCCCTTGGCCTTGCTGAACTCCATGAGGTTTGCCCACCGCCCTCTCCAGCCTGTTCAGGTCCCTCGGGATGGCACATCCCTTCCCTCAGCACATCGGCCACACCACACAGCTCGGTGTTGGCAGGAACATGCTGAGGGTGCCTCGATCCCACTGTCCATGTTCCCAACAAAGGTGTTAAACAGCGGCGGTGCCAACCCCAACCCCTGAGGAACGTCACTCGTCACCGCTCTCCACTTGGACATGGAGCCCTTGACCCCAACTCTGTGACCAGCCAATTCCTCATCCACCAAGTGGTCCATCCGTCAAATCCATGTCTCTCCAATTTAGAGACAAGGATGTCGTGTGGGACAGCATCAAAAGCTTTGCACAAATCCAGGTAGACGACACCAGTTGCTCTTCCATTATCCACCAGTGCTGTAACCCCGTTGTAGAAGGCCATCAGATTTGTCAGGCACAGCTCGCCCTTAGTGAAGCCACGTTGGCTGTCACCAGCACAAGGCTGCTTGATCACTCCCTCCCAAGTGGGATAGGGGAAGAGGAAAGGAAAAATAAAAGCATGAAAACTTGGGGGTCAAGATAACAAAAAAAAATAAAATAGTTGCTTAATAAGTGAAGGACAAGCAGAAGAAGAGAGAAGAAAACAAGGGACACAAAGGCTGGATAGACAAACTCCCAAGCCAGTTCCCAGGCAAAAGATGGCTAACCCCCCAAAAACTCTCTTTTCCCACTTATTGCTGAGCATGATGTTATAAGGCAAGGAAGATCCTTTTGGTTAGTTCAGGTCAACTGCCCGGTTGTGCCCCCTCCCAAACCACCACACACCCCCAAATCCATTCACACGAGGGGGGCAGAGTGAGAAACAGATGCGACCTTAAGGTTGTGCAAACACTGAGCAAAAACTAATTAGCATGTTATCAACACTGTTTTCATCACAAATCCAAGATACGCCACCACACAAGTTACTATGATGAAAATTAACTCTATCCCCACCAAAATTAACGTGGTCACAGCCAAAATTAACTCTGCCCTGGCCAAAAGCAGTACAGGTGGGAAACAGCACTTTGTGCCCTCGCTGAGAAGCACACCAAGGCCTTTGCTATTTTGCAGTGCGCTTCGGGGCTTCACTGAGGGTTCCTGAGGGGCAGGAGGGGGGCAGGTGACGGACCGAGGCAGGGAGCAGGGCACCCCGGTACTCACGCTGCGGTACATGCGGGCGGGATGCGGCAGGAGAAGGCGATGCACCGTCTGCCCGGTGATCAGCAGGACGACCAAGTGGCTCTGCACCTCGCAGAGGTGCACGCCGCCCGGGAGAAACGGGCAGCCCTGGATGCGGAGGCGGACGGCGTTGTTCAACAGGTTAACGTCTAGAGATTCCTCCACCAGCTCCACCGTGTCTCCCGATGTGGTCCTGAGGGAACAAACCGGGGAAAGCGTGAGGACGGCGGGAACAGGGAGGGGAAAAGCGGACGGTGATGCCGACACAAGTTGGGGGAGGGGTCCAACCGGGCCTGGGAGCCCCCCTCCGCGGCTGGGCCTGCCCCCGGGCCCGCACTCACCACCTCACGAAGCGGTTCCTGGTGACGGCGGCGAGCTGCCCGCTCTCCTGGTAGCAGAAACCCCCCGCGCTGTCCCCATAGCGACCGGCGGGAAGCGGAGCCGTCCCCGTGGGGGTAAAAACCACCTCCTGTACCCGCCGCGGGGGGCCCCGAGCCGCCACGTTCAGCTCCAGGCAGCTCCGCTCCGCCAAACCCGCCGCCATCTTGTCGGCCGCCTTCCCGCCGCGCCCGCGCGGGGCATCACGGGAAAGGGAGGCGCGGGGGGTGACGGGGAGGGGCGGGGCTGGGGGCGGTGTGTTGCGGCGCCCCCTGGTGGGCGGGCGGTGTGGGGCGGGAGGATGTGGGGAGAGGGAAGGGGGGTGGAGAGAGGGTCTGGGGGGGGATATGGGGAGAGAGAATGGGGATGGGGGTCTGGGGGGGGGATATGGGGAGAGAGAATGGGGATGGGAGTCTGGGGGGGGGATATGGGGAGAGAGAATGGGAATGGGGGTCTGGGGGGGGGATATGGGGAGAGAGAATGGGGATGGGGGTCTGGGGGGGGATATGGGGAGAGAGAATGGGGATGGGGGTCTGGGGGGGGATATGGGGAGAGAGAATGGGGATGGGGGTCTGGGGGGGGATATGGGGAGAGAGAATGGGGATGGGGGTCTGGGGGGGGATATGGGGAGAGAGAATGGGGATGGGGGTCTGGGGGGGGATATGGGGAGAGAGAATGGGGATGGGGGTCTGGGGGAGAGGGGAAGGGGTATGGGTAGAGGGTATGGGGAGAGGGGATCTAGGGAGAGGGGATCTAGGGAGAGGGTCTGGGAAGAGGGGTCTGGGGGGGATTTGGAGAGAGGGAATGGGGGTCTGGGGGAGAGGGGAAGGGGAGGGGGTTTGGGGAGGGGATTTGGGGAGAGAGGGTCTAGGAGGAGGAAAAGGGGAGGGTTTATGGGAAGAGGAGGGTCTGGGGAGAGGGGTCTGGGGAGGGGGATTTGGGGAGAGGGGATGGGGGTCTGGGGGAGGGGGGTTTGGGGAGGGGGTATGGAGAGAGGGGATCTGGGGAGAGGGAAAGGCGAGGGTTTATGGGAAAAGGGAAGATGGGGAGAGGATCTGGGAAGACGGGTCTAGGGAGAGTGTCTGGGGAGGGGGGTTCGGGGGGGGGAGTGGGGAGAGAAGGTCTAGGGAGAGGGGAAGGGGGAGAGGATTGGAGAGTGGGGTTTGAAGGGGGTCTGGTCCTGGGAGAAGGTTATGGGAAGGGAATGTGGGGAGGGGGGTTTGGGGAGAGGGTTTGGCGATGGTGTTTGGGAAAGAAGGGTTTGGGGAGAGAGACTCTGGGGAGAGGGGAAGGGGAGAGGGGAAGGGGAGGGGGTGCTGTTCCCTCCAGCACCCGCCTGTTCCCCCACACCTCAGCCCTGGCGAAGGAGTCAGCACCCGCCTGCCCTGGGGAGGGACGGCGCGGTGTGTGCCAGGCACGCCGGGGCCAGGCTGCTGGCAGAGCACGTGCCGGCGAGGGTGACGGGGACCCCCACAGCCCCACCGGCCCGCTGGCCTGTGATGCCGCGTGGCATCGGTGCCGGGGGCCCGGCTGGCCCTAAACAATCCTGTCTTTGAGCGGGAGCCCAGCGCCGGCGGCACAAGGCCACCGCCTGCAGAATGGCCCCATTCTGGTGGCGGCACAGGTGTCATGGACGCCGGGGTGCTGCGGGTGGGCTAGGGGCTCCGACTGCCCCCCTGTTTTCTTTGGGGGGGTCGTAGCACCCCCAGGCCGCTGCGGGACCCATGAGGAGATGGTGCCAGTTGGCTTTCAGGGCTCAGGTGTCATGGCAGAGGTGGTGCGGTGCCGGGCGCAGGCGAGGGGACAGCGATGGAGGGGACGCTGGATGAGTCCCCCGGCCCCGAGGTTGAGGCGGGGGGAGGTGTCTTGCTCCCGGTGCCCCACATCTGCCCCGTGGCCGGTGGTGGCCCCGTGGCCAGTGGCACCCGGGGGCTGGACCCCACGGGGTGTCCGTGTCCTCTCGGGCAGGGACCCCACGGGGTGCCCCGGTGGGTGCGGGCTCCCCCCACGCCGTCTCTCCGGGGCAGTGCCAGGACCGTACCGGGACAATACCGAGACCGGAGGCTCCGGGACCGTGTCCGGGAGCGGGAGGGGGGTCGGGGCGATGCCGGAGCAGCCCGGCAGCCCGGGCGGGGCGGCCGCAGTCCCCGCCCCCGGGGCTCTCCCGCCGCTTCCTGCGGGCACGGCCGGGCCGGGGCGGCGGCGGCGGCGGGAACGGGGGCGCGCGGTGAGTCCGGCCCGGGGCGCGCGGGCGACGGGAACGGGGGCGCGCGGGGACGGGGCGCGCCGGCGGGAACGGGACACGACGTGCGCGGCGTCCGGGGTCCCCGTGAGGGAAGCAGATGTCGGTCCCGGTGGGGAAGGAGGTGGCGGTCCCGGTGGAACGGGAGCTGTAGGGGTCCCCGGGGGTGCCCGGCCCCGTGGAGGGGTGGTGGTGTGGGAGCCGTGGGTCTCGGTGGAGCAGGCGCCGTGAGTCGTGGGGGTGCCCGCTGCGGTGGGTGCCAGTGGGGTGGGAGCCATTACATCCCAGTGGAGCCGGATCCGTGGGTCCCGGTGGGGTGGGAGCTGTTGCACCCCCATGGGGCAGGAGACGTGGATCCCGGTGGGGCAGGAGCCGTGGGGCCTGGAGTGCTCAGTGCTGGGGGTGCTGGTGGGACAGAGAGCTGTGGGTCCCGGTGCCCGGCACTGTGGGTGCCAGTGGGGCCAGTGCCTTGTGTCTCAGTGGGGCAGGAGTTGTGGGTCCCAGTGAGCTGGGAGCCATGGGTCCTGGGGTGCCCAGGGCCGTGGGTCCCAGTGGGGCAGGAGCTGTGGGTGCCAGGGGGAGCGTGGGGGTGGAGGGTCCTGGTGAGCTGTGGGGCAGGGCCCTGGGTCCTGGGGGGTGCTGGGAGCCAGGGCAGGCAGCTATGGGGCTGGGGGGGACCCCAGGCCCAGCCAGGGGGTGCAGGACAGAGGCTGTGGCATGTAGGGTGACCCCCAGGAGTGGAACAGGGGGCTGGGATGGGGGTACCACACCGGGACCCCTAGCCACGGGTGGGTTGGGGGGTGCCCTGCGCCCCTCTGGTGGGATTAAGTGGCTGCTGGCCACGCAGGCCACCGCCAGCACTTGGCACTAAGAGGCTTTGGCAGCCCCGCAGGGTCCTGGGAGCGTGGCACTGCCGGCGCGGGCTCTGGTTCCGCCCAGTTATGGTGCTGTGGGTGCCGTGGTGTGGGGGACACCCTGCTGCGGCACGGGGACCCCCGTCGTGCCGGCCCACCTTGCAGCACCGCGATGCCGCGAGCAGGAGTGCCAGCACCCAGCTTGTGCCCGCCGGGCACCGGCGGTGCCAGCCGGGGCCGGGAGCGACGGCCGCGCCGAGCCATGGCAGCTGGGCTGGAGGCGGCAGCGACCTTCCCCGCTTCCCAGGGCTGCTGGGATCCTGGAAAATGCCTGGAAATGGTGAACCGCCTTCCCTTATATGGCTCCGCCAGGCTGGCTCTCCTCCGACCCCGCTCGGCCGGCTGCCCGAGCCGGCACCCCCGGCCTGCCCGCCCTCTCCTCTCCTGGCGTGCCGTGCCGGGGCCCTGGGAAAGCGCCGTGGGCCGTGCCTTGTGCCCCGTCTCCCGCTCAGGAATGTGCAACCAGGCCGGCGATCCCACGGTGGGGAGAAAATCCCACCTCCGTCACGCCAGCACCGGCAGCTTGGCACAACCCCAGCCCCTGCCTCAGTTTCCCCCAGCTGGGGAGTTTTGGGGACCCACCGTGCCGGAGCCAGGCAGCAGCCCCCCGGTGTCCTTGCCTGTGCCACTGGCAGCACCCAGGGGCCACATCCAGCCCGAGGGGCTCTCCCGTCCCCTGCGGCAGAGCTGGGGGTGCCCAGGGGGTCTGGCAGCCCCCAACTTGGGGGGAGTTGGGGGGCGCAACCAGGGGTGAAGGTCAGGGCTAATCCCCACCCGGAGCAGGCGGAAGCCCAGGAGCTCTGGCCAGACCGCAGTGGTGCTGGGGGGGTAAGAGGATAAACCCCCCCTGCCCGGCGGGGCGGGCCAGTGGTGGCCGAGTGGCCGCAGTCCCTGTGACGTGGGGCCGGCGCCGTAATCCCGGCGCGCTGAGCGGATTAGGGCGGCCGGGGGCGGCCTTCGGGGACGAGCTGCGGTGGCCACAAATCCCTGACTGGACATCGTGTGGGGGAGCCCCCATGGGCATCGGGGTGCCGTCCCCTCATAGCTGGCATGGAGCAGCTGTGCCCCTGTCTGCCCCCCGCCCCAGTGCCACTCGGGTGTCCCCTCTTGTCCCCCGGGAGGGACCTGGTCATGGGTGGGGATGGGGGTCGGACCCTGCTGGAGGTGGCTGCTCGGGGTCTGCTGGCCCCAGTGTCCCCGGTGGTATGGGCTGCCCGTGAGGCTGTCCCCCCCCTGGCTGAGGTGGCCGTGGGGCTGGGGCAAGGCTGAAGGATTTGGGGTTTGGGGGGGCTGCTCCCCATATCACCCAGTGATGGGGTGCCCCACAGCAGAGCCAGCTGTGCCGGCACCTGGGGGCCCAGGCTGGGGCACAACCTGGGGATGTGGGGCTGGGGTCTGCTTGGGGGGCACCACGGTGGGTTTTGGGGGGGCTCCTGGCTTGCACGGGAAAGCCATGGGGAAGGCAGTGGCAGGACGGCGGCCATGCGGCACGGTGGGTGCGGGGAGGAGCAGGCGGGAACCGGCCTGACCGGTTGAGTGCCGGCACCCCCAGTGCCGGGGGGCTCGGGCAGCCCCGCCGCCGGCACGTGGCCTGGCTGAAGGTCACTGTCCCTGAGGCCACCCGCCTGCCAGGGTAAGCGGGCTTGGTGCCCTGCCACAAACCGTCCCTCTGCCACAAAGCACGGCCGTGAGCCCTCACCGCTCCGGCACGCTTTGCCGCTGGCGGCTGGTTTTCGGGTGCCCCAACGGGTTGGGTGGCACCGAGCGGTTTCGGTGACACAGGAGGATCCCAGTGCCACGGGGGAGCGGCCAACGGTACCGACGATCCGGAAGGGCGAGCCAGCGCTGAGCTCACCAGGAAGGTGTCCTGTGGGCGCGGCAATGACGCACGGTCCCGGCGCGGGGTGGCAGCGGGTGGGGGCTCGGCGATGGCACCGGTCCCACCAGGGCACCTCGTCCTGTGGGAGCATGGCCCCCGACTCCTGGGGCGTATCGACCAGGTCTGGGGTAAGGTGGAGGTGACTCCCCAAATCTCAGGGCCCTGGCGGGTGGCAGACCTCGGTGGGTTGTGCCAGGATCCGGCTGGGCCGTATCCTGCCTCAGCTGATCCGTAGCCAGGGATTTTTGGGGTTCAGGGATGCTGGCACCCACTAGCCTGGAGGGTTCAGCCATCAGGTCAACCCCAGGGGGTTGTGAGCCATCACCATGGGGGGGTGTGAGCCCCCCTCAGCCCCAAACACTTCCCAGACCTCAGGGGGTCTCCACACCCCCTAACCACGCTGCTCTCCCCCCCCAGACCCACCCTGTGCCCCACCGGTGCTGGGGGATGCCGGCATGCCGGTGCCTGCCTGCCCGCAGCGCCCTGCCCTGAGCCCGGTGCCGGAGCCCGGCCGTGCCATGGAGGAACCAGCCGGCGGCGGGGCTGAGCCGTGGGCTGAGGGGCTGCGTAACAGCAACAACAACGCTTCCCCGGGGGGGTGGCCGGGCGCCCGCGGCAGGCACCCCCTGGCACCTTTCGGCAGCCCTGGGGCCGAGCACAGCTACCTGGGACGGGTGGTGCTGGAGATCGTGGAGTCGGAGCGCACCTACGCCCGCGACCTGCGCAGCATCGTGGAGGTGAGTGCTCAGAGAGGGGGGGACACCCCTCGGATGGGGTTTGGGGGGGGAGGGGGGGGCGCATCTGGGTGGTGGCACCGGTGCTGCAACTGCCAACCCTGGCAGGGTTACCTGGGCAAGATCATCGACACGGAGGAGCCAGTGCTGCGGCCGGAGCAGGTCAGTGCGCTTTTCGGCAACATCGAGGACATCTATGAGCTCAGCAGGTGGGTGCTCCCGGTGCTGCCAGGGTGGGGGCACAGCTGGTGCCACCCCTGGGGGGGGTTTGCCATCACCCTGTCCCCTCTTTCTCCCCTAGCACCCTGCTGCAAAACCTGGAGAGCTGCGCCAGTGACCCCGTGGCCGTGGCCGTCTGCTTCGTCACCCGGGTAAGGGTGGGCACAGTGGGGGGCACCGGGGTGGGGGGTGCGGGGCCGTGCCGCGCTCTCACCGCGCTCCTGCTGCCCGCAGAGCCAGGAGTTTGCCATCTACACCCAGTACTGCAACAACTACCCCAGGTGAGTAGCTGGGGGGATGCAGGCGGGCAGGGGACGGGCAGGGGGTTGAGCCCGCTCCCTGCCCGCAGCTCGGTGGCGGCGCTGGCTGAGTGCATGAGGAGCAAGCCGCAGGCTCGGTTCCTCCGCGAGTGCCAGGACCGGCTGCGGCACGCGCTGCCCCTCGGCGCTTACCTGCTCAAGCCCGTCCAGAGGATCCTCAAGTACCACTTGCTGCTCCAGGTGAGTCGGCGCCCGGCGCAGCGTGGGCATATGACACGGTGTGGTGAGCACCCGGCGGGGCGCTGGCACCCAGCACGGTCAGGGTGCCTGGCGTGGCGTGGGGATGTGGCAGAGCGTGAGTTCCTGGCACGGTTCAGGGAGCTGGTGTGGCACCGGCACCTGGCACAGCCTGGGTACCCGGCACAGCACAGCCTGGGCGCCTGGCACGGCACATTTCCCTGGCACAGCTTGGGCACCCGGCATGGTGTGAGCTCACGGCACGGCATGGGCACTTCACATAATCACAGACCCACAGAATCATCTGGGTTGGAAAAGCCCTTGAAGATCATCCAGTCCAACCATGAACCTCACCCTGCCCGTTCTCAACTCCACCAGATCCCTCAGCACTGGGTCAACCCGACTCTTAAACCCCTCCAGGGATGGGGACTCCACCCCTGCCCTGGGCAGCCCATTCCAACGCCCAACAACCCCTTCTGCAAAGAAATACTTCCTAAGAGCCAGTCTAAGACTTGGCGCAGTCTACAGACACCCAGCACGTCACATCTCCCTGGCACAGCCTGATCCCCTGGCATTGCATGGGCACCTGGCATAGTCCAGGCACCTGGCGTAGTGTGAGCTCACGGCACGGCGCAGGCACTTGGCACAGCCTGGTGCAGGCTCCCGGCACGGCACGTCTCCCTGGCGCAGCCCAGGCCGCTGCCGTGGCACGGACACCCTTCCCTGGCACAGCCCGGTTCGCCGGCATGACATGGGCACTCGGCACGGCACATTTCCCTGGCATGATGCACACACCCAGTGTGGCACACATCGCTGGCACAGCACACCTTTGGCACTGGGCACTGTAGCCCCGTTGGCGCTGCCCTGACACCGCATCCTTTACCGGCAGGAGATCGCCAAGCACTTTGAGCACAAGTCGGGTGACGACTACGAGGTGGTGCTGGAGGCCATCGACACCATGACCTGCGTCGCCTGGTACATCAACGACATGAAGCGCAAGCACGAGCACGCCATCCGCCAGCAGGTCGGTGCCGGCGGTGGGGCAGGTGGCACTGGGTGGGCGCCACGGCAGCAGGTGACCTGATGTACACGTCCCTGGGGGACCCACACAGGAGATCCAGTCACTGCTGCTGGGCTGGAAGGGGCCAGACCTGACCAGTTATGGGGAGCTGGTGCTGGAGGGCACCTTCCGGGTGCAGCGGGTGCGCCACGAACGCGCCGTCTTCCTCTTCGACAAAACCCTCCTCATCACCAAGCGTCGCGGTGACCACTACATCTACAAGAGCCACATCCCGGTGGGTGCTGGGGATGGGGGGGGCCCGGGGTGCCCCCGTGGTTGGGGATTACTGATGGCTTCTCCCCGCAGTGCTCCTCGCTGATGCTGATCGAGAGCACGCGGGACTCGCTTTGCTTCAGCCTGGCTCACTACAAGCATGGCAAGCAGCAACACAGCCTGCAGGTAGGGGGGCACGGGGTGGGGGGCACCCTAAGGACCCCTCCCCTGCCCGGCCCCACCACCTTCCTTGTCCCCCTCAGGCCAAAAGCGTGGAGGAGAAGCGCATGTGGACCCACCACATCAAGCGGCTCATCCTGGAGAACCACCATGCCATCATCCCCCAGAAGGTGAGGGTGGAGGGGGGTGGGCACCACGCTGGCACCGGGGACCCCCCCCACATGGCAAGGAGGGGGTGACTGCACCCCGGTTTCACCCCCCGCCTCTCTCCATCCTCCCTCCACCCCAGGCTAAGGAAGCCATCCTGGAGATGGACTTGTTCTGTGAGTGCCGCCGGAGCCCCGTGGTCCCCTCCCTGCCCTCTCTTGTCCCCCCCCATCCCCCAGTGTCACCCCCTGTGCCTGCAGGCCCCCCGCGCCTGCCCCGCTGCAGCCCCGAGCGCCTGAAGAAGAGCTGGTCCTGCCAGCCCCTGGGTGACGCTGCTGCCGAGCCACGCCAGGGCCGCCGGCAGTCTGGTGAGAGCTGCATGTCCCCGGTGTCCCTGCTGCCACTGTCCCTTCCCCAGGGTGAAGCCACTGCCGGGTCACACTGATGCCCGTGGGGATGGTGGGCACCGGGTGCCAGTGCTGACGGGTGCCCCTGTCCCCTCAGAGCCCTTCCAGTGCCGGGACCGTGCGGAGACGCTGCCAGACCGGCTGCACGGGCCCACGGGGCGCAGGCAGTCGGGTGCGGACACCGGTGGGGAGTGGGGACCCCAGTTGGGGCGAGGGGCTGGGGGCTGGGTTTGGGATGCTGGTGGGGTTGGGGACGGGTTGGGGGATGCAGGGATGATGCCACTGTCACCCGATTTGGATGGGCGCCTTCTCCTCGTAGAGCCCGCCAAGCAGATCCTGCGGCAGCTGGGCGAGCAAGGTGAGCCGGCACGACCGCTGGCACCGGGCGGGGTGGGCAGAAGGGGACTGGGGGCTGTGGAGGGGGGCTTTTTGGGGTGCTGTCCCTCCCTAACCTCTGCTTTTCTCTCTCTTGGCTGGCAGAGCTCAAGGTAAGGCCAGGGCAGAGGGTAGATTGGGGTGCCTGGTGCCCCCCAACCCTGGCACGCCACTTGCCGGGGGGGCACAGGGCGCTGAGCCCGGCGCTTGCCCCCGAGCAGCACGCTGGCAGCGACGGGGCTCTTCTGGATGTGGGGGAACCCTCCCAGCACCCCAGAGCCTGGGCGGTGGCTGAGGGCCTGGTGGAGGAGGAAGAGGAGGAGGAGGAAGAGGAGGAGGTGGCTTTGGACAAGGACTGCCAGGAGGAGTTGCCCAGGGCCGGGGACCTACCGGTGGAACCCCAGGAGCAGGTACCCGCCTGGGCCCCCCAAACCCTGGGGAGGGCACCCACAGCAGAGTGCTACCCAAGGCACCCCGTATTGCTCCTGGGGCACCCTGCATCACTCCTGGGGCACGCCATGTTTTTCCCAAGGCACGCTACATTGCCCCTGGAGCACCCCCAGCACTCCTGGGGCACCCTGTATCACTCCTGGGGCACCCCATGTTCCTCTTGGGGCTGCTGCAGGGCCCTCAGCCATGGACCAGCCGTGGTCCTGCTTGGAGCAGCTGGGGGTTCCCCCCACAGCCCATGACACCCCACGTTTGCTCTTGCCCAGGCTGGGGGGCACCCACCGGCAGCAGAGGGACCCAAGCGGCCGAGCAGCTGGGGGCCGGGGAGCTGTGAGAAGGTCAGTGCGGCCCCGCAGCCCCTGCCTGGGGGTCCCGAGAGACCCAGCACCCACCCACCCACCCCTCCCCAGGCCGGCAGTGCCGTGGAGCACCCCGATGGGCTGGGGGCACCCAAAACCCCATCCTCGGCGGGGACCCCGGCACCGGTGCTGCCTGGTGGGGAGGGGGAGCTGGAACGCGCTGCGGAGGATTTGCAGGGGCTGAGCAGCGAGGAGGAGGAAGAAGAGCAGGAGGAAGAAGAAGCCGCCAGCAGCATCCTCCCACCCTCAGTGCTGGACCAGGCCAGTGTCATCGCTGAGCGGTTCGGTGGCGGTGGCAGCTTCTCCCGCCGCAGCAGCCTGGCGCTGGAGGGGCCAGCGGGGCGGCCCGCTAGCCGCAGCGGCAGTGCCCTCAGCTTGGATGGTGGACCCCAGCTCGAGGCTGGGGAGCCCGGGGGTTCCTGTAGCACCATCCCCTCACCCGAGCCCCTCACCGGAGCCCGCCGGGAATCGGTGCTCTCCAGCCGGGACCGCCTGCTCCTTGACAAGATCAAGAGCTACTACGGCCATGCCGAGCACCGGGACGCCGGCTTCAGCGTCCGCCGCCGTGAGAGCCTTTCCTTCATCCCCAAGGGGCTGGTGCGAAGCTCTGTCTCCCGCCTCAACGGCCTCCCCCGGCCTCCGGCGAGCCCTGAACCCCCCGCCCAGCTGGTGCCAGCAGGGCCCGAGGCGTCACCGGAGGAGCCATGCCGGGAAAACGGGCTGCAGCCCCCTGAGCCGCTGCTTATCCTCGAGGAGGACGACCTGGGTGCCAGGGGCGAGGGGCCACCAGCCGGGCCAGCGCCGCGTCTGCTGCTGACCCCCCCGCACCCTGGCACCAAGGTGTACCAGCTGGCGCGGCAATACAGCCTCCGCATCAAGAGCCGCCGTGCCGGTGCCCGGAGCACCCCAGTCCAGCCAGAGGAGGGGGACCCATGTACCGGCACCCCCTTGGCAGCTGTGCCACAAGATGGGGGGCTGGTGGTATCCTCCTCCCCGGCTGCCTCCCGCAGCCCCTCGAGCCCCAGCGCTGCCGAACCTTTCACCTGGCCTGACGTGCGGGAGCTTCGTGCCCGTTTCGGTGCCCCACGGCCCCCGCCAGTGAGCCGCAGCCGCTCAGCGCCTGAGGGGCCGTGCCGGGGTGGCCGGCCGGCCGAGAAGGAGCGGGGCAGCGGCCGGAGCCGGAGCGCCGAGGCAGGAGGGGGGCCCAGCACCCCCGGGCCGGCACCGGCACGGCACAGCAGTGATGGGGCGTTGTGGGTGGCGGCGGAGGCCCCCCTGGGCACCGGGCAGCGGGTGCTGGTGCTGGAGCGGCTGCCGGCCCCCACTGAGCCCCCTGCTTACGTGCAGATCCGCTCGCCCACCACCCGGGAGAAGATCTGCTTGAAGGCAGTGGTGGAGCGCTGCAAAGCCTACCAGGCCTCTGAGGAGTATCGGCGGCGCTGCCCTGAGCCCCCCGACACCCCTGAGCCCCCCTCACCCCCTCGCCACGGCCTCGTCAGGGACCTGCGGCAGAAATTTCAGACCCTCGATGCCACCAGCTAGGGGGGAGAAGGGGCGTCCCATGAAACCCCAGGAGAAGGAGCACTGCATGGACCCCCAACCTGCCCAGGAGAAGGGGCACCCCATGGACTTGCAACCTGCCTCGAAGAAGGGGCATCCCATGGACCCCCAACCTATCTGGAAGGAGGGGCACCCCACGGACTTTCACTTTGCCCAAGAGAAGGGGCACCCCATGGACCCCCAACCTACCCAGGAGAAGGGGCACCCCCTGAACCCCCAGCTCACCCAGGAAAAGGAGCACCCTGTGGACCTCCAACCTACCTGGAAGAAGGGGCACCCCGTGGCCCCTCCAGTCCTCAGAGGTACCCCACACCCTCCCCCGCCGGTGCCCAGCACTGCGCCCAGCTCGCTTTCACATCTTTATTAGAAAAAAAAAACCCAAACTGAGCCAAAAGTTCCTCTCTGGTTGCCTGCGCTCCTCCCCCGCTGGGGCTGCTCAGCCCAGCTGTGGGTGCAAGGTGGAGGGTTCCCCCCGCCCTGGCAGCGCCAGTGGGGGGCACAGGTTGGTGGGTGTGGGCAAGGGGCGATGGCGAGTGGTGCCCCCCCTTCCCCCACGCCGTCACTCTTTGGTTGGTGCCCACAGGGGCTGGGGCTGCCCCCTCTGCACCCACACACTGTGGGGGGTGGGGGGTGTTTGTGTGTTATGGCTTTGAGGGGGCACCCACAGCAGACCCGTGAGGTGGGGGGAGGGGGGGGGCATGCACGTGTGTGGGACATGCACACCCGTGGCCGTGCACGCGGAGGGGTGGGTGCACCTGCATGCGGGGACACACATGTGCACACGTGTGCATGCAGGGATGTGGGTGTGTGCGTGGGGGGAGGGCACCCCTGGGTGCACACACGTGTGTCCACGGGGCCGTACGTCTAGAATCTGTGGTTACCTCCATGTCGGTGTGTGCATACCCTTAAGCATGGGAATGTATGTATATATATAAATATAAATATATATATACACATGTGCACACAGGCACGTGTGCGATGGGCACGCGCGTACGCGCTGTTCTCTGCGTACACGTGAGCCCACGCGGGCGCTTGCAGGGGTGAGGGCTGCGTCTCCACGTGCCCGTATGGGGGCTGTACGGCCCCTGCACGTGCACGAAGCCTGGCAGCTGCCCCTATAGATCCAGCTGCACCTATAGATACGCGCACACGCGGGTCCCTGGGCACACGTGGCCGTGGTCATTGCCAGTGTGACAGCTTCCCAGGGCGTGAGGTGTTTGTCATGTGTGTCCCCCCCCCACCCCGCCTTGGGGGGGTTATTTCTTTTTTGGAAAGAAGCTGAACCGTTTCTCCTTGTCCTTGCGGGGTAGGGGGGGCTCAGGGGGGGCCGGGGCCGGGGGCAGGGGTAGGGGCAGGCTCTGTGCCTTCCCCTGGCTGCTCCGGCACTCGGTTATTGCTGTGCTCAGCCCCTGCAGCCAGGCCTGCAGCTCCTCCTGTGGGCACGGGCATGGGCTCAGGGGGGGGCTACCCTGGCCCCCCCATCACTTTCCTGGCCACCCCATGTCCCCCTGGGTGATGGCAGCTGCCCCACATCTTCCCCAGCCACCTGTGTCCCCCTTGGGAACCGTCAGCCCCTCAGCACATCCTCGTGGCACCTCTGGCCACCCAATGGCCCTGCAGGCAGTGCCAGCCACCATGTGTCCCCTCCCGGGCCCTACTGGTCCCCCCTGTGTCCCCTGGGCATCTCTGGCCACCCTCATGTCCCCCGGGCACTGCCAATGTCCCCCATGTCCCCTGGGCATCACTAGCCCCCCTCTGTCCCCCTGGACATCTCTGGCCATCCCCATGTCCCCTGGGCATCACCAAGCCACCCTATGTCCCCCTGCCCCCCCTCCCTGTATGCCACTGGCCATCCTGTGTCCCCCTGGGCACTGCTAGTCCCCCCCATGTCCCTTGGGCACTGCCAGCAACCCTGTGTCCCCCCTAGCACTGCTGGCCACCACCATGACCCCTGGGCACCACCAGCCACCCTGGGTCCTCCTGGGTGTCCCCTCTGTCCCCTGGGCATCTCCAGCCACCCCACGCCCCACCCCGGGATGCCCCTCACCTCATCCTTGCCATGGAAGAGCCACTCGCTGCCATTGCTGAGCCTGGGGACAAGAGCAGAGGTGACTGTGAGGTGTGTGCCACACCACGCCATGCTACGCCACACCATGCTGTGCCATTACCTGAGTTTGAAGACGTGCTTCTTCTTCTTGTAGCCGGCGGCCACCTCGCAGAGAGCATCCTGGAGCCCCAGGGGCTCCTCGCCGTGGCAGGGCAACCCCAGCGCCCGGCTTTTGGCATCTTTGAAGAAGGCGAGCTGGCCACCCCGCAGCACACAGTACCGTGTGCTCCATGACCTGCCACCACACCACCACATCAGCCCGGTGCGTGCCCACACCGCCTGGCACTTGCCACCATTGCCACCGTGCCTACCGGTTGGATGCCCGTTTGGTGGCCGCTTCCAGGTCGTGCTTGCGGCCGAGGTAACCCTCCAGCTGGATGCTGCAGGTGTGGGCCGGCAGCGTGGCCGGCTCCTCTGGTTCCTCCCGTGGTGGCCGTGGGCTCGGTGACGCCGGCTCCTCGTTACCCATCATCCGCATCAGCTGCCGCGAAGTAACAGCCGTGTTACACCACGATGTCACCGCCCGCCACCAAAAGCCACATCTTGCGGTCCCATCCCCTCCCTGTCCCCAGTGGGGGCTCATGGTCCCCAAGCCAGTGGCCTGGTGGTGGGTGCCAGCTCTCCCAGTACCAGTGACCCCACCAGCTCCCATACACCAGAACTGGTGGCTACTGGGAGGATCCCAGCGAGTGGCTGGGACATGCTCCAGCCCTGGGAGCTGCACCCTGGTGTCAGGGCCCCCCATGGATTTGGGGTGATGGGGTTGAGCTGAGCCAGGTAGACAGCCCTGGGAGCCACCCCGGTGTTGTCCCCTGCTCAGGGGGCTTGGGGACAGTGGGGGATGCCAGCAGGCAGACAGAGTCCAGTCAGGGGCCGTGGTGCCTGGCGAAGGGGGTGTCACAGGAGGGGCTCAACGATCCTGGGGTGCCCGTCCCCTCCTCCTGCGCCCTGGGAGGGCCCCAGCCCCGCACGGCCACATCTGCCAGCACCACAGGGAGCACGTGGAGGTCCTGAGGTGTGTCCTGCCAAGAGGGACAGGAGGAGGGACAGCTGTCCCTGGCAGCTGGAAGGTGACTGTGTCCCCAAGCAGGCAGGCAGTAGTCTTGTACCCAAGCAGAGGGGGCTCCTGTCCCCGAACAGGTGAAAGTGGCTGTGTCCCCAAGCAAGCAGAGGGAGGTCCTTGTCCCCGAGGAGCCAGAAAATGTCCATGTCCCCAAGCAGGCAGAGGGGGACCCTGTCCCCAAGGAGCCAGAAGATGCCAGTGTCCCCAAGCAGTCAGAGGGGGACCCTGTCCCCAAGGAGCCAGAAGATGCCAGTGTCCCCAAGCAGGCAGAAATTATCTTCTCCCTGAGCAGATACTCAGGGATCCAGTCCCCAGGCAGGCAAAAGAGATCTTGTCCCCAAGGAGCCAGAAGATGCCTGTGTCCCCAGGCAGGCAGAAGAGGCAGAAGGGGTTCTTGTCCCCAAGCAGGCAGAGCAACCAGAAAGCAATCCTATCCCCAAGCAGGCAGGAGGAGCAGAGAGGGTGGCAGCGAGCGCAAGGTGGCTGTCACACAGGGTGGCAGTGCCCTGCGGGGTGACGACGCCTTGTAGGGTGACAATGCCGTGTGGGGTGACAATGTCTCACAGGGTGCTGATGCCTTGTAGGGTGACAGAGTGACAATGTCTTGAAGGGTGACAATGCCCCATAGAGTGATGATGTCTCTTGGGGTGACAATGCCTCACAGAGTGACATCTCCATGGGGTGATGACGCCCCAAGGGCCATGTGCCATGGGGCTGACGTGAGCAGGGCCAGCAGAGCCGTTGCTGTGTGTCCGCAGGCAGCTCTGCGCGATGTCCCCTCCCAGGGCTGGGTGCTTGGAAAGCTGGGTGCCACAGGGCCAGGTGGTGTCCCCCAGGGGTTTCTCCCGGGACTCACCAGCAGCGGAGGATGATGGCCGGGATCAGCCCACCCTGGGACGGATGCTCTGTCTCTGGCTGCTGCCCCAATCCTGGAGACACCCAGCACCCATGGGTGCCAGCCCGCATCAGTTGGCCCAAGCAGAGGTGGTCTGAGCCACCACAGGGACTCCGCGGTTGCCTCTGGAGCCAGGGCAAAGGGGAAGGTGCAGCACCCGCACGCCCACCCAGCCTTTTTGGGGTCATTTAGCATTTATTCAACTCAAGGCAAAGAACAAGGCAAAGGCTGGGGGTGCAGGGAGCCATTGACACGCCATGGCCACAGTCATGGCCACAGAGAATCCATGGGGTCTGCCAGGAGCCTGTGGTACACGTGGGGACACTTTTTTTGTCATCAGGGAAGGAAAAAGCTAAACTTGAGAACTGACCGGCTCTGGTCCATCTGTAGTGGGCGGAGAGGCGTCCCGTGTGCTCACGCCCTTCCTCTTCTCCTCCTCCTCCTCGGACCTGTGGCAGGGAGGCAGCCCTCTCAGCATTCCCAGCAGAGCATGGCACCCCCAAAATCCTCCTCCCAGCAATCTCACTGGGGAAACACAGCCGTAGGCCTGCAGGGACCTGGGGCTGGCTGCTGGTCCCCACCAAGGGTTGAAAGCCCCGACATGGCAGGGTTTAACCTTCATCTCTCTTCACTGCATCAATTTACTGCTCAAAAATGGCAAATTGCTAAAAATAAACCCTAAATGCTTTGAGAAGAGGGGTGCTGGAAACAATGCCCATGTGCCAGGTGGGAGCTGCAGGCTGCCCCGCCTGAGATGCTGCCATGGGCACTTGGTGCCGGTGTCTCTTACCCGGCCTCCAGCTCCCCATCCAGATCCAGGTGGTATTCAGGAGCTTCAGGGTGCGTCACCCCGTCCCGTGCCAGCCCCTCACGCAGCGTCCGCCCGCCCAGGAGCTCCAGCTGCCGGGGAAGGGAGCGGGGGTATTAGGGACTGGTGGGGATGTGGGGTGGGGAAACTGAGGCAGGACAGGCAGAGACAAGCCAGGACTGTCTGTGGCCCATCCTGAGCCTTCCTCACCGTTGTCAGCTTCCTCAGGGCAGCGATGCGCTCCTCCCAGGTGGCCGAGGACTTCTCGAAAGCCTCGTGCCGCTTAAGCAGCTTCTCCACCGCGTCCACCGTCTGCCCGTAGTCGCTGCTGGCCAGGTAGGGCTCCTGCGCCATGAGCCACGACTCAGCCACTGAGGCGTCCCGGGAGAACTGGCACACCTCCAGCACTGCGGGCAGAGACAGGCAGTGCTCAGCCCCCTGCCACCACCACCACTACCCCCAGGCCGAGCCGCCATCCTCCCCAGCACCACCAGCACACTCACACAGCCGCAGCCGGTCCCAGCGCTGCTCCCACATCTCCATCATGGCCTTCCTCTTCTCCACCAGCTCCACCAGCTTCGCCTTGATCTGTGAGGGGACATCGTCACAGGGTGGCCCCGGTGGCACCGTCCCACCACCCTCCAGTCCCGGCTGCCCTCACCTCGGGCGAGTCCTGGTGCTTGCGCTGCACCAGCTTCTTGCCCAGCTCAATGCAGGTGGTGAAGTTCTTGCCCCGGGCATCCACCTCAGCCCTGATGGTCTGGTGGTACTTCATCAGCAGCTCCACCGAGGAGACATCCCTGGAGACAGAGGGGTGATGGTGTCGGTGGCGGCATCAGTGCTGGGTCCCAGCCAATGGCGCTGGGTCCTAGCAAACAGCGCCGGGTCCCAGCCATACCTGGGTTTCTCCTGCGTCTCTATCTGCCGGACGGTGCTCTCCATCCAGGAGAGCAAGTCCCGTGCCATGCCAAAGAAGCGGTGCTTGTCGGCCGTGTCCACCAGCCGGGCCCGGCGCCCGCTGCACGCCTCCAGCAGCGCCCGCAGGGCTCGTGCCACCTCCTGCTCTTGCTCCTGGATGCCGGCCGCCTTCTCCCCGGCGTAGGCAGTCTGCAGGCGTGCCGCTGTCTCCCGAAACTGCTGTACCTACCCGGTGGAACCAGAGAGCGTGGGGGATGCTGAGTGCTGGCAGCGGCAACGCCAGGTAGCCCTGTCGGCTCTGGGGTGCAGCCTCACCTGCGTCTCCAGCAGCTGGAGGTCCCGCTCGAAGGCGCTGTGCATGCGGTGGAAAGCTTCCACCGTGCCGGCATCCTCGCCCAGGTCCTGGGGCAGCTCCTGGCGCCGGGCGGCGATGAGGGCCAGCAGCTCGGTGCCGTCATAGAAGTACTTGTGCAGGTCGTGGGAGGCGGCGAGAAGCTGCATGCGGGTGTCAATCAGCTCCAGGAGATCCGCCCAGCTCTCGTTCAACCCGTCCTTCCACTCGGCCATGGTGGCCGCCTCCGCGTGCCCCGCATCAATGAGGTCCTCGATGGCCAGGTTCACCCGGTCTACGCGCTCCTGCCCCACGCTGCCTGTCTCCCGTGCAAACTCCCGAAACTTCTCCCGCAGGAGCTGCACAGGGGAGAGAAAAGTTGAGTTTGTCCCTCCAAAACCACACACTGGCACTGCTACTCGCACCCTGGGTGTCCTCACCGTGACGTGGTCCAAGTCCTGCCCCATCTCCTGGGAGGAGGCAATCACATCGCGCTCGGCAATCCACTGCTCCAGGTCTTCCACCTCCCGCTTCAGCTGGAAGAGGTGGGACATGTTCTCCAGGCGCCGGCGGCGCTCCTCGGCCGCCTCCTTCAGCCTCGCGTAGTGCTTGTCCACCTGGCCCTGCAGCCGGATGATCTGCTCCCTGCACGGCCCCGGCACACAGACACCCCAGTTCTTACCCAGGAAAAGGTGCCCCTGACCCACCCATGTTGCCAACTGGGGGGGTTTTTAGGGGAGGAACCCACTCTGCGCTCCCCGTGTCCCTCTGCCATCCCCTTCCTGCCACAGCCGGGGCAATGCCACCCAGCTGAAGTGAGGCACCGGGGCGGCCAGTGCTGCTGGAGCTCCAGCCAAACCACCCACCCACCCTGGTGCTGAGGGCACGGGGTCGCCCCAAGAGACAGGGGACATGTGGTATGGCACCTACCCCTCAGGGTGGCCGGCGGAGAGCAGCTGCTGAGCCCTCCCCGCCAGCTCCTTGATGGTTTGGCCGTAGTCCTCGATGGACCGCTGCTGCCGGACATGTCTCTTCAGCATCACCAAGCTGCTCTCCTCATCCTGTGGCACGGCAGAGACCAGCACCCATCAGCACCTGGCACGGCTGTGGGAGAGGAACCAGGGTCCAGCCCTGGTGCCCATCCTACAGGCACGTCCTGCCTCCATGTGATGTATCAGGGAGCTCAGGGGGGTACAGCGTGGCGTGGCCCAGACGGTTGGTGTCGTGGTGTGTAACAGTATGGCATGGCACAGGGTGGGATGGCATGTAATGGCATGGGGTGGCACAGGACAGAATGGCATGTAATGGCATGGGGTTGCATGTAAGGGCTTGTAACAATGCAGCACGCCATGTAATGACAAGACACGGCATGGCGTAGGGTGGAATGGATGGCAGAGCATGGCGTGGCATGTAACGGCACAGCATGACACAGCATGAGATGGCGTGTAATCACAGAATCGTCTGGGTTGGATTGAAGATCATCCAGTCCAACCATGAACCTCACACTGACCATTCTCAACTCCACCAGATCCCTCAGCGCTGGGTCAACCCCACTCTTCAACCCCTCCAGGGATGGGGACTCCACCCCTGCCCTGGGCAGCCCATTCCAACGCCCAACAACCCCTTCTGCAAAGAAATACTTCCTAAGAGCCAGTCTGACCCTGCCCTGGCGCAGCTTGAGGCCATTCCCTCTTGTCCTGTCGCTTGTTCCTTGGTTCAGGAGACTCATCCCCCCTCTCTGCACCCTCCTTTCAGGGAGTTGTAGAGGGCGATGAGGTCTCCCCTCAGCCTCCTCTGCTCCAGACTAAACCCCCCCAGTTCCCTCAGCCGCTCCCCATCAGACCTGTGCTCCAGACCCTGCACCAGCTCCGTTGCCCTTCTCTGGACACGCTCGAGTCATTCAATGGCCTTTTTGGAGTGAGGGGCCCAAAACTGAACCCAGTCATCGAGGGGTGGCCTCACCAGTGCTGAGTACAGGGGTAAGATCCCTTCCCTGTCCCTGCTGGCCATGCTAGTGCTGATACAAGCCAGGATACCAGTGGCCTTCTTGGCCACCTGGGCACACTGCTGGCTCATGTTCAGCCGGCTGGCAATCAACCCCCCCAGGTCCCTCTCTGACTGGCAGCTCTCCAGCCACTCCTCCCCAGGCCTGTAGCGCTGCTGGGGGTTGTTGTGGCCCAAGTGCAGGACTCATCCAGTTGGCCTTAGCCCAGCGACCCAGCACGGCATGTAATGACATGGCATGTAATGACACAACATGGCATGGGATGGACAGTGTGTTAGAACACGGTGTGACACAGCACGTAATGGCACGGCCTGACATGCCCTAGGATGGGATGGATAGCCTGTAATGGCACAACATGGCATGGGATGGCATCTAATAACATAACACAGCATGGTACCGGGTGTTAAGCACGGCAGGGCCTGGCTTGACATAGGATGACCCAGCACGGCACAGAGCCCCCCCCAAGACACAGGGGCACCACGTGGAGCCACCCCTCACCTTTGGCTTCTCCTCAGCTCCCATGAAGAGCTCCTGCTCGCTGACCCAGGCCTCGGCCTCGCCAGCATCGAGGTAGTACTGCTGGGCCTCACCGGCCTCCCGCAGGCGCCGGTGCCGGGCGGCCGCCTCCTCCCTCAGCGTCTCCCACAGTGTCCGCAGCTCCTGCGCCCGTGTCTCCAGCTCCGGGCTGGGCTCGTCGCCGCTTGCCACTGCCTCGCCACGGCTCAGCACCTCGGCCAGGCGGGGGGCATGACCCGCCAGCTCCTTCTGCAGCGTCTGCCCGTGGGATGGGTGGTCATGGTGGGGCTCACCCATGGGATGGGTGGCCCCAAGGGACCGGTTAGGGTGGTGGGTGCTGGCCACTGCACCTGGGCTCACCTCGTTCCTCTTGGCCAGGCGCTGCACGCTCGGGAGGTCGGTGCCGTGCTCCGTTGACCTCGCCAGGGGCAGCCGCTCCTGCACCCACAGCTGCAGGCGAGAGCACACACTGAGCACCCATGGGTGCCCCCAGCACGCCAAACCCCACCACAGCAAGGATGCTCACTGTCTCATCCTCCAGATCCCGCCCGAGCTGGTATATGGCCTTGGCGGTCTCCAGCTCCTTCCTCCTCTTCTCCAGCGGCTCCAGCAGATCGAGGAATCGCTGCCGGAGCCTCTGCTCATGCCCATCAGTGTCTGGCACATCCCCAGCAGCAGGGAGGCCCTGCCACCCCAGATCCTCCAGCTCCTTCATCCGTGCTCCCACTTGCTCTTCCAGTCTCTGGTGGGGCAGAGCCGTGTCAGCCGGGGGGGCAGAGCCAGGCTGGGGACACCCAAGGCACCAGCCAGCCCCATTTGGGGATATGACCCAGTACCTCAGACCCCTCAACCTTGAATGGTGGGGGGCCAGCATGAAGGAAAGGGTGAGGTGCTAACACCCTTCCTCCCTCCCAGCCGCTCGCCTGGCAGTGCCACCACCCACCATCAGCCTCTTCAGCAGCAGGTTGGTGGCGGTGAGGTCCTTGGCCTGCTCGGTGGCGCGCAGCTCCTCCTCCGCCTGCCCCAGCCAGCTCTCCAGCTCTCCGTAGCTCTGGGCGTACAGCGCCGAGCGGTTGGCCTCAAAGAGCCGACGGCCCTTCTCCTCGGCAGCACCACACAGCCCGTCCCACCGCCCGCGCAGCTCGGCCAGCCGCCGCACCACCACCTCGCTGTGCTGCGGCTTGCGGCTCGCCAGCTCCTTCCCCTCCTGTCAGCAAAACCAAAGAGGTTGGTGGCCACCGTGGCACAGAGACCTCCCACCTGGCTGGGGGGTAACAAGGCTTCCAGGCACCGGTGCCAGCACCCACCGTCTCAATCTTCTCCAGCCAGCCCTGGTTGGGTGCCAGCTCAGCCATGAACGCCTGGTGCTTCTGCCACTTGCCGTGGAGGCCGCGGGCTTCGCCGTAGGAGACATCCTGCGCTGTCAGCATCTTCTCCTCCACCCAGGTGTTGAGCTGCAGACCAGGGGTGTCAGGGCTCAGCTGGCAGGGACCCCCTGGCTCCACCAGCCATGCCCTGTCCCTACCTCCCGGCAGCTCTGGAGGAAAGTCTGCAGCTCATGGTTGTCCTGCAGCAAACCTGCAGCCTCCTCCGCCTTGGCCACGACAGCCCCGTGCCTGGCAGAGCAACCAGAGACAGGCAGCATCAGCGCTACTGCCTGCACACCGTCCACCTGCCTGCCCACCGGCCCCTCGCCGAACTCACCGCTCCTGGAGGGCCTGGCACTTCTTGGTGATCTTCTCGGCAAAGATGTTCCCCTTGTCCACCAGCTTGGTGCCGCTGGCCACCACCTCGGGGACCTTCTCGGCGCTGCTCTCCACGCTGGCACGGAAGTCCTGGAAGCGGCGCAGGGCAGCAGTCGAACCCTCCAGTGTGGTGGGCAGCTCCAGATGGGCCAGCGTGTACTCCTGGGGGGGCACAGCAGGGGTTTGGCACCTTTTTGGGGCACCCATGAGCTGCGGACACCCCCCCGGGACCTACCTTGGGCACCCACCTGGTTGGTGAGGAGGATCTCTGCCTGCTTGGCATCGCGGAGGAACTCCTGGAAGCCGCGGCACTGGACTAGGAAGCGGTGCCGGGCTTCTGCCATCCTGCCCAGGGCGGCCCAGCCGGCCTCCACGCCGCGCAGACGCTGCCGCAGCCCCTCATACTGGGGGTCCTCCTGCTCCCCCACCACCCGCTCCCCCGCTTCCACCAAGGCGGCAAAGGCAGCCGCATGCTCTTCTGCGTCCCGCTGCGCTGCCTCGTGCCGCCGCAGCAGCTCCTCCGCCTCAGCCAAAGAGGCCGGCACCTCGTCGGTGGCTGCAACGGCTTTCTGAGCCCCAAAGAGCCAAGCCTGGAAGTCATCCAGGTCCTGCAGGAAGCGCCGGAGCTGCCCAGCTTCCCCCAGAGAGGCTGCCTGCTCCCCCAAGGCTTCCTGCAGCTCCTCCCAGGCGGCCACCACTGCCGCTAGCCGCTCGGCCACCTCCCCAGCCACCTCGGGCCGTTCTTCTGACAGGCGGTTGGCTTGGGAGCGCAGGGTGGCCAGGCGGTCCTGGGCAATGGCCAGTTCCCGCTCGATGCCATAGAGCTTGCGTTGGGTGGCCAGGACGCCGGCCAGGTCCTGGCCCAGCTCGGCGGTGGCCTGGACCGCCTGGGCTTTGCTCCGCAGCCATTGCCGGGTCTCCTCGCACTCCAAACGGTAGTTGAGGAGGCGCAACGCTGAGCCCACAGCCCGGCAACGCTCGGCCACCAGCTCCCTGAACCGGTCCCACCTGCATGGCGGAGGCGGGTGACAGCGGGGGATGCAGCTGGTGGGGACCAGCCTAACCACTCCAGCGTCACCCACTCATCCCAGTGTCACCGTACCTCTCATTGAGCTGCTCTCGGCACTGCCGGACTTGGGGGCTGCGGGGATGGCCGCTCGCCAGCAGCCCGTCGGCTGCCTGGTTGACGGCGGTGATTTGGGAAGACACGGTGGCCATTTCCTGCTTTAGCCCGTCCAGCCTGCAGGGATGAATGGGCTGAGAACGGACCACACCTTGGGACACGGCACAGCAGCAGCGCCACTGTGGGAGCCTCTACCTGTGCTGTGCCACATCCAGGTCCTCCAGCGCCTGGGGGACCTCCGGTTGCCCCAGCCAGGTCTCCTTGGCCCCCATCCAGAGGTGACAGGCATCGCTCTCCCCAAAAACAGTGTAGAGGTCAAGGGCATCCTGCAGCTGGCGGCCTCGCCGCTCAGCCAGGGCGGCTGCCTTGGCGTGCAGCTCCCGCAGGGCCGCCAGCCGGCTCTGTGCCTCGGGGCCAGCCCGCAGCTCTGGGGGAAAGCCCTCAGCTTGCCGGGCCAGCCCGTCCAGCTGCTCATGGGCAGCTGCCATCTCCTCCAGCAGCTCCCGGTGTTGCCGCAGCAGGACCCGGGTGCGGGATTCATCCTGGCCCAGCTCTTCAGCGGCCGCCCGCCGGCGGGCATCCTGCAGCCCCTCTGCCAGCTCCTCTGCCTCTGCCTGGAACTGGAAGAAGCCTTCGGCCTCCCGCAAACCCCGCCAGCGGAAAGCTGCCAGCTCCTCCAGCTGCGCCCACAGCGCCCGCACCGTCGCCCCCCGCTCCCGCAGCTGCCTGGCCGCCCGACCTGCCGCTGCCAGCCCCTCGCCCGCCGCGAGCACCCGCTCCAGCCGGCCGCCCCGGTTCCTCAGCTCGGCCTCAAGGATGGCGTGTCGGCGCTGGAGCAGCAACACGCTTGGCAGGTCCTTCCCGAAGTCCAGGGAGGAGTAGAGCTGCTCCTGCTCCTTGATCCAGCCCTCTGCCTCGTCCAGCTCCCACAGGCAGGTCCAGAGGGACCGGGACTGCTCCAGCAAGGCTCTCCTCCGGGCTGCCAGCACTTGCAGCTCCCGCTGGCACAGCTCCAGGTGGCTCACACGGTCCCGGATGATTTTGGGGTCGCAGGGACGGTAGCCTGGCCAGGGAGCGGGGTGGGCACCCATCATCAGGGTGTCCTGGTTTCCCTCACCGGCCGTGCTGCGGTCCCAGGGTATCCCAGCGCACCTACCCTCGGTGTCGGCGAAGCGGAGGGCAGCGGCGCTGATGGCCCGTGTCTTCTCTGCCTGCAGGGCCATGTCTCCCTCCAGCAGCTGGTGGGTCTGCAGCAGCTCCTCCGCCTCCAGAAGGTGCTTCCCGGATTCGGGCGATGCCAACTGCACCTGAGGGAGAGCCACAGCCATCATCCACTGCCAGCTCCGGCAGACAACACCCGCTGCTCCCCAAAAGCTGCCACCAGCACCCCAGCATCTCAGCTGCCTCCCCAGGGGCATCCCACCAACACCCAGTGGGACAAAGGCACCCCATGCACAGTGGCACCCAACACCTGTGGCTCACCTTGACCTCATCCATCCAGTCAATGCTATGAAGCATCTCCTGGAAGAGGTGCTGCAGGGCGAGGTTCATCTCCAGGCGCTGGCGCCGGGCAGCCAGCAGCTCCAGAAGGTGCTCCCAGAGCCGCAGGATGTTGTCCTTGCGCCCGTTGATGCGCTGGATGTCATGGTAGCGCTCCACCTCCAGCTCCTTCGCCACCGCTTCAATGGCCTGCACTCGCTCCTTGTAAGCGGCCGTGTCCGTCTCAATGGCCTCGTGCTTCTTCTTGGCTGCCTCCACTGCTGGCAAGTCCTGGCCGAAGTTGTCCTGTCCCAGCACAAAGCCTGTGGTGAGGCTCTGGTGGGGTGCCCTGGTCCCCAGAATGGGTGTCCCCAGTCTCACCTGGGCCACCAAGCCCTGGTTCTCGCTCAGCCAGGCCTCCCGCATGGCTGCTTTGCGGTCGAAGCGCCGTGCCAGCTGCTCCAGCTTCTCCTGCCGGATGAGCTCGGTGCGCAGCGCCAGCTCCCGCTCGTGCTCTGCCTTCTCCAGCTGCTCCCAGGCCTGGGGGAAGGTGGCACAGGACCAGGGTGGCACCCGTGTCTCATGTCCCCCCACCTACCCTGTGTCTTGGTCTGCTGGCGAACCCCAGCGAGACCTGCGGGTGGGAGTGTGGCTGGAGGAACCCAACCTGCCCTGGGATGGACCTGACCTGTCCGAGGATGGACTCAGTGTGTCCTGGGATGGTCTTGAACTTCCTTGGGAGATGGACCCGAACTGCCCCAGGAGATGGACCTGACCTGCCCCCAGGAGATGATGGACCCAAACTGCTCCCAAAAAATGGACCTGATGGACCCATACTGCCCCCAGGAGACGATGGACCCAAACTGCCCCCCCAAACATGGACCCTAGGATGCATCCTAGGACAGACCTAAACTGCCCCAGGACCTGAACTCTCTGGGATGGACCCTACCTGCCCCCAGGAGATTGACCCAACCTGTCCCTGGACAGCCCTGACCTCCCCTGGGACAGCTTGGGGAGCAAAGTCCCCAGAGATACCAGGGGAAGAGCTGCCCCGCCGGTCACAGGGTGTCATGGGAGCAGCCGCCCGGCAGGGCATGGCACACGGGCAGGCTGCGGGATGGGGCCCGTACCCGGTTGATGTCGGAGACCAGGCGCCCCTCGTGTGGAGTGTAGACACGCTGGTTGTTGGCTCGCATCCGCGACTGGATGGTGAAGAGCAGCACCTCCAGGTTGCCCTTCTCCTGAAACCTGCCCCAGAGAGAGCTCAGCCTGGGGCACCCATGGGTGCTCAACACCACCACGCGGCCATGGGGGGCTCAGGGGTGCTTACTTGGGGGGCTTCTCCACAGTGCGGTAGGTGCTGAAGGCTTGCAGCTGGTGCTGCACCCCGGCCAGCGAGTTGGCGAAGTTGCGGCTGTTGAGGGAGACAATGGTCTGCTCGATCCAGGTGAGCAGGTCGGAGGCCAACCCCCCGTAGCCCTCGATCATCCGCTCCGTCTCCTTGGCGTGCTCAATGACCTGCAGCAGGGCCGGTGGTGAGCGCGGGGTGCCGGCACCCCCAGCAAAACCACCCCGCAACCTCAGCGCCATTCCCTCACCTTGCCCAGACGCCTGCCCTCCACCTCCAGCACCTTCATCTTGGAGAAGTAGTGGTAGAAGGCCACCACGTAGGTAATGATGGACTTCTCGTCGGGGTTCTCTGTGAACACATCTGCCCAGTGCGAGCGAGAAGCGTCAGTACTCACCCAGCCTCTGCACTGCCCCGGCATCACCCCAATAGCAGTGGGCCACCACGGCCTCGTGAGGTCCCCACCCAGACCCCCCTTCCACGGGGTGGAAGCCTCTTTGTCTTTCCACAGGTCCTGGGCGTGTCCCAGGGTGTAATGGGGAAACTGAGGCAGGAGAGTTGGCAGCGGCAGCCTCACCTTCGGGGTCGAGGAGCGGGGTGATGCCCAGGTGCCGCTCTGCCACGCTGAACGCGTGCTCCAGGTTGTGCCGGGCATTGGATTTGGTCAGGTTTTGGAAGTCAACCAGCTCAGGCCTGGGGACAGAGGGTGTGGGACAGCGGTGGCGCTCCCGTAGGACATCCCCTGGTGCCACCGGTGCCCTGGCACATCCCGGTGCCCACCACTGTGCTGCCTACCTGTGCTTGTGGATGAGGGCGTTGAAGGCCAACCCGTCCTTCCAGCTCGAGGTGAAGTTCGTGATGTTCACGTGGGGGTACCTGCGATGGGGACAGGGTGTCACTGTCACCCTCCGGGCACCCCCGCTCAGTGGCACAGTGTGGTGTGGGTGCCACCACCTACCCCGCTGTCTTCATCTGGCACCAGAGCAGCAGCGCGTCCCTGGCAGAGCGCGTCTCCTGGCCCTCCTGCGTCTGCACGATGATGTCCTGGATCTGGGGGCAGAAGGACATTCTGGTGTCAGAAGGGGACATCCACGAAAGAGGGCTCTCACCCGGGAATGAACCATGGGGTGCTGAGCTGAGGGGTGCCCCCCACCAACCCGGCCCCACCTGGAAGCGAAGGATGATGGTCCAGATGAGGCCAAGGACGAGGCGGTGGTTGCCATCCACGATGTCGTGGGAGCCCATGTTCTCGAGGTGGACCCTCTGCTCCTTCAGGAACTGCAGCGCCTTGTCCACATTCTCCAGACAGTGGATCCGCATCCGGCCCTTGGTGGGCTTGGGCTGGGGTACAACAGTCAGCACCCTCCCCTTCCACTCCAGGCACCCCTGACCCTTGCCCTGGGACACCCCTGTGCCACCCCAACCTTGGTGGAGCCTTGGTCAACGCCAAGGTCAACAACCTTGGTGGAGCATGGCATGGCATGGCATGGCATGGGTCCCAGGGTCTCTGGCCGGATGGGAGTCCTACCAGAAGCTCTCCTGACAGCACCTCCAGCAGCTTGATGAGCACCCGCCCATCCCGGAGGTCCATGTAGAGGTCTGAGATACGACAAGTGACGCGAGCCAAGTGCGAGTTCACCCACTTGGTGAAGGTTTTCTTCTGCACGGCCTCCCGCTCATCTGCAATGAGAGCGGGCATGGTGGCACGGGTGGCAGGGAGAACCTGGGAGGACTGAGGGGACCCGAGACCCGTTCCCGACCTGCCAGGGCTTTGATGCGGGAGCGCTCGAAGAGGCGCGCCGAGCTGTTGTCATTGTCCAGCTCATCGTCGGAGGCTTCCCAGCGGTCGTTGATGCGGCTGTACGGCTGCTGCAGCTCCAGCTGCTCGTAGTCGTTTGCTGAGGTCATGGTCCCGGCGTCCCCCGGCCGGGTGGCCGTTGGCTACTGGCAAGAGGCCCCTGGGGAGAGCGGGGGGCCATGGGCATCGCTGCGGCACCTCGCCAGCCCTGCCGCGCATGGGGATTTGTGGCTCAAAGCTGCTGGTTAAGCTGCTCAGAGGGATTTAAACTCGCCCCCACCCAGGTGTTGGGGGGCACCTGGGTGCTGCACGCTTGGGGACTTGCCCTGCTGGCACGAACCCCCCATACCAACAGCGACTTACAGCGGTGCTCCCCCAACCCAGCATCCTGGGCCAGGTCCCCAGGGGCGTCCCCCCAACCCTTGGGTGCCCCCAGGGGGGAAGCAGGTGCTGCTCGCACCCACCCCGATGCCGGCAGGGTGAAGGAACTTTGCCAGCGCCTGCAGCAAAAAGCGGGTGACAGCTGCCGGGGGGGGGGCCTGCTCGCCCCCGGGGACATTTGAGACACAGATAGGACATGGCTGGTATCTAAAAATGCCAGCGAGCAGCTGTCAGTGGCCGGGCTGGGCAGGAGGAGGCTGCTGGGGGCCCCCGAGGGGTGCGGGAAGCCAGGCTGGGACTCCCCTCAGCACCCCAGAGCTGCCAGGAGCCCTGGGGTGCATGGCACAGCTTGGGGAAAACCTGAGTACCCCCAAACCCCTCGTGTGTCCCCATGAGCCATGACAGCCCATGGCCACCCGGCCCCCAGGGACCCCCCAACAGCCGGCAGGCAGGGGAGCTTTATCGGGGCCAGCAAGGGCTGGGCTGGGCCCCATCTCCTCAACCTGCACCCTAATCGCAGCCACGCAGGCAGGGCCTCGCCTCAGGGACTGGCTTGCACCCAAGAGTGTGCAAGGACATTAAGGAGCATGTAAAAGCATGCACATGCGAGCAAGGACATGTAGGAGCTTGCCAGAGCGTGCATGTGTGAGCAAGGACATGTTAGAAGCGTGCCAGAGCATGTACATGTGAGCAAGGACATGCAGGAACATGCCAGAGCATGCACGTGTGAGCAAGGACATGCAGGAGCGTGCAGATGCGAGCAAGGACATGAGAACTCATGCAAGAAAGCACATGAGTGTGCAAGGGCATGCAAGCGTGTGCAGGAGTGTGAGAGCAGGGCCCGCAGCCCTCCGTGCCGTGGCACCAGGCTCGCCCTCCTGTCCTGCAGGAGGAAACCCCTGGGGAAGCCCAAATTTGGGGACACCCCCCCCACCCAAAAGCACAGGAACTGCAGCCGGTCTGCCTGGGCACCAGGAATGGGCTGGGTGTGCCGAGTTGTGTTGGGTCTCTGCGGCATGCTGCAGCCCGGCGCTGTCATCCCAGTGGGAGACCTTGGCCTTAGCTGGGCCTCCCCCACACCACCACCACCACAGCGGGGCCACAAGCATCCGAGGAGGAGGAGGAGGAGGAGATGATGATGCTGAAGGGAGCCACAGCGGGGCCCAAGGGAGCCACCAGCGTGCATTTCAAACGCAGACGCTCACCAACCCTTTAAATCTCCCTCTGCCGCACCGGCGCCTTCCAAACAGCCCCGTCTGGCAGAGCCACGCCACCGTCGGCACCCGCCGCCTGGGGATTGCCATTCTGCCAGCTCGGCAGGAGGAAAGCCGAGAGTGCCGGGGTGCCAGCCCCACCGCAAGCATCCTGCGGCCGGGGCCAGGGCAGCGTCGCCTTCTCCAGCCGGCGGCTCGGCGCCGTGAATCAGCACTTCCCAGCAAAGGGCTGGCATCATGCTGCCGCCGAGGTCCCCCCACCGGGACCGGGAGACGTCCCCCCTGCACCCCGAGCGCAGCCGGGGCAGCAGTTTGGTGCCTGCCACCCGCAGCACCCTCAAGCCCCTTCCCTGGCTCAGCCCTCACCACCGCAGTGCGTTGCTGAAACAGCGGCTGCCAGTGCATGAAAGCACATCGGGGTTCCCCCAAACACCCCAAAATAGCTGCCCCATCACCTCCACCCACAGCCTGGCAGGTTCCTTTGGCACCCACTGCCTGGCATCGCCCCGGCTGCTTCGCTTCACCAATTAACACTTTTATTTTGCATCCCCACCAAGTCAGCCAGCGGTCTAGCCCCCTTGGGAAGGGGCAGAAGAGCTGGGGGGCATCCCCACAGCCCCCCGACAGCCACCTGCCTCCCAGGCACACGGCCAGGGCCAGGAGCAGATGGTCCCCGCTCCGCAGGGCCGCTCGGCACAGCATGGGGTCGTTAGGCATGGCGAGGCACAGCTCCTCCGGCTGGCGATGCCCCGCTCCGGCCGTGGCTCCCCGGCCACGCTCTCACCCGGCGGGTGAAGGTTTGGGTTTCCCCAGGGCCGGAGTCGGTGCGGATGCCGGCCATGCCAGGACTGTTCCATGTCACCTAACCCGCCAGCGCACCGAGCAGTGACACACACACGTGCTGACACTCCACAGACATTTTTGGCTATAAATAGGCCTCCCCTGCGCACGGCGCGGGCCAAGCCCCACTCCCTTCTTAGGAGCTGCCCCTCTGCACCTCCTCGCCTACCCTAATATCACCAGCTGGGGCCCTAAAAACACCCAATAGCTGCAAAATATTCCTCAGGGGGCTCTGCTGGAAACCACTGGGGTTGCAGAGGGTCTCCTTTGCTTGTCACCCCCTCAAACACTTCTCATTGGCTTAATGCAGTGGAGCGAAGGGTGCTGCAATCCCCTGACTCCAGGAGCTGGAGATTTGCAAAGGCAAAAGCCACCTGAAAGGAGGGCTGGGAAATCAGATCCCCAGCTTATTGGGGTGCGGGCAGGAGTTCCCCCAGCTCAAGAGCCACCCACAAGCATCCTCCTGCCACCACCCTGGGATGAGGGGGGCCAAGGGCATGGCACCCAGAAAACTCTTCCGAGTAACTCCAGTTTGTCCAGCTGCTAAAAATCAGTGGTTGAAGCGGGCTGGGTGATGGGCCCCACCGAGACCCGGGCACGTCTCCTCCGCAGCCGACTCGCCCACCACGTCCCACCGGCACAGTCTGGGGACCCCACTGGGGGTTGTCACCCTGCGGAAAGTGTCCCCAGAAAGCCACCGCCGCTCACCTGCCCCGACCTTCCCGGCAGCCGCGTGTCCCCCGCGGGGAGGGGACACACCGGGTGACATCGGGCCCCCCACTGTGGGGGAGAAAAGGGGGTGCTGAGCACCCCCCCCCCCAGGAGGGATTCCCTCGCCAAACTTTGCTCTGTGCCCGCAGCCCCCGGTGCCGCACCCCAAACCCGGTGTCCCCGGGGCGGGCAGCCTGTCCCGGTGCCCCCCGCTTTTCCCCGGGGAGCGGCGCCTCCCGGTGCCCTCCGGTTCCTCCCGTTACCCGCCCCCCCCGGCTCCAGCCCCCGGAGGCGGCGCATCCCGGTACCCGCCGCCGGTGCCCGGGGCGGCCGCGGTTCTCACCTGCGCGGGGCGGCGGGCGGACGAGCGGCGGCGGCGGGCCCGGGACCGGAGCGGGGTGGGGGGAGCAGAGCCGCCCTGTGCCGCGATATAAATAACATTATCTTGAGCGCGCAGGGACATTCCTGCCCTGGGCCAGCGAGCGGCCCGGCCCAGACAGACCCGCTCCCCCCCGGGAGGGCCGGGCGGAGGCGGGCGGGGACGGGCCGCCCGCCCCGCAATGCAGCACAACGGCGCCCCCCGGCCACCGCCGCCACCGGCACCTGCCGGGCGCGGAGCGGCGCAGCGCCCCGCTGCCACGGGCGGGGCTCCCCGGCCGGCCCCGCTGAGCCCCCCCTCAATACGGCTAGCCCCCCGGTAATTCGGGCTGGCCCCACCGTACCACCCCGCCGCCCCCCCGTCAGCCCCCGCTGTCCCCCAGCTAGCCCGGGGCACACCCCAGCTGTCCCTGGGAGGGGGGGTGTCCCCCAACTAGCCCTGGGCAATCCCCCAGCCAGGCTTAGGTGTCCCCCAAGTAGCCCTGCTTGTCCCCCACTAGCTCAGGTGTCCCCCAGCTCTCCCTGAGTAGCCCTGGTTAGCCCCAGACAGTCCTGGCTAGCCCTGGCGGTCCCTCAGATAGTCCCAGGCACCCCCCAGCTAGTCCTGGGTACCCTCTGGCTAGCCCTAGGCATCCCCCACGAGCCCTGGGTGCCCCCCTCTAGTTCTGGGTTAGACCCAGGTACCTGCCAGCTAGCCCTGGGTGTCCCCCAGCTAGCCCCAAGCACTCCACAGATACTCCCAGGTGCCCCCCACTAGCTCAGGTGTTCCCCAGCTAGCCCTAGATACCCCTCAGCTAGACCTGGGTGTCCCCCAGCTAGCCACAGACACTCCACAGATACTCCCAGGTGTCCCTCACTAGCTCAGGTGTCCCCCAGCTAACCCAGGCACCCCCACAATTAGCCTCACTTGCCCCCAGGTAGTCCTAGGACCACCCTAACTCAGCACTGGCTACCCAAATGCACAGCTGTAGGGCTCACCTCTGAGCCGCTGGCCTAGCCATCCCACCTTGCCTGAGGTAGTCCTGCAGGGGCCCAGCCCGGGGCGGGGGCAGGCTCTGGTTAAGGGCACCCTTAAGGACCCAACAGAGCCTGCACCCACCTCACCTTAACTCTGCCCTCGATGGGAGCTGCCACTCTGGCCCCACCCACCCTCACACAAGCCCCACCCCACATATACAATCTCCATGCACAAGCCCCGCCCTCCTCAGCACCAGCACTGCCCATATAGACACTCTCCGTGCTCAAGCCCCGCCCACCTCGACACAAGCCCCGCCCACTTGTAGACACTTGTCGCACTCAAGCCCCGCCTCCCTTAGAACAACCCCGCCCATATATCATCTCCACGTTCAAGCCCCACCCCCTCAGTATAAGCCCCGCCTTCCTTAACTTAACCCCGCCCTCCCTAGTGCAATCCCCGCCCATATATACCATATCCATACTCAAGCCCCGCCTACCCAGCGCACGCCCCGCCCCACACACGCCGTTCTCTGCTCTCTAGCCCTGCCCACAAAGGCGGAGCCAACACCCCTCCGTCACGCCCCCGGCGCCAAGCCCCGCCCCTCCCCTCGGCGGAAGGCTCGCGAGATCTGCTGGCGGCGGCGGCGGGATGTGCGGGGGTTGCGTGGGCACCGAGTACCCGGAGCGGGTAGGCCGCGGGGGTTGGGCCCGGTGCCGGTAGCTGGCCTGTCCCCGGTGCCAGCCGTGTGCTGTCGTCCTAGGGCACCACCTGCCTGGAGGGCGGCTCCTTCCTCCTTAACTTCGTGGGGTGCGCGCAGTGCGGCCGCCGGGACTTCGTGCTGCTCGGCAACCGGGCTGCCGGCCTGCACGGCGGGGAGGAGATCGTCACCTACGACCGTGCGCCGGGATGGGGGCTGAGGGGGGACGACCCTTGGGGCCTTGGGGTGTGGGGCTTGGGGGGGGGGTGGGGGTTGCTGAGGGAGGGTTAATTTGGGGGCCCAATACTCGTGGGGGGATGATTGATGGTTTTGGGGGGCCGCAGGGGCTGGGGAGGTGATGCCTGGGGGGATCTGAAGGCTTGGGGAGAGGAGTGGGGTGTCAAGGAGCTGATGGCAGTTGAAGGGCGGTTAAGTGTGAGAGGGGAAGTTGGGGGGTTTGATGTTCTGGGACCCCCCTGGGGACTGGGGGGAGGTCAGTGCCCCAGGGGGTGAGGGCAGGCACAGAGGGTGGGGGCTTGTCCCCAGGGGACTGAGGGGATTTGGGGAGGAGGGAAGGGATACCCCCAGGACAGCAGCACCAGGGCTGGGAGCAGCCGCATCCCCTCAGCTCCTGACCCTGCCGCCCTCCCTCCTCCACAGACCTCTGCAAGAACTGCCACCACCTCATCGCGCGCCACGAGTACACCTTCAGTGTGGTGGATGACTACCAGGTACCCTCGGGGGAGCCACCTTCTCCCCCCACAGCCCCTCTTCTGCTCCAAGAACATCCTAAACTGAGCCCTGGGCTGTTCCTCTGTCTCTGGATTTCCAAACCCACCCTGCTGTGGCCAGCCCAGCTGATTCCCGCCCACCCCGGCAGCCGCAGGAAGGAGCCACGCAGCTTCAGACAGAAGCCACAGTGCTGGCTTTGAAGATTTCAGAGCCACGTCCCTGTGTTCGGGGCTACCTAGAGCCTCCTGGCACTAGTCCCTGCTTTGTGGGGGGCTGCCCATCTCACCTCTCGCCTCCTGCGCAGTCCCTGCGTGGGGATGTCGGTGATGTGCGTGGCCCAGAACAGCAAAATGTGGCTGCATGGTGGGGCGGGGGGGCCTGCAGCTCTCCCAACCCTCCTCCCTGGCACATTTCTTATTCAGCAGCTAAACGCTGGAAAATGGGCTCAGGGAAGCTGGTGGGGCTCATCCTGGGGGATGAAACGAGATCCCCCCAGGTCTGATTGCAATCGAGGATCGGGTGCCGGCTCCAGCTCGGGTTTCCCTGGCTGTGCCTGGAACGGGGCTGTGGCAGAGCATGGTTACGGCAGCCCCCCCCTCTCTCCTGTCCCACCGCAGGAATACACCATGCTGTGCCTGCTCTGCGGCCGGGCCGAGGACTCCATCAGCATCCTTCCTGACGACCCTCGCCAGATGACCCCGCTCTTCTAAACCCGCTTTGTATCCTGGTATGAGCCCCTGGGTGCCCCTGACCTCCCTCCCTGCTCTCCACTGCGCAGAACCGCGGCACTGGGAGCTCCCTGGATCCCTGGGCGAGCCCTGGCTGCAGCATCATCCCTTACATGAGTCTTTTCTCCAAACCTCCAGCCTGGATGTGGCCGATTGCCGATGCCGGATGCTCCCACGCGGCCCCAGCTGCAGGGATGGGGTGAAGCACTGTGGCCTGAGTCCCCCTTGTGCTGAAGACATGAGGGGGGTCCTTTGTCACCCCAAAAAGGGGTCCTAAAGGATGTCCGCCCCATCCTGCCTCAGGAGCCCATGTGTGTGTGGGCAATAAATGTGACGTTACAGCTCGGTGGTGCAGGCAGGAGCGCTTTGGAAGTGGGCTTCACTCCTCTGGACACCCCATAGTCAGTGAAGGGTGTTGGGGCCCAATGCAGGGGTTGGGGGGGGCTTTTCCCTTCCTGCAAACCTGTGGAATCCCTCCCCCTGTAGCAGATCTGGCCCTTCTCCGCATCCCAGAGCCCACTCTGCTCCCCGGCGCTCTCCCAAACCCTGCTGAGAAGTGACTTTATTATTTTCGCTCCTCCAGGGGCTTCGTGGAGCTCGTGTGGGGTCCCTGCACACCCCACCCACCCCGCGGGGCCCATTTCCCTGGGGAGTGTAACCCATCCCTGCCCCGCCGGGGGCAGGAAGGAGCTGGGTGCTGAAATCACTCCCCTGCGGTGAGGTGCTGCTGTTGGCACCCAGCCCTGGCAGCACCGGCGGGGAGCTCCCGGCACCACCATTTCCTGGATCTGGCACCACGGGGCTGCTTCCTCCTTCCCCACGGCAGCCCCCTCCCCTCAAAAACCACACGGCCACGGCCACGCTCCCTCCGGCTCATTTATTGCCACCAGCCCGCGCCGCCCCGGTTGCCCCGGCCCTCTGCCCCCATCGAGCCCCCTCCCCGCGGCAGTTTCGGAGGGGGCTGTCACCCGGCGGAGAGCTGGGGCTGTCCCGGGGAGGGGGTGGCAACCGGTGGAGGGTGGGGGGGGATGCTGGAACTGGCCCTACTTGGCCAGTTTGAGGAGACGCTGGATATCAGGCTCCAACTGGGCGGTGGGCGTGCGGGGGCTGTAGCGCCGGAAAGGTTCCCCTTCGGGCCCCACTAAAAACTTCTCGAAGTTCCAGGAGATATCGGAGCGTCGTACGGGGCTCCAGGTGAAGAAACGGGGCTCGGCCATCAGATGGGCCACCTCGTCGGCCGGCGTGGGCAAGTGAGCCTTCAGGTAGGCAAAGACGGGGTGGGTGTCTTGCCCGTTCACCTGGCACTTCTGGAAGAGGGTGAAGTTGGGCTCGAAGCCGCCTCCCGGCCGGACGTGCTTCAGGCTGTTGAGAATCTCCTCGTTGGTGCCATTCTCCTGTGGTGGGGAAGGGAAAAAAGCCAGCGCCGTGCCCCCCTCCTCGCGCCAGGCGCCACGGTGGCCCCCAAGAACTTACCTGGTAGCCAAATTGATTACAGGGGAAGCCCAGCACGACCAAGCGGCGGGGATAGCGGGTTTGCAGCATGTTGAGCTGGGTGTAGTCCCGCACCGTGGTGCCTCAGAGGGATGCCACGTTCTCGATGAGGACCACACGGCCCCGGAAGACGTTAAAATCCACCTTCTCCCCGTGCAAGGAGGTGGCACTCAGGTCGTAGAAGGACTTGGCGATGGGGACGGTCATGGCTGCGGACGCACGCTTCTGCCTTTCCCCGCGCGTCCGTCGGGGCGTCTTAAGGGCTGCCTGGTGCCCACGTGATGCACCAGTTCCAAAGGTCTCCTCGCCTCGCCGTGACTTGGCAGAAACCGGAGCTGTCCCACCCGCTGGCACCCACCCAGGGCGGGGAAAGGAAGAGGCCAGGGGTGGCGTGGGGCCAAGGAGATGCTTCTACCTGCCTCAATAATTCATGGCATGGTCTGGTACAACGTGGCTGCTCTTACCCGCGCCTGCGAGGTGGGGGATGCTGTGGGGCTCGGCACCTCTGGCTGGGGATGCTCGGGGGAGTCGGGAAATAACAGGACTCCGGGAGCTGGCGCTGTGCAGGGTGGAGGATGGGGTGACTTGGACCCAGGTGGGGGGGGGGACAAGGCAGCCCCAGCGCATCCCCTTGGCATCACCTGCGCGGCCTCCTGTGCTTGCCATCCCCCCCAGTGCCCACCAGTTCCAGCACCCAGTGGTCCCAGAGCCACCCTCCTGGTGGCCGCCGCCATCCTGGTGGCCACCACCGGCGATGTCCCTGTCCCCACCGGGGCTGTCTTGTGGGAAAAGCCCCCCCAGGCCAGTGGTGGGGGCATGGTGCCCTGCCATCATGGTGTCCCACGGACCTGTCCCCCCACCCGGAAAGGGGACACCGTCCCGGCAGCCCCGGAGCAGCCTCAATTATTGATAACCGCTCAGGTTGCTGGGGCCTGGCTCGGCCCGTGGCACGCTGCCCCACTTGCCCGGTGGCCAGTGGCTGCCCCGTAGTGCTGGGGGCTCCACAGTGTCATGGCACCGTGCCCGCAGCCTCCCCCCAGCAGCAGACGAGCCACTGGCCACCTCCAGCATCACCTTTATTCTGCAAACTCTGTGTGTGTGTGTGTGTGTGTATGTGTGTAAAATCGAGGGGGGAGGGGGGCCACGGGTACAGGGTGGGCACACAGCGCCCGCGACACCCCCCACCCCATCCCCACATGAGCGCCGGGATGGGGGGGGACCCCCGCCACGCCTGCCCGGCCCCCACCATCTCTGGGGGGGGGGGCGGGTCCTGGGTTGCCACCAGGCACCCCCCCGCCTTTCCCGCCCCTCCATCAGGGCTGCCCCAATCCCGCACCCTCTGTGCCCCCCCCACCCAACACAGCCCGGCAGGGACGGGGGAGGGGGGTCAGGGGGGATCCAGGCTTCAACACCAGCAGGTTTTGGGGCTGTCCTCGCTCCCCACGGGCTGCTGCTCGTCCTCATCCAGGCGGGCCAGGGTGGGGGTGCGGGGGGGGGCCCGCAGCCCCTCCAGCTCCTTGCGGTGCGCCTGCAGCACCAGCTCCGTCAGCCGTGTGAAGGACTGTGGGAGAGGAGGGGGAGCGGTGTGTGAGCTGGGGGACTCCCCCCAAATACCCTCTCCCCACCCCTCCAGTCCCCCGTCACCTCCTTTATGTTGAGGTTGCTGCAGGCGCTGGTCTCGTAGAAATCCATCCCGTACTCCCTGGCCAGCTGCAGGGCGAGGGGCCGGCGGCAGCACCATGATTTTTGGGGGGGGTGGTGTGTCAGCACCCCCCCAGCACCCCCCCCCCCCAGCTTGTACACAGCTGGGCATGGACAGACGGACGAGCTGTGCTGCCCATGCTGGCACTGGGGGGGGCTGGCGTAGGGGCGTCCCCTGGGGCTGGGCACTGGGTGCAGGGGTTGCAGGGGGTGGTTACTGGATGTTTTTGGGGGGCACTGGCCATGCTGGAGGTGCGGGGGGAGGTCTGGGGGTCCCCGGGGGGGGACTATTGAGAGGCTTAAGACCAGCCCCGGGCACTGTGGAGGGTTCCCTGGACTCACTGCGGGGTGCAGGAGCCCATGGGGGGGTTGTCACTGGACACACTGGGGGCTGAGGGGTGGGGGGCGTGGGTTTAGGGGTCCCTGGCTTCAAAGGAGACTGCAGGAGGATGGGGGGGGCCTGGCCATTCTTGGGGGGGGGTGTCCTGGGGATGCTTGGGGTGCCGGGGGGATCCCTGGATACAGGCAGGGCTGCAGGAAGGTTGTTGGGGTCCCTGGAAAGAGCAAGGGGGGCTCATAGGGGGGGTCCTGGCCATGCTGGGGGGGCCTGGCCACCCTGGGGGCGCAGGGGGGGGCCTGCCCCCCCCGGGGGCACACGCCAGCCCCCGCTCACCTGCAGCCCTTGCTCTTTGGCCACTTGCCTCTTGTGCTCCTCGTCCGCCTTGTTCCCGATGAGGATTTTCTGGACGCCATCGGGCGCGTACTGGGGAGGAGGAGGCAGGGTGAGGGGACACCCCCCACCCCGCCATGGTGGGGGGGGGGCGCCCTAGACCCCCTCAGACCCCCCAGAACCCCCACCTCATCCACGTCGCTGGCCCACTTCACGATGTGCTGGTAGGAACGCTCGCTGCTGATGTCGTACACCAGGAAGATGCCCTGTGGGGGGCGGGGGGGGGGGGCCAGAATTTACACCCCCCCCAAGCCCCCCCCGTGCCTCAGTTTCCCCTCTCCTATGCACCAGGATGGGGGGACACCCCCCCCTGCCCCGTACCTGTGCCCGCCGGTAGTACTGCTTGGTGATGGTCTGGTACCGCTCCTGGCCTGCCGTGTCCCTGCAGCCGGGGAGAGCGGGGTCAGTGCCACCACTCACGGCATGAGTTACTCAGGGCTCAGCCTCCACTCTGGTAAGGGGGTGGGGGGGGCCACGGGATTTGGGGAACCTGCCCCCTCAAATCCTCCCCCCCTCCAGGGCTCGGCGCCAGCACTCACCAGATCTGTATCCGCACTTTAATGCCGTCCACTTCGATGGTCTTCATCTTGAAGTCGACGCCTGGGATGGGGAGGGGAGCGGTTACGGGGTGCCCCGGTGTCCCCCCATCACTGTCACCAGGGTCCCTCCAGTCCCCTCACCCTCTCCTGGCCCACCCCACGCTCCGCCGTGGCCCAGTGCCCCAGTAGCAGCCCGGTGCCAGTGCCCACACCTGGTCCCAGGCCTGGCAAGTGGCCCCGGTGCTGGGTCACTGCGCGGGCGCTGGCTCTAGCCCTGCTGCCGGCGGGTGCTCCCAGTGCTCCCCATACCCCCAGTTTCACTGTGCTCGGGCTTCCCAGTGCTCTCAGTTCCCCGGTGCTGTGGCTGCCCAGTGCCCTCGGTTTCCTGGTTCCACAGCTCCCTGGTGCCCCCAGTTTCCCGGTACCGTGACTCTCCGGTGTTCCCGGTTTCCCGTTTCCCGGTGCTGTGGCTGCCCGGTGCTCCCGGTGCCGCAGTTTTCCCGGTGCCCACAGCTTCCCAGTTCCCAGAGTTTCCCATTTCCCGAGTGCTGTGTCTGCCCAGTGCTCCCAGTTCTCCGGTGCCACCACTCCCCAGTTCCCTGGTGCTCCTGGTTCCCACGATTTTCCCATTCCCAGGTGCCCATGGCTGCGCATTTCCCACGGTTTCCCATTTCCCCGGTGCTGCGGCTGCCCAGTGTTCCTGTTTTCCCGGTGCTACGGCTCCCCAGCGCTCCCGGTTCCCCGGTGCTCACGGCTGCCCGGTCCCCATAGTTTCCCATTTCCCTGCTCCTGCGGCTCCCAAATTTCTCCCGGTGCTCACGGTTTCCCGTTTCCCTGGTGTGTGGCTGCCCGGTGCTCCCGGTGCCCACGGCTGCCCGGTTCCCTGTTTCCCCGGTGCTACCGCTCCCCTGTGCTCACGGTCTTCCCGTTTCCCCATGCCCACGGCTGCCCGGTTCCCCTGTTCCCCGGTGCTGCAGCTTCCCGGTTCTCCTGTTTTCCCGGTGCTGCGGCTCTCCAGTGCTCCCGGTGCCCACGGTCTTCCCGTTTTCGGGTGCCCACGGCTGCCCGGTTCCCACGGTTTCCCGGTGCTACGGCTCCCCAGTACTCCCGGTTCCTCGGTGCCCACAGTCTTCCCGTTCCCCGGTGCCCACGGTATCCCCATTCCCTGGTGCCCACGGCCCCTCGGTTCCCCATTTCCCCGGTGCTACGGCTCCCCGATGCTCCCACTGCTCCCGGTTTCCCGGTGCCCCCTGCTCCCCGGTTCCCCACTTCCCCGGTGCTACGACCCCCCGATGCTCCCGGTACCCACCATTTCCCGTTCCCCGCTGCCCACACCTGCCCGTTTTCCCCCGGTGCCGCCGCCCCCCAGCTCCCCGCTGCTGCCGGGTGCTCCCCGCTCCCCCTCCCCCGGTTGCCGGTTGCCGGTGCCGGTGGTACCGATGGTGGAGATGTGGGCGGGGTGGAACTGGTTGTCGGTGAAGCGGCAGAGCAGGCAGGTCTTGCCCACGCCCGAGTCCCCCAGCAGCAGCAGCCGGAAGAGCACGTCGTACTGCTTGGCCATGGCGGGCCGGGGGGGGCCGCGCCGGGGCCGCCGCTGCCGCCGTTACCGGGGGCGGGAGAGCTGCGCCGCCGCCACCGCCGCGCCGGGCTGGCACCGGGGCGGAGCGCGGGGCGGAGGAGGAGGGGGGGGGGGGGGGGATGCACCGGGGAATGAGGTGGGAGGGGGGGAAGGAGGGGGACATGGATGCACCGGCGGGGGAGTGGGGGGCACCGGGGACGGTCTGGGGTACCGGGAAGGGGATGCGGGGGGCACCGGGAGATGCTCTGGGGAACGGGGGGAACACCGGGGATGCACCGGGGGATGATGTAGGGAACGGGGCGGGGACACACACACCGGCGGATGGTTTGGGGAACCGGGACGGGGGGGACACGGGGGGGAGCATCAGGGGTGTACCGGGGGATGCTTTGGGGAATGGGGGGGGGGGACACGGGGGATGCACCGGGGGGGACGCCGGGGGATGCTCTGGGACACCGTGGGGAGGACACGGGGGATGCACTGGGGAATATGGGGTGGGGACATCCGGGGACGCACCAGGGACCCCCCCCCAAGAAGAGAGCGGGGGGGTGAGGACGGCCGGGGGTGCAGCAGAGGACACTGGGCTGACACACGGACTAGGGGAGCCCCAGGGGACCCCCACCGAGGGACTGGGGGGGCACCCAGGGCCGCATCAGGGGACACCGGGGTGTCCCTGGGGCTGAGGGACCCGGAGCAGCGCAGGGGGCTGGGGGGTCCCCGGCGGGAGGGGGGCTGCAGGGGGTGCTGGGTGCTGTGCTGGGCGCTGGGTGCAGCGCTGGGTGCAGTGGTGGGTGCTGGGGTGGGTGCAGTGGTGGGCACTGGGTGCACTGGTGGGTGCTGGGGTGCACTGGTGGGTACTGGGTGCAGCACTGGGTGCACTGGTGGGTGCTGGGGTGCACTGGTGGGTACTGGGTGCAGCACTGGGTGCACTGGCGGGCGCTGGGTGCAGCGCAGGGCAGCACAGGCCGTGGCGGCACAGCACGGGCCCGCGTAGTGGTGACCCCGCCACGCCACCCCGCCACAGGGTGCCGTGACACCGCAGCACCCGCCCGCCGCGAGGCAGCGCCACGGCATGAGGGCCCGGCACGAGGCGCAGCGGCGGGACCACGATGACGCAATGCCGTGGTGATGTGATGACGCAACGCAGCGCCGGAGCGTTGTGATGCGGTGCGATGACGCAGCAACGCGGCGCGATGACGCAATAACGGCAGCACGGCGCCTTGCCGGAGTCAGGTAGCTGGGGTGTGACGTCACAGCGCCGTGACGCAGCGCCCGCCCTTCTGGCCGGCTCCTCCTCTGCGCATGCGCGCCCAGGGCGGGGCGGGGGCGGGGCGGAGCGGGGCGGGGCGTGGCCGACTTGGGGGCGTGGTTAAGTGTCCCCGCCCGGCCGCCGTCGTCCCGCTGCCCCCGCCGGCGCGAGCCGCCCGCAGCATGGCGGGAGCCTCCCCCCTCCTCCCACCTCCTCCCGGCGGGCGGCGGCGGCTGCGGGACGACGGGCTGCAGACCGCCACCTCCGCCGAGCAGGTGCGGGGGGCGCGGGGGGGGATGCGGGGAGTCCGCCGGGCCGGGGGGTGCCGGGGGTCTGCGGCGGGAGGGGGCCGGGCTCGGAGGGCTGGGCTGTGGGGTGCCCTGGGGGTGGCTGTGAGGGGGCCAGGCTGTGGGGTGCCAGGCTGCCCTGGGACTGGCTCTGTGGGGTGCTGTGGGGCTGGCTCTGAGGAGGTCAGGGTGCCATGGGGCTGGCTGTGAGTGGGCCAGGCTCTGGGGTGCCAGGTTGCCGTGGGACTGGGATTTGGGGTGCCGTGGAGCTGGCTCTGAGGGGGCCAGGTGGCTGTGGGGTGCCAGGCTGTCATGGGGCTGGCTCTGTGGGGTGCTGTGGGGCTGGGCTGTGGGGTGCCGTGGGGCTGGGTGATCCCTACCCCAGTTCCTCCCCACACCCGCCTGTCAAAGCAGCCCGGGCACCCTGGGGTTTTGAGGGGCTTGGGGGACTGCTACCTCCCAGCCCCAGGGGGTCACCCACCGGGGGCTGTGACACGTGTACCCCAAAACCAGCTTGGTGGAGGGTGAGGGGGTCCTGGGGTACAGCCAGACCCCCCCCTTCCCTGCTCCGCCTGAGCCTGATCCAGCCCTGGCCTGGTGGGGTGAAAGGTGACGCTGGTGTTTCTCAATCCATGGGGTTCCCGCTCGCCTCCAGCCTGGCAGGACACGGTGGAGGGGGGCTGCCCATGTGCCCCATCTCCTCACCCCCCCTAAAGCCTGGGGTATTTTCTGGAGGGCTGCGGGGATTACCCTGCCTTGGGACGCACCGGCTGGGGTGCTGCGTGTTAAGCTCAAGTCTAAAGTGAGGGGACGTTGTCACAAGTCCCCAGTGTTAGCAGGAGGAGGGTGGCCGGGGTGTTTGACGTGAGGCTCCTGGGACAAACCGAACTCTGTTTTTAAAACTGCTGCATTTGAAAAGTAACAGCGGACGGTGCTTAAGTCTAATCCTGGGTGCAAAGCTCCTCGGCAGCTCCCACTAAGCTGCTCCATGGGCAGGCAGGACCGAGCGGCTTTTGGTTGCTTTGGTTTTCCCAGAGAAGGTGATGAGATGGTGCTGCCGGTAACAGGGAGCGGCCGTGAGCTGGATGAACCCCTGGGATGGGGCAGGAGCCTCCCCAGACCGGGCCCATGTTTTGCGAAGGACAGAGCCACTTTCCAGAGCTCACCGTGGTCTTTATTTCTTTATTTCTCCCCTGCCCTCGCCCTGCTCTCCTCCACGCTGCGGCCGGCGGCAGACCAAGGTGGAAGAAATTGTGCAGGAGGTCTTTGACGCCTGCAAGACAAACCATCACGCCTCGCAGTAAGTTCCTGCGGCAGAAACTCTCAATAAATAAATAGCACCCCTCAAAACCAGTGACTCCAGTGGCTGCCGAGACCCCCAGCGAGGGACTGGCTGCTCCCACAGGCGTTCGAGTGGGATCTGGCCACAGGCCCTGAGCACAGTGGCATCGGCTCGGGGCTCATGTCCCCTCTCAGCTGGGCTGTCCTGCCTGCCAGCGCTCTGCCTGTCCTGCCTGTCTTCCAGATTCATCCTGCAGCGGGAGAAGCACTTCCATTACCTGAAGAGAGGCCTCCGGCAGCTGACCGAAGCCTACGAGGTACCTGCGCTGCCAGCAGCACTGCTGGGTGTCCTGCCCCAGAGCTGCCGGCTCTGCCCTCCAGCCGGGGCCAACCCTGCGCCCCGGGGCTGCTCCTGGAGTTGTCACCGGGGTGTTTGCCATCCCTGATTTGTCACTGCCAGCCTGGGGGCAGAGGCAGCGGTTCCTTATGTCCCCTTGGGTCATGCATGTCCCCATGGTGATGCTCTGGAGCAGCAGCGCTGGGGATTTTCCTGCCTGTTCTGCGGGAGCTCTGCCTGCTCCTGCCTGCACCCCCAGGCCCCGCATGGCTCCCCGGCTGCCCTGACTGTCCCCTCTGGTCCCCGCAGTGTCTGGACGCCAGCCGCCCCTGGCTCTGCTACTGGATCCTGCACAGCTTGGAGCTGCTGGATGAGCCCATTCCCCAGTCCGTCGCCTCTGAGTAAGTGGCACTGGCACGACAAGAGCTGGGGGGACCCCAGTGGCAGCCTGGGGACCCCCACTGCGGACCCAGCTGTGGCCAAGAGGCCCCACGGGCCACCCGCGTGATGCTGGAGGTGCCACCTCCCGCTGTCCCCGCGCGCTGGCGGGAGCAAAGGAGTGCTTTGTCTTCTCCGCCACCGTCAATGCTGCCTATTCTCCCAGCCAGCGCCTCGCGCTCTGGCGTCTCGTGATGGATGGAGATGGAGGAGAGAGATAACCCCCAGCTTTGACCTCTGGGGGGGGGGGGAACTGGGCGGGGGGGTTAACAGGGCCACCACGAGCCTCCTGTGGACTGGGGGAGCGGTTTTCCCTCACCCAGGTGGGAAACCTCACACCACCAGGGGTGAGTCTGGGGAGCGCCAAGCCCCTTCCCCACCCTCCCCTCTGTGTCCCCGCAGCGTCTGCCAGTTCCTGAGCCGCTGCCAGAGCCCCCAGGGTGGCTTTGGGGGGGGCCCCGGCCAGCACCCCCACCTCGCCCCCACTTATGCCGCCGTCAACGCGCTCTGCATCATCGGCACAGAGGAGGCGTTTGGCGTCATTGACAGGTACGGCCATGCGGGCCTGGTTAGCTGGCGTGGGGCTGGCGCGGGGCTGGCGGGGGGGGAGGCAGGACGTGTTTTGCGTGTGTGTGTGTGTCCCTCACAGCCTGCTGGCTTTCGCAGGGAGAAGCTGCTGGAGTATCTGCACTCGCTGAAGCAGCCTGATGGCTCCTTCCTCATGCACGTCGGTGGCGAGGTAGACGTCAGGTGGGTGAGCACCACAGTTGTGGGGTGGGAAACAAAACACTGGGTGGCGCGGCGGGGAGCCAGTGCCGCAGCAGGGAGCTGGTGCCGCGGCTCTGAGCGCCTGTTTACCGCAGGAGCGCCTACTGCGCCGCCTCCGTGGCCTCACTGACCAACATCCTCACACCCGCGCTCTTCGCTGGGACGGCTGAGTGGATAGCGAGGTGAGAGCCAGCGGGGATGGAATTGGGGACACACACACACACAGGAGCCCCTTGCCTTGGTGCCGTCCTGACCCTGCTGCTCGCTGCTCCAGGTGCCAGAATTGGGAGGGTGGCATCGGCGGGGTGCCGGGCATGGAGGCGCACGGCGGTTACACCTTCTGCGGCATGGCGGCCTTGGTCATCCTCAAGAAAGAACATCTGCTGAACCTCCGGAGCTTGCTGGTGAGCGGCCCCACGGCCCCGCAGCTCTCGCCGGGATTTGGCTGGGGGTGGGGGGTGTTTTGGCCCGTCGGCAGTGCCGGGGAGGGGGGTCCCTGCCCTCGCACTGGTGTCTGTTCCTGTTTGTCCCCGCGCAGCACTGGGTGACCGGCCGGCAGATGCGCTTCGAGGGCGGCTTCCAGGGCCGCTGCAACAAGCTGGTGGATGGCTGCTACTCCTTCTGGCAAGCTGGCCTCCTGCCCCTGCTCCACCGTGCCCTCCATGCCAGGGGTGAGTTGGCTGCAGGGAGTTTGGGGCGTGGGGGTGGCTCTCAGCTTCCTCCATCCCCAAAACGTCTCCGTCTCCGGAGGAGACTCTGTCCGCCTCCGTTTCCCAAAACGTCCAGCGTCTCTGAAGGTGTTTTAGCGCGGGGACAAAGCGCGGAGTAACTCAGGCGTCCAGATCTCCTTGGTGTTGTGTGTGTGGGCTGCTGAACTGTGCTTCCCTGCAGGCTTTTTGGCAGCAAGGCTTCCTGGGGGGGTGCGCAGGGAAGGCACTGAGTTGCAGGCGGGGGGTACCTTTTTGGGACCCCCCCCCTCAGGCATTTCAGCGGTTTTCCCCCTCTAGGCGACGCGGCGCTCAGCATGACACGCTGGATGTTCGACCAGTCAGCGCTGCAGGAATACATCCTCCTGTGCTGCCAGTGCCCAGCCGGGGGGCTGCTCGACAAGCCGGGCAAGTGAGTGGAGCAGGGAGTGTGGGGGGAAAACTGCCTGGTACCCCAAAACCCCCCACTCAGCACCCTAATATCTCCCCCCCACCTCAGATCCCGGGATTTCTACCACACGTGTTACTGCCTGAGTGGGCTGGCCATCGCCCAGCACTTCGGCAGCGGCGATCTCCACCATGAGACGGTCCTGGGTGTCCCCGAAAACCGCCTGGTAGGTGCCGGGTATCGCCAGGGCAGGGTGGGCTGAGCCACGCGGCCTCCCCAACACCAAAAAAAAGGCGTTAACCTCTTTTTTATTATTTTTGTTTTTTTCTTCCTCTCTTGCAGCAGGCCACGCACCCTGTCTACAACATCGCCCCGGAAAAAGTGGTGAGCGCGGTGATGCATTTCTTGCAGCAGCCTGTGCCCAGCTTAGGGACAGCAGCTGCTGCCAATTAGGGGCCCCGCTGCCCCCCCCCCCACTGTGCGGAACAGCCCTGCCCGGGGCCGGCGGGGAGCCCCCCGCGGCGCGGACGGGGCAGAGAGCGAGGTCCTCAGGGTGCTAGCAATACCAAAAACCGGCCCGCTCCGTGGCCACCAGGTCCGGGCACCCCGTTGCCCTCCCGGCAAGAGCCGAGCTGGCCGAGACGGGGAAGGGGGGGACACGGGACATGGCAGAGCTTTTTGGCATTAATAAAACAGAACCGTCACCTGCCGTCTCCTGTGCGCGGGGAGGGCAGGTCACTGATGGTGGCTTTGGGGGACATGGGGGCAGGAGGTGACACCGAGCTCAGGCTGTTCCCAGCCCCCACCCGGAGGCTGCCCTGGTGCCACCTTCCCTCCCACCCCAAGAACATGCGGCTACTACGGGGAAAGGATAAAATAATTTTTTTTTTTTTTTATTATTTATAGTCTTATAGTAAAGGGAAGCCTTAACTTGCAAGACAACTCTGGGCAGTATGTACAACATACCTTAGATCCATGGAATGAATGGCATCAAAACGGGGAGGGGCAGGGGGGGGGACAGGGTCACCTACGGGGCTGGGACGGGACACTAGAGTTCAGAAAATGCCACGGAGGTGGGGAAGAGCCAGGGGAGGTGTGTGGGGGCGAGGGAGGGAAGGAGGAGGGGGCAGGACACACACGCAGACCCCCCAGCCTGGCCCCCTCCCGGCTCTGTGCCGTGAAAAGGGGTGCAAGGTGCTGCCCCCCCTGCCCCAGCTCTCGCAGGTGCTGGGGGCAGGTGGAATTGCAGACGCAAAAAATAAATAGCGAGGCCCCCCAACGCTTGCTGGGGAGGGGGGGTGGGGGGCAGGCACAGTTCCCTGCGGGGCCTGGCCTTCTTGGGGGGGCGCTGCCTGGCTCCTGCACAGCCTCACCCTTCAGCTCAGGACTGCTGTGGTCCCCGGGTATAAATAGAAATGCTCATATAAAATCAGAAGGGAGAGGGCAGAGGGGCGCGCTAGGTGTAGGAGGGCAACAGGGGACATCTCCTCGCGGCCCCCCCCGCAGCCCCCCAAGTCTGTCGGGCGGGCGCTGCGAGGCCCTGCCTGGCCGGCAAACACCCCCCCCACCACCACCTCCCCGGGGCTGTTGCGGTTTGAGCGGGGAAAGGGCCGGGGAGGGCTTGGGAAGCTGCAGTCCGAGAGCCTCTACGAGAGAAGAGAGAGAAGAGTCCTTACGCAGCCGGCGGGCGGGCAGGGGGGCCGCGGGGGGGGCCTAACTGGCCTCCATGCGCAGTTTCTTCCTGCTCTGCGGCTCGTCGGGCTCCGAATCGGAGCTGGAGTCGGAGCCGCCATCAAAAGCGGAGATGGTGCTGCCTTTGGGGTTGGTGTAGAGGCTGTTGTCCGTCGAGGGGTAGTTGGCCTGCAGCTGGGCACTCGACCGGGCCTTCTCCAGCGCCCGCACTGCAAGGCAGGGCCACCGTGTCACCCCCGGGGGCTCTGTCCTGGGTGTCACCCCCATCCCCTGCTCCCCTGGGACCCCCCTCACTCACCTTGCTGCTCCAGGAGAGCGTTCTGCCGCTTGAGGTCATCAATGTCCTGCTGGTGTGTGTGGTTTTTCCGGCGCATGTACTGGATGTACTCTGTGGCTTTGTCCAGGATTTGGGCCCGGGATGCCTGTTGCAATAGTGGGAAAAGACAGAGGCGAGATAAAGACCTTGCCTGGGGGTTACCGATGGCGTTTTGTCCGCCCTGTCCCACCCGCCGCGCAGCAGAAAGGATTTTGCCGTCGCTTTGCATTGCCGGGCAAACCGAAGCGCAGGTCTTGTCCCCGCCGGGGACCCAACCGGGGAACCGGGGACCCAACTGAGGACCCCCGTGGCAGGGCAGAGCCTCGCTGGCACCAGGAAGGGTCATTTCTAGACCCCGCCGAAATGGCTGAGCTGTTCCCAGCCAAAACAAGAAGCCACCGAGGCTGCTGCCGGCCGCCAAGCAAAGCGCCGCTATCCCCGGCGGGCAGAGCTGCCCCGCGGCCAAGCACGGAAGATCCGGCTGCACGAGGTGGATTTACCCCCTCCACCTTCCCCCCAAAAAATCCCGGCGGTGCCGGAGGCTGGCTCCAGGCACAACCTGCCCCCAGGAATGCCGCTCGGCAGGCCCTGCGGGCAAGGCACTGCAGAACTGCCCTCTCTGAGGTGGAGATCCCTGTCCGGTCGGGTGGGTGCGTGGCCGGGCTCCCACCACGCTCCATAAACTCACCTTCTCTCCTTGGAGGGAGGGGACGGAGTCCCGCAGGCTGTGGAAGCTGTCCTTGATGTGGTCCCTGCGTTTGCGCTCCAGCGCGTTGTGATGAGCCCGTTTGTCGGCCTGCGAGGGGAAGGGAAAGGGGAGCCTGAGCGGGTGGCACCACAGCAGTGGGGTAGCGGGGGGGGAAAACCACAACTGTGGGTGCTGCAGGGCAGCCCCCTGAGTCCCAGAAACCAACGGGAAAAGCCTCGTTAGCGTGGCGGTAGCCACCCCTGCTTTGCTCGGGCAGGAGTAGCCCGGCTGCCGACCTTCACCCCGAAACCCCGCGCTGGCAGCTCCGGCTGAGGTGCCCGGAGCCGGGGCGGCAGCGCCAGGGCGTGGGAAGGCGGCGGCTCCCGTTGCTTTCGGTTTCCCCCAGCCCGTCGGAGCCCACAGGGAGCTTCCTGCTGCCAGGGCGCCCCAAATCCTGCCAGGGGTGGGGAGAGCACAGCAGCGCCCCGAGGGGCTGCAGCACCTCGCAGCCCTCTGTCCTACACCCCCCGAAATATCTCTCCCCACCTCCCAAGACCCAGGCCCATTATCTACCCTCTGCCAAGAGACACAACCCCAAGTGCCCCCCCAAAACACAACCCCACGTGTCATACCCACCACATACACCCCCAAGATCTGTCTCCCTGCCCCGAGACAGCCCCCCGCCGAGAGCTCCGCAGATGCCCCCGAAAGACACAACCCCCACATCTCCTCCCCCCAAAAGGACACAGCCCCACACATAACACCCCACCCCTCAAGAGAAACACCCTCACTTCCCCCCCAAAAGCCCCAGCCCCACATTCCCCCTCCCCTAAAGAGCCCCAGCCCCACAGATCCCCCCCCAAACACATGCCCCTCAGGAGACACAAGCCTCATATGTTACACCCCAAACCCACAACCCCACCTTCCCCCCCCAAGAGCCCCAGCCCCACAAGTCCCCCCAAACCTATGACTATGCCCCTCCCCGCCAAGAGCCCCAGCCCCACAGGTTTTCCCCCCCTCAAGAGACACAAACCCCATAACTGTGTGTCCCCCCCAAAAGCCCCAGCCCCACAGGTTCCCCCCACTTCCCACCCATCTTAAGATACAGAGCCCCACAGGTATGTCCCTCTTCTGACACCCAGCCCCACAGATTTCCCTGCTGCGAGGGACACAAGCCCCACAGGTCATCCCCCCCTCCAGAAGAGCCCCAGCCCCACAGATTTCCCCCCCCCAAGACTCCCAACCCCACAGATTCCCCCCTAAAGACCCCCAACCCCACAGATTCCCCCCTAAAGACCCCCAACCCCACAGATTTCCCCCCTACAAGAGCTGCAGCCCCACAGGTGCCCCCTCCCCAAACACACATCTGCCCCTCAAGAGCTCCAGCCCCCACACGACGCCCCCAACCCCCCCCCCCCAAAAGACAGGGCCCCACAGGTGTGTGTGTGTGTCGTGTGCCCCCCCGCCCCCCCCAGCGCAGGCGCACTGCACACCCCCCCCCCCCCCCCCCCCGCCCCTCTCGCCCCCACGTGCTCCCGGTACCGGGGGCGGCAGCGACATACCGCGGACTGAAACCTCGGCTGCTCCTCCTGAGGGGACCAGGCCAGCGGGGAGGAGGAAGAAGAGGAGGAGGAAGAGGAGGGTGGCGGTGGGGGGGGAGCACCGGGAAACGGGGCCGTAATGGGGAGGGGGGAAGGAGAGAGAGAAACCAAATGTTACCCCCCCGCTACCCTTTCCCCGGAGTTGCGGGCAGCAAAAAGGGGGGGTGGAAGGTGTTGTCCCGGTGGCGGGGACCGACTCACGTCACTCTCCACCTCGATGTCATCGTTGTCGCTCATCGCTACCGGCCGGGTGAGCCGCGGGCCGCGCCGCCACAACAACAGCCCGCAGCGCGCATGCGCCACCGGCGACACACGTGACCGCTCGCCCCCCCACCCTTTAGGGCGTGGGGGATTGTGGGTGTGGGAGTCCGAGGAGGGAGGCGGGGCGGCCATGTTCCCTGGGCGGGAACTACAACTCCCGGCGTGCACCGCGCGGCCGCGCGGTGCACGCCGGGAGCTGTAGTTCCCGCCCAGGGGCGGCACTGATGCCTCTTCCCCCTCATGTAGGGCGGTGAGGCCGCGACGACGCGAAGGCAGAGTAAGGCGGCTGTGAGCGCAGCAGGTGGGGGGCAAGAGAGCTTTTATTGAGTCCGAGGAGAGCAAAGGGGAGGCGGGCGCTGTTTGCATGTGGTAACTCAGGGGGTGGCGGGGCCCTGTGGGCCTGACCCGGGGGGCTGTGGGCCTGCCTAGGGGTCTGTAGGCTTGGTCTGAGGGTCTGCGGACGTAGCTGGGGGCTCTGCAGGCTTGGCTGGGTGTTCTGAGGGTCTGTGGGCCTGACTGGGGGTTCTGCAGGCTTGGCTAGAGATTCCGTGGGTTTGGCTAGGAGGTCTGCAGGCTTGGTCTGAGGCTCTGTGGGCTTGGCTGGGGGCTCTGCAGGCTTGGCTGGGGGTTCTGAGGGGCTGCAGGCTTGGTCTGAGGGTCTGTGGGCCTGGCTGGAGGCTTTAGGGGGCTGGCTAGGAGCTCTGTGGGCCTGGCCTGAGGGGCTGCAGGCTTGGCTAGGGGGTCTGCAGGCCTGCCTAGGGACTGCAGGCTTGGTCTGAGGCTCTGCGGATCTGGCTGGGGGGGCTGTAGGCCTAGCCTGAGTGGGGCCTATGGAAGTCTGGGCCTGTTCCAGGGGGTTTGGGCAGCCCCAGGGAGGTGCTGTGGACCCCTTCCTCAGATTCAGAAAGTAGTGGGGGGGCACCACGGCAGAGGGCCAGGACAAGATATCTCTAACCCAGCTGGTCGTCATCATCTTTTGGCTGCTCATCCCCGTTGGTGGCCTCCGCTGGGTGGTCATCACTGTCGTCTTTGCTGCCATCGCCCTCTGAGCCTGTCTCATCCGAGTCGTCCTCCTCCAAGTAGCGGTAACCGCACATCTTGTGGCGTGGGCGGGGGATGCGGGGCAGGCGGTACGCCACATGCTGCGCCAGCTTGTGCTCCATCCAGAGGTAGGTCCCCACTGCCACTGCCAGTGTCAGCAGCATGATGGAGAGCTTGGCCTGCAGGACGGCAAAACAGGGGATTAGCATGGCACTGCAACCCCCACTCTAAGCCTGGCAGGCCCCAGAGGTGATAGAACCGGTTGGGGGGACACAGCGGGGATGGCCACCCACCCGCTTACCTTCATGGGCAGCCCCGACCACAGGTAGACGGTGAAGATTGCCAGGGCCTGCCACCAGTGGTAGATGGTGAAGATGAAGTCCTGGCGCTCCTTGTCCTCATACAGCATGCCCAGGAGGACTGTGCCGGAGGAGACCGGCTGTCAGCATCTCCCCTCCCGTGCTCATGTCCCCTCTTGGGGCACTGTTAGCAGGACGCAGCCGTGAGGGGTCTGTCCTGCTCCTTGTCAGCAGGTCCAAGGAGCTTGGGGGGCACCAAGTTGCAGTGCAAGGGGACGTGAGAAGATGCATCGGGGAGCTGGGGGCCAACCTGGCTGTGCCAGGGGACAAGAGAGGCTGCGTCAGGGACCTTCACGGTACTCACTGCTAATGCTGGTCTTGTTGAGGGCGCTCCCTGTGCCCCAGAGCACGATGATGGCGTAGAGTAGAGGTGCCTGGACCAGATTCCGGGGCTCGGGTGCCCAGCAGAAAAGAGTCACCAGGAGGGCAGCGTGGAGGAGGGCTCCGGCCAGCAGCGGGATCTGCCGCCGCAGGCGCAGCATGCAGAGGGCCAGGCTGGAGCAGGCCGAGGCGGAGAAGCCGTAGGCCATGAGGAGGTATGCCAGCTTCTCCAGCCCCAGGGCACACACACCGTAGTTCTGCAGCGAGGACAGGCTCAGCGTCGCTCTGTCCCCGCTCTGTCACCCCCCGCCCTGTCCCCGGGCCCTACCAGGGAGAAGCCAGTGCAGACGAAGAGCACCTCGAAGCCGCTGTAGATGAACAAGGGGAAGAGGTGGCGCAGGCGATAATCCCGCATGTGCTTGAAAGGCAGCTGGAAAATGTTCCCCCAGCCGATGCTGCGCAGGTCGATCTCCTCCGTGGGCCGATATGCTGAGCCGCAGAGCACCAGGACCTGCAGCGCAGCCGTGGGTGAGGCACCAACAGCCTCCCAGCCCGCCCCCTGCCCTGCCTGCCCCGGCACTCACCACCAGCATGGCAAGGAAGGCAGCCGCCATCAAGGCGCTCTCCACGATGATGAGGTTGACGCTGCGGGGCAGGCTCTGCAGCACTGTCTTGTTGAAGCCAGGCAGCGTGCCGTGGCTCAAGGTCCCTGCCGGGGCAAGGAGGGGAAACACGCCGCGGCTCAGCCCCAACCGGCAAGCTCCCCGCACCGTCCACTGTGCCATCCCATGCGCTCACCGCAGTGCTTGACCCCAAAGAGCGTGTGGTTGAGCTGGTAGAGGTAGTTGTTGAGGAAGAAGAGCATCGGCATCTGAGCGCAGACGAAACTCAACTGGAAGACGTATAGAGGGGGATGCTCAGCCCCCCGGGCTGCCCGGTGTGGCCTCCCCACCCCGACCCGTGCCGCGCTCCCCGCCAGTGCTCACGTGGAAGCAGGCATAGAAGACGGTCTGGAAGACGACGACGTAGGTGTTGCAGGCACCCCGCGGCGCCCGCTGCTGCTCCTGCACGTGCTCCTCCTTGTAGTTGACGTGCTCGTAGTACTTCTGGGCCATCCTGCATGGCATGGCGGCTCAGCTGGTGCCCCCCAGATCCCCCCCAACTGCCCCCCCCCCACTGCCTACCGCGTGATGTAGTTGCCCATGGAAGCCCAGAGGGGCACGATGGCCACCCCGATGGCTACGGCGGAGGGCACCAGCGTGTAGTAGCGCTCCCAGTAGTTGCTGGAGACGAAGAGGGCGTAGATGCCCACCGCCAGGAACATGGCCCACTTGGTGCCGAAAAATCTGCCGGGGTGAGGAAGAGGAAGAGTGGGTGACCGTGCCGGCGTGCTGGCGGGGAGTGTGGGCGGCGCTGTACCTGATGAGGACGGGCGTGTAGAGCAGCGCCGCGATGGGGGTGATGTTGATGCCCATCAGCACCTTGTGGTCGATGTCCTCCAGTTGTATGTTGCTGTACTTCACCTCCCGGTAAGTCTCGTCGTAGTGCAGGATCAGCTGCATCTGTAGAAGGCCTGGCGGGGGGGGGGGGGGGTCCAGGGGCTGTCACCCCCCTCCCTGAGCCCCCCACAATGCAGCGGGGGGGGGGTGTGTGTGGGGGTGTCCCCAGGGAGGGGCAGGGCCATACCCAGGTAGACACCGTAGGTGAGCGTGCCGGCCAGGCTGGCAGCCACCACGTTCTTGACCACGCCGAGGCGTTTGCGGCGGAAATATTTCTGCTCCTCCTCCTCCTCGTTGTAGTCGGGGTGAGCACCCACAAAATCATCCAGCTGCGGGGCACCCTGGCTGTCAGAGCCCTGGGGATGGCCACCGAGGGCACAGCCCCCCGTGGGTGTCCCCCCCCTCAGCCTCACCTGTGTATCTGTCCCCTCGGCCCCCGGCCCATCGCCCGCCACTGTCTTGGCTGCGTCCTGGTAGCAGCTGGGGTCTTTCTCCATTGCTGCCTCTGCAGGGGGGTGCCTGGATGGTGTCAGGGGACCCCGTTGGCACCCCCAAACCCTGCACCCATGTGTCTTGTACCCCCAGAGCTGCACCCATAGGCCCAGCACCCCCAGCCCCTGTACCCATGTGCTTTGCACCCCTATGTCTTGCACCCCCCAGCCTCTGCACCCATGTCTTGGCACCCCCAGCCCTTGCACCCTGCACCCCGACGCCGTGCACCTATGTGTTTTTCACCCAGCACCCCCAGATCCTGCACCCAGCACCCCCCGGGACCCTGCACCCCAGCCCCAAGCTCCCCGGTACCGGCGCTAAACGGGGCGGGGCGGGCGCCGCTTCCTCTTTCGGACAGCGCGGGCGGGACGGGGGCGTTTAAAGGGGCCGCTCCCGCACCCCCTAGCACCCTGTGCCCCCCGAATCCCACACCCCTCGTGTCCTGCAGCCCCCCCTGGACCTGGTCCCGGCCCGTCTGCGCTGCTGCTGCTGCCTCCGGTCCGCACCCGTTGCACCCCCAACCCGTGCCTGTTCTCAGCACCCTGACCCCCCCTGCACAGCACCCTGACCCTCCTGGACAGCACCCATTGCACCCCTCCCTTGCACAGCACCCACCCCAACCCCCTCAGCCCCCATTCTGCTCCCTGCACAGCACCCCGCTCCCCAGCACCCCTGTGTCCCCCCCCAGCACTCCCACCAGGCCCTGGTGTGGGTGCTGCCTGCTCAGGCTGGTGCTGAGTGCCTGCTCTGCTGCTCTCGCTTCCCCTTCCCGGCCCGGGTGATGTGGCAGGGTGTCTGGGTCGGGGGGGGGGACGCTCCATTTTAGGGGTGTGAGGCTGGTTTGGGGGGTGGTAGGGCATATGCCTCTCCCCACATCACCCAAAACCCGGGGTCAGGCAGGTGGCGATGCTGGGGTGCCCGTGGCCGTGCTGTGTCGGTGCCCCAGGGCAGGGTGGGGAGGGGGAAATCTCCGTCACGGGGGCAGGATCCGGCCCAGCCGGTAGCGGAGGATTCTTGAGATGCGGTGGAGGAGCAGCCAGTGCCACGTGGGGAGGGTGCTGAGCCAGGAAGGGCCACAGCAACGGTGCAGGATGCGGCCCCGGGGGCTGCCAGGGAGCCACACCCACCCGAGACCCCCTTTGCCCCGAAAAGAGCCAAGAGGAGCCACATTGGGGTGCCAGGGGGAAAGGGCTGTTCCTGGGGGGTGCAGGTTTGTGGCCCCGAAACTGAGCAGTGGTGGGCAGGGGGGACAGTCTGTGGGTGCAACACCTCCTGCAGCGTGTTCCCTCTGGGACCAATTTGGGTCCCCAGCACCCTGCAACCCTCAGGTCTGCAGCCGCCTCCGTTCGGGCTCTGGTGACACCGATGGGCAGCGGGTCCCCTGGTTTTCCCCATCCCTGGGGGCGGTGCAGGACATCTCCTCCCCGGTCCCAAATTGGGATGGGGGACCCTGGTACGCCCCATGAGCTGATTTGGGGTACTGATCCACTGCTGTCCCTTGCGGGTGGACATGTGGCATCGTCCGGGGAGGCAGGGGCTGCTTGGCGACAGCTGTGCCCCTCTCAAAACCAGGGTTTCCCCAGGCATCACGGCCCAGCTCATGGTGCCAATTTGGGGTGCTGTTGGGGACACACACACACACACACTCCCCCATTCCCCTTTCCCTGGGGGGGCTGCTGTGGGTCCCTGGGGAGCATGGCCAGGGGGGCTGAACCTGGGGCACAGTGGCAGGGTGTGTGGGGCAGGGCTGCTGCCCTTCCTGTTTACAAAGTGGGGTAATTAGGGCCTGGCAGGGGGGAATGGCGTGTACAGTGATGGGTGTCTCTGGGGTCCCCGTGGGTCAGGATGGTCCCAGAGAGCTACGTAAGGGGTGTCTGTGGGGTCCCCATGGGTCAGGGTTGCCCAGGGAGCAGGGTGACGGGTGTCTGTGGGGTCCCCATGGCCCAGGGGAGCAGGATGATGGGTGTCTGTGGGGTCCCTGTGGGTCAGGGTGGCCCAGGGAGCAGGGTGAGGGGTGCGTATGGGGTCCCCATGGCCCAGTGGAGCAGGGTGAGGGGTGTCTGTGGGGTCCCCATGGCCCAGGGGAGCAGGATGGTGAGTGTCTGTGGGGTCCCTGTGGCTCAGGGCGGCCCAGGGAGCAGGGTGAGGGGTGTGTATGGGGTCCCCATGGCCCAGGGAGCAGGGTGAGGGGTGTCTGTGGGGTCCCCATGGGTCAGGGTGGCCCAGGGAGCAGGGTGAGGGGTGTCTGTGGGTCCCAGTGGGTCAAAGTTCATGGTGGTGGTTTGGTGGCCATGGGAGTTCCCCAATGTCACCGTCCCATGGGGGAGGTCCCATCCCAGGCCTTGTCCCCACTGCCAGCCCCACGGAGGCGGGGTGCTGTCTCCCCACTGCCAGCCCCACAGAGGCGGGGCACAGCCCTGCCCGCCCCTGGCCGTGGGGCCTGGCCACCAGCCCCACAGCATTTAGGAGGGGGCACCCCAAACCTCGGCAGTGCCAGCCTGGCCTCGCGCTCTTCTGGCCACCCCTCAGCGCCCCCCGGTAGGTTCTGGGGGACTGGGGACACCCCTGTGCATGGCCCCATGCAGGTGGAGGCTGTGGGGCACTGGACACCCCGCTGGGTGGGTTTCCTCAAAGGGTGGGTGCGTGGGGCAGGAAGGGGGGCAGATGTGGGGCTGCAGCTCTGGCCCCCAGCTCTGGGGATGGCTGCATTGCGCTGGGGGAGCGATGCCATCACCCAAAGGCGAGCTGGGCTGTGGCAGAACTGGTGCTGGCTCACACAGCCCCACAGCGGGGTCCCTGGGGACCCCCATGGAGCAGCTGGGGATGCTGCCCCACACCGGGGTCCCTGAGGTCCCCGTGGGGTGACCCCACATCAGTCCTTGGCTGGAGGTTGGTGGCCATCCCAGAGCACGGGGAGGGCCCGGGAATCTCAGGCATCCCCCGCTGGGCGCACCGGGGCCTCTGGCAGCCGCGCCGGGCTGAGTCACCCCATGGCTGGGACAGCCCCGAGCACCAAGTCACCCTTCAAAGGTGCCGCGGGCAGCTCAGGGCACAGGTGGCTGTGGGGTGACTCCTCTTGGGACCAAGCCGGCATCTCCGGCGTTTCCAGCCCCGGCGTAACCCACCCCGTGTCTCTTCCCCAGGGCCACCACGCTCTCCGTGGAGACCAGCAGCTCCTCGCCACAGCTCGGCATGTACCAGTCCCTTGAGCCCTCTGGCCAGCAGCCCCCGGGCTACGGCAAGTGCAGCTCGGTGGGCAGCAATGCTGGGAAAGCTGCCAGCTGCGGCGCAGGCAGCGGAGGCGTCGGGAAGGGGCCGGAGATCTGCAGTGCCGTAGGGTGAGAGCGAGGGGCAGAAGGGAGATGGGGTGCTTGGGGTGAGGTGGGCAGGGAGGTTGCTGTGGCAGTGCGGGGGGTCCCCGGGTTGGTGCTGATGAGGGGTGCTGGGAGGACAAGTTTGGGGTCCGTGGGCCACCACACCCCAGCGTGGCCCAAGGGAGGAGACAAGGAATGGTGCCGTAGGGGAGCTGCTCCTGGCAGCAAGGGGAGGACTCAGGGTGTGGACTCCCTGCCCTCTCCCCAGGGACTCTGGGCTCCAGTTTGATACTGGATTGGGGCGACGCGGGGCTGGGGTGATGTGGAGCTCCTCTCCCTCCTCACTGGGAGTACAAGGGGCTGGGATGGGGCTAGGGGGTCCCTTTGACACCCCCATCCCCGCAGCGGGAACCCCTACGCTGGGCTGGTGAGCCACCTGCGAGCAACCTGGCTCTCGGGGAAGACACGGCCCATGGAATATCGCGTGGCGCAGCTGGAGGCCCTGGGCCGCTTCTTGGATGAGAAGAAGCAGGACATCCTGGAGGCCACCGCCGCTGACATGGGCAAGGTGAGAGGAATCCGGGTGCTGAACACTGGGGTCACGTCTTTGGGGCCCTTTGTACGCCCCTTGTCTGGGTTTTGCATCTTCTTGGGGGCAGATGTGGAGCTCTGGGCATTGGGCTTCCCCTTGTCAGGGTCCTGCATCCCCCTTGATGTGCTCCAGGGCTGGTGGGGAGCTCCCGTGGGTGCTGGGTCTGTGGGGAGCACCCATGGGTGCTGGGTCCCTGTAGAGCTCCCCACAGCCAGGGTTAGCAGAAGCGTGTGTAGGGCAGGCTCGATGCCACTAAGCCTGTCCCTGCTGCGCTTAAACCGGGCAAAGCCCCCGTTGGCCGCTACAAGGTGGGAACCTTGGCATTCCCGAGCTTCGCCCCCATGCATCGAGCCCCCGGTGGCTTCATGCGACCACCGCAGAGGGTGATGTCCTGGGGTTGCTCCTTGCCAGCCCGGTCCCACCTGGGATTATCGGCGTTGTGCAACATGCTGGCCTTGCACATTCCTCCCAGGGCTGCTCAGGGCTCATCGGCCTCGCAGGGACTGGTTTTGCTGGCACGGCGCTGAGCCGTGTGGTGGCACGGGCAGGGATCTGGATGTGGCTCTGGCTATTGCGGCATGCCAGGAGCTCCCGGATGATCCGCTGAGGAAGCGGAAGCATTCTCAGCTCGCTTCGTTGTCCAGCTGCTTCAGGACCCTTTTCTCCCACTTTTTCCCTTCCTGGCGTGTGCTGCAGCCCACCCCACGCTTTGCTCACGTATTCAGAAATGTTTTCAGAGGTGCGGCTTGCCCTGGCGCAGTGTAACTGGTCTTATCTGGTAGAGATAACACTCGGACCCAAAGGACTTGTATCTGTGGGCGTATCGGCGCAGCAGCCCGTGCCCTCAGACACAGCTTTCAACACCCTGACATCTCCCAAAGCTTGTAATTGCCTTGTTTGTTTGAGGTGAGGGCCTTCTCCTTCAGCCAGGGCTTGATAGGCATCAGCACTTGGAGTGCGTCCTTCATCTCTCCTAATTGTATGTAATTAGAGCCGGTTGTCTAGTAATATGCTTGTTATGCAGCCGGGCCCTCATAGTTAGATGGACAATTCATCTGGTCTTACGTCTCTGAGGTGGGTACCTCCCCTCCAGGGATGCCGGTTTCTGTCTGTCGATGATTGAAGGCCCTTGGATGACCTCAGACTTAATATCCCATCTTACAACCTTCGTGTCCTGTCCAAACCCATAATGGCTCATCTTCATCGGCAATTTCCTCATTGTCCTAGTGATGCAACTGTCAGCCCGGGCCAAGAGCGGCTCCGTTGCTTCACCAGACATCCGATGGGCCCACTGTGAGCCCTCATGTTGAGGAGCAGCTCGGCCTCCTGGCAGCGGCGCCTATCCAGGCGCTTGAGCGGCGTTGGGGACCTGAAAGTCTCTTTGAGCTGGGCTTGGTGATGGAACGAGAGAACTTTCTAACCTCAAAGCGGTGTTTTGCTGTGGTGACGGGGGAAGGCTCCTGCCCAGGGATGCTTTTTGGTTGGAGGAGTCCAAAGGATGTCGTGGTGGAGCCCACTGCGCTTTGCCAACACGGCTTTGCAGCACGGGAGCTTTGCTCCTCCCGCTCTCCAGGGCGACGAGGGGCTTTACTGAGTTATCTTCTTGTGTCTTCACGCTTCTCCCACAAGAAGTCCTGAGCTGTGTCTTGCGGCTGCGCTTACAGCAGCGGGGAGCACCCACTGCGGGCAGGAAATGCCTCGGCGGCCCCTGTGATCCCGGCTCTGACATCCCGCCGCCGCTCCCGAGTCACTGTCCATTTAGTCATTGCCTGTTGGGACAGTGTATCTTGGAGAAACCTGCTGGGTTTGTTTAATTCCTCGACCGGGGTGTCTCACCCAGCCTGCCTCTCCCAGCCACGTGCCGGCTCGGTGTCGGAGCCCCGGCAGCTACAGGGGGGTTTCTGCCTGGAATGGGGGTCTGGTGGCGCTCAACCAAGCTCTGTCACAAGGCGTCTATTTGTATTTCTTTTGGAACAAAGCAAGGGCTTAAGTTCAGCTTTTGTGCATGGGCTGTAGGAGGGAGCTCAGGGCTTTGTTTCCAGCTCATGTCCCCAAGTGGAGGGACACAAATGCACCAGTGCCAGAGCACTGTCCCGTCCCAGGACAGCAGCGCGGAGCTGCCTCTCACACCAGTACCAGCTTCTCTGGAGCTCCTGGAGCTCCGGTGACGTCGCTTGGTCCCCTCTTGGCTCAGGGCCCTGTTGCCAGGTGAACAGTTCACAGATGCTGAGCTCAGGAGGCTGTTAAATCTTGTGAAGATGTTAAATATGTTTTTTTTTTTTTTCTTTCTGGCCATACACCTATTTTCATAAAATTCCAGGGACTGTGATATTCCCTGGGGGTTGCAGGAGGTGACAGCAACTTCTGCTTAAAGCTTCTCCTCCTCTTCATGGGCGGAAGAGGGGGGAGATGTCTCCTGCGGAAGGGGAGGAGATGGGGTCAGTGTTGGGGTGATGCTCATGGGATGTCTGTCTGTCCCCAGCCGTCCTTTGAGGCTTACTTCACGGAGATCCTCCTCTGCAAGAACGAGCTCAACGACACCCTGAATAACCTGTGCCACTGGATGAAGGACGAGCACGTGGACAAGAATCTGGTAAGGCCGAAGCTCTGGGCTGACCTGGAAGGGAAGAGGGGGAGGTGAATTACCAGCAGGGACAGGGAAGGGATCTTACCCCTGTACTCAGCACTGGTGAGGCCACACCTCGATGACTGGGTTCAGTTTTGGGCCCCTCACTCCAAAAGGCCATTGAATGACTCGAGTGTGTCCAGAGAAGGGCAACGAAGCTGGTGCAGGGTCTGGAGCACAGGTCTGATGGGGAGCGGCTGAGGGAACTGGGGGGGTTTAGTCTGGAGAAGAGGAGGCTGAGGGGAGACCTCATCACCCTCTACAACTCCCTGAAAGGAGGGTGCAGAGAGGGGGGATGAGTCTCCTGAACCAAGGAACAAGCGACAGGGCAAGAGGGAATGGCCTCAAGCTGCGCCAGGGCAGGGTCAGACTGGCTCTTAGGAAGTATTTCTTTGCAGAAGGGGTTGTTGGGCGTTGGAATGGGCTGCCCAGGGCAGGGGTGGAGTCCCCATCCCTGGAGGGGTTTAAGAGTGGGGCTGACCCAGCGCTGAGGGATCTGGTGGAGTTGAGAATGGTCAGTGTGAGGTTCATGGTGGGACTGGGTGATCTTCAAGGGCTTTTCCAACCCAGATGATTCTGTGATTCTGTAAATTGTGGTGGGAAGGGGCCGAGCGGGCTGGGGAGGGTAGTGCCGCGTGCTGGGCTGTGGCGGGGCAGGAGGTGCTGGGACCGGTGCTGAGGTTGTGGCCTTTCTTGCAGGTGACGCAGCTGGACTCGGCCTTCATCCGCAAGGACCCGTATGGGGTGGTGCTCATCATCGCGCCCTGGAACTACCCCATCCACCTCTTCCTTGTGCCCCTCATTGGGGCCATTGCTGCTGGTGAGCTGAACCTGGAGGATCGTGCCCAGCACAGCACCTTGTCCCCAGTCTGGGGTGGGGGGCAGAAGGGCTGGCAGTCACCATGTCACTGCGCTGACGGCCTGTCTCTCCCCCCTCCAGGTAACTGTGTCGTTGTCAAACCCTCGGAGACATCCAAGAACACGGAAAGACTTGTTGCTGAAATGCTGAGCTGCTACCTGGACAATGTAAGCAGCTCTCCCTGGCCCTGTCCCAGGGCCGTGCTGTCCCCAACCCTCCCGTGCACACACCAGCACCACCCCGGGGGGTTTCAGGTGCTGCCGTACCTCCTTCCCCCACGCTCAGCCGGTGCCCACCAGCCCAGGCTGCTGGTGGGGGGGACAGGGACAGCGTGGCCCCGGGAAGATGCTGACAGCAGGGGACCCTCCCTCTCCTTTTTCAGGACTGCTTTGCTGTGGTGACAGCTGGCGTGGAGGAGACCACCAGGCTGCTGGAGAACAAGTTCGACTACATCTTCTTCACTGGTACGTCCTGCCGGCCAGAGCAGAGCCTGGTTCTTGTGCAGTGCGAAAGAGGGGTTCCCTCTGACATACCACTGTGGCTTACCCTGCCCCTCGATGTGAGACAGCAGGCAGCCTGCCTGCAGACAGGCCCCCTTGCCCGCCCATGAAGGCGGCACGGCTTGTTGTGTCGGGGATCTGGTGTCAGGATCCGTTGGAGGATCCAAGGGGTGTGTTTCCGAGGCTCTGGGGGGACTTGGTGCATTTCCCCTGGCCCCGGCTCCCCAGAGCACCACATCCCGCAGCTGGTGGGATCCTCACCGCAATGCACCTCTTCCCTGCCCGCAGGCAGCCCCAGGGTGGGCAGGATTGTCATGACAGCCGCTGCCAAGCACCTGACGCCAGTGACTCTGGAGCTGGGGGGCAAGAACCCCTGTTACGTGTCTGACACCTGTGATGTGCAGAACGTGGCCCGGCGGGTGGCCTGGGGCCGCTTCTTCAATGCAGGACAGACCTGCATCGCTCCTGACTACGTGCTGTGCAGCGTGGAGATGCAGGAGAAGCTGATGCCCGCCTTGCGCGAGGCCATCACTGAGTTTTTTGGCTCCAACCCTCGGGAATCCCCCGATTTTGGCCGTATCGTGGGGGACAAGCAGTTCCGCCGCATCCGGGCGCTGCTGTGCAGCGGGCGCGTGGCTATTGGAGGACAGACGGACGAGAAAGAGCGTTACATCGGTGAGGGCCTGGGGTCTGGGGTTTGTGGGCCCACCCGTGCGTGCGCCCGGGGTGACACGTTGCTGTAACCCTTCTCCGCAGCTCCCACAGTGCTGGCGGACGTGCTGCCCTCTGACCCTGCCATGCAGGAGGAGATCTTCGGCCCCATCCTCCCCATCGTCGTCGTGGCCAACATGGATGAAGCCATTGACTTTATCAACGCGCGGCCGCGGCCGCTGGCCATCTACGCCTTCTCCTGTGACAGCAAGGTGCGTGCGGTTCTACAGAGCGGAAGGGGGATGAGGGAAATGGGGTGGTGGAGTCAGTGCCCACCTCAGCGAGCTCTGAGGGGTTTTTTGAGCCCAGCTGCTCCGGGACAGTGGCGTGATGGATGAGTTGGGTGATATTTGCCAAGCGCTGCTCATGGAGCCAAGGTGCAAGATCCACGTCCACCTTCTCTGTTTCCCTCCCAGGTGGTGAAACAGGTGCTGGAGTGCACAAGCAGCGGTGGCTTCTGCGGCAACGACACCCTGATGCACCTGACATTGACCTCGCTGCCCTTCGGTGGGATCGGTAAGTCCAAATCCCCCAACCTCCCAGCCCCGGCCAACGTGAGCCAGGTGTGATCCTACCCCTGGCGCTGAGCCATGTGGGCCATGGCGAGGAGGGGTCTCGGGGTAGATGGGGCACCCAGGCCTGGGCTGCGGGTCCAGGGGGCTTAATGCTTTGTCAGAAAATCCAGGTAGGGCCCCACCAGAAACCCTTTGCTTTAGTGCGCCAGGGCTGAGCTCTGGGGTTTTGTTTCTGCTGAACACACATGGAGCACTCTGAAGTTCCTTCTCTCTGTTCAACCGCAGCGTTGCAAATTCTTCATGTAGAAAGCAGGGAAATCTCTACCACTTGATTATTTCCCTGGTATTTCTGAGCAGTGTGGGCATGGTGAGTGAATTTTGTGCCGGGGTGGGGTTCCTGCGCTGCTCAGGCTCACCTGGGAGCTCCTCAAGCGCTGCTCCCGTCGGTCTGTCCGTCACTCTGCCCCTCGGGTGGGAGCACGTCCGGCTCGTGCCGCTCCCTCCTGCAGACAGCGGGGTGCTGGATAGGAGCCCTTAAGGTCGCTCAGGAGCTGGCTTGTACGTTCATTCTACCTTTTAGGAGTAAATATGAGCAAAACACTTATAAATGTTTGGAGAACCTGCTTGTGGTAACTTGGAGGTTGTCCTGGGCAAAGAGGGAGTTTCTGCTCTCCAGGGGCAACAACAATTGTTTTTCCAGGTGAAAAATGAAGTCTGCCCAGCCCTGGGCCCTGGTTGTAGCATTGCCCAGGGAAGAGCACAGGAATACAGGGAGCTGCTGCTGCTGTTTCCCAGCGATACTTTCCCAGGGTCCTGGTCTCTTCCCCAGAATATTCTCTGGGGAAAATACCTCGTTTTTACACTGCACGTGCCCAGCATCTCTGTCGGGGCTGAGGGCTGATTCAGACATAATAAGACACCGTGACAGCAAAGCACAATTAATTCCTCGCCTGACTGTGGCTCAGGGAACAATTTTTGGTGGTTCCCATCCTGTAACTTATCTTTATGGAAATGATTCAGACAAAGGGCCTCAAATTATCCGGTGAAGCCGTTTTTATAGCAGCCCGGTCAGGTGAAGGGTCTGAAGTCATCGGGGTGAGATGGCGTTCACCAAAGCTTCCACGGTAGCTTGGATGTGAAGTCACTGGGCTGTTAACCACGACGTGCAATCCCGAGCTTAAACCAGCCACAGGAATTGGGAGAACTGGCGTTGCCAATGTGGTTCCAATTTTTTTAAGAGCTCTGGGAAGAAGCTGCCCTTTGTAGGGGCCACGCTGGCGGCTCCTAACCAGGGGTAGGTACGGTAGAGCACTGTAGAGGTTGGAGAGGGGAATGGAGCCTCATAGACCCAGCAAAATTTATGTAGATACACGTAGGCCGTAAAAATAACGCACCAGGGGTGAGCTGCGGAAGGATTTGCTGGACTGAGTAGCTGTAGAACTGGAAAAGGTGCAGGGAAGGGTGAAATCTCTGCCGCCGCGTCCCCCTGTTGCTCAGCAGCGGGAGCGTTTGCATTGAGCAAAGCCTGTAAAGTTTTCTGTGTCTTGCCGCTGCTCGGCGTGGGCAGGACCAAGAGTCCCATAGCAAGTTTGGACCTGTGCTGTGCGTTGCAGGAAACAGCGGTTTGGGGAAATACCATGGTAAATTCACCTTCGACACCTTCACCCACCACCGTGGCTGTCTGCACCGCAACATGGGCCTGGAGGCCCTCAACGCCCTGCGCTACCCGCCCTACAGCCAGCAGAAGCTGGGGCTGCTGACGGCCACCTTTGAGATCAAGCGCAAGGGCACGTGCACGCTGCTCTGAGCGTCCCCTGCTGCTCACGGACTCGGCGGTGGGGGGACGACACGGACACTCCTGGCTGGATCCCCTGCCACTGGGGTGCGAACCCCCCCCTCCGCAGCACCTTAGTCCATGTCTTTTTGCCTCACTGCCACCCTGCTGCACATGGGACGGTGGGGACGGACATGCCGCTCCTGCCGAGCTGCCTCAGCTCCGGACCGTTTGCCACATTGGAAATGGCAAAAAGTTCTGGGCTTTTTTTGCCCTGTACTTCGAGAAACGGACCCTGCCAGGCTGAGGACTGGCTGTTAGCCCCACCACCTCTTAGACAGACCTTTCCTTTGCTTTCCCCCGGTGCCGGTTGTTGCTTTTCCCTCCAACTGTAGTAAAGACATTGCATTGAACTCTCCTGCCTGGCCTCGCCTCGCGCCTCAGTCACCCGGCTTTTGGGGGGGAACTGGGCAGGAATCTGGCAGCCGGCCGGACCCCCAGACCCCCTCTCTGTGTCCCCATCCGTCCCCCTGCCACCCTCAGCCCCACCATCACACCCCGCTGGGGTTGTGTGTGGGGCTGTGTGGCAATGGGGTGCCCCGGGGTTGGGTTTGGGGTGCGTTTTGCATCCCAAGTGGTTTGGAGCGGAGCCAGCGGTGACGCGCGGTGGGGCGGGCAGCCAAGGGGCAGAGCAGGAAACCGTCAGCCTCCCTCCCCTGAGGGAGAGCGGGTTGTAGCGGGGACTGGGGTGGCTGCCTGCACCCTGCCTGCACCCTGCCTGCCCCACGACTCGGCAGGGTCCCAGTTGCAGTGCCGGGCTCCCCGAGGCCACCTCCTGGGGGGGGGTTAAAACAACCCATTAGCTGGGGCGGGGGACCTGCAGTTTGCATCCCAAACAGCACAAGACCGCCGGCTGCCTGTCCAGCCTGTGGGCAACCCCGGTGTAACTCGTCCCACGCCGCTCCCGTGGGACCATGGAGACCGGCAGCAGCGGGGCCGGGAAAGCCCCGGAGGATGATGGTGATGGCGGGAAGGGGAGCATGGACGGCGATGCCGTGAGGTGAGAGCGTGTGGCCGGGATAGAGGGGAGGCAGGAGGGGTGCGGACGCTCTGCCCTCACCCCAGGGCTCCGGTTTGGTGCGAGGGTGGAGCAATGTGGAGCTCCTCTCTCATCACCGGGAGCATGAGGGGCTGGGATGGGGCTGGGGGGTCCCCCTGACACCCCCATCCCCGCAGCGGGAACCCCTACGCCGGGCTGGTGAGGCGCCTGCGAGCAACCTGGTTCTCGGGGAAGACACGGCCCATGGAATATCGCGTGGCGCAGCTGGAGGCGCTGGGCCGCTTCTTGGATGAGAAGAAGCAGGACATCCTGGAGGCCACCGCCGCTGACATGGGCAAGGTGAGAGGGGGGGCTGGGAACTGGGGGACCCCATGGCCAGAGGAGCTGAGGGGCTGCCCTGCCCACAGCCCTGCCCGCAGTGTGGGCAGAGCGGGGCTGTGGGGAGCGTCCAGCTGTAATTCGCCATTCCCAGCCTCAGTTTACGTCTTTTCTGGGCAGGTTCATCCCCAACTCCTGTCACCCCCTCTGTGTCCTCCCTGCTTTGGATTTTCCACCTGATGTTGTCCCAGTTCCCCTCTCCCAGTGCTCAGCTGCAGCTCTCAGAGCTCCAAACCCACGGCTTTGCATCATCCCCTGCCTCTTTGCTCCCCCCCTCCCATGTCGGGGTCACCAAGAGCAGAGCAGACCCATCCCCTACGTCTCCAAAAGTCCTCAGAGAGCTCCAGCCCCTCCCTTCCCACCCCCCAGCTTGATCGTTCCCCCTTTGGTCCAGCTCATCCACCCACAGCCAGAGCCTCACACCCCACCCAGGGCTCATCATCTACTGTTTTCCACCCTCAACTTCCCTTTGCATGCCCTCCCCACCCTCACCGTGCTCTGCATCAGGGGGATCCACATCACTTGTCCTATTTTTAAGCAGCCAGCTCTTGTGCTGAGAGCAGACGTGCCTTAGTAACACCCCCGCCAGCTCACACAAGGAGCGAGACCAAAGGTCTGTCCAGCCCAGGCTTGCAAAAGGATGCTCAGAAACAGGGTAAATACAGACGATACTTCCAAATTATTTTTGGAAGGCAGCAATGCTGCCTCCTGTCCTCATCCTTCTGTCTGTGGTTCATCCAGCCTCTTCTTACAGGCTTGGGGAGGAGTGTCTGGAGAGCTGCCAGTCAGAGAGGGACCTGAGGGGTTTGACTGCCAGCCAGCTGAACAGGAGCCAGCAGTGTGCCCAGGTGGCCAAGAAGGCCAATGGCATCCTGGCTTGTATCAGCAATAGTGTGGCCAGCAGGGACAGGGAAGGGATCTTCCCCCTGTACTCGGCACTGGTGAGGCCGGCCCTCGATGACTGGGTTCAGTTTTGGGCCCCTCACTCCAAAAAGGCCATGGAATGACTCGAGCGTGTCCAGAGAAGGGCAACGGAGCTGGTGCAGGGTCTGGAGCACAGGTCTGATGGGGAGCGGCTGAGGGAACTGGGGGGGTTTAGTCTGGAGAAGAGGAGGCTGAGGGGAGACCTCATCACCCTCTACAACTCCCTGAAAGGAGGGTGCAGAGAGGGGGGATGAGTCTCCTGAACCAAGGAACAAGCGACAGGACAAGAGGGAATGGCCTCAAGCTGCACCAGGGCAGGGTCAGACTGGCTCTTAGGAAGTATTTCTTTGCAGAAGGGGTTGTTGGGCGTTGGAATGGGCTGCCCAGGGCAGGGGGGGAGTCTCCATCCCTGGAGGGGTTGAAGAGTGGGGTCGACCCAGCGCTGAGGGGTCTGGTGGAGTTGAGAACGGTCAGGGTGAGGTTCATGGTTGGATTGGATGATCTTCAAGGGCTTTTCCAACCCAGATGATTCCGGGATTCTTGAAGACTCATTGGACCCTTCCTGGTCGCTGGGTCTCTGCTTCTTCTTTCTTCTACTCTACAGTGAGGTACCAGGCTCGGTGTTTTCCAGCCTCAATTTGGAAAGCCCCGGCACAAACCCAACTGCTCCAGCCCACCTGAGACACCCCGCTCGCCCCAATGCCCACCGCAGTGGGCCAAGAGCCATCGTTAGTGTTGGTTTTGCTTCCTCATTTGCCTGAGGTTCCCTTTTCCTTGGAAGAGCCATCCAATGTGTCAGTCTGCTTGTGTTATCCCCTTTCTCCCTCCCTGGAGGGGCAGCCCAGCTTCTCCCTTGGTCCTGCTTCTCCTCCTGATGTCGTGCTGAGCCACGTGGCTGTGCTGCTCCCAAACTCTTCGCCCTTTGGGCTCCCTCTCTGCGTGACCGTCACTCCTCCCGCCCTGCTGAGAACAACCTTTGCTTCCTCTGCTCCTTCCTTCCCAGACTCTGTTGTGGATCTCCTCCCCGCTTTCTCAGCTCACTACCAAAAAGCCCTCCACAAACAGGTTCCAAAATCTGGATATTCCCTTTTCTCCTGTATTTCCTCCCAAATCTTGACACCTGGGTGGTGGATATCCCCCAGGACCGGCTGGTTTTATCCTTCAAACCTGCCACTTCCCCACCAGTCCCTGTCCACCTTCACCTGCCACCGTACCCCTGGGTGAGAAGAAACCCAACTGTGGGACAAACACTGAGGGGTCCCCTGTTGATCGAAGGTGAGGAGCTGCTGGCAGAGCCCAACTCGGCACCGGTGCTATTCCCATGCCGGTGACACCTCCTCAGAGTGAAAGTCAAAGCCAGGTGAAGGGGGATGGTGGCAGGATTTGCACCCGGACGTCTTCTGAGCTTTTATTGATTGGGCTAAATCCTTGAAGACTTAGCTGAGTTGCTCTCTGGCAGGTTGTAAAAACCAGTCTGTCCTGCTGGAGTCCATCAACTTGTTCTGCTTGCGTGTGAAAACACACGTGCTAGAAAAAGGGGTTGTGACTTGGGATGCTCTTGCCTCCAGACCAAACAGGATTCAGTAGCCAGACCAGCCCTTTCTTCCCCCAAATGCCACCACTGCCTTCACAGACCCCTCTCCTCCCCAAATTCTTAATTTTCCTGGACCTCAGCTGAGCTCCCAGCAGGGAAAACCCGGCCACAGGCAGGTTACTGCCTACAGGACAGGCCTGGTGATACTGCAACAGGACTCTGGAGCTCAGCAACACCCCACATTGCAAGCGCAGTGGGGCTCCCCCCTTCCCCGTGGCAGGCTGCGCCGTGCAGCTCGGGGGTGAGAGCGAATTGTGCATCCACCGTGGGACATGAAGGGCTTGGCGCCCTAAATCCTGAATAAAAAAAAAAAAAAATATGCAGGGTAGGGGTAAGAGGTGCTGCAGCACGTGCAGAGCTGACACGTAGGGTGCTCTGTCTGCAGCCGCCCTTTGAAGCCGAATTCACCGAGGTCCTCCTCTGCAAGAACGAGCTCCATGAGACGCTGAACAACTTGTCCCGCTGGATGAAGGACAAGCACGTGGACAAGAATCTGGTAAGGGGGAAAATGAGGGAGAGGATGGGGGGCAGGACCCCCTTGGCCAGGCAGAGATGGGTGGGGTGTGGGCACGGCGGCGGTGGGGCAACGGAGCACTCCGGGGTGTCCCACAGGTGACACAGTTGGACTCGGCCTTCATCCGCAAGGACCCGTACGGGGTGGTGCTCATCATCGCGCCCTGGAACTGCCCCATCTACGTCATCCTGGTGCCGCTCATTGGGGCTATCGCTGCTGGTGAGCTGAACCTGGAGGATCCAGACTGTGCCGGGCACCGGCAAGGGCACCTTGTCCCCAGGCTGGGGGGGCCAGAAGGGCTGGCAGTCACCATGTCACTGCGCTGACAGCCTGTCTCTCCCCCCCAGGTAACTGTGTCATTGTCAAACCCTCGGAGATGACCAAGAACTCAGAGAGACTTGTGGCTGAAGCGCTGCCCAGCTACCTGGACAATGTAAGCAGCTCTCCCTGGCCCTGTCCCAGGGCCGTGCTGTCCCCAACCCTCCCGTGCACACACCAGCACCACCCCGGGGGGTTTCAGGTGCTGCCGTACCTCCTTCCCCCACGCTCAGCTGGTGCCCACCAGCCCAGGCTGCTGGTGGTGGGGACAGGGACAGTGTGGCCCCGGGAAGATGCTGACAGCAGGGGACCCTCCCTCTCCTTTTTCAGGACTGCTTTGCTGTGGTGACGGCTGGTGTGCAGGAGACCACCAGGCTGCTGGAGAACAAGTTTGACTACATCTTCTTCACCGGTACGTCCCGCCGGCCAGAGCAGAGCCTGGTTTTTGTGCAGTGCGAAAGAGGGGTTCCCTCTGACACCCCGCTGTGGCTTACCCTGCCCCTCGATGTGAGACAGCAGGCAGCCTGCCTGCAGACAGGCCTCCTTGCCTGCCCGTGAAGGCGGCACGGCTTGTTGTGTCGAGGATCTGGTGGCCGGATCTGGCGCAGGATCTGCCACAAACCTGTCTGAGGATCTAACAGCCATAACTGGCTTTTGTAATGGCTGAACTGGGGGATGCAGTAGAGCTGGAGAGGGTGCTGGGGGCGCAGGCTCAGCCCTAAGCTGCACACCAAGGTGGGTGCAGGACAGGAGTGGGACTTGACGTATCTCGTCTGGCTCCTCATCAGGTGAAGCCCACGGGTCGGGCTGTAGTGTGGTGGGATCCTCCCTGTGATGCATCTTTTCCTGGCCCGCAGGCAGCCCCTCTGTGGGGAGGATTGTGATGGCAGCTGCTGCCAAGCACTTGACACCGGTGACGCTGGAGCTGGGGGGTAAGAACCCCTGTTACGTGTCTGACACCTGCGATGTGCAGAACGTGGCCCGGCGGGTGGCCTGGGGCCGCTTCTACAACACGGGACAGACCTGCATCGCGCCCGAGTACGTGCTGTGCAGCGTGGAGATGCGGGAGAAGCTGCTGCCCGCTCTGCATAAGGCCATCACTGATTTTTACGGCCCCAAGCCTCAGGAATCCCCTGATTTTGGCCGCATTGTGGGGGACAAGCACTTCCAGCGGGTGCAGACACTGCTGCGCAGTGGGCGTGCGGTCATCGGAGGACAGACGGATGAGAAGGAGCACTACATTGGTGAGGGCTTGGACTTCACCTAAGTCTTCATCTTTCAATGGAGCAGACTTGGATTTTGGAGAGGGTCTTGCAGCTGAAGGGGAGGTTCTAGATGGAAGTGACATTTAGGGAAGGTTTGCAGGGGAATGGGGGAGCTTGGCGAGGCGTCCTATCTTAGAGGATGTACGGGACTTGGCGAGAGGACCGAGGTGTCATCTCCAGCCTCCGGGCATGGCTGATGCCTTCGGGTTTCTTTCTCTGCAGCTCCCACGGTGCTGGTGGACGTGCAGCCCTCCGATCCGATCATGCAGGAGGAGATTTTCGGCCCTGTCCTGCCCATTGTCACTGTGGCCAACGTGGATGAAGCCATTGACTTCATCAATAGCCGTGAGCGGCCGCTGGTTGTGTACGCCTTCTCCTCCGATGACAAGGTAGAGCGTACAGGCCAGGGCTACGCTTGCCCCATGCCCCTTGGCAAGTGTATTCAGCTGTGTTCAGGCTCCAATAATTTTTTTTAGAGCAGACAGCCCTGGTTGTGGGGGAGGGATTGCAGCTGGAGGGGTGGGAACAGGGCACGAGACCCACATCCACCTTCTCTGTTTCCCTCCCAGGTGGTGAACCAGGTGCTGGAGCGCACAAGCAGTGGTGGCTTCTGTGGCAATGACACCCTGATGCACGTGACATTGACCTCGCTGCCCTTCGGTGGGATCGGTAGGTCCAAATCCCTCAACCTGCCGGTCCCAGCCAATGTGAGCCGGGCGTGATCCTACCCCTGGTGCTGAGCCATGTGGGCCACGGCGAGGAGGGGTCTCGGGGGAGACGGGGCACTCAGGCCTGGGCCCAGGGGGCTTAATGGTCTGTCGGAAAATCCTTTTGCACCAGGTAGGGCCCCACCAGAAGCCCTTTGCTTTGCTGCGCCAGGGCTGAGCTCTGGGGCTTTGTTTCTGCTGAACACAGGTGGAGCACTCTGAGGTTCCTTCTCCCCATGTTTGTCATCCCAAGCACATTGTTCCTTGTGTACATGGAAACGTCTTGTTTAAAAGACAGGGCATTTTGAATGTGGCCACCAGAGAAACATCTCTAGACCTTCCTTTCCACACGCAGTGCCTCCGCAGGGCACCAGCAGCCAGCCTGTCGCACCCATCCCACTGCTGTGCTACCCCTTGTCTCTGCAGGAGGGAGCTTGGAAATTGTCACTTTATCACCGTTTTCAGGAACTCAGAACTTCAGTTTTTCATGGATCTCCTTTTTGGGCTGTGGGTCTGAACACAACTTCCTATGAAATCCCAAATGTACACATGTTCCTTTATGCAATGCAGGTCTTAAGGAGTTTATTGAGGAGTAAACAGCAGGGGCTCCAGCTCACAGCACAGCAGAGATTCTGTGAGGGTGAAAAACTTTACAAGCATTTGCCATCATCCCACCTCAGATCTAACAAATCACCCAAGGGTGATATTTTTAAGGCAAACTTACTTAGATGTGCAATTTCTGACGGCCCTCCCTCTTGCTTCACGCGAAGCTTTTGTAAACCTGCAGGCCTTGAAAAGGTCTAAATTTTGTTCTGAACCTTTTTGTTGAAGTCTCCCGCTGGAAAGAGGCAGCCGAGGAGGCTGTTGCTTCGTTTCCTGGTGTCCAATCGGGGCCCTGTGCTCTGCCTTGCAGGAAACAGCGGTATGGGGATGCAGCACGGCAAATTCACCTTCGACACCTTCACCCACCACCGCGGCTGCCTGCACCGCGGCATGGGCCGGGAGGCCCTCATCGCCCTGCGCTACCCGCCCTACAGCCAGCAGAAGCTGGGGCTCGTCCGCGCCGCCTCCGAGGTGAAGCGCAAAGGCAGCTGCATCCTGCTCTGAGGGGCCGCCGCCATGACGCCTCCTGCTGCCAGGGCGGCGGTCCGGGGGGCCAGGGGCAATAAAAGGCGTTTCCTTGCAACCGGTGGCCTCCCGCAGCTCCCCGCCGCCACCGAGCGCCGCGCCACCGTGCTAAACACCCGCTTCCGCTTCCGCAAAACTTCGGACCCGCCCCGCCGCCTCACGCCCGGCCAATGGCCGCGCCGCCCCGCCGCCGCCCCGCCCAATCCGCGAAGCTCCCACCCATCTTCCCGCCCACCCTCCTACCTCCGACCAATGGAAAGCGACTCTGGCGTTGCCTGCCCCGCCCTCCCCCGCCGGGTCCCCGCCCCGTGACCCCGGTGCCGCGCTGCGCCTGCGCACCTGTCCTTCGCGCCTGCGCAGTGCGCTCTGGGGGCGGGCAGGGTCAGGACGCCCGGGTCCTTGGGGGAGGTGAGCGGGGGGGGGAGTCCGGGGCAGCGCGGGGGGGCCCTCGGGAGGCGGCTGGTTGGGGTGACCCGTGGTGGCTTGTCGTAGCCCCCAGATCCCGTTTGTGGGGGGAAAGAGGGTGACCCGGACGCCTGGGCCCCCCCGGGGACACACACACACATACAGGGGGTGCCTGAGGCCTTTTGGGGGGGCTTGGGGCAGCGCTTCTGGGTCCTCTGGGGTGGGAGAGGCTGCCTGGATCCCTGGGTTCTTTGGGGAGGTGAGGGGAGGGCACCTGGGTCCCTTGGGGCAGGTGGGGGTGTAACAGGATGCCTGGGTCCCTTAGGGGGGGACATGGGGCCATTGGGGGAGGTGGAGGGGACACCCAGGACATCTCTTTCCATTGGCGGGGGGACACGATCAGGATGCCTCGGTCTCTTGGGGGGTGTCAGGACTCCTGGGTCCCTTGGGGGGCTTGGGAGGGGTAGCAGGACATCTGGATCCCTTGGGGGGAGGACACCTGGGTCCCTTGGGGGGGGGTGTCAGGACACCTGGATCTCTCGCGGCGGGTGGGGGGGTAGGATGCTTCAATCCCTTTGGGGGGGAAGGACACCTAGGTGCCTTGTGGGAGGAGGGGTGCTAGGGGGTCTGTGTCTCTTCTGGTGGAGGGTTGGGGGTCAGGACACCTGGGTCCCCTGGGGGAAGTGGGGGGACCTGGGCCCCCCCCCAAGCCGCTTGCTGTGGAGCTGGCAGTGAGCATCAGGCAGGGCCCCTCTGCCGGCAGCAGGACCGGACATGGCGGCGCTGCGTCTGCTGTACCGGGCTGCCCATGCAGGTGAGAGCCGCACCGGGCACCCCCTCACCCCCTTTCCCCAACCCAAAATCTCCCTTGACCCCTCTTTTCCCCCTTCCCCCAGGCCCACCGCATCCCCTGGGCTACCTGCGCCTGCTCAGCACCACCCCCTCCAGGGACTCCTACAGTGAGTAGGGGCTCGCTGCCCCCCTGGCCCTTCCCCCTTGGTTCTGGGGGGCCTCCGTGCACCCCATCCCCGCGGATGGGCACAGGTCCCCCCCTCCCTGCAGGGTGGGCACAGCTTCCCTCTCCCCACAGAGTACGTCAACATCCAGGAACCGGCCACAGACATGCGTGCCATCACCGACCGGGCTGCCCAGACCCTGCTGTGGACGGAGCTTTTCCGAGGTGAGTCCTGGAGCTGCCTGGGTGCCACCACGGGTGGAATTAAACCCCTCTCAGCGCCCCCACTGAGCGTGCCGTAACCCCCCCTCCCTTTCTTTCTCTGTCTTCCAGGCCTGGCCATGACGCTGAGTTACCTTTTTCGGGAACCGGCCACCATCAACTACCCCTTTGAGAAGGGCCCGCTGAGCCCGCGCTTCCGCGGGGAGCACGCCCTGCGCCGCTACCCCTCGGGAGAGGAGAGGTGCATCGCCTGCAAGCTCTGCGAGGCCGTCTGCCCAGCACAGGTGAGCCTTCCTCCACCCTCATCATCGTCCTGCTGCCTCCTGGATGTCCCCAGAGCGGGAGCTGATGATGGGGGGGTTCCCCCACCCCCCAAACCTGGCGGCAGGCGATCACCATCGAGGCCGAGCCCCGCGCCGACGGCAGCCGCCGCACCACCCGCTACGACATCGACATGACCAAGTGCATCTACTGCGGGTTCTGCCAGGAGGCCTGTCCTGTGGACGCCATCGTGGAGGTGAGCTGGGAGGGGGGGAAACGAGCTGCAGGATGGGGTGTTTTGGGGTGCTGCGGGGGTCTGGCGAGTCTTGAGGGTGAATGTCTCCCATCCCGGCAGGGCCCCAACTTTGAATTCTCAACGGAGACGCACGAGGAGCTGCTCTACAACAAGGAGAAGCTGCTCAACAACGGCGACAAGTGGGAGGCCGAGATCGCGGCCAACATCCAGGCCGATTACCTGTACCGGTGACGGCCGGGCACGCCCACGTCTCCTCCCTGCTCCCCTAATAAAGGGTCTGGGGGGGTTTCTGCCACCCCCATCTGCACTGGGGGCACCAGCCCCTTCCTAACCTGGAGCTCCCGCTTTCTCCGTGTCTTTTCCTTCCCAGTGCTGGGGCAGGGGAGGGGTTGAACCCCCCGGGCAGGTACAGCCTGGGGTTGGGGGGGCCCCAGGGGTGTGTGGTTGCATCTTGGGGAGGGGGCTGGGGGTCCTGGGGAGGGGGACGGGGGCCCTGGAGATGCCATCGCCCATGTCAGGGTGAGGGTACAGGAACGGGGGGAGCATTGGTCGCAGGGAAAGGTGCAGGACAGGGAGGGGATGGGGAGGCTGTGGGGTAAGGCTGGTTTGGGGGGGGCATGCAGGGACCAAGGGGGGGTTGAGGGGGGTCAGGGGAGCCCCTCTTTCCCAGGGAGGGGCTGTCCCTGCCTGCCTGCACTCAGGTCTGGGACCGCGGGGGACTCATTCCCAGCCCCCTGCTTCCCGGGACAGCCGCGGAGGGGGGTCCCGGTGGTACCGGCTGGGGGTTTCCCGGCTCCTCGGGGGATTTGGGGGCGGGGGTGTGTCCTGGCTCGCAGGATTCCCGGCCTCCTGCTTCCCACGGAGGCGGGGAGTGTGTGGCCCGGCCCGGGGCGGGAGATGTGCTCCCGGGAAAGGGGGTTCCCGGGGAGCGGCGGGGCCGGGCGGGTCGGTCCCTCTCGGTCCCTCCCCGCGGCCGGGCCCTTCCTGGGGAAGAGGAAGTGCCGAGCCCGGCCGGCCCCGCGGCTCCCGGGTAGGGGGGGGCGGTACCCACGGGGAGGGGGGGGTGGGTCCCGGACAGCTCCCCCCCCCCGCCACGCACCGAGGGGGCGGCCGGTGCCCGGTACGGTCCCGGGGGATGCGGTGGCCCCTGACTCAGATGCAGCTGAGCGGGACGGGGTGCGGGGTGTGTGTGGGGGGACGGACACACGGGACTGGAAAGTATTTTGCAAGCCCAGTGCTGGGAAAAGCCGCGTGTGACTGGGGCGGGTCACTTCCCCCTGGCCACGGCTCCAAGGACACCCCAGCTCCGCAGCCCCCCCAGGACCCCCGCTGTGACCCTCAGCGCTTCTGCCAGCCCCCTCTAGCCCTCACCCTTTGTGCCCCCCCCTCGCCTTTTTCCAGGCGGGTGCCCTCGCACCTCTGCACCCCAGGGAGGGAGCGGGGTCCCCGGGGGGCACCATGGGGTCCCTGTTCCGCAGCGAGGAGGTTTGCCTGGCCCAGCTCTTCCTCCAGTCCGCCTCGGCCTACAGCTGCGTCAGCGAGCTGGGGGAGCGGGGGCTGCTCGAGTTCAGGGACGTACGTAGGGGCTGGGGGGCTCCAGGGGTGGTTTGGGGTGCCCTGGGTGCAGGGGGGTTGGTCTGGGTGGGTTTGGGTGCAGAGGGTGGTTGCAGGTAGTTTGGGGTTCTCTGGGTGCAGAAGGATTGGTCTGGGTGGTTTGGGTGCCCTGGGCGCAGGGGGTTTGGGGTGGGTGGTTTGGGGTGCCCTGGATACAGGGGGGTCAGTCTGGGTGGGTTTGGGTGCAGGGGGTTTGTTGGGGGTGGTTTGGGGTGCCCTGGGTGCAGGGGGGTTGGTCTGGGCGGGATGGGGTGCTGTGGGTGCAAGGGGTTTGGAGTGGGTGGTTTGGGGTGCGGGGGGGTTGGTCTGGGTGGGTTTGGCGTGGCTGGTTTGGGGTACCCTGGGTGCAGGGGGTGCACGCAGATAGTTTGGGGTGCCATGGGTGTGGTTTGGGATGCTGGGGGTGCTGTAGATTTGGGGTGCTCTGGGTGCAGGGGGTGGGTGTGGGTGGCTTGGTGTAATGGGGGCTGTGGCACGGTGCTGGGCCAGGGGTGCTGGGGCTGCCTGGCCCCCCCCAATCCCGCTGGTGTTGTGCCGTGACCGTGCCCCCCCGACCCCGGCAGCTGAACCCCAAAGTGAGTGCCTTCCAGCGGCGCTTCGTGGGTGAGGTGCGGCGCTGCGAGGAGATGGAGAAGACCTTCAGTGAGTGTTGGGGTGACGTGGGGCTGCCTCGGGGAGAGGAGGGGTGCCCCCCTGACCCCCCCATCCCACATCTGACTGCGGCTTTCGCAGCCTTCCTGCAGCAGGAGCTGCGGGGAGCCGGGCGGGTGCTGGGGCCATGTCCCGAGAGCCCGCGGGCGCCGCTGGCACGGGAGGCCCTGCGGGTGCAGGAGCAGTCGGAGCAGCTGGCGCAGGAGCTGCGGGAGGTCAGCCACAACCGTGCCTCCCTGCGCGGGCGCCTGCGGGAGCTGCGCCAGTACCTCCACGTCCTGCGTGAGGGCCAACGCTTCACCAGCTGGCCGGTGGGTCTGGGAGGGGGGGCACGTCCCGGAGGTCCACCCTGTGCCCCATTTTCCCCGTCTCCACCCCTCATCAGCCTCATCTCTTTGCTCCCCATCACCGCAGGCTCCCCTGGGATCTCCGCCACGGCCCCGGGCACTCTCGGAGCGTGACCCCCTCCTCGACCCTTCCCTGCACCAGCACCTTGACCGCAAGATCAAGTCAGAGGGGCTGGCATGTGGGGTGGGGGTTGGAGAGGGGCCATGGGCAGTGGGGTGGTCATGGGGCAACTGAGGAAGGTGTGGGATAAGGGTTGGAGATGGGCCACGGGGCAGTGGTTTGGCCGTGGGGAAGGTGTGGGATAAGGGTTGGAGATGGGCCACAGGGCAGTGGTTTGGCCGTGGGGCAAGGATAGTGGGTAAGGATATAGGGTAAGGGTTGGAGATTGGCTGTGGTGCAATGGCATGGCCATGGAGCAGCTGAGAAAGCTGTAGGATAAGGGTTGGACATGGGCCATGGGGCACTGGTGTGGCCGTGGGGCATAGCTGTGGGGGGAGCCATGGGGCAGACGCCTGGCCATGGGGCGGGGGCAGCAGCAGAGTTGTGCCCATCCCAGTGCCCCCGCTGTGTCCCTGCAGCTTCGTGGCCGGGGTCATTCACCCGTGGCGGGTGAGCGCCTTCGAGCGGCTGCTGTGGCGCGCCTGCCGTGGCTACCTGGTGGCTAGCTTCGTGGAGATGCCTGAGCCCATGGAGGACCCGGCCACGGTGAGAGGGGCACCGGGGTGGGGGGCTGGCGGGAAAGGGGGGCTGGGACTGACGTGCTTGTGCTGTCCCCAGGGCGAGAGCATCACCTGGGTCATCTTCCTCATCTCCTACTGGGGCGAGCAGATCGGGCAGAAGATCCGCAAGATCTCAGACTGGTGAGCCAGTGGCCCTGTGCCACGCATCTGGCCACACAGAGGTTTATTTAGCAAGACCCACTCCAGCCCCCCCAGCACGGGGATGGGCTGGACCACCCCGGGGAGCCCCAGCACCCCCCCAACATGGCAACGTCCGTCTGTCCCAGCTTCCACTGCCACGTGTACCCCTACCCGGAGAGCGAGGCCATCCGGGCGGACACCATGAGCGGGCTGCACAGCCAGATCCAGGACCTCAGCGTGGTGAGCTGGGCACTTTTGGGGGGACTGAGGGGCCACGCCGGGACCCCCCCACCCATCCCTGACCCGCGCCAGGCACCCGCAGGTGCTGGAGGAGACGGAGCAGTACCTGGCGCAGGTGCTGGACAAGGTGACGCTGGCGCTGCCCACCTGGCGGGTGCAGGTGCAGAAGATGAAGGCCATCTACCTCGTCCTCAACCAGTGCAGCTTCGACGTTACCGAGAAGTGCCTCATCGCCGAGGTCTGGTGCCCCGTGCGGGACCTCAGCCAAGTGCAGGATGCCCTGCGCCAGGGATCGGTGGGTTGCTTGGTGTCCCCGTGTTCTTGTGCTGGGGTTGGTTGGTGTTCCCATGTCCTTATGCCAAGGGTTGCTTGGTGTCCCCATGTCCTCATGTCAGAGGTTGCTTGGTGTCCCTGTGTCCTTGTGCTGGGGTTGGTTAATGTCCCCATGTCCTCATGCCAAGGGTTGCTTCGTGTCTCCATGTCCTTGTGCTGGGGTTGGTTGGTGTCCCCATGTCCTTGTGCTGGGGTCACTTGGTGTCCCCCAATCCTCATGCCAGAGGTCTCTCGGCGTTCCGTGTCCTCCTGCCATGGTGGGGCGGGTGCTGGGCAGGGGGATGCCGTGGGTCAGGCCTGGTGCTTTTCCCCGCAGTACAAGAGCGGCTCGAGTGTGGAGTGCTTCGTGCAGCGCATCCCCACCTCAGAGAGCCCCCCCACCCTCATCCGCACCAACAAGTTCACTGCTGGCTTCCAGAGCATCGTGGACGCTTATGGGGTGGCCAGCTACCAGGAGGTGAACCCCGGTAAGACACCCTCAGCCCCCTGCCATGGCCCAGGGCTGGGGAGGGGATGGGGGGGGGGGGCGGGGCGGGCTGTGTGACATGGTCCCTGTGCCCCCACAGCACCCTACGCCATCATCACCTTCCCCTTCATCTTCGCCATCATGTTTGGGGATGTGGGGCACGGGCTGCTCATGTTCCTCTTCGCTCTCTGGATGGTGCTGCGTGAGAACAGCCCCAGCCTGCGGCAGTCCAGCAACGAGGTGAGGGGGACGCGGTGGGGGGCCAGGCTTGGAGGTGGGGGGCCAGCTTTGGAGGTGGGGGACATGGTTGGGGACGTGGGATGGGCTTGATGGTACGGGATGGGGCTGGTGGTACCAGATGGGGCTGGTGGTGTGGGGCAGGATTGGTGGGGTGAGAGGGGGACAGTGTGGTGCCAGGGAGGTGGTGTGGGACGTGGGAGCCATGTTTGCCCTCGCCAGATCTGGCTGACGTTCTTCGAGGGGCGCTACCTCATCCTGCTCATGGGGGCCTTCTCCATCTACACCGGCTTCATCTACAACGAGTGCTTCAGCAAAGCCACCGTCATCTTCCCCTCTGCCTGGAGCGTGGCCGCCATGGCCAACCACTCCTCCTGGAGGTGGGACTCCCAACCCCACCGTGAACCCTGCCTGGTCCCTGCCTGCACTGACACCCCCTCGCTCTGCCCACAGCTCTGCCTACCTCGCCACCCACCCATCCCTCACCCTGGACCCCAATGTCACCGGTGTCTTCCAAGGGCCCTATCCTTTCGGGATCGATCCAGTGAGTGTCCCCTGGGGGAGAGGATGAGGTGGGACCCTCGGTGGGGTGTCCCAGAGTCTCACCCACCTTGTCCATGACAGATCTGGAGCTTGGCCACCAACCACCTGAACTTTCTCAACTCCTTCAAGATGAAGATGTCGGTGGTGCTGGGCGTCGTGCACATGGGCTTTGGCGTCATGCTGGGTGTCTTCAACCACATGTGAGTCCCCGTGGCTGTGCCCGCAGGCTCTGGCCACCCATGGTCACGCTAAGGGGACTCGGGGTGGGCAAGTGGGGTGCTGTACCCCTACATCTGGACAGGCGAGGGTGCGCCATGCCGGGCTGAGCGCGGCTGATGTCCCCCTGCTCAGGCACTTCCAGCAGTGGCACCGGTTGGTGCTGGAGCTCCTGCCCGAGATGGTTTTCCTCCTGGCGCTCTTTGGCTACCTTGTCTTCCTCATTTTCTACAAGTGGGTCAAGTTCAGCGCCGCCAACTCCCTGGAGGCCCCCAGCATCCTCATCCACTTCATTGACATGTTCCTCTTCACCTCCAACACTGCGAACCTCCCACTCTACCAGGGGCAGGTAGCACCATGCCGAGATGGGGGGCAACCGTGCCCACCCTCCTCCTTGCCCAAACTGGGGAACTTCCAAACAGGAAGCCTTGGTGGGGCTGGTGTGGTGGGGACGGGGTCTCATCCACGTCACAAGCAGGGCTGTTCTCAGCTCACGTAGCCGGTGCCGTAGGGGACCCCGAACCGCTTCCCCTGTGCCACAGGTGCCGGTGCAGACCGTGCTGGTGGTGCTGGCGCTGGCGTCGGTGCCTGTCCTGCTTCTGGGGACGCCGCTCTACTTGTGCTGCCGGCGACGCGCGCCGAGGACGGGCCCCCCTGCGGTAAGGCTGGGGTCACGGCGGGGGGGGGCGCTCAGCCGGGGCGGGGGTGCACAGAGGAGTCTCACTGCCGGTGCCACCCCCCCCCCACGACGTAGCCGGTGGCCACGGAGGAGCAGGAGCCGCTGCTGGAGGGGCAGGAGGCCGGCAACTCCGTCAACGCCACCAAGGAGGACGTGGAGAGTGGAGGGCACAGCCCCGACGCCAAGGTGAGGGGCACCACGGCACGCTGGGGTGGGGGGTGGCCGTGGTCCCCCACTCCACTGATGTTCTGTGTCCCCTCTGTCCCCACAGCATGTGGACTTCGCCGAAATCTTCATGCACCAGGCGATCCACACCATCGAGTACTGCCTGGGCTGCGTCTCCAACACCGCGTCCTACCTGCGGCTCTGGGCCCTCAGCCTGGCCCACGCCCGTGAGTCCCCTCCAGCCCCTCCTGTGCTCCCCCCAACCCAGGGCCACACAGAGCCTCACCCCTTGTCCCTGTCCCACCCCGCCTTGTCCCAGAGCTGTCGGAGGTCCTGTGGACCATGGTGATGCGCCAGGGCTTCGTGCGGCTGAACTACGTGGGCGGCGTGGTGCTGTTGCCTGTCTTTGCTGCCTTCGCCGTGCTGACCGTGGCCATCCTTCTGGTGATGGAGGGGCTCTCCGCCTTCCTCCACGCCCTGCGCTTGCACTGGTGAGCCCAGCTGAAGGCGAGGGAGGGCTGGTGGGACGGGGTGACTGACCCCCTCCACCCCAACGCTGCTTCTCACCGGCCCCTCTCCTCGGCAGGGTGGAATTTCAGAATAAGTTTTATGTGGGCGCCGGGTACAAGCTGTGCCCCTTCACCTTCGCGCCTGACACCTGGGAGTAGCTGTGCCCTGTGGATACTGGGGGGCTCGGAGCTCAGTCGGGGGGTGCTGGGGGGGCAGGGTTTCCCCCCCCAAGACCCCCAGGGCTGAGGAGGGCGCAGCGGGGGTCCAGCTGCAGCATCCTCCCCATCCCCTCCTTGGCAGTGAATAAAGCCGTCGCCATGGCTCGGCCCCAGCTCTGCGTCTCTGTCTCCTCTCCTGTGGGTAAGGAGGTCCGGGGGGGTGGGGGGTGCCCCCCCCCATCACTGCTGCCCGTAGCCAAAGGCGGGGGCCGCGGCAGTGCTGTAGGTGCTGAGTGGGGGGAAGGGGGGCAGGGGGTAGGGCAGGGTGCGGGGCTTGGCCCCCACATAGACACCAGGGGGGCAGGCGAGGGGCTGGAAGGGGGGTGTGGGCAGCTCAGGGAAGCCAGGGGGAGCCCCCGGTGAGGATGTTTGGGGGGTCACAGTGGCAGCCAGTGCCCCACGGTTGCGGGGAGCCCCTGGGGGGGGTAGAGACAGCAAGAGGGGGTCAGCCCCCCCCTCAGCCCCCCTACCTTTCTCCTGCTTCTCGGGGTGGGAGGGCAGCGCCGTGGCCCTGGCGCGGGGCATCACACCCAGCAGGGACCCTGCTGGCACCCCGCACCTGCAAGAGACATGGGGGGGCTCAGGGTGGGGGCTGCGGAGCCCCTCATCGTGTCATCAGGGTAGTGTCAAGGGGGGGATGACCTTACCACGGCTCGGGGTCACCATCCCGAAAGCCCTTGGCGAAGGGGTTGCTGGCGATCTTCAGCTGGGTGATCTGCGGAGGGGAGCAGGGTCAAGGGGTCCTGGGGAGGGTGGGGCACCCCGATGTCCCCTGCCCCCCTCCACACGCCAGGGCTCACCCGGTGGTTCTGGTAAGCCGTCACCGCCATGAACTGGGTCTCGGGGAAGCTGAAGGACTTGAAGTTTTGGTGGGCGAAGCGCTCGCTGTCCCGTCGCGGGTCCACGAAGACCACGTGGAAGCGGGGCTGGTAGCGGTGCATGGAGTTGAGGATGATCTGGGGGGGTGGGGAGAGGGGAGGTGGGCAGGAACCCCCCATACAGGGGGTACATGATGCCCCCACCCACCCCAGGGCTGGGTCCTCACGTGGCCGTTGTCGTCCAGGAGGTTGTTGGTCAACTTGAGCTTGTCGAAGGAGACGATCTGCCTCATCCACTGGGCCCCCTTGGCTGGGGAGTCGGGGTGGAAGTGGACGCGGCCAGGGGCTGCGGGGTCAGCCCGTCCCGCCGCCAGCCAGGAGGAGCTGTGGAAGGCGTATCTGTGGGGCAGGGGGGGCTCAGCACCACCAGGATCGCTCCCCCCCCCCCCCCATCGTCCTCGTCCCCACCTGTATCTCTTGTCATCCAGTGGGATGAAGTCCATGAGCAGGACGTAGTCGGCCAACGGGTCTAGCCCTGACAGCTTCACCTGGAAGGTGGGGAACATCCTCCTGTGGGGAGAGGGAGGTGGGAAGGGGGTGCTCCCCACCCTGACAAACCCCCTGCCTTGGTCTGGTACCTACCTGCCTGCTTTGGTGACAATCATCTCGGTGCCCAGGCGGTTGAACTCCTCCCAGAGGCTGCCCATCTCCAGCCGTGCCGCGGCGTGACACACGCGCCGGTTCTTGCCGCTGGTCCCCAGCCCCTCGCCTGCCCACCCCAGGCCGGTGCTGCAAGGGGGGCCCTCGCCCGGCCCCCCCAGGAAGGCTGTGGAGGGGTGAGGGAGTGTTGGGGAGGACCTGATCCTGCACTCCAGATGTGGGAGCAGACCCCACCAGCAGCCCCATTGCGTCCTCCCTCCGTGGAGAGGGTGGGAGGACTGGGAGAGTCCTGGCTCCCCGCTGTAATGGGGTTTTATCCCCCTCCCTGTTGCCACCCCACTGTCTTGTGGGGCTGGGTGACCCCCCGCACCCCGAAAACACCACGGGACCCTGCTGCTGGGTAGGGGGGAGTGCTACCGCCAGTGGGTTTTACCTGCCATGGGTGTAGCGGGCGGGCAGGAGGTGTCCGTGGCTCCGTCCCCCAGCACGGCGGCAGCGGGGACCCCAATGAAGCCCCTTCCCAGCGCAGCACCAGCTCCAGACTGTCCCCCGCAGTTTGTCGGGGGTTTTATGCCCCAGCTCGGGGGGTGGAGACGCAGCAGCTGGAGCACGGCCCCCTTCCCCGACCTGCCTTCGCGCCTTGATGCGATGATGATGGACAGGAGGCAAGCGGTGGCCCTGGGACTACTGGGACCACTGCTGGTCCCCAGCTGGCTCTTGGGGTACCTTGGGCTGGGAGAGACAGCTCTCTCGGGGTCCCCTTGTCCCCTTCACGTCACACATCTGAGTGGGGTGAGATGGGGGCTGCTCCAACCTTCTCCCCTGGGCAAAACCCCTCTTGGCACGCGGCAGCTGCCTGTGCACCTGCTGCTCAGCCAACAGCCTGCCGTCAGCACCCGGTATTAAAAATCACGGCGAGGTGTTGAGGCATCTGCTACGTGCTGGCTGCTCATGCAAAGCCTCTGCAGCCCCGAGGAGGACAGGGGAGAAAACCACTTTCCCCCCATCCCTGGTCCTGTCTCTGTCCTGGGACTCCCGGGGCTAAGCCCCCTCCACCCTGCGCCTGCCATCGCAATGTTCGATACCAGCCTGACAGTGGGAGATGGATGGGGACAAGCTGGTGCCGTGGGGGCAAGGGATGCATGTGGGGAGGTGACAGACACAGGGCTGGGGGGGGGGGGGGGGGGCGGAAAGCAGAAGGTCTACTCCAGAGCTCCCTGCTCCCCTCCAAACGGCAATGGGGCCATGGGCACCATCACATTGCACGTCACGGGGGTGTATTTGGGTGGGATGAGGGATGCTGGGGGTCTGGGATGGGTCTAGAAGGAACAGTGAATGTCCTCACGGGAATGCTGATGTCTTTCTGTCCCCAGCAGTACCCTGGTGATGGTGGTACTGGGCAAGGGCTGAAATCCCTCCCTGCTTTGCACAGTGTGGCTGTTTTCTCCAACCTGGACTCAGCCTTCACTTCTGCTTTGGTGTCGGTGCTTAAATCCTTCCCACAGCCATCGTAATGGAGAGGAAACCCTCCAGCCCCCATACGCTGCAGGGTGGCCATGGGGGCTGCGTGGGCAGCACTGGGTTTTGGGACCAAGACTGATGCAAAGCAGGGAGAGACCATCTCCCCCCAAGCCCCCCTGCATCCGTCACATCCCCGCATGTGTCCCACGCCCCGCGGTGCCGGCTTGGCCCCATCCATCTCCCGCTGTCAGCCGGGCTGTGGCCGCAGGGCCGGTATTGAGCGGGGAGATGAGGAGGTGCGAGAGGCAGCGCTGACAGCAGGGAGGAGGATGGAGGGGGCTCTGCCTCAGGCAGGACCAGACCTCACACCGTAGCTCCTGTAGCTGATTTTTCTCCTTGGAGAGAAAAGAAAAGGCGAGGATATATCCTTCAAAGGGTTTTAAACCCCAAACGCTGCCCGAATTGTGGGGTTTTGCTCACACTGGTGCACCGTCAGGGAAGGGCAGCCTCTAGCTCCAAGTCTAAAACACCAATTCTTGGTGTCCGAGGTGATGTCTAACCCGGGCCCGCTTTGAACAGTTTTTCCTTACAGAGAGCAGAGGGACAGCCCGTATCTGGCTGAACTCTGGTGGGAATCTGCATAACATTTACTTTCCTTTTGCGTTTGAGAGGCTTCAGCCTGCTGCCCCACTGGTGCTCAGCAAAAGGTGTGGGTCAGGGATTTCTGTGCCTAAACTAATTCCCATTCTGCAAAATACGTCTGACCTTATCCCACACGGTTTCTGCTGCCCTTGGCACTCACCTTTGCTGGCTGTGAAAAGGTTGTAGAAAGAGGTACCCCGCATCTCCATTTGGGCTTGGGAACCTCTATCAGAGCCACCAGAGACAGGGCCAGCCCTAGAGCTTTCCTTCATCCCTTCAGAAGGGGCTTTTCCCCTCTTGCTGCCCCTTTCAGTCCTTTACCATGCTCCCCATCTGAGCCTTCCCATCACCTTCCTTCCAGTTTTGGGCACCTCTCCCTCATGTTCTCAGTTTTCCCTTGTGGCTGGTGCGTTTCCAGCATGATGGGTGAAAGAAGTTAAAGGTCATCATCAAGAAGGAGGGCAGAAGGACTGTGGGCTGCCTCAATCCCCAGTGTGATTATGAAGCAAATCCCATCCTGGAAGCCCTCTCCAGGCAGAGGAAGAACAGGAGGGTGACCATGAGTAGCCAGCATGGATGTATCAAGGGTAAGTCATGCCTGACCAATCTGAGTGCCTTGGGTGATGAGAGGATTGATGGCAGTGTGGGCAAAAAGAAGAGCAGTGGACAGTGTTTACTTCAACTTTAGCAAGTTCACCACCATCTTCTGTTGGCTTCTTTCAGCCAAACTTGTGAGTTATGGTTTGAGTCTAAGGAATTTAAGATGGGTAGAAAAGTCATTCATCATCCATGGTGCCTGGGACTGCTGACGGACCCTGTTACCAGCCCTGGATCAGCTCCTGCGGGACTGTGTGTCCCATCGGTGAGGTCCCCCTCAGCTCCCTGGCATGATAATGTCAAATATGACACTTGTGGAGCTGTAACTGTCTCTGAAATGCTCAAAAACTGGACAGAAAAGATGGGGTGTTGTTCTGTGGTTTGCTCTGAAGAGAGCCCAAAGCCCTGTTGCTTACTCAAGCTGAGGTCATCTCCTCTGGGTACACTTCTCCAAACTAAGAAGCGCAGAGAAAAGATAATGACCTGCTTTGGGCTTTGTCACTCTCCTGGGGCTCAAAGAGATTCACAGTCCCCAAATCCCCAAATTGTGTGAAATAGTAAGGGTGTTTGCTGACAGTGGTTTATTTTCAAGCTCCCCTGCAGAGCTTCAGGCAGACGCATCTTCACATCCATCTCCAAGAGCATCAGGAAGGAAGCAGAGATAGTGCTGAGATGTAAGTGAGGGCCATCATCTCTCAGCCCAAGGTGGAGCTCCCCGTACCAGACCCACGAGCAAGGACAGTGCATGTTGAGCCACCCATCCCCTGTAGCTTTCTCTTGCAAAGAAGAAACAGCTCCTGTCTTCATCTCATGCCCTACCTGCAGGGTCCTGGGCTTCAGTTCTTTATGATACTCTGGACTTTCCACCAAAACCAAGGATCTGGATGTCCTGTAGCCTCATCACACAACTGCTGAGAAGGGCAGTCTGGAGATCGCCCTGTTGGAGAGGACGCTCAGGAGGATTCCTCTCCCCACTGACCACAGAGGGCTCCTGGATGAGGACCAGAAGCTTTCCTGTAAAGAACATTTAGGCAACTTACTGTTGCTGAGATGAGCCAGGTCTAAAAGATGAATTTTTCCCCTCCAAATATTTTCAAGGAGACAGTGGTTACCTTTGGGGGTTACCCATTTCCTTTTGAAGGCTCTAGGAACAGTCCAAAGACTCAGGAGAAATTTTTATAGCTGAAACAGAGTGTCAGTAGGAAGGGGAAACAAATGTAAACCTCTGTGTAAGGTTTCATAGCTAGGAAGAAGTCCCAGCAAAGAGGGAGGAAGTGGGTGGTTGGCAAATGCCAACAGGAGGGTGAATGATCAACTCTGCGCTGTAAAAACACTGTGTTTCTCTGTGTTTCAGGTTGAGCTGGATGGTCTCAGAGTCCCAGGCTGAACGCTAATGAAGGGGACGAAATGCAGCACCAAGGTAAAGCTACTCAGGTGTGTAACTTCCCTACAGCTTTTCACGAAGGTCGTTGTTGAACATCCAGAAGTGAGCCAGAGGACCACGCACCACGCTGTGCCACGGCATTTTACAGCTTGAGCAAAGCTTTGCTTTTGCAGCACCCTGTTTGTTCTACCCATGGTGTGCTGTGACTTTTGGCAAGTTGTTTCTAATTGGTCTGTGCCCAAACTCTTCATTTAGATCTTGTATGATTGTCTCCGAGCAGATCCCACTGGGGAGAGGGTTTTCCACCTGCCTGTTGTAGAAGAAACCTTCAGCAAGGAGTTCATGCAGAACTCCTTCACACATCCAATAATGGCAGAAAGCAATTGCACCCAAGCAACTGAGTTCAGCTTAACGGGGTTCCCAGAGAACCTGGTGACTCAGGTCACCCTCTTTCTGATGTTTCTGCTCACATATCTTGCCACCATCCTGGGGAACCTTGGGATGATTGTGTTAATTAGGGCCAGCCCTCAGCTCCACTCCCCCATGTATTATTTCCTGGGCAACTTGGCTTTTGTAGACTTCTGTTCTTCCACTGTCATCACCCCCAAGATGTTGGTTGACTTTGTATTGGAGAAGAAGGGCATTGCTTATGCTGGGTGTGTGGCTCAGGTGTTCATTTTTGATCTTTTTGCAATAACCGAATGCTTCCTGCTGGCTACGATGGCGTATGACCGTTACGTGGCCATTTGCCATCCCCTGGTTTACCCCCTTGTCATGTCCCCAAAATGCTGTTTCCAGCTGGTGACTGGGTCATACCTCATGGGGTTGACAAATGGCACAGGACAGACTATCAGCATGTCCAATTTATCCTTCTGCGGCTCCAGCGTCATCGACCTGTTCTTCTGTGACATTTCCCCTCTGATATCACTCTCAACCTCCGACACCACCCTTAGCCACATTTTCCTAAGAACTTCAGCACTTTTATTCGGTGTGTCCAGCAGCCTGGTTATCCTGGTCTCCTACATGGCCATCATCTTCGCCATCCTGAGCATCAGGTCAGCCGACGGCAAGCGCAAAGCCTTCTCCACCTGCGCCTCCCACCTCACCACTGTGAGCATCTTCTATGGGACATCGCTTTTTATGTACTTAAAGCCCAGCTCAGACAGCTCAAAAGAAGATAAATGGGCTGCGCTGCTCTACACTGTGGTGACTCCCATGCTGAACCCCTTGATCTACAGCCTGAGGAATAAGGATGTGAAGGAGGCTTTGAGGAGACTCATAAAAATAAAATGATCTTGAATGTTGTAAATTTATGGCCAGACAGATTGAAGATGTGGATGATAGTCTCAGCTTTTGATTAAATATCTCAGATTGAGAACATTTTGGGGGTCTTTTGCACTTTGACTTAGAAGCTGCACTGGTTGATTCAATATCCTCATCTGTTCAGGATACTAATAATTTCAGTTCTCCAAACCTTGCTAATTATATTTAGTAGTTAATTTAACCAAATGAAGGCACAGGCAGAGAACTACAAGCATACACTTATCCTCATTTTAAATTTTGCCCTTTACCAGTTTTTCAACCCAGGCCAAATTAAACCGGAAGAATATTGCAAAAATTTCTACAATCTGCTGGACTCAAATTATGAGCTTCATGTGTTGCTCTCCCTTTTGCTTAGCAAATCAGAGTAAACAGGGGGTGAATTCTACTATTCTACTAAATGAAATTCCATTTCAAGACAGTGTTGTAAAGTCATTAAGGGCCATAATAACTGGCCTCAGGATGCCAACACCTTTAGCAAGAAAAATAGAGATGACAGCCAATAGCTGGTAAGCTATGGAGGAAATAATTTTTCTTTTTCACACTCAAACCTCATTAAATGATTAACAGCACCATACATCCAATTTAATTTTAGACAACTAAAAGTTTAATTTAAATATGGTATTTTTTTATGGCATAAATAAATATATGGTATTTATATGTATAATAAACATATATATGGTATTTATTTATGGTATAAATATGGTATAGCCCATGCCAGCCTGGACCAATGTCATTGCCTGCCCTGATGTCTCTCCTACCACATTCCCTCAGAGAGAGCTGCTGGGTGGTGCACAAGTGTTGCATACATCAAAAAAGCAGAAATATTCCCATTTGTGTATTACCTCAGGCTCGTACAGACCGCAGACTCTGTCAGGACTGTGGTGAAATCTGGAGCAGTGGTTTAGCCTTAGTGCTAGCCTAGAGACAGGTAATCCCTTGGGTTGGAGGGAGAAGCTGCACAGCTGGATTAAATCAAGTCAGGATCAAAGCAGTTTGCTGATTTATTAATGACACACAACTAACGAGCACCAAGGGTCAATCAGATGAATCGTTCTTTGTTCCCAAAGCTTCCTGATAATTCCCTGGTTATTATTTAATCCAGCCAACGGTCGGGTGCCTGGCTAGCCGTCAGCCTGGGGCAAATGTCCTCCCAGGCTGTTTGTGCTCCCGTTCCTCTCTTATCAGCTGTGCTGCTGTTGGGGCCGCCCTGAGGGCTGTTCTGTCCCCCGCCACAGGGACCCTGGGAGGTGTCCGGTACAGCCACCCACACCAGCCAGGGCTAACTCACACCCTGTTGTCCTGCTGAACCTTGGGAACCACCCTGAACAGAGGTTCCTTCCTGGCCCTTATTTCAGTGTTTGACCACTCTTACGGTGGTTTTTTTTCCTCCCTTTGTTTCTAACTAGAACTTTCCATGTTGTAAATTCATGATAGAAAGTCTCAGATCCACCTTCATCTGCAACATGAAGCACATGGAGCAATTGCTGGTGGCATCAAATCACGAAGAACTAATTTCTCCATATATCCTTTCTTCATCCCTGAAATGGGTTACAAAACTGCACTTAGCCATAGTTATTTCATGTGACATGCAGACTACCCGTTTCATGACGATGAGAGCCTGGACACAGCCGTAGTGAACAAGGTTCCCCTCTCTTCATCATCTCACATGCCTCTAGATGTGTTCATCAGGACCTACTGTGAACAACTCCTGCTGTTCTCCCAAACCTCTGCACCTCTGCAACTGTCACCCTCAGGATGCTATTTAATTTAGGGAAGAGTGCCACCTTTTTCTTTAAGTAAAGGACTCAAGATTATTTTTAATGTTTTATTTACAGTCCCAGAGCATCTCTTCTTGCTGCAGTGACCTACAGAAGATACAACAATATTCAATAACTTTGTGTCCAGCTGGTCTTGCCTTCACCATCACCCAGTGTTTAAACAGGAACATGAGCTCTTAGTGTCTTAAAAACACAAGTCCGTGGCTACAGCACTATTGCTCTGCTCGTTGTGGCTTCCTGCTGGAGCCGCCGCTCTCAAAACCGAAAGCTTTTTTGCTCATTGTGCAAGCAGTGCTTGCTGTGTTTGGGGAAACCAGTGGTTAACTGCGTCTAACGGCCTTGCTGACTTCCCTGGGTTAGACCATGAAGGGTGGGAAATACCCCGCGTGGCTCCAAGAGGAGAGTTACAGAAGGGAGAGGGAGCATCCAGCATTGCAGTTCCCTTTCCTGATGGGTCATGATGAACAGGCAATGACATGGCTGGCATCTTGCATCTCATTTTGCGTTCACACTGATAGTCACCAATTGCTTTGGAGCTCCTCTCCTCTGAAAGGGCAGGAGCTGCTACAGCTACATCCTCAGAAAGGTGTTTAAGCTCATCTTTGTGTCAGGTTAAATGCTCCAGGACTCTACATGCAAATGAGTTTCCAACTGGAATTCATTTTACTTAAGAAAGCAGAAATAAGGCACTCAAAACTGTTTTAACACCATAGTTATAGTGTGTCTGGGGTCTTGTGTCTGAAATTGTCCTCTGGCTCCCCTGCAGAAAGCACACACTGCACCTCAGAGTTTAACTGGAGCCAGCTAGGCTTTGCTTTTAGGCAGAACTGCCTCAATTCACTTAAATCTGTTTTAAAGAGAGAGCTGAGCAAACACTGCAATTGCAGGGGTAGGAGCCACCTCCCCTTGTTTAGGTACTTAGTGATTAGAGTTGGGAATCATCTCAAATATCTTTAGGGGGAGGATGTATCTCCTTAACTTTAAATAAACACCATGCCACCTCTACGCATTGACTGGGTATGTGGGCTCCCTTTATGACCAAGAAAGATTTGGTCAAGTCCATTAGTGGGGTTTGGTGTGGCTGGCTGCGAGGCAGACACCTACATTTTGTCAGCTGAAGAGATCAATCAACTCTGCTGATTGTATCAGCCAGAATCGCGTTAGCTATAACGAGACCTTAGCTGACAAATAGGTAATGACAGACACTTGGATTTGGGTCTTAATATGAGCTGAATCTAAAGGAGGATGAAATGAATCCCCTTCTGGAGGTCTCCTCTAGCTGGTGGGTGAAAAAAGGCACAGAAACAATGTATTTTTTTTTTCTTTAATTAAAAAGGAGTTGAAGACTTTGGTTTACAAACATGTAAATCTGCACTGGGGTGGTGACTCCTCTCCATCGTGTGTCCTTCAGATGCGTGAGAAGAACTAGGAATGTGGAGCACAACCCTTTTCTCTCCAGGCTAGCTGGAAACCAAACTACCTTCAGTTCTCCTTAGTACAGAGATGAAAGGGAGAGTCTTGGTTTGGCCTTACTCCCTTTAAAATTGATGGCCAAGACATCTCTCACTTTCAAAAGACAATTATAATGGCTCATTTTAGACACAGTTACTGTCCTGGAGCAAAAAACCCTCCTGAGGTCCTGGTGGAAGAAGCAAGGAGACCCTATCCAAACACTGGTGAGTTCCTCTCTGTGTCTGTCTTTATTCGTGTCTCAGAAAGACATTCTGAACCCAGGAAAGAGAAATTTGAATTTTCCGCATTTCTTGAGAAAGAGGGAAAGTAGAAAGGGGAAGGTTTGGTTGAGCAAGGACAGAGAGACATGGGGCAGGACTAAGCTGGCTTTAGACACCTGCAGTTATCAGCACGTGCATCTAAGGCAGACACCCCAGAGGAAGAGCTGCTTCTGTGTGCCGTAAAATCTGGGTATTTGAGATGGGATGGATGGTGTTTTACACTATATGGACTAGCAGTGGCATTGAGAATGGCTGGTTTGGATGTTGTTGTGTGTTTGAGATGTCTACATGCAGTTACATAAATACCACCCAAGATAAAGAAGGAAATTAATGAGGATGAGGAGATGGTCACCCAGTGTGTGAGACATTAGCAATGGGAAACAGCAGTTTCCTCCTTCACCCTGCCCAAGGTGGGTGTAGATGTCTGCAGCTGGATCTCCTGAACCTGTTTAAAGGTGATAAAGCAATTTAGCATAACCCTGTCTGCAGTCAGCGGCTCGTTTCTACAAGGAACACGTCACACTACCAGTTTTCTTTCCTGCTTTCACAAGCACCGAACGTCTATCCTGGGGATATTTGAATTTTGAAGCACATGATGCAAAATGGGTTTTCAAAGGCAGTGTTTTTGTCCAAAATGGGCAGATGGGAATCACACAAATTTCAAAAAGGGAAAATGCTGAGTCCTGCCCATGGGGAAGCTCCAGGGGAGGCTGGAGAGCAGCTTGGCAGAGAAGGACGTGGAGGCTGTGGTGGCCACTAAGCTGAAGATGAGCCATCAATATGTCCCTGCAGCAATGATGCCCACCAACACCCTGAGAAGAGTGTTGGCAGCAAGTCAAGGGACTTTCTGCAATGAACCTCTGACCTGTAGCTCGAGGAATGGGGAAGTAAGAGCTGCTTTGAGAAGGGTGATGGGAGAAGAGGAATTGTCCTTAAGAAATGGTCATCTTGGTGCTAGAAAACAGATAGCAAGGGTGATGGAAAGAGGGAAGTGAGAAGGGAATAAATAGTAATACTCATTTCTCAAATAGGCAATGCACATATTTTAAGGTAATCTCTAGTGGATAACATGAAAAGCAGTCTTTTTTTTTTTTTAAAAAAAAACCCCATGAATAAGAACAGAGGAAGAAAAATATACCAGGTAAAATTATAGTGATACTGAACACCAAAGTGTGTGACCAGCAGATGGGTAGTAAAAAAAGAAAGAAAAAAAAAAAAAGGAAAAAAAGTACTAATTGGAATTCATGCACCTAATTGCAAATGTCTAGAAGAGAGCTGCCTGAGTTCACTGTCCTGACATACGCATGGGTGATGCGTCCTATCCTTGGAGACAGGCTTTCCGAGCTGCATCCCTGCAAATGCTGCTTATAGGACCTGCTCTGAGACTCCACCTCCTGGGAAGCAGAACATATACAAGTGCAAATGGGAAATGACAAGTTATCTTGGAAAAAAAAAAAAGACAACACAATGTCGAATTGATATCTGTGCTTCGATCCACATTTTCTTTAATATTTCCGCATCTGCTCTATGGAAATATGTAGTACAAAAGAAAATGAATCTAACTGATCACTGCAAATATAAAGCAATAATTTCATTAAATTAATCCATTACAGTTAGTGTTGTTTTTTTTTTCTCCCATATTCCTGGAGAATAATAAAAACACTTTCAAATTCAAGCCTTCAGCAAAAATGCACTGCCTTGTGTTTCACTCCTCATTACAATGTTGTGTACACAAGTTGAATTGCTCAGGCTCTGCAGGCATCATTTCTGATGTGCCCTGGGTATCCTGTCCCTAAAACCTCGGAGAGAAATCTCGGTGTTTATCCCAGGCTCTCTGGGGAAGGCTTGCTCTGTTTTCAGGTGCCCCAGAGACCCTTTGGTAATTTGTCCTGTGGGCGTGGGGTAAAACTTAAATCTTCCAGCCACGTTAGAGGATGTAATAGGGAAACCTTCCCGGTTTTGGAAAGACCGATGGAGCTTGTATTTTAACTTCAGCTCAAGGACCAGTGAGTATGTCTCTGAGAATGACTTGTGATGCCACTGACCAGAGAGGGTGAAATTTTAAGAGGTTTTGAGACAATTTTTTGCTGGATGGGGAAGGGCTTCCTTAACCGGTGTGTCCACTCCCTGCAGAAGCAGGAACCTCTCCATGAAGCAATATTGAAGTTATTCAGGTCCTTCCTGAAGGACAAAATGCATAGTCCTGTATGTCTGAATCTTAATTCCTAACTCAAATTTTGGATAAAAATTCCTGATATTAGCAGATCCAAGAGATGCAAGGAAGATGATGTGCAAGTATAATTCAGATTAGAAGGAGGTGGTTTTCCCTTGAAGCTCCATGTACATGAAATTGCAATCAGGCATGCTGGTCTCATTTTAATTGACCCAAACATATCACTACAGAGTCAGAAAATCACTTCAGTGTGGTCTGTTATCTATTTAATGCAACACTAATTAATGTAGCAAATTAAGGCAGGATATTATTGTATTTACTTGTCCCTAAATAAGAACATCCTTCCCAACAAAGGGAAGGAAATCCTCCCAAACTTGCCCACATATTAGAAAGAATTTGGATGTTCATGGGAGGACATCATTTGCAATATCTTTTGCAAGACCAATTATTTCCATAATGGGCCAGCCAGAGCTTTAAGATTTAAGCTTTAAGACTTTTTTTCCATATATGAACCCTTGGCTATTATTTTGTCAGTATATTATTTTTCAACATATTATTTTGAATCTTCAACCTGCCTATCGAGGATAAGTATAGTATTTTTTTCTCCAAATGAGTGGGTGCGCTCATCCAGGAAACATCAAATCCTGCATTAGCCTCAGGCACTACATATTCCCATGAGCTGGAAGAAATTATTTAACCTCTTCTTCGTGTTTCTTTGTCTCCTCTGTGCTGGCACCAGGAGAATGGCTGGGGGAAACCACTCAAGTGTGACAGAGTTTGTTCTCTTGGGCTTCACTGATCTGCAGGAGCTACTCTTTGTGATTTTTTTACTCATCTACATCACCACGCTGGTGGGGAACATGGGGATGATTGTCCTCATCAAGACCAACTCTCAGCTTCATGTGCCCATGTACTTCTTCCTCAGCCACCTCTCTTTCCTGGATGTCTGCTATTCTTCATCCATCAGTCCAAAGCTCCTGTTGGGCTTCCTTGCAGAGAGAAATATTATTTCTTTTAATGGCTGCATCACACAGTTTTTCTTCTTTGCGATATTCGGCACCACGGAAGCCATCCTTCTGGCCGTCATGGCATACGACCGTTTTGTGGCCATATGTGAGCCTCTGCACTACTTGGCTGCCATGTCCCATGGGGTTGGTGTCCAGCTGGTGGTGGGGTCCTATGCTGCTGGGATCCTGAATGCCCTCGTGCACACCAGCACTCTCCTCCGACTCTCTTTCTGTGGCCCAAACCTTATCAATCACTTCTACTGTGATATCCCACCACTCCTGCTGCTCTCGTGCTCTGACACTTGGCTCAACAAGGTGGTGATGGCCTCATGTATTTGCTTCATCATAACAACCTCAGTCTTGGCCATTGGCATCTCCTACACCTGCATCCTGTTCACCACCTGGAGCATCCGCTCTGTGGAGGGCAGGCACAAAGCCTTCTCCACCTGCAGCTCCCACCTCATGGCTGTTGCCCTCTTTTATGGCTCTGCGGCTTTCTTGTATTTCCATTCCTTTTCCAGACATGCAGAAGATCAAGGGAAAACAGCCTCCGTCTTCTACACTGTGGTGACCCCCATGCTCAACCCTTTCATCTACAGCCTGAGGAACAAGGAGGTGAGGAGCACCCTTAAAAGAGCTATGAACAAGCTCCTCTCCTCCCTATATTCCCACAGATCCCATTCTAACCAAACCAAAGCAGATATCACCTGCCACAGTGTAGTCAGCAGAAGAAATAAGGCTGATACCTGATAGAAGAAGGGCACTGTACATTTCTGCACACCTGGTACATGCTCTACCTTGTGCTGAACACCGCAGAGTTTGAATTATGAATTAATTCAGGTCCCTTGGAAAATAAATTACCTGTAGTTACAATGTCTGAAAGAAGGAAAGAGTGCAGGAAAGACAGACAATCCTAAAAACACTTAAATTGTCAGTGAAACTTTTGGAGTAAATGAATTTGCAAGCAGCTCCAGGACATGCACAGTTGATACTTTTTACCAAAGAGGATTTCCTCAATGTTACAAAAATATTAAATTCTAAAAGAGTTGGCTTGGAGCAGAAGGAGACAAGCTAAATAAAGACTGCATATTGGAGAGGGACAATGTCTTTCATAACTGTTTTCAGATTTTCTAAGTAGTTGCCTAAGGTTTTGCTTTTGTACAATAAACCTGATGTATTATTTTCTCTGATAAGTCCAAGAATAGTCTTTACGGGAAGATAGCACATTCCCATGCTACATATATGTTGCACACAGACCACCTGCACTGGGCATCTTGCTTTCCTGGATGGGTCTCCCCCATGGAGAGCTACCAGCCTGGAGCCACCATGCTGACATGTTCCTTTGCCTAGGAGCAAGGTGGAGTTTTATCCCATGACAAGCAGTCACTCAACTTGGTCCAGAACAGTCTTTCAAGACACTGTCTGAGCAATCCTGGCTTTCCCAGGGTGTCATCTGGTGTTGACAGCACAGAAAGCCTCCATGCTTCTGGCCATATATTGTAGTCAGAAGCACCCAACTTGTCTGATGTCCAAACGTTGTCCAAAACTCCCCCACCATCTCCTTTCCTTGTGTCTCTCTATCCAGGCAAAGTTTATTTTCCATCCCAGCTGCAGCTTATTCATAATTTCTGCTTCCAGGTTTCAGGGGTTGAGTCATCTTGGTCCAGGAGTCATCCTATCTAATTGTAGGCCTTCACATCTGAATTAGTCACCATCAGTTCCCCTTATGGAGAGAACGATGCATTTGGGGGCTTTGATTCATCTCATCTATATTAAACATCAGGGTGAGATGAATTTTTCTGGAAAAAATGTATAGTTTTCTCTGCTTGCTGCTTGGCAGGGGAGGGTGATGGGCGACACAGCAAATGTGGATTTTGCTCAGAGCAGTCACACTCGGGGCATAGTCTGAAGAGTCAGTTTAAGCCTAAGGGGAAAACTTCAGCTCACCATGTGGTGTTCTGGAGTCCTTCAAAAATGAGGTGAAACTAGCTTTTAATCAGTAATTTATAATTCAGTTCAGCATCACAAAACACTTTCTGGAAAGAACAGAAAAGCAAAATGGATGAAGATAGTGTCAGAGCTATGCTTCTGCTTTGATGTAAAGGTCACTAATGCCAGATATTAACTTCCTGAAGAAAGGTTTATATTTTTTCCCGGATGGGTAGGAAATAATTCCCTACAAGATCTAATTACAGATACTAGTACCATTTTGTTCTTTTAAGAGAAAAAAAAGATAAACTTTTCTCCATGAACCTGGCTGTGACTCTCTCAGATGCCTGGATCTAACTCTCTGGGTTTTCAAACAACAGGATATCCCAGGTAATATTAAAATAAATTGCAGCAGAAGGGTTCCTGAATAGTTTTTCTTTTCTCCTCAATAACATTTGCAACACTTCTCCAAATACTGAGCTATTTCTTAATCCTTGAATCTCTATTTCTTACACCGGTTCTTTTTAATTCCCCGTGATGCCAAGAGATAAATTACATATTCCAAGAGATAAGTTTATATATATATATAAAAAAATTTTTTATACATATATAAAGAAGTGAGAGAAAATATTCAAGCTTACATTTAACTTGCTGAAACTAATTGTGTTTATTTATCAGTGCATGTCTCCTTAAGGAGCTGTTTCCCAAGTCATCAATTCCCAAGAGAAATTTTCTGCATGACACCAAGGGGAGGGCAGTGACAAAACCCTTGGTCTTCAATGAAAGAAGCCTATAAACAGCGGCTTTTCTTGGTCAAGTATTGATGGCCTTCATGACTGGCAAATCTTTTTTGCTTTTAACACCAACACTGGGAGAAATTGGGGTTTATTTCTCAGATAAAATTTTTGTCTAGGAGATAACACGTTTCTGATAAACCAAAAACTGAGATGTGAGCAAACAGGTGAGTTTTAGTCTGAATAATGTTACAAAGGGTTGATCTGTTGCAAGGGGAAGACTTTAGGCAGGAGCCTGTTTTCACACGAAATAGTCACCCAAGGTCAGGATATCCCATGTGAAACCCAGACATTTATAAGTTGCTTTTCCAAATTTAAGGCAGCCACTAGCTGAGGCCATGAGTAAAGCCAGCCGAGATACATAGGCACTGCCAGAGGTCAGCAGCCCCTCAATCTCAGTTGATTATTTTAATTAAGATTACTGGGATTCCTAATTATTGTCCAGGGGCTGGAGAGGACAGCAGCTTGGACGAGCTGATGAAGTGGATCTACAAAGCATCGGAGGTGTGAGGCATGTTATCGTGGTGGCAAAAACCCCTCGCTGTCCTCGAGTTCTGGTTTATCTCAGACCTTTTACATGAAGCAGATAAGAGGACCGATGGTGCATGGTCTATTTGTTCTGCTATGAAGATCACAGATTTCTCACTGTTTAGCTTTTCTCATATTTCCAACACCTAACAATGGCATAGAAGCACTATCTGAGTTGTCTGGCAAACTTCAAATTCTTTTAGAGGGGTGTGAAAGTTTCTGCAACTGACTGAATGCTAGGAAGAAATATAAAAATTTGTTTGACTAAATCCAGATTTAAGGGAGGCTCATGTGTAAGTCAAGCAAGGGCACATGTGTTGAACTTTCCTCATGCAGAAGGGTCCTTTCCAAGGGTATAATTTGGTATCTTATTTAACAGTTCAAAAACCCTCAGTGAGCAATTTCTGTGACTATTCCTAACTCCTGTTTTAAGGAGACATGAACTTAATTTTACCTTTTTTTTTTTTTTTTTTTTAAAAAAAACCTCACATTATCAGCATCTTATCACATTATCAGTTCATAATGGCAGTGTAGCATTGTTGGGGTTTACACTGGTATCAATCTTTTAAAATGGTTTCCACTGTCTTTCTCAGTTCAGTGGCATCACAAGAATGATATGGGTTTCAGCATATTTATAGGGGGGTTAATACTTACATGAAACCTCCTGTTTCAAACTTAATTTCAGAGTTCTTTCATAGGAAGGAAGGGAAGAAATTAGAGTTCTATTTCAACTTGTCCTGACTCTCCTAAATCAAATTATTTAATGTCTTGATCTCTTCTAAAGAAAATTATTTAAAGAATGTCATGATCTCTCACCAGTCCTTTCTCTCTTCCAATCTTCTGAAACAAGGGTGGGGTTTTTTTTGATTTTGAGGTTTGTTTGTCTGTTTGTTTGTTTGTTTTATAAATGCAGACAGATTTCTAATGTCAGAATAAATTGCTGTGGTTACCTCTTTGGATCAGAGGAGTAACAAACTTCTTAACTTCTTCAGGAGGTAGAATAAGCCTTCTGATTTGCGGTGACTTTATCAAACCAAATTAATAGTGACTAGACCAGAATAAAACCATCAGAAATAAATGCAATCATGCACTCTCTTTACTTTAAAATGCATTTTGAGGCAAACACTGAATAAGTTGTTCAATAGTTCTTGTCTCTGAAATTTGTATTTCCTGATAAAAATAATGCATCTTTAACATTTTTTTGTGGGGAAAACAGGAATATGCTGACTCTGTGTTTTGCTGCATCTCTGCTTTCCTACAGCAACTGTGTCATGATGATGGCCAAAGGAAATCACACCCCCAGTGCTGAATTTGTTCTCTTGGGGTTCTCAGAGCAGGGGGATGTCCAGGCTGTCCTCTTTGTGGTCTTCTTGGTGATTTATGTGATCACTCTGGTGGGGAATCTGGGGATGCTCGCGTTAATCAGGCTGGATGCGCAGCTTCACACCCCCATGTACTTCTTCCTGAGCAGCCTGTCCTTCCTAGACATCTGCTATTCCTCCTCCATCACCCCGAGACTGCTCTCAGATCTCCTAGCAGAAAGACAAGTAATTTCTTACTCTGCGTGTCTCACACAATTTTTCTGCTACGCGGTCTTTGCCACCACCGAGTGCTACCTGTTGGCTGCGATGGCGTATGACCGCTACGTGGCTATCTGCAGCCCACTGCTCTATGTTGTCTCCATGTCCAGCAGAGTTCGTGTGCTGCTGGTAGCTGGCTCGTACCTCGCTGGGATCGTGAATGCCACTATCCACACCGGGTTTGCCCTTCGGCTCTCCTTCTGTGGTCCCAACACCATCAACCACTTTTATTGTGAGGGGCCCCCACTTTATGCCATTTCTTGCACAGACCCCACTGTCAATGAGATTATGATGTTCATTGTGGTTGGCTTCAACCTGTTTGTCACCATCCTGACCATCCTCATCTCCTACACCTACATCCTGGCCACCATCCTGAGGATGCGCTCGACGGCGGGCAAACACAAAGCCTTCTCCACGTGTATGTCCCACCTCACTGCCGTGACCCTCTTCTACGGATCTGCTGCGTCCATGTACTCACGACCCAGCTCCAGGCACTCCCAGAACCTCGACAAAGTGGCCTCTGTCTTCTACACTGTGGTGACACCCATGCTGAACCCCCTCATCTACAGCCTGAGGAACAAGGAGGTGAAGAATGCGCTCGGGAGAGTGATGGAGAGGAACTGTGCATCTGAAAAATAATTTTTCCTGGTGCATCAGAGGAATTGAGAGGTCGCCTCAGAAATGTTTATAGTTTCCATTTCTGTACTGCTATGGTATAAAAGAAGCAGTGCTCTCCTGTGAGCTACTGGGGACGATTGTGTTGGGAAACCTCTGCCTTGATGCTAAATGCTGGGTCATTAACTCCTCTTGGATTAGGCCATTCACTGACCTGTCTCAGGGATGCGTTAGCTACTTTTAATTGTATTTACAGCCTGACATTATTTTAATTTCAAGAATTGAAGCCCTTCTGACCCTTTTTAGTTTGAGAATGCATTACCACTGTTGTCTTGAGCAATGACAACAAATAACACTTATCACTTCCAGCGTGACCATGATGACCAGAGCTCTCTTCATATTAAACAATGGGCACATTTCTGTTGAACATAAGACTCATGTAATTTAGTGCTTCCAGTACAAGCAATAGACACTGGGTTTGACAACAACAATTCACTGTAACAAGGCTTGTCAGGCCTTTTCTGCAACTTATTTTAGCTCAACTGTAGCTTTACTCTCAAATTTATTTGAGAAACTTCTGCAGTGTTCTTGCTCAAGGACCAGAGAGCTATCATCTGGCACCTCCTGCTACTAATGGTAAAATTACCCACTCGTCAGGTACCCGCTTCCTATCCTGGCATTTTGATCTTAGTTTGGATTTATTATAATTGTTTTTGTTTAGTTTTGAGCAATTGTGTGATTTCCCCTCTGAAATAAATCGAGATGCAGGGGAATGACTAATAAACTTTAGCAACTACAGTATGGCTAATTCCGTAGATCAATAGGAGAGAAGAGTGCTGATCAGGAACAAATATGGGATAGAAATATTTAGAAGCAGTCCTGAGGAGACCCAAGACTGGCATGGTAGAAGCTCCCACCACAACCAGTGCTCCCACCAAGCACACCATGATGCCTCCTCAGCATGGAGCTCAGGGTGCTGCTGGGTCACTGCATCACCCCCCTCAAGAAAGAAGGACCTCAGTCTGCAGGTGGGAATTTAACTTTGGGGATGAGGGGCAGGCACTTTAATCAGAGAAACCTTGAGGACCATTGCTCTCCATCCCTCCAGGCCCACACAATTGTCCTTAATACAGTCACATGCCAACACACTGACCCTCCAACTCACCAGCTTCGGGGCCTGGACTAGCTCTGACAAACAAGACAACTGTAGAAGTGCACTTTGTCCTTAACAAGGAAGAAAGTTTCTTTCTTGTTAGCCCCTGCTAATTAGTCTCTCATGGCTTGTTAAGAAGAATGAGGTAAATTGACTAGAAGCCTGCTGAGAAGCTTTCATGGTGATTAGGAAACTTTCTTGGTAAACCCCAGAAGGTCTTGTTAAACTGATGACTCCTGGAAGGGTGATTGGTCCCCAACGACCACTTCTTGCTCTGGGAAGGGGAGAAGCATCACTTGTGATGGAAATAGCTGTAACCACCTGTATGGCGAGAGCCTGGAGCTCAGGCCTGCTGGAGGGCTTTCTGTGCCGGTGCAAGCTTGGTCATACACTCTCGTTAAAGAAAGAGACATCTTTGTCTTCATGACATGTGCAGATAAAGTGGTTCCTTTGGTTCTTGCTAATGGGGTGATTTGTCCCTGCCTGCTTTTGGCCCCCTAGCAGAGGGAGCTGGGGAAGCTCGTTGCATTTCCCCTCACCTTTGGACCTCATCAAGGACACCTCATACTTTGAATTTCTTCTCATTAATTGCCTTGAGATAGATTTGCTTGTGTCTTTTTTAATTCTTAAACTGTGAGGCAAGTTGAAGTACACTACATACATCCTCCATATCTGACTGGTTTTCATAAACATGATTTTCCTACCATTACAAATCTGGGGCTGGAGAATAAACATGGGAATGGGTTCACCTGGCTCTCAACATCTAAAAATTTGGTTGTCTAATTATGAGATAGTCAGCCAGATCCCCTCTAAAATGGGAATAAGAAGGTGTTTTAACACATCCTAGGACAGATGGTTAGGACGGATGTGGTGCAACGGGAGCAGATCTGAACATCAAAAGGACTGGTACCATGAATATACACATTTCAGAAGAGTTTTCTCTAGATTCAATTTATTCTGGTCTGGGGATCTGAACACCTACTGGAGGTCTAACTGCATTAGGTGCCCCCCTCAAGCCCATTTTCAGTTTGTTTTCATCCAAAAGGATCCCAGCTCATGTAGCCTGACCCCAGTCTGCAATGTGAATGAAAACACAGTGAGGGGAGAAAGCTGGGAGATCTTCAAACTTGAACTCTTTAAACTGCACTCTTTGTCTGAACAGAAAACAGAAAAATAGAAACACACCTTTATTAATCGCAAATGGAGACATGGAACTCTGACTTAAACACTCAGTTTTTATTTATCTAAATTTGAAGGAGATGAATCTACTTCAGACCGCCTAATCCTTCCTCTCAACAGTTAATAACAACAACAACAACAATAATAATAATAGCTTTATTGTGTCTTTTTTTTTTCTTTCAGTAGGACTGAAAATTTATAAAGGGAATAAAGATACTTTAATAACTAAGAAACCACTTCACCTTTCTTGCATGTTTTCCTACAAAGCAGTACTGGGAAATTTTTGCTAAAGGTGCAGGAAAGGAGCAAGATGCAGTGAAATTCCCCAGGTCTGGGTTTGGTTGCCCTCATGTAGAAATCTGGTGCCATTTGCTCTGTTCTGAGGTGCCAAGGACCTTGGTGTGCATTTGACACATATGCCATGCAACCTTCAGAAGAGGTGGGCCATTCTGGAGTGACATCTGAAAGCTCAGAGGCATCCCCAGCGGCATCTCCAGGGTGTCAATAGTCTATGTTCAGGCAACTGAACTCAATCCCAGATGCCTCTGCGCTTCTTGATATTGGTTCTTCCAGTCTGACCCACCCTATTCACACTGGTGTGAACGTTTCACTGGGAAAATAGTGTAGGACTATAAGAAGTATGTTTATGTGGTGCAATACGGCATCATGAAGAAATAATTGGGACAGCTCAGGAGCAGAGGCATGTTACTTCATGAGACAGCCTGGTTTGGGCATAAGTAAGGAATATTTAATCCATATAAAGCACAGGGTGAAGAAGATGATGTACAACAATGAGTCCAGCCACTACTAAGATCCCATTTTATAGCAGATATAAATTATATATGGGGACAATGGGAAGAAGAGGAGGTCTGTCTGTACAGTCACATCTCCTGTCCATCAGGAAGCACTTCGGGATCAGAAGAGCTTATGCTCCTACGTTGCATGCTCCTGCACCTATTATGAAAAACAACAAACAAGAAAATGAAAACACAAACAAGAAAAATAGGTACACTTCTTGCTGTATGCATCTTTGGGGACGTAATCCCTGGTTTTCTTCTGTTAAGAAGCTGTCTGTCTCTTCACTAGTCTCTTCAGTGCCTCCTTCACCTCCTGGTTCCTCAGGCTGTAGATGAAGGGGTTCAGCATGGGCATCACCACTGTGTAAAACACAGAGATCACCTTGTCCCTCTCCAGGACGTAGGTGGAGCTGGGCCGAGTGTAAATGAAGAGGATGGAGCCATAGTAAAGGGTGACTGTGGTGAGGTGGGCGGCACAGGTGGAGAAGGCTTTGTGCTGCCCCTTGGCCGAGCGCATCTTCAGGATGGCAGCCAGGATGGAGGCATAGGACATGAGGATGAGCACAGAGGGGAGGATGACGTTGGAGGTCAGGATGAAATACAGAAGCATCTGGTAGCTGTCTGTCACATCACAAGAGAGCTTCACCAGAGGGGGCAGGTCGCAGAAGAAGTCATCGATGACATTGGCGTCGCAAAAGCTGAGGGCAAACGTGCGGCTGGTAATGAGGGTGGAGTTGGCAAAGCCGCTGAGGTAGGAAGCAGCCACCATCCCCATGCACAGCTTCTGGGACATGGCAGAAGTGTAGAGCAGTGGGTTGGAGATGGCTGCATACCGGTCGTAGGCCATTGCCGCTAGCAGGTAGCACTCGGTGTAGGCCAAGCCACCAGAGACAAAGAACTGAGCAGCACACCCAGCGAAGGAGATGCTCTTGTCCTCGGAGACGCAGTTCAGCAGGACCTTGGGGGTGTAGACGGAGGAATACCAGAGATCCAGGAAGGACAAGTTCCCAATGAAGAAGTACATTGGAGTATGGAGCTGTGAGCTACGGCGTATCACCACGATGAGGGTGATGTTGCTCATGAGGGTGGTGACATAGGCTAAAGTGAACACTATGAACAAGAGAAGCTGCAGCTTCGGGTCAGTAGTGAACCCCAGGAGGATGAAGCTAGTGACCAAACTGCGGTTCCTCTCTTCCATGGGCAGGTGAAAGGCACTGACCTGGAGACACGGATCACGGTGGCTATTTGGTATTTGCAGTGCAGGGTCTGGAGACACCGACTAAGAGAAGGGCTTCCATGTTGCTGGCATTGTTCTCTGTACCAAAACGCAGCTACACACACACACACACACACACAGAGACACAGAGACAAAAGAAAAAAAGCAGAGTAAATTTTGTATTGAGAAGGGCTGCACTGTTATGATTTTGGTTGTGCTATTTTATGTCAAATAAAGGTTTGGTGTTTGCGTTACTTTGAATCACTTTGAAAGCTGCACTTGCCGTGAACGTACGTACACTGTACATGGTGCAGTGCATACGGGTATGCACACAAACAATTTCTATAAATTGCATATAATGCATTAAATTCTGAATAAAATATTTACAGGAAACAGGCTATGAAAATATGGGTGGGTATATACATGTACATATGTATACATGTATCTCTGTAGGTATTTGCTGACTGTGTATTCCCTGACTTTTGTGAATGTGAAATCTCAGTCTTGGTGTTGCATTAAATTACTCGTACACTGAGACTGCTTAATTTGAACTATATATGGAGAAACTGGAGGTGCACATTGAAGACAAATGCCTGTAGACTTGCCATCTGGTACAAACCAACACAGTGTCATTACATTTGTTTTCCTGAGTCATACCAGTAAAAGCACCATCTCGTTAAGTTTTCTGTTTCCCATGAGCAAACATTGAATGGTTGGATGTATGCCTTAAAAGTCATAATTACAAATGTGTGTATCTGGGAAGATCTCTTTTTAGGAACATTATTGTACTGAAAGCAGCAGTAATTTAGTGTGTGCATCTGCTTACCCACCTGAGAACAGACACACCTGCATCTACTGAAGTTGTAATTCATTTCACCTGACATTGTCAGTCCAAAAACTAATTATTTAAGCTCTTTCATAGCCAATGAAAGTGATAGACACTTCCATAGGGAGACCGGAACATGAGCTGTGTCCTGCTGCTTCCTTGCAACTTTCCCTGTGCTCCAACCAGGTTTGTGAAACCCTCTCCAAGCACCCCTAGTGTTGCAGTGAGCTTGATGGTTTTCTCATCTGGTCTCATATGTTGATTCTAATATTTGTCATCAGGTAACACAAGGGATAGGCAGAGAGATGAGGAGACAAAGAAAAGGAAAATTAATCCGCTTGAAGGTTTGTCTTTTTGTCTATCTGTGACACCATATCCTTTGTTGGCTGTTTTTGCCCTGAAATACTTACTCATGGTCTTGTCCAGCAAGCGCTGATGGGATCACAAGTTTAGAGATCATGAGAACAAAAGTGCGGTGATGCTCTCTGCATGACATCCCTGCACCAGCTCATCTCACAGGGCAGAGCAAGCAGGTATGTCCTTGCCTGTCCTGGCACTGCCTGTGGCGTGTGGCTGGGGGTATTTATCTGTTGCTTCGTTCCGTGTTTCCTTAAGGACCCAGTCCCCGAGGTGTGTATTTCAGCTATTCACTATGGCCTTTGCACCGAACAAAATATTGCTGCACAGTTGTGCATCCCCCTGAGACCCCCTGAGTTACTCCCTGCACCCCAGAAAGAGACTTTTTGGAGTTTTCATGGCTCTCCATGTTACCTGCTCATTATTTTCATCACTACAGCTGCAGAACAAAAGTGCAATCTCAAGAACATCCAAGTTACTTGAATTTAGTTGATTATATCTTTTCACCAGTCTGCATCTGGGAGGAAACAAGAAGCCTTCTTAGGAGTCTCCCCAGAGCATCCTCCACCTTGGTGTTCCTCAGGCTGTGGATTGGGGGAGCTCAGCATGGGGGTGACCAGGGTGTAGACAACAGACACCATTTTTCCTGGTGCAAGAACTTGAAGTCTGCAGTTAATGGGGAGAAGTGGGAACTTTTATGCAATATTTGGATAAGCTATTTGGGATACTTATTTTGGAACAAGATGAATTGCTTCCTAGAGCACCTGGCAACAGGGTGGAGCATGATCAGATGAAGAAGTCTACACCTGTATAAGACAACATTGAGCTAAATCATGCTCAAACTCAACAGCTGGTATGTTAAATAAAAGCACTGAGGTAGCTATAAATGGTCTGGAAAAAGAAAAAAAACCCACAATACAACCCCATAATTAGCTTTTCATTTCTCAAAAAATGTTGTTTTCAATTTCATTTTGGTATTTCTTTCTGGATTCCTGCAGGCTGGGATGCACAATGAGAAATCCCACGCTGATCCAGGGGACTGGCCTTGGTGACGAGCACCAGACCGTGCACCACATGCTGATGCCATCGAATGATTCATTTCACATCTCACCTTTTTCATTTTTTTTTTTCGCCCTTTGAGCAGTTCAGTGCTCATCAAGTCAGTGTTGAAATTGCATAGATTTTGGTGGAATGAAATGAAACTTCAAGCACAGCTTATGAGGGAGCTGTGTGCTGCTGTTAACCCATGCAGACCAGCTGGTTTCCGGAGGTGAAAGATTTGTCCCAGCCTAATCACAACTCTGTTTATGAATTTGGGTGTCTTCTCTCTTACTCTCAGGACAAATTTTTAGGAGCTAGAGACCCAAAACTGCTAGGTATCTTAGGGAAAGAAGCCACACAGACTCTCAGTAGCTTATTTTTTTTCTTTTCTTTTTTTTTGTAGGTTTTGCTTTCTGCATTCCTTTAAATTAAAATTCATTAGAGGATTTTTGGCATTGTTGCACACTTGAGCACAGATTGTGTTTTTGTATGTTTTCCGAGTGACTAAGATTTAATGAACAGAATAAGAATAGGGAGTAAAAGCAAGAATACAGACACAATCTGGCAGACTTTGTAATATTTTAAGCTGATGATACTTTTCCTACTTTTGACATTACCTTGGACACTGGACAGAAAATGCTACTCTTGTCCTCCTAGACTCAAATTCTGGTGGAAAGCTAGGGACCCAGTGGCATTTATGTAAACTGGGAATATGGGATCAGGTAGGTCTTTGGTGAGTTTGCTGCCAGATAAAGGCAGAGTGACTTCAGAAGGGGAAATTACCAGCTGGTCATGTTCAACTGCTCCTAAGTGCTGCCTGTATCTCAGAGAGATGTAATGGCTGCAGTGGCTGTACACAGCCTGCCGAGGGTTTTGGCCCCAAATCTCATTAGGAAAAAATAACATTGAAGAAAAAGTCTGTCTTGGAACTTAATAGAAGACCTACTTGTGAGAAATTTTGAAAATAATTGCTGCCTTTCTTTAAATATTCATATATTTCACTAGATGAAGGCATCCCTCTTAGCCATGGGGCCATTGACACCAGTTGTGAAGTGATGGGGAGAGCTTGTCACCAGGCAGCCTGGGTATAAGCAGAGTTTGTCTGAGGGGGTTTATAACAGCTCTGAATTTTCATTGTCAAACAAATACACATATGGACAGACCCGCTAATAACAGCGGAAATAAGTGGTCCCTGAAATGCAGCTGTTGGAGGTTCTGAAAGTCAAACAAACTAATACAGAGGGACCACCAGCTCTGTAAACTAAATCTCTTTGAGAAAGCAGGTAGAAAAGTGTTTTGTGAATCCTTAAATCAAGACCACAGTATTGTAGATAATACATGTCATGGCACTTGGACCCCATGGACAGATCTCAGTGAAAAGAATTTTGTTTAGGTAAGACTGCAGTTCTGGTATTGATTTGAGTTTAGGTGATTGATATTGCCTTGTTCTTCTTATCAATGCTCATAGCAAAAGTAAAAAAACACCAAACCGTGAAAAAATTTAGTAGAGGGACAATTACTGTCTTACCAAAGCCAGCAAAGACAAAGATCAACATTTGAGGTGGCTTTTGGAGCAAGACGGTGGTAACAAGGGGAGATCATGACAGCAGGAAATAGTTGCAAAAAATGTCTTTGGTTGCTGAAATCCAGCTTAAGTGTCACTAGGAAAGACACTTGAGAAAGTTAAATAGTAATGAGGAGTAACTGCAGAAAAAAGTTGGGATTTGCTTTTGGTGAATCATGTAGACATTCACTTTTCATCCGCTACCTCTCCTCAGCATGGGAGAGGGGGCAAGACATTTTCTTAAGTCCAGATATTTAAAGCAAATTGTTCTTGGGCTTCATTAGTGAGCCTGGAGATGAAGAAACTTATATTCCAGGTGGATTTTGCTTGTTGTCAGGCTTCTATTCACCATGGACTCGAATGCCTCCAAGGTCACAGGAACGAGTATAAATACCACTTGAACACTAGAAAGTACAGAGGGGGCTTGTCTGCCCTCTGGAAGGTGCAGCAGCAAATCATCCTTGGTGCGACTTTTAAGAAAAGAGTTCTAAAATTCACTCTCAACGTTTGTTTGTAGACGAATTATGACCTTGGTCATCGTCTGGAGCAGCAGCCAAACTCATCCCAGGTGCTGAAGGAGCTGCATGGATCTGCACCAAAGATCTGAGTTTTGTTGGAGAAGTCATGTCTAAGGTGAGGGCATCTCTGTTCTGGCCAGTCCTCAGCCCTGGACCTTCTCTGAAACGGTGCGACATGAAGGGACATCATGGGACTAAAGTAAGCACCCCTTTCTTTTTATCTTATGGACTTGAAGGTAGTGAGAGAGAGGAAAGAAAGGACCAGAGGTGTAAGATATCTCATTTATAGCAACAAGACAGAAGAGCAGAAGGAATCCTACATGGGAGAGGACTCTTCTGCTTGAAAGTTTAGATGATGTAAAGCAAGGAGACATGTTGTGTTTGATCTTTTCATAGGTGCCTCTGTAACGGCAAGGGATGGCCCTGATGGCCAAGGCAAGAGGGTGTTCTCTACCTGCAGCACAGGCTGCGTTACCTCCTCTCCCTGCCCTGCTCAGCTCCTGTGTTGGCTTGTATGACCTTGGCTCGACTTCCAAGTTAGTTTCCCCGTCACCACTGTGCCAGCATGATTTTCCTTTCCTATGGGGCTGTCAAGACTGTGTATACTGAAAACTGTGTGTTCGTATCAGCTTTAAAAGAAAAATGTGTACAATTTTGCTCTGCTTTGTTTTGCAAAGGGAAATGAAAGTTAACAGAAAAAGTGTTTCTGCGAGTTGAATTGTTCCATGTTGGTTTATTTTTAAAAGACAGATTATTTTCAAAATGTACCTGTTATTTACTAAGGAAAAAAAAGGTGCATTAAATATCTTAATTTAAAAAAAAAAAAAGTTTATTACTAAGAAATGCCCAGTGTATTGACCTTCCTCCTGTGTTAAGTGTCCCCAGGAAGGCACAAATAGGAACCTGTGTAGGAGATGAAATGCTAAACCCAGGTGGGAACTCTCACTGTTCAGCTTGACAAGTAGGTTTTGGTTTCAGGATCCTTTCAAAGCCTCTGGACAGAGGCTTGGTTCCTCCGACAGATATCCAGAGTCCAGCTGACATTTTATGACCCTTGGATAGGATGGGCTCTGTCTCCCTTTGGTGACACTGAGGAAGCTGAGGGTCCTGCTGAGCTGCCCAAATAATTGTCTATCACTTTACTTGTCTCCCACAGGTTGAATGTGTTAGAAAGAATGACACCTGTCAATCACACTGATGTGCATGAGTTCGTTCTCTTGGAGCTGACCACCCACCTGGATCTCCAGGTCCCCCTTTTCTTGGCTTTCCTGGCCATGTACACAGTGACCCTCTTGGGAACTTTGGGATAATTATATTAATAGGACCGATCTTCACCTTCACATGCCCATGTACTATTTCCTTGGCCACTTGGCTTTTGTTGATGCCTGCTATTCCTCTGTCATCCTCCCCAAAATGCTGGTGCATATCTTGATGGAGGAGAAAATTATCAGCTTCTCGGTGTGCACAGCCCAGCTCTGCTGCTTCATTGTTTTGGGGGTCACTGAGTGCCTCTTGCTGGACGTGATGGCCTACGACAGGTGTGTGGTCATCTGCAAGCACCTCCTGTACCCTGCCATCATGGGTGGATGGACATGCCGGTGGCTTGTTGGGGATTGTTGGTCTTTTTAGGTGCTGAGTCTCTCCATTAATTTATTATTTTTATTATGGCTCTATGAACATAACTTACAGTGCTTTTGAAGAAGATGGCTGAGGAAAATCAAACCGAGCAAGTTACGGAGTTGACTCTCGTGGGACTGACAGACAACCCACGACTACAAACACCTTTATTTGTCCTGTTTCTCCTCATTTACTTCATCACACTGGCAGGGAACCTGGGCATGGTTGTGTTGATCAGGAGCAGCAGTCAGCTTCAATCACCCATGTACTTTTTTCTTAGCAATTTATCTCTCCTAGATGCTTGCTACTCATCAGTGGTGGCACCAAGGACATTAATGAACCTTCTGATGGAGAAGAAAACAATCTCTCTAGCCGGCTGCGCCGCCCAGCTCTTTTTTTTTATAGGTTTTGGGACCACCGAGTGCTTCCTTCTGGCTGCAATGGCATATGACCGCTACGTGGCCATCTGCTGCCCTTTGCTTTACCCATCCATCATGTCTCCCAGGGTCTGCATCCTGCTGGTGACCAGTTCGTACGTGCTTGGCTTGTTACACTCTTTGGTGCACACGGACTTCACCTTCAGCCTGCCTTTCTGCCAGCCAGCCAAGGTTGACCATTTCTACTGCAACATCGTGCCTGTTCTAGCGCTCTCCTGCTCTGACACACACTTCAACAGGCAGCTGATATTTGGCCTCGCAGGACTGGTGGAGATGGTGACCATCTCAGCCATCCTGGTCTCCTACACCTTCATCCTCTCTGCTGTCTCAAAGATCAGCTCTGCTAAGGGCCGGCACAAAGCCTTCTCTACTTGCACCTCCCATCTGGCCGGAGTCACCATCTTCCACGGGTCTATCCTTGCCCTGAACTTCCGACCAAAGGCCAGCACCACCCTGAGCACGGACAAGATCTTTGCTGTGTTTTACTCGCTGGTGGTGCCCATGCTGAACCCCCTGATCTACAGCCTCAGGAACAGGGAGGTGAAGAATGCCCTGAAGGAGTTTGTCATGTGGAAGTAGCTTTGGCATGATAATTATCTGCTGGTTTTGTGACAGAGGACACCATAGCTTCACTTGAACCGAGGATTTTTGTTTCCCCACTCCATTACTTAGGCTTCCAGATTTGTTTGGTAACATTTCCAAGTCTTTCTTTCTTTCTACTACTGGCTTGTGCCAGTCACCAGATACCATAGACACTCTGATTAGTCTTCTGTACTTTATTATGTGTAACTTTTGTTCCCCTCTCTTGGTCTTTTCAGATATACGCTGGATGTTAGCTCCAGGTTCCTTGATACCCCTGTTAAAATGCTCTTCCACAGTCATGAGCATCTCCCAGTTTATAGCTTAAAACCTGCCTTATGACCTCACTTTATTTTCAGGGCCTTGCTCCCTTATCTTTAAAGGGCAATGAATCTTTCCTGTACAAGTACAGGCAATTTAATGAAATTAATTCATGAAATACATTTTTTTTTTTTTTTTACAGGAAAAACCAGCATTTATCTCATCTATGTTAGGCACTGCTCTGAGATATCTGTCCTATTACCTAAAGGATAAAGCTAGATAAGATATCTAAAGCTTAAGGTTTCGTAACTAATTTTTAGATAGATAAGTCTAGGTTATATGAATATAGTTGTAAATGCTCAGGTCAATACAGGCCAGGTTTTGAATGATCTCCAGGGCATCCAGTTTTCTCTTTCCAAAACATTCAGACTGGTCTAACTGCACCTGAGGCACAGGGCGAAGAGGCACATTTCCAGCTCTTCCTGCCAAAAAAAGTTGCTTGATTTTTGAGTTGTCAGAACCACTTACGGAGAGGACATCTATTATGTATTTTGTGCGGGAAGTTTGTGTCTACAGCCATGGGTTTCTACATTTTGTAGATTCCTTCTCTGCAAAGATTGAAGCAAAATAATTCAATGATGCTCTTAGTAGAAAAAGTGTTTCCAAAAAACAAGCCTGTTTCTCATATTGCAGTTTATGATTCTGCCTCCCCTGCACTTTAGACTGAAGTTCCTCTTGGAAGTTCACTGAGTTGGATCCACCACACACAAGACTATGGCAACCCAGACCTCTTTTAGGAGCGTAACACCAAGTCTGGGTAAACCTTTGAGCATTTTAATTGTCTCCGCTCTGGAAACTTAATTAAAAACAAGAAGCAATAAGGACACCCAGAGTGGGGTAATTCATCAAGCAGCAATGAGCCCTACATATTATATTTCTCATCTAGGCTCCCTTTCCCATGAAAGGTCGGACCAGATGATCTTCCAAGGTCCAACCTGGGCTTTCTGTGGTTCTGTGACTCTATTATGTATAGCATAAGCAAAAATATCCACCAAAATAGAAGGAAGTAAACAATGTGTGGTGAGGGTTTTAAAAGAAAGAAACTATCTGATATCAAAAGTCTCTGTCTTGCCAGGTTCTTTAGCATTTAATTATATCGATTCTGGCTCCTACGTTCAGCTGCAGCTGGAAGCCACTTTTCCCTCAGACCTAAGACAACGTCTCCCCTCTCGCTGTTGTTTGCCAGAGCACAGAAAAGAGACTGTTCACCATCTACTTTCCAACTATAAACTAATTCCTACTCTACTCACAACAGCTAAGGGAAAGATATTTTCCTGCTGCAGCGTTTCCCTGCTGCAGACAAGGCAGGTGGGTCGGTAACTCATCACACCTCCTGAAGGTGTCCGAGTGGCATCAACAGGCAAGGGGCAACCAAAATCAAGTGTGCGAGGAGGAAGACCCTACGCTGAACTCATCCATCCAACCTGAATTTCACCAGATTTTGCAAGGAAGTTGCAGAATTGCACCTAATCACAAATGCTTATGAGTGTGCACACAAGAAACAACAAATGTCCTTTGGAATTAATTAGTACGAGCAGAAATTCGGGTGCTTTTTCTCTTACGTGCCTGCCAGGTAAAGATAAAGGATTGCTGGTCCCTCCTCAGTGTTGTGGCCATTTCTATCTCCCCTTCAATGAGCTGTAATTTGCAGAACTGCTGGGTTTTGGCTTTTTTTTCAGACCCAGACAGCTATCAACTACCCATAGATTATGTGTTCGGGATTGTCTTTCAACTATGGAAACTAGACACATGCTTAATTTTTAAACGAAATACGCCATTTGGTTTTCATGGTGTGCTTTAGCCTGAGCTGGGTGTTTGGATGCGGGACACTGATGCATATCTCTGGGTGTAATTCCATTTGTCTCACCACTTAAGTAAATGGCACTTAAGATGAATGTAAAACACCACTTAAAAATGAACAGCAGCCCCCCTTGACACTATCACTGTGCAGAAATTGTCCTTAACACTGGGCAGTCTCAGCATAGTTCATTGTGTAGTTTTAGTTATATTGCCCACACTTCATTCCTTTAAGTGAAGATGAATGCTGAAGTGTGCAGTCTAGGGAGGGATTCCCCTGGATATTCAAAGGTATAGCTTGAAATCCCGACTCCCACCAGCTTTTTCACTTTTTAAGTCAGAAACAAATGCACTGTATTTTTTCAAGACTTTTATCTTACCTTTTTTTTGGGCAAGCAAATTTCAAAATACACTTACTCTTCCAAAATGTTCCCTCCCACCCCAGCAGCTTAACTGTAATAAATACCTGGCAGGTAACAGTGAGGAATTTTATTGGAGTTTAGGGATAAGGTCAATAATTTTGCAAGAAAAATACATGTTTATCAGTGAAAAGAAGTTATAAATCAATAAAAACATGATTCATGCTTCCTGTGAGAAAAAAAGCCTGGAATAATTCAGAGAAATTTCTTCCTACAGGATGGTGACTGCAAAGTGAAATAAAGTTTGAGGCTCCCACTCTGCCTGGTTTCCTTCCAAGGAAGATGTGTTTGTGGGATCTATTTCTCAGGGCTCAGTACTGTAATTCACTTTTGTGCAGAAACTGTGGAAGAACCTACATAAAATTGCTACGCTTAGGGAAAAATCCAGTCATTTCAATGCATCATAAACTTTCTCACTTAAGATAAATTGTTCACTTCCTAGCTGATACAACTCTTCTATGTTGACAGTGGTTTAACATCCTTCTCCTGCACTTCACCAGAGCACCCTTCACCTCCTTGTTCCTCAGGCTGTAGATGAATGGGTTGAGCATGGGGGTGACCACAGTGTAGAAGATGGAGGCCACCTTATCCAGGCTTCTGTGGCTAGATGCAGGTTGTAGGTACATGAAGAATATTGTCCCGTAGAATAAGGAAACTGCTGTCAAGTGGGAGGTGCAGGTGTGGAAGGCTCTGGACCGGCTCCGTGCTGAGTGCATTCTCAGGACTGTGCGGAGGATACAGATGTAGGAGAGCAAAATGATCACACTTGTGCCCACTGCGTTTATCACAACAAAAGCGAAGATGACCATCTTGTTGCTGTGGGTGTTGGAGCACAGGAGCTTTAGCATGGGGCTGATGTCACAGAAGAAGTGGTCGATTTGGTTGGGTCCGCAGAAGGAACCCCCAAAGGTGCAGCCTGTGTAGATGATGGCACTAAGAAAGGCAATGAGGTAGGACGATGTTACCAGCCGCCGGCAGACACGGCTGGAGATGACTGTCACGTAAAGGGGGGGGTTGCAGATAGCAACATGCCGGTCATAGGCCATCACAGCCAGGAGGTGACACTCAGCAGTCGCAAAGAAAGCAAAGCCATGGAACTGCATCACGCAGCCAGCAAAAGAAATGGTTTTATTCTCTGATAACAGGTCTGCGAGCATTTTAGGGGAGATGACTGTGGAATAGCAGACATCGGTGAATGAAAAATGGGTGAGGAAGAAGTACATGGGGGTGTGGAGGCTGGGAACCACCCAAACCAAGACCATAATCCCCATGTTCCCCACCAAAGTGACAATGTAAATCAATAGAAACAACCCAAAAAGAGGGGCCTGCACACATGGACTGTCTGTAATTCCCAAGAGGACAAATTTAGTCTGCGTGTGATTTCCTCCCATGGCCAGATGTTACCTGCTGAGACAAAAGGAATAAAAATATCAAAATGATAAAAAATAGAGTTTCACTTTTGGACCATATTTCATTCCAATCAATCACCAGTTTAACTGCCCCATTTTGGTATATTCTGCTGTATTTTCTAAACTCAAATTGTACATGTTTTTTGTTTTTCAGTTGAGGTACTTAGAAAAGCACAGGGAGTGAGCTGAAGCAATAATAATGTCAATTTTGTTTTTCTGTGCTTGAATACTTAAAACAATGGATTTATTCTAGCAAGTGTGTTTTCAGATTTACGAAAAAAAATCAGATCTGTATTAACTTTCAGTTTGAAACAAATTTGTTTCAGAAGACACCTCAGAGGAACCTCATAGGAGCACACGTAAACCTGGAGCAAGAGAAAGTCACAGTCCCAGTGAAATCACAGATTACACAACATTAATGACCTGCAGACATTTTCCCTTGGCTTTTAATTTTTATTCCAGTCTTCAAATTGCATTTATCAAACTATTATATATCATTCACAATGGATAAAATCCACATTGGTAAATTCATGATTTATATACCTTTATGAATTCCAGCACACTGAAGCATCCTAAAACCATGGGCATTAAGTTAAGATGCTTACTTGAGAACTGAGTTAAAAAGTGGTGATTCCAGAGGCTGCTTTGTTAATGACTATACTCCGCTAACAATTTGAAATGTTGCATTTCTTTATAACAAAATAAGACACATCCTTCTTTAACACTTGAATAAACCAGTTCATCTTGCTTTAGCTGCTTAAGTAAGAGAAAAACAATTTGCATAAGCCATTACTCGCTCTTATTATAAAGAAAACCTACTTTGGTGAGGCTGTTTTCCGATAGAGCCCAAAAAAAGAGGACATGAGGACATGAAGAAGAAAGCCCACTGCCTAAACGCAGGCGAGGCTCTGCTTTGTCTTGGCGTTACGGCTCCTCCTGTGTCTCCTCTGCTATCGAGTGATGGGAGTCAAGGGTTTATGCAGCAGAGAGCATCTACGTGTCCACATAACCTCTATTAACCACCCGATGTGACTTCCCAGACTCCAGTAGCTGAGCTTGTGGATGATGGGACTGTAAATATGGTTCCTCATGCTCTCCTGGGAGAAAGCCCCTGGGGCTCCTCATGGCAGGGTTTAACAAAGCAAAAAAAAAAGGAAAAGGTTGAAATACAATTCTGAAAGCCATTGTGCTGCTTCGGGTATCTGAAAGACGTCATGTGGATGCACATCTGCACAGTGATGACCAGCTTGTATGATGCTTCTGAGATACTTGTGGAGCATGCAAAGGTTTCAGTCTGACCTTGCTTACAGAACTAAAATGGGTTTAAGAGACATTTCAGATCTTTCAGAGGATCCCCAAATGGTACATAAAGCACAACTGACTGGCTCTAGAGCTGCTGATGTCCCTCTGTGGACACTAGACAGCCCAGTTTTCCAACAAGGGTGGGATTATCCACATTTAGGTACCTATAGCCCAGATGTTCACACCTGAGCTGGTGACTCTGGGCTTCCACTATACTCAATGGTGAGAAATGGGCATTTTCAGAGAGCAATTAATTGTCCCAGAGTGAACTAATAGGCCTTAATCACCCTGACCAGCCTCACCTGGGGCCTCCATCCCCACCCTCTGCCCATTTGCCCATGAGCTCTATTTAAGCTCAGCCCAGGGAGCATAATTCTCTTTTGGGTTATGCTAGAGCTGTCCTGGTTTCCAGTTTAGCAGTAGGTGTGTATGCCTATGGATTTGTTTGGTCTGCACCTAGGCTTGATCATGGACCTGCTTAGCAATTGCTGGACCCAACCAGGGGATTGACTTGGCTTGACTTTGGACCTGCCTCATCATCACCAACTTGCCTGACGTTCTGGAGTCTTGGCTGAATTTGGTCCAGGTGTCTGGGTCTGCTCTACTCGCCTTGCTCAGGTACTGTGGGATGGTCCCCTGCACACCATGGTGTCCCCCTTGAGTCTATTTAAAGAGATTAAAGAGGACAAACCCCTGTGACACTCCCCAGCCCCCAGGCAGAGTACAACCCATCACCCTCAGCACCCAACAGCTCAGCCAGGGCTCCTCTGGCTGTCTCTCTCCACCCAGACCATGTGTACTATGGGACACAGTATTCTCAGTGAGGGGAATGGAGTAATAAATTTAACATTATATTCAAGTGTTATTCTCTGGTCTTTAGTACCTCCTTCATTTCCTAATTAGATATTAGAATTATGGTCTTTAGTAGGTTGGTAACATTTTGTTTTGAAAATGGGTAGAGTATTCCTTATGATTTTCAAGACTTAGTAAGGATTGGTAAATCTTTCTGGCTTGAGTGTTTCCATAGCTACAAGATGCTGAGATGCCGTCTCTAAGAGATGTTGTTTCTCAATAACCTCACAGCAGTTTCTGATCTCAGTGTATTCTGGCTCCCAGAAGACAACCCATCTCAAGGGTTGAGGAAGTAATAGCTCCAGACATCTAACTCTTGAAATCGCTAAGGGAACTTTCCAATTATATCTGAAGGGGAGAAAAAACAAGAGTGATTGGCATGGGGTGATGTGCCCAACGAGGCTGTTGGCAGCTTACCCCAACCACCCAAGCTGGAAAGCAATAAATAGTGAAGACAGGAGCCTCTGGGAGACACAGCCATACATGGATGTTCAACACCATGTAGCATTAAAGAGAGAAGAAAACCTAGAATAAATTTGTTTCCCTGAAGCTCTGATTTATAAAGCAAGTTAGAAGGTGGAAAAATAAGTTTTTTTCTTAAGTCAGTGATGATTCTGTGTGATGCAGGCAGGTAAGAAAGATCTGATTAGACGCAATGCCAAAGAAATGTAGCAGTGATTGTCACAAGAGCAAAAACTGCCACTTCTCTTTGGAAATGTATCCTTGGCTACTGGTAATAGCTTTACTGGGACAAGTATACACACGTACAGAAGAGATCTTTAGTATGTCTTATGTGTTTACTCTCTTCTCAGGCACAATCCTTTTTGGGGACATAGTAATTATTTTATCCTGTTTATGAGATGAGTACACACACTTTCAAGTGAACTTAATAGGATATTGTCTAATTTTCTGTATTGTTTTCCTCAGAAATAAAAAGGTGCAGATTCTCTCTGTCTTTTGAATTATCTCCTTGGAGAAACTAACAGCAGAGGCAGGCACAAAAGTAGTTCAGACTGAAAAAGTCTGGATCTTCTACAGGAAACTAGAAGAGGTGGCATCTTGGGTGCTGTTTGGGGGATGGTGGTGGAATTGGTGGCAGCAGGAACCCGGGGCAGTGAGAGTCTTCAGGGTCAAGCAGAGGCCTGGACTAGGGAATGAAAAAGAAATTGAAGTCCATTCCAGACGGGTATGAGGGCAAACTGAGGCTTTCTTGGAGAGAAAGGGGAGCTACATTTGAACTGCTCTCAAATGTCTGAGATACAGACTTATGTTACAACTCTCTTCTAAAAGGATATTTTACTTTCTAACCTTAATTTGGCATGGTAATCTGTTGTTTGAAAGTACTTGGGAAGTTACTGTTTGCTTAAAAAGTAAGTTAAATGATAGAAAAAAAGGGAAGAGCACAATTTTTAGCAAGTCACCAGCTAAGCTGGAAGATATTGGAAAAGGAAAGATATATACATATGCCCTTCTGTCCGTGTATTCTTATGAGATGAGAGCAGTTATTGAAATGCAGTTTATTTCCCAAAGTAGCCACTAACTTTATTAGTAATCACATTTCTTTTTTTAAAAAAACCCAAACATTATTTTTGTTTCTGAGCACTTAGAATAAGACGCCCTGAGCAACAAATTCAAACCCTGAGCTACCTGGGATAATAAAAAGAGTCTCTGGGACATCATCAACCTGAAAATCAGAGTGACCACTAATATTCATCCAGTTTGTGTATTATCAGAACAAACATTAATGAATATGAGCTGCTCGTCTCTTAAGGTGGAGAAAACTGCAGATGGATGGAAATCATGCCCATAGTGAAGACCATAGTGGTGTCCAAGGGGAAACTTGGTTTCTTGGTTTTATTTTTTCCTTCAAATCAGTGCATGAAGGTGAAAGATAAGCTTGGTTTTAACCAACAAAAGCTTGGTTTAAGATGGAAGATGTAGTCAGGAGACGGGTCTCTGCATGGCCAGGTGGTTGTGGGCCTACTGAGCATCCTGCCAGGATATCTGGCAGTGTTTCATTAGGAAATGTCCTCATTATCTACAGAGCACAGGTTTAAAAACCACTAATAACGAAGCAAGGGATCAAGTCAGCATAACTGATCCCATGGAAATCACCTCCCTGTCTGAGAGCTGGGAGTCTCTTGCACACTGATGGCTCAGGAAAACTGGACTACGGTGACAGAATTTGTTTTCAAGGGGCTCACGGATTGCCCCGACCTCCAAGTTACCCTCTTTGTGGTTTTCTTGCTCGTCTATGTCATCACCGTGGTGGGAAACCTTGGCATCATTGCTGTAGTCCGGCTTGATTCCCAGCTTCAAACCCCCATGTACTTTTTTCTCAGCAACTTGTCCTTCTTGGATCTGTGCTACTCCTCAGTTGTGACACCCAAAATGCTACTGAATATCTCATCAGAAAGGAAGACCATTTCTTTTGCTGGCTGCTTCACACAGCTGTATTTTTACGCTGCTTTTGTAACTGTGGAGTTCTATCTCCTGGCTGTGATGGCGTATGATCGCTACGTCGCCATCTGCAACCCCCTGCGCTACTCTATTGTCATGTCCCGGAAGGTCTGTGTTTCCCTCTTGGCAGGCTCCTACGCAGTTGGGTTTTTTGATTCTGTGGTGCTCACAGGGTTTGGGCTGAGAGTGTCTTTCTGCGGCCCCAATGTCATTGACCACTTCTTCTGTGATGGGCCACCACTGTCAAAACTGGCCTGCTCTGATATTCGCCTCAACCAAGCGCTGATACTTGCTTTTGGGGGCTTCAACGAGGTCACCACTGTATCAGTCATCCTCATCTCCTATGGCCACATCCTGTTCACCATCCTGAGGATGGGCTCTGCGCTGGGCAGGTGCAAAGCTTTCGGTACCTGTGCATCCCACATGGTGGTTGTCACCATCTTCTATGGAACCCTTCTCTTCATGTACCTGCGGCCCAGCTCCAGCTACTCCCTGGGCAGGGACAAAATCGTTTCCGTCTTTTATGTAATGGTGATCCCGATGTTGAACCCCTTCATCTACAGCCTGAGGAACCAGCAGGTGAAAAGTGCTCTGAAGAGAGCAGTGGGGAGAGTAATTATTTTCCTGCTAAAGCGGTAAATGGTTTGACATTTAGGCAGTGATGGGAATGGGGTCTGTGCTTTGGGGTCTTTTTGAAATCAGAGAGAAGCTGTGTTAATTCTTCTGGATATTATTGTCCATTTTGTAGTTTGGCTCTATTGATGTGGGATTGTTTTGTTATACCTCAGCCTCTAGATAGCGCTTTTCATAACAGGAGAAATACATACTCATTGAAGACCTAGCAAAGGTCAGTTCATAGGGAATGTGCTAAAATGTCCAGATTTTTTTCTGAATATTTGGAGAAAAACATATGCTGGCTTTTCTCATGGACCTGCCATTTCTTAGGCAACCCCAAGTCACCTCTCTCTTGAAGGGAAATACAATGACAAGGCTCAGCCCTGTAAAAATAACTCATTTGTGAGATTTTTTGCTGAGGACTTGGACCATTTTTTTCTCAGCTGTCTTTGGCCCGAGCCTGCTCGTGGTCATCCTCAGCACAGCGGACTACATCCCTACCAAGTGCTGTGCCTCTTCTAGCCATGAGATGGGATCTACAGATTTAAGGTGAACTTCAGTGCTTTCAGGTAATTCCCATGACAGGTGGGAGCACGCAGGAGAACGTGTGGAGCAGACCAAGGAGGCTTGGATGGGAGAGGAGGAAATGTTTCCCTAAATCTGCAGGAAGCGGTGGAAATTGAGAGGAAATTCTCCGAATCCTCTTCAATATTGACCCATCAAAGTATGTTCAAAGGTATTTTAAAAATGTTGCACTTCAAGCCTTCAAAATGTGTTTTATAATGAATAAATACTTCAGATGACTTTGTTAATACACAACATTAAGTATTGGACAGTGACAGTTCCTAAATGTACTGTTTAGTGGAATTTTTCAGTACATATTCAAACTTAAGGATGTACAATAAAGCCATGGTGCATTAGTTGCAATAAACCTGATATTTCTAATTTTCTCAAAGCATGTAGTTACCTGTATCTGAAAGACCATTAGCTGTGGGATTTAACTGGCCAAATTTGAAGTTTAATGGGTAAACATTAAATCTGATCTTAGTCCCCCTCCCTAACAGGAACGAAAGACCATGATTCTTGTTAAAATAAACATGGGAAATGGCTTGGGTGAACTATGTTGCATAAAGACACAGTATGATGCATATAGGAAATGTGACATGACTCTGACATTTAACTTCAAGACATCTGAATTTATGGGGGCTGAAACCCACCCAGCCTATAAGTCACGTCCTTTCCATATGTCAGATTTCAGTTTATGTAGTTTTCATGGGTTTTTATTTGAAACTCCTCCTTTCCATTTCTACCTCCATTATAAGAGGAAAATTAATAGGCCAAAAATACCCTTAGAAGCAGCAATATACAACAGAGCTGCATAGCTGATACAAGGGAGATGAAGAATTTAGTGATATACATTTCAAAGGTTTTTACCTGATAACTGTGTAACTGCTTTCTACAACTTGTTTTTCCTTCTTTGTCATTCTTTTGTAAGAAGAAAATTTTATTTTGGAAATAACTGGAATGCATGTTTTTCTTGACCTTCTTGAGAAGGAAGGGGTGTTTTGAGTTGTACCTGGAGGTTTGGTAATAGAGTGGGGACAAATATGAATTGGTGATGAAAGTGTTGGTGCAAACTCCCCAAATACAAACCCTGCTGTTAAAATATTGCCCTTTGTAGAGCTACACCCAACCAAAACCCTGTCTGGAGTCAGCACAACTCTCTGCGTTGCTCTTCTCTGTCAATATTTGGGTTTGCTGGTGCAGGTGCTGGTCTGTTGCTGGTTGTGCTGGCTCTGGTCCCCAGTGCAGTTGAAAGTTTCCTGCTGGGCTCCAGCTGCTCCTTCAGAAGGTCACAGGGTCCTGTAAGTCCTGTAGTGTTTCTGCCTGAGCCACCCCTTTGGCCAACTGAATCACACAGTTGGAGTTCACAGACTGGAAAAGAAGCTGGGACACCTATAGTTCATGTGTAGGTCCATAGGTCATGTTGACCTGCAGCAAGGTGAGTCCAAAACCATCCTATGTGTCCATCTCTCAGCCAGTCCTCTACACTCTCAGTAATACTGACGGAGAGCTTGTTCATGTGAGCATGTGTGGGTCTCCTTTGGACATGACAAACCCTCCCTTGGGCTACACTGAGTCTTTTGATCCATCTAATTCCACCTGAGGACACCATAGGACATATGGACACAGGTTTGGCAGATATGGTACAAAATGTAGGGAGACTTGTGCCCTTTAGGGGAGCAGGAGAGATGTATGGGGAGTCTCGGGTAGTCCTGGGCACCCATGTCTGAACAGCTGAACCACCACCTCCATTTCTGACTGCAAGAAGAGCCTAGGCAGCTGGCTCATATGTCTACACTTAACGTTGTTGACAACTGATAGATGAATAAATCCCATCTATGGATCAAATATGATCCAAATATGGACTGCTGCTTACATGGTGACTACCCATGCTGTCAGTTTAATCTAAAAGCATGGGCTTCTATCATTTAAAGGGAAAAAGAGCTATACTGAAAGAAACAGTGTGAATTTTAAACTCCTGAAAATGTTCCAGACACTGACAGAAGCTGGTATCTCTTGGGTGTGTTGAGCAGAGATGAATTACACTGAAATTACCATGAATATGTTATAAATTTTCTGCTAGACAAAAAGTTTGCAGAAAAAACTGGCTTAGCACCATCACTTTTTAAAACAGTCTGTGATGAGAAGGTTTTGATCTTGCAGTAGAGGTGGAGCAGCAGAATGACCTGGCTCTCTGCGAAAGGGAGGATATAACAGGCAGCTGAGATATTTCTGGAAATATCTGGAGCATAGTAAAAAGGTTTAATGGACTGTCAGTCGTGTTCTGACAGGTGGGTCCTGTATAGACCTGCCCATTCTTACCTGTCAGTAGCCTGGAAGCCTTTCAGGCTCATTCATTGCGTGGAGGCTTGGGTCAGCCTTCATCTTCTATAATCCCAGCCATCTGCTCCAGGCACCCATCCAGAGCTAATTACAACAGCCTAAGCTGCTTGCAGTAGGTAGTTAAGATACTTGGAGTAAACTGCCCTTTGGATGCACCTTCTTACCTCCCCCTTGATTTTCAGAGAGGCTTGTGAAGAACAACTTGTGCTTTTTTGGATCTCTACCTTTTCTGCCCCTTGAGGCTGCTGAGTGTTGTAACAGGTTATTGATATTGGTGACAATAATTAGCACAGGATTTTGCATCCTCCTGCATGCATGGCTAAGTCTTTATTAGTCATTTAGACTGTTGTGACTCTCATGGATTCACATGAAGGAGCCAGCAGTATACCATCAGGATTCCCCTCTCTTAGAGACCTGAACTGTAGCCAAAGCCATGACAAACATTCGCTCCCTGAGGAGCAGTGCCCGTTGCCCACAAAGACCTGTAGAGAGATACATAAAAGCAACACGTTGCTGCAAGTGAAGAACTTCATCAGATGAAAATGTGCAGTAGGCTCTCAGATGCTCAGGAGAGACGTTCTTGTTTATCTGGAAGCTAAGAGCATGGCTCCAAGGGTTAGTCCACCAGATTTACTGTGCAGACATCCTGAGCCTGGAGAGTCATCCAAAGTGGAAGAGACCTCACAGCTGGTAAGAGGAGGTGACCCCCAGCCAGAGGTAGGTGTGACCATTCCCCGAAAGGTCCAGGTGAGCTCTGCTGGGACTACCCTGCTCTGGTATAAATCACTGCAGCAATGTTACCTTTGAGGAGGCTGCTCTGATTTTTACACCAGGTAAAGGCTTGCTCCTCTGCTTTGATTAAAGAAAATGAAATATTTCTGCTGGGATGCACTTGGGATGCACTCCAGTATTTTGAAATCAAAAGATCGGAAATCATGGTGCTTATGTTTAAGGAGCCTAGGAGAAGAAGAGAGGAGAATGCTCTTAAGGAAAGATTAACCCACCCACTGACCCTGAAATAAAGTGATATTCACCTTAGAAAGTAAAGAATGCTTCTTTAAAGAAATATTCTGCTGATGGAGAATGGTTCTTCAATGAGTCTTCTGATCCTGGTGCTCATCTGGTGGGGTAAGATGGATTCTCATTTTTAATCCTGTAAAGATTTAATTGTTTTATTCTGAACCTTCATGTTATCAGGGACAAAAACCTGTATTTTGCATTTTCATTAGGGCAAGCAGCTTAACTAGGTGCCTAAAATAAGGCAACTGGGGTTGAGTGAGTTTGGCTCAGCACAGATCCGTGGTCCCTTCTGTAGCACTGACTCCTCTTCCAGCTGAAGGGAGAGGCAGGAGCTGCTGGGGTTTGCCTGCTGAAAATACAGGCTGGGTGAGGAGTGGCTGGAGAGCAGCCCCAAGGAGAAGGACTTGGGGGTGTTGGTGGATGGAAAACTGCCTGTGAGCCAGCAACGTGTGCTGGTAGCCCAGAAAGCCACCCGTGTGCTGGGCTGCATCCAGAGCAGTGTGGGCAGCAGGGCGAGGGGGGGGATTCTCCCCCTCTGCTCCACTCTCAGGAGACCCCCCTGCAGTGCTCGGTCCAGCTCTGGGGGCACCAACAGCAGAAGGACACGGACCTGCTCGAGCGGGGCCAGAGAAGGCCACGAAGATGCTCGGGGGGGCTGGAGCAGCTCCCCTGTGAGGACAGGCTGAGAGAGTTGGGGGGGTTCAGCTGGAGAAGAGAAGGCTCCAGGGAGACCTTAGAGCAGCCTCCCAGGACTTAAAGGGGCTACAGGAAAGGTGGGGAGGGACTCTTGATCAGGGGGTGTAGGGATAGGATGAGGGGTAACTGCCAGAGGGGAGATTTAGATGAGATCTAAGGAAGAAATTCTTCCCTGTGAGGGTGGTTGAGGCCCTGGCACAGGTTGCCCAGAGAAGCTGTGGCTGCCCCTCCCTGGAAGGGTTCAAGGCCAGGTTGGACGGGGCTTTGGGCAAGCTGGGCTGGTGGAAGGTGTCACTGCCCAGGGCAGGGGGGTGGAACTAGATGATCTTTAAGCTCCCTTCCAACCCAAAACAGTCTGTGAAAAAGGGGTGAGAAAAGTCCTCGTGAGTGCCCTAACCACCAGGATGCCATGCTGTGCCACCATCAGGCTCCCTCTGAGAAGGTTTTTCTCCTCAGATGGCATCTTAAAACAGTGAATTCTCAGTCTGGCTCTTTTTTACCCCTTGACCATTCCCCTCCCTTGTGCCTTCTGCCAGTGCTCTCAGCCGTACTTTTTCAACTGAATCACACTTTTGTCTGGGCTTAGTTAATCCGTTACAGCTGGTTCATGCTCATAAACACTCACAGCTACCTCCTGACACTTAAATCACTTCTGTAAATCAGGTTTCATCTCCCAGTCCTCTTCTGGAAATACAAAGCGTGATTAAAGTCATCAGCATATCGTGGCAGTTCATGGTGCCATGGACTACTGCATCATGGCAAGGGGAGCCGTAAACAGGGATGCGATGATTCATCATTTGTTAAACCCACATAAACTCTTTATACTGGACCCTAACACCATGGCTAGTACCTTTGCTCTGAATGTCATGGGGAAATCAAGACAGATTTTATGGTGTTTAGTCTCTTAACTGTATATTCTCTTAATTGTTTGATGCTTACCCCAGTTCAAAATAACAGCTTTGGACCCAAATTTTGTTCATGGTCTCTGTGGTTTCATCTCCCCAATGTTTCTGAGACTGTAATATTAAACTTCTCATGTCCTGCATGAGTTTTAGGATTGTGCAACATGCCCTTCCTCTCTCCCTCCCTATTTCCTAACAAATTTTTTCCTTTACCTCAGTGTTTTTTTCAAAAGCAACAAAGGAAAGCTACAGTATTTTTACTTCTTCTCAAAGCTATTACAATTATAGCCATAAGCTGCTGCTAAAATCAGAGTTGTCTTGTTCTGGGCACCTTATGATTGGTTTGAAGTAGGGAGGAAGGGAAAAAAACGTGGTGAAAAACTTAATCACCGGCGGTCAAGGGCGGAGCTGATGATTTGGTCTGTGTCACCTGAATCCCGATCTGCTGCGATATCCATTGATCTCATCAAACTGTAGGTACCAAAATGGGATTCTGCGGTACAAAGGAACCTGCCCAAAGCTCTGCCCACAGTGAGAAAGCGAGAGATCCTCCGCAGTGACTTGCTGCAGGCAGGGAAGGTGTTTGGGAAAGCTGTGATGATGCTCTCCCTTCAGAAGGGGACTCCTCTTTCCTCGGACTGTAAAGGAGGCCAAGCTCAGAGCAGATGGCTACAGTGCAGTCCATCCCACTAGCTCCCTGGAAATGAGTGGTCTGGCTGCACAGCGTGTAAATTATCAAGCTATCCCATTTCAGTTCAAATAAATAAAGGCATGATCTCCCCTGTCCTATATATTCAGGCTCTCTCCTTCCTCGGTGGACGTGAAGCCCTGAATGGCAGAGCAGAATCACACCTCAGTGGCAGAGTTCATTCTCCAGGGACTGAGTGACCAAGCGGGGATGAGGGCAGCCCTCTTTGTGCTGTTGCTGCTCATCTACACCGTCACCCTTTTGGGCAACACAGGGATAATTGTAGTCATCCGACGTGACCCACGGCTCCACACATCCATGTACTTCTTCCTTGGCAGTCTCTCCATTGTTGACATCTGCTTCTCCTCCGTGATTACCCCCAGGACCTTGGTGAACTTTCTATCGGAGAGGAAGACCATTTCCTTCATTGGCTGCATGGGCCAAGCCTTCTTGTACATCGTCTTCGTGACGACGGAATGTTTCCTGCTGGCCGTCATGGCGTACGACCGGTATGTGGCCATCTGTAACCCCCTGCTCTACTCCTCTGTTATGACTCGGAGGTTGTGTGTGCGGCTGGTGGTGGGGTCCTACATCGGGGGTGTCCTGAACTCCATTATACAGATGACTTTCATCATTAGGCTGCCCTTCTGCAGCTCCAATGTCATCAATCACTTTTTCTGTGATGTTCCTCCCCTCCTGGCTCTGTCCTGTGCCAGCACGTACACTAATGAGATGATCCTCTTCTCCTTGGCCGGCATCATTGAGCTCAGCACCATCTCCACCATTCTGGTCTCCTACATCTTCATCTCTTTTGCCATCCTGAGGATCCGTTCAGCTGAAGGCAGGCAAAAAGCCTTCTCCACCTGTGTGTCCCACCTGACGGTGGTGACCATGTTGTATGGGACAACCATCTTTATGTATTTACGCCCCAGCTCGAGATACTCCCTGAACACTGACAAAGTGGTGTCCGTCTTCTACACGGTGGTCATCCCGATGCTGAACCCCCTCATCTATAGCCTGAGGAACCAGGAGGTGAAGGATGCTCTGAGGAGAACAGCAGAAAGAATCACAGTCAGGCTCTGAACCCTCCTCAATAAAACCTGATACAGGAATGTGGGTAACAGGGATTTGTCCTAGAGGCTGTGGAGGCTCCACCCATGGAGATACTCAAATATTGCCTCCATGAGGCCATGAGCAACCTGATGTGGCTGGGTAGTCAGCCGTGCTTTGAGCGGGACATAGAATAATTTTTGATCAGAAAGGACATCTAGGAGGTCTCTGGTCCTATGACTGGCAAGTTATACACATATATACATATTAAATGTATATTATACTATATATTTATATATAATACAATATATTCTTGTGTTAAATGTGTATGTTAACAGACACATATTACTAATTTTCCTTGTTATTCCCTATCCCAAATTTATCCGGAGTCTCAGTGATTTATGGGCTGGGTCAGGGAGGCAGCTCCCGTGAAAAGCTCTTCCTAGGAAGGATGGAAACACAAGATCTAAATGGATAAACTTTGCAGTTTTAATGTAGTTAGGAGGTAATGGGATATCGTGCATAAGCCAAGTGAATAAAACATAAATTCTTAAATAGGTCTGTCTTTGAAAGCAGGCTGCTGAGTTAAATTGATCTTTGTCACTTCTTTTTAGGCAGTGATACGCCTTTGTCCTTTCATTTTTTTCCCACACAACTTCTGCCTTTTGAAGCCTTGAAACAAAGCTCTAACTAGTTTTCTAATTTATGCCCACAGTGGTTTGTTAAAAACAAAGACAATAATAGTATCTGTAGAGTTTGCGTCCAGAGATTTGTACTTTAGTGTGAGGCAATGGGGAAAAGGAATTAAAAGAAAAAAAAACAACAAAGGAACAGAAAAAATGAAAAAAAAAAATGAAATACCCTGAGACAAAAAAACCTGAGGGTGATTAAAAAAGGTCTTATGCAAGAAGTAACTCCTGCCAGCAACTGCATCTCCCCCCTTTCACCGTATTCTGAACAGAAACTTGTGGTTGCTGTGAAAATGCAATGCCACCAGGGAACAGCAACCACAATATTTTCCCCCCCTGCCCCAAAAAAACTTTTATATTTCTTTAGCAACTCATCACTCAAAGGCAAGAGGTGTCCCTGATCAAATCACCTTAACAAGCTCCTCTGGGAGGGGATTTGGGGATGATCGGCTGGGACGGGGAAGGCTTGGCTGGGCCCTGGATGAGTATTTGCCATCTGCAGTCACTTGACTGTCAACAGTGGGAAAAATACTCTCTAACACAGTGAAAATTAACCTAAACGTTGATGTGGCCCTGGTCAGCACCTAGAACTTTTAAAAAAATTATTATTTTATTATTATTTTTGATACTAAAGTTACCAGCCTGAAGCTGACTTACTGTTGCTGGCAAGGCACGACGGTGTACAAATATGCCTGTTCTTCAGGTGCCCCTTTTCTTCTCAGAAGTTGCATTTCATCTACTTCTGAATAAAATCCATTCCTGTTTATATGTGAAAGACTTATTTTTGTTCCTTCTATGTATCACTGTGCTCGGCTGTCAGCCCAAGAGATGCAAAATGGCCATAACAGTCCCTTTCAGATACCAAAAGGGGGTGCTGGAGGGGGGAAATTCTATGTAAGTGGATAGGAAAATACTGAGCAGGATTTCCTATACATCATCACCATCTGTTGGACATTGTTGGAAATATCTTCTCCTTTTTATTATAGATAAAAACTTCTTTTTCTTACGTGCTAGCAAGCCTCGGGTAGCTAAGTGGCTTGTCCTTGTTCAGGGAACTGAGAAATAGCATATAAATAAAATAAGACCATCGTGCTGCCTCTATAGTTGGCTGATACCATTTAGGTTGTTTCTTTTCTCGGCATCAGCTTCTGAGCCTGTTAAAAATGAACGGGCAATGTCAGATGTTTGAACAAGCTCCTCGCCACGTTCCCTTCGCATTAGAAATGATGCTTTAAACCGCACTTTTTTTTTTTTTCCCCTAATGCAATTCTTGGGCGAGGTTTCAGATTGTATGAAATCTAGATTATCAAATTCACTCTGCTTTATGAATTATTTGTCTCTTAAGTAGTCTGGGCTAACCATACACAACTTGAAATGATAATTCCTGATATTTTAAATTATTGCCTCTTACATCAATTGTTTCCTACAGATCACTCTCGGAAAGGGTCCCTCCAGCACATCTTTAGTCCTGACAAAGCTATCCCAGATTTTACAATAAAAGCCAATGAAAATACATAGATTTGAACTTTTATCCCATGTAGGTGAAGGATTTAATTTTCTGTTGTTGATTTATGTAAATTGCATCCATCATTACCTAAATAATCCCAGGTGAGCAGCTGCCCTCAGTGCTCTTGGATGTTGAATTAAATGGATGAGGCTGCCTATATAGTTACCCAGTTCCTGGGTCAGCACAGTGGATTCATCTAGTGACCTTCACAGGGAAGAAACCCACCCTTCGCTATGACCTGCTGAGTGCTGGGTGGACAAAACTGGGGTCATTCCCTACTAGTTTGTTTTTTTTTTTTTTGAGCAGACGAAGAGGTGAATTTTGTCCTTTTCTGGAAGGCACTGCAGGGGTGCAGCCCCCTCTCATCTTTGGGAGCAAAGTATAGGAAGAGTTTCTGATTGAAAAATAAAGGCAGATACATCAAAATGAAAAATAAGGTGCTTTTTTTTTTTCATTCTAAACATCAGCATAAAATGAAAAGAGGGAGTGCTGGATTTCTCATCATGTGCAGTCTGTGCTGAGGGTTGAAGGCTTCCAAGAAGAGCTGTTCTGTGGAAAAGAAAAAAAGAGGTTTTTGAATACAGATATTGCACATTATGCACAGATATCACAATAAACTACCTTTCGTGATTTTTTTTTAGGATGCATGAAACTATTAAAGGTAACCTCCTGGTGTCAATTTTAAACCCCTGTTAGCTGTATCTTGACCTGGCGGTGGAGGATCTCGGGACCCCTCTGGGCTTGGTGGGGCTGACCCTCGCCTGGTCTGACAGCTCCCTGGAGGTTGTTATCCCTGACTTGTTTTATCCCTGGCTCTGTGAACGCTGCGAAGGGCAAAGCTCTGGAAGCACGGGCAGATGCTGCATGGGAGAAGACCTGGTGTACCGGTCCAGCCGGAGCGGGGAGCAGCTGTGAGTATAAAAACTGCTTCAGCTGGAGCTGAGAGAAAAGTGAAAGAAAATCCCGCTGTGAAAATCCTGCTTCATCCTGCGGCATCTGCAGGATCCCCAGGACTTGTGGCAGACTCTTCCCCGCAGAGATGGTCACCCTGAGAAACCAGAGGGATGCTGGAGGCGTGAGCGCAGGGTGCTTTTGCTTCACATTTTAAACCATCCCATTAACGAGGCTTTTCTGCATTCACTAGTTTGGGCTGTAAGACTTAAAACACCAGCTACCCTAACAATGTATTTTAGCTCTGTAGATCTGACACCTTCCCCTTGTTCCCACATGGAGCTTTTGAGGATAATGGCCATGAGAGTGGGCTAATGGCCATCTAGCCAGGAGATGCACTACAAGGCTTTGCTCGGCTTTGGGGTTTTGGCAGTGGCTGGTCGTTCTCCAATCTAGAACATCATGAGTTACATCTTGGAAAACACTAACAAGCTGCTGGGTGAGTCCTAGGGCAGCTTGTTGGAAGGTCTTGTGCTGGCTTGCCAAGGAGATGCAAGATCTTATCAAATTTGAATAGGAAATCGGGAGCCACAAATTAAGGTCCTTTCCCCAGGAGGACAGTGATAAATATTTGGGGTTTGCTGGTGGTTATTTAGCAGAGTGTGGACCAACCACCTGCCTGTCAGCATGAATAATACCTAAGCTGAAGCAGCAAGGTATGGGTTTTTAATTTATCTCCCTTCCAGTCAGATGTCTTCAAGTCACAGGGAGATGTGATTCCTGGTGGGCAGGAGCCTCATACACCGCCTGGGTTTCATATCTACATCTTGAATCGCTCCACACGAAGCCGTTGGCTTGTCAAGTAAGAAAAAGTGCAGGTGAGCCTTAGTTAATTGTAAAATTCAGGTCAATTCTCCAATGGCAGTAGATGTCTACATCCAGGCAGGTGGATGCTGCCTCTGGGGGAGGATTCAGCTCCAGACCCAAACAGCTCGATTTTCATTAGTTGTAATACATCTTCCAGCGCCATGCGGATGTCTCAGACGCTGCTTTGCCTCCGGCATCTCTACATGGGCAGTGAAAAGCAGCTCTAAATCCCCATTAATAACTCCAGGAGACCAGACATGTTGCTCACAGGACATCTGAAATGAGATGTCTGGATCTGGAGGTGAACCTCACCCCTTCAGCAAAGGGTCATCAAATAATTATGACTTTTAAGTTCGGATCTGCTTGTCAGATGCTGAGCAGTATGCACTCTTGTTTTGCTCTCTGGTGTAACTCTGTCAAGCAATGATTAATGTTATCCAGGAAAAATCAATGTTTATTTATTCTATCTGTCATAGAGTGTGATTTTAAGAGCTGCTGATTTCTCCCTGGTGAGCAGAGAGAGCAAGCCTGAATTTATCTTTTATCTCCAAGTTAGGCATCGCGTCTAAAGCAAAGCGCGGTGAGACAAATCCTGGCTCTTACACTGCACCATCCTACACGAGGAAAAATTACACTAAGGAAAGTTACACTTTCCAGTGCTTTCACCTAGAAGAGGTCTTCCGGGACACAGGGAACAGATATTTATTCTTCATGTACTCACACTGGACTGGGCGCACTCGAAAGATGAGAATTGATTTCATTTTTCCAGCAGTTATTGTGAAAATCATGGACTTCCATGTGTAAATGGCTTGAGAGGAACTATGAGAAAGCCCTGTAATTTATTTATGTTTTATTCTGGTATGGCATTACCCTCCTTCCTTGCCTTAAAATATTCACCCACTTCCAGGTGTGTTGCTGATGGTTGTATGTGTTTAGCTAAGGCTGAACTGGGAGACCGGCCTCGGGAACTTGAGGTTTTCCTCTCTCAAAGAGAATTTACCTTATATTGACTTAAAGTGGTGTAGCTGCTTGATAGACAAAAACTAACATACTTAACATTATTGACAGATTTGGGCCTATTAACCTTTTCCATTTGAAATACATAAAGCAGCTGAACTGCTTATATATTCAATATGGATGAAGATAATTATACATTTGCATCTGAGTTTATTCTCCTGGGCTTCACAGACCGAGAAGACCTGCAGGTGATGTGTTTTGTCTTATTCCTTGTCATCTATGTGGTCACTCTAATAGGAAATCTGGGAGTAATTATATTAATCAGAATTGATTCGTGCCTACACACCCCCATGTACTTCTTCCTAAGCCACTTGTCTCTCCTGGACGTCTGTTACTCCTCTACCATCATCCCTCAAACCTTGCTGAATTTTTTAGTGGAGAAAAAGGTTATTTCCTTCGTTAGGTGTGCTGCTCAGCTCTTCTCCTTTGCGACCTGTGCCACCACTGAGTGCTACGTGCTGGCTGCCATGGCTTATGATCGCTACATGGCCATTTGTAACCCCCTGCTCTACTCTGTGGTCATGTCCCAGAGGTTTTGCGTTGGGATGTTGGCTGGTGCCTACTTAGCTGGTGTGATCAGCTCCACCATACACACAGCTTCCATATTTCGTCTCCTGTTCTGCTGGTCCAAGAGGATCAATCATTTCTTCTGTGACGGACCACCGCTGCTAGCCCTTTCCTGCTCTGACACCCGTGTCAACGAGGCGATGGTTTCTGCCGTGGTGGGGTTCAATGTGCTAAGCACCACAGTCTTCATCCTAGTCTCCTACTTGTCAGTCCTCTCCACTGTCTTGCGGCTCCGCTCCGTGTCTGGTCAGCACAAAGCCTTCTCCACCTGTGCCTCTCACTTGGTCTCCATCGCCTTGTACTACGGGAGCTCCCTCTTCATGTACCTGCGCCCCAGTTCCAGACACTCCTCGGAGCACGATAATGTGGTCTCCATGCTGTACTCTGTTGCAGTCCCCATGCTGAACCCACTCATCTACAGCCTAAGAAACACAGACATGAAGAATGCCATGAGGAAAGCAAAAGGTAGAGTCCTCTCCTCTTTGTCTATCCATGGTTCCTGGTCAGCTGAGAGGAGAGGGCTATGGTGAGGAGGATTAGATATCGCACCTTCAGGAAGCAGGGACTAAGTGCACCTGGAAGCAGGACACCTGGAAAACATATTTCTCCTTGAACCAAGGAGTTCACCCTGCACACCCTGCACTAGGAGGGATGGGACTTTCCTTGGCTGTAGCGTGAGACCTGACAGTGACCGTGTGCTGGGCAGAAAGTTATTATCCAAAGTAAATTTTATTTAAATATGACTTGAAATAGATATTATTTATTAATTAAATATAATTAAAAATAATAATCAACATTTCAGGCTTCAGAGAACAAAAAGGAGAATGCTGGTGGTGGCTTTGCCCTGGTGACATCAAACCAGTAGTGTCTGATCTCTCATGTTTTATATTAACAGGTGTCCTCTGGTGATGTTCCTGGTATTAGGAGGTTGTTAATTGATTTTTTTCAGGAGTTTTAGCTTCAGACCACAAAGTAAGGTCACATGAAATAATGCTGTGACGGTGTGTTGGTCACCAAAGCACTCATGGTAATGGAGAACAAGACATATTTGAGCCTCTGCTCTGCTGTGAATTTAGCTAGGTCTGTAAAGAGCCAGACTGCTGGAGGGAGGGAGGGAGGGAGGGAGGGAGGGAGGATTTTAGGTCTTCCTTTCCCCCAAACAGCCACGGTGCTGGTGACCTGGGGTCGTCTTACGATGGAGATGGAGCAAGTGCAGTATTGAGCTGTCTGCGTCTGGGATTTCAAGCTGCATTACTCACGCTGCAGATGCACACCCTACCCAAGCAGGTATTCTTAGTGGATTATTTTTCCTTCCAAATATTAAAAAAAAAATAAAATTTAAATCTCTTTTTTTTGTCCTAAAGTTGAGTGAGGGCTTTTTCCCCCTTATTATGTTGCTTTTCCCACTCCACAAGCCTTGGTTTTAGCCCAGTGCTGAATGGGGAAGAAAGAAATTAAAAAACATGGGGAAATCCTTTTTTCCAAGACTAATAGTCTGGTGCCTTCCAGCAGAAAAATAAATTTACATTAAAAACATCTAAACCCATCTGTATACTTCTTCATCTTGCTTCCCCACACTCTCATAGTTCGGTATTCTCTCACATCTGCCCCATCCTTTGTGTTTTTTAAATGTCTGGGACAAAGTTATCATTTAATATTTGTCCTAGGGGTTTTATAATGTCTCTTCACCTAGTAGAAGCTTTCAGGAAACATTGGCTCTCAGGATTCATCAGAATAAAACTGGTAAATCTGAGTTAATTCTGTTATATCCTCAAAGCAACTGTGTAAAATGATGCTTTTGAGCAAAGTGCTGTACAGTGGTCAGTAAAGTGTATGGAAATAAATATATCTGCTGGTGAGGGCTTCCCATGGCCACGCTCAAACCGTTCATACAGTGGATGGTCCATCAGGCTTGTTTTCAGCACCCTTCAATGCAATATTAGATGATCCATCAGGTTTCCCTGTTGGTAGTAAAGGGGTTCCTCAGTGAAAGACTGAAATAGAGAAGTTTGTGGTAGTTGGATAAATAAAAAGCAAACTGCCCTGGACTTGTCTTTGGTGGCATGGGCAGCCTTGTAGGTCTCTACAGCAGAGCTGGTCTTGGAGGTGTTGGTACAGCCCAAAAGGTTTTGGGGGTGGAATTGAAAGAGGCTTTTTCTGATCAGGTCAAAACAATTATCAGCTGGATGAGGGTCCTGAGGGAGAGCGGCTTGCACAAACATCTGAGGTAATGCTTCATCTGGGATAAAACCCCTCTGCCAGCCAGCCTGGGCGATCTCCTCCCGAGCATCTCTCCTCCTGCCGTGGCTTTGACCCATCGGGTGGGCTTCTCAAGGAGCTGCAGGCACCACATCTACTGACACCTTTCCTTTTAACCAAGCAGGTAAAAAAGGGTTTGACATTTCCACTTGGTGACCCTAGTCGTTCTGCCTTTCACGTGCTTGAAAGCATTTTTAAGTGCAGGTGGTGTAAGAAGACGCAGCCCGGTGCTTCGTTGTTCTCTCCATTATCCCTTAACCCGTAACACATTTCACGACACTTTGTCTCCACTGTGACTCGTCCGCTTTATCTCTTTAGCTGTTTGTATACTTCATATTGCAAAAAATACCTTTGTATTGATTAACACCTCAAAAATATACACCAGTCCCTTTTTGTGGGAGCTGGACTTGGTGTAATAAGGAGCCTATTTTTTTTTTAATTTCATGTCTCAGTAGTAATTTTTTTAAAATTTCTGTATTCAAATGATCAATTGGCAAACCTAAACCAAAAAAAAAAGCCAACCCCCCCTAATTATACTTCTGTTTTGTTTATATGTCTGAACAGCAACCAGCTTTTCTGTTGAGATGAGAAGAAAATTCAGAATAAAAGCTTCTGCTCTGTGAAGTCCTGCAACATGGGTTCATGCTCCGGAGTAGCTCCATCTGTACTTGGCAAGATTTTAAACATTTTTTTTATTATAAATAATTTATTGAATGTTTAAATATTTTTTTAACATTTAGCATGTTCTTAACCTTGAAGCTGTTTAAGATATGATTGTCCTCTCCAGGGCTGCACGTTCACGTATGAGCTGGTCACCAGAGGTTGCCTCTACGGGATGGAAACGTTCACCTCTAGGACACAATCAATTTAATCCCAGTGAGGAAATTTTTGCCAAAAGACAGAAACGTGTGCTTCAAGGGTACGAGTTGTCCAGACGGAGCTACAACTACATCTCCATTACCAAGCGATATTGACCAAAAAGATCTGAGGTCAGTAGAGTAAGACAAGTGGCACTGGGACTTCATTACCCTCCTGAACTCATTTCTGCATTCTGTATTTTTTTAATTCAACTTATTCTGGGGGAGTGGATGCTGTTTCATGGCTGGGATGTGCTGGTAGAGCTGCAGCTAAAGGGAGTCCATCTGTGATCTCCAAGAGCATCCATGGTGTCAAACCAAGTGCCCTAGCAGGGGCGAGGAGGTTGGTTTGAAAAAACCACACTTCTGACCCCATCTACAACTGATCTAGGGACATTTCAGCTGAGATGTGGACATCTGTAGATAGATCCTCCATCAGATATTTAATCTGCAGAGGAGCTGAATGGGAGAGATGGGAATATCCAAGATGAAGCTTTAAAAAGTTTGGTTTGTATATAATATATTTTAACATTGTTACGTGGATATTTGATCCACCTCTGACACAGCACACGCAGGGGTTTTTCTTCAAAAGCCTATAAATTTAGAAATTAAAAAAACCTCAACAATTTCAAGTGCACAGCTTTGTTTCATGATGAAAAGGCTGCATCAGATCTAACGAGGCCACAGAAGAGCACTAATCCAGTCTGAAAAAAAAAGAAAGAAAAAAATCCTTAAAATTTCCAGAAGTCAGTGGTGAGAATCTGTATCTTCTCTGTTTTCTACATTTTGGAATGTGTTTATTTGACTTTTTATACTTGAATAAACATTTTGATGTTTCTTAGTGTATCATCTGTACAATGTATATAAAACATGGCAGAATTATTCTCTTTTAATATGTGAGTAATAGCTCCTTCATCTCTTTGGCTTCGAAGCTTGGGCTAAAGGCAGAAATACAGTTGCCTTGCATTTGTCTCAAAAATATAGCATTTTCTACTACATTTACTTTATGGATTCAACTCCCATGTTTCCAGGGTATTTCTCTCTTAGGGATTTATTTCACTGATTCATTTTATTTCTATGCAAATTCATCTAACTTGTAGAAATGATGGATGGAGAAAACATCACTGTTTTGTCTGGCTTCATCCTCTTGGGCTTCTCTGATGTCCCAGAGCTACAAACCACCATTTTCACAATTTTCTTATCCCTGTATGTTTTAATGGCACTGGGGAACCTGATGATGATCCTGCTAATCAACGCCGACCCCCAGCTCCACACCCCCATGTATTTCTTCCTGACCCACTTATCTTTCATAGATTTTTGCCTTTCCTCTGCTATCATCCCAAAAGCGCTGGAGACCTTCCTGCTAGGGAGCAGCCACATCTCTTTTTTGGGTTGTTTTGCCCAGATATATTTTTTCCTTGCTCTGATCATCTGTGAGTGCTTCCTCCTGGGGGTGATGGCTTATGACCGATACACAGCTGTGTGCAAGCCGCTGCTTTACACCACCACCATGACCAGGGCGCGTTGCTCCGGCATGATGGTGCTGGTGTACACCACGGGCTCCCTCACCTCCCTTGGGCACACTGTCCTGGCGGGGAGGTTGTCCTTCTGCCGGGCCAGGAGCATCAACCACTTCTTCTGCGAGCTGCCCACGATCCTGCAGCTCTCCTGCTCTGACACCCGCACAAACGAGATCCTGCATGTCTCCAATGCTGGACTTAACATCATGGGCTCTGCCCTGATGATCCTGGTTTCCTACACCTGCATCCTTCACACCATCCTGCACATCCCTTTGACCAAGAGGAAGCTTAAAGCTTTCTCTACCTGCACCTCCCACCTGGCTGCCATCACCATCTTCTACGCACCGGGGATGCTCACCTACGTCCAGCCTCACAAGGCGTGTGCGTGGGATCAGGCAAAGCTGGTTTCAGTGTGTTACACTGTCCTGACCCCCACCCTCAACCCCCTCATCTACAGCCTGAGGAACAAGGAGGTGAAGGGGGCCCTGAGGAGGTTGTGGGTGCGAAAGTTGGTGCCATGTCTATCCAGGCTTTGAAAATGCATTTTCAGCTCTTGGGTAATGAAGGAATGTGCATTATCGGTCATTACTGGTCTGCGTAGAGATAAAGAGATCACACAGCAGAGGGTATGGAGAACCACCATAACAAATCGTTCTCTTCAAACTATGTCAATTTATTTTAATTGTGGTGTGAGCCTTCAATAATTAACAGTTGTCAATGCTTTCCTAGCAAAAATGAAACAGTACCACGATGTTTTGTGTCTAAATTGTGTTAACTGAAAATATTGCCCACGAAAAGGATGCTCAAATTGGAGGTAAATAATTACTAATATTTCCCTTGCCTGCTTCATAATCATTTTTCCTAAATAAGCTTGAAGAATCTGTTTAAGTCAGTGATATATGGAGAGCTGCAATGTGGGCCAGACTCTGAATTTTTCTAGGAGCATTATTAAACCTTGTCTTAGGAAGGCTTTGCTGAGACAGGCATCAGTGAGGTCCCCTTCGTAAAGGCTGCAAGTGGGACATAGCGGTTGTCTGTAGAAGAAGGGGCTGAGAGGGTTGCAGGACGCTGCCGGAGGTGACCCTGATGAGAGGGGGATGTTTATCCGATGTGAGTGACCTGGTGACAGCAGGGAGGAATGTGACTATCCGGGGGAAGGTCCAGCTGTGGCCTCAGATGCAATTTTTGACCAATGTCTAGAAGAACCATCAGAAAGCACAAAGCCATGGGCCTGGCTCAGGGGACCTGGAGCTGTGCTAACGACTTGTTGGGGGCACACGTACATTAGCACGTTGCCAGAATTGTGTCCCACCCAAAATCTTCTTGAGACGTGTTGTCTTTACATCTACTAATCTTTTCCTTTTTGGATGATCAGTATCAGGTTCATGCCTTGTGTGACTGAGTTATGACTCTTCTGAATGTCATTGCGTGGCTGAGGTGGAAGATGCTTTAAAAAAGCAGAGAAAGGTTTTTTAACACCTAATCGAAACACACCTTGTATGTTTAATGAACTACACAATTCCTGGAAGAACATGTAGCTTGTATAATGACAAAGTGAATAAATTTTATGTTTTAAAATAAGTAGCTTTGTAAACCGTAGTCTTCCTAAAAGAACTGTAATGAATAATGAATGAATGCAACAGCAACCAGTTAAAACCAGCTTTAAGTGAAATTATAAAGCTTTTAATCAAAGCTTGCAATGGAGTTTTCATGAAAAGTAGAGACGTTTGGACAATTTCCCCAAGAAAATGAGAATGTGACATCTGAAGCACCTTATTCTGCATGACTCAGGAGGAGGGACAAGAATCACAAGCTCATCGCTCCTCTCTGCTCTGTCCTTCCACCCCCTGGGCATGGGGACACCTCAGAGCATGCTGGATATGGTGCTGGGGCTGTGTTCAGGGCCTGGGTGGGGAAAAAACCCAGTTCCCCTCTCCCTGAGACATCAGGGAGTGCACCCACCGTAATTGCCATGGCCAGCATCACCTGGGGCCTCCACCCACACTCTGCCCCAGGCTCGGGCACTATTTAAGCTCAGCCCTAGGTCTTTAACCACTTCCAGAGCTGGGCTGTAGCTGTTCTTTGTCCTGGTCTTCAGCTTTCCTGGCTTGAATTTGGCCCTCGGTTTCCCCTGGGCTATCAATGGGAGCTGCTGCTGTGCTGGGTGCTGTGGGACCGTGCCCTGTGTCGTGGCCACCTTCAGCTCCCAGTTTGCCTTCCCTAGGGAGTAACTGGTCCTCGCTGCTCCCCGAGCCATGTTGCATTATGCAAATAGAGTGAACAACTCCTAACGTGAGACAAGACCCTGTAGTGTCCAAGCTGAGGATAAAGCAAGCTGTTACGGAAGGTAAGTGTTACAAAGATCTCCTGCCCCCCACCTTTTCCTGTGGCTGGCTTTTAAGAAAAATGGCCCCTGCTCAGCTGCATGCTCTGGATAGATTTTTATTTTACTCTATACAAGGTATCCACAATCTTGCATCTGAGATTAAAAAAAAAAAAAGGTTTGGATTATTGGTATAACAATACAGTGGGTGTGCTTAGGTCATGGCTTCTATTGCCATCTAAAAGAAATCATGCTAGGAGTATTTATTTTTTATTTTTGCTATGAAAAAAACAATGTCTGGACTAACTCAGATGCAGCCATGTACAAATTAACATTAAGTGGCAGGTGACCTCGCTCTTCTCTCTGTGGGGACGTGGCATCCCAGTTCTTGCTCAGGGTCTCTCTTGGGTCATGGTCAGTTGTCTCTGCTCTGGAGAGCATGAGATTCTGCAGCATCCCTTCGTGGCACCTTCTCAGCCTTACAGCTGTCTTGGGGAAGAGTCAGCTGGGAGGAAATATAATTTACAACCACCCCATGACAAGAAAATAGCAGGGAGAAATTTCTTCATTGCTAGTTACAGTCAATCCTGCTAAACCCCTTGCTAATAGGGAGAAATACCACTCCCAGCTGCTGCTGCTTCTCCTCCTAAAGCAGATGGAAGATGAAGCCTGTTTCTCTCACAGAACAAACCTGTTTGGCTGAGTTAAACGTCTTGCAGCTGTAGGAAGCAAGGTGTAGGATGAGATCCATGCGGGTGGCCAAGAGCCCTGCTATGCTGTTGGGTACAGGCAGAGACAAGCTGCAGCTTTCATCCCCCAGGGAGGAAAATGCCTGGGAGTTCAGCAGGGAAACCTCCCAGCTGCACGGTGGAAGGTCCCTCCAGGGCTGGAGGCAAAGCAGCCGAGGTTTTTCAGCACAGACACAGCCATGCTGGGGCGTTCTGGTCACTCACCGATTTTGCATCTTCCTGATGCTAGAGCACAGCACTTGCTGCTCTCATCCCCCAGCAGCTCAGTGGTCTCTGCTTCTCCTCCCTTTTCTTACTTTCCATAGCACATTCCCCTGGAAGCAAAAGAAATTTTTTTCCTTGTAGTTAGCCCAAAGTGAGGTGTGCGGTGGCTTTTTTGGTGGTGTTTTTTGGATATACCTCCCCAAAAGCCTCCAGTCCTTAAACTTGCCTCTGGAGGAATCAGTGCAACTTCTTAAGAAGCTATGCTTAAGAGGGAAATTCCTTATGAGCTTATTTTTACCACCTCCCATGATATGACATCATTTTACAGGAAAAAACCCCAAGAGATGACAAGGAAATGTTTATCAGAGGCCTGTAATGGCTGGATGTTTGGTAACATTGAGTCTCTGCAGATTTTAAAGCATGCTTAAAATTTGCTGTACCTGCTTCTGTAAATAGAAGTTGTTCCTTACTCCTCTGGACAGCTGACTTAAGACTATTTAAAAAAGGGAAGCAGCAGGGGTTTTATCAACTGATTGGGGTCAGTTTGGTCAGCAGGCAACTCACAAAAATATTATTTGCTGTTGCTTTTCTAAGTGCATCCTTGACATCCTTGTTCCTCAAGCTGTAGATCAGAGGGTTGAGCATCGGGATGACCAGGGTATAAAACAGGGCAGTGACTTTCTCCATCTCCAGCGAGTACTTGGAGCCTGGTTGCATGTGGCTCAGCCCTGCGGGCACGTAGAACAAGGTCACAGTCAGGAGGTGGGAGGCACAGGTGGAGAAGGCTTTGTGCCTTCCTTCGGCAGACCTCATCCTCAGGATGGAGAAGAGGATGTGCACATAGGAGATGAGGATGATGATGAGCACAGACATGGAAATGGTCCCGTTGAGGGTTACAAGCAAAAGCTCGTTGAGGTGGTCATCAGAGCAGGTGAGTTTCAGCAGAGGGTTAGTGTCACAGAAGTAATGGTTGATGACGTTGGGTCCACAAAAAGGCAACAGCAGCAAGCAGCACGTTTGGATTGATGAGTTCAAAATCCCCCCAAGGTACGACCCGGCCACCAACTGAATGCAGACCCTCTTGGGCATGGAAATAACGTAGAGCAGCGGGTTGCAAATGGCTACGTAGCGGTCGTATGCCATCACAGCCAGCAAGAGCACCTCTGTGGTCACAAACACAAGGAAAAAGAAATGCTGGACAAAGCAGGCAGAGTAAGAAATGGTTTTCTTTTCCACCAAGAAGCCAACAAGCAGCTTTGGAGAGAAGACAGAGGAGTAGCAAAGATCAACAACAGACAGATTGCAGAGGAAGAAGTACATGGGGGTGTGCAGCTGGGGGTTTGTCTTGATCAGCATGATCAGCCCAAGATTGTCCATCAGCGTGATGAGAGAAATCGTGAAGAAGATGAAGAAGAGAGGAGTCTGCAGCTTAGGCTCACTTGTCAGTCCTAGGAGGATGAAGTGGGTCACCATGGTGTGATTGCCTTGAGCCATATTACTGCACTTCGTAGCAGCACACCTGTCGGAAGGAGGAGAAAGAGTGAAATAGAGAAGAGCGATGGCATGGCCTGCTGAGGATGCTGCTATCAGCACGTGCTCCGTTAGGCTGTCCGTTGAAAGTACATTGATACTTGAGATAACATCGACCTGTGCTTAGGGTCTCAATAAATCCTCACAGGCAGAGCAACTCATCCAAAACCTTTCAGAAATTGCATTTTGTCCTTACTCCCTTTAATCAGGAGGCTGAATCAAAAAAATATTTTTTTTTTTTAAAAAAAACAACCAATATTGAATGATTTGAAAACTGGAGAAGCAGTGAAGAATTTAACCTGTCACCTTGCTTCATTAGAATAGGAGGCAGAAAAAGGGAGTGTATTTAATTTTCTTCATGAGAAGACTGAACAAAATGAGTTATGCCAACCCTGGGTGCCCCAAATGCGCCGTGCCCTCTGCTCAGCTTTGCCCCAGCTGCTCACACCAACTCAGCAAGCGAGCTGCGGGGCACTTGGGAGGGTCACTTGGCAGCCTGGGACAGAAATTCCTGGTCAAGTGTAGCAAGAACAGGCTGAGCTGCCACATTTCTGTCGATAATCTTGGTCAGGTTCCAGCACAGAGGGAAATATTCCCCCCAGTGTTGCAAATCACAGTGAAACAGGGTTTTATTACACTCAAATTTTTTATCTGATCCAGCTCAACTATTATTTACATGTTTTTTTTCCACTCAAGGTAGGGAAGGAAGGCATTTTCAGGCTGCTTTTCACAATTGTGAGACTGAGAAATGAATTGTACGTGATGTGTTATATATGTAATAGAAAGCTGTTAGCTGTATTCATGGGAATCCAGGAGGTGAGGGGAAAAAAAAAAAATAAACCACTTATCAGAAGGCTCCATATAGCAGAAAGAAAACTGGTGCCTTTATTTTTGAACCCCACACCACCTTGCACCCAGGATTTTTTTTCTAATCAAGCCCCTCCAGTGCCAGTTACTCTTTCTGGCAGAGCACAGCAGATGTTAGGAATCCTGAAAGACTTGCTTCTGGTATCAATAGTGGTACTGGTATTAATTAACAATATTATCAGTGTGATAGTAGTGGAAATCTTTGTTTAGAACAGAAAATATAAGGGTGAAAAACCCCAACTGGTAGTGAAAACAACATGAACTACAAAGCAGGCAGGCGATGGTGTGGTACTTGAGCTGAAGAACAGGGAAAGAGCAAAATCTGAGCAAAAGATTGATAGCTGGTAGGATATTTCTAGGTTTTGGCTGCAGCTGCTTTTCCACTAAATGAACATTTTTTTTTTTTTTGAGAACACTCAAACATCTTTATGTACAAAAATCCATAACAGATCCACCCAACCCCACTGCTGGGACGAAGCTTTAATCAACCACCCCATCAGTAAAACCTCTTCCTCATGGATCATCCCTGCAATTCCCCTCCTGCAGCAGGGAGAGAGGATAAACTATTTCTCTGAAATAACAAGACCAAATGCTCAGCTGGCTCCTGAGGTTCAAAGCTACTTGTAATACCTTTTGTAAAGGTGCGATTGGGACTTACCGAAACAGGGGATGTTGCTGTTCCCCCTGCAGCACAGTCCCGGGGCTGCACAGGTGCCGTGGGTGATGCCTGGCAGTTCTGCTCACGCAGCTGGTGCCACCGAGTGTGTTACTTAATCGTCATTCTTGGGTTTAGCGGTTCCCCTCAGGGTGGCTGTCTCATGCTTCAGATATATCGCTGCTCTCCACTTCTCTGGTACAAAACCAGATTCTTACATGTATCTCTAACAGACAGTTTTCACTTTACAAATATTTATGAGGTTCCAACATAGAAATAGTTGGTAGGATATGTCTAGGTTTTGGCTGCAGCTGCTTTTCCCTTTCACATCTTTTGAGAACAAACATCCTTATATACAAAAAATCTGTAACAGATCCACCCAACCCTACTGCTGGGACCAAGCTCTCGCCTTCTGCAAATGAGGAATGATACTGCAGCACAGGCAGAAGCAGAAGGTTGCTCTAAGCTTTGCAGTGTCTTTTTATTCTTTCTAGAGAAATATCTTGAAGACTATTTCCTCACGGGCTGAGCCCCGTGTAACGCTCCCAGGCTACGGGGCTTTCCGTGCCGCTGCATAGTGCAGTCCTGCTCATCTTCCAGCTGTCTTCCCTGTTCAGTTTACACATGTTCAGGGCAGAAGAGCAGCTTTTCAAATGTTTTCTCAGAGGTTTTATCACAGTAAGATGGGGACAAATACTTAGAAAGCTCTGAAGATAATGCTTAGAAATTCAGACATATGGAAAATACAGTTTAGGTCTATTCTGCTAATGAGTTTTTGCCCTGGATCAGTAAACTTGCATGCTGGGGGGCTTTAATCTTGCTCTACATTTGAAGCCTGTGCCTACAATCCTGCTTTCCTGTATAACACCACATTCTTACCCACCCTCCACGATGCATGCGATGTGTGCGTCGTCCTAAGGCAAAAAGAAGAAATGTGACCTGTTTTCCCCCATTCTTCAAATGACTGGTGCTGCAGGAGGAGGGAAGCAGCACTTTGCAGATGTGACGCTCCAAAGTGAGACCGAGCGCGTGGCACCCGGTTTTTGACCAGAGTGGGTGGTGACACTGTCCCAGAGGAGCTTGTGCAGGGTGACAGCTTCTGGGTTTATTTACTTCTTTGGCCCTCATCACTAAAAAAATCCCTGAAGTAAATCTGAGGTGAGCAAAGAGCTTCACGCCAGCCACGGAGGGGATCATTAGGAACTCTCAGAAGAGTCTGGAAGGAGTTTGGACTTGGGTCCTGTCCCCCACAGCTACTGTGCAAGGCTCATTAACCTCTCTGCTCAGTGCTGATGTGGAGGGGGGGAAGTTTTCATCTGTGCTGAGCCACAGGTGGGAAAGAAGCCATATGAGTGTGCTAAATAACACTTAACAGGATGCTAGGGTTTGGAATTTATTCTCCTGTTTGAACTGTGCAATTTCAGAGCTTCACTTAAACTATCCAGTTGAAGGTAGCTGAAAGCGTGAGTGCTGTAACCAAAGTCAAACGTGCACAGAAATCACTTTCCCTCCCTGCATGTGTAATAGTTTTCATGGCTTGGACTTCGAAAAAACCTGATTTCTGAAGTTCAAGATCACCTCTGTGGCTGGAGATCCCCCCTGCATCCTTCACCAAACGCCCCAAGGGAAGCCACAGAGGGGAAGATGCATTTCAACCCAAAGGTACGAAGCACAATGTGTACCCGGGTGTAACAGCACAGGCCAAGTGCACAAACACTGAACTGCACTTCTGTCATCAGGGTGATCGTGTGCATGATTTTACTTCAAGCTCATTAGAGAAATTAGTCACTTAAAGGCCACTTTGTGTGCATCCCTTGACAAAATGATAGGCAGCAAACTTTTAATGTTCTTTAAGCGAATTAAAGGTATGTGAAAAAGCAGTTAAACTTTCTTAGAAATGCTCCATCATTCCCATCTCATTCCTTGAACTATTCTTGGCATCGTAACAACGTGACATGTCATAACGTGACGAGGTAAATGCTGTTCAGGTCAGCAAGAAGTGGGCAGGATGAAGGACTCTGAAACCAGTTATGGAGACCAGGGTCAGGTTGAAAACAGCAAGTTTGCAGGTTTTTTTTCCTGCTGCTGACTTAGTGTACTTCCTTGCTATAAGCATTTTCCTGACTCTTACTTCCAAATATTATTTTTTTTATCACTAATTTCCTTACCACAAAAGAATTTCACTGTACTTTTCCACGTGGTCACAAGGTATTCACAGATAAAACAGGATTATTTAATTATGAAGCTCCTGTTAGGACAAATTACAGATTGAAACATTTAAGAGAGTACACATCAAGCAAACACAATACTAAGCTTTTTGTCATTACTGCACTTTGAAATAACATAATATAAAGAAATGAAATGTGAGTAGATAAAATGTCTGAAGCACGGTGACTCCTGGGCTAGTATCAGTTAAACACAACAGAGATCTTAGCAACGTCATAAAAATTTCAATCCCTTTTCACTGACAGCTTTCTACATGTAATAAACACATTTCAAAAGATAAGTATCTTTATCATTTGAAACTCATGTAGTAGATAGTCTCCTGTGTATCATAAGTGTATAGCCTACTATATATCCTACTACAGAACATACAATATGGGCTACTCTATATCATATATACTGTCCTGTACCAGTAGTATAGCCTACTATGTGTTGTAACAGTGTAGGGATAACTCACCCCGGTGACTGCGTAAATCTGGATGGAAGGTAATGAGGGTGGAGGGTACCTGGGAGGGGGAGGACAGGCAGAGGGACGGGGACATGGTGGACACTGAAACATCCCAGAAGAGCCAAGATTTCAAACTAACCTGCCCAGCAAGGCTGCACCTTACAGCCTCCGGGGAAGACTGCAGTGAGACCTTCACCTGGGCTCCACTCCTCCCTCAGGAAGCACAAACCAGTGAAAGGACGTTTAGAAGTTACTTAAACTGTCTGAGCAGGTTTTTTTCCAGCAGAGGGAAAAAAACCTTGTGGCTCAGTGACAAGGATTCCAGGCTGAAAGCACAAATACTTGCAGATAGAAGCCTTGTTAAATATATATATAGTTATGTATATAAATATACAGACCATATGCTAAAACATCACCCCTCAAGTTGATTTTTAAATCTGATTTTCCCTGCAGCACTTTCCTGGCTCTCTGGGTGCAGATTTTGCCAATAATGTGATGGGATAAGTGCTCATGGAGAGAAGATGTCCCTCTCAAAGCACACCAGCTACAGCTGCCCTTGCTGGAAACATCCAGGCTTCCTCCTGCCAAAATAGCTCCAGTTTAGGGCTTGGAATTAAGGTTAAGCCAAGACTCTGTGAAAAACCACTGAGACTTGCAAGTTTTGGGTGCTCTGCTCTGGGTGCCCTTTCCCACGCTCACGGCAAGTCGCAGCCAGCCAACTCGAGAAGCTCCACGTGCAGCAGCTGCTGCCATTCTTCACATTACATTTAAGAAAATTTCAGAGGTGGCTTAAAAATCAGGATTATTTTAGCAATGTTAATGGAATTCCCCTGCAAAACAAGCCCAGCTTCTTATTTTGTAACTTGGCAGAGTTCACCCACAGATCTTTGATGTCTACAAAGCATCCAGAAGCTTAAAACTCAAATTTCCTGTATTCAGGCCTGTGCTTGACTTGTTGGCTGTTGTCACTAACAGGTTTCCCTCTAAAACTGGGATTTTCCTTCACCTGTGCAGCCTTCAGCAGCAAGGTTTAAGCCACCTCTTCAGAGAATAAGAAACACCGTATTTGTGTATAAATTTTATTCTGAAAACAAAACCCAGCACATTGCTTAGACAAGTAAGAGGAAAAGGCTATGCAAATACAGAAAAAAATAAGAAAAAAAAAGAGGCACTATCCTTTTTTCTTCTTAGCCTGGGACCTGTCTCTGCGTGTACAACACAGAAGGATGCCTCATGCAACCAGGGAGTGAACACGCTTCCATTCTAGGTTTACTGACAATTTTTCTTTTTAAACATCAAACAGAACCTACCAGCCAAATTCAGGTATGGAGAGCTGCAGTCTCAGCTCAGCTTGCCCTCGCTTTAAGCACTCAGAGCAGGCAGAACTTTGCTGGAACCAGGATTACAACTTTTTTTTTTTTAAACAAAGAAAAGTGACTACAATAAGAATGAACCTATACCAAATCCTCAGCAAAGGGAGAATTTTACCTCCTTATTTCAAGTCTCCTTCCCAACTCCACCTTGCCTTCCATTCACATCTCCCAGTTTCTCCCTCAGCCTCTGCTGCTTGCACCTACCTCTTTTTTGGATGGATTGTCAGGCAGAAATTTTACCATTTGTACCCAGTTTGCTCTCTAACTGTTCACTTTTATTTCTTAAATCATAGAGGGTGTTTGTGATCAGCACCTCCCTTTAACTCCACGGCCTGGGAATCACCTCTGGTCCTGGTGGTCTCATCGAGTCTCAAATGGATGAATGCTGCTGCTGAACGGGACCCCCTGGTTCCTCACCCCTCCATGTTGTGGTTGTTTCAGCTCTTTCCTCGCTTCATACATTACTACTGCTGCGCAGGAAGACACTTATCTGATTCACTAACTTAGCCTTGTTGGGAAGCACTTGAGCAGGATCCTTCCTAGCACTAACACGCAGAACAGAAAAACGACCGTTTGCTATTAGCCTAAAATTCCTGGTTGAGCATAAAAACCAATCAGAGGGGGGTGTGGTCGGCCAGTCTGGTTATTTCCCCTTTTTGCTCTTTGCGGCGTTGTTGGTCTTGGCTTTTTTCTTGGCCGACCCCTTGGTCTCCGGCTCTTTGCGCTTGGCTGAGGTGATGGAGCCTGTCACCTTGAAGAAGTCATCCAGCCTGCCCTGCGTGCTGCCCTGCCGGCTTTTGCTCAGCCTCTTGACCCCGTTGCGGATCCTTTCTTCGTTGAACTGCTTCTCCCCACACATGAACTGGACGAGCTCCTCTTCGTTTGGCTCGGTCCACTTCAGCTCAACAGTGTCGGGGTTGACAACATCAGGCTCTAGGAAGAGCTTCTGGGCCTCTTTGTGCAACCAGTTCTCGGGCAGAGGGTACTTCTTGGTGTCTATCTGCTGAACGATCTTCTCAATGGTTTTGTGCTCCCTGATGAGCTCAACAGCACGTTTGGGCCCAATGCCGCGGATGCTCTCGCAGTAGTCACAGCCCAGGAGGATACAGAGATCCACAAACTGTTCCCAGGTCAGGTCAAGATCCTGGAGAATACGGTTCAGGTGGAACTCCTGGATGGGCAGCTTCTTGGTTTCGCTGGCTGTGAGATGCCGCATCAGGACGGGACTGCCAAAGGTCAGGCAATCCATATCTTCCGTGGCAGCTGCGTAGACCTTCCCAGCCTTCACCAGGGTAGCGCAGCTGGCTTCGGCCTCCCCTGGCGCCTCCAAGTAGGGGATTCCCATCAGTGTTAGTAACTTCTTGCACTCATCGGTGTGCTGCTGGGTCACCTTGACCAGCCTCTTGCTGTACTTCTCGATGTTGTTCTCCTCCCCGGCCTCCTGAGCCTCCTGCAGGTGTTTCTCAGCCTCAGCCCGGCGCTCAGTCCGCTTCGCCAGCTCCCCCGATTTCAGCTGTGGGGGTTTGCCATCAAAGACGTAAACCGGCTTGATGCCGTTCTCCACCATGCGGATGGTCCGGTAGAACATGCCCATCAGGTGGCTCGTGGTCTCGCCATCCTCGTTCTGAAGGACTTCAGCTCCTTGTCGCACGGCGATCAGGAACTGGTAGATGCTCATGGAGGCATCTATAGCGACCTTCCGGCCGAAGTAAGACTTGATGTCATTCTCCCGGATGGCGCTAGGAGCCACGTCGGCAATAAGCTTGGCCAGGCCATGGATTCCCATCCTGGGGAACAGAAAAGGGGATGTTGGGATCAGGCTCAGCTCACGGTGCTGGGGGGCGCGGGGGGTTCACAGCAGGGCTGTGGGGGTGCTGTACCACCTAAACAGCAGGGGCCAAAGGGAGGTGGCAAGCCATTACCCCATGGGCTGCAGCCCCCGCTGACTGCCATCGCCCTGCTTCCCACCTCAGCCTCTCCCGGCCCGTCGTTATCCTCCTCTCCTAATCACAGCCTCACCATTACCCCCCCACCTTGCCGCTGCGGCCTCTCCCAGCCCGCAGATACTCTCCCCGGGCCCGCCTCAGCCGCCATTAATTCCCCCCACCCAGGCTGGCCTCAGCCTCCTCTATCCACCATTATGCCCTTCCCCGGCCCACCACAGCCTCCCCTAACAGCCATTATCTCCTCCCCGGCCCGCCTCAGCCTCCCCCAGCCGCCATTATCCCCGCCGCAGCCTCTCCAGCCGCCATTACCCCGCAGCTCGATCCCGCCACCGCTCCCGCGCTCCGCCGCAATGCCCGCCGGGAGCCGGCGGAGCCAATAGCGAGCGGCTCCCACTCGCCCCGCCCACCAATCCCGGCATGCCCCGCTCCTCCGCTCCCTTTCCGCTTCCGGTGGAAGGAGGGAGGAAGGGCGGGCAGTGGTGGCGGCGGCGACGTGTCGAAGCGGAGCGGGAACCGGGACTTGGGCGACATGGTGAGTGGTCGCGACTTGGGGCTGCGGCCGCGCTCAGGAGCCGACGTCCCGTCCCGTCCCGTCCCGTCCCGTCCCGTCCCGTCCCGTCCCCCGGCGGCGCCGTTCACCTTCTCCTTCTCCCCGCAGGAGCTGGAGGCGATGAGCAGATACACCAGCCCGGTGAACCCGGCTGTCTTCCCCCACCTCACCGTGGTGCTGCTGGCCATCGGCATGTTTTTCACCGCCTGGTTTTTCGTGTATCCCCGGGCTGGAGGTGGGGAGGGGGGGTGTGTGGGACAGGGGAGCGGGCGGGTGGTCCCCTCACCTCACTCTACCTCCGTTTTTACCTTAACCCCTGGGCTGCAGCTACGAGGTGACTTCTACCAAGTACACACGGGACATCTACAAGGAGCTGTTGATCTCGCTGGTGGCCTCGCTCTTCATGGGCTTCGGCGTCCTCTTCCTGCTGCTGTGGGTCGGTATCTACGTCTGAGGCCCGGGTGGAGGAGCACCGGTAGCGCCCCGTGAATCCTGATGGCTGTAAGCTGCCCGAGGTCTTAACGCTCTGGGGTGCGGGGGGATCCTGGAAACGCAGCTCTGTGACAGCTGAGCTTTACAAAAGCCATTTTTCTTTGGGGTGCAAAGTTAGGATGAGCAAAAGGCTGTGGCCTCATCCCAGCAGCGACCTTTGGGCTTAAGCATCACGGCTGCTCCGAGCTGCAAAGCAGCTGTTGGGTAACTTGGCTGGAGAGTGTGTCCGTGGCCACATTAACTGTGGGCAGAACGGGCGTTCATCCCCGTTTGAGGCACAGGGAATTGCATCTGCTGGGTATTGTCATTTGTGGTGTTAATAGTGCAGAGGCTGGCCCTGGGGAATGCTGTCTCACCAACCTCCTCCATCTCTCATTCCAGGTGAGAAGCCTGGCAGAAGCTCTTTTTGTATTTCTTTTATACTTCAACGACAAAGCCTGGATCAGGTGTGGGCTGTGCTCCTGGCGAGTGACTTCTGCCAGCCCAACAAACCAAACCTGAATAAAGCCAGCTCTGTGATGCACCTGCCTTTGGACTCAGGATTTGTCTTAGATCTTTTTTTTCACCTGGCTTTTCCAAACCACTTTGATATTGGCACAAGGTCCATGTGCTTTGGCACGGGCCCAGTGTTTATCATTGATTTCCACAGCTCTGTATGCCCAGAAGCATTTCAGTTCCACCGTGCACCCTAGTGCAGCTAGACTCTAGAAAATAAGTGCTTCCTGCTGCTTCCTAAGCCTGCTTTTATATCCCTCACCTCCATTACCATTGTGTCCCCTCTTTTTGGAAGGCTGTGCCCATTCTCATCCCGAGCCAGCAGCGCTCGTGGCCCCTTGTAAAGCAGAGAGGGACACGGCACCACTCTGAGGTGCTTCGCTTCCCCTGGCAGCGCATGCTGGGGCCCTCCCATGCTAGAACCGGAGCTGATGGTGGACGTACTGGTTGTTCTGGGTGAAAGGGCGCATGCAGAGCAGTTTCTGGCCAGAGATCTGCGCTGGTGCGGCTCCTCGGATGCAAAGCAAGAATACTGAGTGTCTGGGGGGCACTGTAGTGGGTAAGCCAAGCTGTGTTTGTGGGAAATGAGGTTTTGGGAAGAATTCTGAAGAAGTACAGGTCAGAATAATCTTGCAGCTGGATGGGCCCTTCAGTTAAGTAGCGAATTAACTGCCTTGCCTATAAAAGAGGAGTTTATGGCATGCGTAACTATTTTTATAGGTAGCTTTGAATTTGTAGCCTGGATTTCAAAGCGATTAGATGTCAAAATCAGAAATTCAACAGGTGACTTAGAGATTTCAAGCCCTAATTTCCTGCCTGGGAAGGCAGCTTTCCCTCTGCGGGCGCTCTTAGATGCGTCTGGACGTGGCCCTGACCTCTGAGGCGTGAGGAACGAGAGCTCTTTAGCAGCGAGGTGTCCTGACCCTGCATGGGCATGACTGGAAACTCCTGCTGGTTAATGACACGGGGTGGGTTGTTCCTCTGCCTTGTGGGAAGCAGTTTTGTAGCTCCTGACCTGAAAGATTGTTATTTCATAGCAAGGGAGGAATGTGCCAGGAGCCATCCTTGGATACAAAGCAGTATTTATATATTTATTTATATGGGCATATTTACCTCCAGCATAAAACAAAGTCTAAATAAGCCAAACAAACAAAAAAAAAAAAGTGGGGAATCCGGAGACTCAGCACTCAAAATTCAGCAAAATATAAATATAAATCAGAAAGAAAGGAGGGAAACCACGCTTGTTCCCCACAAATAAAAACCGATAATCAATAATACCTGCTAAGAATGCAACTCTACAAACTTGCTGGCAATATACAGTGATTAAAGCTGTGACAGCAACATTTAAACCAAACAAATTAGTGCTTTGCTTTTTTTTTTTTTCCTTAATTCTTGCAGTGGTGGCATAGTCTCTATTTACAGGCTTTAAGCTCTAACAGTAGGACAGAATGTTTGTGAATTTGCTTTTGAAACAAACTCCGAAACAGCCAAACTTTGGCAAGTGGCCTCGTTTCCACACTTGTCTTCCTTCCTGCCAGGAATGTCTGGAGAGATGAAGCGTCTCGTTTCCAGCGGAAAAAGAGGGTTTTCCCCAAGCTGGAGACATTGGCTCAGAGCTCCCTCCGTCTCATACAGGGAAAGGCCTGATTGTTACCTCTCTTGTTACTGATTGGGGAAGGGGCACCCTGGGGGGGAGGCTATGCAAACAGCTGTTTCCGCGGGCTTAGATGCAAATCCTGTGACCCTTTAATTTATTACAAACCCCTTTTGAGCTCGTTTCTGCCGTGCGGTGGCTGGCGGAACTGGCGTACACTTTGGGATACGCTTTAAGGCAAAAGATAACTATTTGCGTTATAAGATGCTAAAAACCACGTTCTGAATCCCTCTCCTTTTGACACCAGGGATTGCTGTCAGCCCGGTGCCGCTCTGCTGTGAAACAGTGGGACGTGGGTAGGGCCGGCCTTTGCACTTTAGGTTTTTGAGCTAACTGGCCACTGTTTTTGAGGCACACAGCGTTTTACACACGTATGGGAAACACGCTGTTCCTTCGGGCTGTCCTGGTAGCAGAAAAAGGCACTTGAGACATTCCCGTAGCCCTCAGGCACTTGGTTTGCCAGGGGCCCTTGTAAACCCCGTGGCGAAGCATTGCAGGGACACCCGAGAGGCTCCATCTCCTCTTGGGCCACCGCTGCGGGCACGTTTTTTAGCGATTGATTGATTCTTTCCCCTCCAGGAGCTGCTTTCCCTGCGGTGGGGCGAGATGTGCTCATGGGTCTGGGCTGCCCTCAGCCAGGCCCACCCCTGAGCAGGGGTTGGTGGTGGTTGCAGGCAGAAGTTTCCGCTCTGGCCCTCACAACACCACCAGTTACCTCCGCAGGGGCTAAATGAGCGCGCAGGCATTAAGCCCAGCTCAATAATACAAGGGAAAAGAGCAGGTCTGAGAAGGCTACCTCTCAGCTGAGCAGACGTCGAGGAGCACGTGGCATCCATCACCTGAATAAGAACTTGCCAGACTGGGCCACTGATTGCCAAATGGAGGATAAAAGCTGCCAAGAAAGTAACTTCCCGGTTTAAGGCCAAGCAAAAAAAACTCAGGGAGGGAAGAGCAGTGAGCTAGAGAGCTACATCAGAGCGTTTCCTTCCCAGCTGCAGGGAGAAACAGCAAACCCTGCTGAGCGTGGAGCTGACCTGCTCGTGATCAGCACTCCCAAGCCTTGGGACCTCTTGTTTTTTTGTTTTTTTTCAGGGTAGTCCCTTAGCTTCACTGCTGCTTGGCTGCCCGGCCTTCCCTGCTCACCCTCTGGTTCCTGCCTGTCTGGGGTGTTTTAGTAACTCAAGAGCGTCACCAGTGTGTGGTAAAGTGTTTTTATGGTGGGAATGAAAACCTTGAAACAGAAATAAAGAGCCTTCGGTGGCAGAAATGCCAACTCCTAGCGATGTTGCAAGGGCTGTGGCTGCTCTGCTGGGCCAAGCTCAGGAAGAAGTTCTGAGATGGGTGATGGGAGATAAAACTCCCCAGATGGGAGAGGCGGCCGCAGAGTGTCCCGCAAGATGTGCACAGGAACCATCCCTCTATCTGGATAAAAAAACCCAAAAATCTTTGCAGCGTGTTTCCCTGGAGCAGCAGGGCCAACCACTCACTCCTCGGTGCTGGTAACACCACGGCCAGCACTTGGCAAAGGGAGGGATCGCTGCAATCTGCTGAAAGCACCAAAAAGCAATGGCCAGAGCCTGACGCAGCTTCCCAAATCCAGTTTGGTTCGAGTTGTCTGCGTCCGGTGAGGGGGCTGCGAGGGGCAAGGTGTGCTCCTCTCCGAAGTGTTTCCCCCTTGACGCCTTTCCCCAGCCACGGCTGCTGTTGTTGTAAAGAAACGTGTCTTGGGTGGAAGAGCCTGGCGGTGGCTCGGCCTCGGGAAGGCAGACGTCTCGTTTTGAGCAAGAGGGGCTGGAGCAGGACAGGGAGGAGGAGGCGGCATGGTGCTGGTCAGTCGCTCTGACGTGTCCCAGCCCCGCTGTCGCAGTCAAGCTTTAACGTGGAGCTTAGCAGTGGCCCCCTTTGGTTTCTTATGTGAGACACACGTAGCTCAGGAGGGACAGAATTAAGAGACCCATTTTTATACGGCTTAAAAAAAAAAAAAATTCAGTAGTTTAGCAAGTTAAGAACTTGTAACAGTAAAATACCCCAAATACACTCAACATAACTGCTTTCTGAGAACAGTGACAGCCAGGGCCCCCAGTCGCTGCCATTCTTTGTGGGAGAGGATGGGCCGCTCCCGTGCCTGGCAGAGCTGTTATGCCCCGAAGCCACGTCACGCGTCCCCAGCGCCTCGGCCTTGCTCTGCAGGGCGCACCAGGCTCTGCCAGTGGGCTCTTGTCTGCACATCTGGGCAGAGGTGGGTGTGTTGGCTTGAGAGCTGACCAGGCAGCTCCACACACACTGTGAGAGGCCACAGGCTGTTGCCAAATCTAAAAAAAAAAAAAAAAAGGTCCCATGACGATAATGCAGGTGACTCAGGGTAATTTTTCTCCCACCACGGGTTGATGGCAAAGTATCCCCACATGCGGTTTGGCCTGGGCACAGCCTCAGCAGCATCTTTAGTGGGGTTCTTGAGTTCATCCAGAGCTGGATACGGTGCAAGTTAGAGTACAGCAAGGAGGGGGAGAGACAGGGCTCACGTTGAAGCTGCACCTTCTCTCGTTGTCCACAGAGGACAGTCTGTTTGTGGGTCCGGGGGGGTCTCTGGGGGTCTGTGGAGTGGGGCTGCGGGGGATGGCCCTGGGCCAACTCGAAGGAACAGCAACTCCAGTGTACGTACGACTTCCAGTACGTCCAGGCACAGCCTTCCTTTCCAGGCCAAACTCCAGCGTTTCGCTCTCGGAAAGGGCTCCAGTGTTGAGCAATTCCAGTGTTGGGTGAAGAACTGATGTGGGACATCTGGGACCGCTGGGCCAGGAGAGGATGGAGCTCCCATCTGCGCTCTGGGACGCAGCAGACCCGTCCACCTTCAGTCCAGTGTAATGCTTTCAAATCCAGTGTTGCAAAGGGAGGGAGGAGTGATGGAGGACACAAGCATCCCCAGAAGGGAAGGAGAGAGATGTTGGGGGCGGCGTGGGATGGCGGGAGTGGGTGCGAGGTGAGCCCAGGAGGTGCCACAGGGTTGGTTTGTGTTCCTGTGGCTCAGGTCCTGTGTTCCGCGTGTGCTGTGCTTCAGTGCCTGCGTCACCAGCCCCAACCAAACCAGCTCCACGCCCCACGCAGGAGGCAGGGGGAAGGTGGGGCTGGGGGGCTAGCGGAGGAGGAGTCTCCCCAGTGTCACCAGTCCCCCTCCTCTCTCCAACCAGAGGGCACTGGTGCTGCCAGGACTCACTCACAGAGCCAGTAAAACTGAAAATAATAGTCAGTGAAAAGGTGGCCCAGCTGCTCGGGAGCAGTGCTGCAGTTGGCTTGGCCCTGAGAGAGAGCAAGAAAAAGAGCTTACAGAGAGGAGTAGGACACAAGGGCAGAATTGTGCCTGAATTAGGAGCTGGGGCAGAGAAAAATCAGTCCCCCACCACCCACATAACCGTGGAAGGCAACAGCCATGGCGGAGAGGGCTGTGGAAGCCTCTCAGTGCGCTGTGGCTGCTAAACCTGCCGTGGTCCCATCACTCTCCTTCCGCTCGGCCCTGGGCAAGAGGAAGGACAAAGCAGCTGCTGGTACTCACAGGCTGGGCTACTCTGAAGTGGTAGGTAAACTCCTGGAAAGACATCATCACGAGAGGCCAACGGTGCGTCATTTCCTGGGGAAGAAAATAAAAGAGCCAGGATGAGATGGGGGCTGAGCGTTGGGGGATGTTCTCCCAGGTCGGACTGACAGGGAACCACAGCAGCCCGCGCTGTTGAGGGGAGAGGTGACCTCTCCAAGGTCAGCAGGCGAGCTGGGCTGAGGGGCAAGGAGGCACTCGGAGGTCTGATGAGGACCTGCAACCACCCCCCAATGGGATTTCATTAGGATGCATTACGGCAGCTTAAAAAAAAATTCATAAATTCAGTAGTTTAGCAAGTTAAGAACTTGTAACCGTAAAATACCCCAAATACACCCAATGTAACTGCTTTCTGAGAACAGTGAGAGCAAGGGCCACTGGTTGCTGCCGTTCCCCGCTTTGTGGGAGAGGATGGGCCTCTCGGCAGAGCTCTGTTAGCCCGGGGCTGCCGCGAAGCCACGTCATGTGTCGGCAGCGCGTGGCAGACCTGTCCACGTTCAGTCCAGTGTAATGCTTTCAAATCCAGTGTTGCAAAGGGAGGGAGAAGTGACAGAGGACCGGTCTCTTGTCCCCACAGCCCCGGGGCTCACGCAGAGGGGCTGCGTGGGATGATTTTGGATGGGTGACCGCATGCAGTAGGTTTACAGACACCTCCCTGTTGGGGCTGCAGGGGTGCCTGAGGGTCGCTGACGTTAGCCAGCGCAGCGCACAGCTATGTTGGAGCATGAATTCCCTCCTGTGCTACCCTAGCCAGGCTCCTGTGGTCCTTTCTGGAGGGATCGGCGTGCTGGGATGACACGAGGCATGTGGTTTTTGTGAGCCGTACCCTCCTTACCTGTGCGTCGGTGGCATCAGTGGAGCTGTTCGTGCTTGCGACATCCTGGCAGGGGTTGCTGGAGACAAGGCCACAAAGGGCGATGGACACAGCGGAGGAGGAGCTGGGGAGACAAGAGACAGTGAGACTCTGCTGGTCTCTTCCCCAGCTCAGGCAGAAGACACCATGGCCACATGGCATGGTATCCGGCTGATTTCAGGGGTCCCGAAACGGCTGAGAGCTGAGCCCTGTCCACTCACTTCATCTCCAGGGTCAGGTTGGTGTTCACTGCTGTCAGCGAGTTGACAGGGATGCGGTAGGTGAAGTTTCCAGTCCTGGGGACACAGAGAGAGCATTAGGCCTCCCCACAGCATTTTGGGTGGCTGTGAGAGGGCCAGGACAGGCCCCAAAATCTCTGTTGGGCTGAGACTTCTGAGGGGAGAGCGTCCTGAGGATGAGCTCATCACCAAACACAATTTTCCTGCACTCTGAGAGAAGGACTCGGAGCCTCAGCTTGTCTGCCCGAGGAGCAGCAGGGGCTGTCTTGGGGGGATGGCAGAAAACAGCCCATCTGCTGCTTCCCCTGGAGCTCCCACTGTGGCGCTCACCTGCATGCCTCGGCGGCTGCGCAGTACTGGGACTGGATGGCCATATCGATCTCCACGATGCGGACGGAGCGCAGCACTGGGCTTGGCCCTGTGGGTGCAAGAAGAGGCTATTTAGGAACAGCAGAAGGGAGGGCGGCTGGGGTACCCCGAGCGAGAAGGGTTGGAAGGGATGCCTGGCACTGAGAACACCTTTCCTCATCATCCTGTCATCAGAGAGGGGGTCAGATTGTCAGATTGACTGCGTTAATGCCATGTCCCAGGCAAGGAGAGGCAGGAGAAGGGGTGCCCTGGACTATACCAAGGGCTGGGCATCGACACGCCTTTCTCACACGACCAAATCTCTGCATTTCTTCCTCTAAATCCAATTTAGAAATGGCTGAGCAAGCCGAGATGGGGGTAAGAATGGAGACACCGGTACGTCAGCCTCAGAAGGGAACTAGCAACTGGTTAATATGGCCAGAAAGCGTAGGGCAGCGTGGGGGAGGAAGGGCAGGGCTGGAGGTTGAATCTGGGGGCAAACAAGCTGTGGGATGGGGACACAGAGTGCTGTGCAGGACAGATTGGTTGAGGACACCCCAGGAGAGAACCCAGGACCACAGTGCTGCTGCAGGGAGGGAAGAAGATAAGAGTCCACCTACCATCCGTGCCGGGATCCTCCGTGCGAGGCCACTCGCTCACCGGCTGCTTGACGCTGCGCTGCTGCCGGGCCTGCCCCAGCGGGGAGTTGCTGCGGGAGAGCGAGAGGTTGGAGATGTACTTGGATTTGCCCTGGATGTGGGTGAAGGGGGAGGAGGGGCTGGCATTGGGGCTGCCGAAGCTCTGAGACCTGTCAGGTGTCTTTGGCCACTTGGTGTAGGAGGTCGCTTTCCCAGTGATGCCCCTGGATTTGGCTTTGATATTTGTCACTGGCAGGAGTGAGGTCTGACTTTGGTCTGTGAAGAAAAGGGAGAGGAAGGTGGTGCTGAGAGGCAGAGCGAGGCTGGCAGCACTCCCGACCTCTGAGGCCAGCGCAGAGAGAACAGCTACCAGCTCTGGGATTGTCCTGTCCCCGTGTCACCTCCCCTGTTACCCCTCTGCGTGCAGCCCAGGCTTCCCAGCCTGACGGCGCCGGTGGGATCCTTGCAGCAAAGGGAAGCTAGAGCAGGCTGCGGGGACACAGAGGGGCACAGCCCTGTGTTTGGGTAGGACATGGTGTTTAAGGTGAGCTTGAGACATGACTCCAGGGGTGTTACGGCTCCACAGCGACTGCCTGAGGTGCTCTTCCTCCCGCAGCAGCAACAATGATGGAGCGAGCAAGCTTGGAAAAGCCCTGCTCGGGCAGGCAAGAGGCAGCACACCTCCTGGCGTGTCAGAACCCTTCTCTGAGCAAACAGGAGCGAGGTTAGACTCTGTGCTGGCAAAGCAGGCAGCTCCAAAGACTTTCCAGCCCCCACTTACCCCTGGCAGCATGATCACGGGTGTCTGAACCCTGCCACGCGGGCAGCAAAGGCTGTTTAGCCTGGAAGTCCCATTTTGCCCCGCAGCTGCCTGCTGGAGCGCGGGTCTCAACCCAGGCAGCAGGTGTGGAGGAAACCCGGAGCATTTTGAAGGGCAGGCTGCACGTCCTTTCGTAACGTGCAGAGGTGAGACACAAGGTGAGATGGGGCTGGGGATATGAGGTGATGCAACGGTCAGACAGACCTCGGTGTTGTTCCAGCACCTCCCGGGTGCCTGGGCTGGTACTTACCTGTCCGGTTAGTGGCATGAGTGGGGCTGGTCTCAGAGAGGGCAACAGAGGAGACGTTGGTGGGAGCAGCAGTGCAGCACATGGAGAAACACGGTGGGCTGAAGCAGGCTAGCAGGCTGTGACCAGCTGAGCCGAAGGCTAAGTTACGCGCATCCTCTGTAACTGCAGGGCAAACGTGGAGTAAACCCAGGGGAGAGGCATCTAACAGGAGCAGCACCAAGCATCCCTTCCACAAAACCAGAGCCCCAGCACCTCCCAGCACGAAGGCAGCACCGTACCAGCGAGCCCCTGGCATGGAAGAGCAGCCACGTTCACCACTTTGCACCACAACCCACCATCGTGTGTGTCTGCCAAGCCCTCTGCGACCTACCGTGGTGCGTGGGGGTCCTGCCACCGGCTCCGTCTGACGCAGCTGTGGAGCGCACCATCTGCGTTTTATCAAAGTTCTGGCTTGACCTGAAATGCAGGAAAATATGGTGAAAACCTCTACCATGGGGGACAAGGGTGTCACTTGTACATGAAGAGAGAAGCGGCTGTAGCAGTGAGTGGGGCGATGGAAGCAGGTACATGGAGCAAGAGCAGATGAGGAGGGCGCAAGGGTGAGGAGGAGCACGGACTGGAGGGATCTGGGAAAGGAAAGGCAGGAGAGGCACGCAAGCTGTGAAGGCAGCAAGGAGAGCTAGGAAATGCCACAGCAGATCATGTGGCAGCCCCACGTCTGGCAGAGACGAGGCTCAGCTGGCTCAGAGGACACCAGCAACACTCCCTCAATGCTCGCTGTGAAACAGGGTGTACTCAGGGTGCTTGATTTCCAGCAGCGATCTCCGGGGTGGATTTACGTGCTCCAGTCTCAAGGCGTTAGGCCATAATGGGCTCCAAGCACTCACCATTCCCTAAGGGAGGTGCCCCTTATCTCTCAGAGACAGACTGTTCCTCACCTTGTTTTTTAGAAATACACACAATCCCACCCAGATTGATTTCACGTAATTTCAGCTGTTTCACTAGAACTAGTAAGATCCGAGCTGAGGACACCACAGGCAGATGGGAAAGGGAAGGAACTGCTGCCTGGTGCTGGTTTTCTCCCATGTCTGCACGGGAGCCCAGCATAAAACCACTTCTGGGCACCAGCTACCACCTACAGAGACACGGGGTAAACCAAGGCCTTCATGGGCTGTAACTGCCCACTGAGCAGAAATTTTTACTGAGCTCCTAACAAAGATGTTAAAGATTTTACCTGTCCAGACCCTGCCCAGTTCGGTTTTATCTGTCCCACATTTTTCTTGCCCTGGACCCACGTCTTGCCTGTCCCCTTAGCACTGCTCAAGGTTTCTCAGAGATAAATGGAGCTTTTACTCATTTAGAGAAATCAAAATAGCACATTGTCACCTGCAAGACTTACCTTACTACACATATTTATTTTTCTGGTGGAAGGAGACTCAACGCCGCTCTCCTGGAGGGAATGTGGGCACCAGCCTCTGGAGAAAACCTTCACCCCAGCCAAAAACCCACCCCCACTCCCCACGTTCCTCCACTGCCTCATCAACACTTCCCATGCGTGGCTTTACCTTGCATCCCACAAGCAATTACTTTTTTAATAGCTTCCTGTGAAACACTCTGATGTGGAGTTCTTAAAAGAACAAATTAATTGTGCCTTCCACCGCTCTTTATGCAGTGTTTTGTTCAAAGGGTGCTGACAGACAGGTAGGGCCCGTTTTCCTTTTAAGGGAAGTATTTTGCAGCAGCCCTGCAGACTCCATTAACTGAGGTGCCTTACAGGTCTGTACCTAATGAGTAACTCTCTCAGTACCTTTCCAAACATTCCCAGTGGTGATGGCTCATAAAAAGAAATAATTTAGGTTTTTTGCTGTCCTCCTTTTGCACAGTAAGCTGTCTTGTACTTGAAAGTGACCCTCCACAATAAAGCTACGCACATATGGAGAGAGGGTAGAAACATCTTTTTGGCTAATTCTTCGAAGTCTTCATTCTTTTTACATACTCCCTCCACTCCTTTCAGACTGTCTGCTCCTGCTCTACCTGTAGTACATAATTTCTTTATTTAGCCTTTGATTAATTGGTTCTTCAATCTCCTAGTCCTAATTTCCCCTTTCCAATGGGGTCCATAATCCTTCCTCCCAGAGTCCCACTTCCTGAAGTATATTAATATCCCTTTCTTTGCTTCCAATTTTGCTTAAAAGATTCTTGGTCTTCTGTGGTGCAGATGGAAGAAAGAAGAGGAATTGAGGGAAGGGATGCAGCAATTAAATAACAGTAAAATGAAACAGTAACATACCGTGGACACAGAGCGATCGGGACCCCAGGACCCCTGTGCCGAAAGAGGGCCAGGAGACAGGCAGTGGGCACAGCAAAAGAGCTACAGGACAGTGAAGGGAGACGGGAAGAAAAGGCAGGTTGGTAGAAGGTGAGGAGGACAGAGGGGAACAAAAGAGGATATGGAAGATAATGGAAATAAAAAGACAAGAATGGGAAAATTAAAGACAAAGTGGAAAGAAAATGGGTTGGATGAGAGATGTAACAGAACAGGAGGGAGAGAAATAGGTCAGGGAGAAGAGAGAGAAAAAGAGACTCATTATCTGGTAACGCGAGGTCCCAAAGGAGTGAAGTGTGCCAAAAGGGAATGCCCAGCACAGGCTGCCCGTGCACGCGCCTGCCGGACCAGGACTGTTCCCTCAATGCTCTCTCCACGCTACGGACACCATTTGCAGAGGAAAACTCTTGCCTAGTACAGACTGGCCCAGCCCCACTGCAATCAGTGGGACGATGCTGCTTTAGTCCAGCTGAAGAGGCATACAAAGAACACTCAGACCGGCCACGAGTGGATTTGCAGCCAAACAACAGGGTATTTTCTTTTTCCTCGTTCCTCATTTCTTGCTGCAGATAATTTAACTGAATCAGGGTTGGATGTGTGGATGCGTTTGCTTGGCTTTATAGCTTGTCTCACTGGAACTGTGCTCAGTAACCCCATGGTAGCTGTTTTTTGCGTGTCAGACTCCCCTGGTCACCACATCCCTCCCACAGAGCCCAGAAGTACCCACCCGTCGATATCCACCAGGTCCTCTTCGCTGCGCAAGCTCAGCACGTAGAGCGTGGACATGGACACCACACTGGAAAGAAAGAGAGAAGAGGTGCAGGCTGAGGGCGGGCGCGTGGAAAGGAAAACGTCACGGTAGAATCTGCTTCCAAGGGATTTCAGCCCATGGAAGAAGTCGGAGGTCCACACCCCATGGAAGGCACGGGCCAAACGGATGAGCTGGAGAGAGGTGGCGGCCAAGCAGCAGCCCCGGCGCATGGTCTCACCTGAATGCCATGATGATGACCAGGGCAATGATGGTGCCTTGGAGGAAGCGTTGGCTGATGCAGGCCTGTTCTGGGACAACCGACGGTGACTGCGAGAGAAAAAAAAACCCAAGATCAGCTCAGGACTCCTCACTGCTCCGGTCATCGCACAGATCTCACCCAAACTCTCTTGCTGCTCCCCTGCAAGCCCTGAACCCTCACAGAGCAGAAGCCAGAAAACATCTTCATTATGGATGGACAAAAATAATGGAAATGGGAACAAACAGGGTGTCTCCTGCAGTGTGTGTAAGAAAACACACGAGGACCACGCAGATGAGAGGCCGCCTTCCCTGGCACAGCACTGCTCCTTTGGGAGCGGTCCCTTACCTTGCTGGCTACTTTGTGGGGTCTCTTTTTGTGGGGCACGCTTCCCGCACGGCTGAACTGGCTTCCCGTTTGGCTGCAAGGAGAAAGGAGGAACAGAGCTGAGCTGTGCAGGGACAGCACTCGACGTGATTCCCAGGCAAAAATGTGATTCTCTGGGAGGGGAGAGATCTCTGTGTGGCATGCCGGTCACAAACTCTTGTTACTTCATCTGCTCGGGGGGAGGTGCAGTGCTGGCCCATTGCCCAGAGAGCCTGAATTCTGCCCCAAAACCTGCATAAACTGACCAGGGTCAGTATGATTTTGGAAGCATGAGAAATTCTTTGCCCTGAGAAAGCCACTCACTTACTTTAGGGAAACGCAGAGGCAATTTCATACTGTTTTTTTCTGGGCTGGTCTAAGAGCAGGCTGTTGGAATGTGTTTGCCAGACCGGTGTCACCGATCTCAGCTCCCTGAATCTACCCCAGGCCACATGACAACTGCCAACACCCCACAGCTCCTCCTCATCTCCCCTTTCTCAAACTGAGCTGTCGCTCAGGGCTGTCTGGGCTGAAAAGGAAACATCCCTTCTGGCTCCCGTGCCCTCAGTGTGCCTGTACCTGAATGCCCCAGAGCTCACAGTTGACTTCATGCTGTCCAGCCTCTTGAGCTTGGCCAGCTTGTGACTCCACCTCTCCAGCTCGTCGATGCGAGTCTCCAGGTTGTCTGTCAGTTTGCAGAGCTCCTTCACGGCTCCCACGTTCTCCATGAAGATGCGCTCCTGCCAGGGAACAGGTCGGCAGGCTGAGTGGCCTAGCACGTGGAGGCACTCCTGATCCCAGGGGAGTGGCCACCCTGCCTGCTCTCCTGTGCCCTGCCCCAGGGGAGAGGCTACACAACACCCAGCTCTGTGGGCAGGGAATCATCCAACATGGCACATCTAATCTCTGCACAGCCCCTGGGTGCAAGAACAAGAGATAACCTCTTCAAACCCAACCAAAACAGTAAATAGCGGTGCAGGATCCCTGAGGTCTCCTGCTGGTGCTAATCCAAAGAGTCCTCCTCAGTCACAAAGGACAGATACAAAGTCCCCAACATCATCAGGAGCCCCTGGGCAAATCACAGGAGCAATGCTCCCCATCTACCACTTCTCTGCCCCTCCCCAGCTCTCTAAGTCTGACTCCTGCTCTACAGTGCAAGCTGCCAGCCTTATTCTGCGGCATTATCCAACAGACAGTTGATCCAGACCAAGGGAGAGCCCAAATCCAGAAGCCTCTGGAGAGCAACCTTCCTCCTGAAGCCCCTCTGGCAAAGGCAGAACGTTCCTCCTGCCCTGACTTTGTGCAGCCACGTCCCACGTACTGACACTGTGGTATCACCCCTGTCCCTTATTCACCCCTGGGCTCTGCCACTCCACTACCCCACACAGAGCTCCCCGAGGCCAAACATCTCACTGGTGTCCTGGTCCAGCACCATGCGCAGAGGATCTTGGACACCGTGGCCTGGCCACGTGTAGGTGGGACAGAAAAGGTCACGTTCACAGCTTCTGCTGGCTGGGGATATAACTGTAGGGATTTAGGCTTCCACAAAGGAGAAACAAGGCCCTAAGGTCAGTCCTGGCCATTCCTGCTCTGGACAGAGTGATGGAGGAGAGAGTTGGCAGCTTTGGGAGGCTGTCCCCTCCGTGTGTGCTATAGGATGTTGTCCCCTCGATGCCCAGAGCAGCAAACAGGCTGCCACAGGTTACGGAGAGGTCAGGCAGCCAGGTGCTCTAGGTTATCTTGACATAACCACCTTATCTTATCTAGAAAGGAGAGATTATGATGAAGAGCCTCCCTACAGGAGGCTGCCAACAAGGAGCCCTTCTTGAGGGAGATGCTGCCAACTTTCACCAACATCAGGCGAGTTCCTCCCTGCTGATGTCTGCCGTCCACCCAGGCCTGCTCCTGACATCTGAAAGACCAGCCAGGTTTGCAACTCATATGGGTGGTGTTGGCTTAGAAACATTTCCCAGGCATCACAATTTCTCTCATCCATTTTCAGCTCTGCAACACCCTTGAGCCAAGTTCAATGGCCTTCTCAGACTCCCCACCCCTCCTGGCTGCCACTGACCTTGTTCACCACTAGGAAGTTCTCAAGGGTCTTCCCATTGGAAAAGACCAGGTCCCCAGTGTCCTTCACAGCTTCAGGGAGGATCTCCTTTACCTCCTGAGCAATGACGCCTGCGTGGAAACACCACAGTAGGTCAAGGTGGGCTGGGCAGGGCTCCTCCTGCCACAGATCTTTCTCTGGCCCATGCAGTTGTTGGCAGGAACCCTGTTCACTGGGGACAACGCAAGGGCTGTCCCTCCCCTCACCCCGGCCCGTGGCAGCCTCCTCGGAGGCCCCGTGGCCTGGGCAGCCCATACAAGCAGTGACATTTGCAATTCTGGTATTTTTTTTCTCCGCAAGCCTCATCGCAGAAGCCCTATAAGCCACCTGTGGGAAGCACCATCTTCTCTCCCGCTCACTGAAGAGGGAATTTCATTAGATGCCTGAACTTCAGGTGGTGAGAAGCCCCCTCTCTCCCACCCCATGCCCACCCCAGGGCAAAGCTGTGCCGCTCGGCACTGGGAACAAAGTGGTGCTGTGGGTTGGGGAGCGTCGCGACACAAGCAGGGCAGCGGGGTGTGACACAGGGCCCGTACCTGTCTCAGAGGTGTTGTCAATGCCCACTGTGGCTGCAAACTCGGGCTTGTAGTTGTAGTGTACTAGCCGCATACGGGAGATCCTCTTCAGCTGCTCTGTGGTGTCCACCTGGGAGAAAACACGTAACTCCTAAATGGGGTGTTGCTTCTTCAGTTCTCAGAACTCTGAGTCCGAGCAGCAAAACCCACTATGGCTCACGGTAATGTCTTTGTGAGACAGCACGGGGCAGCTCTGAACCCTGCTCAGGCCAGACATTAGGACAAACAGCATTTACACGGGGGTTAATCTCCAGTTCTCATCACCAGACAAGGGGTAGGGAAGCCAGGAGGAGACTGAGTCCCGTTGCACAACCAGGCTCAGGGCAGTTCTCGTGAATATGAGACATGGTTGTACCCAGCTTTTCTAGACAGGCACATCCAGCTGATAGTCCTTCAGAGCAGAGCTGAGCCTCTCACCCAGGCTCTGGCAAACCCCAGCGTGCTATCTGATATACTCATCTACTTCCAGGTTTGTAACTTCTGCGTTTGCTAGTTCTGGAAGAGTCAATATTCCCTAAGACACAGTGTACAGGCTGCGTATGGGACAGACAGACTTCTACAGCACTTCCCATCTGCTCAACAAGAGCTCAGGTTGCCCATAAGGATTAAATCAAAATCAGCAGCTGAAACAGGCTCGCAAGGACACTGATGCTTCCTGCAGTGCCTCCTCAGATCCCTGATCACCCCAAACCTACCCTGGTTTGCCGGGCTCTTACCTCCTGGATGTCCTCCTTCACTCGGACGTCTGAGGGGTGCATCAGTGAACCCATGACCTTCACATTGCCATGGACCACGAGGGCTTCATCGGGGCGGTCGGTGTTGATGCCAACCCGGCCGTGGTGAAAAACAGTATCAGGGAGCTGTGCCCGCTGCCAGAGCACATCGCTGTCGCTCTCAAACTGGCCGGGGTTGGAGGCCTGTGGAGAGGCAGGAAAGTGGGGACTGAAAAGCAGCAGCGAAACCAGGGGGAGAAACATTGCGGTGCTGCTGGGCAGAGAGGCACTCTGGGATGCGGATGGAGGGAGGACAGCAGGAGAGCTCCAGAGACCCTCCCTCCAGGCGTGGTGCAGAAGGACCGTATAGCAGGAGAGGTCATGGGCAAGAGATAGATGTCAGAGAGCCCCAAGTTGCTGTGGTGGCCTGGACAGGGCCAGGCACCCCACTGCACCTCCCATTAGCGTGAGGGGGGAAGAGCTGCGAAACAAGGCTTGGCATAACTAGGAGCACCCAGGAGCGAGGGTGTCCTTGCTCCACAGGAGGGAAGCAGAGACAGGAAAGATCTTGGCTGAAACTGGGGTGTGTTTCACAGAATCCCAGAATCATCTGGGTTGGGAAAGACCTTGAAGATCATCCAGTCCAACCATGAACCTCACCCTGACCGTTCTCAAATCCACCAGATCCCTCAGCACTGGGTCAACCCCACTCTTCAACCCCTCCAGGGATGGGGACTCCACCCCTGCCCTGGGCAGCCCATTCCAACACCCAACAACCCCTTCTGCAAAGAAATACTTCCTAACAGCCAGTTTATCCCGATACCCTGAGAACTGGGAGGGGGCTTTAGGGATGAACAGTCCAGGTCACGAGATCCCGGCATGGGTGCCCTCTCCAGCCCGCAGCGCCCTGAATTACAGCCTGAGGAAGACCTTGAGGCTGAGTAGTGGCAGCCCCAGCTTCAGGGGAGGGACAGCAGGGAGCTGGGCAGACAGGCAGGGCAGAGCCAGCACAGCAGAAGTGAGGCCATGGAGGTGTGAGACAGAGCTTTGCAGCAGCACAAAGCAAAGTGGCAGGGGCAGGGAGCCAGGGAACAGAGCGCAGCCTGCCCTTACAGCAGAGACAGCCTTGGCACACATCGGCTGGCCCTGTCGAAGCCTCTCTCCGCAAGAACCAGGGCTATCCCTGCTCTGCTGCGCTCCCTAAAGGAATACCGTTGCTTTCTTGAGCTGTCTGTTATTATCTCAGCTACCAGAGCTGTTCCAACAGCCCCGACCAGAACCACACAGGACAGCAGAAGGAGACCAAGTGACACGGCTGTTGTTCCTGGGTCCCAAACCCTGGGGTTCTGCCCTGCCGCCATGGTTCTGTGTCCCGCTTGCAGGTTGAGACAGGGCAGTCCAGGCTGCCTGCAATTCCCTGCAGTCCTGCGCTGGGCACCCCAGAGGCTGCATAATTCACTGTGGACTTACTTTTTGCAGACTCTGAGGTCCATCTGTTTGTGTTTTACCCCCTGCCTTCATGTCTCAGAGCTGAGCACTCTCGCAGAGCCCTGAGGATGGTGTCTACCTCTTCCTGCTCCTCTGCATTTGAGCACTGCTGCCTCAGCACATGCCAAAGGTGCTGTCCTGGGAGGGTCCCCAATCTTCCTGCACCTGGAGGCCTTGTCCCTGCTGCAAAGTCTCAACAACATTGTTCCCTCGCTCCCTTCCCTGTCCTGTAACAGGTTCTTGCATGCCCTGAGGCTGCTCTGATGAAGCAGATGTGGAGCCAGAACCCCTCCAGGTAGAGCTACAAGCAAAGCAGTGATGGTTTGGAGAAGGTAGGCAAGGGCTGGGTGGAGAAAGCACCAAAAATCCAGAGGGAGGTAGGAGGATTGCCCAGCAAAGGGCTGTGGGGCACCTCCAGAGGCTGAGGAAGGAGAGGACTTACTCTGACGATGATGCGCTCAGAGATGTGGGCTGCGAGCGTGTAGTTCTGGTTCTGGGCGTGTGCCTGCAAAGCTACCACGAGCATGAAATACCTGCCAAGAGGGGAGAGAGGTCAGGGTGCCATCCTGCACTGAGTCTGCCTCCCCTCTGGAGGCAGAGGCCCCGATCTGTCACGGTGGGCTTGGCACAACCCCTCTCTTTGTGCTGTGGGGCACAGGGACTGTCCCCAGCCTCTCAAACAATGGGGGAAACCCTTCTCGTGGCCACAGCAGACACCTCTTTTCCTTCACACAGACAAGGATGGGCAATTCAGGACATGTCCCCCTCCCTCCAGCCACACTCCCCAGGCTGGGGACAGGCCTCGAGCGCCCAGGATGGCTTGAAGAAGGCATCTGAGCTCCTCACCTCTGGTCTGGGTTGGGTTTGCCTTTCTTCCGCATGTTGTTGGCCGTGGTTTCGCTGAAGTGCAGCCGCCCCACGGTGACCTTGGTGACCTGCTCTGGAGGCAGGTTGACCCTGGGGAAGGGAAAAGAGAGGAGCAAGTGAGGAGATGTTGGGAGAGGAGGTTCTCTGGGGAATGGCTACCTGCTGGCCTGCTCCACCAAGGCAGGTCTATGAGCTGAGCACAGAGCAGAGCAGGGAATATAAAGAGAGAAAACCTTTGCTGTGGGAAACAGAGGAGAAAACTGGAAAGCATGACACCCACAGCACTATCCTAAGAGCTCCAACTCAGCCCCTTTCCTCACCCTCTCCTCTTTATTCCCCAGCAGCACTTCCCCACGTGAACATACCCCAGGCAATACTCACGTGACAGGGTTGAAGGGCCGTTTGCTGCGGTCAGACTGCGACTGCTCTATATTGATCGACTGGTTCAGGGCCTCTAGCTGGAGAGAAAGATTTGGGCGTGTGACAAGGAGCAGAAAGCTGAGACCTTCCCCTTCCCACCTCCTTCTCCCCAGCACGGGCCAGCTGTCTGCCCAGCCCTCCTACGACTCAGTACAACCGACTTGCAACACCCAACTTGAGTGTGGTCGTTGCCCAAGTGTGGGTGCCTCCCTTGGCAGGGGCGGGGTTGAGGGTGAAAGGATCTTCCCAAAGTGCCTATAAACCTTCAGAGTCAAACGTGAGTGAGAGGCAGCCCTGAAGACACCCAGGCAGCAATTGACTCCATCTTAGGACTCATATTTCAAGATCTGCCTTGTTCTGGCCTTCAGCACTCTCCTACACGCTCCCCTACAACTTAGCACATGAGATGTGGTGTTGCCTGACCCCAGCCGCCTGCCAAGCACCCCTTCTCCCTGCTGGCTACTGGCCCTTATCTCCCGCTTGCCTTCACTCCGTGCAGCTTCAGGTAGAAGCACTCTAAGGGTTTCAGGCCCTCGGGGGTCTTCACATACTTGGGATCTCCAAGCATGCCGATGTAGACCGTGACCTGGAAGTGATTCTTCTTCTGGCACACAAAGGCATCATCACCCACTGAGAAGTTGAAGCCCTTGTCAGCATCTACGCGGTAGGTCAGCATTGGGCTGTGGAAAAGGCAGCAGGTGTTAGCGCAGAGTCCTGTGTGCACCACGAGAGGCTGACGCTTGCGGGGGGGGCAGGAGATAAGCCATGCACCCAGCGGCAGAGGCAAGGAGGGATCCACGTGGTGTGGTCCATGGCCACATCCTGGGGTGCATGTGAAGCACCTGACCGCGGGGCGGGAATGGCTGGGGGGACAGTTCACCTCCATGTCCCACCACACATGAACAGCGACTGCGTCGTGAAGAGTCCCACCTCACCACAGACTGTGAAGGTCACCTATACTCACGCATAACAGCCACAAAATAATCCTGAGGCACAGCAGGCACGTGGGAGGGGAAGGAGGGTTGTGTTGAGGCAAAAGAGACAGCCTCTGATCTGTCCCTCCTCCCGTGTGCTCACGCTGCTCTTGGGTGCTCACAGGGCTGCTTGGCACAGGCAGGCCCTGCCTGACACGAAGCCAACACCTCGCCTAAGCCCACACAGAACCTATCCTGCTGTGCAGGGATGGGAGTTCAGGGAAGGTCCATATACCTCCTTGGAGTGAGCTGCAAGCTTTGCTTTAGGTGGGTCTTCAACTGGAAAGGAATATGGTTCCTGGGATTTGATGAGGATGCTGGGGCAACCACCCCTCTATATGCTATTGTACTATAAACATAGTATAATATGAGCCTAGAGAAGAGGAGGCTGAGGGGAGACCTCATCGCCCTCTACAACTCCCTGAAAGGAGGGTGCAGAGAGGGGGGATGAGTCTCTTGAACCAAGGAACAAGCGACAGGACAAGAGGGAATGGCCTCAAGCTGCGCCAGGGCAGGGTCAGACTGGCTCTTAGGAAGTATTTCTTTGCAGAAGGGGTTGTTGGGCGTTGGAATGGGCTGCCCAGGGCAGGGGTGGAGTCCCCATCCCTGGAGGGGTTGAAGAGTGGGGTTGACCCAGCGCTGAGGGATCTGGTGGAGTTGAGAACGGTCAGGGTGAGGTTCATGGTTGGACTGGATGATCTTCAAGGGCTTTTCCAACCCAGATAATTCTGTGATTCTGAGCCACAACAGCCCAGCATCCCCTTTCTGAGCGCTGCTCCCAAAAAGTGCAGCTGCTTAGCCCTGGCTCAACACACACCAGAGATACCAAACTCCAGAGCCTGCCCAAAGCCTGGAGCAGACCCCTGAATGCTGCTTGCTTGGAGAAGCAGCTCAGGCTGACCCTGGGGTGGTCCGACACCTCTGCTTGCTTCACTGGTCACATTCCCGACGTCGCCTGCGCTGGCCCTGCTACCAGGCGGTACCGCCTGCGTGCCGGATTCCTGCCGAAATCACAACCACCTGCTCCGGCTGCTATGAAAAGCTTCCAGCTCCCAGTGGGCAGGTCCAGAGGAGGAGGAGGACGAGGAGGAGGAGGAGGACGAGGAGGAGGAGGCAGAGGAGGGGGGCCTGGCTGCCCGATGAACACACACCAGCTGGGGAGGTTTAATCTACATCTCCTTAATGGGCTGGTTACCATGGGAACAAGGGAAATATGTGGCCTTTGCAGCAAGTCCCCTTTCTCTCACCATCCAAAAACCCAGATCTGGGCTGGTGGGCCCCCGGGGTGCTGCCTGCCCAACGAAGGGGGGATGGAGATGCCTCTCATCCCGCCCGCCCCATCAAGCAGTTCTAGCAGAACACCAAAATCTCATTGTTTTTAATTAAAGAGCTATGGATGAGGTAAAGGGGAGCTCAGCCTAGCTTTTGACATCAGGCTTAAAAATTATGGAGCACTCTTCCACAAAAGCAAACTACTTCTGACTTCCACCTCCAATTCTTAATACAGGCAGCCAGACGGGTACTGCCCAGAGCAAGGGGAGGGGAGGTGGACAGACTGACAGCGATGGACGAGCCAGACCTCAGCAGGCTCTGGGAAGCAGGAGATACAGACAGGTCACTCTTGTTTCCCTGGTGTCCCTTCCTTCCTTCTGGGAAGAAAGCCATTCTCCCCCCACACACATGTGAGGGGTTAACGTGGATGAAACCTGCGGGTGTTTCCAGGCAGCCATGAATAATGCTGGGCTGGCCAAGAGCAATTTATGCATTTCTTGCACCCAAGGGACCGGGGGCTGCTGTGCCGTGCCCCGAACACAAACCAGACGGTGGGAACAGAGCACTACCTTAGCCCAGAAGCATGAGAAGAATTCCCCTATGCTCTCGCCCTCCTCCCAGCCTCAGACCCAAATTCTCCATCTGGCTCTTCTTGATGGGGAGCTGTGGCTTGGGCTGGCCTGAGCACCCTCTGTGCTCACCCTGGGGGTGGCAGAGCTATTCCCTGATGTTTTCACCAAGACCCACGTCTGTCTCTGTCTGCCCAGGACCCTCAAGCGTTCACCACTCGCCCCACTGGTTTTTAACAGAGAAAGCCGAGGAGAGGGAGGGTCTGACCACATTTCCAAAGCATGGGTGCTTCCAGAACATGCTCTGGTTAATGTCACTCAAACTGATGGCTGCTAAACATGTGCTGATAGAGGGGAGAGAGTCAGGCTCCCCCTCTGTCTTCTAGAAATGCCTGGTCCTTCCAGAGTCCCCTTTTCTCTGAGTTTTCCCTGATAGCTGTGGCTGGTGCATCCCCCAAAGCAGGATCCCTGCGCTGGGGCAGGTTGGAGGCAAGGAGCTGCTTTCCAGGTATCAGAGAGAGGCCAAGGATCTCCCCAGCCCTCTGTCTTCAGAACCAAGGAGCTGCTCTCAGATTACTCCCACTGCAGGGTGGGGTACCCCCCCGCATCTCCTATTCCAGTGTTTTTTCACTCTCACGTTGTAAATCCCACCTGGAAGCAGCAAACCCACTCCCCTACTGCCATGTGGTGCGAGGACATCACCTCCTGTGGCATTATAAGGACTGTGGTGACACTTATAAAACAAAAATCATCCTCCCCTTCATCTTAACCCACAGGGACCTTGGAGTCACCACCACCCTGCCCAGACCCAGGCGGCCACGATGGGGTGATAGGAGAAGGAAGGGCAGGAGACCCCGAGGCAGAAGCGGTTCCTGGGATTAGGAATGACACCAGCCACCGACAATGGCCCTGGGGGCAGCCAAAACCCTGCTGACTTTTCCCAAGGAGAGTGTAGGGGTCAGGGGGCAAAGTGTCAGGAATAAAAGGTCTGGGGTCAAATGGATTATTTTAACCAAAAACGCCCCCCCTGACAAAAGCAGACTAAGGCAGGACTTAGAAGGCCAGGATCAGAGGAGGGGAGGTTTCTCTCAATCTGAGTGAGGGTGAGAGGTTACAAACTCTCCACAGCCATGTCTGGCATCCACGCTTAGGGGAGCAGGGAGCGCCCTCACCCTCCACATTAAAGCGCAAAGGGAAAGTCACTGCAAGGAGAAATGTGTCTCTGATGAAAATGGAACTGTACTGGGATCTGTGGATGAGAGCAGGATTGTCAGGATGCTCACATGCCTTTACTGCTTCCTCTCTGGAAGAAAAATCTCCCCCACTTCTCTCCTTCCTTCTAGGTTCCCCAATATCTCAACCACTCCTAAGACACAATGTCTGGAGAACCCTAATTCAAGAGCCACTCACTACTTCCACACAGTCCCTGCTTTGTTTCTCTTCCAGGATACAAACACCAGGATGGAGGAACCTCCAAGTCGAGCAGCACGATGCCGCCGTCTCACCCAGTCCATGTTAGACTGACACAACTCCACCAGCATGTCCACGGCTCAGCACTGTCTGTGGTCCCTTCAGCTGCCCGAGATACACTCGCAGCATGAGAGACTGAGACCTCAGCGATCCACCACCATGGGATTAGCTAAACTGGCCAACACACCAAGTCACCAAAGCCAAAATGCACCCAGGAGGACTGGACCACGTCACACTGGTCTCTGTCCCCGCGGTGAGGTCGAGGATTTGCAGCAAGGTCAGGTTTGGTGCTGATTTTAAAGACGTTTCTTCCAACCAAGGAGTCGAAGCCTGAAAGCTCCGGCTCAGTCCGTAGACCTGAGCTTCAGGGGAGAGCACCAGTTTGCTTGCTGGGAAGAGAATGGCCCCAGCCCAGTTCCACGGGTCAGAGCAGAGAGGCTCTGGCCTCAGCGTGGAAACGTTTCTGTGAAGCACTGCACTGCCCTTCGCCAGCTGCCTTACCTCAAACTGTACACAAACGGGGAGAGGGAGGAGGGAGCCTGCTGGCATTTATCAGAGCATGCTGTCAGGGAGATGAATTACTCCTGCTCCCAGGAGTAAATTAGTGAGCTGCCTGGTTCCAGGCCTCTTCGGCACCGCTGCTGGAAACCAGCTAACCCTTTTGAAGGTTCAGTGAGTCTGAAACCACAAAACCAGTGCAAAAGGCCAAAAAGAAACATATTATCAATAAAACTAATCCAGAGACTTTGGTCTCTCTCGACCAACAGAGATTCCTCAGCCCACATAAGCAAAGCCTGAGACACAAGCCCAGCAAGCCAAGACACAGATTTCCAGGCACCTCCACTCAAATCCATGCAGCAATCCTTCCTTCCTTTCCTCCATTTCCTTAATCCAGCCTACTTCTAGGAAGTCTGTGTCAAAACTAAACCTGTGTGGTTTGTGGGAGCCCAGCTCCCCTTTGCTCTTCTCCTTGCAGAGGGCTGCTCCACTTCTCCATGCCTGCCTGGGGACAGGGAATCTGTTGCCATTCACACAACAAAATTCACTGTACAAGTCTCTAAGAAGGCAGAAAAATCTACTTAGGAACTACAGAATAAGTTCAGACCCCCCCTCTTCTGTCCTCATCTCATCAAGCCACGGCAATGGCTCCAAGATCTAGCCCAGAACAGCAGAAAAAGAGAAATGGTTGAAGGGCCCTGACTCTAGCTTTCTGCCAGGAAAATGCCTGAACAAAGATGAAATTTTCCACATATTCACAGACACAAGATACAAATATGATCTGATGTGACAGCTACACTCACTGCATAAGAAGAGAGAGCTGTTAAATGGGCTTGAACAGTGCTGATACAAGCTGGAACAAATTCTCACAGGGCTCTTGATCCTCACAAACCATAGCAGGAAACTATTCTGAGGAACAAAAAAACTTTCAGCGATGGTTACTAATGGACTTGATGATCTTAACGGTCTTTTCTCACCTAAGCGATTCTATGATTCTATACTAAGGGACCTAATTTTGAGTGTGCAAGAGGAGGAGAACATGGAATATCATTTAATTGTATTTTTTGCCCTTTAAGATTATACTTAGCACAGAACATTACGTAAATCCACAGGCACCAGCATAAACTATCCTGTATAGGTTCAAAAAAATATTAAATAAAGTACTGACAAAGCAATTACTCCACTAGCCCAAGAGAAAGCGTCACTCCTAGATGCAGAAGCAGAGCTGGGTCTCTCCTGTGCAGCAGGAATCACTGGACTGGCTCCCTCTGAGGCAGAGCAGGAAGAAGCACCACCAAAGATGGACGATTCCCCTCCATGGGGGCTGCATAGCACTTGCCCTGCAAACGCTGTTAAACCACGGACCATGCTGGGGTAAGAACCTGACCAGCTTCCGATGGTCTCCCTCTTAAACCAACCTTCCTCGTCTCTTTTCTTAAGAACAAGAGTGGGAAAAATCAGATGGTTCAGATGATTCAAATTCCTGGGGCTGTGAAAAGGTTGTGGGCACCTGGATCACAGGGGAAAAAAATATGTTCCCTCTAGGGGCAGGAAACTCTAACAGCACATAGAAACTAGAGGACAGCTTCCAGTGGAAAACGGACCGGGAATGGCTGGTCCTCGCTTTATGATCTCAGAGGAAACTAAATTGCAGAAATACTCACGGATCTCGAAGAGACACAGCTGCCTGCTCATTTGCTGAGTACGCCCAAAAGGCAGGCAGGAAGGAGAAGACTCCTACCTCCTAAAACATGAATTAGTCAACCTAACAAATGCCATTATGGAAGAAGGAAGGGGAGAGCGATCTTTTGGTGTTTCTCACAGATCTATTCTGGTGCAGTGCTGCACCAGGAGAACTAAGTGATCTTCCATTTAGGAAGAGATGTAGGTTGAGCTTGCACAGGCTCTCCTAGAGCTACCTGGCCTCGAACCCACCGCAAAGAGGAAGAGTCCACCAAGGTGGTGTGTAACTAAAAATTAATCGATCAACCCTTGGACCTTAACCCTTAATTCTGGTCAAATCCAGCGCCACAACAAACTGCACGTGGTTTCCTAAAATCTACATGAAGTCAGTTAAAAGGAATTTATTCATTACACAACGGGATGATGACCTAAATGCCACAGAAGTAGGTTTGCTCTGGCTTTCACCCTAAATCCTAAAAGCAGGTATTAGGCAAGTGATCTTGAGCACAGATCTAAAGACCATGGTAGAGCAGGGCTGGGTTTGCAGAAGTTAAAAGCTGCGGGTTGTAGAACTCCAGCAGAAAATCTTGTGCAGTTTGCCTCTGCCAGTCTACCTGTTATGATACTGGGGTGCACGGCAAATCTCTGGAACAGGGACTGTAACACCTGCAAACGGTCCGTGACAAGCTGAGAGACTCATGACGCGTTTCAGGTGAGAAACCGTTTACCCAGCGCAGGTAAACAGTGAGATGGAAGGAAAAGGGGGACTCATTATGGGAAAGAGAAAAGCAAGGCCACACGGAAGGTCTGCTCCTACGATGTGCAGGGCTCTTTGGACCCTGCTGACTACACAAGGTGCATTTGTGCTTCTGCCACACAGTGAAAGGAAATCGATGGTGGAAGAGAGGCCACTCCAGCGACTGGCAGGCTGTGACCAAGCACTGCTTGAGTTAGAGAAGAGGGGTTTGCTTCTCCTGGTGCTTCCACTTCTCTGAAGCCCTTTGACATGGGGCAAAGATAGTGAGGCTCACAGTACTGGCACAAAAACAGTCTGGGAGAAGCGAGAACAGCAGCAGAAGCCAAAGGTGGTTTTGCCAGGTAGGAAAACAGCAGTAGCAGCGTCACAACTGCCCAGTGATGCCCAGGCCCTGGTTGAAAACCAAATGATGGAGATGACATGTCCAGGCAGCGCTCCGAGGAGGTGGGAGCTGCATGCAAACACTGTCCAGTGCGGGAAAGCGGGAACTGGGGCCTGGTCCAGTCTATAGAAAAGGAAACTGGTGGTGGAGAGCAGGGGCAGGGCCACAGGACTGGACCTCAGAGCTGCTCATAAGTTCCCAGAAGTAGTTGATATTCCATCTGAAGGTGGGACTTTCTTCCTCTATGGAAACAGTTTAGTAAACCAGAAGTAACCACCTCCCCAAATTACCTCTCTCCTGCTGCGGTCAGGGAAACAGCCACAAACGCAGTCTTTGCAAATGACAGGATGTCACCAAAGAAGTAACCAACTGCAACAGCCCCTTCTCCGCAGGGGAACAGCCCAGAGTGTGCCCCAGTCACCACCAGGTCTGCATCGAAGATGGTACAAGGGCTAGGGCTGGCTGAGAGGGAGATCTGTGTGCAGGAGGGCTGGGGCTTGCAGCAGCAGCTTCCCTGCACGTCACAGATCCTACTCTGCCTCTGGCCTCGCCTGGGTCCTTGGCTCCCATCCTGAGCACCATCCAGGCAAGGTGTGATAATAGTCTTGGGTTATTTGGTATCACAGATAACAGAGCACCCCCTCTTCCGTGTCCCCAAGAGGACTCCCACCAGCCACTGGCTGTGCAGAAAGAGCAGGAGGGGAAATGGGGGGGTTCATTTGCTCGACAAGCGGTTCCTGGAACCCAACCTGCTGCTTGCCAGCTCTCTGTCACCTCCGAGGAATGCAGGGAGGATCCAGACCGGTTTCCTCCTGATCACTCCTCTTCCCCTGTGCAGCTTGGCCATGCACTGCCTCCACCCTCCTCTGCCCCAGGCTCTCCGTCCAGCTCCCAGCCCCGCACAGCCCCCCCAGCCCACCTTCCCACCCAGCCGCTTTCTGCTCCCCCATCTGCCTCAGCCACCCCAGTTCTCCTCTCCATGCACTCCCCTTGCCTCTCTGCCACCTCGCTGCCCTTCCTGGCTTCCCAGCTTTCCTCAACCCCCTCCCTCTTCCTTTCTTTTTCTCCTTACCCCCTTCTGCCCATCAACCACGCCCTCTCCTCCTCACACTCCTTTCTATGCTGCTCTCAAGCTGTGCTCAAGTGGCTCTAGATTACCTCCAGCCATTCCTGCTATGCATTGTCTAGGAAATCCTAATACTTATTTTAAAATCCAGGAGCTTGGTAAGCCTGGGCAGGAGGGAAGGGTGCTGCTGGCCCAAACCATGCTCAGGACAAGGCTGTATTTGCCAGTGCAACCCTCCACGGCAGAGCAAGGTCTGAGTGGCTGCTCAACAGCTTTCTGCTGGCTCCTACAGAGCGAGCCCCATTTCTTAATCCTCCATCAGCCCTACAGAAATGCAGAGAAGTCACTTTCCCAATGGCAAAGGTACGGTGGAGAGAGCATCTCCACCACAGCGCAAGCAAGCAGAGATCAGCAGGTGACAGGAGAGGACACGGGGAAACCCAGGAGAATCCTTGTCCCATCTTGTGAGTACGACACCCCCAACCCCAGTCCCTTGCCACTGATACACAAAAGGCGAATCTGACTTTCTCCAAAGGTGGATGAATTACTCACAGTTCTTTGTAGTTGGCATCGTACAGAGTTGCCCACTTGTTCTGTTGATGTGGCTGCCATTTTATAGACTGGTAGTTGGGATCCAAGTAGGAGCCATTCAAGCTGTCGTTATCTTGAATCAGGCCTGCAGTGAGGGGAAAATACCAATTTCAGTCACTCTGACAGAGTGTCCAGCTGGGTAAGAGCACAAGGAAGCAACTGGCATTGCTTGAAGCTTGCCAGGGCACCACCATGGGCACGAGATCTGGCCCAGGACGAACTCACCGCCCTGCTCTCCCCTTCTGGGGACCCAGCCGGGGTCGGGAGCCCCCCCATTTGGCACCCTGTGGTGCCCACGCGCCCTCCCCCCAGCGCCCAGGGGTGCCCGGGCTGGCAGCAGGGGTTTGCATGCTGGGGATATTAAGGGGAGGGGGATAGGGAGGGCAAAAACCACATACCTGGTGAGAGCGCTCCCGGCTGATGCCAGGGAGGCGTTTGGACTCTGTCAGGGTTGAGTGGCACGGACCCCATACCTGGCTCCTGCTTTATCAGCCCGTTGAGCATCTGTGCATTGAGGGTGTTGGGGGGTGACTCGGAGTGTTTCCGCTTCTTGGCAGGGTGCACCGGGAGGCTGCAGAGACCCGCGGGAAAGCAAAGGCTGAGCAGGGAAGCAAGAGGTAACAGCCGTGTCCAGGAAAAAAGCTGGGATCTCACCTAAAAACCAAACCCTTCATGCAAGGAGCCACGGGTTCTTTCAGCACTATCACCACCTTCTCCCACCAGGCTCTGCCCACCCACCCTGTAACCATCAAGCTCTGGGCCACCTGGGCACAGAGCCACATTTTTGCTTTCCTCTCATCTGTCCCCACCACCCAACTCTGGAGCCGTGCACTGCAAACCCCTGCCCCACACTTTGGGCCATTTCCACCTCGATGCCTCCCCAGAACCAGAGCACGCTCCTTAATTTGCAGTTAAAGCCACTCATTTTGCTTACGCATTCTGCAAGCTTCCAGCTCCCATCCCCTCATCCCACACTGCTTCCCCAAATCACACAAATCACTCCAAAAAGCCCCAGTGCCCTGAGGCCTTACTCTGCTCCGTGTTGCTGGAGGAGCTGGTGCAGCATCTGCGACTGCTGGGCGTGGTGGAGGTCGGCAGGAGCCATGCCCTGCCCAATGCCGTACGGCGGCATCAGGGGCTCAGCCTTCATGTACATGTCCCGCTGCAGGCCGGGGTAGTGAGGGTTGTGCTGCTGCTGGTGTGGGTGAGGGGGTGGCGGCGGGGGACCCTGGAGGTGGGGGGGTGGAGGTGGAGGCGGCGGAGGAGGAGGGTGCTCCAGGCGAGAAGGGGGAGTCATGTGGCACATGTTTTCGGGGGTCATGGTCCGGAGGAGGTGAGGATCTCGAAGGAAATAAAGTGGAATAGCTGTTAGACCAGCATGTCCTAAGCCCAGGTCCAGCACTCCTCTGCCCCTGAACTGTCCCAGTCCTGGTTAGCTTCACGAACCCACATCTCTGCCTCACCTCAGCACGGCCGTGTCCCCTCGGCCACCCCATGTCCCTTGCAATGGCCACCTTGCCCTGCGTTGATTTCTCCTCCCAGGTTCCTTAATGGCCTCAGACACTGCCAGGGTTGCCCAGCATGAGAACCAGAGCAGGGCTTCCTTTCTCATGTCAGCAGCCTTGGCTGCCGACTTCAGACACAGCCTGTCCCAGTGGTGTTTACAGAGCAAGGACACAGCAGGGTCCTGGATGGCCACCTGATACAGGGACACACAACACTGCAAAACCACGTGTCTTGTACCATTCTGGAGCACATGTCTTATGAGGAGTGGCTGAGGGAACTGGGGGGGTTTAGTCTGGAGAAGAGGAGGCTGAGGGGAGACCTCATCGCCCTCTACAACTCCCTGAAAGGAGGGTGCAGAGAGGGGGGATGAGTCTCTTGAACCAAAGAACAAGCGATAGGACAAGAGGGAATGGCCTCAAGCTGCGCCAGGGCAGGGTCAGACTGGCTCTTAGGAAGTATTTCTTTGCAGAAGGGGTTGTTGGGCGTTGGAATGGGCTGCCCAGGGCAGGGGTGGAGTCCCCATCCCTGGAGGGGTTGAAGAGTGGGGTTGACCCAGCGCTGAGGGATCTGGTGGAATTGGGAACAGTCAGTGTGAGGTTAATGCTTGGACTGGATGATCTTCAAGGTCTTTTCCAACGCAGATGATTCTGGGATTCTGTTCATCTTCTGAGAAGAGGTGAGACTGGACAGGGTAAGCACAAAGGAAGTAGGCAATGCTCACCTTGAAGCTCAAAGGACCAAAACTCAAAGGGCAACCAGGTCCTCAGGCTGAGGGACACCAGGGAAGATTCCCACAAGCATTCCTGATATTTGCTAAACCTAGGTATCGCGTGTGGATGTTTTGCAATGAAAGCATGACTTTAGGAATTCCCAGGCAGCTTTTGTTTTAGTTTTGTATTTCCCTTCAAATAGAAAATCCATCAACTACAATATTCCTGTAGCACCAAGGAACTGCATAGACCAGAAAGTACAGCTGGGGACAAAGGTCCAACAGTCAGCAACAGGATCCGAAGCCTGAGCCTGGAAATGCACAGCTGGAGAGAGAGCACCTGAACTTTGCCTAATTTTACTGATTCTGGGCATGGCCCAAGGAAAGTGCCCAGCAATATGCTCTTGTGGCAAAGAAGATCCACTTCATGATGCTAGAGCTCCTCGTAGCTGTGGGCCACCACACCCTGCCCAGAACCCAGAGTCTCACCCGCTGAGGGAGCCTTGAGAAGCTGAGGGTGAGATTGACCCCACAGAGCACTGCTCGGCTGAGAGCTCAGGGTCCCAGCTCGGCATGGTGCCTGGACACTCCACAGTCCCAGCAGAGATGTCCCAGGGATGCCCACACCCAGCTTGGGCCAGAGGCACCAAAAAAGGCTTCTCACTGACTACAACCATGCAAGGACAATCGCTGTGCTCTTCTCCAACGAGAGCATGCACAGGTATGGGAACTACTAGGGAAAAGAAGAGACAACTGAAGGACCTGAACACCTCCAGCTCATCAGCACCACTGGTGGGGATTCCTGTGGGGACACTTGTTTGTTTTGTTTTGTTTTTTTTTTTTTTTTAATTTAAACCAGAAGGAGACTTTGATCTCTAAATTTAAATAAACAAAAAGGGACATTCAAATGGGATCCTACCTTTCTCCTCCTCTATTTGGAATTGGATACTCAAGCCATGCCATGATTAGGGTCGATTTGACTATATCACCATCAAAAGAAATGCTTGGTGTGTGGAGGTGCATGCAAATCCATCTGCCTTTCTGCAGCTGCTTGGATCTCCAGCTACCCATAAACCCAATGCACAGCAACACCAGTGCTCAGCTGAGGGCTTTAACTAGAACCAAAACATTTTTGGAGGCTAGGAGCAAAAAGTAAAGTGTGTAAAGTAAAGCAACATGGCTGAATTTCACCCAACGTGCCTTGAGAATTCCTAGAAATAGTGATTTGACCAAAGGAAATAATATGAGTAATTTTACTAAAGAAAAACACATGCGTTGGTGAGAAAGTTGGTGTGCTGGCAAGACGTGGAACAGGCTCAGCGCTCACCTCAGATGGAGCAGGATGTGATTTCTGTCTCCTTTGAACGCAGGTGTTTGTCTGACGCTGCCCACAGCACCGAAGGACTGGTCCCACTAGTGACCACACCGGTGAAGTTGTAACACCACTCTCATCAGAACTCAGCCTTAATGACAGGATTAAGTGTGTATTCAAACGTTCTGAGATTAATCAGCTCTGGCGTCATTTCAGCACCTTATTTTTATGTTTTAATGCAGCCTAAAATAGAGTGAGCTTGTGTCATGAGCAAGTGGAAGGCAAAGATCTGAGTCTGATGAATTGCAATGATCTCTTACATCAGCTTCCCTACCCTCACTGCAGAAACTGTGAAGAGGAGAAAGAAACTGTAAAGAGAAGAAACTTTCCACCTGGAACATGCTTCTTTAGCACAATCAAAACCTTCCACAGCTAGATTCCGCAAGTGAAGAAAAGCAGTGAAGAAATACAGGAAAACTAAAAGAACGATCACTAACTTTAGTGCAAGACACATGAGAAATGAGCTGACAAAGAGTGTGAGCAGACCTGCGCAAGAAAATCCACGCACAGAAAAATCTCAATACTCAAGATTTTACATGTGAGAGAAACTCATCAGAACAACACACGCTGATGATGTAATGCTGAGAAAAATATGAGTTGAAAGAATTTACAAATTTTCCCAGGAAAATGAGTGAACATCCCGGATGTAGATGAGTGGGAATTTGAGGCATCTCCTGGAGAAGTGGGTAACAGAAGCCTCATGTGGAAGTTCAACATTTCTCCTGCATGGAAGCCCTTCCCTCCCATCCTAGCATTAAAACAGATCTCAATACCACTCCCAAAGCCTGTGCTTGCTAAGGAGATTGACAGCATCGGCCTTTGAAGAGCAGCAAAAAGATCAGCTTACCCTCCTGAGACCTCCCCAGGATCTCACACACCAACAAAACCCGGTAGCAAGCCAGGTGCTGATGCCCACCTGAAGCACATCACCTACGAGAAACTGGAACTGAAAGGCCCAGGCAGTGATGAAATGTGCAGCTGAGCCATGGCCTCAGAACCGGAGCTCTTCGCAGGGTTTCCCTGGCTGTGGGAAGCTCGCAGCCTGGTCCCCAGCCCCACAAAAGAAGCCTCCACCCACCCTTTCTTTGCCAGGCCAAAGCACATCTGTTTTCACAGACTTTGCCTAATGCTGGAGGTGTGTCTGCCTCAGCCTGAGTGTTCAGGTGTCCCCACAGCGTACACCAAGGTCCCTGCAGAAATGACGGACTGACTCTGGGGAGGAGGAAGGGACAGTGACTCTGCAGGTGATTTAAGCGCAAGACAAAACTTCTTTGCAGCCCGCTGGGGACATCTGATTATGCCAAGCACCAGCAGGAGGGAGAAAACACATCCAGGGACTGTCCAAGCCTGTTAGAGACTATGGGGACATGGAGGGGGATAGCAGGGAAGAAATCTGCTGGGTCTTTTCCAGGCTGCTCCCCTAAGCAGGTGCCACCAGCCAGCCTTGAGCCAGACGCTGGGCTGGGTGGACTTTGGTCTCCGAACAACCAGCCAGTGGTTGACTAATGAGGCCAAAGCACTTGACCAGGAATCAGAAAACTCCTCCCGTTGCAAGGTCTGGAAAAGTGAAATGTATTTACGCTGAGCCTTCCTACTGAAGGCTGCCAGGGCAGGGCTGCTTCCACCCATTCGCCCATTCTGCTCCCTTCAGAGGCTTTTTGCTACCTGTCAAGATCTCTCATTGCCCTTTTCCAGCACATATCAAGCTGGATTCCTCTGCCCATGCTCACGGATCCTTCTCCTGGGCCAGCCGCCCTTCTGGAGGTGTCTCAGGGACGTACTACAGCTCAGGGAGGATGGGAGGTCTCCATCCTCGGGAGTTTGGGGATTAGGACCAAGGAGCAGCCTTGTTTTCACGCAATGGCCGGGGCTGGCAGTGACATCCCTGGGGTAGAGCATCTCTGTTTTATCACGACATCCCCCTTACCCAGCTCTGCTCCTGTCATCCTGACAAACACTCAACTTCCACCCATAACCTGGAGCAAAGACTAGCATGGCTCAACAACGCAGCCGGCTGGGCAGCTTCGGCACCGCTCAGCCTGGCTGATGGATACAACTTCCAACAGCCGCAGAACAACCCTCAGAGACCAAACCCACGCAGAAGGACAGCCGCTTCGGGGCTGGGAGAGGAGCCTCGCATCCTCCCCTACAAAACACTGCAAGAAATGGGTCTTTGCATCATTTTAAGTGAACATCCTGACCCTGTAGCATGGTCAGCCTTGGCACTGGCAGCTTGGGTACAAGCTGGGAGACCTTGTGCAGCTTTCAAGGGACACACATGGGTGTCCAAGAACACGCCCTCACAGCCAACAGTGCCTCTTCACTGTGTCTGCAGCACGTCGCAGTCTCCACAGGCTCCTAACCAGAGTGGGGACAGGGGTCAATGCATTTGCCAAACACAGGACCCATGCTCTGCACTCCCAACTCCAGGGAAAAACCAGGTCTGGGAATCTGATCCCTCCCTCGCGAGGAAGGAGCTGCTTTGCTCTCTGGAGCCTCCTCTCCTCCCCAAGCAGAGGTGCTCCTGCCAGCACGTCAAAGTAGCTCTCCCTGTGGTGAGCAACCCGGCCTCTTTGTTATATTTAAGGAACGGCCAGGAGGAATTCCAGGGATTTTTTTTAGCAAGATAAACAGAACTCTTGACCTCTTCCATTAAAAAAAAAAAGAGCAGGCACTGTTCCTGGTGGGGACTGGGCTGGAGCCTGGGGAAGAGGGTGCTGCTGCCGAGGGGGAAGGGAGCCCAGAAGCAACCTTCCTTCCTCACCAAGGAGTTTCTTCCACCAAAGAGCAGTGAAGGTCACCAGAGGAACCAAATAACACTCGGTTGCTTCCCCCGGGGGAGTGAGGAGGGCCTGGCAGTGACCCTGCCTGCACCTGGGGGCACTCAGCTCTCCCTACCCTTTGCAGGGGGAGCAGAAGACCCCCAGGATCCACTGGCCCCACTGGAGGGGAGGGAAGGGCTGGGAAGGAACTTACTGCTAAACGGCGGGTTCATGTCTGTCTCCCCGAGCCAGGCTCCATTTCAGGGACGCGCTCACAATCCTGGCCTTTCGCTCACCCGAGGTGGAGGGCAGGACAAGGAGGCTCGCAGGCTCCACATCCCACCCTGCCTGGGGACAAGCCACACCGCCGATCTCTCCCCGTGTAAGTGGATTCCCACCTTGCCTTCTCTCCCGTTCCCTCTCTTGCTCGCTCTCCCCCCTTGCAAAGACTAGCAGCAGAACAATAGGCGAAAGTCTAGGGATATTTACTAACTGATAATCTCCCCACGTATTGCAGCCGCCTGTTTTCTCCCGTCTGATAAAGATTTCAGAGCCAACCACTTTCACAGAACAAAGAGGGGGAGGACGTCGGGTTTGGGGTTTGGATTATTAATTTCCCCCCCACCCCTCTCTTTTTTAAGCACTTACCATTCACCTGCTGAGGGGAGTAGGCTTCTGATCCAGAGTCGGGGGGAGAGTCAGGTAAAGTGCTGCAGAGCAATGGGGAAAGAGAAGGGAAGGTCATTTTAAACCAGCTTCCAGCTCAACTGATAGGTCCAGTTTGATCAAAGCACCCTCCAGGCTCCAGTTGGAAATCCCAGCAGCGCCCGCAGCAGCTCCCCGACACCCTGAGCGTGTCCAGCTGATGAGCTCGGGACTGCCAGCGCTGTCACTGCTACCCCGCTCCCCAGAGTGGTTCCCTGGACCTCAGGAGCCGGGACAGACATTTTGTTGACCTGCCAGTGAGACCTCCAGTTAAAAGAAGCCAAACTGAAATTCATCCGTTCCCCGGAGAAGGACAGTGTGCTTCACCCTGGGTAAATGGGAGGCTCGGGGGCAGCTGGGCTGGGACCTGGGATCTGATGCACCATGGGATGGATTCTGCCTTGTGACCTGTACGAACCTGAGCACCACCACAGCTGCTGGCTGTATCACCCTGGCTTTACTCCAACATCACCAGGAGCAGGATTTGGCCCTGACTGCAAAATGCAACCAAATGAAAGCGGGAGCTCTCAGCTGCTTTCTCCAGCACACCCACGGCTCGGGGACGGCAGGATCAAGGACCAGCCCTGTCATGTGTGGTGGCAGCGCAGATGCACTGCAGGGAGCCAGTTGGCTCTTTCATCCTTCTTTATTTTACCTCAAGCCAGCACAGACTCCAGTCAGCTGGGCTCTTCAGCCATTTCCAAAGCATCTCCTTGGAAATTCATTTGAACCAATTTTTCTTTTTTCTTTTTGCAGCCCCTCCTCAACATGCATCCCACTGCAGCAGAAGCTTGGGCCTCACACATCTTCAGGGTAAAATTTCCACCACCCTGGTGCACAAATAAAGGACTTGCCTGTCTCAGGTTCTTCTCTAGCAACATTTTAGAGATCAAGTGCACAGAAAAAGTTGAGGCCCTGCTCCCAGCTAGACTGAGCCATGGTCACTGCAAGCCAAAGCTGCCGCAGAGATGGGCAGGGAGACGGTGGCGCTGGTGCCTGTCCTCTAGAAAAAAGCTCACTTCACCTTTGCATCTGCAGCGTTTTCTGTCCTGTGGAGATCTTGGGCAGGGAGATACCTTGTCTGCCCACCCATATCTGCTCCATCGCTGGTGTCACACAGCCTCCGCAGCCCAGTTCCTCGGCAAAGTCTGCTCCATCTAAGACAAACATGGCTGCTTTCCTCCCCATCTCCTGACACCTCGTTCCTCATCACAAGTAGATTTTCAATGGGGATCCTTTTCCACTCCCCCATCTTACACCACCAGCTTTGTGGCTGCAAAATAATCCCAGACAAACCAGTGCTTCTTGGATGAAAGCTGGCCAAAAAGTTAACGAGGCCCCTTGGGCTGCAGTACACCACACACATGCCTCTGAAACTCTGCTCCTGACAGCACCCACTACTACAGCAGCAAACCAAGACACCCAGCAGGCCCTTCCTGCACTAGAGGAGCCCAAGACCAGGCAAATGGGTTCTCCGTGGTAAGTGGAACACAGCTGGAGAGGGCATAATACCAACAAAGAGCCCTCACTGTACTTCCCTCATCTTCCACCTTCACTTGTAGCACCTTTCCACCGCTCCCCTCCTACACTTGGTCTGGAGCATCTACCACCAGCCCTATTTCCAGGCTCCTTGCCATGCTGGCCATGACTTCATGCTATATTTCCTAGGAATTTATCAGGATTTATGCCTCAGCAAGCCAAGTTTTGGCCAGTAACAAAAGGGCCTGGGACAATTCAGGCTGGAAAAGGCCTTGCTAAAGAAAGGTGGACACTGCAGAATTCATACAGAGAGGTAGTGTGGATGTGTCTACTCTAAGGAAGGGTTTGTTGGTATCCAACACGTGAGATGTTGCTCCTCTAGGAAAAGCCCAGTACAACGGGGAAGAGACATTCTGGGATGCTGAAGAAATGCTGCCATCAAAGCTGACCCAGCTCATCTACATCCAAACCAAGGTCTCCACTGCAAGCTGTGATCCTTACTCAGGACCTCTCACATCCTGGAGAATGTCAGGTGCGTGCAGAAGAAAGGGACACGACAAGGCATCACGTCAAGCTTTTGGGCATGGCTCCCCCTAAGCTGCATGTAGCCTTCTGGGTACACAGCAAGGGAAAACTCCCCGGACTGGGGACAAAATAGGGCAGATTTTGTTTAGCTCGTCTCTTTCTGGAAGATCTTTCCAAATTCATCCAAAGGACCAAAGTCATCCCAATGGAGCTGCATTATGGCTGAATCGTTGGTTCAGTGTGCTGGAGGCTTCCAAATCCAGTATCACCAGGCCGCACTCGCTGGCAACCCCAGAGGGCACAAGGCAGAGGGAGAAAAGCCAGACAGGGGCTTGCAGAGATGAGTCCTCCTGGTGCTGTCCTGGCCCCCTTGTCCCTTACATCCACCACCTCCACTGGAGAAGGTTCAGAGATTGGCTGTGCAGAGAGCATGTCAGGGCCACCCTGAGCTGCAGAGACAGGTCGGACCGTGGCACGGCTCCTTGCAGTGTGGCTACTGCCGACTGTCAGGGCCTCCTGCTGCTGAACATGCTGCTGAACACTTTGATTTTCATCTGTCCACCTTCAGATCATCTTCTTGTTTCACTTCCCTATGACTGGGGGAGAGCAGCCCAGACCAGAGAGGTGCATGAGGAGGGAGAGACCAGACACATTCTTCCCTTTGGGTCTCCAGGCAGTAAAGCTTCTCTCCCAGACACCGCTGTAGGGCCACACGCTCTCAGCGTGCCACGCCTGCCCAAGTGCTCTCTGCAGACACGGTCTCTGTCTGGCCCTTTGGCCGCTGCAGATGGCAGCTGCAATGTCGCTGTGCTCTCCCGGCCTGCCAGTGTCATTCCCTTCCTGCCTGTTCAAGGCAAGGCCATCCCAGAGAGCAAGAATCACAACTTTTCTCCTGCCAGGACTAACTGTCCAGTTGAGTCCATCAGCAATACTAAAACCCGGTCATCTTCTTGCCCTTCAGCAGGTCTGCATCCAGAGCTTGTTGCAAAGGAGTACAAACCCAGCTCAGATACCATTTTTTTCTTCCCTTGAGTGGAGTATCTACAACATCAGGCCAAGAGAAGTACATCTCTCCACTTAATTTAGTTAACATCTCCTGGGATAGTCATGGGAACGTCCTGGCGACTGATTTTTGTCTTGTTCAAATTTATTCTTTGTCTCTTCCTTCTTAAAAAAAATACAACGCTATGATATTCTCCCATCACACACTTGTAGATGAACAACAGAGGTATCCTGGTCACCCAGAGCCGACGGCACTGACACCACCTGCAGACGTGGGGGACGTTACTGATCCTCTCTAACTCAATGCACACAGACAAGATCCACCAAACAACCTTTCAGGAAACTTCAGGACCTACACATGTAAAAAAGCATCTCTCTGAAGCAAGGGCTTCACACAGACTGATGGTGCCAGCAGTTAAGGCACGGTGGGACAAACTACCCCAACCCTCCAGGCCCCACCAACCTGGAGAACACTCGTCCCACCATTTGCCTTTGTTCTGCCACCCCAACCCCACTTACCCAGGTGCGTAGGAGGCCTTGGGCTCTGATTTGATTGGAGGGACCACGTTGTTTAGGCAGTGGCCACCAAGGTAGCCCTTGGGCACCACCATGCCATTGTTGTTATTGCAGTTGAGGTGAGCACCGTAGCCGGGTCCGCAAGGGTTGGCCAGAAGAGGAGCATGGCGGATGGGGAGCTGGCTGCCCAGGGGAGGAAGGTGGAGGGAACCGCTGGAAGCGGGGTTGGTCACATTGGTGATGGAGCTGGCAAGAGGCGCGTTGATGGTGGTTGAGCTGGAGGGCTGGGGGTGTGCATAGCTGGCTGAAGCAGGGATGTCAGGGAAACAGCTAAGAGAGAGAAGGGGACAACCTCAGCAGAGGGACAGGTAGATGGTGCTTTCTGCCCACCCCTCCCCTCCCCAGCCGTGCAGCAACGGGGACGGAGCCACTCGGGTGCTCTGGGAGATACAGAAAACAGCAGAACAGGCAGCGCTGTGGTGGCACCAGCAGGAGCGTACAGGGGGGCAGGTCCATCACCTGGGTTGGTGGGATGCAACCCCAAGGGTGAAAAATCCACCTGTGGAGCTGTAAAGGCCAGAAGCGCCCAGGACACCAACCTCAAAGCTTGTGAAGACAACAGGATCTGCTCACCGTGCTTCCACTTACAGGCCAGCGCAGGGAAGCCACTTTGTCCCATCAGCCCCAACAATCCTGCTCCCACCCCATGGCCCAGATCACCTTGGCTGCTCCCCACCTTTGCCGATGTTGGTGCACACAGGGAGACCCTTCCCTTCTCCACACTCGTGTCGTGCTGGGGATTTCACACCGAGCTCCTAGCGCTTGCTTTCCCATTGTTCAAATTAAGGAAAAGTCTTTTGCGGTGCCCTCAGGAGGTGAATGCGAGGGGACAGAAGAGACGGGGGAAATTCAAAGGCAAGAAGCCAGGAAGAGACAGGAAGAAGAACTGGAAATGAGTAAGGAAGCAAAGAGCAATAAAGGAGGATTCTAGGAGGGACAGAGGTGTAGCTGGCGTGCACAGTGATTTCTAAATGATTCCCCAAATCGTAGGGCTGGAAATTGCTCAATGTCTCTCCACAGAAAACACCAGTGAAGGCTGTTCCTGCTGCAGAGCAAGGGAAGCACTTACATATCTGGTGAGTCCTCCTTGCTGATGTACTCTTCCAGGATGCTAGTGTCGATGTTAGATGGTTCCAGAGCTCCATTAATGTCATGGCCTGCGAGGGGAGAGGAGGTGGAAGCATGAGCCATGAGAAGAACAAGAAAGGCCCTTGCTTCGCAGGTGAGAAACATCACCAGACCTTTGCAGAGCCCAGAAACTGATCTGAGAAGATCAGCAGATCCTTCAGTTTGAGGACTGCCATCCGTCCATACCCATCTACATCCCAGCATAAAACCAGACAGAGACGGGGCGTGTGGGATGAGCCAGGGTGGTGACACAGGGGTGGGGTTTGTCTCCAGCAATTTGCAAGCCCCGCTCTGGCTGTGGGACATGCGGGCTTCCCAGGGCCAGGCTCAGGACACGTGGGAGATGGGAGATCACAGGGTCAGGCCAGAGCTATGTGAGACACATGGCTCCACAGAGCACCAGAGCCAGGTCTTGCCCAACCACCACCACGGCGCTGACGTGGCCTGCAAGAGCTCTGTCAGCGAAGCTGCTGGCCTTGCCGGGGCTGACGGAGGGGCTCCCCATTGCAGGCCGCAGGAGAGAGCAACCCCTGCAGAGGCAGGGCTGTAAGCGTGGGCTCAGGGGTTGCTCCAGGAAAGCCGGTTCCCTTCCCTTTGGAGCCTTGCCTCTGCTTTGCAGAACGTACTGGAATTTCTCTGCTGCTGCCATGACAGCTCTGGATCAGCTCCCGACCCCGCAGGAGACCTCCTCCCTCTCCTCTCCTACGCGGGCAAGCGGTGGACTTCCCTCTCCTTTCTCCCAGAGAGCTCCTCCTCCGCTCTCCTGTTCTGGGGAAGCTGGGCTGGGTTTTGTTGACAGAAAGTGCTTTCTTTATCTGTCTCTCTGAAGTGGGAGTCTGCAGCCCTCTGGGGTCGGTGCCAGCCCTCGGTGCCAAAGACACTGCCAAGAAAGTGGAAGAGAAGGCCCAGCTCCCCCCACCTCCCCCAGCTCAGATAACGAAGATGGCCCCTTCCTGAAAGACCCCGCGGCTCCACGTTAAAGTACGACGTCCCTCACCCCCAGGAGAAGACCCTGACCCCCGCCTCCCCCCCGCAGACCATGCGCCAGGGAAAGGTCAGTCGCTGAACCACAAAAACCCAGAATGGGGGGTTTCAGCCCACCCCTGGCCAATTGCAGCTCTCCCCTCTGCAAATCCCTTTCATACCAAGACAAGCAAATCGGCAGAAATAAATCCAGCTAGGAATTCTGCCAAACGGACAGGGTGTGTGCACGGATAGAGGGATCTCTCCCTTAGTAACCCTGACTAGAGGGGAAAAAACCTGGGTAGCCATTCACACTTGCGAGACATCTAACCCTTTGTGCGCTGTGTGCCTCCGCGGCAGAGCCTGGGGAGTCGGGGGAGGAGGTGGTGACGCTCTGCCATTGCTACGTGGAGCAGGGACAAGCGGTGCTGCTGCCAGGCGAGCATCGTAGCGAGAAGAGGACAGGGCAGGCCTGGAGGTCCTACGCGGTGCCAGCACCTCGCTTCTACAGTTGCAGACCCCAGGTCGGAACGGGTGTGGTACTTTGTGACAACCACATCATCTCCTGAAGTTGCAGTGACGTGGTAGCAACCACGCTGTTGTCCTGCTTTGAGTTACGGTCGGCTGGAAGAGCTCACCGATGGCCACCACCATAGGTGCTCATGTACCTTGCTCGTCCCCAAGGACCTCTGCTATAGCCTGGTCCCGATGCTTCACCATGCGTGGCTCTACCAAGGCCCCTCTCCTACAACAGCCACTCCCCAGCCGATGTGACCCCTCAGCATCAGCTGAAACCCTTCTGCCAGGGGCTGAGCACTCCCTGCTGCCTCACTCTTGGCCAAAAGAGACCGCACTCTAAATCACATGATGCGTTTGGCAAACATCCGCCGCAACAGCTATCAGAAAACTTGTCTTCATCCCAAGTTCCAGGGTTGGGACCCAGGTTCAGAGAAACAAAAAAAGGCACTTTACCAATTTTGATGCTTTTCCACAAGCTATGGAGCCTATCCAAGAAAAGTCTGACCCCAGTGTGTTTGCCTCATGCCTTCAAATTCCAGGAGCTTCTCCGTGGTAGAAGAGGAGACCAGGACCTATCCAGAAAGGACAGGAGGCCCTCGATAGACAGCAGTGTGCTGGGCTTTCCTAATTTTTTGCTACCTTGTCTTAAAAGTCACCTTCAGGAGCCCTCAGCTGAGATCCAAGCGAGGGGGAGATAAGCACCGTGACGTGAGAGGTGTAGCAGCTGCGCTGCTGGGGAGCTGAGATGTGATAACAGCCATGGCGGGGTCCAGCCACACATGTGCCATGGGAAGGGGCTGCCCACTAAAAATAAAGGGCTTTCCTCTGCTTGGGGACAGAGGCACTTGCACCAGCCAGGGTGAAAGGGGATGTCAGAGCAGTGGGTCTCGCTGGCAAACCTGCACAAGGAATGTCCCACTGCCTGTAGCTTCCATGCAGGCCAGGCTCTCACCAAAAGCCAGCTTAGGTGATTAATTAAAAGCTAATACTTCTCCATAGAGTCACGAGCTCCTAAGGACCCTCCCCCTCCAAAGGGGGGATTAGGAGGAAGCAGGAAGCCACCAAGGAGGGACCCTGGGAAGCTCGACACCCACGCGGCTCCGCACGAGACAAGACTCCCACATCTCCTCATCACAGCAAAAGAGAGACAGAGCCCAGGGAAGCTCTGAGCTGCCCCGTGCTGCCGGCGTTCACCCTCTCGCTGTGGGAATTACAGCAGCAAATCCCACACAGCATCTCCCATCTACGGCCCTGCTGTGAGCTCCTGTCATCTGTAACCCCTTTGATGTCCCCAAAGCTCAGCAGGATGAATTCTGCCTCCCATCCCAGAGCAGCGCCTTGCAAACCAGCTTATCAGTGCTCTCTGCACACAGTGAACATCCCAGGGCAGGAGGGTACCAGGACAAGTAATTCAGCCCCTTCTAACACCCTGACCTCCCTGTCCTGACATGGAGATTCCTCAGGGCAAACTCTTCCAGGACAACCTTCTATTTCACAACTCCTTCAGTCAGTGCTGATGCAAAGAAACTCCCAAAGCTGCCAGGCCCCTGTGTCCTGTCCTCCCTTTTGACTGCCGTGTTGCACGCCCATCCCCCCCCCCTCACACCATGTCACCCCTCTGTCTGCTCTGCTTTCTAACCCCTGCCTTGCAGAAGACTTGAGGAGATCCCCAAAAAGTAAACTTTGACTGAAGAACAAGAAGATGTTAAACCCGCAGCACCCTCCTCGTGAGCAGAGCCGGGCGAGCAGAGGCCCCCATACGTGTGAGAATGTCAGGAATCCCAATGTTTGGACTGGTTTTCTCTGCCTTCCCCAAACCTCCAAACATGAACAACATCCAAACGGAGGTGCTTCCCGCACCACTGTCTCCTCCCTGCCCCTGCTCCGACAGCGTGGGGCTGCCAGCTCATCCCTCCTGGTGACATCCTTGTGGCTCAAGAACTTGCTCCCCACCCCATTTTCAGGGGTGCTGATTCATTTCCACTGCATCCCGCTTCTCCTCAGCGATGGGCATGCGTCCACGGGGGTATGAAAGAGTTAACGGTGTCTGGCCCCCGTGAGTTGTCATATTTACAGGTCTGAGAGATTAAAACCAGAATTTACCTCCAGTGATAGGCTGATAAGTTTATGGTATTTCTATTTATAACCTCCCCCACCTATTCTCGCTCTGTTGCCTGTCTTTTAATCGCCCATAATCCTGCCTGGGTCACCTGGGGGTGGGAGGAAGGGAGAGAGCTAAAGATCTTCATCCTGGGGTCTGCTAACAAGATCCAGATGTGGGAAGCTGGAGATGACAACGAGGGCGACCGTTTTCAGGGGCTGCAGAACATCAGCGAAGGGTGGGGGGACACCGGTGACCCTGGTGAGCCCATCCGCCGCACATTCCCATTCCCTGACATCTCAGCCCAAAACGGATGGGTACAAGTGACGGCCTCCACCACGGGCTGCTCTGAAAGTCCATCTCTTTCTCCAAAACGCTTGCCCGAAGCGCGGCAGACGTCATCAGTTGCGATGCTGCCCCACATCCACTTCAAACAGGACAAGGAGCGCTCCAGTGGCACCGCGGCAGCCAAACCTCCCACCCCATTGCCAGCATGGCTGGGCCGGGGGCAAGCGGCTGCGATCCCAGGGTTTGGAGGAGCACTGCAGCCCTGCCCTAGAACCAAGCGACGCACCAGGAGAGGGAGCAGCCCAGGAGATCGTAGCACCGGGTTGTTGCTTTGAAGTCCTTGACCTACAGACGGGCCAGGTCCTTTACCCTGCTGCCTGCAAACCTTCACCTGAAACGTGGTGCAAAGGGCAGGCAGCTGGCTCGTGGCCCCAGCAGGCCAGGGAGACGTCAGCCACAGCACAGCGGGGAGAGGACACGGTGCTGGCTTCACCCACAGCTTTTGGGACAGTCCTTCAGCTGGTCACTGCAAGCAGCAAAGCACATCCACCTGCCCAAGGACCTCTGCTTGGTGTTAGGGCAGGGTGTTCACGGGGAAACTGAGGCACAGAGCACCCTGGGGACAAAACCACTGCTGAATAGGGAGATGATAACAAAATATCCAGTGGGTGCATAGTGGAACCGGGCCAGGAGACCCCAGGAGCTCATGGTACCACATGGCAAGGTGCAGTGTTCCCTCTCCCAGGGGCTCTCCGGCACGCACTGGAGCGGGTGCTGAGCATTGGTGAGACACAGGGCTGAGCGGGATGAATGCAGCCAGCCTCAGCAAACGGTGCTGGGTGCAAAGACCCACCAGCCATTACCTGGCACGGCATCACCCATGAAGCTCAGTCATGCCGGGGCGGCTGGTGCCACAGTGAGGTGTAGAGCCCTGGCGCGGCCCTGAGCACGTCCCTGCGCGAGGCGTTGTGCAATCGGCAGCCCGGGCTGCCGCATCGGCACATTCCCGGGGCCTTGCATTGCTCAGTACCCCTTCTGCTTCCTCCCCTGTTTATCCTTCGGCCCTGGCGGATTGGCTGCTGGCCTGGCGGCGAGCACGAGGAATCCACGCTGTGGCTAGCTAACCAAACACTGCCTAAGCCCGGGGAGCTGCGGGGCCAGTGCTCGGCTTCAGACCTACTTCCCCAGCAGCAGGAGCCCAGCTGGCTCGGCCACACAGCACAGCAGCCCTGCTTTGCTCTGGTCGGGGATGGCATCCCTCCCGTGCCGGCCCTGCCTTAAGAGAGCCACAGCGAGGGGCCACGACAAAATCCTGTGTTTGCCCAGAGACCTGGGCTACTCATCTGTCAGCTGGGGAGAGCCAGCCATGGGGACGCAGCTCCCTGGATAAGGGACAGCAGGATGATGTCCCCATCTCTCCCTGTACCCAACCCTGGGATGCCCAGAGGGTCCAGAGTGGTGGAAACATCCCCTCCGGCAGGAGAGATGGCAACCCTGCAGCCCCTGCCTCCCCCCAGATACCAGCCCAGCATTCCTCCTTAATTAATGCTCTTTATTACCTGACTGTAACGATAACCAGTCACTCCCAGCAGAAGTGGCTCCTGTAACCCGAGCGGGATGCCAAGCCAGACCACTCCCCCGTCTCCCCCAAAGCACTCTCGGGACCACCCCAGAGCAAAGCCCTGGCTGCCCGAGGCACTGACAGGGGCCCCCAGGCCCCCTTCCCGAATCGTAACATGGTTCCTCCATGGGGTGAGCCCCTCCTCACGCCAACCCCTCTATCGCCTTCCTTCAGCCCCCTCCAGGACACCCTCCTGGGCTCTGCACAGGCTGCCAGCGGGGGAAACTTTTATGTGGTGTCAAGTGCTTGACTTCAGGGGCCTTCACTTGATCCGAGGCTGATGGAGCTACGCTGAGCTACACCAGCTGGTTACTCACTCCTAAATACTATCACCGAGGAGTTTCAGTTGCCTTAGGACACTCTTCTCCCGCACACATGCAAACACAGCGCGTGCCCCTTCCCATCGCAAAAAGTAGGGCTGTCCCAGTCGATGCAGAGGTCCAGCCACCACCCTGTGTCCCATTCTGGGGACATTCCCTTGTCAGCCCATCACCAAGGACAGCCATGCCCTGCCAAAGCCATGGGGGAGCTCATGCATCCCCCATTCACGCCAGAGCAGAAAAACCAAGATCCAAAGTCACATCAGAAACACAGCCAAGGCTGAGCTCTGGGAGTCTGTGGGACAAGATCCTGGGGAAAACACCAAACTCAGGTCTAAGGAGATGGGGGTTCCTGAGAATTTGGGCATTACCCAGAATGTGTGGGCTCCAGGGAGCCTAATTTGTGTGTCACTAACGAATGGAGCAACTGAGAGGAGCTTTGAACACACACATACAAACACACTCGCACGCCTTCCCCCACACCTTCTCCATGGAGAGGCCAAGACTGTACCCAGCCAGACTGAACCTGGCCCCTTCCTCCCTGGCAGCTCTCCTGGTGAGCTCCCAGACATCACCCTGCTCCCACATCCAACCCCACTGCAATCCTCTCACTGCTGCTGAGAGGAGAAACTATCCCATGCCGGCTCCGGCGGGATGCAGAGAAGGTAGTGCCTCAGAAGGAATGGAGATACAGGACTGGTGGGATTTAGCCAAGACTCCAGATTTACCATAGTGAGTAAAAAGCATCACAGGGTCTCCATTGGCCAGGAAGACCCTGGAGCAACAATCCAGATAAAGAGTGAGCCAGTGCCAGTGGCAAAACACTCCGAGTAATGAACCGCACTGGCACAAGGTACAACCAAACCATCGCCAGCCCAGTGCCCACAGTCAGTAGCACCATCTGCAGCAGCATCTCCACATCCCCGGAAAAGCTCCTTCTGCTCTCACACAGGCCCACAACTCCTTAGCTGCATGCACAGAAGAATTTATCTGACAAAAGTGCCCTTGGATAAGCTGGAACATGTCTCTCACCGTTTAACGTGTCAGGGCTGAGGCCCACAGCAACCCTCACTGCCGTACCCGTTGCGCAGCACTGCTGTTCCTGACCTACCAGCAGGAAGGGGATACGAGCCAGTAGAAATACCCTCTCTAGGTGTATATAGAGAGATAACACCCTCTCTCCATCTCCCAGGCCTCGGGGAGGACAAGGTGTGTGGTGAGAGACATCCCAAGACAGAAGCAGTGTGAGGAGCCAGAGGAAATCATCCTGCTGCTCTTCAGCAGGGCACTGCCAGGTCCCTCAGGGAGCCCTGCAGGAAGAGGCAGGCAGCTCCATGCAGAATTGATGACCGAGCCCTGTCCTCCCTCCTAAACCACCTCAGCCCTCCTCTTTCTACTCTGTTCTTCCTCCTGCCCTCTCTGTCCTCTCCGCCAGCCACCTCTCAGCACCTTCTCCTCTCTCCCTCTTCTAGTCCCTCTTGAGTTTCCCCATCTCCCCTCATCGCTTCCCTCCCTGAGCTGTTCTCCCTCCGGACCCTCCTGAGTCCCTTCTCCTTCCGGCTCTCCACCCTTGTCCTGGCCTCTCCTCCGCCCTTGCCAGCTGTGAACCTTGGCATGGATAGAGCCATTGTCCTCTGGGCATCAGGGCCGAGGAGGAGGAGGGGAAGGTGTGAGAGGGGACACAGTGGAGCGTTTGTGTGTGTCCCCGCAGCCGTCAATGCCCTGCTTGTCCATTCATGCACTAAGATGGCAGGAACAGCAGCACCCACACAAGCGTCGCCATTTGGCGGGGTCCAAGGTGCCTGCCCAGGGGGGCACATTGCCCTGTTTGTTTGGAGTCCCGTAGAGGCAGAAGACAACGCCTTTATCTCCCTCTCTGAACTGAGGGTGTTGGAGGGCTGGCAGGGGGGACAACAGGACCAGAGAAGGCCACCTCATCTGGCATCTCCCAAGCTCAGGACTGACAGGGAGGTACCGCTGCACGAGGCTGGCTCTGCGACCCTCGCACCTCCGCTCCCCAGTCCAGGAGGAAAATGGGTATGGGAAAAGGTTCTTCAGCACAGCCTCGGGCTCCCTTCTGCGAGGCCCTTTCGTGCTGGTGGGCTCACCTGACCTGAGGCAGAGCAGCACCAAGCACCCAGCTCCTCCAGCTGTGCCCCGAGCGGGCTTATGGCACACTGGCCATGTGGCCACCCCGCTTCACCAGGCTTTAGTGGGCTGCAGTTAAAGGACTGGACAATAAAAAAAAGGAGACATAAGCCAAAGCTTCTGCTCTTGTGTGCTCCTCTCTGCAGCCCACTAACTTTACCTAGATTGCAAGTTTTAGGGGGTAGGGGTGACCTTTTTCTATAGGGTAACACCCATCTGCAGGAGTTCCCTGTCACCACTGTGGCAGTGAAGGTCCAGCACAGCTCTTTCCACTATCTTCAGTGTGATTTATTACCAGAGCATATCAGCAATACAAGAAAAAAAAAATAATATTTATTACCAGCTACATACTGGCATTAAGTAGAGACTACAACCATAAACTGCTGCAGGGCCACCAACACAGGGCTCGTGGCTCCTGGAAAGGCTCTCAGGAAACTTGGAGATCCAGGAGCCACTCCAGAGCCCACTTCCAGCCCAATTCTGAAGACATGCACACCACACACATATGGGGAACTGGGGATTTGGAGCTGCGCTGCCTCTCCTGGAAACCCCCCAGCACAAAACAATCCTTAGGCAGGAAGATTAATAATCAAACAGCAAGAGAATACAAGCCTACAGGCAGCCAAGCATCGCCTGGAACACCACGTCCAGATCGGGCGTCTCGTTCCTCCCTTGGAACTGGGAGGCAACAAGGTCTCTCCTGTCCAGCCTGGACAGCTTCCAGAGGAGAGCGAGTGTAAGAAAGCAGAGCGATTTATCTAGATGGGACTTTTGCCAGGGCTTGGGGAGGGCCATCACTACTTTTGTGCAACCAACACCGATCTTTCACAAACAGGAGTGTCAGGTCATCAGGCTTTTCCTTCTTCGCGCACAGCTGGGACGTGCAACCACACAGCACTTGCTCTCAGCGCTACACTGCAATAGCATTTGCTCCAAAATTCTGTGAAAATCACAAAGGGCACCAAAAGCTTCTTATGTTGTTGGGTTTCCTCTACTGTCGCTGCCGTTAAGTCCTCATCTACCTCTGCTGCACACGTGGCACAAACTTCCCAAGGCCCAAGGTCACTTCCCAGGATTTAAGAGCAGAGCAACACAACCAAGAGACGTGGACCAGTCAGACACACAGGTACAGGGCAGTCACGGACCGCAGGACACAGCGGACACTATTTCTCCCTGATTTCATCCATCTTAAGACAAGACCAACCCTTATATCCCCAAACCATGCAGGACACAGAATTTTACTCAGGGTGTCTGTCCCCCACCAGCCCCAGTTTCTCACTGTAGAGGACACGTCCTTTGGGCAGAAGAAATTCTGAATTAGGCTTCAGCTGACTAATTCACCTCCTGGGGAAGGGGCCACATGAATCCATTTCCACCCTTTAGTCCCTCATCTTAGTTCACACGATCTCCATACATATAACTACCAGACTAAAGAGCTCTCTGCTCCAAGAAAGCTACTTTTCAACCAAGTGTTTGTGGACTAGCTCAGTCACCTTCATGTTTTGCCTTTTCCTGAGCTAAGCCAAGCTCCTCTAGCCACCCACAATAAATAACAAGCAATAATGCCATTAAAAATAATTATTTTTTAGAAAAATCCCTAGGGATTACTGCCATGCTGGCTATTTCCATATAGGCTTTCAGCCTGAAAAAAAGCTTTTTAAAAAAAAAAAAGTGTTGTTTGCATTTTCTGACTAACTGTGAGCCGTCTCCAGCACCAGAACATAGTTCTTGCACCAGGGATTTAGCAAACAGTTACCAGACAATACAAATCAGATACCAAACGTGCTGCTTGGATCCCATCCACCCTGCAAGCTCGCTGTGTGTTCTGGGTCTCACTTCAAAGCAGCGTGCTGTCTGGAGAGGTCCAAACCAAGAGGGAAAGTGCTTGGCACGCTCGAGGAGGCTGTGTGGGGAGGGCAGCACACGGAGGAAAGGATGAGGAGGTCACCCTGGGCCCGGGATGGGAGGCACCGACTGCACACATTCCCACAGACAGAGCAGCTCCTCAGGCTCTTGCTGCGCAGAACGAGGGGTCTCCACGCATTAGCCAAGTGGAGGCAATACTGGGACTGAAATAAGGGTGAGATATGCCCCAAGTGAGATAAACCTCATGGCAGCGCTGCACAAGCTGCAGGTGCAGAAGCACAAGGGATGGATGATGATGGGTAAGACCCTCTCACGAAGGACTGAGTGCAGAAGAGACACATGAGGAAGGTCGGGGACCTGTGAACTAAATCAAGAGCCCTCTCCTGGTACCCAGCCCAGGCAGATCTCCGGGACCCAACTCTCCTCTGCTCCCTCCGTTGCCCTCCAGCGCAGAGGACAAGAGGCAGTAACTGCTGCTGCTTCCCGGCACCGCTCACCCAGCTCCTTCCTCCAGAGCAGAGATCACGCGCTGCTGCTGTTTTAAAGCACCTGCTGGGGAAAGCAGCGTGGAGGTCCTGAGTGAAGAAGTCTGTCCTGCTGCCAGCCAGAACTGTGACAAAGAGCTGAGTTATGAGGGAAGAGTGGGAAGGCAAGGAAATTACACAAATTGTATGAGTCATTAGATCAATAGATTAAAAGACCTCTTAGAGCCTTCTGTCCAGGCTGGCATAAGGTCATTCATTCCCAGCTTGCTCCTTGGGGCTCTGCCCTGTGTGTCTGGACTTTCAGCACTTCCATTCGGGAGACGATGCTGCAGCTCCACACTCCTCCAAGTCTGGCTGCCCTCCTCAGAGCCTGACCTGAATGCTCCCTTTCTTATCTCCACTCACCGCCAGCGTCCCTTGTGCTAAACAGCACAAGGATTTCACAGCTGGGCCATTCACTATCTTCTAACCACAACTGCTCCCAGGCCAACTCCTCCAGTCCTGACTACCATCAGCCCAACATTATCTGTCTCCTGTGACTGTCCCGTGCACAACAATCCCCGTGCTATTGCGTCCCACGCCGCCCCAGCATCTGTCACAGCCAGGAGCCGGGAGGCTGTTTCTCTCCCTTTGAATAGCTATGTTTGGAATCACTTTCCCCCAGATGCGTTTTCTTTTGCTTTCCCCAAAAACGAGGGCCACAGCTCCAGCTGGGCTGAATCACAGCCGTTCGGCTGACTTCATCAGAAATGGAGCAGAAAGCCCGGCTTTCCTGCAAAATCCACTTTTCATCTTCTCCCTCAGTGCTTGTGGCACTGGCAGCACCTTTAGATCGCTAAATATGCTCTTCTGAGGTGTTCTCAATTCAATATCAGCCACACAGCCCCTGCCCTGCAGCCTTTACAGCCTTGAATTTCTCCTGCGTGTTTCACTTCATGCCAAACAACATCCCCATCGGAAACTTCCCCCGCGTGGAACTGACAGGGAGAACGTGAGAGAGATCAAACACTGCGTCACAGACAGAGCTAAAATGCAGCTGTTAATATAGACATCAAAGAGTGGGGGGGTTACTAGCAGAGATCCCCAGGGACCTGTACCTGGGCCAAAGCCATTCAGCTTTTTTTTTATCATTGTTCTCCACTGGCAAAGTTTGAAGGCAGCACAGCAAAGCAAGGAAAACATTCTTACAGAGAGTCTTGAATCATCTGGTAAGTGACAGCGAGCTGCTGCATAATAACAGCAAAAAGCAAGACAGTCGCCTGAAAGTAGCATGTACGGGCTGGGAAACTGTTGGAAAAAAAAATGACTGTCAGTTTTCAGGACTAACCACAGCCACGCAAGCCCTCGACATGATGTCATGGCTCTGACGGTGACTGCAGAACTCTCCGTGCATGAGGGGACCATCAAGCAGAAGATAGAGAAATGGTCCTGGCTTTTCTGCGTACTGCTGCTGGAGTCGGTGGCTCACCTCTGTTTGGAAGAGGGCATGGAAAAACTGGAGAGACTTTGGGAAAAGGTCAAAATAACGCTGCTTGGGATGCACAAGAAGCTTCACAAAAGTCCCTGTCTGGTCTGTTTATCACCAGGAGGCTGAGCAGTGGTTGAATCCTCAGGTACATGAACTCACTTTGGAGAAAGGAGCCTGCTGGGAGGGAGTTTCAGCCCTGTGAGGAGGGTACAGCAGTCGGAGTGCAAGATTTGACAGTGTCAGCCATGAAATAAGATGTTGCTCCTAGCAGGAAGCAACAGCTTTCCCAGAGAGGTAAAACACGCTGGTCAGGGACCATCTGCTCCTCTGTGCTTGCAACACACACCCACAGCAGGCCATGGCCCTCATGTCTGACCGCAGTAAATATGAATATTAACGTTACTGGTCACCACCTTTCAGAAACTATAACAAATTACTCTCAAAGAGATGCTCTAGGAGCAATTCTACCTCTCAGATATCTCGGAGGCTCCTCCTAGTTGTCGAGCCCACAGTGCTCTGAATCTAACACAACACAGAGGCAGCAGACAAGTGTCTCAGATACAAGAAGCTCAGGGAGACAAACCCAACTTTCTCAGCACAGAAAACCACAACCGCGGCTCACTCACTGCTCGACTGCCCTTCAGGTTCTCCACAGCACTGAGTTAGAGACTTTCAGTTATGGTTTCAGAGGTAACTTAGTGATTTAGGATTTTCAGTAATTCAGAAACACTTTTGACAATATTATCCTACTTATCCCCACTGTAGCTCACCGATCCTCCCAAGAGAGTTCTATTAGCAAAATTCATTCACAGCATGTGTTACTGCAGCTCCATAAATTATGAGTTGTCCACGGAAGGGGAGCAGGGAGAGTGCTGACTTTGTCCCACTCCCACCAGACACCTCCTCTAGCCCAGCATGCTGGGTTCAAGCCCTTGCCCCAAGCCTTTCAGCCAGTCCCCAGCTGTGAAGGGAACTTCCCTGAAAGCTAACACACAAGTGACAAACCATTCCTTAACCTCAGAAGAGAAGTGCTAACATTTATTCCAGAGATAATCTCCCTCCAAAGGTTGCAGGACAATTTCTCACTATGAACAACACTGGGAGCTTACGAGTGAAAGGTGATCTAAAAGGCTGAAATGGCTGCAGTGGTGACTGTGACCAACTTGGGGGGGAAAGCTGAGCCAAGAAGATAAATTAGAGTTGCAGTTACCCAAAACTCCCCCAAGAGAGCACAGCCCCCCACTCTGAAGTTTTCTAAGCTTTGTTTCCCCACTTTCCTTTTTTTTTTGTGACAGACCCTGGTATGTCTTTGGATCCAGACGCTGTCAGACCCTCACTCCACTTCTTTTGGAGGTTCATTGGGGGTCTGTCATGATAGAAAAGCCACCCTCCCCTTCTCCAGATTCCTGGGTCTCTCCTAGAAGTCTGCTCACACACAAAGCAGGAGGAGCAACGTCACGTCACTGGCGAAGTATGTTGGTGCTCATGCCTTAGGTCTAGAGGGGACTTTCCACTTCCTGCACCTCCCCCTGCACCTCCCTTTAGGTGCTCCGTAAGCTTTCTGCAGCTCTTCCACCCAACTGCATCTGTGAACGGGAAACGGGCTGCAACTGTCCTGCAGAGACTGAGCGTCCTGCCAGCTCCCCAAGCTGGCAGAGTTGTCCTGCATCTGTCCTGCTGTCTCCCCGTGCCGGTGGGGTTGTCCTGCAGAAGCTGACCATCCTGCCATCTCCCTGTGACCGGAAGGGTTGTCCCCAGGGCTGGAGCTGCCCTGGCTGGCGAAGGGCACCAGGAAGGCCCCACCGGGCCGCCACTGCTGTCCAAGGTACCGCCGTGCCATCGCCTCTTCCCGCACACCACGCCAGCACGCGCTGCCCTGGCCCGGCAGCAGAAGGGAAAAAGCAGAGCAGACCCTGTCCCAGAAGGACAGTCCACACACTTCTTGAACAACCACAGCAGCCTCCATCAGTCATTTTTACAGTGTCCAGAGCCCTGATCCTCAGGACATCTCTGCCCAGATGGGGCGAAAGAAATTCCCAAGGTTACTGGCCTCTTTTCTGTGTGGTTGCTAGTGCAAGGGGCTACATGAATACAAGAAAGGAAGAGATGGATCTTGCCCCAAAACTGTACAAGTCTGTTACACAAAGGGCTGACACAGGCAAAGCAGCAGGGAACTGCCTGGATTCATGCTGTAAAACGTTGGTGTAGCCCAGAAAAGAAAACCACATCCACAGATGTGCCCAGCGTCCTGTCTGGAAGAGACCCCTACTTATCCCTTCAGAAAAGAGCACACAGACCTGAAGATGTGTGGAAGGAGCTGGCAGACTTCACCTCTGCCTCTGACAGGATGGATACAAAACCTGCTTTTATAGACCCGTACTGAGACCAGCCAGCAAGTCACACCCTGTGCTCATCGTCCTGTCAACTACTGTCAAATCAACTACTGACAATTTCTGACTTCTAGTACTAAGTCTTTTTGACTTCTCCAGTCCCTCAGAGAAGTCCTCAGCCCATACAGACTCTCAGGGCTGAGCCAAGGGCAGAGACCGACCACTTTCTCACAGTTCAACAGGACGTATTCCTTCCTGTAAAAGCCCCAAACCATAGCTATGGGGGTTTTGGTTGGTTGGGTTGGCTTTTTTTCTTGCAGATGAAACACAAACCCACAACCGCACATGATGAGAAGCCCTGCAGTTCTCCTGGCAAAGCTAGGGTGTTAACCTCAACCTCACAGATAAATTCTGCGGCAGTAAAAAAACCACCAAACCTGTTATTCCTCCACAGTTTCAGGTGGAGGTTGCACTGCTCAAAGCTGTTACATGGGTCAGGCTAGAAGTTCTGAGAGTTCCTTCTAACCTGAAAGCCAGTTTAGCATCTTTATTTTAAGAAATGATACTGTCAAAGTAGGGAAAAGCAGAAGGTGATTTTATTGAAAGACGTACTGCCACTGCCTAGGCTTTATGAAGTTAGCAAGCAAGAAAAGAGGAGCAGAGTGGGATAAAAACAGAGAGGAGAGGTCACTTTATCCCAGGTGGGCTTTAGCTGCCTCTGTCAGCAGGGAGGCTCATCTCTGTGCTCCTCCACGCTCCACCTGAACCACAATAACTTGAGGGCAAGTCTCCCACTGCCAGTCCAAAGAGGTTGGGAGCTCACACCTGCTGCAATGCAATCAGCAATGAGGACAAACACCTTAACAACATGAGACCTCCCACCCGCTCATTGCCACAAAGCCTCTGGATTTATTGAGTGCTATAAAGTTTGTGAAACGGCAAAAAGATTGAACACGGCTCTGCTGCATTGACAAAAGCCTTAAACCAACATCCACCACCCTGACCTGTTTAAACAACAGGCTGATCAAAAAAGAAACAACTTCTACAAAACTTGGGGTTTAGTTCTGAAAAAAACAACATTCACACTGAGAACAATCAGCCACTGGAATAATCTCCCCAGGGAAGTGGTGGGTTCCCCAACATTGGACAGTTTCAAGATTCAACTGGACAGGTGAATGGACCAGCTTGGCTAGACCAGGCTTTTGCCAGTAAGGGTTGGACCAGGTGATCCTTGAGGGCCCTTCCAACCTGGGATTCTGGGATTCTATGAAAAACAGAGACCTCCACAAGTCTCCTTCAGGCAGTGACTATCCCCAGGGAGCAACCTGCACCCCTAAAACTCACAGCCCCTTTTCACTTGCTAAATCTGATTGTTCACTGGCTGAGCAACCGCATCTTAAAACACAAAACAAGGACACGTCAGACCAACTTTCTCTATCTCAGTCCTACTATCCAGTTCTCAAAGCTCACTCTCAGTGTGGTTTGGTTTCCAAAACTGGAGAGAATAGGGTTTAAACAAAAAAGCTGAGTAAACCCCGCTACTCCTCTCCTTCGGAGAGCCAACTGAAAGCATTCCAGCTGACATGTTATATCCTCCTGACAAGGCCTTGCTCTGCCCCAGTGGTGGGAAATATTTGTGGTGTCTGGTATCAACTTTACCACACAGCACAGCTCGCTGGCACTGGCACTGCTCTCATCTCTTTCAAAGCCAAGCTTGGCCCAATGTCTTGATCACCTACAAATTTGTGCCTTGACTAAATTAAGAAAGCTGTGCTGAAAATTCATGTAAAAATTATGTAAAAATCTCTACCAGTGATCATCCATGATCCACTGCAGCCACTGATACGTCCTGGGTGTACCAGAGCTGCAGTAGCTGTGTCTAAAAGCAGAGGAGTAGGAAAGGTCCCTACCCTGGTGTTCCCCAAGACCAACCTGTTGGACTGGGTTGACTTTTGACCAGTTCCTCTTCCCAAGCCCCTGCACACCAGCACCACCTCCAACACCCAAATGTCTCATTCTGGGCTGTGAAGCTGTCCCCAGTCTGCAGGTACCCACATTGCTGTTTCTTGTGTCCCTTCAGCCCCTCAACACCAACGAGATGAGTTTTGAAACATCATTTATTACCCCTCTCTCTTCACTACATGTTCCACTATGTTACATGTGAAAACTCATCACCGTCCACCTTCCATTCCAACACCCCTTTCCAAAGACCGAATTAAAATAGACAGGAGGGAGGGGAGATGGACAGAAGTCCTCCTACCTCCTCCCCACCCAGAACTTCTCATTGACCTCAAATTTTGATTTGGATGGGACCTAATCAGAGAAAAGACCATTTCTGTTTTTATATTGAGCAGAGCATTGATTATATATATTATCAGCAAGCAGCCAACTGTGAAATGGCTTGATGGCCCACATAACACACAGTTTTTAAGCTTTTGCTTTACTTAAGCAGGTGCTTCATTTCCAATAAAGTCTAAGCGCACTTTTTAGTGCTTTATTGAATCAATGTCCATAACCATTGCTTGTCATAACAGAAGAGATAAGCCAAGATCAAGCAGGCTGATAAATTGTTTGGTTTCCTGTTTATCTGAATTTCTAGCAGTCAGCTGCAATCAGCACATGGGATTACAAGTCATAAATGATAGTTGTTGATTAATAAGTATTGTCAGACACAAACTAAGCGAGTCTTCATATTCTAAATTAAGTTGAATGTACTCTTTACATTACATCCACTTCTCAAGGCCGCAAGCAAGAGCGTCTTGGCATGCTCTATGGTCCTTGCCATCAAAGCAGACAGAAAACTTGCAGGAATTAGGCCTCAAACTCTTTTGGAAGCCCTACCTGTGTCTTCAACAAATCCTGTCCCATGCCCACCCCCATGCCCTCTGCATTGCCTCCTCTAATTACCATCATCATCTCCTTGGGTAGGAAAACCAGATCAATTTGGCACTCCAAGTCTCCTAAAATAATACACTGCTGCAACACAGGGGTGATGACAGAAGACTCTACAGGAAAAAAAAAAAAAATCCAAACAAAAAACCCCAGTCCCAGCAAAAATTGCTTTAATTACTGTTTTTAACAAAAGCAGAGATCTCACCAAAGCTAGACCGTGGCTGTTGGCATCGCACATGGCTCCTGGTCCCACCCCGCACTACTCCAGCCAGCCTGTTCAGTCTCTGTTCACACCACACCCTGGTCTGCAACCACAGCCCCACTTTTTTTTTTTTTTTTCCCTCCTCTTCCTACTGATGCAGTTTGCAATCACTTAGGGCATAATTCTGTACATCTCCTTCAGCACACTGCAAATGAATGATGAGACCAGCTGAAAAGAAGACTGGATAGAGCACAGGGGATGAGGAAGGGGAAAAGTGGAGGGGAAAATAAAATAGGATGTGCCAGAGAGGCTAAGAAAACTTTAACCATTGCAGAGACTGATGCCAGCTTTCCTCTGACCAAGCTGGTCTGTCCCAGCAACTGGGATGTGAAGGACTGATGCTGGGCTGCTCCAGAGGAGATGACTCCTGGCCCCGGCCATGCCACGGGATTACGGTCACAGCCACGTGGCACTCCCAGGACTGCTCTCCCCAGTTCACCCCAGCCTCTGCCCTCAAATCCTGGATCCGGGCACACCAAGGGCTATTTAAAACTCCAGCCTTGGCCTTTCCACCCAGCCCTCTTCCCCATCACCCCAAAAGTCAGTAAAATCCGCAAGTGTACACCCTCATTCCACAACAAATCTGGCAGCTCCGTTTTGCAGTCAGGGCTGGTCCAGCCCCGCAGATTCTCCCGTTCGCCATTTTGAGTAACTGCATCAAAACAGACAAAGTTCAGCGAGATAAGTGGTGGACCCTGAGTATCACGTTACATTTTCCCTTGGGAAGGAAGCTTTTCATTCAAATGTGCTTTGAATGCGTTCCGGGGTGGGCTGGAAGGTGGCGGGGAGCACGGGGTCCTGGGCTGACCAGATCATCCACCTCCAAATCAGACAGAAGACATCCTCTGTCCCTGCTGTGGGGGGCAAACAGTGCCAACAGGAGAAGGAAGGTCTGGAGGATAAGCAAGGATATGCCAAAATGTGCCAGACAGCAGGAATAAGAGGGTATATCCATGAAACCATAAGTGGGAGCCACCAGATAGCCAAGGTGGTATCCAATGTAATCCACCCTCTACTTCTAAGAGCCCCCTTTTCCCTACGGTGCAGCAATATCCTCCCATGGACCCTGCACCTCCCCTGCTGATCTGACAGCCTCATCCCTCTCTGTCCATCCCTAGTTCTGGAATGTGCTGGGAAAGCACCACAGTGGCCTCAGTGTGGGTTTCTCTCTCCTGAAGGATGCTGGCGCATGGCGGGGGCATCCAGCAAGCACCAGCTCGGGCCCAAAAGCCACAGGCCTGTTCCTGTTTGTGTCTCTAGTCACAGCTGCTCCCCTGTCCTCTGGCAACGCACAGGCTAGTTAATCATTCCTCAGACACATTTAGCTTACCGGGGTTCTTATCAGAGAGTGCAAAGTCCAAGTCCAATCAGCAACACTACTGGAAAGAGGCAAGGGGGTTACCCAGCAAGCTCTGCAAAGCTCAAACGCCATCCCCAGGCAGGGAAATCCCCAGGCAGGGACATGCTGGAGGGATGCCAGGCCATGGTCTGGGACCCTGGCTGGGCAGCACAGAGGAAGGGCAGATACCTGCAGCGGGTCAGGGGTTTGGTGGCCACAGCCTTCCTAGCACAGCTCCCAGCTCCACATCACTCTAGTCTTGTCCCAGCAGGAGAAATCCATGAGGTTCCTAACCAGAAGAGGGCAAGAACAGCAGGGCCCCATCCCTCTTCCTTCTTTGAAAGGCCTCTTCCGGTTTTCTTTCTCACTAAGTGACCATGGGCAGAAAACAAAAAGCAGAAAGCAAAAAGACCACCACTGAGCTCTGACAGGAGGCAGAAAGCCCATGGGGAGAGCAACTTCCCTATGCACCACTCGGGTGGGGTTGTGCTTCTCCAGGCGATGCCCAGCTCTCTGCAGACTAACCATGTCCAGGAGCCATTTTATTCCACGTTTATTGCAGCCAGTGACATGGCAGCTGGGATGACTGAACTGGGCCCAGAAGGCCAGCCCCGGCGAATGCGTTGCTCTAGGAGAAAAGGACAAGGGAGCGGAGGGAAACCCTGCCTACCCAGCATCCCAGTAAGGCTCCTGCCTGTCCAGCATCTCTTTCCCACATCCTTGTGGGCAGCAGCCCTTGCACAACTCCGGCCCAGGCACGGGGAGCAGCGCGGAGCAGCCGGATCTCTGAGTCACCAACGAGCCCATTTCCACCAGCCCAGTCACACCTCCAGCACAACTCCCTTCTACCCTGCCCCGACGGCCACCTCTCCCTGCTCCCCCTCCTCCCAAACACCCTGCTGGTCCACGTCCAGGCATCGCTCCCAGAACACCAACCTGTGGAAGATACATTAACCAGAACACGGGCAAAGTACCTCTCTCCATCCCCGATGGAGCCTCTGCGGGTGTGTGCTCACGTCGCTCTTTCTGAATCACAACCCACCCCTTATCTTACGGGATCCACCCTCCTGCCAACAGCTCTCTGGCCTTACTCCATCTGGATGTCTCCTGTCCTTCTCCCACCCAGGAAAAAGGAGTTTTAGGAAAACTGAGGGGAGAGGACAGACCCGAGAGGAGTATCAGCACAGTCACAAGACTGGAAGCAGCAGATTGTCCTGCACTAGCCTTGCCCTGAGGAGTGGACGAGGACAAGTGCTTTGGCTGAAGACTTTGGGACCCTCCTGCTGCTGGTCCTGCTGGGATGGAGATGGCAGCTTCCCCCTGTGCCCAGGAATGTCCCCTGGGCCTCAGCCAAGTGCTGCAGGCTGCTGGCGATGAGTTCAAGGGAACATTTTTCTCTCCTCCCTCCTCTGCTTAGGCCCTAGGATGGAGCTGGGCTCACCCGCATCCTCATGTTACCTGCTCTTGTTGAGGGCACGCGCTGACCAGAGGCAGACACCAAGTCGGGCGGACAGGGGAAGCTTGAAATAAGAGAGCAGAGATAGGAAGACCAGAAAACAACCACAGCAGAAAGAGAGATGGAGAGGCGGAGGGGAAAGCAAGCTGAGCCGTGGAAGGGTCAGGGGAGCTGTGCTGTTACCTGCTCGGATCCAGCGCATCCTGAGCATGGCGAGAGCAGATGTCAAGCTCCCGCTGCGTCCCTGCTCTCTCCCTCTGTCATTATGCTGCCTAGCTCAGCTTCTCCAGGTCCCAGGGCTGCTGCCTGCTGGTTTTTCTATTCCCTGAGGGAAGAGTGGGAGGGCCAGGGAGGAGGCTGGGAGGCTGCTGCTACACGCTGGGATTTGGGTCTGCGAGGGGATTACCAGGAGGGATGGTCATGTGTTTGTGCTGTACCAGGTTCCCCAGGACCATTCTGTCACGGGCTCTCTCTGTCCAGCAAAGCACTCCACACAAAGCCTCTTACCTTCCCTGCTGCGCCAGCCAGGCCCCGGAGAGACTGTCACACCGCAAAGCCACCACTTCCCCAACCCCGCTCCTCCAAGAGTCGGGTCTAGGCATGAAACACCCGCAGCGACATGTGGCAAAGATCACATTGTGCTTTTCGCACGGAGCTCGCGATTCTCCATGGCCTTTCCTCAGTGCTTTCCCGCTGCCCTTACTCTTGCCACGTCAACCAGCTCCATGAAAGCGGCGCAGGGAAGTCTTGCTCCAGCATAGCACCAGAGCTCGGGGATGAGGGTCAGGCAGCCATTGGGCAGGCAGAGGGTGAATAGCGAGCACAAAGCCCAGCTCCCCAGAAAAGCTAATTAAAACTAATTTAAAGAAACTAGATGCTCTGATCTGCTGTAGTTGCATTGCTATGCCAAGCCCAGGTACCTAAAAACATACATGGGGCCAGTTGTCCTGGTTTGTGCATGGCTTCTGCCCACCAGCCAGCACCACAACAGACACCACAGCCTTTGCTCTCAAGGCCCCAGGTCTACCATCCTCCTGCCCTGTCTGCCCCCAGTGTTTTCAGCCTCAGGAAACCACCACGGTCCCCCCTGCACCCCTAAGCAGCCAGGAAGACCCCAAAGCAGCCCCTTGTTTCTCTGTGACTCTCTTTCACAATGCCACAACCTCCTGCCTGGCAGAAACTGAAACTGCTTCAGCGAGCTGTAACTCGCAGGGGGGCTCACCAGCACTGCCAGCGCAGGGATGCTTCCCCCCACCACGAGGTGCTGGCTGGCTCTGAAGAGAAACCATTATTCCCCTTCCCTTAAGCTCATGGCTTCACTGGTTTACATCCCTGAAAGTTTTACCCGTGAAGTCCTTCTTCGCGTGTTCCCATCCACCACCAAATCCTCCTGCAGGTGCAGAGCATGCAGAGACCTGACCCTTACCACATGGCACGGTGGACGAGGTGCAAACCCGCGAGTCCTGGGTTTAACTCTCTGCCTCATCCTTTCCTATCTCTTCATCCATAGAGTATGGGGAAATGGCCCAGACTTCTCTTGCAAGGCTGCAAGGCGGAATTTCCTACTCCCATACAGAAAGTGCTCCACAATGCACAATAAAAATCACCAAGAAAGTAGCCGATACCATTAACACGCGTGTACACGCGCTCCTACGGGCAAAACCGTTCGCTAATACAAACACATTTGCTGATAAAACACTCGGCGCTCGCTTGCTCGCTCCCTGCTCAGAGGCTCCTGTGACCCCTCCAGCAGCACCCGCAGCCCCACTCACGCAGGCACAGACACGCGGCCGCTCGACAGACACACGTTCCAGCCACTCGTGCTCGATGCAAAATTGTAAAGAGCTGCTTCATTCCACAGGACTGAAATCTTCTCCCTCACTGAAATCTGGCCCTTTCTGTTTAACCAACTGCCATCTTTCCCAACTACAGTTCAACCCCAAAACCTCCAAACTTTTCACGTTCACTGCTCTTTCTCCATTTCTTGCTCTAACCCCATTCAGCCATCTGCCAAACCGCCCACTCCCCTGCCCCCCAAGCCCTACTCTGCACATCTTTCCTGATATACATTCTTTAACCACCTCTTATCTCATAAATTAGCCGAGAGAGAGCGGGATCCCGAATAGCTGAGCTCTGTCGTAACTGTTTCCCTTACGCGAGTGGTAGGCAGGGAGGAAGGTAAGGTTTCTAGCAGGATGCCAGCCAAGGGTCAGACGCTTTCAACTCCCTACTTTTCCTTTGATACAAAATACAAATGCTCTGGGTAAACACTCCCAATACTATGGAAAGACCAAACTGAGCTCCTTCACCTCTGTTGCCAGAACACCCAGCATCCCACGCTCTCTGCCTTCAAGTGTTCTGCCCAAGCTCTCTGCAGCAGGATGGTCCTGGGCACCACCAAACACATTTTCCAGCTGTGCTGACACAAGCCAGGAAAGCCCCAATCTACTTCACGCAGGACAGGCCCATCTCGAGGACTCTGAGAGGCCACACTGCCAGCCAGACTTGCACTCACAGCATCTTCACCCCAGGAGGGCGTGAAGTTACACCCAGTCCATCTCTTCTCTCAGAGACTGCATCCGCTTTTCCCTAACTCCTTTCCCAAACCTCAGAACAAAGCTCTAAACTTTTCACAACATTCTTCTGCTTCTCTGTCCTCGCGTGTCTCAGCTCTCACTCTCAAAGAGCAGACAACTACATTCAAGGGAAATAAGGATATCCTGCCCAAGCAAATACCGAGAGCCCCCTTTGTGAAAATAAAGGTCCATCTCTTGCAGCTGAGAAAACCAGAGACAGGCAGTTGGACCTGAGATCTTGGGAGCCCTTGCTCCCCAAAACGAGCCTTGCTCTGCAGTGGGACCTGCTGCACTGTTGCTGGAGCCAGCCAAATGCCAGGATTTGGAATCAGCACAGACACCAACTCTCTTCCACACCTCAGTCAGCACAGCCCCCACTCCCCAAAAGTCTGCAAGAAGAGACCAGTTAATCCTCGTCTGACACTTTGAAATACCGAGTGCTATATGAGCACTAAAGGATTACTCTTAAATATGGTGGGATTGCTTACAGCAGGCTCAAATCCCGGGCAAATCAGAGGCAAGCAAAGGAAAGGGAATTCCCAAATTATTCCAGGGTTTTCAGTGTACAGGAAGAAATCTCTTTAGCGTAAAATCTCCACTTGGTGAGGTGATGATCTGTGAGAATAAAAAATATTTCACCGTATGAGAAAAATATAGTTTGAACATGTGTTCTCCCAGGAATCAGCAGACACATTTTAAAGAAGTGATGGGGTAGCAAGGAATTGGCTCTACTAATTAATTTATTCCTGTACATTAATAAACTTTAACAGATCTGTTGTTGACCACTACATAATACATGTCCAGAAACCATTAATTCTTCGGCACAGTGAGATTCCAGAGCAAATCCAATTCCGTGCTACAAAGTTAGCAATTGAAGGCGCTAACCTTCCCTTCCAAATAACAGAGGATCAGTTTGGCCGCATACTCCTTCAGAGCACCACGATTAACGTGTGCACAAAAGGAAAGAACCTTGTTTCTTCACTCGCTGCACAAACTGAACTGAGCAGCAATCCTTCGTGGTAAAACTTTCTCCTCTTCCCCTCTCACCCTCAAATGCAGTGTTGTAACAGATGCTCTTTAAGAACAAAAGGGATCTAGCTGCCCAAATGAAATAAACAGCCATGTTGGGCTCCACGAAAAAATGAAGCTCTAGGAAGTTCTAAAAAGGAAGTTACACAAGTAAGTAAATAGCAGAGGCTAAGAAATATCTTTCATCCCCGGTTTCCCTCACTCTCAGTTTTTACAGTGATGAGATGGTCTTAATTCAAAAGAGGAAAAGACACACAAAAAGACAAAAAACAGAGAGAAGGCAAGAGAGAGAAGGCATCCCAGAATGGTTGAGGTTAGCAGGCACCTCTTGAGGTCATCTTGTCTGACCCCTGGCTCAAGCAGGATCACCCACAGCACCCAGAAAAAAAAAGAACAAGACAGAAAAAGGAAGAAACCTTCCACTCTATAAAAAGATGCTCCGGGGGAGAGAGCGAGCGAGAAATTCCACTTCTGCAAATGAAGAGACAGACAGTTGAAGTCTAATGCCTGTGAATAACGTTGGGGTGCTGAGCAAGGGCTGCGCAGGATGCTGGGGAGGTGCTGGGTGCCCAGAGGACAGGAGGTGGGTGGGCAGGATTTAGGAGACTGATCTGAGTGAAACCTTAAAAACAAAACAAGCGGCCCTGAAGGCCGAGGAGAACACGGGCTGGGAGCACACGATAAGAGCCCACGTGGCGAGGCTTCCCGTCCTCGCTAATCCTGTCGCTCCTGGGAATCCAGAATCACAGTTGGAACAAACAGGGGATGATTTTTCCTTTGAAGAAGCAGCGATGCATTACTGAGGCATCACACGGATGCCAGAAGGGAGGAAAGTGAGAAGTAAGCAGCTTGAGCCTCTGTTCGCTCTCGAGAGCATCTTCTGTTTGTGGTCCAATTTCGCTTTCCTCCTCAGGTTAAGTCCTTCTGCGAGCCAAAGAAACAGAAGGGACGCAGTGCCCCCTCCCCAGCCGCCCCAGGCACGCTGCCCGATCCCACCGCAGGCGAGGGACATGGACTCTGGAGGGGAAACATGCTCTGGAGCTGACCCAGGCATGCAGCCGGGCTCTCCGCAGACCAGGGTCCACCCCAGCTCTGCCACCAGCAACAGGATTTATTGACGCCACAGAGCCCGGCGAGGATGGGCACGTTGTTCCCCCTCCACCAGCACACCAGGGGCTCGTGGCAAGGTGTGCGGCCTGTGCAACCGAAACTTCCTCCTGGCAAACGGCCCCACCGAAACAAGGGGCACGCGGTGCAGGGCGCAGCACCCGAAAGGGAGAAACAAAGCCAACGAGCAAGGAAGAGAAGCAACAATGCAGTCAACAAGGAAGAGTGATGAGTGCCAACAAAGGCAGAGCGGGGAGAAGAAACACTGAGCTGAGGGAGGGACAACAAAAGGCATCAGGGTCCCGACACCTCCCCAGCTGCACAGTTCAGCCCCACCAACCTCTCAGCGGCCACAAGCCACCGTGTTTCACCCCTGCTTGATAGGGAGGCCAAATCCTCTTTACAACCACTTTTCCGCTCTTAGTTTCAGTAAAAGCTGCCTTTGGTGTGCACTGATGGGAAAGAGACTCTGATCCCCAGACACACGGTGCCCAATGGGGCCGCAGGCCCTGGCTGAACAACACCGGCCTCTGGACACCGATTCCGAGATGGCGTGTGGTCTGCCGCTGCGGGATTAGTGATCTTCTACACCAAAAAGGAGCAACAGCCCCAGTGAAGCACATAGCGGCGAGCCCACTGCCAACACACTGCGCCCAGTGGCCGCGGGACGGGTAAAGAGGCTGTGGGTCCTGCGGTGAGCAGAGGGGGTGGCCAGGAGCTTGGCCCCGCAGTGACGTCCACAATCCATATGCCAAAGCTACTGCCACCGCGAGCCTGCGCCTGCCCTGAGGAGCGGCGAGGGCCACCCCAAGGTCCTCCAGCCATCTCGCGTCTGACACGACGCGTTCCCCAGCCCTCGGCGTGCCACAACCTCCCACCTCGGCGTGACCGGAGGATGCAGCCCTACGCCTGGATTCTGCCTAGGGAACGGGCTCGGACACTGGATGGGGCGGTTGTGGGTGCTTTGGGTTGGGGTCAGGGGCCACCCCGCCTGCGGCCGGGGCGAGCTGGGACTCGACGGGTCATCTCTTACCTTCAAAAAAGCGCTGCAGAGCCTCCGTCTCGTCCACCACCTCCATAGCTGGGCCATGCACCGGGCAGCCGGGCTAGTCTCTGTGCCCGCAGAGGGGCATCCCTCCCCCCCGCCGCCCTCAGCGTCCCACCCCGCCGCCCCGCCGGGGTCCCGGAGCCGGTCCCGGTCCCGGCACCGAGCGCTGCCGCCCGCTGCCCATCGGCCTCCGCCGTGCACCGCCGAGCGCTGCCCCCAAACTTGGGCTGCCGCCGAGCGCTCCTCCCTCCCGCCCTTCCTCCCCGCCCTCCGGGTCCCTGCTCCTCCTCCTCCTCCTCCCGCCTCCCCGGTACTCGGGGCTCCCCCACACCCACTCTCCCGGGACCTGTTTCCCCCGACACACACACCCCGATGGCTTTTTCCAGCAACCCCAGGGGGCTGACCCCCCGCGCTCAAAGCCAGCCATAAATCACCCCCAAAAAAATCCTTCCAGCACAGGGGCTGGGGGAAGGGACAGTTGTGTTTTCTTCCCCAGATGTGCCCACAATCAATAATAATGCCTCGAAAAGAAAAAAAAAAAAACAAACAGTACAGTATCTAAATGAAGTTACAGTTATCTGACCACAGTTAACCAAACGCAGAGCCCCTGCCAGGCAAAGACTGTGGGACCATTCTCTTCTGGGCAGATAAAGCGCACAATGAGGTTTTGTCCATCCCCACAAACCAATTCAGAAGGGCAGATTCTCTTATATATATAAATATATTTTTCTCGCTCACACAGCTGTGCAGTGACCAATTCTTCTCTGGGGAGGGGAGGGGGGCTGAGGTTTGGGGATAGTAATAGGTCTATTATTTCGGGGATGGAGAGAAAGAGCTCAACAGCCCTTTTTTCTTCTCCCTCTCTCTTTCCATTAAGACAATTGTTATTCTCTGTTACCCCACGCCCCTTGTTCCTCCGCACACACTCACCTCCCCCATCTTCAGGCACAAGCTGCGTGGGAAGGAAGCAAAAATTTATTTTCGCCATGGAGCCTGAGTGCTAGCCCAGGCCTAAATTTGGTTGGTGCCAGGTTAGCTGTTAGGCCCTAGGAAATCAGACCCCAAAACTAAATGCTCCTGCTCACAGTTCAAACCCCAACCCGCAGTCCCCCGTCCTCGCAGCAGCATGTTCTCTCTGCTCAGCATGAGCCTCCTGTGTGAAAATGTCTGGAACAGACCTTCCCCAAGGCACACAGCCCTGTGCAGCCAAGTTCCACGTGAGAACACAGCAGAGGATGTTCACAGGCACACACAGAACCTGAGAGTCCAGCTCAGAGAGTCCAGTCTTACTTGCAGAACCTCCTCTCTACTCCCTGAGGGTTCCCTGCAACATTGCCCACCTGTAAGTCATCTTCTTGTGGCATCAGGCCTACGGTGCATCACCTACATGTTTCTCAGACATCTAATAAATTATAGGAGTGGCAGGAGGGAACTGGAGCTTCAGCTGCTCAGGCACAATAAAACAACAAGGGAAGGCCAAGGCTATTCTGGGTCACTTCACCGGTGACTGTCAAAGCCAACAAGAGAACCTGTAAACAGGCCAAGCTGGCAGAAGAACAAGTTCCTGCCTGTTATGGCATTGGACCCTAAAGCTGGGTCCAAAGATGATCAAAAGATTTGAAAGGCAAATGACCCTGAGACCGATCGGCCTCGGATTTGTAACCCTCTGGACCGACCGCATCGGTTGTCACCTGGGATTCCCCACCCCCAAGGTGCAAACTCCTGCACAGCGACTCATTCAACATAAAACTGTGACACCTCTCTCCTTTCCTTAGTAGCGATGTGACTGGCCCCACAACACGCTCTCCCCGTAACACAGAAGAAACCAGCCAGCCCTCCCAGCACCATGCACCCCACTACCGAGAGGTGAAAAGCCCTTTGGGAGCACCCCAATAATGACTCAAACCCCAGCAGAGCAGCTGCCACCCCCAGCAAACCATCCTGATAAATACTCTAAGTGCATACCGTGGGGGAGCAGGAGAAACACTCGCTTCTATTGTCTGTGCTACAAAGTTATAAGAACAGGCAGGCCAACGGCCCAGAAATAATTTCTGAAATAACTTGGTGCCTTTAGGCAACAGCATTAAGCCAGCCAGGTATCTGTACCCAGCGCAGGGCCATGGGATCTCAGCAGCTCAACGCGGTTTCACCCATGTGGTACTATCAGCACAGTCTCACCTACTACGTTACGCTAAGAGTAAGATCCATCAGTGATTAAGCCCCACTTTGCACTGGCAAGGCAGAGGTTAGGGTGGCTGCACTTCTAGTCCAAGCAGGCAGCCTGTCTCCTGATCCCAAGCCACTTGGGCCTAACTCCCTCCCTAGGGCCGGTTCACCCATCTCTGCTCTTTCTCTGATGTCTGAATCATGTAAGGTACCGATGGTCTGTGTCCTCCTCACCTCATTTTTCTCCATGCCCGTTTACCTCTCAGTCCTGCTCAGCCCTCTGTCCCAAGAAGCGTCGCTGTCTCCCTTCCTGGACCTAATTAAAGGGAAAAAGTCAGGTTGGGCACATGCTCCTGATGGCCCCGAGGAATGCACCCAACCTCATCCCTTCCTGAAAGGGGAGGGAGCAGCTGGTCCCTTACTGCAACAAGCTCAGAATCCAGTACTTCAGGGTTGTGCTTGTGTAATCCCCAAGAGCTACTAGAGGGATTTGAACCCAGAAAAGTTAAAAGGTGTTACTTTGATCTACTATTGCAGCCCAGAAGGCAGCACCAAGGGATAGAAATCCCCAGCACAGCGTGCTGTTTGCTTTCCTTTCTGCTGTCTCCCCTCTGCTGCTCTCCCTCCCTGCCAGCCCATGTCCTCGCTGTTCACTGCGTCTCTCCCCCTCAGACACACACACACACACCCCCCTCCCTTCCTCATTTCCTCCGGGTCACGCTCTCTCTAAACACCGCTCGCCCTATCCCATGTGGTTGGTTGGGAGCGGGAGCCAAGAAGGGGGTGGAGGGATATTACTCATGGAAGGTGTGGCTGTTGCTCCCTCCAGCGCCAAATTTCAAAGTCCAGTTTAAAACAAAAAAATAATTCAGCAGTGTTCCCCCTCAGCCCATCCCTCCCCACACCCCAGCTCCCAGCCAGGCTTCTCCAGCACAGTTGGAAGGCTTTTTTAAGCCCTTTTTTATCTTCCCTCCATGGACAGACACCTCAGTCCCTGCGGGAGGGCTGCAGGCACGTGCCCTAAGGGTGGCAGAACCACAGATCACGCTAACGTGAGGTTCAGCTGATCAGGGCCCTTTGGTCAAGAGATGGAAGATTGCTCCCAACACAACGCTGCCACCAGATGCCAAACAAGCTGCTGCTTGGCAGTGGGAGATGCTGGAATACCCGGTACCTCTCCCTAATGGTTTAGGTGTCATATGCTCAAGAGTGTATATCCATTTGTTCAGTAGATTAAGGCTACATCAGTTTTGATTCTGATCTCAGGTCACTACAAATGTTGCTGAATTTCACTACAGCAAAAATCAAGGTGCAAGGGGGCTGTGCCCTAGTCAAAGGTGGTCAGACACCAGCAGTCCTCCCTCCTCACTAACTGGATTTGTCTGGCCTCCTTCGGGAAGCAGGTTTACAAAAATCACCTCCCCAAACTTCAGACTGTGCTAATCAGTCTCATCGGCATTTAAAAGAAGGACAGTTAGGCAATATTGTAGAGATTTTGTACTACATTAAATGGGATGCACTAAAACTTTCACATGGACCACCTGAACTGGATTTAGACAGCCTCCTTAACTATCCTGACATTGGTTTTTTTGGTTTTTTTTAAAAGATGTCAGCCAGGACAGGGTAGCAGCTACATCCTAAAAACACCCATTATCTTAGACAAGACAAACTCTCTGACTGATTTTATCCTCTGATGGAGTCTCCACACCTTCAAGGTGAGAAGTAGAACAACTGCAAGGCCTCCTCTGCCAGGATAGAGTGCAGTGGTATGTAATCCATGAAAGCATTTGGGTGTTGGGTTTTTTCCCCCTGCTAAAACATGCCTACAGGCAAGCAGAAGCAAAATTGTAAACAAGATAAACACTCTTGATTTCGTCACATTTTACACAAGTGAAAAATGAAGCTAAGCCACAGCACATGTGGCCCTTAAGAGTTTTCCACAGGTTGCTGTAATCACCAGGTTTAAAAAGCAGAGAAACTGTAACATGAGCCATCCAGTGTCACTCCTGAGGCTGCAGAGAAGGGCTGGAGAAGGCAGCCTGTGGCAAATATCAGACATTACTGTCCACAGCAGAGAGTTTTGCTCTTCACAGATGCCAGGAGGGTTAAGAGAGTTGCAATTCAGGAGGATGTTGAAGCAGTTCCCCTGCTCAGCTCCCATTGCCCCCTTCCACGACCTGGCAAGTCTCTGGGGAGTCACCGGGGGTGGTGGCCACTCCCGGCCACTGCAGGAAGGGTCTTTGGACTTGCCCGCAGGGTGAGTGCGAGCGTAACCTGGCAGCCACCCCCACGGCCACCATCCTGGCTCCCTGACCTGCGGCGGTGTAGGTGAGAGGGAGAACAACCCATCTCCAGGAGCTGCCAAGGTTACCGGGTGCTTGGGTGAGAGTCTGTCTGGGGCTGGTCCGTGCAGCCTCAGCGCTGCTCCACAGTTTCTATCTGAGCAGGGTTGTGTCAGCACAGCCTCAGGGGACGCACAGAACTTGTATTTCCCATGGTTGATTTGGCTGCAGAGGACAGTGAAAACTTCTCTCCTTGACCCCACCTGACTTCCCCAGGGAAGAGCTGTTGCTCTTATCTGGTGCAACAATGCTTCTTTGAGTCAGGCAGTGAATTCAGCCTGATCACTGAGAGATCAAAAACCTTCAAGTAAAGACTATGGCTTCAATGAGTAACTCCATGGGAACACAGTGACAGGAGGCAGCAAGCTGGCAAAGAAGCTGCCTCTGATGCAACACTGACCTTGGACAACTCTGTGCTCTCCCATGGTCATCCACCTCTCTACAGGCTTCCACCTCCTGCTCAGCACTTCCCAGAACCCTGCTGCCAAACAGGACACAAATTGAAGGAATTATTTCATTGTTACGGAGATGAAGATGATGCACCATCACCACCTGAGCTACCAGAATGGTGCTTTGAAGAAGATTAACAGGAGGCCAAGAATCAGAACATGGATCGTCAAGCTCTTCCTTTGGCAAGAGGAGAAAAGAGTGCCTAAAACTGGGTGCAATTTTCTTAGAAGGAATAACAACAGTTAAATGTGTGATCCAGGTGACAACACAACCAAAGTTAGGAGGAACACAGCAAAAGTGTCAGCAGTTCTGTGTATGGGAAGGGTCTGGATTCCCTGGAGCACAGCCTGTTTCCATGGACAAGCAAAATATTAAATTTTTGGAGCAGAAGCCATACAAAGTTAGCTGGAAAGCAGACGGCACTGGGGAAGTTTTTACCTTTTTTTTTTTCTTTTTCCTTCTATGACATCCCTCTTCTCTACTGACCAAGGCCACCAGAAAGGCACATCCCCATGCAGAAGGAGCAACAAGAAGCCATCGCTACTCGTGGACCACCACAGTCAAGATGCAGCTGGGCTGAGGAACAGAGAGGAATCTCTTCCTCAGGAGTGGGGAGGCACATCTAGCAGTGACACTCGTGTCCTCTGCAGGGCGGTGGGTGAGCGTTGCTTGTACAGGAGAGCTGGCAGAGCTCAGGGCCCTGCTTTCCAAAGGCGGCCTTTGATTCAAGTTCAGACCTTTTCCAAACCACCTTCAGCATTTGCAGCAGCTCCTGCAGTTCTGGCTGAGTTCCACCGAATGAAACAGAGTGCAGCATTTCCAGACCATGAGTTCTGCTGGTATCTAAAGGCAGAGGGCCCAAAACAGAGACTGCATTTGGGAATGAATCCTTCTGTGACTGAGTTCTGGATGGTCTCACAACAAGTGAGTGTCACAAGCAAGCTCAGGACTGGGAATCTCCAGATTTGCTTTACGATGCTTAATTCACTGGACCGTGCTGCCAGGCAGAGCTGGGGAGTTTGCAAACCTTACAGGCTCTCCAACTGGTTCAAGGCACTTTGGTAAATCCTCACACAAGCATGAGAAGAGCTCATCAGACTGTTAAAGGATTGATAAAGACCACAGCTGAATTTCTAGGGCTGCAAGGCAAGCGCTGGTGTTTAGGAAAGATCCTCCAGGCAAACGTTTCCAACTTGTAGTGCATGCAGGATGCTCTTGAGAGGCTACCAGCCACCTAAACTGCACTCAGGTCCTCAGTCCCTTTCGTAGGGATCTAACACACACGATCACCTAAAAGCTATCATCAGCTGCAACTTTTGTTCCTACACAAGAAACCTACAAAGGTTTCTAGATTTTAAAGCTAGAACATTGCAGCAATTCAAGCGCAGTGTTTCTTGATTTGCCTGAGCAGGAAGAATTAATTTAGTGCTCTGAAGAGTGCAGGAATCCCTCCTTCCTAGAGCTCCAGAGAAGGCACCTACTTTCTTGTTTCACAAAACCCAACTGCTATTCTGTACAGCACTCTCCAACTTTATTACTCCTGAAGTGCTCTCTCTCTTCACATGTACCTAAGGATGAAGTTTCCAAAGGCACCAGCGGGAGTTTGGAATCAGTTTTAAGTAGGAACTGAGTGTTTAACTGCCCCTTGCACCTTTGAAAAATCAAGCCTAGAAACAAGAGCAAAGCACCAGCAGAACGTCAACGTCACGTGGCAGCGAGGAGCTAAACTGCTTCCTAAACAACACTGCCCAAGGTGGGGCAGCCCGGCAAAGCCCCTCCACCAGCTCTTGTCAGGGTCTGCGCCACACAGAGAGAAGTTCTCTTCCACATCTCCTCGCAGGATGAATGGGATGTGCCCCGAGATTGCACCGTGTCCTCCCCACGCTCTGGGCCAGCCGTATGTCACAGAGCAAGGACTCTTACCTCTTGCGTTTCCTTGTTCTGAAATAATGAAATCTGGTTCGGGTCTTGTTGAATTTGATGGAATATGTACCTCTGTGCCAGCCTTTAACAGAGGGCAGCCTAGCTTACCGCTAAATTTAGCCTGTGTGGGGAAAATAAGGATCTCTAACACCTTCAGCCAACACCTGAGACTGAAATCCCTCCAGATAATGTGTAGTGTAGTGGCGTGCGGAGAGGAAGGATGCTAGGATGGAGAAAATAGATTTGGAAATGTCACTGAGATTGGATGCAGCACCTTAAAGCTCGCAGCCAAGGGCTGATGCACAATCTCTTTGATCGGGGTAGCTGAGTGTGGATTATTTTGTGGTCTCAGTAGGAGGAGTTGAGATGAGGGTCAGATTTTGAGCTATACAGTGGAATCTGCCAGTGAGATACCACAGCAGGTGTACAGAAGAGCTATGACCAGGCAGAGGACGTGTGGCCCAGGGAGCGAGCTGGCTGGCAAGAGGTTACGGGAAGGGTTTCAGATGCTGGTTATTCCATCCTGTTCTTACCTCACCCGCTGGTCTTGGGCAGGAGGAGCGCTGGGGTCTGTGTGGCTCAAACGGACAAATAGTGGGATGTTTGAGACATCTCTGCTGAGCTGGGGACATGAGGGATGAGAGCCTTAACACTGCTCTTTCTTGTTACTACGCTCTACCAAAAACTTCCCTTTGTTGAACTTGGTACCTTCCTCCTGTTCTTGTAATTGGGCTTTGTCTGAGGAGGCAAAGGCAGAGGGAAATGCAAAGAGAGTGGTGAGAGGGAAGGTTAGTGCAGTACAAAGCAGAGTGTCATTTGCTCTGGGGTCATTGGCCTTGTTAGCTTCAACATCACTGATACTGTTATCAGGGATGCGTTAAGGTACATCCTAGATTGCTCTTCCTGCGTCCCGGGACCAGCCTGCCTCACTGAGACAGCCCAGACGTGGAAGCAAAGCCTCTGCCCAGCCTCAGGAGGGCATCCACCACCAGGCAGGGGGGGTTTTCCTTTCTCTCTGTGGCAAGATGCCCCCCGCCCTACGGCCAGCACTTCCCAGCCTAGGAGAGTCCTCCCTGCTCACGCACCGAGGCAGCACTGGATGAAGGGTTGGTGGATGCAGCCAACTCTCCAAACTGCCCAACATTCCCAACTCACTCTCCCTTGAACAGGGCTGCTGTAACTGATTGAGCAAGACTAAATACAGACCAACTAAAGAGCCAGAGCTTGTACCACATGTCCAACCAGTCTTTCCTTGGTTTTACACTGAACGCATATTCCCACCTTAAATACCCTTTTTCTCCTTACCGTCCATCCTCCTTTGGCCTTGCACACAAGTATTCTTCTCTACAGCTCTCTCCAAGGCAGCCAGCGCAGCAATCAGCAACACAACCCTGTGAAATCACGGTATGTTTAATTCTTCCCTCGGCCCCCACGCGCATCTCCCCTCCTCTCTGTGGGTCTCTCCCTCCGAGCTGCCTGAAAGCTTTCATCTTTGTGTGATAGCATCTCCTTGCCTCGAACACTGTTGCAATTCTTCCACTCCTCAGCGTGGTTATTCTGAGAGCCCCCTGCCAGCTGTGCGGAACGCTGGCATTTCATAATGGAAGTCGTGCAGCCACCTAAACAAAATGCTGCTTGCTTGGGCTGTCTCTCACTCATGATTCAGGCAATTCCTGCCAGTTTCTAGGCAAACTGGGACTCCAGGAGGCCTTGCTGGGAGCCTCCTCCTCAGCCTAGAGGGTCTAAAAAAAGAAAAAAAGTTCAGTGAAGAGCCTCCATTCCCAGGAGCATTGTGTCCAAAACACAGGGAAAAGCCAAGCAGAGGTACCCCCCAATAGTTTTGGGACAAGATGTCTCAAATCACCACACAGCTGCGGCAGGAGACCAGTTTGGTTCTGCTGTCACATAGCCCAGACAGAAATGTCAAAGTGAGGGCACAGAGGCCTTTGTGGACATGATGAACTATGGAAGTTGAGGAAGATGTCCTCAGCAAAGTCCCTGCAGATCAGTACTCTCTCATCAGCAACACCAACGCAAGAGCATGCACTCGTACAACAACACACAACCACCTCGGTCCTTCCAGGTGACCCAACACACACCACCACAAAGGCCAACAGACAGATCAGGCAGGCCGAACTTTGTCAGCCCGAGGAGATCTGTCCTCAGAGGTGGCCTGCTCTGAGTGTGAGTGTCCTTGTGCTTTGCCTGCAAGCTGCCTTGGGTATCACCCGCGGATGGGTGAGACAGTAGAGGATGCAATCTCCCCCTTCTCCAACGCCCTGCGCACACCCAAGGCAGCTCCCACACTGCTGGAGGCGGAAGCAGACCGCTGCGGGCTCATGCTGTTATCTCCTCTTGGCAAGAGAACTGCACTGATAAATCTCTTGCTGGTTATTCATTAACTGCAAGAGGTTTGTTCCCAAGATGGAGAAAACACCGACCATTGATTTAAAAAAAAAGAATAAAGGATGGTCGTCAGTGAGGGACACCCATTCCGGGCAACCTCTCCTTCATGGGAGACCAGCACAAGGGCTCAAACCAGCACCACTGGGATTCAGAACTAGGGCAGAGGGAGAGTATTTGCACAAAAAAAAATTAGGCCAAAGCTTTTTGGGCAGGTTGGAAAGGAGCTCGTACTGCATCCCTGTTTGCCTGAGGCCCCTCACATCTCTTATTGTTATTCCCCAGGCCTGCACTTGCCAGCTGCAGAGCAAGCACTGGGAGCGGGCACAGAGCAATATTTCAGTCCCGGGGTGCTCAGCTGAGCACTGGGAACCCCAGCACAGGGGAAGGGCCCAAGGCCAGCAATGCTGCCAGCACGGGCACAGCACCCTCTGCTGCAACACAACTGCCCAACACCAGGCACCTCAGAGCCAATGGCGGGAAGAGTCACACATCCACCTCCGCATCTCCAGACAAGGAAATGGAGGTTTGATCGAGCCCCGCTGCTGACTTTGATGGGAAAAACCCACCCACAAAAGCTGGGCTTGCCTTTCAAGGAAGCTGTAAGTAGAGATTGCTGGAAAAGGCAGGGAAATTCAAATGCTGCCAGAAGAGCCTATGTATTCTCTTGCACGAGTGGTTTGAGAGCAGGATGGGCTATGTGGGCCTCCACCGCATCCTTCAATACACTCCAGGTCTGCTGCTGTGGCCTCTCACGAGCTCTGACCCACACTCTTCCTCTCCTATACCACTACATGCCCTTCTTCCACTTGTACAGTTTTCCAAGTTTCTCCTTACACTGAGGCAGACTGACCTGGCTCCTGATCATTTTGTACCAACCTGACCTCACAAGACAAGTGAGCATCTCTAATTGCAAGTTACACATTTTCTCTATTTTGTACAGTTAATTGAAAGCACTAAGTTATCAAAGCACTAAAAGCCAGAGATACCACCCAGCTAGAAATCCTTCCATACATAAACTTGTTTTATTTCCCTTAACACTGTTCCCAAGAAAAGTCAGTTGGTCAAGTAAGGTTTTTTGTGCAACACAACTGACCACCATCACCTCTCTGAGAAGTACAGACTAATTAAATAACCTTTTGTGGAGTGACTTTTTAACATATGCTTTCTGTACCATCACCTTCAGATCACTGTTTTTCCTTTTTCTCTTCTCTAACTGAAGTACAACCTAGCATCCTTGAAAAAACCCTAATGAACTAGTTTGTGCAATGCTCATTTCCATTTACAAGTAAATAACAATTAAATCACAGCTTTTAACTACTTTTATATTTCCATTAGTTTTCACACATTTTCTTCACCTGCTGGGGAATGCATCAGTCTGGCTTACCAATTGTTTGAAAATTTTGTTTTCTGGTGCAGTTCTGAATGCTTTATGGCCAATAGCTTGAAAAACACTTTTCTCAATAAGCTGGAAATTTTTCCTACTGCCACCGACACACCAAATAGCTAGAGAGCTTCCTTGGAAATAGCAGCTACATCACTAGCTAAGGCTTTTAATAGTAAAACAGGTTTTAAAGCAACATCCACCATGCCTGCTATGTACACATTCATATATTTTTCTCCTTAGTAACTGTATTAAAACAGTCACTCCTAAGCATGGATTATTTTATGTTTATACAAGGGTAGTATCCAGAGTTTTATGTTCTTCTTTCCCCACGAGAGGAAGTGTTTACAGAAGAGGCAATATCCTTTTATGAGACTGATATAGTTACCGGTAGGAAAAAAAAACACAAAACAAACCCAAAGCATCAGGCAGGCACTTATACATACCAGCACTTTTTATAGGCATTTTTATAGGAACTCAGTAGTTCAGCCACCTTTGAGCTCTTAATTCCCTGATAGTACTTAGTCTCTTCAGGAGCAACCATAAAAACTATTCCATGCAGCCATTAATAGGATTACTTTCCTCCAGGCATTCCTTTTCCTGCCTGGATTTCTGATGGCTGGTCAGAAAGCTCCTGTTCCTCCCCTGAAGCTGTTCCACTGGCTCCCCTTATTCTCCTCCTCTCTGACCCTGTAAGCCACAAGCACCACTTCCCCCTTTCCCCAGCATGAGTTACTATGGCGTTATTCCGTGCCCCGAGACCCCGCTTTACAAACCTACGCAGAACATGGCCCTTGCTCTGCAGGGCCCTTGCTGCCAGGCTTCTGTGAAACTCTTGCTCACCAATTCGAACTTACCTTCTCTACAGAAGGATCCCAGCACCTTGCTCCAGTTCTACAGTGCAGACTTCTACGCTATTCTCGCTCACGCTCAGCCCTCCTGTCCCTGTCACTTTCTCTTCTCTTCCAGGGAGCCCCTTGTAACCAACTGCCTTTGTTTGCACTAATGTCATTCCTTTTGTATGGCATGTTGAATCCAAGCACTTGGCAACTCAAAGCATTGAGTTTTTCTGAAGAAAAGAGGTTGCTAGAGCTGAGTCTCCTGCAGTTTCCAGCCTTGGCTGCACAGGGCCAAGCTGGACAGACTGCTGCACAGAAAGGCAGGGCGTAAAAGTGTCAAGCTGATCTCAAGGGACAGAGATATTCCCCAAAGCATTTTTCCCACTCCAAAGGCTGAGATCCAGAACAGACAGAGCTAGCAAGGTGACGATCAGCCTCAGTGGCAGCAAAATCGCTCCCCAGAGCCTTCCAGAGAGCCGCAGCGATGCGCCACCACCATATTCCTCACCCCCCTGCAATGAGAGAGCACAGTGCTGTTTGTTCCAACTCTCAAGCTCACGCACAATCCTTTAAGACATAACCCCAGGCAAATCACAACCATCATTCTCCAGGTCAGACTTGGGAACAGTCACATACACCAGTCATGCTTCTACATCCATTTTATACACAGTGCCATACAATATACAGAAACTTTTATATACATATATCTTTATATAATATGCTATATTAATCTGTATCTTTCTTTACAGCAATATTAGTTTGGATCTTTCATACATAGGTACAAAAAGTCACGTAAGAATGGCACATGAGGAGTGCTTTAGTTTCCTTGTAGTCTTCATGCTGGGGCAGCTCGGAGCAGGGATTCGGAGGGCAGCATTCCTGGGACAGGCAGTGACCTCCTGGCTGAGCACGGGGACACAGGATCCTGTGCTGTCTCCCCCCTGATTGCATACGCAAGTGCTCTGAGCTCTGCAAGAGGCAGGCAGAGCCACTCAGAGCTCCCTAAAAGGGCTGTTTCTCCCATAAATGCAAAAGGCTTTAGCTATAAAGAGGCAATTGGGGTCGAACAGTTAATTCATAGCTACCCTACCCTGAGCTGCCCCTGCACGGGATGCGAGATCCGTGACAGAGCAGGCAGAAGGGCTTTTCCATAGAGGCATCGGTGTCCGCTGACAGAAGCGGGAGGCGAAGGAGTTATTGTCTGCCACTGCTGCGTGGAGCTCCCCCAACCCACCAGCAGACAGCTCCTGTCGCATGGAGACCATCCAGCTGGGCTCCACCCAACACAGCTAGCACTAAAAAGCACAAAAAGATGAGAAAAAGAAATAGTTGCCGCCAGTTCCTCTGGTCTCGCTGTCCCTGCTCGCTCACAGCCCTAAGGGAGGACAGGCCGGACCGGCGGCTTGTCACGGAGCAGAGAGCTGAGCCAAAGGAAAGGGTCTTACAGGACAGAGTGCTCCTCTTCTGCTGCCCCATGCACACAGTCAGGGAGGTGCAACCCATCACCAATAATCCCTGTGTTGACATTAGTAATTAAGTTTATCACTAGGACAGGAGCTTGAGCCTATTCCCTGGACATCACCTCTTCAGTCAGCTGCAGCATCTGTGGAGGAAAAGCTGGGAAGCCGTAGCCTCAGTAGCTGCAGATGGGGCCACTCTGCCACCAGACAGCGGCCAGCAAGCACTGCGGACATACCGATAAAGGAGTTAAGACCCAAAAAAGGTGTGTGGTAGTGGCCTAGCGAACGCACCATCCCCGAAGCAGTGCACCAGGACAGACCACGCCAGCCCGAGTGCCGAGCGATGCTCCTCTGGGTACGGCCACGTGCACCAGGCACCTCCGACTCTGAGCCATCAGAACTGCACAACGCCCGCGGTGCAAAGGCAGGGCAGCAGATTCCCAATAAAAACCAAAATGAAGGCCTGGTTCCTGCGCTGCTCTGTGTTTAGTGATTTTGTAGAAATAAATAAGTAGCCAGAGAGAGGTCCCCTCATCATACAGGTAGGCTGGGCAGGGAGAAAACTTCAGTGAATGAAAAACAGAGCACAGGATGACACGGTGAGGTCAGAGGTCTCAAACACAGCAATGAAAGCAGCAAAAATGCCCAACACTCTCTTTAGAGAGCTTACCTTTGGAAGATGGCTGTTCCAGAGCCAGTGAGAGAAATGTCAGTAAATCAAAACCGCAGCAGACAGTTCAGAATATGTTAAGTCCCTTTCAGCATAAGCTCTTACAAAAACAGAGTCAGATCTTGAAGAGTAGGAGGAGTTTTACTCATTAATAGACCTGAGAGGAAGTTTCACTGATGAACAGACCTGTTAAACACTTGACTGAGGTCACATACACCAAAGGTAAGAAGTGGTAGGAAGTCTTCTCTCCCTACTGCACAGAAAACACTTGCTTTGCACAAGATGAGGTTCTAGATCAGAGCGGGCTGGCAGGGTAACTGCAGTGTGGGGTCGAGGAAACAGCCTGCCTCAGGTCAGGCTTTGCTATTGGCACTTGGATACAACCTGAGGCAGCAGGAGACAGTGAGGAAAAATCCAGCAAGTCCTAGCCAAGGCAGAAAGAGAGGGCCCGGCAGCAAGGGCAACGCTGAACCAGTCCCTGGCCACACTGCATTCCCTTTTGTACACCCAGAGAAGAAATAACACACAGGAGGGGGAAAGGATGCTGGCAGATGTCTGGTCGCAAGCAGGAGGCTTGGGCCTCAAGCCAAAATAAAACAAAGGCACAACAGGTATGAACTCAAGAAAATAGGCAAAAAAAGAAACCAACAGAGACAGCAAAGTGCTTGGAGACAGCTGATGCTTTTTAGGACTGCAAGTCCCTATGACAAAGCAAGGAATTGCTCTCTCCTCAATTGTTTTGAATTTCCAGGGTGCGTGCCCTTAAGCGGCGCCTAAGTTTAGGCTAGCAACGTCCTCCTGCGCAGAGTAGCAGCTCTCAGGGAAGCGCTGGGTGCAGATACAGTAGGGAGCCGGGGAAGAAAGCAGCGCAGTGCACGTCTGGCAGTTTGCAGTACTCCTGCCACGCAAGGAAGCAACAGCCTCGCCGCTCTGCAGAACACTCTGCCCTCCGCACAGTGGGCTGCTCTCATACAGCAAGGGATCTCCTTCCTAAAGTATTTCTCCACTCTAATGACATAGAGTTTACAAATTCATAGGGTTTACGTTTACCCTCAGAGCTGGAATATAAAACTCTGAAGCAAACAAACAAACCAACCACAGGCCCCTCCGGCTTGTCCCTGCCCCATCTCACTGCCAGGGGCAGCGGCTGCTCCCTGGAGGGAACCAGAGCAGAGACACAACCCCTCAGGACCTGGCAAAGGGAGGAAAGGACTCCAGTAAGTGCTGATACAGCCTCTTTGAAACACACCTCACTTGACCTGTAACACCAGTATGACCATCTGACTGGAGAGCAAGGAATTCCCATCTCCCAGCTGCCAGCTTTCTTTCCTTCTTTCTTCCCATCGCTGCCCAGAGCAGGCAAGCGTTTGCCTCCAGCGGGATGGCTGGAGCATCGCCTCCTCCACGCCGCAGCGCCGTGAGAGGGAGCTTTGGCACAAGAGATGCAGCTCTTCCCTAAATCCAGCGCTGCGGCTCAGCGCCGCGCAGGCTCCGAGAAGAAGGTGCCCCAAGCCCGATTGAGCCAGTGCTTTCCAAATGCTTCAGGGCCAGATATTCCTTCGGTCAGAGCATCGGAGCAGTCTGTGCAAAACTGCTGCTGGATTTCCAACCCTCCCTTTGCTTAGGCAGGCTAAAGAGGCACCAGGTACACTGCGAGCAGGGAAGAAGCTGACATTCCACTGCTAAGAAACTGTTCAATCTGTGTTAAATCTGTCTTGAGCTTTCAGGCTCAGTACATTAGGTATCAGACTCATTTCCCTTTTACTTCCCTGTACTTCTGTACCTCGTTACTTTTGCTGCTACAGAACTCTAACGAGGGAGTGTTTAGCCAACAAATATCCACTCACCCTATGCTTTTCCAACTAGAAAGAGGACCGCAGAGATTGTCTCTATACTTCCTAAAGTGCAAAGCTCTGTGAGAGTCTGTTGGCAGCAGCATAATTAAATAACAGCTCTCAGCAAAAATCCAGCTTTAGCAGGGTGAATTTAAATAGAAGGGATGACAAACAAGTGACAGCATGGAAGGATTGCCAGCAAAAGCCATCTCAGACTTCAGTTGTCTGAGCAGAAAGGACCAAACGTAATGCTACAGATGAGAGGACAGTTGAAGGAGCTTTTAAGCAAAAAGCAAAGCTGCTAGCTCTGTTGAGGGTTAGAGGTTATTTTAAATGTCTGCCACTTTCTGCATTATATTTAAAGACTTCTAAACCACTTTATCAGCAAATTACTGACCTGTGGGGCTTCACATGCTCCGCGGGCAGTAGTTGCAACCACCATACCTAAAAAACCCCAAGGAAATCAAATGCCACTGCTACCCTTGCTGCAAAGGCAGAACGTCCTCTTGCCACCAAGGCGAGAGAATATCTCAGCGGGGGATAGGCGTAAGCATGAAGCCAACCCAACACCAGTCCAGCTGAGTCCCAAAGCAAACCCAAGGGCTTCTGCTGACCAAGGAAATATGTGAGGATAGGCCAGAACACCCTCCAGCACCATTGTTCTGTTGGGATTCGATGTGGGCCGCGTTGGTGAGGATGTGCCGTGCTTATGCGTGCACGCGGCATCCACCCACCAGCAGAAAGCTCAGCAGCTAAACTTTAAGACACTCCAAATTTCACTACATCTAAAAAGCCAATCGTTCAGCTTGTAAACTGTGTAAAGGAACCCAAGTAGAATTTGCATAGGTAATACGTGTCCTGTTTTGCTATGAGAAAGATCTAACAGCTATCCTAGGAAAGGGGCAACTATCAAGCTGCCAACACAACAGCAAATGACAAAGCCTGTATATTTTGGGCTAGTTGGAACTGATGTTCCTTCTCCCCATCTTCCCCGTAGAGATACAGCCACAAAAGAAACTCTAAACACACCAACACATGCATTTCAGCAATGATTAACCTCAACTAATCACCACTGCAAGGGATAATCCTGATTATTCATATGCCCCAATTTGTAAGTTAAATTGGGTATCTGTGTGGGCAATTCAATGAAAATATTGGTCTTTGCCTGCAGGCAGATAAAAAAAGCTGAGAAAACATCTAAGTGCATAAGAAATATATTAGAAGAAGCCATTTTACAAATCAACAGGATGCTTTCAAACGTGTACAGATCCCATTGCCCCATCTAAAAGCAGGATACGAGGAAGGATTAAAATGAATTTAAAAGTAGGAAGCAGTAGTAACCAGAAACATGGAAAAGCTTTATAGAGAGCACTAAGACTGGGGTCCACATGAATCTAGAGCAGTGAAAAAATCAGACGCACCTGATAAAGAAACAAAATCACTTAAGACATTAAGGGAAGGTTTAAAAACCTCTCTTAATTAGGTCTGGATTACAAACAGAGAAACTGAGCAGAGGGGAACCTTATTAGGAGATGATATTTGAAAAAGTAATGCCATATTCATCCAGTTTGCTGCGCTTGATACAGATCAGCCCTGTTCTGTTTCTTTTGATAGAGACAGGACACGGCAGCAAGTCAGACTCCCACAGCAGCAGCAGCTCCAAGGAGCACACGCTGAGCCTGTATCCCCGTGCTTGGTGCTTTTCCTCCCTACGTGCCCTCGTTCGGTGACAGCAACACCTACTTCCCACCTAAATCCTGCTCCTGTTTGGGACCTTCAGCTGTTACTGCAACTATGTCCTAGAAGTACAGAGATGGGTGTTACTGGATTTGTGTATCTACACTCACAACCGCCTTTGCCATCTCAGTCCCCTGCAGAGAGCAAAGTATCTCATACAACTCCTGTTTACTTCAAAACCAGTTCTTAAAAAGTTGCAGAAATTATGAATGAACATTGAAATTACTGATCACAGACCAGGTAAGCAGAAGCTAGAGATAGCTGAAGAACTTCTGAGTGTTGACCCTTCCATATAGCCTCAGAGGGCAGCAGCGCTCTCAAGTGAATCAAGACAGGAATCCCATTCAGCTGTTTTGGGTCAGGAAAAGATCATGGGGAATAGTTTCCCTGTGCTTAAGTGGTGCTGTCAAGGATGTGGACTAAGACACCATCATCCTGAGAGAGAGCAACCAAGAGAGAGAAAGAAGGTGGCTCCTGGTTAGGTGACAGGAATAGGGAGCAAAGAAAAGAGGAAAGTTTAGAGAGTGGCAGGTTTTGGAGCAAATGTATGTTCCAAATGGAGAGGGCAGCTTCCCAGAGGAGTGGGGATAATGGTAAATACTGGAGAAGGGTTTGCTTTCTGTTCAGCACTTGTACATTACTCAGCACAGCAGGATCATGCCTAAGTTCTTGGCACTGCTGCAATTAAAGCAACAAAAGAAGCAATTCTTACTGATGCAGATGAGCCTCCAAAACCACAGCCAGCCAACCTTACGTGCTAAGGCCTTGACAATCAAAACTCACTGGGATATTACCAATGGGATCATTTTATGCCACTTTAGACACACTCAAAAGGAGTGGAGCGCAGCTTATAGGTGCAAAAAATGGACAGCAGCACCAAACCCTTCACACCTTGTGAGCCCACCTGCAGCAGGGTCAGAGGTCATTCCTAACTAAGCTGTTGGATGGAGTTTAACACGTACCTAGTTAAGGGCCTCCCATATTGCCCCCGAATGCTTCAGGGTTACATTCCACTACAGATTGGTGGAATATCACGAACAAGGATGTAACAGCAAGTGCCAATTACAGCTGAAATTGCACCAAGGGATCACAGGAAGGGCAGAGAACCTGCTGCACTCTTTGGCAAGGCTGCGTTGGTGTGGAGGGTTTCACTTACTGCACATTCATTTGAAGGGGCACAAAGCCCACTCTCTGCTCTCCAGGAACTGCGTGGTCTTGGCTCCCCTCTACCCAAAAACTCTTTTGAGGGGATTTTAAGGATGTGCCATTGAACTGGGTGAATTGTTGGCTGCTTATTAGCCAGGGTCCAGGGTGTCAGGCACTATGAACTGCGCTTCCAGCACTGCCTCCACATGGGGCAGAACATCCCGTTGAAATATCAAGGGAACATAGAAAAAGATTAGAAGGCACAAAGCTTAAGAGTAGGAACCAGAAGACAAGAGATTAAGAAATCTGAAGATGCTTCACGTTTCCAAAGACAGCTGCACATCAGAGTGGAACAAGGGCAGAGAAAGCAGGCAATAGTGTGCAGTACAAATGAAGGAGGTAGCTAGAGGCTTAGCATTTATTTTAACTTTCTAGATATGCTCTTCCAGGATGAAACAGGAGATCAGCCTGTCCCAATGCTCTTACAGCAAAAGAGTGATGAGAATCAAGACACAGAGAGACATTTAAAGCAGAAATAATGCAAAGAACATGGATTTACTTTGTGAAGACTGGGAACAGATCTGTCATTGAGAGAGAACAACAGAAATTACCCATAATTTGATATAACAAGAACCTTAACTAAAAGGGCTCTTTTGCACCTTTACCACCTTGATCTACGGCAAGCCCAGGTCACAAGCATTAGGTATTTCCAGGCTTTTCAGAAGAAGCCTAATAATCACAGAGCACAAAGGAAAAAAAAAATATGCAGCATGCCAGGCTGTTTCCTGCTACAGCTGGTCAGGGCACAGTAACCCCAGTCCCCTGGGACACAGTTCCAATGGCACAGAGAAGGAAACAGTCACGCACGATGATTGTGTCTTCCAGGACATAGCAGAGGTACGCCCAGGTCAGAAGTGACTTTCTAGTGCAATATTGCGACCCGTTAAACATCATTAGGTCACTACTGAAATAACAATTTTTACTTAAGATGGAGATTAATCCACCTTCCTCACCTTGAGTCACCTCCCCACCATCCTCGGGTAGGGCACCAGTAGTTCCACCTAGTCTCAGAGATACCCAGCTCCTAATACCTCACTGCCAGGGACAGAGATGATTCTGTCATTAATGTTTGTAAAGTGCTTTGCAGATATAAAGCTCTGCCTAAGTGCTAAGTGTTATTACTACCCATCTTCTGCCGAGGATTAAAGGCAGAAACGAACTCCTTTTCCCCACCCCATCAGCACATGTCAGCAGTCTGCATCAGGAGGTGAGCCAGCCTGCTAGCCTCAGCCTCCCTGCCCCACAGTTCCCCTTTTCCCCTCAAAATCACCCAGTTTATTGTGCGTATTCCTGGACACCACCTTTTCAGTGTTTCTTGGGTGCGTGCAGCCGTTCAGCCTTACCCTGTGGTCTGCAATAGTGGATGATCTGATGGCACTTACAGCTGTTCTATCTGAGCTCCTGACTCATACCACCTCTCAGCAAGGGGAACAACACTGCTCTTTTCTGAAGGACCTACAAAGAAAAAAGTAACTTCTTGTTGCTCAGAAAGAAAGCGTTTTTCTTTTACAAATTACTTTGAATTCAGAGGGGCTTCTTCCCTCCAATTCGAGACAGTATAGAAAAGGTCACCTTTGGAACCTAAACCCAGGGACAGTATTTTACTGCCCGTGTAACAAAGCCCCTGTGCTTCTGAAGGCCCTGTAGTTTGTAAGGAGCAGGGGACACAGTACCCCACACTGAATTACGGAGTGGGAGATGGGCACTTGGACACAAAGTCCAGCTCGCTTCCATGCACCTGCAGTCATTTACCTCAGTGCACAGTGGCTATAAAGTGCTCTCATTCTGACTCAATGGCGTTTGATAGCGCTTGTGGCTCCATTTGAGCCACACTCAGGCCAGCACAGCCCTGAGCCGTGCCTGGGGCTTCCAGAAATGACTCCAGGAGCACAACTAGGGGGATAAGAGGAGCTGAAGGATTTGTCATGAGAGAAGCTCCTGGGAAGCACAGCATCCTCTCACAATGGAAATATCACAGCTAAGGAGGGAAAAGGAGGGCAATAACATTGCCAAGAAGTTAAAATAGCAATTTCTTTTCCAGTGAGGGAGGGCAGAGCTCCAGTGAGACTGATTGGCAACTCTGCTGAGCTTTGATATGAAGGTGTTTTCTCAATTAAAGGCCTTCTACAGGTCACAGTATGTTTGACTTTTGAGATAGGTAGTTTCTCTCCTGCTCCCATCATCGGAAAGCGCCTACCTAGATAGGCCTGGCAGGCTCCTCCGGGCACTGAGGCTCCGCACAGCAGTGCTCAGGTAGTTTTAGTAGCAACTTGCTCAAGCTTTGCAATGCGGTGTTGTGCAACTGGGAGGCGGATGAGGAGGGTGGGCAAGGGACACACGCAGCTTCCCCCAGACTCCGATCCGCTTTAAAAGCAGGGGACTTGCGGTCCTACCTGCCCATCCTCTCTCCCCTCAGTCCCCAGAGGGAACAGCACAGGAAGGAGAGAATGAACATGCTTTTTGCTTAGGGAAAGCCTCCCTGTTTGCTTAATAAATACCTTCCAAAAAGCTTAGCAGCTCTGTAAACATACAAGAGATTTCAATACTTAGTAAAAAGTTCATCTTTTCCCTGAACTTCCAATGACAGAGGCTGGCACTGGTCTGTGATTACTGCATATGGGTGGTGTGAGGACCCAGCGGAGCCCAGGAGACTCCCAGGCTCTGCAAGGGGCCTGGCAAATAACACCGGGTGTTGAGAAGCCTGTTAAATTTTTAAGTTGATCCATCCATGCAGCTCTGAGATGAGAATCCTGTCAGTCCCGCAGGAGCGTCGCCAGCTCAGGGTGGTCCAGGGAACTGAGAAGCAATGATGGTGACATCCAGGAGAACTCTTTCTGGCAAAGGAGGGATGTGGCTGAGGGCTTTGGCTCTTCAGAGCAGTGTCCTTCCCCCTCGGAAGCAGCCCGGTTGTCACTGAACACAGAAGTACTCAGGGGAGACAAAACACAGTGCCAGCCCTGTTCTTGCTGTTCCCGGCCAGGGGAGGGGAGACTGCATTTGGGGAGAATACAGCCCCAATGGCTTTAGAAGAGGAGAGAGTGTCCTACAAAAGCATTCCCAATGGAAGTGTGACGAATTGGATCTTGGGCCAGATCCGACATGATAGTGCAATAGGGCCCAAAGTCTCAATCCGCTCATTTCCAACCCCACTGACACAGTACCGAGGGGGTGGGGTCTGGCCTGGCCCCCTCGCTTCTGTCTATCCGATCCTCGAGGTTCAGAGAATCCAGCCCTTCACACCAGAGGATTCCCTGAAGCAGGGTATCTCACTCCCCAACTCAGCAGGTGCCCTGGGGGTAAGGAATTTGCCTCTGAAATGAAATGAGACAGGCTGAGGTAGGGAACTTGCATCTACCTTTAGCGACTCAGACCCCTCTCAGCGTAACAGGCCTCATGAGGCGACGCCGCTTCTCTCAGCTGCAAGCGTGGGACTCAAGCACAATCCATCCTCCAGACACCAGTGTGCCACCACTGCGTCACCCCAGAAGGAACGTTTCCAGCTGTCTCCTCCGATCCCAACTGCCTGATGACCACCTCTCCTCCAAGTATTATCCCAGCACTCAGCCTACGGGATCAGCTCGCAGAGCCGCATCCCTTTACCCTGCACTAGAGGGCTGAAATCATGAGGTCGTCCTGCTTGGCAGGGCTGGTTACGGGCCCAGAGGGGGTGGAAGTCCGGATTTTGTCAGTGGCCAGGCACTCCTGGCTGCTCACACCTGTGGGAGTGATGTCCATGAGTTCTCCAGATGAACTAAGGGGGAAAGAGGGTGAGACAGAGATGCCCGACGAAGGATCTGTTGAGCCTGCAAACAACCTCGGGGGCTTTGGGACTAGGTTGGGTTCATATTGTGCCCTCAACAGGATCTCCTGATCACTGACAGACTTGGGCATCTCTGCAAAGTCACTGGAGCTGTCTGACACCATCATGCAGTAGATGTCCTGGAAGGAGCTGCTTTTGCTATCCAAATTAAAGAGGCTGTCTATGAACTCAGCAAACTCCAGCACTTGGGGACTGGGAACATCAGAGAGCCGTCCATTCTGGAGAGACAGCTCCTCACGAGGGGCTAAGGAAACGCGGTCCCCCTCACTGCTGGCCCCCTCCTCACTGCAGCGGCGCTGGGGGGTAGTGCCCCCACTGTTGAGCACATTGTCGGGAGGCTGAGTCTCCTGGGAGTGCTTGGAGAGGCTGTCAGCAGCCAGCAGCTCTGTCCGCGAGCTGAGGGAGGGGTTTTCCTCGGGGATAGCAGGGTCTATATAAAAGCAGTGCGTCTCATCCTTCTCCATGACAGCATGGAGGCTGGGGGAGCCCCGGATGCTCCGAAAACCAGAGGAGCGCCTGGAATCAAAACTGTAGATGGATTCATTGTCCGAGAGGCTCTCCATGGTCGCAAGAGGGGCACGACGGTCCTGCAGCTCCACAGACAGACGTTCCTTTGTATCCAGGAGAAGCAGCTCCACAGGGTCTTTCTGCACAGGAGAAAGTGGCTTTGTCTCATAAAACCCCTCCAAGCTGATTTCAGAATGGGACTTGCTCCTGCAATGAGAAACGGAGAACGTGAGGCTGCATGGCTCCACACCACCGCAGGCCAGAGGAACTGAGTCCTGGGCACAGAGCTCCTCCTACACCCTGAGGGCACACTGCTCTAACCACGACTGCGAGAAACCTCCGATGTCTCCGTCCTCCCAGCTGAAAACATTAGATACAGCTTCTTCCCTCTGCAAACTCAGGTTCTTGCCCTTCTCCCTTTTCTCCTGGCTAAACATCTTCCCTCTCAAGCACCCTTTTTACTTAGGACCATGGTTCTGCTCCCAGTGAAGCTTGCTTCTAACTGAAGCACCCAAAACCACAGCGCAGTGTCCAGACATGCAGACAAACCCTCTCTCACCCGACACCTCTCTATTGAGAGGATTGAGGCAAGAGAGGTTGAAGGACTAGCCTACAGTTAACCTACTACTTTCTCTTTTTTTCCCCTCACACTCCGGAACCACTCCAGTTTCATGCCTTTGCCTCCTTGTCCGTGCTGGCAATTCCCCTAACATAAATGCCAGGATGCTTTTAGAGGATTGCCCATGACCAATTCAGTTATCATTTCAGGTAGCAGACTTTAAAATAGGTAAAAAAGCAATTTATTCAGCTTAAGACAAGTAAAGATCTTTAGAAAGACACTAAGACTTTAAAGGCTCAGGCAGGTTCCTCTAGAAAGGAGGTGTCAGACACAGGGAAGGAGCTCCCCACACCAGGCACACACAAAACCTGGGATTAGCTGCAGCCAAAGCCACAGCCCTAAAGACAAGAACTTAAGAAGATATCTGGGAAAAGAGCCTGAGCTTGACAGAAGACTGCTGCACCTGCCAAAAGGACATGAGGTATAGGGAAAGGCTTAGAAGTTTGGCCAATATTTGATTCTTTTGTAACTTCAGTAGAGTAATGGTGATCTGAGAACAGGATTCAAGACCCCCAAAAGAGGGAGTCTGACACAGTAAGCTGGCCCTAACCTTGAATTAAACACAACCAGCCTACAACTGCTTCCACTCTAGTGCCTCCCTTAAGCCTTTGTGCCATCTCCCTCATTTCCTTCCCTTTCATACCTCAGAACTCCCCCTCTGCTCAGAGGGAAGCAGCTCCTTGGGTCTGTGCTGGCTGTGGCACAGAAACCACTTGCATGACCAAGTTCATCTTCTCAGGCTCACTGTAGCCTCCACAAACATGGGCCCATCCCTGTTCCTGCTGTTTCATCACAGCTGCGGTTCTGTTTCTAAGCTCTCCTGCACAGTCCCTGACCATTCACTCTCTCTGTGACAAGAACCTTACCATTTTCATATGATTTGCTGTCTTATCTTTCTTCTAAATTTAAATCTCACTAATGTTATCTTCAAGGATACTCAGCTGCCCATCACTCAGCACAGACCATCTCACCCTGCCTCTTCCCACACACACAGAGCTTCTTGTTGGGTCTCTCTACCTGAAATTTCCACAGAAGCACATCCCTTCCAAAGAAATAATCCCCCTTCAGCCACAATCCTGTCTTCTGTTTCCACTCACAACTCCCATTTGCTGTCTCTGACTACAAACCATCTTCCTTCTCTCATCTTCCCTGTTTTGTCTGCAAATTTGCCCTACAAAACGCAATTCTGTGATGGAAGTCATGTATTCCAACTTTGAAATAAGTCTTTGCCCACATTTTTATATTTACTTTCTCTGCTTCTTTTAAGTCTGCGGTCCTGCAGTGCCTCAAATGTTATCTGAAAATCTGCAAGGAGTCTGTCTGCCATTTGCTCCTGGAGGAAAGCTGTTTACACCACAAAGAACAAGCTCTTCTCCAAACTGCTCCTCTGTACACCTTCTTGATGTTCCTCTACCTTTTGGCCTTTGCCAGACTACTGGTGTCAGAGCTGAGTGATGCTCCAGGTGTTCAGAAAACAACCCCTTCAGCACTCAGAACATGCCTTTTCCCCTTGCCTGCTTTCCACTAGACTGAGCTTCCTGCTCTCGTCCCTCAAACAGGACACCAGCTGCTCTCCCCTCACCCACATCCACGTTACCAGATTGTCCTGTTTATGATGCGACTTGTGTAATTTTATAAAGTAGCTTTAAATGCATATCTTCTGGTAAGCTTATGGCTTTCACTGCTTCTCAGCTTTTGAGGATCACCATATAGGTTATCTTTGGGCACCTGAATCACACAAGGAAACAGAAATTTGGCTGCAAGCCAGCAAGCTTTGCCTTTACTGTTTCCAGGAAAACCTCATTTGTCTGGATAAGGAGAAAAGGAAGTTTTCTTCCATACCCTCAACTTCTAGGTTCTCCTGACCTTGCTGCACTCACAGATTCTCAAGCAGCACGAAGGATTCTTTTCCCCCCCCAACATGACACAAGACTTACCAAAGCTAAATATAAGTCCCACAAAGGCAGCCCTTGGATTTATCCTTTCCACAAACATGAATCACAACGCCCCAAGAGAAGGAGGACCCACACCTTGAGCCAACAATCATCCAAAGAAACCAAAGACATATCCTTACTTCGTACTGCTGTTCCTTCTGTCCGCTGTTGTAGCTCCCGTTCCAATCTGCACTGAGGGTCCACTAGGCAAGGGCTGACTCTGGAAGATTAACTCTGGGGTGAGATCCACTTCCGTAGGACTCACCATCACTTTGGCTGCAGAAAGTAAAGCTGTTTTCCCCTTGTTGTAATTCTCCAAGACCTATTCAAGGCAAGCAGAGGAAGAGTAGTGCTTTACAAGCAATAGCAGCTTTGCTGTTCTCAGCTCAGGACTTTCAAACAGCTGGATTTGCCTCTGTTTCTTACCAACACCTTCTGCAACCACAGGCAAGGTCTTGAGATGAAGGATTATATATCAATGAATTCTGACATACTCTGTCCTGTCAGAATGCCCTGCTGGGAATCCAGTGCTGGGGAGGTGACTGGAGGGGAGGTAGTAGGAGCAGCCTTCAGACAGGCAGGACAGAGGAGACTTGGCTAAATCTCCGTGCTAGGAGATAGGTAGAAACTGGAGCTTAGCAGCAGAGACCTGTTCTACAACCATTATAGATAAGTTCAGTCACCCCTCAGACTAACAGCGGGGCGGACTTGTGTCACAGCTCATGTTTCACCTGAGTTGTGGTCTGTAACAGGCAGCTTCTGCGAGAAGGAACCAAAAACCCAACCTCGCATTATTATGACATTAAATTTGGAAAGACGACCTAGTCTGGGACTCTGTGTATTGGGATGGAGATCTACATTCCATTTCCAGACCTCATTACATTCCACTCTAGTAGTCTGTGTACAGTTGCCCCTAGCACAATCCCCTTCCCTCCTCCCCTCTGTTTAATACTGTTATTAAAAATACTGTTTAAAGTATTTAAACACCCAGCTCTGCTTCTGTGTACGTAAATGCTTGGGACAAGGCACTCTCTTTATTAGGGCACCCAAGCGCTCTTGAAATAAGAATTACTAAAACCAGACCCCACCGAAGGTACCTCCCTGGCTCTCCAACAAGCACAGAGCTTTGGCATGGCACCAAGCAGCCTAATCAGCTCACATACAACCCCCTCACTCCATTTTGTGTTTACAGCTCACCTCAGCGGCACCACGATGCTGAGCCTTTCCTGCCCAAACCTGGCTGTCTCCCCAGCCCATGTTACTGCACTGAATGATCCCTCCCCACCCCCAGTCCTAATTTCCTGCGTTACCTTGTTGAGCCCTTCCATGACCACGTACGGGAGGTGTTCATGTAACATCGCCGGCGAGATGATCACCTCATTAAATGCCTTATTGTCACCCCAGATCGCAAAATAAGTGGGATCTTCTTGCTCGCAGCAACTGGAAGAGGAGTTGGGGTCCAAACAGAGGGGAAAACAGGGAGTCAGGGATGAAAGAGCCAGCCAATATTTTGGCATGCACAAGAAACAGCAGGTTGCAGAGACAGCAAAAGCAACAGGAGGAAAAACAGAGGGAGAAGATATTAAAGTACACATGCTGTTGCCATTGCTCCAAAAGTCTGTGCTAGCCAACAGTGACACAACTATCTTTTTATTTTGACTGCATAGGCACAGTCACTGTCACTGTGAGACAACAGGGGAAAAAAAAAAATCACCTCCTTCAGAGATGGGTTCTTGTCTTGGGGAGTTTTTTCCAAAAGAAAGTTTCCCCCCCCGCCCACAGGCTGGCTCGGCAGCTCGGCGCACACTCACCAGCACTGCTCTGCAGGGTGGTTGTGCACCACGTGGATGATGCGGCCGGGCGGGTAGAGCGGTGTGCTTGCCGACAGGGCAATCGTCAGATCGCTGGGGTGAGTCCAGAGCCGGTTACTCGTTACGGAATTTTCTTCCGTCTCTTCGGGGAGCTCTGACTTGGGTATGCACTTTGTAGCACCCACGATGATTCGCCACTGTCCAACACAAGAGAAAGGAGAGAGGAGAGAAAAACAGCAAAGAAAAGCGGAGTCATCTCACAAGGTAGGTTTAAACTGAATGCCTAATACCAGAAAAGACAAAAACAGGTCCTGTGCCCTGATTGCTTAAATAGGCCTAGAGATAGAGATAATCCTGGCCAGAAAAGCTGTTTCTTCTTTTCCCAGTTTTAACCTTACTAGTAGCAACATCTCATCCTTCCTTTTTTTACTGGTCATTTTTGTAGAGCTAAGGATCTAGAGCAAGCACCAACTGGTAACTTAATATATTCCAGGATAAACAAGGTAGATGGAATCAGAATTTTTAATGTACAAAAATAAGCAGAAGACTATACAACATAAACAGAGAAAAATTCTGTTTAAGCCTTTCTTTATGCACTAAAAGAAATCCTAAACACACACACATTCACCAAAAACCCCGTAAGCCAAAACATAAAAACCATAGAATGCCAACAAGAAAAATAAATGTAAGCTCAGTTTTCTCCCTCTACATAGTATTTCACCCCAAAAAAACTTAATGTCTTATGTTTTTTCCATCTCTGCAATGGTAAAGAAGCCTGGGAAGGAACAACTTTCCACATTTCCTACCTCCAAAACATTAAGAGACCACTTATCCTAGAACAGCACCACCCTGACAGCACACAGCAGTGTCTGTACGCAGACAACTGTTGTACTTCCTAGCCTGTTGCCACTGTTACTGGCCAAAAAAAAAGCTACAGTCAGAACACAGACTTTAAAACAGGCTGAGAAAATTTCCTGCTCAGTTATTTCAGTCCTGTGATGTTGAACCTACAGCACAGGAGACAGAATCATTCCACAGCCTGCAAACAGAGGGCAGCCCTTTGCCCTGACCTCTCTGGCCACCTTCCAGCCCTTGCCATCACTCCTCTGGTTACCCAAACAGCCATCACAGCGGCCCTGAGGGGACCTGGAGGGCAGGAGAAGTCTGCAGGATTGCCATGTGACACTAAAAGTTTACCATCACCGCTCAGAGACTCACCTTCAGGTGTTTTAATCTTTACTCTTACCTTCGGTTTGTTACTTCTCTGAAGAACATCCAGAAGCTGCCGGCGAAATCCCTCCAGCTGAGAGAGACCGATTCTGGAAAAGAGGAAGATGGGTTTACAACAGCTGGGGAGGGACAGAAGAACAAGAAATTGTGCTACAAAAGATAAATGCAACAACATCACAATGCAGATCATTTCAGAGGTGGGTTGTGGCATCACCCAGGACCACTAAACCAGGGTTAAGAGGCCACGGAAAACCATCGTGACAATCAACAAGCATGAAACGTAACAGCAGAATCAGATCAGTGAAAACAGATATGAGAGAGGTCAATGAACAGATAACAAGGGAAATGATGCAATCACAGAAACAAGTGAGCAAGGAACAGGATGACACAGAACAGATATATGAGAAAGGTGTCACAGATATAGGACACCACGAAACAGATTACAGGATGGACAAGATTTTGCCACACAGGTTACCAAAAGGCATATTCAATACTGTGTAGGACTTTTCTTCCACTGAATTCTACATGCATTATATTGTACGGACAGAAACATCACCATTTATCTGAGCTCACACAACAGGGCAGAAGCAAAAGTGAAACCCAAGTTGCCTGGCTCCTAGTCCAATGCCCTGTTCAGCAGAACATGCCCAGGAGATGATGAGGGGTGAGAAATACCAAGACACAAGAAATGAGGGAGCTGGTTTGGAGATGCGAGATGATATGGAACAGGTATTCAGGGACAAACAGTACAAAATGAGATGACAGCACATCTAGTTGAGGACAGAGTGTCAAGACGTCCAAGAGAACACAGGCAACCAGGAAGATGGCATTGACATGTCAGATACTGCAACGAGCACAATTACAGAGGCACGATTATTAACCCTTTTCTTTCATACAGGCAGCTGTGAGATGGGGAGTGATATGCCTAGAAAAAAGGCGTGTGAAACACCAATTTAGGTGTCCAGGTAAAAGATGCAGCAATACAGGTAACCAGGACAACAAGAAAGAAGCATACAAGGCCAGGTAAATGAGGAAGCTGGAGACAGATATGATCTAGGTGTTTCTGATAGGAAACAGGTGACTTTGGTAAAGAACAGCAGATACTCATCAAGAAATTCAGACACTTCTCAACTTGCCTGGGCACTAGATCTTTGCCAAGCACGACTGCAGTCACAAACTCTTTTGAATACTCCATGGCATCCTCACTGGAAGAGAAACAGGACCAAGAAGAAGCAAACAGTGTTTCGCTAGCAGCAAACTGCACTTCATTCCCCATTTGCTGCTGGCATCAGAGAGGTTACCAAACAGTGAACCAGGGTCATAAAAACCACAGCCCAAGTTGTTCCAGGCTTTTGGGACTTGCAGCCTGATAAAGAAAAGCCCGATATTCACATCCCACACCCCAGGCAACATTACTGTGCGTAGTGCTCTGAATATACTTGGAAAAGGAAGTGCTCCAACTCCATGTCTCATGGTTGTTTTCCAATAGTTTGGGAATAGTCAGGACAGCAGAAGGGAAGATATTCCATCCTCCTACATTATAAAGACACTGTAGAACTAAGATGGCCACTTTCTGCAGCAACCTGAGTACTGAGATAAGGGGAAATTAAGGTTCTGCAATCAGCTGCCTTCCTAGAGACCTTCTGAACCGGTTATCAGAGGCAGAGGCTGACCTAGAGATGATCCTGGGCACAACACACAGTGCAACAAAAGTGTTGCAGTCAGAGGCACCTCCCTGAAGTCTCAAACAGTTGAGGTAACACAGCACAGCGTGACCCAAGCTATCAAGGCATCTCAGGAGTGGAAGGTCTGAGCAGAAAGCTATAAAATTCTCATGAAACATTCTACAGAACAACTCCTCTACAGCTGGAGAAGACCAGGGATTACGATCATAACAAGGCATGCCAATATCCAGATTTGTCAGCAGGATGGTTTAAAACCCTTGGCTGCTCCTGGAACATGATGCAGTAACTATCACAAGAAGCTTCTGAAAATCTATAGCTGCTTTCAAGTGCCCCCATGATGTCTGTCACCACTAGAAAGACCTTATCTCACCTCACTGCAATCAAGTGGGATGTTTTTGTTGGGCTGCCAGGTAAATAACACAACCAGCAGGTCTGTTCCAGTTTACAGTGGGAGGAATTCACCGTCCCTCTCTTCAGAGATCTGAGGCAGCTACCCCAGATTCCCCCTATAGCCGAGGGAGAGAAACATGCACCCAAGAAGCACAATCCCTCTGACCTATTTTAGGCACCTGTTTTAAAATGACAGAAATCACACTCCAGAAGTGCCAATTTCTTTGTCAGCTGCAAAAGGAGTCCAAACAACTAGATCAACTGATGGAGACATCTACATTCGGTCAAATATCTCCCTTATTGTACCTCTCTTCACAGCAGATGGGGAGAGGACAGACTGGCACTGTGCAGAGAATAAGGAAATTGCACCCCATCCACTCAGGTTGCATTTCCCACTAGTCAGAATGAAATTAGAGCTACAGCCACAGACAACTAAGCCATAAACCAGAATATTTGGGACAGTGGCCACTCGCCATCATAAAGTAAACTCTAAACTATAACACAGAGCAAAAGCTGTCAACAACCCTCAGCTCCTACAGACTGCCTCCATCTTTCTCATGCTTCTTAGGGCAGAGACTTGTCTTTTACTGCTCCTCAGAGCATCACAAACAGGATCCAGCTATAACTACAATCCCCCTTTCTCTTTCTCACTGCTCCTCCTGCCCCAGCACCTACCTCAGCAGCCCACCCGGGGGAGAATAGGCAAAGCACTTCAGCGATGGGTACTGCGGACGCAAGAGGAAGGACAGGATGGCAGCTGTGCCAGCCCCCAGGGAATGGCCAACCACAATCAGGCCATAGTGTTTTGTTCCTCTTCCCTGAAAACAAAAACAAAACATGAAATTGAGGTCAGACTGAAAAGTAAGTCCACAACCCTCAAAAATCTGTCCCTTTCCCCAGCTGTGAGTCTTTCCTGTACATGAGACTCCAGCTGACCAGCTCCTCTGCCCGTGGGAACTGGGGAGAATATTTTAGGTTTTGAAATGGAAGCAGAGTTCCGATTTACACTGTTTATTTTAAGTCACAGTGGCAGTCCCAGCACACTCCTGCCCTGTACCAATGCTTGTTCTGAAGGGATGCTAGAATTCATTCCTTTCTGGTATTTCTCTCCTACATCTCCATCGTCAGTGTTTGACCAACTGTGTCTTCCGTAAAAGAAAAAAGGTAGGAAGAAAAAGGAGACATGCACAAGCCGTTTGAGTTATTTAGGATTTAACACAAGCCTTTCGTTCCTCCTCAAATCTGACAGCCTTCTGATAATATCCAAGGCCAGGCTCACACACCTGAGGTCTCCCTGGTTCTAGAAATTACTTGCTTTCATTAATTCCATCACTTGTGCAGGCTGAAAAACAGAAATCCTAACTAGCAGTTTGAACAGTAGTCTAAGTCTAGACGCTCTCAGCAGCTGGCCACCACCCAAGTAATTCAGAGACTAAACTGTTCTCTAACGTTTTGGACTGTTCTTGTTAGAGGCTAGAGTGCTAGGCATGGCTTAGAACCTAGAAGTTCACTAAGACAATGTTTGAAAAGTTTCAGTCTTGTTTTGCCAAGCATCCTGTTGGCTTTACATAGGGAGAGAAAATCCAGCATCCAACTCTCCACGGCCCCAGGTCACCACAGTGGTGACTACACTTGGACTTCCGTGTAAGATAAAAACCCACACGCAGAACAGAAGACCAGGCCACAGAATAGAAGATCTATCTTTGTGTCATCTTCCTTCTCAAAACCACCTCTAAGCCACCATCGTGCCTGTTACAGTCAGTGAGGTGAAGGCTGGGGGAGATTTAAGACTTTATGGACCTCGCTTGTTACACTTTTTCCCTGAATTTCTGTTGCTAGCAACTGTCAGAAACAACATACTGGGCTAGATGAACCTTTGGTCGGACCTGGGATGGAATTTGTTCTGGCCACAGCACTCTTTCAGATATTCTTCAGAGTTCAGCTTCAGACAGTAATTAATTTTCTACACGCAAGCCAGTTGCTCCATCTCACATTAACCAAGCTCTCTCCATCCTTGTGGGTCACGTCCAGCTAGTTACACTATTTTTCAATTAGAAGTTGGACCCACCGTACATAAAGCCAACTTCAAACAGACCAGGATATGATACTTATTATCACACACAGAGACAACCAAAGTGTAAAGCTTCGAACATCACCATATCCTTACAAGTCAGGTAGCAACTGAGCTCTATAGGACATCAGGAAAAATTCCTCATGAGTAACAGCTCACTTAAGACCAATTTTCACTGTCTGGGCAGAGAGGAATAAAGCACCATATAAAGAAGTCAAATGCCTACGTATCTCTCCCTACATCTACCAACCATCACAAGGCAGACACTTCAGTGCTGACTGCTACGACACTCAAGTTTTGGGGAACTGTTGAGGCTTTTATCCCTCTTTTCTCTCTCCCTTAAGCTATTGCTAATTCCCCCATGGGCACGTTCAGGCCAAGGCACTCTTTGGGCACGAGAAGAGGACAGCTGGCTGACAGCAGGATCAGGCAGTTCAGAAGTTCTGTCCCCAACAGGGACAGACTGCTGTTACTGACAAAGTAAGGTACGCTGCTTCGTAACACCTCTCTTGGGTTCTCTGATAACTCTATCACAAGGAATGTGCACACACAGTCAGAATGGCATCCCATTGCTGTCTCCAAACAGAATCTCCATAGAGATGGGATTTTAGTTCCTGTTGATTTGTTTTTAATGCTCCCTGTCCTGCCTTGCCACTAAATAGGACTTCCCGCCTTAGCTTTGCCTGAGAAAAAAAAAATAAAATCAGCAGCTCTGCAGTATTCGTGGTTTCAAACTAAAAAAGCCTTGGGGGAATGAGTAACTAGTTGCCTGTCTGGTAATCCAGAGGGATAGGAACTAAAGGAAGGCTTGAGAAATTAGTACAACAGATTCAGGGACATGGAGGTTTCCCTAAAACCAGTGTTTTGGGGAAATCTTGTCTTCTGTATAGTCTGCAAGAATAAAAGAAAACCAATACTCACTAAATCTCGTCCAAAAGCTTGAGAAAGCACCATTTCTTGCTCCAGTTTCTTCTTGATGTACTCAGCAGATAGCACCATTCCCTGAGGGAAACATGAAAACAGAACAGGATATTAACGGTTGAGTATCAGCCCTGGTCTAAACATTTAGCAGAGACTACACTGCCCCGAACGCAGAGTAAGTGCCACACAGCACATGTCAGGGTTGAGGAAGAACACTGGCTCCACTCCACATTTAGGAACAGACTTCATGAGGCAGATGTCTTGGCTCACTGATTACCAGAGCCACAAACTGTTTGGAAGTAATGACATTTCTTAAATTAAGATAATACTCAAAGGACCTATTCCTGGGCTCACAGTGCAAAGTCTAGGGAAAAAAAACAACCAACCCACACAAAACAACCCACTTCTTAAAGACACGGTTGTGTATCTGTTAGTTCAGCAGACACTGGGACCTGCAGTAGAGTGGAGAAACTAACTTTGATTTTCTGCACGTCAGTGCCTTAACAGCAAAACTGTACTCGTCCATTTAAATCTGAACAAAAGCATGAACTAGCTTAACAAGCTCACAGGGAAAATAATACAAACACCAAGACACTACTGGAGGGGAAAAAGCAGCAGCATTTATCTGTATAGGAAGAATTATTGATGACTTGGAGAAGGCAACAACTATTAAGGGGATTCAGCTGTCAAAGGGCATTAATCACAAATTATTGAAGGTTTTTATTCACTAGAAGCTACGAACTGCTGGAAGATGGGAAACAAGCTGTTAGTCTGGTTCTAAACATCTATGCTCTCTGCTGAGGCTGCAGCTGGAGAGTGTTTCTCCCTCTCTAATCTGCAGCTGATCTGTTATAAACAAGCACCTAGAATTTGGTCTGCTGCATAAATCCTTGGTTATGCTGCTACTACTGTTTAAATCAGCAGTAAGCAAGCCTGAACCACAAAGGCTGAAAAATTGTGATGTAGGGTGAACAGGGGTAAACAGAAATCATCTAATTTGGTGATTACAGATGTCAAATAATTCACACTGATCAAAAACCAGGGAAGATTATCTCCTTTGTTATTTTCCATTACACCCATACCTGAAAACAGTTTAAGTACAAAGTGAATGTTATTGAGCACTGTTTAATCTCAGAGACATAAAAGAATTAATGGCCCTCTCAAAAAGCAAAGAAATGTGGAATTTTCAAAGTCCTCAATATCAAACACACCATCAAAACCACTCTGACTCCTGAAGAGGAATAGCAGAATGCAGGTGATTCTGCTGAGCCTGTAAATGGGACAGCTGTACTGCCACCATCATTATCAAAAAGCAGATGTCGAGGTATTTCATGCCCATGTTCAGATCTCTCAGCAGCTAGCCAGCTTCCACTGCGTTCAGAAGAGTCTCCATTTCCAACTCTAATGAGAAGTGAACAGCAGACTACTTCTATAAATTTCTAACGTGAATTTAGGATTCTATTTTTGAAAAGCGTGACCTAAATCCATGGTGATATTACTAATGGGCTGTTAGTCAGCCTTATAGCTATATTTTTGATAATTAAAGTATATTCTAATATAGACAGTGATTTTAATATTATGGAATGAGACTTCTATCACTGCAAAGTTACATTTAGACTTTCCATTAAAATGGAGACTGTCTCATAAGTTTCAAATGAATCTGTGCTTAATTTTCAAACCTCACATGTAATGAAGATCTAGGGAAAGTGAAGGGGAAAATATTTGGTATTGCTTTGCAGTTTGAAGGCACAAAACTGCTCTACGGTATTTGAATTGTGTGAAAACCCACGGAGGGGCTCTATTGGTAGAAAGAAGAGCTTGAAAGTTATTGCTGTTACTGACTGGTCCATCAAACTGGTGAGAGCTGTTCTCATGGCTGAGCTCTCAGGGCCTCCTCCAGGCAGCTACTCCTTGTCATCCCACTTGGGTCAACACCAAGAAAAAACCTCCGTAACATCTTCACTTTAGTAGTTTTGTTCTACATAACTTCAAGAGAATTAAGTATGGATTCATGCCCTTGACTGATGAATATTTTAAAATTAATTTGTTATAAAAATCAGTGGGTTTTATTTCAAAACTAGTGAAGCTAAAGTTTTTTTTTTTTCCACGGTTAACTTCCCCTCTGAATTCTGACAATACCTTTTTTTTTGGCATGCTAACCCATAAACCTTAGTTACAGCTATGTTTTTTGACCCAAAATAGCTCAGACACCTAATATATACTTTAACTGTGGCATTCACAGCAACCCAAGCAATCAAACACTTTCAGCCGTGGTACCGGTGGGGTGTTAAGGCAGCTCACGTAACCATCAAGCGTTTTAATTTGTCGGATGTCTGATCAACCCCACGTGCAGCACAGAGACAGGCGGGCCCGCAGGTGGAGATACCAGGCCACGCCAGCCTGCTGGACAGAACCAGCAAGAAAAATAACAGAAATCAAACAACTTACAGGAAGCTGCCGAACAGCCAAGTACTTTTCTCCAAATTAAATGTGTTAGCAAGACACTTCATTTATTTTTGTATTAAAGTTGACTACTGGACATTAAAAATGCATTGAGACAGACATTTTTAAATTCTATTATCTCCATTAGTTTCCCTCAGGAATCAACAGTACATTATTGTCTGAAGATTAATATTGATAATAATTGAAGATAAAGCTATATTTCTCTACTAGCAACGATCAAAAAAGAAATAACACAAAGGCCAAATAAAAACTCAATATAGAACAAAGGGAATGATCTGATGATGTTTCATATAAGTCACTGGCATACAGATATTTTCACATAAAGATCAAAAGAAAAGCGAACTTCTCCAAGGATCTATTCATAGCTTTTCCGTGCATTAAAAATAGAACAAAACCCCCTTGCTTCCCTTTGGTTTCCTTTTACCTTCCTTTCTCTGTACAAACTGTTGATCACACTAATTGTGCAAAGTCATTTTGGGCTAAATGAATTCATACAAAGCCAAGTGACATTATCACTGACAGCAGACGTAATGCTTCAGAAATGTTAAACAGTAAAGATTCACAGAGCTAAATATCAGTTATGCTACAAAATAACCTCATTTATCTATATATAGTGTGTCTCTGTATATCTCTCTCTATAGATATTTTTATCTATATATGTTTCCATAACATGTCCTATGTAAGCACCAGGTTGATTAATTTTCTCATTTTGGGGGAAAGAAAGGAAATGCCCATTAGCCAAATCGGGGGTACACAACACTATCTCCACAAAGACCCACTGTGATAGACTTGGAGAGCACAGAACATCCAAACACCACTCTTGGGTAACCACTTCTTTATCAGACCCACCCCCAGCCAAGCATTTGAGTACGTGGTTACCTACCAGCTACTAACACTCTACTTCCTCAAGCAGAGCATCGAAGCCTGGAGAAGGGGTTTGGCATTCAGGCAGGACATCATGAATGAAGCAGGAGCTCCCAGCTCATGGCTCCCAAGGAGTTACAAGCTCCATGTCCTGCCCTGAAGGGACCCCGACCAGATGATCAGCAACATCTCGTCCCTCTGAGCAGCAGCATTTCCACCAATCGCTACGTTCCTTCCAACATGCACAACCTCCAGTTTGTATTTTTCTTTCCCAATCTGGCACCGCATCTTGAGAGGCTGCCAAATTCCTGATAATCTTAAAACTCAGCATGTGTGTCACTACTTTGCTGGACTGGGGCACAGGTCAGCTCTGGAATAAATTGATTTAGCCAGCCCAGTCCTCATCACTAACATGGACACATAGCATCAGTCTAATTACACAGATGCAAGTCCTGCCAGTATCCTTTTACGAGGTTCAATGCCCATCCCGTTGCAACAGAATTTTAAACACATTCTCAGTGTTTGATTGCAAATTCTGAAAAGGTCAGTTGGAAGAAAAAAATAATTTGAATGGCTCCAATAATTTTGTTCTATGTCTCCACAGATGCCTTTTTCAGTTTGTTTTTTTACTAATTGTATGGGTTTTTTTAATTACAGACATAGCAATTTTAACTGTTACACTAAGGATTTCATTTTAACATCTCAAAGCCGTTTCACTGCAATTATGTAACATCCTTCTGAAAAGCACCTCAAGCAATTAAGACCACTTTTTTTTGGGCCTATAATTAAAAAGTCAAAACATCAGGAAAAAAAGGTGGGTTTTTGTCTGGGGTTTGCTGTTGTTTTCTTTCACATACCTTGTGTCCCAGCCACGTTCCATGGTGACCCTCAACTGGAAGGCGCTCTGCATCCCCAGTTAGGTCAGTCAGGGCATCCTGGAAGAAAAGGAGTCGCCGTGTTTCAGGTCAGTCAAACACCAAGTGCGAGCCAGGAAGGTCTCAGACTCTCCTGAAGGCTGGCCAAGGGTACGTGAGGCCACTGCACAGTGCACTTACTTTTGGAGACAGAGTTCCTCGGATACTAATGACCACCTTCTTCTTATCATGGTCCACAGCCACATAGAAAGGCGTTTCATAAACCTGGAAAAGATCCACTACTGTAACAATCAGGTGAGACATTCCTGTTTAATTATTCTCCTGCTCAGGGAAAAGGAGGCAGAGCAGCATGACAGGTTATGCCTTATGGGTAAGCACTCCTCTGAATGATCTGATTTTTTGGCAGTAGTAAATATTTCTGTCCAAGTGGCAGAATTTCTTGATGCAGAGAGAGGATGGGAAGCTCTAGGGTCAGGAAAAGGTTTAAGTTTCCTTCTTTGCACCACTACCTCTGGAAGCACGTAAATCCCATTAGTAAATCGGAGCACACCCCAAATATGAAGGGGGTTGCAGATTCTCCTTACTGCATCATGGCAAGATGTGTAAACAATGTCCACCGAGGTCATATTCTCATCCAAGAAGTGGCGCCGGATGGCGATGGCATTGCAGCCACAGCAATTATCCTCTTCAATGGTGACACTGGGTGCGTAGCGGGGACGTGAAGGACAGAGACAGCAACATCTGCAGAGGAAAAAAATAGCTTTGAGGAAAAGAGGAACGTAGAAGAGACTGGCTTTAGAGTGGAATGCCTAGAGATAAGAGAAGACGACCCTGCATGCCACACTGGCCTCATCTCAACAGTAGTGATTTCCTTCGCTTTGTAGGAGCTCTTGCACAAAACAGCACACAACTCGTGTTTCAGCATCAAAACGGGTCACTGGGATCAGATGTAGTTTTCCTTCTGAGCACCAGAGAGCGCTACAGTGCAACCAGTCCCCAAAGGATCAATGGACCGTGGGGCTGGGATCTCTCCTCAAGGGATACTATGCTTCACAGCACAGTCCTACACTGCTTCAGCACAGAAAGCAGCTAGCATTTCCCCTGATCTAGATCTATTTATAACCAAAAGCAGGTCTAGAATCGTCCCAGAACAAAAACAGAAGTGCACTTTTTTTTTTCCTTCTTTCCCTTATGAGACACTTCCCAAATAAAAGCACTCAAAAGGAAGCACATTCCTCCTAATGGGTTCAGTACAGAAGTTGCCTGCTTAAGTGCAAAAAGCTCAACCCCAAAGAGAATCTGATGGCAGCATTATGGCAGCTGAAAGCAAACACTTAAAACAATGCAACCCTGAACTACAGCATTGCTACCATGAGGTGAGCACTACACAGCATAGCAGAAAAAAACCAATTAGTCATAGAGAACACAGCACAAACTCTGGCCGAGCCTTGCCGATGCTTTAATAAAGACCCAAATGTCAACTCCCTGCATATCTGGGCTTGCCAATAAATCTGATTTCTGAGCTCCAAGATGGCTATTTTGCCTCAATGTGAAAGCAGTCTTGTGCCAGATGAGTTCTCTCCGCTGGCTGGTCAAACTGCACAGGACTGGCATGATCCTTAGTGCAGAGAGGATAGAGCATAGGACAGTCCGGTTTATTTAACAAAATAAGCAGAGAAGCAACTAAGGAAGAGATTGAGGAGAAAGATGTTGGAGTATGAAGGCACAGAGTTACTGAGAGATAGAAAGAAAAAAGCATGAAAAGGGAAAAGAGGGAAAAAGCAGAAGAGAAAAGGAAGAGGAAAAAATTGAGGGATGATGGAGAGCAAACTGATGAAAGAAAGGCTATTTCTAAATCTCGGAAAAACAGAAGGGAAAAGGGAAGAAGAGAAGGCAGTGATAGACAGGATGGCCACTCACGAGCAGGATCTGGCCAGGCGACAGAGTCCACATGTGGGCTTCCTCATCAGGTATATGGGCCAGCCATAGGCAGCCAGGGCAAACAGCATGTAGTAACACACCTCTTTGTACCGCTGCATCTCTTGCTGAAAGAGACAGGAGACTCACTAAAGGCCTTATTCGCTTTTAGGTAGTGAGTTTTTCCACTGTTTCCCTTTTCCCATCAGTTAAGACACATGCCCCCTTCTTCCTGAGCGCCAGCCTTCTCTCTCAGCACCACTGTCAGCATTCCCAAGTGACTGCGGGAGAGCAAACTGGTTATGCTGCGCAAGATCCTCCCCCTCCCAACAGCAGCTCAGGACAGGTACACCTATTTTTCCTGAGCGGAAGGGCCCAGCTACCTGTTTAACAAAACTAGAAGTTAGTTTTAGAGAAATTCTCCTCTGTGTATCAAACACCCTGCTGCAGAGGAAGGTGGGTTTTCCCCCACCCTACCCTAGCTGAGGAGAAGACAAACTAGTTTAAATCCCAAGAAGATGAGCTCTCTAAATATGCTGCTTCCACAGAGTCATGGGCTGTAAGATGCCCAGGGAAGACCATAAAGCCCATCCGGGGCCACACGCCTCAGTGCTGTCTCCTACAAGCTCTGCTGACATCCCTCCCCACACACACTCTTCCTCAAAGGGAAGACAGCCTGAACATGAGCAGGGTGTTAGTGTTAAACACACCGGAGTCCAGCACAGCCACAAGCAGGTTAATCACAGAATCACTTGATCAGAGATGCTGCAATGGGGTCAGTCTTGCCCCTCTTGCAGCAATATCACCTAATTGAGGGGAGTGAAGTTTGCCCAACGAAGGGCTGCAATAGCAGCATGCCAGGAGAAAAGCCAAGCTTAAATCACACAGACCGCAGCCATTTCCCATCCTGAGAACTGCCAACAATCAGCCCCAGGGAGGAAGGCTCTATCTCACTCCAGGCAGCTCCCTGCCCTTCCCAAGGTGGAGCCCTGCCTGCTGGTGCTTCCAGATGAAGCTCTGCATGGCCCTTCCTGGATGCAGCGCTCAACTCGCACCACTGGCTTCGGAGAAACCTCCCATTACCTGCCCCCATCAGAGTGGAAATACAACCACTTCCCACAGAGAGACAGAGAAAGCTTTAACAAGTGATCTGAAGACAAAAAGCCTCCAGAGAGCAAGTGTTGTTACCAGATTCTGTTGTACTAATCTTTAATTTCTTTGATTATTCTAGAAAGGGGCAGAAAGGAGTAAGAGAAGCCATTGAGAAAAAGAAAACAGGCTACACGGGGAAGCGTGGTGAGTGAGCAAGATCGCAGTCCAGTGACTTACCGCGTTTTTCAGATCCAGATACTTTGTGTTCCTGGTCACTGGCATTCCGGACAGAAAAGCTAAAATGTCATTGTTTGCCTGTAAGTCACAAACATAGATAAAAATTCTTCACTGTGTCACCAAGCCAAAATCTACCAAAATCTACACCTGAGAAACAGAAAGCACTATGTACCCCAGGTAAGATACCTTCAGGTATCCCAACCAGTTTCCTCAACTGGTTCCAATTCTTCTGTTCTTACTTCTGCCTGATCTGATCACTTCTGTCTGAACCTCACCTTGGGGGGAAAAAAAAAAACAAAACCATTTTCTACTGGGCTGCCCAGAGCCGTGGTGGAGTCCCCATCCCTGGAGGTGTTTAGGAGTAGGGTCGACATAGCGCTGAGGGATCTGGTGGAGTTGGGAACTGTTAATGTTGGGTTGATGGTTGGACTGGATGATCTTCAAGGTCTTTTCCAACCTAGACAATTCTGTGATTCTGTGACAATCCCCAAGTCTCAACACCAGTAACGGCTTGGAAATTCAGGAATTTTTCCCTGAAGTTCCTCCTGCAGCTTTACCCAGATGCCGCAGTCTTCTCCACATCCCTACAGAGGAGTCATCTTCCCATTCACTTCCAAGTACCCACCACCTTCTTCAAGGCACATGCCCCTTTGGGGTCAAGAGCTAAAACTGTATTTATCACCTGCCTAGAAGACAGGTTTCACAAGCTTGATTCAGTATCAGTTAGGCCCTTTGAGAGTCTCAGAAAAAGCTGCTAAAGTCGTTTGCATTTTTATTTGACAGCTCAGTGACTGGCAATAGCCCATCACACAACAGAAACAAGGTGGGCAGAGTCATGCAGCTCTCCCACACCCAGTCACAAGAGCAGCAGGTAAGTCAGAGGCTAAACAAGATGCCCACTGCCTCCGGGTGCAGCCACGGGCCCCCTCCACCCACCTCATCCAGCACAGCGTTGCGCTTTGCCCGCTGACGTTGGCGCAGAAGAACCAGGCCTGCGATGATGTCAGATGGGACGATGTCAAGGTCTCGGAAAAACTCAGCAAAAAGGTAGGCGATTTCAGAGTAGGCGTCCTGCAAAATCCAGGGAGAGAAGAGTTTAGGAGGAGGAGTTTGGGTGTGGGGAGCCTCAAAACAGGACACAGAAGGAGAACCAATGCGGCAGCAATGGCCTCATTTCTGTAGCACTCTCTCCAAAACATCCACGCGATTCCTTCAGGGAACACCATATCTGGTCTAATCATATTAATATCTCTTATTTATTTTACACAGTCACACTCAGAGGCCTCAGCTGAGACTGAATTTGTACTATGCTGGGTACTTATGTGTGGGCAAGCAGACCACCTCGACATCAAAACAGACACGAAGAGAGAGAAAGGAAACATTTTCATCTCTACATTGTAAATAAGACAGAGAAAGTAAGATGAGAACCAAGCAAATCCCAATCCAGTGTCACCCCAGAGTCATCCTTTCTCCTTAAAAAGCAATTCCATTTGAACAAAGCCTATTCAGGGGGGGGAAAAAGCACAGATTTTGTCCTATTTAACAGTCTCTTCAATCTTGTAACTCTGCCCTGGGATCGTTTTGCCCATACTTAACCCAGACCTCACCACCCCAGACACATCACAAAGTGACAGCTTGTGAATCCTGCCACTGAACAGTCTTGTAGCTGCTCTTTGCTACATGATTTCAAGGAGTTAATTACAACAAGCAGCTGTTACACATGGCAGCTCTTGGTACTGAAGGAGCTGACCAAATTACCAGGCTTTTCCAGGTTTATCTTGGACTATACCCAAGCAAAAAGGGCCTGAAAAGGAAAATCTGGAAAAAGATCTGAGTCATTAAATGCAGAGTTCCCAGAATAGGAGGTGACCAAACCCAAAAAGGGAAGACACCACAGGAGGAACAGAAGTAGAAGTGACCTGAGAGGGTCACGCGAAGGCTATGAAGCAGAGCGACGGATATTTTGAGGAGAAACATTATTTTCCCTTTTGCTCTGTACTACAAAAAAACCTCACAAGATCTTCAGTGAGAATAGTTTGGGAGGTTGGGGATGGGCTGGACTGTGAGACAATGGTGCTCTGGCCATTGCTCAGACCAGCAAGCTTAAAGACAAGGCTGACCCAGAGGGTGGATCAACAAAACACGGGACTGAACAAGTGCTGCAGTACTCCAGCGGTCATTTTGACTTCTTTCCTACTAAGGTCTGTCATCGCCTTATCCTGAACTTTCAGCCCATGTTTTCATCGCATTCTTTACTCAGCACGTAAAGCCACACAACTGCGGTCCTGTTTGTAGAAAGCCCAAGCTGTGCACTTGAAGAAAAGCTGGGTTTTGGGACAGGATCTCTCCACTTCTCTTCACTGACCAGCAAGAAAGTAAATCCCTTCTCTCCCTAGCAGTCTTGCAGGAAGTGACCTACATTCTTTTATCTCTGACAGACTCCTGGAGTGCAAGATTACTTTCTGTCATTTTTCACTTGCCTACAAAAGCAAGTTAAATCACCATTAAGAATGGAGCTTCAGGTGCCAGCTGTGCAGCTTTCCATACCAGCCGTGCCTTTGAAGAGCAAATGGACTGGCATTAACCTCTCCAACATTACAACCGCAGTATCCTTGAAGTACTGACCCCATAAATCTTAGCACAGTTCCTATAAGCACAGAAGAAATGCAAACAGCCTTGAAGTAAAATATGACGAACACCCATTAACCCAAAGGGACTGCAACACCCCTTAATACTCTGACCCAAGTAAAGGGCCATAATGGAAGTTCAACACGTCTGTTCTGAAGGAAGAGTTTTTGCTGGAGCACCTGATGTTATATTCTAGGATTGATGTAGTGTTCTGCTACAAACCCTGTGGGCTCTGGGGCTGGCAGGGCCGGTGGAGACTCAGCACTTTCAGACTTCACTCCAGACCCATCTGAATGGATTCTTGCCCTGATGCCATGTCCCCTCAGCAGAACTATTTTCCAGCCCAGATGATCCTCTGCTAGAACATTTTTTCCATGAATACTGGGAGAGACAGCAATGGATTCATTTCTGATCCATTACATACACATTCATTCCGTACACTGTCATGCCAGGACACAAAGAGTCAGGGCTTGTTTCTGCAAAGAAAAGAGCCTGGGAAGTGCTCAAGCTGAATGTAAAATGGAAATTCAATAGCACAAGGAATTTGAAGATTCTGGTATCTGCTTTTATCCTGAACTAAAAAAAAAAAGTAGAAACAGTCACTGCAGAATGAAAAGTTTGTTTAAAAAAAGCTTGACAAAGTGAAATATTTTGCATTCCTGAATAAAATAGAGTTGTTCAGAAACCAGGCCATTCAGATGCCTGTCAGGGCTCTCTAGCCAGGCTGCTGCACCCTCAGGACAGGTGTCTGGATACCTGGGCAGGGTGACCTGGTTGTGCTGTCAGGGGAAGGGAAGGTGCCTCTGCTGTCGCAGCACAGGCAAGCGGAGGAGCAGAAAACAACTCCCCAGGAAATGCTGCTGTTTGAGCCGCCGTGACACAAAGCTTGTTCTGTTTCAGTTTTCCAGATGGATTTTCCTAAGCAGCTCTAGCTCTGGATCTGTGCGAGCCGGCAGTCCTGGGCTGTGACTTCTCAGCAGGACAGCAGGTTGGGGCTGGGACATTCCCTGGAAACACGGTGGCATTTCATCCAGTACTGCGAGAGCGTGTCCCTGGGAGGGCCAGTGTGCTGGCACACGTGCCTGGATTTCTGCTAAAGGGCTACAACAATTCCTGCAGCCCTCCACACTTCGGAAACTGCGCCCTGCAGATGACTACACAGCACTTATCAACAACCCCTTTTAATCTAATTCATACTGGTTGCCATCTGTGATGAACAAATGTTCAGGTAGCCTTCACCTGACTTATTTTCACACAGCTCTTCATCTTATTACATCTTTTCCTTTTGAGGTTAAAATCCCAGTCTCATTTCTTTTCCTGTACAAGTTCATACCCCCTCCAATATGCTCCTTTTTCTGATGCATCTTTTAGGAGACCAAACACCAGGCTATATTTAGTGAGGACATCACTGATGTGGTCAGTACCTCGGTGATTTCCCTGTCATTTTCTATGCCCTTCTACTGAAGCTGAATGGTTTTCTGATTTTTTGGCCACTGCTGCGCACTGATGTCTTTGCTGAAGTGTCCTTGATAACTCCTAGCTCTTTTCCTGAGAGGTTGTAACTAATACAAAGCCCAGCATATGCAAGTAATTTAAATTGTTTCTTCAGATGCACATGCATCACCTCGTCTTCCTTTATGACTTTCTTCTATCTTTGATAACAATTCCCTGGTTCTGCTTGGTCCTTCAAGAGTTCTCAAATACTCATAATTCTGACCAACTTAAAAGAATTACGAGTCATCAGCAAAATTTTCCACTCAGCTCTCCAGCAGGTCCTTAGGAGTCCTGCTGAATGGCACCCTACAGCACAAACCTGCTCCCACTGCTTCCAGGGAGAACAGGCTGCTAATTTTTGGGGAAGTGATATCAAGCCCCTTACCCTTCCCTGCTGATAACAGCAAGGGAAAATCCCAACTGTAGCACGTGAAAACTTCAAACCAATGACCTTTACGTGAATCTCTGGGTTAAGTCATAGTTTTTGACTGTTAGTAATCCAGAAGTATGCTTTTGCTGATTCTGACAGGTTTACATTTTCCCATTTTCAAAGAGGTCTCTCTCCTTCTTAAGTGTATGAGACTTAAGTGTATGAGGCAGAAATTGCCTAAGCAAAATGGCTGGTAAAGGGAAATTGAAGCACTGTCAAATGTTGAATCCAAACATAGTGAAAATATGTATTTCTTCCACTGACATCTTCACTTAAAATTATTATCCCAGTTTGCTGCAACAGCGAGGTAAAGAACAACTTCAGGAGAAGAGTTTAACAACGTTGCTTTTCAATGCTACTAACCTTAGAGCGTGCTGCAACACTCAAAAACAGAGGGTTAAGACTAGAAATTTTGAAAAGACAACTGCCCTACCCAGCGATGTCACACCTGCACCTAGAGAGAAACACTAGCTCCTTTCTGCACGGAATACCCAGGCACCCTCCTGCAGAAACGCAAGGGGTCATTCAGGCTACTTGGGCTAAAGAAAGGAAGAACCACCTGCGTGCAGCAAAATTTCAAGCCTGGTCATTCTGAGGGTAGCTCAGTTTGCTGCTTCTTGGAAGGTATTTCCAGTCCTTGCATGCACTACTGTCGAGGCTCACTGGGCTCCTTGCGCCTCCAGATCTCACCAAACACACACGGGGAAGCGAGACACACGTTGCCCAGGGCTGACAGCAGGAGCCCCGCACTGCCACGCTCTGCTGAGTCCCGCTTATCGACAGCCCTACCCAGCGCTTGCTCTCTGCCAGGGGATATCTGGTACCTACCGACTGCGAGTCTTTTGTCCGTGTGCAGCAAAGAAAAACTTTGAGTCTGCGTGTCCAGCTGCTGGCTTGCCCTTCTTCCAGGCGGTGTCTATAAATAAAGGATAGAGTACGCACGTGAGGGCAGGCAGGAGAACATGGCTGCAAACAAATAGTAGGATTTGGTATGAAGTCACACAGCCTATGCTATTGCTGGTAAAATGCGTGTTAAATCATATTCTTATATTTATCCTGATCTAACAGAGACAAGGAGACCATGTAGAGATTAAAAACTCAGCTTATTTTATAGGACAGGGGAGATCATTTATAATCCAGTTGTTCTGGTCAGGATCAAGCCTCTGTGTTTATCTACACGATGGCCATCACATTCAGACAGGACACAACAAAGCTACTGCTGTTCTGTGATATCTGCTGGAAGCAAGACGTTCAGGAGCACCCGGTTCTGGGATGGAAGGAGGGTCTACTGGCAACTTGGCAGCTACATCACGTGCTGGGATGTGCTACCACTCGGGAGGAAAACTGCACCTTGGGGTGAGGGGGTGGGAACGGTACAAAAGACCCTGAGCATTTCGTATAGGAGGAGCTGTGCAATTTTTTCCAATAAATAGCTTATTTGGAAAAAGGTTATTTATTAAACACAATACAGTCTCAGAACTGAAACAATTTGCACTGTTTATTCAAGTATGGTGCATAACTTTAATCAAAAAAAGAAAGCAAGCTAAAGGCTCTCTTTCAATTTAGAAAAGGTTAAAAAAGGCTGAGTACAGAAGGTTTAGCTCAACCCACATTTGGTTTATGACATTTCAATTTCAGCTTCAAAATTAGCTAATTGGACATCCCTATTTAAAATGAACTATAGCTGAGTTCGTTCCACTGTTCTGAGCTTGTCCTAGTTACTACATTTTGCTGGGTGACAGTCCCTTATTTTTGGCTGGCACACCTGCAAACAATAGTCAGGCTCTGTGGCGTCAAAGTGCATGATTCTTTGCCAGAGCACTGTGCTACCTACCTACAGTCCATGGCTCCTCTCATGCAGGGTCTTTTTTAAATGTGAACACAGACTAACTCAACACAGGTCAGACTAATCTAAAAAGACCACTTCTATTTTCTGGCATATGATCCCATCAGGAAAAGCCCAGAAAGTGGGCTGCACCTGAAAAAAAGAGAGATGCTGGTAAAGGAGTATTTGCCTGCAACAGAAGGGGCAGATCCTGCAGGGCAATCCGGCAACTTGTGTCTGAACATTTTAAAACAACTATCCATAACCCCCAAGGAAGACTCCAAAAGAGGAACAGGAACATGAGTGTCCTAAGAGAGCTGGCAGTACTCAGTTTGCTCCACCAAACGCCAAAGAACTTGGGCAGCAATGCAAAGAACTTCACAACTTCACCGCGGGGGTTGAACAAGCAAGTGTGCTCCACAATATTTTCACTCCAACCTTTCCCAAATTCTTTCTTCCTAACACTGAACTTCCACATGTTTAATACGAGCTCTAAAGCAAGTTTCTTAGAAAAACCCTCCGTGCAATTAGCTGAGCCTTTTGTTTTGCTGTTTTATTTTCTTAGCTCTGCAAGAACATAAAAGCCCACACACATCACGATGCCACTGGTAAAGGAAAACCACTGTGTAACAAAGTCCAATAGCTACGGCAGAATACCACAAAAAGAAGCCAAAGTTACACATCTCCTTAATGTGACAAACAAAACAAATTTTTTCATGAATTAAGATAAAGGAAATATGGCTCAAGTTAAGTGCAAGACAAAGGTCAAACTACCGCTGTACATCAGAAAGCACGTACCACCGCAGACCGAGGGATTTCAATAGGAATGGTTAGCCCTCAGCATCTTACAGCATCACAATCCAGAAAGAGGCAGAGAATTTCATAACATATTCTTTGAAAACAATTGCTTCAGTAGTGAACACATAGTAACATTTTATGTTTCCCTTTCACATTATAGCCCACAGCATTTTGCTTGTTAACATCTGTTAACACTCCCTTTCTAGAGTGGAAATCTGCAAACAGGAGGCAGGAGCTCTCTGAAAATGTTACAGGCCCGGAGGGAAAAACCTGGCCATGGCCCAAGGGACAAATACCTCCACTCACTTGTCTGGGATCTCAAAACTCCTCGCAGGGGAGATAATCTGGGGGGGTTGTTTTGATTTACATTTAAGTTTTATGGCAAAAAACTTTGCAATCTGTGGCACTCAGTTTCCCTTCAGAAAAATAATGCGCCAAGCCAGCCAGCTTTGATGGAGCATGGGGTACTAGATCCACAGTAGCATCACAGCCTCTCACTCCCATCTCCCTGGGAACGTCCTGATGACAACGCAGCAACCGAACATGTTAGGCTACCAGGGTGCTAACTCCAAACATTCAAGGTTAGTGTTAGTAACAGATTGGAAAGGGTAGGAAGAATGTCTTGCATTGGGCTCCCTCAAACAAAAGTTGCTTGCGTGCTCCTCAGAAAACTCTTTTTTCCTCAAGACAACCACCTGAAGGATCCCATTTCAAGACACTGGAAGAGCATGTATTCAAAACACTCTCTTCAATATACATTCCTCGTGAGAAATGCAAAATCTGCAGAGTATTTTTGAAAGTCTCATTTTTTAGCATTCAAAACCTAATGCCCTCAAGTCCTACAAAGCCACATTCCTTGCTGACAGTTACATATGTCAAGACTGCCTAAGAAAACAAAGCCTGTTTGTGTTGTCCTGCTACTGGAAAAAAAACTTCTGAAAAATGCCTTGCTTGGTGAAAAAAAGCTTTCATACCCCCATCTGGGTAGCTCAAAGATGTAATCAATTCTTAATTAAAAGATCTGACTGCCAACACAAAAGAAATTGCTTCTTGGCCAAGACCAAATGCAAGAAACCTCAGGCCAAAAGGTCCTATGTTGAAGACAAAAATAAAGGAAGAAAGGGGCTTTGGAAGAAGATGCTGCTTCAACCTAAGCAAAATTAAGCACTTCCTCACCGTTACCAGGCAAAACACTGGTACAGGACGGGAAAACAAGCTGTTGTTGTGGTCAGCACTGGCCCAAGGGGCTCATAAGGATCCACAAACCCAGTGACTAACACACAATCCAGCCAGATATCACGTTGCTTTGCCTTCTTTGGCTACAGATGCCCACACCCAGCACCTGACAGCGTGAGCTGCATTCTCCCACAACCACCCTCACCAAAGGGAAGCCTGAAGCCAAATACTCCCTGAAGCAAGGCAAGGAGAATGTCAAGAACTGAAAAAAAAAATAAGCAGGGCTCCCTTCCAGAAACGCTGCTTTACCGCAGGTTGTATGTCCTCAGGTTGCGCTGTCTGCGCTTCGTGGCACGCAGTTTGACAAAGGTCCGACCTGTCGGGTCGAAGACGCACAGGACGGTGATGCAGACGCTCAGGATGACAACCCAGTTGCACACCACCATTCCTGCAAAGAAAAGAGAAGTCGGGTGCTCTGCCTGTAAGTCTTGGCAGCATCGCTTCCTGCTTTTCACCACACACATCAGACCCACCTCTCGATCGCTGCAGGGCAGAGGAAGTTACCCAAACACTCTTGCAGTCAGCTGCAGCAAAAGGAAATCCTCTGGAAAGGTTTCTAAACCACAGCTAGATTTTTCCAGCTGTTTTAGGAGACTGTCCATGCGGAAGGCTGTTAAATACTCATTGAGTATCTAGGGGGACTATGACATTAGCATCACCCCCCCCAGGAGACTGGCTGAGGCTGAAAAGGAGTTCCCAGAAAACAGTAAAGCCATTTTGAACTGAAGGAGAAGCAGGTCTTACAGACTCCCCAGCCAGACCCTTCCACAGGAACATGAATTCTTGCCTCAGCACAGACAGCACAAACAAATGAATAGAACAACTGTTCTGAGCAATAATGTCGCAGGAAAACAAGCACCACATTTAGAGCTACAATCCACTTCCAACACTCAATCCCCACATGCATGAATGAATTAGCTCTCCAAGGCAAGAGGACGTCTGCGCATACACAGGAATGCACACAAACCTCATTCCAAATACGTACCCAAAGTGACACTCTTTGCTGTGATATCATTGCAGGAAGCGTAGTACTGCGTTAGCCAAACGATGCCCACAATAGCATACACAAACTCAATCACCAAGATAGCTGAAACAAAAGGAACACAATGGATAGTAGCAGTGTCTCTCTAAGGATTAATGACTGCTTCTCCCCATCTTCTGGGAAGGAAACCCCAAGACAGGTTCTTTAGCAGGACAGTTGCACAGAATAAGTGATTGCAGGACTGGGCCCCAATGGTTTAGAAGGTGATATTCAAGGAAATGAACCAAAAATGTAATGTGTTCTTACCACTAATTACTCCTAAATGACACGAGGACCACACAAACATGGAGCTGTCAGTGCCCTTGGCTGTATCAGAGCTGGGAATCAGATCACCTTTCCTTCCACCCAGGACAGTGGAAAGGCTCCCTTAGGTAGCCAGAATCACCATGTAAGAGTACCTAGGTCTCAACTACCTCAAACAGATACGAAATAAATAGTAGTGTATATCAAGGATTAATTCTGCTTACTACACTTAGCAGATGTTCCCAGCACCTCTGCCCTTTGCAGCCCTTCCAGTAATAATTTCCAGGACATGGTCCTTAGGGAGTCATTTACTAGCTCCTCAGTCTTGCTCGTTACCCTGGTAATGAACAAGAAACTGGGGATTAACAATGGTTCCCCTGAACAAAAAAGTTGGGAAACTCTGAAGTGCCCATCCTCACACTTTCTCTACACATTACAACCCTAAAGTACAGGTGAGCAAGCAGGTATAGAAGGGGTAAGTAGCTTGTTTAGTAATGCCTAGCAAGCCTTTGGTGGAGCTGAGGCTAAACCCACCTTCCAGCCTAGCTGCCTCACCATCCACCCGCCTTATCTACAGGTTGGCCCCATATCTGTCTGTAAGCGGCTCACCACAGACTCTCACTAGCCCGGAAAGACTAGTTCCAACAGACACATGGAAAAGCTTTGAACAGCAGTGGGCAAGGAACAGGCTGGTCCTGGTTCCTGATCAGCCCAACCTATGTTCTTAAACTGAGCCAGGCTTTGCCTACCTTGGCTTGTCTCCCCTCAGATTACCTGCTGCAGGACAGGAGTCACAATAGCACAGATGAGACTTTTCTGGGTTCCTATTGGAACTCTTTCCCCAGATTTATCTGCACTAAACAGCAAATGCTTAAAATGGGACAGTCACATGGACCTTGCCCACACAATGGTCACACTCCTATTTCTATCATCAGAACTGATGAAGCCATTAAAAGTAAAAAGCCCCACAAAACAAGTATATACAAGACCCAAGATACAGTGTAAATATAGATCCTGAACACATGTATAGTTTAAGGCAGACAAGGAAGAAAAGTGGACAGTTCTTGGGTAGGAAAATGGCTCTTTGGATTCTCTCTACTTCCCCTGCCCCGTTTAGTCTGGTTTTAACACTGTGCTTCTCAAACTGTCAGGCTCTACTGCTTCCCTAGGGAGACTGCAGTGTGTCTGGGAAACTGGAGAGAAAGATTTGTTTGCTATTCATGTTAATGATTTGCACTTAGCACTCAAAAGGCTGAAATGTCTCCCAGACAGAGCTTTCAAGCAAGGTTACCCGTATGTTAGCAAATTCAGCATGAAAACAATCCAGCCAAAACAGAGCTGCAAAAACATGAGAAGCTTTGTTTGAAATGGGCTTAACCAGATCTGCATCTCCAAAGGGTTTTTCCTCTTAAAATCTTCACTCAACACAGAAAAACTGATCAAGCTGCTGTACCCAGAAGACAACGGAACAGACGAGGGAAGACAAGCTAAAAGGGAAGCCCTGAAAGAGATCAAGGAACAATCGCTTTTCTGGTCTAGTTCTTAGTGGGTGAGTGAGAAAGGAAATGTTTTCAGGAAGACAAATATGCACTCTGAGAGAGGACGCAACCAGTGAGCAGGTGGTAAACCTATTTATCTCGTGGTGCCTGAAGGTGGAGTATCGAAGTGCAGGTTGCTGGATGGAGAGATGCATCACACGTGAGCCAAGAGGTCAAGTATATGTCTCAGGGTGGGTGTAGACTTAAGTGTCCGTATGACAGGCAAGGACACGCACATGCCTCGGGGTCAGAACCCCCACGATTTACATTGACATATGCCTGTATTGTAGGAAAACGTGGGGAAAAAGGTGGGGGAGAGGTGTAGATGCATCTCACTGGCAGATCTGTGTTGCGAGACAGAAGGGGAGCATATTTTGTTAGAGGAAAGGGATGTACCTGCATCGCAATGAGGATGACAAGTTAAAGGTTTGCTAGAAAGATATTTGGGGCATTGCATGAGAGTCTTACAGCAATGACAGGGTGCAGTATATGTGATGTATTCAGATGCATATCACATACAAGTGGCCATCTGGATGTCTTTCAGAAGCTGTGTGTTTGTCAGGGTGTGGGGAGAGAAGTCTTCTGCGCTAGCAGATGGCAGTGTGGAGGCTGAGTCATTAGGAGGCCTCAGGCCGCTGCCTCTTACCCAGTCTGACATAGAGCACATACTGCATCGAGTCCCGGGGCTCTGTGTACAGGATACTGCCTCGCATGCTGAGCCAGATGATTGCCACCTCTGCGATCATACAACTGAGCAGGATGCCCAGGTAGCCTCTGCCGTGGTCCACCAGGTTAAGCGAGCAGGTCTCGTTGGGGTTGTACACCAGCCCAAAGAGCACCACAGAGAGGATCACAAACCTGCCAGTCACAAACCAGCTTGTTACCAGCAGTAAGCCAAAGAAAGCTGCATGTAACATCCCACACCTGCTCTCTTCACAAAGCCACTGAGGATCCTCAGCGTCCCCGCAGCTACTTACAATTAATATGAATTTAGGCCAGAAATCTCCTCCCCACAAGCCATCCAGAGGCCCTGCTACCCCAGTCAAAACAATTTGATGATCTGTGGCAAGTCATATTATCCCACAGGATTGCCACTCCAATTGTTTTTCCCTGAACCCCTGTAAAGAAACACAGCCCCAAACTCCAGTGGACAACCTTGGGTAGCACTGGAGGATGTGGGGAGCTCTGGTCAGGCTCTCTCTTTGGAACTGGAACTAGAACTTAGAACAGAACTTCTCCAAAGAACCAGAAGCTGGAAATATGTTGGTGTCTGTCAGAAATGCCCCAAACAAGCCTTCCAGCCGCATGTATAAGCGCAGGAAGAATTACAGCTGCAAGAAACAGGAATAGCAAAAAGAATTCATGGGAGAATTCAAACCATCATTCTGCCTTTCTCACTTACCAGGTGGTATGCAGGAGGAAGAGGAAGACGGCTGGCAAAACCAGGTCATCGCTGCCTACAGACCAGCGACGGCGGAACACGACAATCCCTGGCATGGCTAGCGGGTCTGAGGAAGTTCAGCAGGGACGACACTCACCTCCTGGAAAAGAACAGACTCAAAGATGCTGCTGACCCTCTTCAACCCCCTCCAGAGAGCCAGACACCAGCAGGGCTGCACCTGAGCGCTACAGGTTTTACACCAAAGATGACAGAGCTTCTTCCTTCCAGCACCAGGGGGCATGGCATGCTCGAACAGGACAGGAGAGGAATGTACAGTTTGAAGAGTGGGAAGTATCAGGTGAAGCTGGTGTGTAACTCACTGAACATAATCACCAGCTCCACTTCACAAGATTACCTGGAATCCTCTTAGGGCTGCATGTTGGTAAGCGGCCACTGTTTTGGTGTGTTTTGGACAGGTTACACGGGCCTCAACTCTACAGAAAGGCCCTATTAGCATGTTCTTCCACAGGCACACCTCCTGCCAGCCTCTTCTCTTGTTGTCCAACAGTTCCCTCCCTCACTTGGCTCGGGAAGCCAAAATACCCATTAGCAGTTAGTGGCAGCATCTGGAGAAGCTATTGACTGGCTCCCAACAGCAAGCACTCAGAGCTAGGGAGCAAGCTCCTAGGAGATCTCTCACTTGAGCATCACTTGCACAGAAGCACCCTGCCAGCTCCACATCTCCTTTGTGTTCACACTGGCCCTGACAGGCACTAACAATTAAAAGGTCGAAGATTGAGGAGCTGGCTGTTCCTCCCCACATTTTGTTTGTACTCCTATTTTTAAAGCTTCACAAACCCTTTAAAAAAAGAAACAGCAGTGGTATAAGTCACGAGACTCCACAGGGCTATCCAGACACCTCCTCCCAGCACAGCTCTCCCACACCATTTCAGTTCTGCTGTACACACTCCAGCCTGCTCCAGTACAAGTCCACCGCATCAGAGCGGCATACCCCATCTCCCTTCTGCATTTCTTCTACAACTGTGACCCACGTCATCCTGTTTGGTTTTGTCAAACTTTGGTTTCTGAAAACATGTCTATGCAGTCTGCCCCCAGTGATCTCCTGACTGCAGTGGTCAGTCCTGTCCCTCTCTTCCGTGCCCTAAACCCCGTTCCACTTCTTACCAGTACTCTCCTGCGCTACCACGGACCAGGGGACACCACGCCTTGGCCTGTGCCTCTCCTCTCCAAGCCATCATCTCCAGAGTGCCAGGTTCTCCCAACTGATGTATCTCAGTTCCAAATCACAGCACTTCTATTCCAACCCCACTAACCTCCCAATCTTCATGTTCACACACTGCAGCCAGAGTGCTCCATCCACGACCTGCGGTGACCACGCCACTCCAAAGCCCCATCTTCAAAGTAATAACTGCTCTTTGTACCGATCTGGCAATTTGATTGTTGCCTCTGAGCATAACAGCAGACTATCCACATTTGTTACTTACAATGTAATCAGGATTTCCAACAGTGTTTCAGAGGGAATATCATCTGCTATACCTCATGCACCAGGCAAAATAAAAAAAATAATCAAACTTGTATATGATGTCTTGAATTTAGTGCTCTGCGTGAAAAAAGAAAGGGAGCAACATGATCACATTTAAACTAATTTGAAGCTTCATAAGTAACACAAGTGTTAGGCTGTGGTCGGTCACAAAACCATCACAGCACTGATTGCTGCAGTAACAAAAGCTGGCCTTGTCCTACTAAAACCTCCTCACCAGTCAGGTGTGGTTACCCCATCCCTTACCTGCTGTGCAGAACATCTCAAAACAGAGGGGTCTCCCCTCCTGTACCAACACCCACGGCCAGTGGACTAGACCTTCCTACCCATTTGAGTCACCACATATTGAAAACCTACACAAATCTTTCACACTTTCTGGGAGATTCCATAGTTAACAGGCTGACACACTTCCAGTCCGTTACTCACTTGGGTGAAGGAAACGCTCTATTCCACAAACAAAGCAAATGTGAAATTACAACACCATTTGGATTCACACTTCCTTAGCACATAATAATCAGAGCACTGGGTACATTGCAGCTCTACCTTCAAACTGCTCACTCCTCTGGCCATCTGGCAACTTCTTCTAGCCTTGCCACGAACAACCCGCCTGCCTGCCACGCGCCGCCCGTAACAAAGCGCTTATATCCTGAACATCTCCCCGCTCAGGGGACGTGGATACACTTTCCACGTTCATCCACTCTGCCTCTGGCCACTGCGGCACCTCCCAGCCAAGCTCTAGACCTCAGTTCCTAGCATCCCTCAGCTTATGGCTGCATCCCGCCAACACGCTTTCCACAACTCTTCCACCTCTCCAGACGCGAGCAGTTGTGCTCTGCCTGCTTTCACCACCCTCTGCCAGTTTAAGAGGCAGGGTATCGGCAAGAGCAGCAAACATCTAATGTGAATTCCTTATCCACAGCAACAGATGGGGATGGAGCAGAGCAGCCTGTCACTCACTGTCACACACGAGAATACTCACTGGGGGACTGTCACTCCTAGCTGTATACTTACCAGGCTCCCTGTGCACTGCAGAAAGAGTCTCAATCAATTTTCAAAGACTGTCTATTAAAAATCTAAACCATGAGGTCTGGGGCCTTGCCCCCAATTGGGAAAGAAAGGAGATTATAGAAGGCCTGAGACCGTAAAGCCCACAAAAAAAAAAAAAAAAACCACTAAAGCTCTCAGTGTGTGGACTCTTTGGCTTCATCCCAGGAACTACATTTTAATATGAAGATATGATCTAGCAGGGGAGCTGTGAGGAAAGCAGAAGGTCAGAATGCAAACAGTCCTGAGACCACTGACCCTAGCTTTGCATCAAGAATCCCTTGCACTGCCCCTAAAATTGCTGCAAAGAGCAAAAAATTCCCAGGACCTTGAAACCTGAACCCCAGTACAAGAAGCCCCAAGCTCCCAACCCTGAAATTAGGGGGAAGCACATGCAGGCACAAGCTTTGTGTGCCAAGAGTCCAGAGCCCTTCACCCTTGGATCAGAGAAAGATCTATGGAAGCAGAAATCTTACATGGCATGTGGTCCAGCTGCTGCACATTCTTCTCTCCCGTAAAGGTATTTCAAGAAAAGTGCATATCCACGGAGACAGACATCACAAGAGAAGGAGGGAGCAGCAAACTCTTCTTGCAGCCATTGAAATTCCCACTCGGCAAAGGGAAGGATGGTGTGGTGACTGCCTGCCGACAGAGCCTGGCATCATCTTCAGAGCAACTCCCTCCCTCCAAGACAGCAACCTCATTTATTCATCAGGGCTGCTGAAAGCCACCGAGCCAGGGGTCGTGACTCCCCCCTTCCACACCCCCAGCACCCTCTAGAAGGAAGTGACATCATCCCTATTCTGAGGAGATTGTATGTGAATTGTGGGAAGGAGGACTGGGAGCGAGAGCGGGCGATGCTGTCAGAGATGCACAGAGACAGGAGAGAAGGAAAGCTCTACAGCAGCAATTGCAGCAGCACAAACCTCCCTCTTGCCACCAAGGAGCCGGCAGCACCAGGAGCGCTGCGGTAGCCGTTCGGGCTTGTCCTGGAGCCCCGGTTATGCACGGGAAGCCCTTCAGCTGCAGCGGATGGCATCAGGGCTGGGAAAGGCTCAGGGCCGCTGGTCTTTCCTCTGGCATGTACTGAATGGCCAGGGGGATGGGAATTGGATGGGACACAAAAGGGGCACAGAGAGGGGCCACCCTGGTCACAGAAAGGAGAGACTGTTCCAGAGGAGCAGCCTCTCCCAGGCCTTTTCAGCCGTTAATTCCTTGTGACATGCTCTGGGGTATGACAGGATGTGGGGGAAGGGGAGAATTAGCTGTCTGTAGGGGAAGGCTTAGAAAAGAGCAAGGGAGAAAAATGCTACAGCGAGACAACATTCCAGCTAAACCTAGGAGATTTAGTCTAATCCAACATCCCATCACATCTGACATTAGCCTCAGAAGAAGGTATACACGTAAATACAAGCCAAACACAGCCATAGCTGAAGGAAAAGGGCTGTGAGTAGATCTTGCACCGCAGGAGACCACCCACACCACGCCAACACCCCGGGAGACAATCAGCTACTCCCCACCACCCAAATCCACAAGCAGATTTGCTTTAAGCTCGCAGCATCACGCAGACACCCAAGGCACAGTTGCACCCACACAGCCCAACACACTAACCCCCTGCAAAGCCTCATCCCTGGATCCACAAAGGGCTTGCAGGCTCCCTCAGCATCCCCCCCTCCATCGCCCAAAAACCTCCTCCTGGTCCCCACTCAACCTTGCTGCAGTTCAGACCATAACTTGCTATTTCTGTCCAACAAAAGATGGGAGGCCAACACCACTCTGAAATCTGATCCACCAGTGCCAACAGTTTCTTCTCACTTTGACAGACCACTGGCAATGTCTGCGCAGAGGCATTTGCAGGAGGAAGCCCTGCTAGCCCGATACATTCATCACCCACCTTTGCCCCCGGCTTGAGATGGGGACCTGCTTGCAACTGCACGCGACCCAGTTATGAGAAAGCAATCCCATCTCATCTGTGCTTCATATCTGTCAGCACCCTCTTTCAGCTGGTCTCCCCAAATTCTGCCTCAACTCTAGAGTCTTACAGTATTATTCATCCAAACTACCTCAAAATAACAACTGTTCAAAGCCCAGAAACCAGACTTTCATCTTCACTGCTACTGGAAGCCCAAAAGAAAGGAGATTTCTAGGTCTTAGCTCTGTAGATGGTTGCAGGAGTCACTACAGGACAAAGCCCCTTGCTGTCCCACAGAAATCCAGGCACGTGTGCCGGCACACTGGCCCTCCCAGGGACACGCTCCCGCAGTACTGGATGAAATGCCACCTTGTTCCCAGGGAATGTCCCAGCCCCAACCTGCTGTCCCGCTGAGAAGTCACAGCCCAGGACTGCCGGCTCGCACAGATCCAGAGCTAGAGCTGCTTAGGAAAATCCTTCTGGAAAACTGAAACAGAACAAGCTTTGTGTCACGGCGGCTCAAACAGCAGCATTTCCTGGGGAGTTGTTTTCTGCTCCTCCGCTTGCCTGTGCTGCCACAGCAGAGGCACCTTCCCTTCCCCTGACAGCACAACCAGGTCACCCTGCCCAGGTATCCAGACACCTGTCCTGAGGGTGCAGCAGCCTGGCTAGAGAGCCCCAGGAGAAGAACTGGTGCATCTCCACAGTAAGCCCTAAGAGCCACCTGAGTAGCCCAAGGGAGGCCCAGGACAGTGTCTGAACAGCGCCAGATTAACTCCATCCAGCTGGGTCCTCTAGAAGTGCCTTCTGCCTCCTACCACACAAGATGGCAACTGCAAGTGCTCTTCCACAGCACAGCATCTCCTTCTACAAGCAGACCCACATTCTATCCCTTGCTGGTACACCTGCGTTTCTTCTTTCTGCAGTTATTTATTAGAGCTATTGAAGCTCTCCATACTTCTTGCACATGCCAAAGTGTTTTTATGCTGAAGTGAACTAAAAAAGCAACAGTATTTTAAAATAAGTATGTTTGTCAAATTTGGATGACCAAATAAAAAACATTTGGTGTGCTTAACCATACAGCTCCTGACCCTTAAACCTCTGCTGGTTCATAAAATACAAACCCTCCCCCTGAAATCACACTTCACTAACAGATAGGGTCCCGACCCCATCAAGTCACCCCCCTACCTGAACCCCTTATCCATCCTTTCCTCACAAGGATGGCCCACGTGGGACATGGGCTTTCTACCCCAGGTTGGGTCCCTACCCCTGCAGCTTACAAAACCTCCTGTTCCCATTAAACATGTCTTTCTAGAAGCGCCTACTGTACTTGATGGAAATCATCAATTAGAACTTGGATCAAACTTCATCGGTCCTCATCCAGCTATTTTTAAGGGCCTTAAATGGAGCTCTTTCTGTTTCTGAGCTTGGTTCTTCACAATCTGGGAACTGTTCTTCCCTTGCAGGGAGAAGGGGGGATGTGGCTACATCCATACAAAACATCCTGAAGCTGGCTAGGAGGCATTCGCTTGCCTGTGTCTGCACAAATACGAACCCATCTCTCCTCCAGCACCTCTTGCAGGACCCAGCAGGCAGCATGAGCGAGACTGAAAGGTCGGCTGCTGTGTATGTCCTGCACAACTTACCCATGACAACCATTAGCAAGAAAACAGCAGAAATAAATGGGTAGGACAGATGAAAAAAATACCCAAACCTTCAAAAAAGTGCCCTTCCAGGTTGGGAATATCTAAGAGCATCTTACAAGAGGGAGAAATACCTACTCAACACACAGAGTGTGGAACAGAGGCTCACAATACAAGGTGGGGACAAATGACATGGCACCAAAGGAAGATGAGCCCTTCCCAAGACAGAGCTGCCTTTTACAAGTGGCAGAAGGTCTCTACTGCAAGCAATGTCTGCAGGAATTGCAGCGAAAGCTCCTTCCCTGGGGGAAGATGGTACAGCAGCTGCCAGAAGGTTGTGAGGATAGTTCTAGCATGACTGGCTATGATTAAGGGAACAGATCTGTACTTTAAAGAATATTGTATGAATTAATATAAAATTTAAGAGTCGTATTTACAACCAAGCCACAGACCACTGAGCATGGGCTGGGAACACTGGTAAAAATCAATGGGATCTTTAATTTTGAAATACCAATTTCACACCTACTTTTAAGATTCTCCTTTACAGTCTCCCATTTTCCAAGGAGAAGGAAATAAAATGAAAGACAGTGCCAGAGCCGTGGGATTAAGCCATCAGATTTGAGAAAGGGAAGGTTCAAAAAGCCTCCTGTGGCTTAGCACATTTCAGCTGCAGCTCCCCCAGGATAAGGCCACCGCACCACAATCGTCTCACTACAATGTCATCATTACAGAACTAATATGATTAGGTTAGATCTGGAACGACAATAGTGCCCACTGACAAAAATACCCAAAATACATCTCAGAGTACATCGCATCTTTGGCCTTCAAAACCCAGGGGCCAAGAACTTACCTGGACATCCCACCAGCTGAAATCATAAACGCTGGCATAAATACACTCTTGGAAGTGCAATGGTGATGGTCACAATAATATGTTGGTAGTAACAAGAACAGACTACTGGCTAGTTGGCCCAACACTGGCCCATCTCCCTCTCAGCTTATTCCTCCCTAATGTTTCTTTAAAGCCCTTTTGCCTCAGGCAGCATAAACACATCAAGATGTTTTCTAAGTGCATGTGCTCCTTGATAAATCCATCCCCTTTGTCCCTTACTCCAAACACCTCTTGCCTTGGGTAGAAATAGCTCTCACGAGTCCCACACTACCTTCAAACACAGACAACATCTGCTACCTTCTTGAACCTCGCAGCCTTACAATTTATACCCTCGAATTTCAAAAGCCTCTTGGAGTTTCTTAAATGGTCCCTCTTCTCTCACAAGAAAAAAAAATCAGCTCTCAAAACCGTATTACTAACGCAGAAGATTTAGTATCACATTTGCTATTCGCTCCAAACTGGTTATTTTCCTGTAGAACAATGCTGTGCACAACACACCGCAAAGGGCCCAACGCTGACATATCACCTGCTCTTGAGCAGTAGTATAGATAATCTCAGGTAGTCTGAGCCATTAACCGAGATGTCAAAATTCACGAGTATTTTTAAAAAGAGATGTTACCCTTAAAATATTTAATTTTGGGGCTCTGCACGCAAAGGGTTCAAGTTTTCAAGCATTTTTCTGCAACTGCAAGGATTAGTGCTTTTCCCCTGTCCAACAACATGAGAGAAAGTGACCATTTATGAAAAAAACCCAACAAATACACTGCAAGTTGGCAACATCCATTTTCCTTCATTCAATGGAGTCACAGGCAAATGGAGAAACCAGATAAAATTCTCACCTTTAGCCTGTGACAGCGGCTCATTTGCTTTTGGAGGGCTGGCCAGCCATAGCACCACTGTCTTCAGGAATAAAGCTGTTCTTTGCAAAGTTGAATACATTTTCTGAACAATTACTTTTTATTATAGAGACACCAGAACAACCAATGTATCTGCTTGGTATGTACTTGTCCACAGCGGTGGTGTTTTCAGGAAAAAAATATTGGATTTAGTGCAAGAGTACAGAGAGGTCCTAAGTAGAGTTAAATGATACCAAACCACTATTATTCACAGCACTTATTCACAACCACCAGTTAGAAGGAGGATAAAGGATCCACTGAATTAAAACCAAAGAAATTCTCTACTTTGAAATATTCCTCCTCTAATCAACTGGTACCAGTTCAGAGCCTGTTCCCAGACATCATAGTCCTACAAACCAATGACACTGTAGATCATGATGGTTCCCTCTGGGAGGAGATCTCCCAACACCCCCCGTGTCAGGACACACAGGCTGAACACCGCTATCCGGGCAGCATGCTCAGCACCCCTCTCATGAGCCCTTTTCCAGCAAGTGCACTTAGTAGGTGGATCTGCCAAGGTGCCACCTGCCTTAGTTGCACTAAGATGGGTATATAATCAGGAAAAAACCCAAACTAGCAGGATCTGAAGTCTCCCCTCCCCTTTTTTGTTTCCAGCTGGGATACCCCAGAGGCTGGGATTTGTCCATGGGCAAAAAGGAAGAAGTCTGCAGGGGATAAGCACAATCCTCCTCTTAAGAGCACTTTTATTTTACTACATAAAGACAGTGATCACTGTGAAACATTTCAACTGCCCAAATTAAAGGAAGAATAATGTTCTGAGAGATGAAAAAAGCCTCACCCTATAGCTCCAAGATTATCAGTGCTTTTCTCCTTGACCTCAGTAGGAGCGCAATTTAACTCCAAGCTTCATACTTGTCAGACTACAGAAAATTAAAAGTCTTCATGAATAACTGGTCAAGAAACAACAGAAGTTGACAGATAAACTTACCTTAAAATGAGCCACTTTATTGAAAACCTGGGAGTGGAGAAGGAGCACAATCCAAGTCTGCTGACACTAATTTAGTTAAAAACAACACCCAATCGTTGTATCAATGCCGACATATCTGCAACCACCTACATTTTGTGCTAGCAAAGCCCACAATCTGAGCTTTCTGACGATTCCAAGCTTGAGCAAAAATAATGTCCAAGTTGCTAGGGGGAAAAAAATGTATTAAAAAGTGAAACTAATTTTGTATTTTAATTAGAACTTACTGTTCTACAGGGTAATAAAATCTGCTAATGTTTAATAGTCAGCAACCAGTGACAAGACAAGCTTGTCTTGAATGGGGCAGGGAAAGAACGTGGAAAGAACATTTGGATGAGTTGACCTAAGTCTGTAGATACAGCAAGCACCTCGCTTTGAAAAATGCTGAGCAGCTGGGCACCCCAAATCCGGCTCCTATCAGCAGGCAATGCAAACAATCCTGGTCAACCCACGCTCACATATGTGGTAGAATAGTTAATTTTTCCTGGGCACAATTATTGGGGATCAAAGTGCTTTGTTTTTGTTGTAATATCCCACGGCTATATTCAAAATTTGTTAATTCATGGTTGTAAACCACACAACCGTTAATTCATCCATAGTAAAAATAACAAGGGCTGGATTAAGTCAGCCAGGGCAGAATGAAGTGGTAAATGGTACTTACGAAAGGAGTGTTTCAGATGTAGCTGACTGGTGCCAATCTGACAGCCTCATTTCTTTAGGCAAGCTATTTTTCACTACAATACTGGCAAATTCAAATCTGTCAGTTTTACTCCACCCTGGAATGCTTATCAGATCAGCCACCTTAAAAAAACAGGAAAAAAAGATCAGGAGCAGCATATTTCAAGGTGAAAATAAATATATTCAGCGATGCATGGCTGCTACAGCTATTCTTGAAGTGACCTGCCTTTAGGAATAGAGAGGACAATCCCAGTCACACTGAAAAGTAATTGCCTCTCTACGATACCATAGGCAGGCTCCCTGGCTTCCTAGTTTATGCTAGTGGGCAAACAGTTTTCCCAATAACTTGACTCATTGCTTCAGGAATTCCCTAGAGGATGAGTCACATGCAGGGAAAGCCACCAGTCATTCTACGGGAGCTAAAGGGACCACCGCTGCCAATACGAGAAGAGTGAAAGAAGTGGGAGAACAGAAAATCAGTGCCAAACTCGGGAAAACTGTGCGGTCACCACCACTCCTTGGCAGTCCTTCCCTGCTCCCCTCCCCAAAAAGCGTGCTGGCGAGCAGAAGCACACCCGTTCAAGCAGCAGAGAGGCAGCACCAGGCTCTCGAGTGACGGGAATCACTGTGGAGCGGTTTCCTCCGTGTGCAACTGTTGGGACAGAAGGAGGAAACGCTGGCTCTGCTCACATCCAAGGACAGCTTGATACAGGAAGGGAAGGTGTCTCTGGATGGGGAAGGTGCTAAGGAATTAAAAACAGTGCCTCTTCTCCCTCCCCCCCAGCGCTGAAGGGGATATAATCAGAACTAACAGGGGCACGTGCAAAATTTCAGGGCCTTTAGCTCCTCACTCTACACCACAACCCCCTGTTCACCGGGATTCACAGATCGCACTTCTTTTTGTGCTTCACAACTTATTCTGTGATTTTTCCTTTCCTCGCATGCCATTACTAAGTGGTTAGGCAGGTCTACGCCTGGTTTCAAGTCAAAAATGCTGAGAATCACTGCTATGTCACAAGCTCTTCGGTAAACTAAACCCTAATGCACGTTTTCTTAATACAATTTGTAATTATTAAATGTGGATGCCAACTCTGTGAAACTGCCAGGCTCAACTACATTGGAAATTGGCTTCAAACAGTCTAAACCTTAACTCAGATACAATCTGTTCTCGTTTTACTGGTGCTGCCTGTTTATTTCAGCCATTTCCCTCAATCATGTCCCTGATCATAGAACCCTGGGCTGACAGCCCTGTTTCTAATCAAACATTTGGCCCCTGTTGCTTCTCTGGTCTCTTTTACATTTGCATTAAAATGCATCTGCTGATCTTGGGCCTCTACTTGGGTTCCCATTGCCACTTTTGCCTCATATTCGTAACTTTGGGCAAGGCTGTACCTATATCTTACATTCCTAAGAAATCAGACTGCAAAGATTGGGTCATGGAGGTCATACACCCCAAAGGCCATGCATATTGTGTCATGTCCTTAAACCACCCAGGATGAGATCTGAATTTAAGAGCTCTCTCTAGGTTATTGGAAATGACTCAAACTGTCACCGTTTTTCCATGTCATTCACCACTAAGGATCACTTCTAACTCGCAACAAATTGCCCTTTGCCAAATGTTCTCCCATTACATCTCCACTCCCACAAACAGCCCCAGGAATGCAGTTAACCTATTTCACAACCACCTTTTAACAGGTCACTCCAAAACCATGAAGTCCTAGAAGCCCACCTCTTCTACCAGTCTCCCCCGAGCCCTGATCCATTTTCTTCCAATGTTCAAATCAAACTCCCAGTAGACAGACACCAACACACTCTTCCAGGAGCCCACCTCATTCTGCAGCAGTATTTCAAAGAGGGAATATTCTCAAGTGCTGTGATTTCCCAAAAAATACAATGTCTGTATTTCATTGCAAATGGACATGTCTGCCCTCCCCTGTTACTCCCCAAACCTTCCCAGGCTCCCACTTTCCAACAGCTTATCCCTCCTGAGAGGATCAGCCTTTCACCTTATTAAACAGAATCTCTTCTATTTCTTGCCCATAACTCCGGATTTCTTAGAGCCTTCCCTAAAATTTAATCTAACATCGGGACACACTGCAAGAAGGAGTATCAGTCATTCTTGCAAACACATTTAATAAAAGAGAACCTAAAGCCATATGTACGGCATCCTATCTAGAAACCTAACTCTACATTGCCATCATCCCCCCTCTGCAGTATATCTCTGGCTTCACAGAAGTAACCTCAAAAAAACACAACACCCTGGATCCATTTTTTCCAAGGAGGTCTTGTGAAGTCTAATAATATAACTTCCAGAGGACTGCTGCTTTCCAGAGGAGGGCTTCTCCTGGCACGAACCCAGGCCACATGCCCATATCATGGCACATATCCACTTTCACTTGAATGTTTCCCTGGGGCATTAATGAAGCGAAGATCAAAGACCGAAGCAACAAGCTCTGTGTGGTGAAGGATGTGTGTTGCTCAGGAGGCATAAACACATGCACAGGTAGGCATTTTTACCAACACAAGCATCAGCACAGCAGTGACCACCTTTAACGTACACCCCACATAGCATAAACACCACATCCTATTTGCAAAAATCCCATAGCAGAGAACTGCGAATTTCAGCTTGGAAATTTCCTTGACTGGGATGATATTGCTGACATATACACACTGTAAGAGGCTTTACAGCATGTGACAACAGAGCATTGCCACCGTCTGTCAGAGAAACACAGATATTAACCATCTGTATCTGTACACTGACCCTCCACTGTTCTCAATCCATCACTTCGGGTACTCAAAAGGAAGCTTTTCAGATTTTAAAGGAAAGAGGCTTTCAAGGTAAACAACAGTAGAACAGCTTTGTATTGACTAACATGCTTTTCTTATCCTAGACAAGCCCAAATTAGTACAGATTAGAATCTTAAAAAGGTTTTTCTATCGCTCCTAAGCTCAAAGTTTAAAGCCTAACTCTGAATTTTCAGATGCTGGCTTCTGCTGCTGCAACTTCAGAAAAAAATGTGGTTCTGCCCCTCCCATCCCGTGGCTTCCACCTCAGTGCATGAGAATAGCCCTTGAAATAAAACAAATGATCAGGCTAAGTATTCCCAGAAGAAGAAGAAGAAGAAAATCTTTCCTTATTCCTGCCTGGAGAACAGAGTCTTCTAAAGAAAGCTGCCAGCCCTGACCCGGCTCATGTAAAGCTTGCTAATTACAGTGAAAATCTGAAGTAAGCAAGAGCAGGAGGGAGGGAGAGCTAGACTCCAGCTCCGGCTCACACAAATGACAGCTTGAGCAAACTTTTCCTGCCTCAGTGGTTGCTGCTATAAATAACACCCTCCAGGGCTCAGTGCTGCAGGAACCCAGATACCAGTCACCTCACAGAGACCCTCTGAAGTCTGCCCTGCTCTGTACACACCCGAGCTTTAAGAGCAGCCTCCTTCCAAAGTTACACACACACCAACATGCTTCTCCTACACGCAGCTCCTCTCCCAGACGTAGTCCCAGGCCTGCTAGTAACAGCACCTCCTGTGCTCAGCGCAGTCCTGCTCTCACACACACGGGTGCACTCCGCTTTCTGAAAGCCCCCCTTGTCTCTTCACCCAATCCATTTGACTTCATGCATCTTTTCTCTCCTCTGGCAACCCACTCCCCCATTATTCTGTCATTCTCTTACTCCCTTTTCTTTTTCAGTCTCCACATTTTCTGTGCTTCCCTTGATGACATTGCTTTGCAACCCTCCATTTCTCCACATTTTTGTTGCTAAGATGCCCTGGAGTATCTTGAGACAAGCAGAGCTCCTCCTTCCAGCTGCTGACAGCTGTTCTCTAGCCCAAAAGGCCTGGCCATTAAGAACCCAGAGGAGATCACCGAAGAAGAGCGCAGCGCGCCTGCAAGAAGTACAATCACCAACTGTTCAGCGCGTGCAGCTCCAACTCCCTCCCGGCTTAGGAAATTAAGTCCCAAATTCAGACCCAGTGGAAATCAAATCTGGGCAGTTCCCCTGTGACTTAGCAGTTTGCTTTCCCTCTAGCCACTTTCTCCAGCTGGTGCTTCAGCTAAAGATGCTGTAACCACACATGTGCAGCACAGCTGCAAGGAGCACAAGAAAGCAAACAGCCTAAGTCCCACACCCACCGGTCACTGGGACAAGCAGGCCAAATGCTTCCTCCTCCTCCTAGAAATTCTTGCCCATCCAGCACTTCCCTAATGACACAGCAAGATAAAACTGAAATCCTGGGCTGAACGCTGCCAAGCTGAAGTAGCTAGACTCTTCCTGAATCTCGGATTTAGATGCGTGTGATAGAAGGCAGGAATCCTATTTTCATTTTGCTTATGTAAGCAAGGATGAATCAAGCCCAGGTTTCTCTGATCTTGTGTCATATTTAAGCCACATATACATCTTTCCATAACCCAGAGCCCTTCTCTTCAGACAGAGCCTCCCTTAGCTACACTTCTAAACACCAGCACACACATCCCTCCTCCGCAACACCCACACACAGCACCTTCTGCACACACAAACAGCACGTAATCTGCACGTGTAGCTCATCTACAAAACCTCCAGGCCCTTGGTGGCTGCACCTTGCCTGGCCATTACACAGCACACGCAGCTCAACCCACCCCGCGCTAGCGAGTATCCCCTCCCGCTGCTCCCCAGGAAAGCCCATAGACAAGTAGATAATTCAGTTTCTAGCTCAGAAATTATTTCATTAGACAGCTCAATTTTAGAAAAATCTCCTAAATTCTACAGCATTCTATTTTCCAGCTACGAGTCCTGCCAATACTCTTACTGTCTTATATGCATTTACCCAAACTTTTTTCCTGTTCTGTCACAGAGCTTGCATAGACTTCTGCCTATTTTTCTCTGTGGGATCATCACTACAGACCCTGGAGTTGGAACAGCTAATTACCATCTCATCCTCTGCTCCCCAAATGTCTGACAAACTCGGTGCTACAGGTATCCATACATTCCTGTCCTCAACTCAGGGTACCATGCATCTCCTCCTCATAGCATGCCCATGTTTTCACACTTACTTCCTAAATTTACACTCCTCCATTTTCTTCAGGTGTCTCCTTGATATACCAACCATCTCTTTACTCTGCCTTACAGCTCTTCCAAGATCCCAGCTGCAGGATACTTTCCAGCTGACTTTTCTTGAGCCTCTAACAGGAATATCATAAACTATTTACTGCACTTCATTACTCTGGCTCCAGAAGAAGGCTACCTGAAGCAGACTGGGGGGGGGCATACCCCTTCAAACGCATGCATGGCATAGCTTGCAGCTCATTGTATAAGATCTCAAAGTAAGTGTTTCTAGCCTGTCCCAAAGGTTGCCTTGATATTTTCATGAAGACACATACATTTTTCTCCCCATTGCCACCACTCTCCTTGTTTCCATATACTCCTCGCTTGCTCTTGTAGCATCTGCTGGAGAAGTCCTTAAGCCTGTGTTGGTAGGAGCTAGAAAAGCTTGTCACTATGGGGACATTGCTGCCCTCCTGGCCATCCAGCTCTGCACCTAGAATGAGTTTAGCAAAGATGGACAAAAGCAAGGTGACAGGAGGTGAGGCAGAAGCAGACATCCCACGTGACGAGAGCTGCAGCACTAGAAATACCCTGAAAAAGCATTCCGTGGCTTCAAGCAGCTGTACAGACGGGAACTGAAAAGCACAGATTGCAACTGCCTGTTTCTGTGGCTAACAACTGGTTATACTGAAAGAAAATCAGGAACAATTCTTCCCCAAGCTAATGGAGTGTAGGAAACATGAACTAGCCACACACAGGAGTCCAACTCCGGTGTTAAGGACTGCTAGGACTATGGTAGGAGGTATAAAAAAGCAGCAGGAGACTATTCAGAACATAACTCAAAACCATGGTTACTAAAATACAGAGACGAGAATCATGAAAATAAGATGAAAGAGATCAGAGATCACAAAAGAGGGAGTGGGAAAGGAGCTAGGTATTTTCTCCCTGCAAAAGAGAAGTGGACAAAACTTACATACAAGCTCTGTCTAAACAGCATTAGTTTGGTGCCAGTGAACTGCAAAGGAGAAAGAATCAAGACCAGTCATCTCACCTGAGAGCATGGAGAGATCTGCCAGACCAAAGAGCCCAGCCAGGCAGCTCGCCTGGCACCCAGCTACAGACCCTCTGGGAGAAATAAAGGGCACCCTATTTTCACAGTTGATTCAGTTGTGCTATTCGTTTTACAAAAGAGGGCGGACTGGCCTCACTGTCCCTGAAGTCCCTGCCTGTCTGAACTGAACAAGAAAAATGTCATCTTTCCTGAAGAAAATCAGCAGGGTCATCCTCAGAGCTGTAGATAACCTTGTTATCTGCTCCCAGGTACAAATACAAGAGGTGGGAGGGTGACTGCTCTGGGACCTGGCTGCTGCCTGTCCTGGACAGAAGCCAGATGGTCCCCTTCAAATCTCTCTATTGAACTAACTTCTATTGCAAAATTAAGACATCAATACCTTAGAAGTTTTTGTAAAACAAAGGAAAGCAATTTCATTTTTCCATCAATGAGAAAGACAAAAAACAGAAGTTGACCCCAAATCTTGTCCAGAGTGCTTACTAACAGCTCAGAAAATGGGAAGGCTTGCTACTCCAACAGCTGTTTGGAAAAGGATGCATTTTTAAATTGATTGCTGTAAGAGAAGCCACCTTTCCTCTAGTCTAGCAGATAAGAATTTCAAATGCTAAATGAGACTTCACACTTGAATTTATAATCCAAACAGGATTATAAAAAAAAAAAAAAGCTGTTTATTCAGATATACTCCAGGACAAGTGATTGGCTCTGAGCCGACACAGTTTTAGGTTATTAGAAGAGAAAGTACTTTTTCCTCTTATGCTGCAGGCAATGCATCATTATCCCTGTAATTAAATTTAGTGCCTTTGTGGCAATGCCTTCTGCAGGATTTATCTAGGTGTGGACTTTTTTCCCTTTCCTTTAATTATATTACAATTAACCATGAAATGTCCATTCATTTCAAGCTTTTCAATTGGGGTTCAGAAGTAAATGCCCGAAACAGTCCTTGGCGAGAAGTGTTATGATAATCTTGGAAGAGATCACAAGATCTGGGGTTTGGTAACTAATTCATTTATTGTTGTTGCAAGTGAACTTTCAAAGCCTGAAAAAAACCAAAATCTTTATTTCATCTCTTCCAGTTATAGTACTTGATTCAGATCCTTATCCTTGATTAGAGCTCAAAGGCCTCAGGCAATATTCTGTTGCAATTAACCCAGCTGATTAAGGTATAATCAAGCACCTAAGTATCAGGCATAAACCCAGCCCAGGTCTGAGCTCTTCTGCATCATAACCCTGTGCTGCTTCTTTTCCTCAATTTCTTCACTCAGCCACTTAAATGCTGAACACAGGCACAAACATTCAAGCTGAGATTAACTACAGTTCTTTTCTGGGCAATGTGGGAAAATGTTCCCAGCCCTTTTGAAAAGGAATTATAGGAATTATGCCTGCATTCTTGCAGAAACATTTTGTTCGATTTAAACTCTGCATGGACCTCACAGACCACCAAGCACAGCCCACAGGACTAGCAAACTATTCTCTTCAGATCACAGCCTGAGATCTGTGTGTACAACAGGATGCAAGGACAAAGCTACACTAGGGTCTTATGGGATGGCTCCGATTCTTTTCCAAAACAGGACTGTAATCCCAATCTCCTTGAGAAGGCAATCTCCTGAGTACTCAGTGACAGATCGCATGACAACTGCATTTAGGTGCCAGGTAGCCTCTCGCACACCTTCACAACGTTCTTGCTGACAGTCTTCCCCACACTCCACAGCCAACCCACCTTCTCCAGTGAAAAATCTATGCCTCTAACATCTGACATTCAAGTTTTGGTGACCTCAAGAATCCAGGCATGGTCTCTCCAGCCTTTCCCCTATGCAGCTGTCCATCAGGCAGTTCAGTTTTTCACATGCTGTCTTTGAAACTTGTAGCATTAGGGGTATATGCCAAGAGGTGCATTACAAAAGGGTGCCTGATGAAAATACTGCATTATTTTCACTGCACAGGGAATTAATTAGCAGAACCAGTTAGTGATTGGGTTAACATTGGAAGCAAGATAATGAAAAACTCTTATTTATTCATATTAGTGTCGCTATTTTTCACGTGAACAACTAATCTTTTTGTATATCTTAGGGTGCACAACACCCAATACATCATGTGGCAGAAAGCTGCACAGATAATTTATGATTTTATTTTCATTACAAAGAAGAAAACAGGAGAGCAGACAGACCCAGAAAGCGTAGTCTGCTACAGCATCCAGTTTTGAGCAATGACTTGCCCAACACATGATGAATTCAAGCATTCTTTAAACTGGAAAAAATTAATGTCCACAGGCTTCTTCCTTCCTCGCTGTACTCCTGTCACAGCTAGGAGCAGAGCATGCACTAGTATATCGTATCCTACTTCAACTGAATGAATGATACCATAGACCAAAACGATCACTCTGGAATAAGGCAATAAGAATACTGGTGGAATGACACTATGAATAATTCACCGTCAGTTCAATGATCTCTCCTGGCACCACTGAAACTTTAAAGGTGTTCCAGCTGCCAGACTGAAGTTAATCTGGAAAAGGAAAAAAGTATACAAAGGACACAAGAACAACCCCACTCCCTTTCCACAAGCAGGTTTTAAATTGCAACATCAGCAGCCTATACATGCCTTCTTCCCTCTCTCCCTCCTCCTCTCCCTATGCTTTACCCTAATATGCCAGGGAGGAGACAAACACAGCAAAATGGAAAATTTGAAAAAATTATGCGTTTCCACCAGTGATAGGCTGTACAAGAAAGAAGCAGGGGAGGGGCAGAGAGACAATCTGGGCTCTGAGCTGTGTTAGGTTATAGGATAAAAAGCTCACCTACACACACAGGAGCACGGAGGCACAATGGCAAGCGGGGGAACCCAAAAAACACCCTCACCCAGGCTCCTCCCAGGCCCATCATAGGAGCCATCACCCCACCAAAGGCTCATCTCCATAAGCACAGAGGCACCAGGGCAGGCAGGGGAACCCTGTTAACCTAGACAAGAGCAGCAGAGCCTCTGCCCTGGCTCCTCTCCGGGCTGTCACAGCAGAGGGTATATAACTGTACATTTGTCTACACGTTGTGTATGTATGTGAGGGCCTACTGGGACTTGCACACTCGGCCTTGCTTTTGGCTGGATCTGGGCCACAGCACTGAAGCAGCCTCGCCTCCATTCGGCTACCAGAACTGGCGTCTAACAAAACAGACAACAACTTACTTTCTGACCCAGTCAGTTGGAAAAGGATTTAGAAAACAAAAGCATTACCAGGATGGAAGTCAAAGAATCCAGAAGACATCAGATAAGAGACTGGAAGAAGTTGAAGACACTAAGTACAGCAAGATCCTGCCGCTTTAACACTCCTCCCTCAGCTGACAGCAACCAGGCATCATGTTCCCGCTCCAGGCTGCCAGAGGGCTGCACTGACCTTTGTGCTATCCATCACTGGAGAAACACAAGAGCCATCTACCACAAGCACACCACTAATATTCCCGTTTTCTTCAAGTGCCTACAACTTTTTGACATTCCAATTTTAAAGAAATCCAAGCTAAAATTTTGTGATTTTGCAGTCAAGAACAGAAGCTCAAAACCCCCCACATTTCCAGGGTGGGCTTACCCCCCTCCACGAGGAAGGTGAAATCATGTTCTCTAAATAGTTCCAAGTCTTCAGTAAAGCTCCCTCGGTATAAAGGCTACAAAGGCAGCAGAGCTATTCTTCAACTGAAGCACTTAAACTTTTCTGCACACCGAAGTGATCTTAATTCAAATTCCATTTTACAACGTTGGTAACAGAAAATGTAAGGACTATGAAGAAATAATATTATTCTCACTAAGCACAGGAGAGTGAAGTTTTTAAGCACCAAGCAGGTATATTTAATGGCCAGCTACCAACTAATCAAAAACCCATAGTTTTGGGGGTAGGGAGGACTTGACAGACATCCCCTTTTAATAAAATGAGAGACAGTAACCTATGGGCAGGAGTCCCCAGATGTGCTGACCGCAACCCAGCCACAGTGGCAGAAATGGCCCTGGAAGCTGCCAAAGGGAAAAGCTCCACCGAGCACAGCAGCTTCAGTGAGGGCCCCAACACCTCTTTTTATCACTGCACCAGCGAACAGTACTGACGGCAGCGCTGACCGAGCAGCCCTACGCAGGCTCAGATGCCACACCGACTGCTCATGCGATCAGATGCGAGCCACAGTCCTACTTTTGCTCACTGGCCATATTGTGTTGACTTTATAACAGTCAAAGAACCAGGATGTGCCACTAAAAAATTATGTATAAGAGCATTAAAGGGAACTTTTTTTAAGAGGTAAATGCAAAATTATAGGTTTTACTCACCTGACAAGGTCCATTTTAAGACCAACACCCCTTCTTTCCCTGTGCCTTTAGCTACCACGACAAACTGCCAATGCCAACAGATTTCAGAGCTCTTGCTGACCAGGAAGTACACCCATCCAAGAGCCAGCAAGGCACCACCCCGAGGCAGGTGCCTGCTTTCCACTGCATTTAGCTGGAAACAAGACACTTACTGTTAGAATCCTAAACCTCTTCATTAATCAAGCTCCTTTCTCTGCGCCATTTCCTTTTCAATTTACAGACCAACCTAACTTTGGGACTGCAATTCCTCTTAGGTCGCATAAAGCAGCTGTTTTCCTTGATACACCATGAATCTTACCACCACCCAACCCTTTTGAATAGGAAGAACCTACTTACAGCATGTGGGCTAATCTCCCCAGGAAGAAAGGCGTGCTAGACAGGACCGGGCAAAGTCCTGAATTTGCTAGGAACTGCTTTAACAACAGGCTCCGGCTCAGTGTAGTGGAAACAGAACCCGATGACTCTGCCCTCAACATCTTATCTACTTTAAACGAGGTGGTAAAAGTGGATTCAGAAATAGTTTAGTCTGGAGCATTCATTCAGGCCGGGTTACTAACCCTGATCCACAAGCACCACTGCTGTGTTTGCATTCTCATCCAGCAGAGACATGTGGTCTTTTTGCTGCCCCTCGCCATACAAAAAGAGCACCGAACCGCTGAGTCAGTCAAACAGCAGCAGGGTGGACTCAGACATCTCACTGTCCAACTTGTAATTAACTCCGTGGCCATGGAGCAGTGAAGCAGCCTCGAAGACAGTACACAAAATCCTGTCTCCTCTTCAGCAGAGAAAAACTTGCAGGCAGGAGCCAGTCGGGGAGAGAATGAATATTAGTTTCCCACTCAAATCAGAAATTAAATTCTTTTCCCACCTTTCTTGACAAATCCCCTTATAGTTGAGAATTCAAGCCCTTGCATCTCCTATCTGTTCCCATAGGAACGTAAAAGCCACAACTGCTTCCAACCTTTTCCAACAGCAGAAATATCTAACAAAGTCTTTGTAGCCTTGCTCCTCTGCAGCAGGAACACTTGAAGACAAGATAAAGGTAATGCTGTTTTCATCTCTTCTACTCCTGCTCCTTACAAAAAGAGAGCAGCAGCCACACAGCCCTGAGGACCACCAAGTCTTGGAGAATCACATCTTCCTCCCTTTTCCTCTCTCCTAATTGGCAGCTGTCACTGCCTCTTCAAAAAAAAAATCTAGAGTTTAACCAAAAACTCCATTATGAAATGCAAACTCCTGGAAAACTCCTGCACAGAGGCAGCAGTCAGGTGCGAGGCAGTTGAGCAAACACCAGCATATTCATCTAAAATCCAGGGAAACAAATGGGGCATTTTCTGGAAACAGGATCTCCTGCTTCTCCAGACTTGAGCAACCAGGAGTTCCAGTATCTCACCCTCCTGCACTGCACCTTCTCCATAGCAAGAGGCTCGCGCCTCCAGATGCAAAGGCAGGAGACCCATCTGCAGTTCATACAGTCAACAAAAACTGCAAGCCCAGATTTACTGGAATGATGAAAGTACTCCAGAACAGAACAGGAAGAGAAAAGGGGGTTCACTCACACTCCCCTCCCAAAAGACTTCCTCAAATACTAACAGAAATGAAGCGTATTACTGAAATGGTGCCTGCTTAAAGAACTGAAATTTCAACTTACTCTTTCTTCAGAAGCATTTAGCCCTTGTGGTCTAGACCAGAGGCTCAAGAGCTGTATTTTCACATGCTAGTCAAGAGGGAGTGTTTTGGCATAACACCAGGTGACTTACAGTCGAATGGTTTGCAAAACAAATCTATGTTAACATTGAGATTTTCACGTCATAAATCAGGTAATTTAAAGTGAAAAGGTTCCTGATTGCTTTAACCACACCCTTTCATGCTTTTGCACTCAAAAGGATTTCATTTCACTGACACAATATATGGAGCAGTGACACAAAATGCAAAAAACCTGCAGCTACGGCAACAGGAACCAATGCAATTTCTTCCCTTTCAGTTTAACTATGTTATTTTCCACAAAGCATACCTCCTTGTCTCGTGCTGCGACCATACCAACAAAAGGCCTTACTCCTTATGAACACATTTAAGTGGGAAGCAAGACTACAGCTTTCCTTCTCTTGCTGTCCTCTGTTCAACTAAAAACCCATCCACTATTCTGCTTTCAAGTCTTTTTTTGTTTATAACAAATTAAAAGAGTTAACTAGAAAAGAAAGATGATCAGAGCAGCTGGAAAACCAGTTTTTCATAGGAAAAACTGCAGCTGAGGACACAAAGGACACTGACTGTTCATTGCACAACACTGCAATGTTTTCAGAGAATAATTAGCTGAGGTAGCTCAGAGAAGGAAGTCCAGGATACTCAGTGTTGGAGAGACTTCGATGTTTCCTTGGGCAACTCCATCCTCTTTCCTCAGCCTGAGGAGCAACTTACCTCAGAAGAGTTAACAGAAGCGCCCTGTACATCCAGTAGTAGCTGTCACGTAACTTTAAAAAGAGTAATCTAACACTTCATATTAGCATGCATACTCATTTCAGAGAATAAACACAGTGAATTTCCTTCCACTGAAGAATTATTTTTGAGAGCTCAGTCATTAAAAGCAGCCTCAGACCAGATCTGCTGCTTTACCTCCCCAGCTTCTACAGCATCACCTCAAAATGCAGAACAGCACCAAGTCCTTTTCGGGCTTTCAGTTCACATTTTGCCAGAAGCTTAGGTCCCTCAAAGGCTTATTTCCTTTTCTTGTCCCTGACGCTGGACACTTCCCTTGTCATTTTATTTCTCTGTTAACACCTACTGCCTTGAAACACCCACTGAAGCTCCCCCAGTCACCCTCAGCTACTCCACCAGCAGGCCCGGCCACACACAACAGCGCAGAAGAACAAGTATGTGACAATCTGTCGGTCAAAGAACAGCACACAGCAGCAGGCTGAACTCCTCTGCTCTTCACCACTCCCAGTAGAAGGAAAAAAAAAATCACTATTTCTGTGGTGATATCATCCCCCTGAGGACCTGGTCAGGGTACTTCATCACAAAATAAGCATTGCACCTCCCAAGGAATAAAGGTTAGATGCAATATACCTTTGAGTTCCTAATGAGAGGCTTTCAAGCCATTCCAGGGAATGAACCTCCGAGGAGCCAGTAAAGCCAGGGACCCAAACCATCAGTTCCTTACACCGTGAAGGGCAGGGGTGGCGTTGCTCCTCAATGTATATGTCTAACCCCTCAGAAACACAACCTGCACATATACAAATACACATCCTGCACACTAGATTACAGAGAAACTGCCAAAGTATGCATATTCAAAGTTTCTTCCCCCCAAATACCTGCCACCCACCCCACAGTGGATTTTCAGGCTTTCTGCTCACACGCCCCCCTTCACCGGGGCAAATTAAACATACTCAACACTTCTGGGCTTGCGTGCAAACTCATACACCGCATACTCCAAATTCACAAACTCTGTAAATATTACCAGCAGGCTCCCATGAGGCACTTCAGATGCATGCACCACACTTACTCAGCCACCCGTTCACAGAAGAACGAGCATTTTCTGCAGCATCCTACGTGGTTCCCACCTCCAAAACCGCCTGTACTAATTCCTCCGCCCTCATCCAAGAGAAAGACAAAGTCACACCGAGGCCTCAAAGAATCAATAAATTCTCTTTCCCACCAGCAGAGAGCTGGGGTCCTATAAAGCAACATAAATAGTTACATGCAACCAGCAAAGTTTTTTACCTCAGACTCCTCCAGACCAGTAACATTTGGAAGAACCGAGGACAACACTGCATTTGTGGATGCCCCAATTTCCTATTGAGTTAAATTCAATTATGGCCCCCCAAGCTGTTCAAAAGGCTTTGCTCTCTGATCTGGAAGAAAGCATGTTTGTTGTTTAAAAAAAAAAAAGGATAAAAGATCGTTTTCTGAAAGCAAGATATTAAACCAGGAATAGGCACAAAACTTAGAGGGGAAAGTGCTTCTGGAGAAAGAAGCCCATGGCCTCCTGCAGAATGACGTTTTAACACCACAATCACACAAAGGCATTTTGCCCTGTGCTCCTCTCATGTCACTGAAGTTCCAGGAAAGCTCTACTCTTTCCAGTTTTAAAACATGAACGTAACACCTCGGGAAAGGCATCTCTTGCTTCCTATGCACTTCATTATTCATGTGCCAAATACTTTTAGCCCCACATTAACCTCAGAAGGAGGACTTGAAAAGAAAGAGCAGCCTCTTTCTCTGCTAGAAAATAAGTAAAAACGACAAAGGTGAGGGAAAGAGCAATCCCACAGCACACAGAGAATTTCTCAAAGAAACCTGTCATTATTCTCCATTCTATTCCTGGAAGAAAAAGAGCATCCACTACAACAGGACCTTAAGAAAGAAGTCACAAATTACTGCTTCTTCATTTTCTTTTAAGGATGTAACCTACCGCCATTCAGCAGAGCAAATGGGAACTTTTTTTTACTTCCTCTGACAGGGGATCATGGGCACATGTTTCCCCTCCAAGCAAAAATACAGAGGTTCAGATCTGAATACTCTCATTTAGTAAAGTGGTTGTCATTAGCGGATGCTTGGATGCCATGGAGATGGTGACAAACAACTGAATCAGGCAGAACACAGTCACAAGAAGGGTACTGTAGTTTAAAAGGTTAAATCTGGCTGAGAGGTAAAGCAGTCACACAGGACTGTTGAAATGGAAGGACACATTCTCTTTACAGGGATATCCTGGAACAAGAAGCAGACCACTGGGCTAGAAAAACTCTGCCATTTCCAGACGGTTTGAAGCTGAAGTTCTCAAAGGCTGGCTGGTGCACTTTTAAAAGAGGTCTTGTTTTGAGTTCAACAGCAGCAAAGCAGCGAAGTGGTCTGCTTACTGTTCCAAAACCATTTAGTGATGGAGAGTTGCACCGAGCTCACTTCATTTACTGCTTCTCACATCTGAATTCTCAAACACTGAAATCTGAGATTTCAAAAAGGAAAGAATATACATTTTGGATACTGACAAACACAAGCTAAGCATAAAGGGAAGTTATTAGACAATGCTACATTGAATTTCAATGAAGAACACTTAAGGGGTGCCAATATGACCAAGAAATATAGTCCAGAAGACAACACAAGAAGGTAGGATTCACTTTATTCGGGACAGTCATCAGTTGGCTGAGATGCTGCAAACTCATAAGGAGCATCTGACTTGCTCTTATTTTATGGGAGGTGAAATAGTTAATTTCCCATGAGAAAAAACAGCACAATTTTGCAAGATCATTTGGCAGATCACATGGGGAAAAGACAAGCCTCCAGAAGCTCAGACTTTTGAGCTGGAATCTATATTCCAAAAATACATCAAGGCTGTATCTATGGCTGTAAACACCAGCAAGCACGTTACACAGATCTGTGCCGAAAAGACAAGCCATGACATAATATTAGATTTCATTCTTCTTCCTAAAAGATGCAGAGCTGTGTAAATTCCAACTTCTAACAGACATGGAGCAGCATGACAGATCTGAATGGAAACCTTTCAGGGTATAAAAGTGCTGGAGCTTTTTTTTTTTTCATACCAGCCTCACCATTTCTATTGTACTTACTGCAATGACACTATAATAGCAAGGTCCCGAATTTCCCTGTTTCTTTCTATTATCCAGTTCAATTTTATTTAAGGTGGCCTAAGGGATTCACCATTTTATTTGCACATTTGTTGTTCTTCTGAAAAGAATAAGGACTCAGTCTAGAAGCCTGCCTGGATCTAAACTCAGGATCTCTCAGGTCTGTGCTGATAATCATACCTCTAGATCAAATCAAGGAAGAAACATGTTACAGAGGAAAAGAGACAGGGCAAACGCTTAGAGTGCCTATTCATTTAAGGTAGCCTTCTCATATTTATCCATTAGCTCATTACTTGTAGTAACCATAAACACTATTTAGAATTATCTCACCGTGTCTTCACAGGAGGAGAATCTCATACAACCAATTTCAGTACCAGCAAGTCTCTGCTCTTGTTCAGCAAAAAGTTACAAGCTCTTCAATAATATGACACTCATTGTTTAGATGCTCCGTGCAAACCTTGCCGTCTCGCATGTCATAGAGCACCAAACCGTATCAAATAAGCTATCCCACCAACAACGGTGGGAGAACAAACTCCTGAAAAGGATCATCAGTGCTTACTCACCCCTAAAGATGCCAATGCCCCGACAGAAACCAGCGTGTAGAGGAAGAGGGACTGATGTAGATACCCTTCAGGACTGTGCCCGACAGCTCTCAGCTCGTACCTCCTCAGGGCACAAGGACATTCTCACTCTGAGGAAGACTCGGAGAAAATGGAAGTGCCTGCAGCAGCACAATCCTCTACCTACAGGAGTGGGCTCACAGAACTTCTTATGAAACAGAAGGCATTTTAAAATTACACGTACCACACACAAGGCACAAACTCCACCCAACGGGCTCTGCTAGGATCCCCACAACAACCCACCAGCAGTCCTCTGCAGTGATGTGGATCCGTCCGTAAGGTTATGGAAAGGAGATCGGTTTAAACAACTCTGATACGACTTATCATATTATCAGCTTACTAGAAGTTAGTCACACTGGGCTTTTTTATCATCGCCTGCTGAACAGCACCTTTGCCTGATGAAATGCCAAGTGAAGAACACAAGGAAAATGACAGTTTAAGATTCTAGATCGCATCTTATACCCTGTTTTCAGGGAGAAATTCTTATTAAGGTCAAAGACATCAGTGAGGAATCTACGTGTAGTTTTAATTTCACACAAAGGAAACATGCAAAAACCAAAAGCAGGCTGGCTTCTGAGTTAACAGCTTGAACAGAACTAAAAGCCACAAATTCTCATGCAATTCCACAGGCATTTGTAGTCAACCTGAAGGAGACCAGAAGGTCAGGGCTCCCCAAAGAGAGACAAACTCCCATGGAAGGGGAGGGAGGAAGACGTCCAGGGGTCTGAAAGAGTCTGCAGGAGCAGTTAAAGGAGCATTTGTGTAAAAGCAGACAGACTGGAGCTTGGGGGCTAAGAGCCCATGCCAAAACTCCTTGTTAGTCAAGCAGCCTCTGCTTGCCATGCAGATTTTCTACTCTTGCTGCAAGGAAGAGAAAAATAATCAGCAACCTCTTATTTAATCTTTTAGCATGACATCTTTTCAAATAAATCCAGTGCACAAGATAAGGGACCCGCGCCCCTTTCAACTGGGAGAGAAAAGGATAAAACAAAAAAGAAGTGACTGAAAATAGAGGGCACGTTTTTTCTAAAGCTCAGTAGGAATTCTACCTTTTATTCAAAACCATCAACAAGGTACGGCAGCATTATGCTTTGCATTTAAACTCAAGTTTTGTATGCATTTTATATTAGGATATATTCCACTTTATGTTGCTTCTAAAATACAAAGCCATCAATTTTCACATGCATTGTTATCATTCTCTAAAGCTTGTAATAATGCTTCAAATAGTTAATTAAATAGTCCACAGTATTATAGACTCTTTTTTTAACAGATCAATTATGAGTAGGTTCTTATATACACTTAGTTTTATAAGGAGCTTAGGATAAAGATGCCAGGCACCATGACTTAAACTCAGGCGCTCAAACAAGCAAGCAGAATAAGAATGCTTACCATCTTGCACTACTGAATTACATGTAGAGCAATTGCTGCTGTAAGAGACAAAAAATATATTGTATTACTGGAAAGCTGAGTGAGATCTAGTAAGCAGGATCAACATGGTTGCACAAAGGGAGCAGACTCTGTGCCCCTGTGAGTGGACTCTCAACTCCCAGCCATACTCGTGCTCCTAAAATACATAGCAATTTGATTTTAGTTTTTCAGTGGGCGAATTTCTCCATTTATCAAAATCACAAAAATAATTTCAGTTTCTTCCATCTTAAAAGTTCAAAGCTGGACAGATACCACACCTGGCAAATTTTCAGGATTTTTTTCCTCTGATTTCTCTTTAGAAACGCACAAAGTGTTAGCTTGAAAGTGAAAGAATGGAGAACTAGAAGCATCATGATTCCCACCACCGTGAATCATGTGCCATGTATGTTTGTTCTGGCAGACACACAAATTACAGTACCACATATGTACAGTACAGAATAAAGAAAATATCTGCACAAACTAGCTACGAGTCTGATTTACTCAAAGAATCTATTCCAGCAAGAATAAACATCCCAAAGCTATCCACAGATCCCAAGAGTCCATTTGTCACGCTCCTGATAGCACAAAGAGCACTTTCATAAACTCCTTTCCCGCAGCTCTCTAAAAACTCCAGCCCCGCAGCTGTCTAAAAAGAGATGAAAATAGTTTCACTCTTCCAAGCATCTCAACTGCTGTCTCTTTAAATGTAACTTCCTCAAACCCCACTGCTGAATCCAGCTCAGGATGTACTTATTCATCTGCTGGATCACTGTCAGAATCCAAGACTGCTAGTTTAACCCAGTAGTATTTGCTACTACCTAGGTGCCAAGCTGAGAAGGGGGACATGCCATTTTCTTAGAGGAAAAGCAGGGTGCAGACCCCCCAAAGTCAAAGCTGCTTGTTCTAGGGTAGATATAAAGCTTTCCTACCCCAAGGGAAAAGCCTCAAACATCCTTCCCCTGTCTGAAGACAGAACAGAACCACTGCTGGTTCAATGCAAGGAAGTTTAATAAATTGTAGGCAGGCCTGGAAATGACTCGAAGCCTCTCAGGCTGGTACCTGCCCAAAGCTGAGCAGCGTACCGAGCACGCTGGGGTTTGCTCTCTCAAGCGTTAGCACCCTTGTATTTCCTACAGGTCTCCAGCTTGCCTGGAAGAGACCCGCAAAACCAAGAAGATTGGTATTTATATTGCTTTAAGGAAAGTTTTCTAAGTCACAAAGGCTTGGAAGGGTATAAATCTTGTTTGCAAATCCGTTCAATTTTATTGGAACTCAGAAACCACAGTGACCTAGTTTTGATGAGCTAACTCAAAATTAATTCACTTCTAAGATGAGGCTGCAGAGGAAACTCCCTTCTGCCTGTTTTTACACTTGGCACTATAAAAGGCCATTAAACATCTGTCCCTTCAGCACCCTGGGATTAAAGGTCACAGCAGAGACACAACCTGAACTTCACATGGATTACAACAGCAATTCACAGCTCACACACTCGGATCCCACAGGGAATGCCGTAATGTTTTACAAGAGGGAAGCAAAGGCAGGTGGGACTGATAAAAACATGCAAGTCAAGTGGGTCTATCAGAGGGCCAGTAGAGGCCTTGCAAGTTTACATCTCCAGTTAGAGGTACAGCGTTTAAGGGATACGTAAAAATCTCTTCGGTCTTTGACCAAACCAAGGTAGACATAGCACAAAGAATGCAACATTTATATTCCCATGTGAAATCCAAAAGCATATCAGTGCACTTACATACAACTCAGATTTCTTTTTGTCATAACTATTTGTTCATAGGAATTTTGAAAAAGTTCCCTAAAAAGTAAAACTCTGCCAAAATTTAGTACAATGCAGATACACTATCTGCTGAAGACAAGTCTTCTCAACACTTTTAAACCGTCTGATATCTACATTCATTACTTTTTTTTAATGAAACAGACTGACAGGTATTTTTATTTACCCTGTTTCTCTTCCCTAATTTGTTTTAACTAACTTTTTTAATTGAAGAGAGTATTTCATCCTTCCCATGTTTCTTCCGGGAGCAGCACATTTCTCAATTTTAACCCCTCAGATCATGTTGTTGCACAACAGTTCCTTCTTAGAACTCTAGAAGAGAACAGGTGGACTCAGCACAGTGAGGTTTGCCTTTCTCATTGCCCACTTCCCATCAATGATTGAGCCGTCAGGGACTTACAGCAACCCCCGTTTCTGTGACTTCTGATTTGATTCTGCAGATAGCAGTCAAAAGGATCTAGCCTTAACCTAAAATGGAATTCTGATCAAACCTGGTTTTTGCAGGTCAGCACTATCAAAATCAGTACCAGCAATACATATGTAGTTTGTACCCTCAAATCTGTAATTTTGACTCTCTAGCATGTTACGGAGGGAGCAACGTTTTTGTAAAACAGCAGAGATGGTAACTCCAAAATGTCTTATTTTATTTAAATACAGATCTAAAGGGGAACATTCATCCTACTCCCTTCTGAAGAGTTTTCATTACAGAAGTTCCAGCCTATATGCATTATTTACCATGTAGCAGATGCTGTTCAAGTTTCTTGTCCCCGTTAGCCATTACCGGCCTGCCTGTCCACTACAACCTGACACATTCACTGGGCTGAGCAGTAATCTAATCAATGTAACTTTTATGACACAGAAAGCTAACACCTAGGACAACGAATAACTTCACCCAGGTAATGTTTTCTATTTAGAAGGCTCGCCACCAGTGCCCAGATATTCCTTCTTCCCCAATCACAAACTTCCTCAGCAGTGTAGACACTTCCCCACTAACATGCATTTCATTGAAGCCATCGTCATAAACAGAGAGATTAAAGACTCTGTCTGTACAAAAACCACTTCCTCCAATTTCATTATCTCCCAACCACGACTATTTTAAAAACACTCGGCCTGACCACACAGGCTCAGAGACTTCTCCCTATTCTACCAGAAAATGACAGCAGGATGTAGCAACTCATCACCAGGTAACACAAGGTTTTATTCTGGCAGGTGAGTAATGTCCTTCCTGCTTTGGCAGGGTTTATACTTTCCCTCAGAACCATTTCCTTTAACATGCTGGCTAATCCATCGAACAGATATTTGCTGCGTTCAGTATGCAACACTTACAAACACTCCAGCATCCCAGAAGCTGTATATACTATCTTTGGCAATCACTACGCTGTTTCCCAACTGAAGCTGGCTCTAAGTACCACCATCCCACCTATCAGGACCTGCAGACTCAGCCATCACCATTCTTATATTCCAAGTGACAACTGAAGCCTGTCCTAAACACACCAGCAGGTACCACCTCGCAGAATGGGCACAGCATGAATTCTGGCTGAGCAGCCCAGCAACATCCCAGCTGTAAGACCTCAGAGTGATATATCCTTTACTTTTACAAGCATGTGGGTCTCTGTGACCCTAACTGGGGATTTCTGTGGTCTGGGCTCATCACCCACTGTGGCAGATCGAGGTCACTGAAGTACTTTTAGTGCCAGCTGTTTCAGATACCCATCCCTGTGAAGTAATAAAGGCTGAAAGAATCCATGTGTCACACCCACCCTCTACCAGCAGCTTCTCCCTGTACAATCAGACCACAACGCCTATCCAATCTCCCACACCGCGCTAGCACTGACAGCCCAGGCCAGCTTGGACTGGGGTCCTGGGTCCCAAATCTGACCCCACCATCGGCCTGAAGCGCTGCCTCGCACCTGTCTGGGGGGAAAAGCCCGCCTCTTTCTATAGGATGCAGGCCACATTGCACCCTATAGAAGGGAACGACGCGGCTCCCTCAGAAGACACCCACCCCCGGCCGCCCCTGCCCAGCCGGCCCGGCGTCTCCCCACAGCACGGGAGGAAAACGCTCCCTCCGGGCACAGCTCCGCCAACCCCGCCCGCACCTGCCAGCCGCCTCCCGAGCAGGGCGGGACAGAACAAAGCACCGCCGGAGCGGGGGACAGCACCGGCAGCACCCCCGGCCGCTTCGCCCCTCAGCGCCCCACACAACGGCCTCCTCCCCTCACGGCTCGACGGGACCTGCCCTCCCGCCGCCGGGAAGGCCCCGCCGGTGCGGCAGGGCGCTGCCAGCCCCCCCCCCCCACACACACCCACCGGGGCCGGCCCCAGGGCTGAGGGGTCGCCGCCGCCCTCCCGCCTCCCCTCACCTCTCTGCCGCCGCCGCCAGCGACGCAGGCCCAGGGCCGCCGCCGCCGCCTCCATCCCGGGGGCCTCGCGGCCCCCCGATTCTCTAACACCGCCTCCGCCCGTGCAGGGGCCGCCCCCGCCCGTGCCGGGCCGCCCACTGCGTCAGCTTCGTAAGGGCCGCTACGCACCCAGCGGTCACCATGGCGACGGCTGGGGCGATTGGGGCGGGGGGGGCTGAGCGCGTAAGTACGGGAGGCGGCGGCGCCCCCTGGCGGGCCTGAGGCGGCGGCGCGGGCGGGCCGGGCCTTCCCGCCGCGGGCTGAGGGGAGCGGCCCCGGCGGCGAGTAACGCGCGGTCACCGCTGGCCCGGCCGCCCTCACCTCCGGGGCACCCGAGCCCGGACAGAGCCCCCTCACAACCATCCTCCAGCTCCCTCTGCTTGGCGCCAGGGCCGGCAGCCCCCTGAGGGAGCCCCCTTCCCTCCCACCGGCAGCCCCCAGGCAGCGGTACGTCCCGGCCATGCAGCCTGTGGCAGCCGGAGCCTCCCTCATCCCACTCGGGGCTTTATTCCCTCAGCAACACCATCCGCTGGCTCTCAGGACAGCCTTTAGGAGGGAAGCTGCGCATACCTGGCTCTCCCAACATCTCTTCCCTGAGAAAAGCCCCCCAGCACAACATGGACGCCTCCCTCAAGGACCCTCCCCAGGCCAGGACCCCTCTCTGCTACAGCCTCCCAGGGCAGCTACCGACTTCGCACACACTTGGCACGCTGCTTTCAATCCCCAGCATGGACAGCAACGATTTACCATCACTGGGCTTGAAATTTAATCACCTTTTAATCAAAAGGCTTCAAACTATAACGTGACTGAAATGAAAATAAGGTGGGGGTTTTTTTGTCTGTAACCGCTTACAGCTCTGTGCAGCCCAGCCAGCACTGTCAGGCAATTTGAGTGCAATTGCCTCCTGGTCACGCATACACTTACCAACAAAATCCTCATACGGATGGACTCGCCGTAACAGCCTTCCCCTGGTTACGGCATTTGGGTGGGAAGGAGAACAGCGGTAGCCCCGGTCAGACACAGCAGTGGCCTCAACGTAGCAAGTACTGAAGTATCAGCCAAGGACATCATTTAGATGCTCTTATTGCAAAAGACTAGAAAAGTAGCAAAAGAAAGAGTCTCCTGTGGGTAGGAATACATGTCCCAGAAAACAGTTAAGCTCATCCAGCGGGGGATAGCAGCATATACCTGTCTGTCCATTCCTCCTTAAATCAAGTAGAACAGCCTTCAAATGGTCTGCTCGGTGATATCACTGTACCTTGAAAATAAAAAAGCCTGACAGTACTATAGGTGGTAGAAAAACATTCAGCAAAAGCTTTGAAGCTCTGGTATTCATTTATGCTGAGGTCTTTGTATACCGTTCAGGCATAAAATCACACTCCCGGTCATTTTAAGTCCCTTTATCTTGCCAGACAGGTGTAAAGTGGCTCTGGTTTAGATGAAAAGCTGGTGCCAAATATAGTGTTTAGACAAATCATTTTATCCTGCATGTGGCACTTCCAAGGTCTTCCTTCAGCACGAACCGTTCTCAGCAAAGCAGTGCCAATCCGGTGGGCAGGGAAGCGCTGAAACCTAGAGCAGACAGAAGCAAGAATCTCAGGAAAATTATAAGTGTCTATTTTATTAATGAAAATACAATCAGTGGCTGTTCAAGACTTTCAAAATTCAAGTGGTGGTATAGAGTACATACCAGCCCAGATCCTGCCAATTAATGTACACAAGTCATCACTGGCAATTAATCTCATACAGCTCAGGCTTTCTGCTTGCGAGCAGCCCCAGCTGTCTGTATCTAACTCAGCTCCACAAAAGAGCTGCCGGTTAACAAGGGCCAGACCGTATTTATAGCACAGCTCCAGCAACAGAGTACATCACGGCTATCGGCAGTGCTTTCTTTCCAGACTCCTATATGGCAGTGACACAATTTACAAACAAATTTGGACTTTGTTTTGTGTAAGCCTGTTTCCTTAACACTCCCTCAAGCGTTAAGGGAAGGACTTAACACCCCTCCAAAATCCCCCGTCTCTGCCCCCATGCGAAGGGCATTGCCCTCTATCACTGCGTGCGAGGGTGGGTGGCAGAGCACTCAGGGTAATAACTACTTGCCAGGAAAAAAGCTGCTTGATTAAGACATTAATGGCAGTGCAAGAGAGATGGGATGTTTGCTAAGCCCCAGAGAACCGTTTTAGCCCTGCTGAACCCAGTCCCCACCTACATCCTCTGTAGCAAGAGCATTAGCTTACGAGTTTCCCAACCTGGGGAAAATGAAAAAATTTGGTTTTGAGCGCCCAGGGCAATGGCGCAGAGAAGTACATGCATCAGCGACAAGTCCTACATCTTAGGGATGTAGGAGAGCAGAGTTACAGCATCAAAGATACATATATCAGCTGGGTTATCGCAGCGGATAGCTCGGATACATGCCTATTAGGGTGCGCTTACACAGCCTGCTTTATTGCCTCTCCATCAGGACATCACCTCCACTGACACACCGCCATCGGTTTCACAATAAAACCTTCAGCAGCAACACTGGCTTAATAAATTGCTGGCCCTCACCATCCCTACTCACCCTTGGACTGTTCTGTACTGTTTGTGCAGTGAAGCTTGGCTGAGGAATAACCCAGGAACACGAGGGCGGGGGACATTTTCTGTGTTGTTCTTTAAGCTGGAGCGTGTCATACCTCAACCACACAGACAGGGATGACACAAGGCTGGTCTGTCACCGTGGCCTTGGAATCACCGATACCAGCTCTCCAGGACAAGTGGAAAGTCCAGACTGCTGTAGGCAGCCTCGGTGGAGCTCCCGAGATGTCAGCAGCACACGAGAAGGATGTGATCAACAAAGAACCCATTCAGCTTTGCTGATCTTGGGGTCCTGAAGAAAGCCAGTGGGATTCCAGGGTTAAGGATCACATTCTCCTAAACCTAAAAGCAAAACAAACCCCTCCTCCAGGAAATCTGGAAAAGTAACAAGGCTCTGAAGCATACAGACCCAGGAGCCATCAGCTACCAAAAATAGCTGCATATATGAGAAGCTTTTTATTATTATTATTATTATTCAGTTTGTTTTAGTTACCACCACCCCCAAGCACAGCACATCCAGTCGCGCTGCTCTTAACTCCTGCTCCTGCTTGCCTCCCAGTCAGAGCCAGACAGTTCGTTACTCCTGTGGTAACGAGCCTCTCTCCTCCTCAATCCCAACCTTGCAAGTTTCCCTGAACTGCTCCATGAGGATTACAATAAAATCATAGGAAAAAAATTTAACAAGCCTACAGGGGATCTTCAGAGAGCACAGTAATATCCTTGACACAGTGGTTCAAACATCCAGGCTAACCATCCCGCCTTCTGTCAAGCCCTGAAGAACACCAAACCAGGGTGAACCCCATCAGCTGCAGGTGTTGTGCCAGGTTCATCTCTATTTCCTTGCAGGCTAAAAGTGCCTTGAGATCACTTTTTGCATTAGCACAAACTCTCTCCACCAAATGATCATCCCACAGCTTCTTCCATCACATGCACTGGGAGATAAAGCCATCTCTTTGCTGCTTGTGACAGCTTCTCCGCAGCAGAGGGTATGGGATGCCTGAGCAACGTGTGAGGAGAAACCAGCCTCCAGCCCTTGCAGAGGACCCTCCAGATGATGGTCACTGCTTCACAAGGCTGAATTCAAAGGGGTGTCTACAACAAGTGTCTTGGCAAGAAGTGCCTAATTCTCAAGGGGGGTAGGTGTCACTGGGGACAGGCCATCACCAAAAGATGGACATTAACATTACCCCAATATTCCCTTCAGAGGCAAACACCCTGGTACCTCACCCACTGTCTCTCTCAGAAACATCAACCATATTTCCAGGGAGAAGTACCACCAATTCAGAGAAATGCCACACTGAGTTTCCTTCAGATGACGCCAATGCCAGATACAACCAGGATTTGGGAAGTGCTTTAAAAACCCAAAGCCAGAAGGATCCCTGTCCCCCATTTCCATCACATCAAGCATGAAGTGCCTGTGTTTGCTTCCAGCGCCCGTGGTAGCTGTGCCTCCCAGCCTGCCTGTCAGCTCTCCTTCGCTACCCAGCGTGACTCCCACCCGCCGTTAGCCAGAGCCATCAGCCTCCATCTCCTACTACCAAAGTGTTTCTAAACCAGCGCCTTCAGGCTGATCCTGCTTGACTTCAGAGAAGCTCCCCACACACCAGCTACCCAGGTCCTTCACCATCAGATCTCCCCAGAAACCTGCCCTGTCATGCACAGAAGCAGCTGTAATCCCAAACACACAAAGCCACCACCTCCCAGAGCAGCCTCTCCTCTTTTCCTTCCTCCCTCTCCTGTCCCCATAAAGCTCTCAAGGCAGGGACTAGCAGATGCTAATGCCCCCACAGCAGGATCAGCTGTTGCAGCACTGCAGATAAACAGCATTACTGGAATCTTAACTAAAAATCACTGTCCTAATGAAAGTGTTTCTCCTGTACTCAACATATTTGCAAAAACCTCCCCCAAGCTGGGTTGGAGCCTTCCACGGTTTCTCTGGGCACCAAGCACAGTCACCCCGCACTCTCACCTCCCCACACATGTTCAGGCCTCTGCCCCCAGCCCCGCCTCCTGTTAAAAAGATGCTCATTAACCTTTCACAGGCACATTGACAGCTAAACTAGTCAGCAGTAACACCCATGTAAAGGCCTAAAGTCGCACAAGTCCAAGCAGGGCTACGAGTGATTCAAATACTCCACAGGTACTGCTGTCAGGGCACCCCGGGAGAGGTTTTTTGTTCCTGGGACACACACAAACTCCCACGCAGCACAAGCTGGGTGCCTTGCCCCCCTATTTGTGCCTTTCGAAAGGCAAGAGGCTAGTCTAACAAGGAGCAGCCCAGGTGGCTGGATTCGCTCCTGTCCCACCCTGTGTGCCTGAACCCCTAAAACCAAGTTAATTCCTACTGTAAGCTAAGGCTTGTTTTAGAGGTGAGACCTCTCTAGCCTCAGCCAGTCTAACCTGGGGACAGATGTGCTGGAGACAAGCTGAAAGCGCAAATTCAGGCTCTTAGACTGACACACAGGGGTTTACAGGCCCCTCTGGAAGCCGAAATGCCACCCAAAGGCAGGCAGGGACTCTCCACTCAGAGGGGTGGCAGTTACCCTTACCGAGGTGTGGAGCAGCACCCAGTTCCCACTGCAGCAAGCAGGGTAGAGTGCTGCTGGCACATTCCCGGCCAGCTTGGCAGCTCCTTCTCTCGGGCACAGCTCTTCCCTTCCACACCAGCACAGCTGCTGAGCTGCCCCTTTGGCCCAGCCATGAGGTTTCCAAGCTCTGCCTTAGCAGGTGAGAGCACCTTTCCAGCCACAGAGCTACTTCCTCAGGCACTGCTCCGCAGGATCCTTCCCTTCCGCAAGCCGTCTCCCACACAGGGAACCAGGGCACTACATGCCTTTACAATGCTGCGGCTTCACTTTTGGCATATAGTAAATACATACGTGTGCACACGTATTTATTTTACTGGCCTTGACAGAAAGCCTAGAAATGATTTCTCCCCCAGGTTGCATTTGGTAATTCAGCACAGCCTTTGCTGCTAATGATTCCAAGCACAAACTCATCCTCCAGCTGCTTTTCTAAATTTGTGCCAGATCTAACTATGGAAGCCAAGCCTCAAAGACTTGCTATAAATCCCGCCAGCGCTCCCCCCTCCCAAGGACATTATCCAGCATTACCCAAGCTGTGACTCTTCAAGCCCAGAAATTTCTCACTGGTAAATGGCCATCTCCACTGAAGAGGAACGTTAAATAACATTTCACTGGAGTTCTCTCATCTCTGCTGATGCTGCTTAGCAAAGCTCAGGGCCTTTTCCTGCCCAGCAGCTGCAGGTGGCCTCTCCATCAGAAACAGGGCTGGTGAGTGGTTAAAGCCATGCTCTGGGCTGCCGGGACATTTGCCACCATCCTCCAACTCTGTTGCACCCTCCCTCTTGGACAAACCCCTCATTCTCAGCAAGACATGTGTTGCCCTGTGCTGAAGTCTGTTTTTTCACCTTGGATTGTAAAGCCTTGTGGGTTTGCAGGAGAAAAAAAAAAAAAAAAAGAACCCTAAAGGCTCAGAGGGGAGAAAAAATGCAAACCCACAAGCTCCCCATGCTGGGGACCTGACTCACGACGTTGTGTTGGCAGCATTGGCAGCCCAGCAGAGGAGCCGGCTTCCTCGCAGCACTGCCTAATTCAGGTGTCATTTTCTTTATCTGCTTGACCCCCCCCAAATTCCTACATACTCTCTTCGTTCTCCTCACCGCCCACCTTTCAAATGCCCTTGGCTCCATCCTCATTGCTAAAACCCCATTTGGAAGGCAAGCTCTAGCCCAGAAATGAATCAGGATTTTTAACAGGAGCTTTAGGGATGTGGGATGCATTCACCCCCACAAGCAGGAGCTGGCCTTTTCCCAGGGCTCCGCGGGACTCGGTCAGGTGGCATTAACACAGCTTCCCTGCAGAGGAACTCTGGCCGAGATACCAAACCACGAGAATTTACCCCACGGGCTGACCAAGAACGAGCTTCTTCCCAACTGTCAGGAGCTTGCTAACCTCCTGTGACAGGAATCGCTGCAGCAGGATAGGAAAGTTTACGGTTCAGCTGTGTTGTGCCTGTCAGTGCTAGAGAGAAGGAGTTATAAGAGAGCACCAAGTCTGCCTTTTCCTCACCCAGCAGCACCTGCAGCCTCCCCAGCTCTCCAGGGAGCCAGAGGGCCCGGGAATACTGCTGTCGGATGTGGGCCCTGCACAGAGGATGCCACCCCTCCCTGTTCACCACATCTCTGGACATCAGCAAGATGCAATTAAAAAGCAGCAGCTGGAGCCAGGGCACTTGAATAATTCCATTAGGCCAAATGCCCTCCCTTCTCTGCTTGCTCAGGAACCTGTGGTCACTTCTGGAGGAGATTCTTAGCAGGGCTGAGGCAGTTGTACTGAACCAGAAGGTTTCACATTAACAATTCCTCTCTGGCTCTGCTCCTGGCTCCTTTCCCACTCCTCACACCAGGCTGCAGAGCCATCCCTCCCTTCTCTGGGACCTCAGAGACCTTTCTAACCCACTTGGCTTTAGCCCAGCTCTGAACTGCCAGAGGGGGAGTCTCTGCTCTTGCCTGGAGACTGTGCTTCCCATCGAGATCCTAATCCTCCTCACAGTATTGGAGCACAGCTCCTCCACAGAGCAGTGCACGGAGGTGTTGGGATCACCGCCCATCAGGCAGATGGGAGAGGGGCCTAGGAGCAAAGCAGAGGTTGCTATGAAGACCAATATCCTAGAATAATTATCCTGCAGAGAAGTTCCCAGTTTTCCCTTGCAGACAGCAGCTCCCTTTTGTACAAGCCCATGAACCACAGCAGAGCACCGCATCCTCCCACCCTCAAATACAGGTTGTTCAGTACTTACAGCAGAACCTCAGATGTCACCACTGTGGCCTCCAGTCTGCAAGATGATCTTGGTTTTGCCGAGGGCAGCCTCCCCCCCCGCCCCGGTGGGTCTTCTCCAGGACCTCTCTGGCAGAGCCCTGCTGAGCCACAGTGAGAGATGGTTTTGGTTTTATGGTGTCCCAGCACCCTTAATCCTTGCTGCAGAAGCACAAACCAGCCCAGCTGAGGTGTTGCATCCAGGTGACCTCTGGGAGCTGCCCTCACCACCCAGAACCCATTTCTGATGGGAGAAGAGCAGCAAAACCTAGGCTGATCCTTCCTTGTGCACCTTTGGGTCAAACTACAGCAGAAAGATAACAAACTAAGCAGCAAGGGTGAAGCAGCAGGGCTGTTAAGCAGAGGTGCCACATCTCCGGGGGTGCTGGATTCCTCTGCAGGCTCGTGCCAGGGAGCAGAGGCAGCACAAGGAAGGGAGAATCTGACCAGGCGATGCTGGAAATGCAATTGCTCACCTGTGTTGGCCAGGAGTGGAGACAATGGGTGTGCAAGTGTTGAGAGATGGGGTGCTGGGACCACCCTGAGCCCCAGCTGTACCATTCCCCTCCAGCTGCTGTAATTTAAGCTATTTTGTTCTGGAAGACACTAGTTCAGTACCCACATCATCAGTCAAAACAGCAGCCATCAAATTAACACGTCACAGCTCCCGTTCCAAGTCTCCAAAGTCTCTTCCCCAAGAATTACTGTTTAATCTTTACCCTGCAGCAGGCAGCCTGGCAGGTCGGAGCCCAGATGTGCTGCAGACATAAATAGTGCCAATCCCTGCTCCCTGCGCAGCCCCAGAAACATGACACAGGCCGAGGAGGCAGCACATGGATCAGGATGAGGGTGAAGGAGGAGCTGGAAAAGATCGGGCTGGAAAGAAATAGTCAAGCAGGCAGGCACAGAAACCAGAGCCCGCCCAGAACGTGAGCAAACACAGATCCTGTCAAAACACAAACGCAGACGTGCCCCCTGCATGGGAGGGCATCATGCTCCTAGGTAAGGAGTTTGTGCAATGGTGACAAGCAAGAGGGATGAACCAGAGAGCCAAATGAAGGCAAAAAGGGAAACGAGAGAGGGTCTGACTGTCAGGATCTGCTTCAGATACTTAATGAAGGAGAAAAGGACGAATGGTTGCTAAGGGAAATGGGACAGATGGCTGGCACAGAGAACTTGCTGACTCTTGGAGGCTTAAAACTCTTTTTTTGGGGGGGTGGCAGAGAAGAGCAGGCAAATACGCAGCAGCAGAAGCAAGAGGATGACCATTTCCCCCTTTCCCTCTGCCTCTGAGTGTCAGAGTAGATCATCTCAGAGCAAAAAAGGTCACACAAGCAGCAGGAGACAAGATGAACTTGCACTTCTGCTCATCAAGAGCTCCCCCCCCACCCTGCCAGCCCTTCATCCAGCTCCTCTTCACCAGAGGCCACAGACACCTGCATCATCCCCACACTCCCAGGCTGGGTGCAGCACGGGCAAGTCACAGCACTGCCACACAACAGCGACCAGGCAAAAATCACAGCTCCAGGAGAGGGGAAAGCCACGGGGATGCTGGCTCTGGAGATCAGGCTGCCTGTAAAATACCATAGCTCCTGGCCATGCTGTCTCTGAGATACATTTACACCTCTCCCTGACATTTAAAACCATCTGAGCCTTTTGGCTTCTGCTGCTGTCATCCCTGTGCCAGGTCTTTTCTGGCTCTAAAAGTCCCCAACTTGATTTCCCTGCAAAGACAGCCCTCCCAACAGGTCTCAAACCACAGTGGCAGGGCAGGGGGAAGAGGGCGGGGGTTTCTGCTACCGTATCATTTGCTGGGGGTGGGAGGGGTGCCAAGAGTCTGTCAAATCCTGACGGCCATAAACAAGCCTCTGAAGGAAAGAGCTGAAAAGAGGAGGAAAAAAAAAAAACTTGGCAGCAAAGGCAGCAGTGCTCACAAACTGAGACACGCACCACTGTGTAATGCCGAACAGAGAGCAGCTCTGTGCTGGGATTTGAGGGGTGCGAGGTCTAACAGGCAGAGCTGGGCGTTTGGGGAACCTCTGTTCCCCTCGGGCTCGACCCGGCTGCCTCCCATCACCACGTCCCCAGCAGTTCCCACACCCACAGGGCGTAAACCAGAGGGATTTGTGAAGCAAGGGAGGGTTCCGGGGGCAGCAATCGTGATTTTGCCATCCAATCCACTGTCACAAGCGCCTCTCAGACTTGAAATCACCCCAAGAAGGTCCACAAGGAGCTGCAGATCTCAACAGTTTGGTAAGCAGGTGCCCACATGAGACCCTCACCAGGCCCTCGTTCCCAGTGAGCCCACGTCTCTGCACACACATGCAGCCCTGGGGGGAATCCGGAGCAGCAGGGACAAGATCAGCCACTTCACAGGATTGCTCCGCTCCTGCTGCCAAGCAGAGGACGAAGAATTTGCTCTGGCCGCCTCAGCACCACACAGCTCCAGCCACGGAGCACCTCCGCATCCCTGCCACGCTTCGGGCCCTCATGGATTACCAGGGCCAGTAGCGGGGAGGGGAGAAGATGAGGCTAGGTGTGAGTGCCAGCTCGGAGCTGCTCGCCCAGACCATTCAGCTGGCTGTGTAGGCAGCTACATCTTGGAGCTACGTTCAAAGAAGCTGCACATAGCAGCAGCTACCATATTGCGTGCCAAACTGCCACGGCTGCTGTTGAGATAAACCCACACAAACAAACAGATGCTTAGACAAGTCCAGAAGATAGAATATATCAGCACCACTCACATGCCATGGGCTTGTCCCCAGGCTGGCCGCTCTCCATCTCATCCCCTCCTGGTGGTTCTATCGGGGAGGAGAAGTCATCAGCACATCTTGTCGCCATATATCAGGGTAACGGGGGGTTTGCCAGGAGCACACACAGCCCCGCTTCCTTGCCAGCCCCTTTTGTGCCTGCTCAAATTCAAGTTCAGGCATGCAACAGCAAGCAGGAATGTTTGGGTGTTGGGTGGTAGAGCTTAGAGAGGAGCATCTGCAACCAGGCCAGAGGATTGCAGCTCTCCTCTGGCACTGGAGCCAGGGGAACAAGCCCCCTGTGCACAACCTCACCCCATCACCACTTAATCCATGTGATTTGCGTGAAACACGCTGACTGCAGCAAGGCCATACTGATTTACACCACCCAGGCACTGGCTGCTTCCAAGGAGGACACAAAGCTCAGCGTGACCAAAGGAGCCTGTTAGCTCATGGGACACACTGTCCCCAAAGGCCGCAGATGGGCTTGGCCTCCACATTGGGAGTCAAAACCACCCTCGCTCCGGAACACTAACACACCACCTCTTCCTGGCAGAAATCTGCCTTAAAAATAAGTTAATATTTCAGAAGACCCTGGGAGAGCTCGCACGTAGGTGAGTGGGCATTCAGACACATCTGGAGCTCACTCAAGCACAGAAAGACTCAAGTATGTTTTTCTGGATCCTCTCTCCTCACCCTACAACCACCAAGATACCAAGGACATGAACAAAAAGTAAATGCAGAAGCTAAGAAGAAGATCCTGCCCCAAGCTTTTCGCTTTCCTCTGCTCAAGCACCCCACAGTCCCCCCTGCATCCCCAAGGACTTCAGTGTCCTCTCTCCCTTCTGCCTCAGTCTGCCTGGGTGCTCATGGGGGGACACCTTCCCTTCCTGCACAGGGCACTGAACCCCTTTTTTTGGGGCAGAGGGACAGGCAGTTGTGCTCTGTCCACCTCTGGCAGGGACACACGGGCATCGTGGCTGCCAGCTGCCTGGATATCGGCCCAGCAACTCCAACTGTGACAGGGCTGTCCTGCAAATGAGCTTGGCAAGACATGAAGAGCCCGATTTTCAAAATTAGGCTGATGTAATTACTCATCCTAAAAGCACTGGCCTCAGCTGCTCATGGTGACACCAATTACACACCCAGCACCACACAGTTGCTGCCTGCTGTTGCTGACCCATCACCCGAGGACACTGGTACTACAGCCATTCGCAAGGCTCAGCACAGGCAGGAGGTGACATGGAGTGGAACTCAGAGGGAGGGCTCCTGCTCTCACTACTGCTGCGACAGCCCCATCACAATGCCGGGGTGCTGACACACTTCAGGGTCACCCCCCCAAGGTCTGCATCCCAGAGCAGACAGCTCCTGGGGATCACACTGGCAATGCAGCCCTGTGTGCAAAGCAGAGCTTTAACAGAATCTCTCCTTGAAATGTTTTTTGCCTGGTCACCAGCCTGGTTATCAGTGACACTGACTCATCCTCAGGAGTGCTCTCGCTGCCAGTTGCACTCCAGATCATATCAGACAGTATCCCTACGCAGCTCCTTGCCTCCTCCCTGCTGTGCTCTCCCAGCCCACAGGGAACGTCGCTGGCTCTGCCAGCCAGCTGCCTCTCCTAGCCAGAGGCTGGCTGGGGCACCTCAGGGTGTCCTCAGCCACAAGCACCCTCCCAGAATTAAGGGTCATGTCCCCTTCTGATGGCAGAGACACAGCTTGTGCATTACAGTGACATTACAGCAGGGCTCAAGTCAGCCCAGGGCCACAGTTTGGGGTTCAGCTGCAAAAAGCAGCATCAAACAAAAGCAATAAAAGGTTTTAGGGCCACAGTTTGGGGTTCAGCCACAAAAAGCAGCATCAAACAAAAGCAAGAAAAGGTTTTATGGCCACACAGCTGAGTTTAACACCCAACAGCCAAGTCACAAGCAGCTCACCCAGAAAGGGCACAGGGCCATGCTCACACCTGGGGCTGGTACTCTCAGGCAGAGCAAGTCACAGCCGGGCAGCGCTGAAGGGGAAAAAGGGATTTAGGAGAAAGGTGGAGGAAAAACCCTGGTCCCTCCTCAGGGCCACATGGTCTAGCCAGGCTTTGGGAGGTAACTCACCTTCTGCTACACAGCCCCAGGTTGCAGCCACCCCCACAGACACAGCAAAGAGCTAAAAAACAGCCTGCCCTCTTCCTAAAGAGATTCTGCTGCCCTCGATTGCTCTTTTATCAGGGTGTATTTTATCTCTCATCTGCTCCAGGTGGGAGGCTCATGCACAGCACCTGGGCTAACTGGTGAAGGCAGCTGGGGCTCAGGCCTACCTCCAGCACAGGCAAGAAAATCTTTCCACCAAAGGCAGGGAAGCCCTAAACTGAGGGCAGTTTGAGGATGCTGGAGCCCGTGCTCAGCCCACACACACACAAACCTCCCCTCTGTCATCTGTCTGTCTGTCTGTCCATCCCTGACCATGTCATGCCTTCTCCCCCCTCAACCTGCCACCCTATTATCTCCCCACCTTTCAGCTTGCCCAAATCTCACTGGGATAATGGGTCCAGCTGTCTTTCTCCCCCACTCAGGGGTTTCCAAATCCCCTCCTCGTCAGGGCAGAGGCCGATTTGCACGCCCTGGCCCTGCGTAGGTGCAATGCGGAGACAGAGGCAGCTAATGAGGGAGCTCATTTTGCTGCTCACATCGGTGACCTAGATATGTCGGCATGCTCTGCTCCCCTGCCTCGACGCTTCTGTAATCCAGGGGGCGTGAACGGGCTTTCTGGGGTGGGGGAGAAAGGGTCAGCCCCTCTCCATCCTGGAGTTGTACCTGTAGGGTCCCCCATTCATCTCCCCCTTTCCTGAGGGACTGCTCCTGCTCCCCACAGTGCTCTCTGCTTGGCAGCCCTCCCTGAGCCCACAGCAGAGGGGCTGCAGCCTGGGGCTGCCACCACACAGCAGCCCTGGGAAAGGGCTCCCCAGGCTCTGCTCCTGCCCACATCCCTTCTTCCCTCTGGGAAATGATCCCAGGGGAAAGAGGGGCCAGGGCTGCTGGCAGTGACCCCATCCCCCTGCTCCGGGATGGGGACAAGACCATCGGGGACCAGTCTGAGCTCCCTGCGAGGAGCCTGGGCTTGGAGCAGCAAGGAGCAAGGAAAGGGGTGGCTGCGGTGGAATATTCCAGCATGGCCAGCCTCACCTCCTCGTCTTTGGCTGCTGCTTTTTAAAGCCTGTTTCCCTCGGGACGACACAGCTAATTTAGCCAGAGGTCGGTCTCCCTGGGTCAGGGCTGAGGAAGGATGCAAATGGGACAGCTTGCTAAAAAAAGCAACTCGCAGCTGCCCTTTTTTGCAGCCAGGTATTGATTTTTCCTTGTGTATCTATAACTGGAGGGTACAGCGTTGGGGCGGAGGGGACGGCTCTGCCCATGCGGGAACCGGCCACCCCCTCCTGTGCGAGTTGGGCAGCAGAGCTGGGTGCGATCCTGTCAGCATCCCGCTTCTATCAGCTGGGAAGGGTGATGAGCAGAGGTGTAACCCCACCACAGGGTCCCAAAACCACCCCAGCCCCACTCTATTCCTCTACTTTTGCTGCCAGCCAGGTCTGGGACAATGCCAGGCCCTGCTCCCTCCCGGCAGAGAGGGATTCCTGTGGCTGGTGCTGGGAATATGCACGTCAGGGCCATTTCCCTGGGATGGGGACACAACGCATTTGGCACAGCCTGTTTGGGCATCCTCATGGTGCAGGGAAAAGGGCACAGCGCTCTGGAAACACAACTGCATGTTGCCCTGAGGGTCCTGGTTGTTCCCGTTCCTCCTCTCCCCCTCTTATTTCAACTACCTTTGCCAGCAAGGGGAAAAAAAAGAAATTGCTGCTCGCAGCAGAAGTGATTTTCCACTCGCAGCACTCCTGCCTCGCTCCCCACTCTCGTACCCAGTCAGGGACCGCGGCCTGAAATCATATTTCATGCATTAACTTAATGCCTTCCTGGAAGCCGGCAGAAACCTTACCCCAGGGCTGCACCGGGTCCTTTTGGGGTGGCTAGTGGCTCTGTGTGGCCAGTGGCCCACACTGGTGGGGTCCCCGTGGGAAGCCAGCGGGGCTGCGGCCACGGTCCCATCGTGGGTGGCTGCAGGGACAGCCCCAGCCCTGTCCCGTCCCGGGGTCCCTGTCACCCCACGGTTGCCGAGGGGGTAGGGAGGGATGCATCGTGCCATGGCCCCACGTCCCCGTGCCCAGGGGCTCTCCCGGCGGCCGCTGCCGGTGCCCGGTAGTTCTCCACGGGAGCCACGAGGAGGAGCTTTCAGACCGCCCGGTGCTCCCGGTGCATCCCGGTGCTCCCTCTGTTCCCAGGGATGCTGGTGCCCCTGGAGCATCCCTGTGGTCCCAGGGATCCCAATGCTCCCAGTGCATCCCAGTACTGCTGTTGCTCCCAGTGCTTCTTCCTTGGGTTTCTCCTGGGGTTCCTCGTGCTCCCATCATACCCCAGTGCTCTCAGTGCTCCCAGTGCTCCTGGTACATCCCAGTGCTCCTGGAGTGTCCCTGTGCTCCCAGGGATCCCAATGCTCCCAGTGCATCCCAGTACTGTTGCTCCGAGTGCATCCTGGGGCTCTTCTTGGAGTTCCTTGTGCTCACGGTGCACCCCAGTGCTTCCAGTGCATCCCAGTGCTCCCAGTGCATCCTGGTACTCCTGTTGCTCCCAGTCCTTCCTGAGGTTCCTCTTGGGGTTCCTTGTGCTCCCTCTATGATCCTGATGCTTCCAGTGCTTCCCGGTGCATCCCAGTGCTCTCTCTGTTCCCCAGGATGCTGGTGCCCCTGGAGCATCCCTGTGGTCCCAGGGATCCCAATGCTCCCAGTGCATCCCAGTACTCCTGTGGCTCCCAGTGCTTCCTTGGGTTCTTCCTGGAGTTCTTCCTGGGATTCCTCATGCTCCCATCGCATCCTGGTGCTCCCAGTGCATCCCAGTGCTCCTAGTGCATCCTGGTACTCCTGTTGCTCCCAGTCCTTCCTGGGGTTCCTCTTGGGGTTGTTTGTGCTCCCTCTGTGATCCCAATGCTCCCAGTGCTTCCCAGTGCTTCCCAGTGCTCCTGGTTCACCTCAGCCCTTCACACCTATCCCCAGGATGCTGGAAGGGGTCCAGGCTGCAGCACCCTGGGGTTGGCAGGAACCGAGCTCTGTCCCCAGCCCTGCTCTCACCCCTCAGGGCCCCACATCCCATGGGACGAAGGGCTGGATTCAGGCTGGGGCTTTACCAGAGCCCTCCGGGAGCTGCTTGGGCTCCTGCCTTGCCCCGCTGCCATGGGGCTCTCCTGTGGCTGGCTCCTGTGTGATGGGATAGTGGCAAGACATGGGACATCACCTGGGACATCAGCAGGCACGAGAAACATGGGAACAGCCCCGAGATGGGCACCTGTATCCCCACTCGTGTCCAGCCCCACCATCGTGGTCCTCCCCGTGTGCACGGGAATTGAAATTCGGTGTCGTGCTGCTGGGGGAGGGCTGTGTGTGGGGTTTGGAGTTAGGTTGGAGGAGGTTGGAGGATGGGACACCCTGTCACAGGGCTGAGGGGCCCCCTCGCCCCCCCGCTCCCCGCTGCCCCACAACTGGGGGTGTCCTCCCCACGGCACTCCACGCACGAGGGCTCTCACCCCCATCCCCTCCGAGGCCAGCAGCAGGGAGCCCAGCAGCAGCCCCTACGCCAGCGGCCGGGGGTGTCTGATTCCTCCCTGACACCGCCGATAAAACCTTTCTAAATCCAGCACCCGGCGTTGGGGGGTGGGAGGATTTGCGTCAGCGGGTGACACTCAGCCGTGGAGCGGGACTCCGTTGGGGGAAGCAGCAACGGTTGAGTCACACGGGGAGAAGTTCCCCAGGGCGGGACAGGGCCCATGGCAGCCCCAGAGGGGTGGGAGACCCTCCATGCCAGCCTGGTATGTGCTGAGAGGATGAGGATGGAGGGATGAAAGGGGCAGAGGAGCTTTTTGTGCAGCCCTTTGCCAGCTCCTGCCTCTGGAGCTGCCAGGCTGGGACCGTGGGCTGAGCCACCTGACCCCTCTGCCTCCACGGCAGGGTGGGGACCCTGCCCACAGTCCCCCAGGCTGGTGAGCCCCCCCACAGCCCAGGAGGGCTGAGCTTGGTGCCAGTGCTCCCCTCTGCGCCACCCAGCAGGAATAACCTGCCATGGGGTGCGTTTCTGCTGGCCATGAGGGAGCAAGGGTTCACCCACACTTGGAACCCCAAAACATCAATGGTGGATGGAGACACCCCACTTGGATGCTCCTCAGAAGGGCACTTTAGGCATCCCACCCCATCCCATCCCATCCCAACCCAACCCATCCCATTACATTGTATCCCATCCCATCGCATCCCATCCCATCCCACCCAATCCCATCCCATCCCATCCCACCCCATCCCATCTCTTCCCATTCCAGTCCCATCCCATCCCACCTCCCATCCCACCCCATCTGCCATTCCCCATCCCATCCCATCCCATCCCTTACCCACTCCCATCCCAGTATGTTCCAGGAGGGATTTCTTCCGGGCAGGTGGAGGGACCAGCCCCAAGGCCAGCCCTGCCCAGGGAGGGAGAACTCCTTCTCTCTGTCGAGGACGAGCTGCCACTAACAAGGGCAAGACACAACAGAGCCCAATTAAGCCCAATGCATATCCAAGCCTGCAGTGCCTTCCCTGCATGGAGTCGAGAGCCCAGAAATCAGGAAAAACCCTCACTCCCCATGCCCTCCAGCTCCTGCCTCTGCTTTGCAATACAGCCCCCAGTTGCAGTGGTCGCAGACCCTTCTGTTGCCACCTCCATGGCCACAAGCTGCTGCGTCCCGCCATGGGGATGCCAGGACGCCCCCCCTCCAGCTCCTTCCCTGCTCTGAGGGGATGCAGGGAGAGCATCAGGCGCTGCTCAAGCGCTGCAAATCCACATTTAGGCAATTAAATGGCCCGTTCTCAAAATATGCTCAAGGCTTGCGCATCCAGGCAAAGGCAGCAGGTGCTCAGCAGCGCTGGCAGGCGGGTGCTGCCTTTTAAAGCCTCTTTGGGAATTCAGGCAGCCTGCTGCACCGTGGAATGGGTCCCGCGCCATCCGCACGGGGATAACGGGCTTGGTCAGCCGTGCTGGGGCAGGAGGTGCCGTCAGCGGGTTCATCTGTCCGCTGCTCCCTGCCGTGTCGGGAATTGCTTTCCTGCGCTGCACTGGAGCATCGAGGCCGCTCGCTGGCGGCCCATCTGGTGCTCTCTGTGCCACGGAGTGAGGGAACCGGAGGGGCCCAGTGCCGGACATCTGCTGCCAGCCTCGGGGGGACCACAGGGACAGGAGGGGACCAGTGTCAGGCAGCAGCACGTGATGCTGGAACCCGCAGGCTGCTGAAAGCATGCGGAGTGTTAACAGCCCCAACATCTGCCGGCAAGTGGCTCTGCTGATGTGGCTGCTGTGAGCTCTCCCTGCCCAACAGATCGTGTTCCCCGGGCGGTTGGTGTGTTCGGATGAGGGCTGAGCACCGGGGAGTCAGTGCGGAGCTGAACCAGCCTGTTTTAGGGAGCCTTCTCCAGTGTCCCCCTCCCCAACTGCAGGACACAAATCCTCCCCCTCCATAAAATCAGGTGCCAGAGGCTCTAGTGATGGTGTCAGCGTGAAATCAGATGGGTTAGGGGCTGCTGTCTTGCTCTCTGACGCTGTCCCCTGTGTAGAGAGGACGGAGTGAAGCCGCCATCCCCCTGCTAGGCTGGGGGAACAGCCAAGGACAGGGAACACTGGCAGGGAGCAGGAGACCTTGGAGGGCTGTGGGACACAGTGGCACAAGTCCATTTGGAGTTAGTCGCAGGCAGGACAGAGCATGGCCTTCCCAGGCCGGGTCTGCAGGACTGACAGACAGCTGCTCGGGGTGGCACAGGGGAAGAGTGAGGCTGCCAGGTGGGACGAGGACTCCCCCACCACCCCGGCCTGAGCTGGGCCCACCAGCTCCTTGCTTCAGCACCCACCTGGACACCGACTCCACGGCCCCAGGGCCCAGCCAGCAGCACAGCGGGGGACCAAGAGGTTATTAAACACACCCTGAAACATCTGCATCCCCACTATAGCTCTGAGAGTGGTCATTACCATTTAATAACCGCTAATCCCCTCATTACCACTTATCTCCTCTCCCTGACTGCTCAGCTACAGGACGAAGCCACGGCCCCCTCCTCCTCTCCACTCTCTGGCAGAGAATGATCCCCAGCCTGGCACAGCGACAGTTGGCTCTGCCAGTGCCTTCACCCACCCCACAGAAGGATGAGCCTGCCAGCTCCTCTCCTCCAGCATGACCACCCACTCTGTCCCCTCTAAGCCCTTAGGCTCCCCCCTTTCACAGAATCCCAGAATCATCTTGGTTGGAAAAGCCCTTGAAGATCACCCAGTCCAACCATGAACCTCACCCTGACCGTTCTCAACTCCACCAGATCCCTCAGCGCTGGGTCATCCCAACTCTTCAACCCCTCCAGGGATGGGGACTCCACCCCTGCCCTGGGCAGCCCATTCCAACGCCCAACAACCCCTTCTGCAAAGAAATACTTCCTAAGAGCCAGTCTGACCCTGCCCTGGCGCAGCTTGAGGCCATTCCCTCTTGTCCTGTTGCTTGTTCCTTGGGTCAAGAGACTCATCCCCCCTCTCTGCACCCTCCTTTCAGGGACTTATAGAGAGTGATGAGGTCTCCCCTCAGCCTCCTCTTCTCCAGACTAAACTAAACAACCCTGGTTCCCTCAGCCACTCCTTTCCCAAGCCGTGGGGAGCACAGCACTTTTCCTCTCTGTAGCCCTGTGTGATGCCAATATATAGCCCTCACCATGCCCAAGTCTGCATTTGCAATCCATACGCACCCATCGCATGCTGCTCGCAAGGGCTTGGGCACCAAACATCCCCGTGGGCGTTGCCAAAACCTCCTGCCCTGGAGAATACCCTGGAGCTGCCCGTCAGCTCGGGCTGGGCAGGGGAACGGGGTATGTGCCACTGAAAACTGCAAAAAGGACTCGGGGAAAGCCATGAAGCCAGGATGTGGTGGGGAAAGCGTGTGGGAAACTCATGCCAAGCCAGAGCCGGAGGAGCATGGAAAAGTGACGGCGCAGGGCAGGGGTGATGATGCGTGGCTGAGTGTTGCCACATCCGCTTGTAAACCAAACATCTCTGTTTTGCCGCAGGTGTCGGAGCAAAGTCCAGGCCAGGCAGTGTCCCTGCAGGAAAATCCTCCAGCACCTGCCTGTGACGGATCCAGAAATCCAGGGCACCCAGGGCAGGGAGAATTTGGGAGCAGGGGGGCTGAAGGGAAGGGACCCCTGTCCCAGCTACAGGAAGAGCAAATGTGGGAAAAATCAGCTTGACATCCCGCCCTGGCAATAAACAGCTGTTTACGGTGGAGCGTACTCACTAATGCAAGCGCTCAGGAGAAAGGTCTCTAATAGCCGGCGAGCAACACGGGTTTATTAAGAACAGGTTGTGCCAAACCCCTCTAATAGCCTCTTTAAATGTAATCAGCGATGACGGAGATACGGGAGCGCAGGGCACAGCGGCTCCGCACCCTCCAGCCAGGCGGTCGCTCCAGGGCCGTGGTGCTTGCATTAAGAAACTGGCCCCTTCCCAAGCCGCTGAAGATGCCACCACATGTGTTAGCCAGCCCAGGAGGGGCTGCAGGGGGACAAAAGGTGCCCAGGGCCTATGGGGGTGCCAGCAGCCCTGGGGGGATTTGGTAGCACCGAGATTTGTCCTCTACACCTCCCTGAAAGGAGGGTGCAGAGAGGGGGGGATGAGTCTCTTGACCCAAGGAACAAGCAACAGGACAAGAGGGAATGGCCTCAAGCTGCACCAGGGCAGGGTCAGACTGGCTCTTAGGAAGTATTTCTTTGCAGAAGGGGTTGTTGGGCATTGGAATGGGCTGCCCAGGGCAGGGGTGGAGTCCCCATCCCTGGAGGGGTTGAAGAGTGGGGTTGACCCAGCGCTGAGGGATCTGGTGGAGTTGAGAACGGTCAGGGTGAGGTTCATGGTTGGACTGGATGATCTTCAAGGGCTTTTCCAACCCAGATGATTCTGGGATTCTGTGAAAGGGAGCTTGGCCACAAATTATCCCTCCGTGGTTGCAAGGAAGGGCAGTGGCAGCGCTGAGTCCCACCTCCGTGCTGTCCGAGGATGTGCATGGGCAGCCAGGCTCTCTCCTCTCCCTCTCAGGTCCTGCTTTGGGGACAGGCTGGTCCCTGCTCCCCGGTGACTGTCCCCTGAGAGGACAGAGCTCTGCTAGACACCCCTGTGGCAGTCCCTTGATCCCGCACAGGGATTGCAAAACCAAGCCCGTCCCTCCCCCAGGACTCTGGTCTTTCCAGACGAGATCTTCTCCAGAGCTCTCTCTTCTCCAGGCTACTTCTGGCCACCCTGCTGCCTCCTTGAGAGGAGGTTCCTTTGATGCCAGGGCAAAGCAAGGGTTCATTGGCCCTGCCGAAACATCTTATGAGGCTTTGGAGGGGGGGCCTCACCCCAAAGCATGTCCGAGGTGGCTGCACAGGGGTGCCCAGATGTGGGAGAGAGCCGGGGAGCTGCTGCGAGTCGGGGCAATTTCTCTCTCTGGCCCTTTTATATATCTCTCTCTGATTTTCAGGCAGATGTTTCATTTTATATTTCTATCAGATTTTTCCAGCAGAGTGGCTGGTCCCACGCGACCTCGCTCCTGCCCTTGCAGCCGTGCCATGGCTGAGAGCAGCCATGGGAAGAGAAATTGCACATCACTGCCATCCCCACCGGCTCCGATCCATCAGCAACTGCCGTCGCAGGAATGATTTATTCCTAATTGTACAGTTTCTCGGCAGAACCTGACAGCCTTTCTACCCACCAAAAAAACCCCAGCGATGTACTTTAGGAACTCCTGATGAGACTAATAGCATGCCTAATAGAGGTCACCACTCATTACGGGGCTGCGTACCACAAATTATACAAACATCAGGACGTGGAGAGATATTGTTTCGGCTGCATCATGAGCTCTCAGGCCCATGCTGGCATCGCAGGAGCACTTTGGGGCGGGCAGGAAGGGCAGTGGTTGAGGAGCAGCGTGGCTGTGCCCCGGCCAGGCTGCCCAAGGGCACTGTCTTCTTCCAGCGCTGCCTCTCCCAGCCGTCAACCATCAACTTCCAGCACTCATGAAATAAAGATGACCCAAGGCCAGCCCTGAAGGGCTCTGAAAGCAGCAGGAGGGAGTATGGGGATTCAACAGGCTGTGGGTGGGGGTCAAGGGAAGAGCGGGGCCTGATGCTGCTGCAAACCACTCCCAGGCTGTCCTGAGCCCAGTACGGCTTGTCCTGGGAGAGCAGGGCCACCACAGACACGTCCCTGGGGCTCTCTGTGCTCCACTGCCACCGTTCCCAGCTCCCCTGGGGACAGCGGTGGGTGCACATGTCACTCCCAAACCCCTTGCAAGGGGACCCGGCCAGTGCCAGCCCTCCTGGTCAGACTCCGGGAGCCACCGGCGCCGGGACGCAACCGCAGTGCCCAGCCCAACCAGCCAGCTGGGACCTGCTGAGTCAGGGCCACGGGGCTGGAGCGAGCGTTTCTTCATCGATCGAAACCTGATTCCAAACCGAGGGCCGAGAAGATGAAAGTCTTCCTCAGGCGATGGCTGCTGGGCGGCCGCTGCATCGCTCCCCCCAGCCCTGGGTAGATGCTGGCGTCGGCCGGGATTTTACAGCAGCCCCCGGTGCTGGGTGCAGGGCTGAGAGGTGATGGGTGCCCACACGTCCTTCATTCCAGGCCAAGTGCTCCAGCAATCTATCCCTTTATTTAATGGCATCACAAAGGAGATGAGATGCTGCCCGCTGTGAGCGGGGTGCAGGGAGAAGGAGGGGAAAAGGTCCGGCTGCGGAGAAGGACCCCGCCACAGCCCAGCTTTTGGCTCTGTGCTGCCAGAAAGGACAAGCCTGGACTCGAGGAGGCTGCCCTGAGCTGCCCACCTCGTCTGCGGGGTTTTGGGGGCGCAGGACCTGTACAGCCCTGGCCGAAACCCACCGCAGAGGTTCCTGGGGCATCATTGAATCTATAGGGTCTCCCTGCATCTCCCAGCTTGGGGCCAGTGGGGAGGAACCCAGCCCCGTGGTGCGGCCTCGGCACCTGTCTTGCCTGCTGAGCAGCTGCTCCTGACGGTGCCACAGGCAAAGTCCAAACCACGACCTTCAGCCTCCACCTGCTGCCTTTCCCTTCTTTCCTCGGTGCTTTACAGCCGCCCTGGCGATGCCAGTGAGCCAAGAGCCCTCCTTGCTACACCAGCAGCAGCTAAACTGGCCATCCCCACGGTACCAAGCACCGTCCCGGCTCCCTGCACCACCACGCCGGCACTGCCGGGGCTCCCAGCGCAGCTCCACAGAGGCAGAGGTGCCAGCGCGACGCTGTGGGGAACTTCACATTTCAATCCCACCTGAGCCCCCCGCTGCTGCCGGGGAAGGCAGCCGTCTCCGGGAGAGCAGAGAGCTTAGCCAGAAGTATTTTTAGCCAAAATTGCTCCCAAAGAGACAAGAAGCATCGGATAGCCAGGAAGCTGAGGTATATAAACACCTCAAATGGGACTGTGCAGCAGCAAGGGGTGGGGACAGGGTGGCAGGAGGGGAGGCGAGATGCAACATCCCCCAGGCAGCACATGAAACCCCCTCCCCAAGATCGGGGCTGGCAGCCAAGGGCTGCTCGGGATGAGGCCAGGGAGGTTGTCTGGGGTTTAGGAACCCCCACAACTGCTCATCCTCCCTCACAGCCTGGGGACAAAGGAACTTTGGAGCATAAATATGGGGTACAGTCTGGGGTGGGGGACCCACTGGGGGCTGGAGAGTGGCTCAGGGTCAGCAATGCTGACCTGGGGCTGTGGGGAACAGCACCCCGGCCGCCCCGGCTTCCGTCTCTCCAGCCATGCCACCGTCTCCAGCATTGCACATTCATTATAATTCATGTTTCTGGTTGTGTTTATTTTGGTTTTTTAATAATGTTTGCTGCCTGGGAGAGGAGCAGTAATGAATTCCTCCGACAGAAAGCGCAGCTCCAGGGCTGGATGGACAGTATCTCAGCAGCCGGCACGCTCTGTGTCAGAGCCTCCTGGCTCATCATCCAGAGCCCTGATGGCTTCAACCTATACCTTGAGAACCCCAAAATCCCCAACACAGCTTCTTGAAGAGCCACCACACCTTGGGCACCGAAGTGTCACCACAGCCTGCGCCCTGTGACATCTCTTTACACTGGCGTGGCACGGCAGGGAAGCCTCACGACCGGCAGCAGGGCTGGCCTGGCAGCGCGAGCAAACAGGCCGGGCTGTGCCCATGGCAAACACCGCCGGCCACGATGGAAATCTCCCTCCAAGCCCGAGCAGACGCGGTGCCGAGCAGCTGCGCCGCGGGAGTGGCACATGACGGATGCTCTCTTGGTAATTAAAATATACGCCAGGGCGTTAAGTCGCCTCCGGGCCAATTATTCAGGCTCCCAGCGAGAAGCACGGCTTGTCACCGAGAGGGAGACTGGCCCGTGGCAACCGAAGCCAAGCGGGTCTGCTGTGCGTGGGTTTCCAGCTGACCCGGGGAGCCACAGCCCCGTGTTTCAGGTGCTTTTCTCACACACAGGCTGGAGAGTTTGTTGATGGGCATCGTTGATACACCGGCATAACTCCTCGGAGGGATGAGTATCCTCCCCCCTGGAGCAAATCTCTGCCGCTCGCCTCCCCGTGCACACACAGCCCGTGTCTCCCCGGGACCCACGGCAGCACACAGGCGAGCTCGGCAGCCGCTGATCCCGCTCAGCTGCCTGACCGGTTCTGCCCCGCGTGGTGTTTGCACAGGAAGGCAAACACGGCGCCGCATCTCCAGGCTCCGCTTCCGCCCCGGCCAGAGGACCAGGACCGGCAGAGAAGGAAGAAGGAGCGATGGGAGAGCCCCATTGCTGCTGCTGGCTCATTAACATTTTTATTAGCTGTAACAAGTGCCGGGTCACAGCCTGCTCTTGTTAAAGTTGAGAAATAGTTTGCTTTCTAACCCCCTGTAATTACTCCCGTTAGGCTCTGAAAATTTCATCATTTTAGATGAAATTTCCCCAGGCTTGGCCTCAGCCCAAAGATTAATTTGTATAAAAGGCTTGAGCGAGGGGAAAAAAAGAAAAGAAAAGGTTCTCTCCGTTCAGTGGGAAGGGAGAATAAGAAATATCCATTTTCTCCCCATCGACAAAATAAAAGAGAAAGAAAGAAGAAAGGAGCATAATGACTCTTTTCTGAACAGTGTGAAAGCCAAAGTGGCTGGGAACTGAAAACTGAAATTTGGCAGTGGAACCCGCCTTTGCTGGGGAGCCCTGTGCCGGCACCTCCCAGAGAAATTTGGGTTGAGTTGGTGAAGCTTTGGCCACACCGGAGCCGTGGCTGGGGGTTGGGGGAGCTCCCCACACCCGGGCTGGCGCCGCGGGGAAGGGCCGGGGCAGGATGCTTGGGGCTGGCAGAGGAGCTGTGGTTTCTCCAGGCTGCCAGTGAGGTTTCAGGCAGTGTTGGAAGCCAGAGCTGCTCTCCGCAGCGCCCGGGCTGCTCTGCTCCCCAAGACAAGCCCTGGGGAGTGGGCAGGAGCAGGCCAGCCCCGGGGGGACACCCACGGTCCCCATGGTGCTGCCCCGGTACAGCCGGAGACATGGGAGCATCTGCCTGCCCTGTGGCCAGGGGAGGGGGGCCACACTGGGCTGGGCTTGGGGTGCCCAGGGCTTTGGGATGGCCCAGGGCCAGTTGCCCACGGGTTTGGGGTGCCCAGAGGGTTGGGATGGCAGAGGTCCAGTTACCCAGGGGTTTGGGGTACCCAGGGATTTGGAGTACCCAGGGATTTGGGGTGGCAGGGGCTCAGGTTGCCCAGGGATTTGGGGTACCCAAAAATTTGGCATGGCAGGGGCCCAGTTACCCAGGGGTTCAAGGTACCCAGAAATTTGGGGTGGCAGGGGCCCAGTTATCCAGGAGTTTGGGGGGGGCAGGGGTTTGGGGGGCAGAGATTTGCAGGGTCGTATTTTGAGAGAACGGTTGGACAGGGCAGGGCTGGGGGCAGCTCATATCTCCACCCTGGGAAGGCCGGGAGTGATGGGGGTGACCGCAGGGCAAGTGTGAATCGGGGTTGCTCTCCCCGCACAGCCACCTCCCCAACCTCGGGCAAGCTCTGGTTTTAGCCAACTTTCTCCCTCCATGGTGGCCTAATGGGCAGGGAAAAGCATCCCCGGGTGCTGCTGAGCACCCGGGCGGGTGCCGGCCCCGCAGCAGGAGCCCGGCCGATGGTGGAGGCTCACGCGTGGCACTCGGCGAGGCGCCGGGCCTGGCTCTGCCGTGAGTCAGCAGCGTTTTACACCCACTTGGCCCCGGTGGAAGTGACGGCGGGCGGCGGCGGAGAGCGGCTGTGTGGGTGCGGGAGGTTACGGTGCTGCCGGGATGTCTGTGCGTGCGGGGACGGGGATTTTAAAGCTTGCTGAAGAGTGTGTGGGAAGCGAGTGGAGAAAAGCAGAGTGAAATCAAGGGTTTGTGCCAAGGGTTTAATGAGAAGGTTCCCACAAAGGGTGGTGGTGGGGGGGAAATCAAAATAAAGCTACACATCCCTGTGAGGAGACTCTGCCAGCCCCTGAGCAGCAAGGGGCAGAGGGCTGCTCCCTCATCCCCAGCCCGCCTGTGGCCTCGGAGGGCTGGCAGCAGGCTGGCACCCGTCCCCCTCGCTGGAAAAGCTTCGCCTGGGTGTACGTGCAGAAGTTTGCCTGGCACGCAGCTCCCCAGCGAGCCGCACCGGCTGCCGCCCGCGCACGGGCAACGGCTTTCCTGGCACCGACCCCCAAGATGGGCTGTTGCTGGCCCAGCTCCGAAGGGCTGGGAGAAGCCCCCCAGCCCCGCAGCGAGCTCCATGACAGGCAGCGTGCCAGGGCGGGCTACAAGGAGCCCGCGGCGTGAGTCAGGCGCACGAGACCACGTCCCTTAGCACCCACACGGCCTCACCGGAGTCAGCAACGCCGAGTGCCGGCACCCTGCTGCTGGGAAAGCCCACGGTGCTGGGGTCACGCTTGCCCCCGGCTCAGCTCCATCCCTAAATCCAGTCCCTGACAGTTCAGGGTTTCCTCCGCAGGCTCTTTTGCGTTAAACGTTATTATACAGAGATATTTTCTTCTTCCTTCCCTGCTTAAAAGCCAGGCTGTGGGCAAGGAAAGTTGCGGTTTAGTCCCAAGAGCTTCTCCCCCACTGCGATGATGGTTTTCCGGCTGTTCCCAGCCCAGTATGAGTCCAGAGAGCTCCCACCTGATCCCCTCCATCCCACAAGGCCAGGCTAGGCTCGGTCCCTCGAGGTTCCCCCAAGCCCCAGACCCTCCAGACGAGTGTCCCAGCTCCGTCACTCCGAGCTGGGGTGAGTCTCTGGCCCTCTCACCCCAGCAGAAGGGGGAAGCAGGCACAGACCCCATCCTGGGAGCAAAGCTCCCAACCCCTGTCCCATAGCCTCTGTCTGGGGGCACCTCCTGCACCAAGTTGCAGGGTCTCCTCCTCCACCCTGCTCCCTCCCACCCCGGGGACCCCCAAGCCAGCACCCCGGAGACACGGCTGGAGGTGGGGGTGCCTGGCAGGCCCTATTATTCACACCCCCCTGAGAGCTCCACGGAGGAACTCACCCCCCCTGAGAGCTCCACGGAGGAGCTCTCCTGCTTGTTTGCTCTTCGCTTGCATCTCTCTGGCAAACGTGGCAATAAACGCCGGGGCAGAAATGGCCTTTGCGTGCTGGGGTTGGGGGGGGGGGCGGTAGATAACGGGAGCGAGCGCACGGCTCGAATCCGCTCTAGTGTTCCGCACCGGGTTTGCCGCCGCCCGCAGCCGCCGCCGCGCCCGCAATGCCCCGGCAGTGGCCGCCGCGCCCCGGCACCGGGAAAACCCGGCCTGGAGTTCATCGGATCGGAGCGGGGCAACGGGGAACCGGCGGGGGTGGCCAGGGGCGTGTGTGGCAGCGCGGGGGAAAGGGGGTAACGCGGGGGGGTGTCCGCGGTGCGGGGGGTGTCCTTGGGCTTCCCCGGGGGTGCCACCGGGGGGGGGGGCGTGCACCCCCGCGTGGGCTCCGTGCTGCAAGCCCCCGGTGTTCCCGCACGGTGCCCCGCGGTTGTCACCACGCGTGTGCGCGGTGTCGTGTGTGTGTGCGTCGTGTGTGTCGTGTGTGTCCTCCCCCCCCGTGGGTGCGGTGCGTGGGTGCGTGCCTGTGTGGTGTGTGTGTGTGGGGGTGTGTGTGTCCCCATCCCCGGGCTGCGTGGGGGGGGGGGGACTGCGGGTGTGTCTCCGCGTGTGTGCGTGTGTCGTCGTGTGTGTGTGTGTGTGTGTGTGTGTGTCCCCTTCTCCTCCGGTGTCCCTGCCTGTAGCCCTGCCGATGACCATACCCCCACACACACACACCCCCACCCGTGTCCCCCCCCTCTCCGTGAGCAGCACCGACCCCCCCCCGCCCGGTGGCTGCAGTTTCCTCTCCCGCCAGCAGCGAGCAGCAAGTGGATGCGCGATCGGGACACACACACACACACACACACACACACACACACACGCACACACACACACACACACACGCAGGCAGGCAGGCAGCGGGCGGGCAGCACGGGGCTGCCTGCCCCCGCCGCCGCATGCGGGCCCCCACCGCCCCGCCGCCGCCCCCCGCGGCCGCCCCCCCCCCCCCTCCCGCCGCCGCCGCCGCCGCCGCCGCCGCCTCCTCCCGCCGCCGCCGCCGCCGTCTGATGAGCCGCGGCCCCGCCGAGCCGGTGCAGCCGCCGCCCGCCACCATGTACCTGCACCCGGAGGCTGCCAGCGCAGGTGAGCCCGCGGCGAGCCCCGGGGAGGGGGGGGGGGGCACACGGACACCCCCCCTCCATCCACATCCCCCCCCCACACACACACCCCGGGGGGACTCGCCGCCGCCCGCTGCCCCCAGCCCGGCGGGACCGGTCCGTGCCGCCCCCCCCAACTGCTGCCCGGTTGCCCCCCCCGCTCCCCTTCGCCTCCCCGGTTGCGGCTCTGCCGGAGCGGCCGGTCGGGAGTTAACGGTAGTTTGGGCAGAAAGTCACCGCCGCCGCTTTTAAATGAGTCACCGCCCTGCAGAGCTGCTGTCCAGGCACCCCCACACACACACACACCCCGCCCGGGGACACCCCAGCACCCCGCTCCTGGGGGGAGCCCCCGGATCCGGGCAAAGCCTCAGTCTCCAGGCGAGCCCCCAGCTCTTGGGGTGAGCCCTCAGCACCCCGGGGTGAGCCCCCAGCCCCCAGGTGAGCCCCCAGCCCTTGGGGTGAGCCCCCAGCCCTCAAGGTGAGCCCCCAGCCCTTGGGGTGAGCCCTCAGCACCCCAGGGTGAGCCCTCCGGGGTGAATCCCCAGTCCTTGGGGTGAGCTCCCAGCCCCCTGTGTGAGCCCCCAAGTCCCTCGGGGTGAACCCCCATCCCCCTGGAGTGAGCCCCCAATCCTTGGGGTGAGCCCCCAGCACCGTGGGGTGAGCCTCCAGCCCCCCCCCCACCCCGAGTGAGCTCCCAGTCCCCCCGGGGTGACCCCCCAACCTCCCTGGGTGCCAGCACCCGGACAAACATCCAGCAGGCAGCACATCACTCCGCTCCCCATCACTTCCCCCCCCTCCATCCTTCTGGGGGTCCCCCAACCCTGATCCCCAGCACCGTCCCGCTACATCTCTGCCTGACCAGGGTGGGCGACTGGGGAAGGGGCTTTTGCCAGCGCCGTTTTGCTGAGCTCATGCTCCGAAAGGCATCGCTCGGCCCCGTACCGAGAAATCTGGGACGATGCCGGCGAGGTTTTGGGTGTGCGGCCGCCCGGTGAGGGCTGCCTGAGCTCCCGGCAGCCGGGCTGGAGGCGAAGGGATGCTACCGGTGCACCGCGGCTCACCGGGGCCTGGTAGCCATCACCCACGGTGGCCCCGGGGCCCTGGGGAGCAGACGCCGGCGGACAGAAGGACAACGTGTCCTGCGATGGCGTGGGGACGTGCCGGCGGGGAGCGGGGGAGCACCGAGGCGGGGAGAGCGGGTGCTGCCGGTGCGTGTCGCTGGGGCGAGCTGCAGGCGCTTGGCAGAGCCAGGCCTGCGGGAACCGGCAGGTTGGGGCAACGCTGGGGGACCGCGACACATTGTCACCCGCAGCAGGTGACACCCTCAGCCGTGCCCGGGAGTTGGTGGCTCCGGACAAGCCACCTTTGAGGTGAAGTTTCCACCTGCCCGCAGGTTGAACGTTCCCGCCTGCTGCAGGCCGGGAGCAGCTCGGTGTTGTCACCCCGTCCCTGTGACCCCCTCCCGCCACCCCCTGGGGATGTCCCCTCCGAGTGCTACCGGCTGCCTTGGCCCAAGGTCACCTGGGGGGGTCGGTGGCAGAGCGGGGACATGAGTCTGTCTGGTAGCAGCGTGGCAGGGCTGCCGTTCCCTCCCGGTGCCCGAGGTTTGCACCCATGTTATTTCCCCTCCAAACTTCGCCATCAACCCCCAGTTTGCCCCCTGGCATCACCACTGGCGCTCGGTGGGCCACTGGCAGCGCTCAGTGGGCCACTGCCGGTTGGCTGTGCTGCTGCCGGCGCCGCTTGGCAGGCTGCAAGGTTAAAAGGCAGAGCTGATGGGGTTGGGGGGGAGGCAGACACCCCCTCTTCCCCCTCCTCAAACCCCGTGGTCCCTGGCTGCCGGGTCTCCCATCACGTGGAAATTTTCCCACGTCACTGACCGCGGCTGTGGGGTGGTGCCTGGGGCCGGGGGGTGCTGTGGTGGGGCCGGGGGTACGTACACCTGTGCCAGCAGCTCTCTTGGCTGGTGCCGGGACACCATCTGCTTAAATTCCCTGTTTCCCCCCTGCTTAAATTCACTGCGCCCCTGCTTTTCCTCCTGTGCCACTGCTCGCCCGTGGTGCCGTGCGGGTGCTGGGTCTGTCCCCCCCCCACCGATGGTGGTTGGGAGGGTGCTGTCAGCTCACCCCCCCCGCTGGGTTTGGCAAGAGCTGGGCGTTTGCCATGCCACATCCCTGGGTGAAGCAGCACCCGTGCCCCCACAGATCCCTGCCTGAGGGTGGCACTGGCCTCATCCCCTGTGTCACCGTGTGGGGGACAGTGGCTGCGGCCCCCAGCACTGGCTGCGTTTCATGGCGGGGGGGGGGGGGGAGAAAATGGGGAAATTTGGGAAACTTTGCTGCCATCTGCGCCGTGCTTTGGTGCTCAGGGGGCTTGGGGGGGGCAAAGTGGAGCTCGGGGGTGATGCTGGGGGTGGGAGATGCCCGAGGGAGCTTGGCCTCGGCTGGCAGGAGGTGTTTGAGGTTGGGACCCAGCCAAGGCGTTTCCCAAAGCTGGGTGGCTTTGCTGGGGCGGGGGCACGGGGGGCTGTGTGGTTGATGGGGCCATCGCCTGTGCTAGCCGTGTCGGCAGAGCCGTGGCTGAGCATGAAGCAGAGATTGGGTCTGAAGACAAAGGTGCCCCCAGTGCCACAGGGCCAGTGGCCCCCACGCCAGCTCCGGGACCACGGGGCAGCTCCCTCCTCCCCGCTGCCGTGCGAGACCCCCCCCTTCATCTCCATCCCCTTTCCAGGGAGGTGGTTGCACCCCAACTTCTTCATTTTTTCAGCGCATCAAACAGGTATTGGGGGGCTCCAGACCCCCTGCCCCACGTCCCCATCCTCCCAGGCTCCTGGCCCGAGCACGCCGTGCCGCGGCGGCCCCGGTGAAGGTGGTGAATCAATAACCAGGCAGCTGCCTGTTTTCCCCCAGCGCTGTCTGAGGGCAGGCGATGGAGAGGTCTGCGAGCACCGGTGGCTGTGGGAGCAGATTCCCCGGGGCTGGGATAAAACCCGAAAGTGGGGTTTAAAATAAGCTGAAATACCCTGAGGAGCGAGGCGGGGGGCCGGGGGGTGCGGGGAGCGGCTGGGAGGATGGAGGGGAAACGCGCCAGCCGGGGAAAGCAGACAAAGAGCGGCGAGCTGGCAGCGTACGGGCTGGCCGGCCTCGCTGGGAGCCAGGCACCTGCTGCAGCCACGCGTCCCACACGGCACAGGCACCGCCGGCTCCAGCACACCCCCCCTCCCGGGTAACCCCATCCCACTCGGGGTTGGGGTTCACCTCCCTGCCCCTCTGCTGCGCCGCGGAGCGGGCTCAAGCCTGGGGGATGCACCTCAGAGCATCCCCCCGTGGCCTTACGCTGTCCCTTTGTGTCCCCCCCGCACTCACGTCCCCCCACGGCAGCTCCCCCGTGGCAGCGGGGGGTCCGTGAAGATGCTGACCCCCCCCTCTCTGCTCCCTCCCAGGGGTCCTGCTCGCTCTCCCTCTCCCCCCACCGCCTCCAGACCCATTCAGCCTCCCCGTGCCCGGAGGGGAGGGGGGGGACACCCACGTGCAGGCGTGTGACATGTGTGTCCCAGGGCCCTGCACACGGCTTGAGAAACAGCAAGAACAAGAGCCGGAGGGGAGGCGGGGGGGGGCCACAACCAGGCAGGGGGTCCAGCTGGGAGGTCTTCCTGATCCCCCCCACCACCACCACACCAAGGAGCAGGATTGGAGCTGGAGGCGGCTTTCCACCGCCTGATCTCGCGGCTTTTCAGCCTGGCGGCGAAGGGCGGGGGAGCGGGGAATGAAGACAGATGCAGATAATATCGCTGCCACCCCCCCGGCCCCTGGGGGCTCAGCTACAATATCTATTATAGATGGATTCAGCAGGGGAAGGGCTTTCGAAGAGCCGCCGGTGCGCGGGGACTGTGTGCAAAGGCAGAGCGGCGGCGAGAGCGTCGAGCAGGCGTCAAACGGGGGGGGCTGGGCTCCCCAGGTTGTGACTTGGGGGGGCTGCAAGGGGCGTATGTGGGGCTGGGGTGGGGCTCAGGGAATAGTGGGTCAAAGCAACGGTCCTGCATCCCTGTGGGTGCCAGGCTGGTAGCAGTAACGGGGTGCTGCATGCCCGGCTGCAAGCTCAGGGTGCTCTGTGAGCACCCCATCCCCTCTTGGGCCCCCCCCCCCACCTCCCCAGGGTGGCTCTGCTCGCCCTCTGCAGGAGGGAGAGGGTCACCTTGGGGGGAGTTAATGAGGTTTGAAAGGGAAGCGGCCGATCGCGCCGACGAAGATGGAGCCGGGGCCGTGGCAGAGGGATGGTGCAGCGCAGCAGCCCTTCATCCCTGCCCTCCCGAGCAGGGGACGCTATGGGGACAGCCCTGAGGCTGCACTTGGGGAGGGCTCCAGGCACCCCTGAAACGAAGCGTGAACAGCCCTTCCCCTCCGGCTAGGTCTGTGGGACACTGGTGGCTGCAGGGGGGGCAATGGGTGATGGTCCCCACTCCCCCAAGGTCTCGGCGTGTGTCACTGGAGGATGCAGCCCAGGGACCGGGGTCTGCGGGAGGATTTCCACCAGCCCCACATCCCCCAGGCACCTGCCCACACCTCTGTGTCCCCAATCCTCCATCTGGGGCCTTCCTCAGCCCTTTATTCCCCTCCTCTGCCTCCTCTCTCCTCTCATCTGAGCAGCGTTTCTCCATCTTCCCATGTGCTCTCCACCAGCCCTCCTCTTCCTCCCCCAGCCCCCTGATTTGGGGCCGATGCTGAGCGTCCCCTCAGCACCAACCTCTCTTGCGGGGCTCCTGTCCCCATGGTCTGGCCACCAAACTCAGCATTGATGTGGGCCCCGGGCAGCGGTGGCTGGGGAGGACACTGCCCAGGGAGGGGGATCGGGGAGCTGGGGAAGCAAGCGGGGACTCGTGGGGCTGGGCACGGCCACACGGAGCCTGCTCGCTCCTGTCCCCGGGGAGCTTCTGGCTTTCTGCCTCCCTCTCTCCCGCTGTCACCCGAAGTGCCCGGGAATGATGGAGGGCCCTGGGGCGAGAGGCTAAGTGGTGGCGGCGACGGCAGCGCGAGAGCTGGCAGTGCTGCTCGCTGGGAGAGCCCAGCCTGCTCCGCTGCCCTGCGACAGGTTCCTGCACCCCGGTGAGGTGGGGCTGGGGCTGCCTCTGGAGTGGGGGGCAATGCTGGGGGGCTGCTGGGGCTACAACCAAGACCACGGGGCTCGTGTTTTGAAGCAGAGAGGATGTGGAGCAGGGGTTGAGTAGAAGCTGGGGGGACGAGGGGCATCACGAGGCCGTCAGGAGCAAGGTTTGAAATGGGGGGGGGCAGTGGTGGATGCAAACCCCGTGGGACTCAAGTCCTCGGGGGGAAGGGGTCTAGGCGCTCCTTGGGAGGAGAGATGCAGTGGGGACCACTAGGAAGAGAAACCACATGCTTCTCCGGAAATCCTCAGCCAAAAATAGCCCAGCATCGGGGGAAGAAGCGCCTTCACTTGCCAAATTCTCCCTCCACCGCCAGTTCCTGCTTGCGGCTGCCCCGGAGGGGGTACGGGTGGCAGCCGGTGCAGGGGGGGGGGCTCGTGGGGGGGGACCGTGGGGTTTGCTGTGCCACGGGGCCGGTGACGGCTGCGTGCGCGTGTCGCTCGGGGCCTTGTGGCTTCGCTGAGCAGCACGTGAACGTGTCGTGCATGCAGCCTGCGCGCCGGCCGCATACCGGAGCAGGGCAGAGGCACGGCTGCGGCGTGCCGGCAGCTGCTGGCGTGCTGGGAAAGTGCAGGCAGGGGGGGATGGCAGCGGGCAGCGCTGCCTGGCTGGGGGTTTGGCGAGGTGCTGGGTGTCCTGAGCATCCTCTCGCCATGACCAAGCTGATTCAGGCGTGCCAGGAGCTCTGGCTCGCTTCTCTATGGGGAGTTGTGGGCTCAGCCCATCCCAGTGGCTACGGCCTGTGGCAGGAGGGTGAACCGGCCGCTGCGGTGCCCATGGGCCTTGGGGAGGGCTGCGGGGCTGATGCACAACCCTGGTGCCGTAGCCAAACCGGGAGTGGGGGGCTTGCTCCATGAAGGCACCACGTGAGGGACCTGACAGCTTTAACGGCAAAACGCCCATCCCGTTGTCCTCTGTCGCACCAGTTTCTCGCTCTGCCCCTCACCAGGGCATCAGAGCCCGAGGGACACGTCGATGTGTGGCAGCAGGTTGGGACAGGGGATGTCTGGTGGCACCCAGGCACTGGGAAAGAGCTGTGCGGTGTTTTGGGGGGGTGTCCTCCTCCCCCCGAGCCCGTGTGGCAGGGATGGTGCCCACGGGCACTGCCAGCCTCGGGCCAGGTGTCTTGGCATCGCGGCAGCCCTGGGTATGTGGGTGCTGGGGGAGAGGTGCCTGTGCAGGGTGCTGCTCAGTGGGTGCCTGTCCCTGGCCCACGGGGTCCCCAGCGGAGGCAAAGCTCCACACTGGGGTGGGGGGGCTGTCTGTGCTAATCCAGAGGCAAAGCCCCCCAGGGCAGGCAGCTCAGTGTGGGGGAGGCAGAGACGGACAGATTGACAGCTCCGGGGGACGACAGACAGATGGCTGGATGGAGAAGCAGATGTGTACGAGGGCTGGATGGATGGAGAGATTGATGGATGTGTTGGAGAGGGGGACGCACGGATAGACAGACAGATGCACAGATGGAGAACAGACGCCTGTTCCCTTCCCTCTCACCCCGGGCACGCCTGGGGTGCTGAGCTGCGGCGCTGCGCTGGTCCTCTCTCCCCCGAGGCTCATCTGACAGCGGGACGCTGGCCAGGACCCCGGCCTGTGGGGGTCCCACTGTCCCCACAGCATCCACAGACCCCATTGGCTGGATGGCACGGCCAGACCCAGCCATCACAAGCCCTTCAGCTTGCCAGCTCTGTGGCCACCCGGCTCTGCCTCGCGGCACGCCAAGCCTGGCTCAGAACAGCCCCAAAATGCCCGTCGGATTGTTTCCAGGGATGGTGGTGAAGCCTCGTCCCTCCTCGGAGGTTTTGCATCCTGGCAGCTCTGCCGTGCCCAGCCCCGCTCCCTCTGCCTGCGCTGGGGCTGTGGGTTTCTCCTGCCTGCTCTGCCCGTCGGGCAGCTCCCCTGCCCTGCTCCCACCCGCATTGCACCCGGGATCCTGCACAGGAGCGAAAGCTGCAAATTCACAGCTTTTCAGCTGCAACCTAAAAATAAGAGGTTTGGGAAATATCTAGCAAATGAGTGGGAGGATGAAAAGAGGAGGAATTAATGGCCTGGCGCCAGGCAAACAGCATCTGGGAAGCCCCGGCGTGGCAATGTGGCCACTTCGCTCCCTGCCCAGCAGCCCTCCGCCACGGCACAGCCCTCCCGCCATGCCAGAGGATGCTGCGATGCCATGCAGGGCAGGATCAGGCCCCCTCCCCGACTCCACAGCACTGCCCCATCCCCTCCCCATCCCCATCTTCCCCATTCGGGCTCAGCGTCACATCCCACCCCAGCGCGGTGACTGGCGGCGACGGCTGGCGGCAAAATGTGGTGGTGGGGGATGCGCCGCTTGCTTGGCACCTTCTCCCGTTCCCCCCCCCCCCCCCCCCCCCCCATTTTCCCCGGGCGCACACGCGTTTCCGCTGACGGTTTGGCGAGGCGGTGAGCGGCGCAGGCTGGCACGCCGGGCGCTCGCTTGCTCGCTCGGCGGCGGCGGCAGGCGGCTTGGCACACGGAGAAGTTTCTCTGAGTGGAGCTGTGGCATGCTGGCTGCGGAGAGAGGCTTTGATTGCCGCTTCCAGAGAGCGCAGCAGGCGGCTGAGACTTGGGGAGGGGGGAGTTCCATGGAGCTTTGATTTCTCCCCCGGGGTGCTCCTCATCGATGGGTCTCACTGCTGGGCCAGGGCGGGTGGGAGGATGCTCAGGGAGATGGGGCTGGAATACCGAGCAGCCATGAGGTAGACATCATGCCCACCCCTCCCTGGTTGGCCCCAAATTGGGCATTTTGGGTTCCGCGCCCAAAAATACGGCCCTGGGGCACCTGCACAGAGGTCGCCCCAGCCCTGGTGCCAGCAGATGCTGCCAGCTTGTGCCCACTGCTCACCTGATGCCCTTGGCCACTTGCCACTCCGTGGAGATTTCCAGTCTTTCTGTTCTGCGCAGGAGCCTCGGGAGAGCAGCCAGGAGTCGGAACCCTCACCTGGGTGCCCCTCGTGGGTGCTTTGCCCTCCCAGCGCTGCCGTGTGCCCAGGTGCTTCTCCAGCGCTGTGGGCTTTGGTGCGGGGCCGTGATGGGGAGCTGGGGGCCGTGGGGGAGCTGGGGGTTGACTCTGAGGTCTAGGACGGGCACAGGGAGCCAGGGTGTCCCTGCTGCGGGGAAGGCGGGCAGGGGGAAGAGGGGTGTAGGTGCCCTTGAGCGTGAGGGTCTCACTGTGCCGGCTGTGACCGATGGCTGTCCTGGAGAGCTGGCTGCCCACAGGACCACTGAGGTGCACGAAGCCACCAAGATATGCAAAGTCACTGAGGTGTGCAAAGCCACCATGATGTGCAGGGCCACTGAGATGTTTAAAGCCACCAAGATCTTCAAAGCCACCAACACACACAGGGCCACCAAGATGCCCAAAGCCACCAAGGTGCATGAAGCCACCAAGATTTGCAAAGCCACCAAGGTGCACAGGGCCACCAAGGTTCCCAAAGCCACTGAGATGCCCAAAGCCACTGAAATGTGCAGTACCACCATGATGCATAGAGCCACCAAGATGTGCAGGGCCACCGAGAAGCCAAAGCCACCAAGATGCCCAAAGCCACCAGGATACTCAAAGCCACTAAGATGCACAGGGCCACCAAGATGCCCAAAGCCACCAAGGTGCATGAAGCCACCAAGATGTGCAGGGCCACCGAGGTGCACGAAGCCACCAAGATATGCAAAGCCACTGAGGTGCACAGGGCCACCAAGATGTTCAAAGCCACCAACATTGCACAGAGCTACCAAGATGCCCAAAGCCACCAAGATGCCCAAAGCCACCAAGGAGCGTGAAGCTACCAAGATGTGCAAAGCCACTGAGGTACACAGGGCCACCGAGATGCCCAAAGCCACTGAGATGTGCAGTGCCACCATGATGCACAGAGCCACCAAGATGCCCAAAGCCACCACAGTGCACAGGACCACCAAGATGTGCGGGGCCACCAGGATGCCCAAAAGTCACCAAGATGCCCAAAGCCACCAAGGAGCATGAAGCCACCAAGATGTGCAAAGCCACCAAGGTGCACAGGGCCACTGGGATGCCCAAAGCCATCGAGATGTTCAAAGCCACCAACATACCCAAGGCCACCAAAGTGCCCAAAGCCACAGGGAGAAGGACCGAAGCCAGGGAGGAGCAGAGAGCAGGTTGGAGCACCCAGCTCTGCCGTGGCACTGGCACCCACCACCCCACCGGCACAGAGCTGCCTCCCTGCGCGTCGCCGTGCTGGCGCTCAGCCGCGTGTTGAATCCGTTGGCATCAGCAGTTGTGGCCGCCAGCGCCTTGCCTCCGCCGGGCCGATCTTACAGGATCTCCAGCTTACATGCTGCTTAGAGAAGAATAATCCCTCTTGGATTTCTGCGCCTCTCGCCTGCGCTCGGGTCGGGTTTTGAAGTGTTTTCTCCGCAGCCACAAAGGCTGGAGCTTGCTCGTGCTCTGGAGGCAGCTAATCCCATGCCTGCAGGAACAGCAGCTTAGGGGAGATGGGCACACAGCGGCATGCTGTCACCTCTCCCAAGCACCACAGGGGGCTGTGGGGCACGGGGGGACCCCGAAGGGTTTGGGGATGGTGCCCTGCTTGGCCAAGGGTGTGGGTCCTCCATGTGAAGGTGCACTCTCACAGGAGGGTGTTTGGCACTGGGACCCTCTCCCTGTATGCAGGGACCCTCCCCCTGGCACAGGCACCCTCTCCCTGTATGCAGGGACCCTCCCCCTGGCACAGGCACCCTCCCCCCAGCACAGGGACCCCTTCCTCCCCAGGTGCAACCGACTGCTGCTCCCCGCAAATCCCATGCTGAAGAGCTGCTGCGCTAACGAGGCAGGTAATCCCCTCATCAATAACCAGCTGTAAAAGTGGAATTATATCCCATCAAGATGCATTGAATACTGATGAAAGAGCCGCAGGGCTGTGCCGGCCCCTTCCTCACCCTCCACAGTCATCCCCTCCTCTGCCAGCGGGTGCCAGGGGTGGGGGAGACCCAAGTCCTGGTGTCCCCCCAGTGCTTCAAGCCCTTGATGGCCTCCTAGAGTGGACATGGGGGTCTCCAGGTCATGGAACAACCCCTCGCTGTGCTCTTGGTGTGATTTTGCGGGGGGGGGGGGGGGGGGGGGCATGTGGCTGCAGGGACTCCAGAACAGGGGTGTGGACCCCCCCCGCCAGTGCGTGGGGCTAAGGTCCCCCTGCCACCGTCTTGCACGCTCCCGGCTGTATCTGAGCCAGCAAGAGCCAAGAGATTTATGGCGAGTGGTGGGGGAAGGAGGGGGCAGAGGTGACGGTAAACAAGCACCACATTTGTCACCCGCTCTTGGGGCTGCAGCCATGCAGGTCCCTGAGTCCCCTCCGGCCTCTCGGTGCCCCCGTGCCCAGGGCCACCCACCCCACGGCATCCCCATGCCAAGGACCCCAACTGGGATGCTGATGGTGTGGGTGACCCCACGCAGCGCCCGGCGGCAGGGACCCAGGGCTCTGCTCTGGCTTCTCTAATTAACCACTGCTAATTGCCTGGAAAACGAGTCATTTAAATCGTGCTGTGGTTGGCAGCAGCCCCGGGGGCCAGCGTCTCTCCCCCAGCCTTGGGGACACAGCCAGCATGGACTGAGGGATGCGTGTCCCCTCCGGGGAGGGCTGCACAGGGGCCAGCGTGGCTGAGCCTGGAGGTCGCCAGGGGCTAGTAGCCGTGCTGTCAGCGAGCCCCCCAACATTGTGGCGTGGAGCCCCCCCCCCCGCAGCAGACAGGTCTGTGCCGGTGTAAGCGTCGGGCTCACTGGGTGCTGCCAAGCTTGGCACTGGGAATTTGGTGCATGGGAACCGGCGTGCGCCAACGTCCCCCTCCGACCTCCTCAGTGGCAGCGGCCGGACACCGTGTGGGATTTCTCCTTCCTAAGCCGGGTCTGTGCCACACCAGCACCTCCGCAGGCAGCGCGCGCCCCCCCTTCACCTTCTCCCCTTTGATTTCCCTCTCGCTGGATTACACTGTGGATGAACTTGACCCCATAAGGACTGAAGCATCTCCTGAAGCTCCGGGCTAAGCTCCGGGCTGGAGGGGTCACTCTCACTGCAGTCCCTAACGTGCCTTTTGGCAGGACACTCTGCTTTCAGCACGTCACAGTGTCCCCACGCAAGCAGCAGGGCTGTGGGGAGCGCCGGGGGGTGGTGGTGTGTGTGAGCCAGCGTTTTAGGGGGGGCTCGCCCCCATTCCTAGCCACGCCAGCCTGCCTGGTTAGCCCGTGTGCCAAACTTGAACTGCTTGGGGCCCGCAGTCCCAAGGAGGGGGCTGCCCCAGCACTCCCCACCGGTGCGGCTGCGTTACATCCCCCCCAGCAGCTTATCTAGCCGGGTTTATAAATGTTTGAAATTAAGGGCTGGTCCCAAATTCCCTCCTAGGCAACAGTTGCTAAGTGAGTTTTATACACAGGCTCCTCGTGACCGAGGAGCGATGGTGGGGCCCCCCTCGCTGGGTTTGGGTGGAGGGAACACGTGTGCCGGCTGGCTGTGCCACTGCCGGGGGGCTGCTAATGGCCCAGAACCCGGGACCCCCCAGCCCTGTCCCCCAAAATCCCCCGGGCTGACTTCACCCCCCTCCTGTCCCTCTATCCCGCCCTGGCAGGGGCTCAGCGCCAGGCGTGTGGCTACTTAAGGGGCTTTTATAAAACTCCTCTTTATTGTCACCATCCCCTTTGCTTCTCTTTTTTTTTTTTTTTTCCACTGGGGGCCGTGGGGCTGCGGCCGCTTCGGCACCTGTCTGCATGCCCAGGCAGGAGCGGGGTGCCAGGGGGATGCCTGAGCCCCTGATCCGGCCGCCTGGACCGCTCTGACTCCCCCCAGCCTCTGAGCCACTGGCAAATTTCATTATAATAACAAGGTCTGCGGGCAAATTAATTATTAACGATTATTGTTTAATATTTATACTGCAGTACAGCCACAGGCGAACTGCTCTGGCCTCAATGCTTCCCACCGCCGGGCTGTGGCTCAAACGGTGGCCGGTCCCGATCCTGGGGTGCAGAGCTGGCTGTGGGGTGCCCTCAGGGATGCCACAATGGAGCGGGGGGAGCTGAGCTGGGCTGGGGGTCCCACTGGGCCCCCACCCCCCCCCCAAGCCACCTCGAGTCCTTATTAATCCTCCCACAGTGCCAGGGCCATCACGCTTGCTGGCAGTGTGGCCGTGAGCTCAGCGGCTGTGCCGGGGCTGACGGATACTGGGGACATCCTGTGCTAGGGTGGGGGCCATGGGGGGAGGCAGGCAGGTCCCTCGGGGTCTGGCAAGGGAGTTTTCCTGCCCACAGGGCTGGTTGGGTGCGGAACAGAAGCAGGGTGGGTGGGAGATGCCTGCCTGGCCCCGAAACTGTCCCAGTTCCCGTGGGGGGTGATGCTGCAGCAGCAGAGGGGTCCATCCCCACTTTTTGGGGTCCCCAAGGTTGTCCCCATGGCCAAGGTGGGAAGGAGCAGAGGAGCCCAGCGCCGACCCCCTCCTCCTGCCCCCACCAAGAGCCATTTGGTGTAAATCTGTGTGGGTTTGGCTGACCCAAAGAGGGAACCCCTCCAGTGGGGTGGATGCAGGACACGGATCCAGCAAGGAAACTGGGAATGGCTTGTCTGGAGGGGATGGGAAAGGGGAAGAGGAAGAGGTGGGGAAGAGGAAGGAAAAGGGGAAGAGGATAGAGAAGGTGAAAGGATGGGGAAGGGATGGGCAGGGGCAAGGACTGGCGATTCAAAAGGGGAAGGGGAAGAGGAAGGAAAAGGGGAAAAGAGTGGAGAAGGTGAAATAAGGGGGAAGGGATGGGGATGGGGAAGGGATGGGCATTAGGAAGGCAAAGAGGAAGAGGAAGGGGACAGGGAAGCAACAACCGTGGTGCTGAGCTGCTGTGGCGTGGCGATGCTGTGACCTTTGCCATCCATGCCAGCACTCCCAGGGTGCCGGCAGAGATTAAAGCCTTCGCTCTGCTCCAACCAGCCCTCCCGGGGAGCGTGGGGGGCCAGGGCACCGCCCCCGGGAGCCTGGAGCCAGCCAAAGGGGCTGGTGGTGAGAGGGGGGGGCCACCGTGCCAGGGTGTTTCATCTGTTGGGGTTGGAGCCTCTTAACTGGACCATGTCCCCCCCTTTTTGCCCTCCCTGTCCTTGCCCAGCTCTCCCCGGGTGCTGCGTGCAGGGTGCTGTGCCCACGCCGGGGTCACCCCTGGGTGGGGGGCTGACCTCTCTCCCCACCTCTCTGTCCCCTCACTGAGCGGTGGCTCTGCTCTTCTCCCCCGCAGGGGGTCCCTCCCGCGACGTCCTCCTCGTCTCAGCCATCATCACCGTCAGCCTTAGCGTCACCATCGTCCTCTGCGGGATCTGCCAGTGGTGCCAGCGCAAACTGGTAAGTGTCCCCGTGCTGGCTGGGTGCCCGGGGTGGGGAGGGGGCACAGGGGACCCCCTCCGCCCTTCTCGGGGTGCACTGGGTCGTGATGGCTGGGGTGGGGGTCCCGCTGCGGGGGATGGTACTCACTGCGGGGCGGTTGGGGTGCACGGCTGGGCAGTGAGGCTGCCAGCAGGCAGAGGCTGTTGCCGAGAGCGGTTTTGCGGCGGGTACCGGCTGCGGCTTTTATTTTTCTCTTTAGGAGATGTGATAATTAAATGTTTGGGCGAAACTGTGCGGCATCAAGGGAAGTTTCCAAATATATATATATGTATATATATATTTGCGACAAGCAGTAACGATCTGGCCCCTGTCCTGCTGGGCTGGCTCCTGCCTGGAAGAGCCCTGCGGGAAGGTGGCCAGCCCGTCACTGGCAGCACTGGCCACCGTGAGCCAGCCCTGCTGCCCGCTGTGCCCCCCAGGGCACCCAGCTATCCTCCCTGAGCCCCACTGCATCAGGAGGGCCTTTGACTTGGGACAGCACTCCCTCCTGCATCCTTCCTCCTCCTCCTCCCGGAGCAGCACCAGGATCTGGCCGCGTGCTCGGCCGCGTTTCCTTCGCCATCAGACTCAAATCTGGGTCAAGTGCTGCGATGGCGGCGGCTCCTCCCGGGCGGGAGATGCCCACCCTGGCGGTGCCAGGAGCTCCCCCCACGCTGTGGGAAGGGGAGAGGGGGTCTGGCAGGGATGAGGCAGCGTGGGGGGGTGATGGGAGCTGTGAGGAGGTGGCAAATGGTCTCCAAGCCCAGCTGGTGCCACTCAGGGAAGGGCAGGCTGGAGGTGGTGGAGGGTGAGGAAGCGGTGAGGAGAAGGGCCGGTTGTGCTGAAGGACGAAGCTGGCAGAGGAACAAATAAGTATAAATTGGCCGCGAAGTCGTTCAGGCTGCTGGGAACGGAAAGCTGTGTCCCGGCCGGCCCTCAACAGTGCACAGAGCTGGAACGGCTGCGTGGCAACCACGGCCAAACCCGCTGAGTGGCTGCCGGGCTGGCCCCGGTCTGCGCCCACGCGGTAGCCCCAGGTTGGCTAGTGCCAGGACAGCGTGGGCCAGCAGCCACTGCTGCCGTGACCCCACAAGCCCTGTGTTGTGGCTGGCTGGGGACAACGCTGAGCACAGGGCTCAGGGCTCACTCCCTCCGGGATGGCCCGTGGGCATCCGGGTTAGCCCATGGGCACCCAAGGAGGTCGGGCAACCTTGTGCCTCCCATCAGGATTAGCCCATGGGCACCCAAGGAGTTTGAGCATCCCTGTGCCCCCCAGCAGGATTAGCCCATGGGCACCCAAATAGGTTGGGCATCCCTTCAGCTCCCAGCAGGACGAGCCCACGGCTGGTCAAGGACACCCGTGCTGAGGGTGCAGGGAGTCCTCTGACGCAGCACTGCCAAGGAGGCAGCTCCATGCAGAGGTGATGAGGCTGCGGAGAAGGGAGAAATCCTCCCTGTTTCGTGGGCAGGCTGCGTGCAGGGCTGGCTCCTGCAGGAGGGATGCTCACAGGTCCAGGGCTACCATGGTGGGAGGGCTGGTCCGCAACCCCAGCCTGCTCCGGCAGCTGCTCCCATCCTGCCTCGGCCTCCCCGCACCTGCGCAGAGCAGCCTCCGCTTCTAATTGTTCGCTAATTGGCATTAATTGCGCTCTTGTCCGCCCTGGATCGGAGCAGCACGCTGAACCTGCCGTCGGAAATCACAGTGAAGTGCCCTGATTACAAGCCCCAGTTAGGAGCGAGCGCCTGCTTCATTATCATATGGCAGCTCTTCCCTTTCGATGGGGAAGGTGAACTCAATTAATTCAGGTTCAATTAATCCTAAAATTACCCGCTCCTCCCCCAGTGAGGCTGTGGAAGGGTACACAGGCGGCGACTGCTGCTCTGTCCTTGGGGTGACGCAGGGTACAAGCCCCCCCAGCCCCTTGGGGACGGTGCCCAGAAGCCAGGGTGGCCAGGCCAGATCCCACCAGTGCCTTTGCTGGCTCGTAAGGGCCAAGGGATGAAGCTTTCAGGAGTTTTGCTGCCCAGCTCGGTGGGATGGAGCCCAGCAACTGGGAGGCTGGAAGGGAAAAGGGCAAAATTGATGGTGGTGCCACCCTGGCAGGTCTCATCCTCTGCCGTGGTGCGGTGGGGCTCTTCCTGCCTCCCCCCAACCCCCCTCTCCTCTCCTCTCTGCAGGGTAAGCGTTACAAGACTTCCCTGGAGACTGTGGGGACTCCAGACTCCAGCCGAGGCCGCAGTGAAAAGAAAACCATCAAGTAGGTGCCAAGGTCGGGGGGGGGAAGAGAGGGGCAGGGGGCTGCGGTGCCCAGGAGCCTCGCTGCCCACGGGGCTGGCACAGCCGCAGCCCGCTCAGCGCCCTGCCCTCTGCCATGTGCCATCCCCCAGTCGTGGGTGCTCTGCCCTCCTGGGGACACTGTGCCGGATCGGTGCCGTCCCCGCCGGCAGCAGGGAGGTCCCTCTTTGGGGACAGAGGTGACGGTCCCAGCGAGGAGGGTCTGTGCCCAAGCCCAGCCCTGGCAGAGGGAGTTTGGCAGTGGCTGCTTGCTCGGCTCTGTCCTGGGGAGCAATGAGGGTTTCTGGGGAGAGCGAGTGGTGGGGCGTCCCCACCATCATGCCAAAGCATCGCTGATCCCCGCTCCTCCTGCAGCTACGGGAGACTGGGATGGTCCCCCAGCCCCAGTGGGAGAGGGGCTCTGGGAGACTGGGAGAGCTGGTGAGTCTCTCCAACACCCTCGGGTACCACCCCCCAGAGCCACGGGCATGGAGCCATGGGGACCTCAGCATGGGTGTCCCCAGGGGCACCCCGGCCTGAGCCCTGACCCCAGTGCTGCATCCTGGCACAGCCCTGCCAACCACAGGATGAGGTGAGGAAAGGAGAGTGGAGCTGGGGTGTCCCACAGCGCTGGGTACGGAGGGAGATGGGGGTCTCCTGGGCACCCCAGCTCCAGCTCTTCCCCCCACACCCCCTGGCACCCCACAGGGCTCTTGGGAGGAGCTGAGGCTGGATCACCAGGAGGGAAATAGCACCTGCCTGGAGTGTGACTATTGCAAACCTTCCTTGGCTGGCCTGTCCTCCCACTCAGGGGGTTATTGGGGTGCAGGCAACTGGGGCTACTTCAGGCACCCCTCTGCCTGCTCCCAGCTGCACCAGAGCTGGCACTGGAGGGAGAGGCACATCCCTGGCCGATAGTGTGGCACACACAGCTCTCCCTCCCCAGCTCCAACAGGGTCCATGCAGCCGGGCTCAACCCGGAGCCGCCGTCGAGCATCGGCGAGGGGTGTCAGGGCTGGGCACCGGCAGCTTTTTCGAGTCCCCCTGGGCTCCACAGCCCCGGGCACGCAGCTCGGGGCCAAGCAACTTGGTGCTGTGGGCAGCTCACCGGAGCCCGGAGGTTCAGGTTCCGTGCCGGCAGCGAGCTGGTTCGGCAGGAGGGGACCCAGAGGGGTCTCCGACACGCAGCAGCGTCACTGTTAACCAAGCAGCGTGCGATTCCAGGACTCGGCTGCTGAAGAGGTGAGGACACATAGACACACGTGCTGAGGAGACACAGACACACGTGCCGAGGACACACAAACACACATGCCGGGGACGCCGCGCTGGCGCCGCGCTCGCCGGGGCACCTCTCTAACCCCGCACCATCCTTCTTTCCTTCCCAGCTGGTGGAGCCGCCTGCTCCTGTCTCTCTGCAGCTCTGCCCCGCTCCGTCCATCCGTCCGTCTGTCCGTGTGTGCGCACACGTGTGTGTGTGTGTGTGTGCACGCGCGTGGTGTCGGTGGCCAAGGGGTGGGCGGCCGCGTGCCCCATCTCTCTCCACAGGATCCCGGCGCTCCAGGGGCAGAGGGCTGTTTTTCCTCCCCTCTTACAGGAATTCAGCTTCTCTCTCTTGTATTTCCCTTTTCTTTCTCCCTTGGTCTCCGGCCGCTGTAGCGATCTAGACAGAGACTTTTGGAATAACAATGACAACACAGTGCAGCAGAAATGGAGCTCCTACCCTCCCAAGGAGTTTATACTAAACATTTCACCTTACGCCCCGTACGGTGATCCGCGGCTTTCCCTCAAGTGAGTCTCTCCTTACCGGGTTTGCTCCGTGTAGTGAGTATATGAGCAGCACCCACTCGCCTTCCTCCTCCTCCTCCTTCTCCCCTGGGCTCCCCGCACGCCACCCCATGGGCAGCCCCATGGAGACGAGCAACCCCTCCTTCCCGCTCTCCCCCCCCCCCCCGCCCAACCCCGGGGGCGGCAGCGGGTCCCCCCCAACTCGCGGCGGCACAGGACGGGGTTGCGCGTTGGGGGCACCCCCTCGGCGTGGGGACGGGTCCCCCCCGGGGCTGGGCTGCTGGCGAGCGGGACCCCCTCTGTCCTGACCCTCGTCCTCCTCCCTCCACTCCTTTATTTTGGATGGTTTTGCCAAGGCCCCCGCACACCCCGCGGCCAGGACCCCTTTTCTGTTGCAGTGCTGATGTCTCTCTTTCTCTCTCTGTCTGTCTGTCCGTCTCTTGTCCGTCTGTCCCCCTCCCCTCGTACCCACCCCTATCAAACGGCTCCCATCCCTCCACATCCGTCCGTCTGTCTGTCCGGCTCCCTCCGTGTCTATCTGGGGGGTGTCTGGCCACCGGCCCGGCCCAGTGGCTCTCTGTTATCAGGGGCCAAGCTGACGGCGTCGGCCGCCGCGGGGTTGGCAGGGGAGCGCGACGGCCGGCCCGGGGAGAAGCAGCGGCTCGGCGAGGACGGCATGAGGAGCAGCGTCTCTGCCCACAGCGAGCCCGGCGCGGGGAAGGCGGCGCGAGGCCGCTGGCACACGGTGCAGAGCCACTTGGCCGCAGGGAAGCTCAGCCTGTCCAAGTGAGTGAGCACGCACACTCCGGCACGGCACGCGCCGGCACGGAACCCCCCGCGCCAATGTGCCCGGGCACCCCTCTGCGGGCTGCGCTTGGGATGGGGGCCACTGAGAGATCCCTCAGCCCATCACACTGAGGGGGCTGCCCAAGCCCCAGCGGTGTTTCAGCAGCGTTTCAGCAGCATTTTGGCTTGGTGAGGGGAGCAGAGGAGGGGGCTGCAGGGCTCAAGCCCCAACTGGGTGAGCAGAGCACCTTTGGCTTTGCCCAGTGCCGGTGGGAAGTGGCTCAGCATCCCCAGTGGGGCTCCCTGGGGCAGAGGTGATGGCCCAAGGGCAGGAGCTGCTCTCCCATGTCCCTGTCCCTGGGACGTGGCCATCAGGGATGGCGCGTGGCATCGCCAGACTCATCCCTCTGCAGCGCTCCCCTGACCCACAGCACAGCCATGAGACCCGGCGCCTCACTTGCGGCTCCACCATCCAATGCCGAGGGAGAGTTGGGGAAAGTTGGTGGTTTTTCAGATTTAGGGGAAATCAGTGGCCCAGGCAGGCTGGGTGGGAGGTCTCAGCAAGACCCTTTGCTGCTGGCAGTGACGGTAGCTCTGTCGGGAGAAATGGTGGTGATTTATCTGGCTGTGGGCTCTGTCCTACATTTCTGTTCTCTGCTCCGGTTCCCCGTGCCGGGAAGGTCGGTGGCGATGGCAAAGGCGCTTCCCAGGGCTGACATGCCTCATCCCCACTGCTTCTTCCAGACCCGTTGGCAGGGAAAAAGCCTTTTCAAAAGAGAAACTCCAGTCCTGCCACCTTGGCCAAATCCCAAATGCTTCCTGGAGCCCCAAAAATTGGTGTGTCCCCCCCCCCCGTTCGGAGCTGCGGCTGCCCATTTGGCGTGATGCTGGTGTTCTGCGGCTCGGCTGCTGGGAGGCGGGAGGGAGAGGTGAGGAAGAGGAGGAGCTGTGGAGCCTTCAGCCATACTCAGTCTTGGTGGTGAAGCAAAACCCACTGGGAGCCCGCGCTCCTCTGGCAGGATGTGCGAGGGCCGGCGAAGAAAAGGCGTCGTGCAGCTGCCGCGCCGAAAGCCAGGGACGAGAGCCCGCACGCCGCTCGGCACCTCCGCTCCTGCTGACTCACAGCCGGCCCACGCCGGCGTGGCAACGGGCTCTGCTGTCCTGGCTGGGAGCTCCGGAGGGGCTGGGAGCTGACAGCCAGCCAGCCGGATGGACAGACAGACGGATGGACAGCCACTGGGCTGGCACAGGTGGCGAGGGCAGAGTTAAGGGGATGGGGAAGCCGGTGGTGGAGCATCCTGCCTTTCCATATCTCTTTTGCGCAAAGCCTTCGGGTTTGGGGGTGCTCATGGGGGGGCCATGCTGGGGGTCTGGCCGCTGTACCCCCTCCCGGTACCGGGGGCACCCAGCGGGCACAGGCAGGGTGTGCGGGCAGGGCGTGCTGCCGCCTGGCACGGTGCTGGCAGGAGCTCGCGCCTCCAGCTGGCGCCGGGCCGAGAGGAGCCAGATTTAGTTTCCTGTGACTGAGAGGTTGTAAATTGAACTAATTTAGGATTTGATAGGAAAGTGAAAGGAGGTCGGCGGCAGGCGCGGGGAGGGGGCGGGTGGCGCAGTACCCGGGCAGTGCCCCGTGTGCCTTCAGCCCCGGCCGTGGGGCCGGATCTGTCCCAGCTCTCCACTCCTCTCAACTTCCCTCCCTCCTCTCTCTCTTTCTCTCACCTTTCACTCTTTCTTCACCTCTTTTTTTTTTTTTTTTTAAGCTATTTATCCTTCCCCCCTCCCTCTCTGTCCCCTGCTGCTGGCAATGCACGACGGCACAGCTTCGCCACCCCGGCCAGCCCCGGGCAGCGCAGGGACCGGGGTAAGGTCGGTGGCTGCTGCTGAAGGCAACTCCCTGGTGCCACACAGGGTGGTGGTCTCGGGGGGACCCCTGCCTTCATGCATCGAAGACCCCTGAGGGCTTTTGCCAGGCTGGCTGGACCCCCAGTTTCATAGCCACGAGCTTTGCAGGCTGCCGTGGGCATCAGCACCGTGCCCGGGGCTCCTACCCGGCTGCATGGGTTGTGCCATGCATGTGCTGCTGCCACGGTGCAGGGCCGGCTGCATGGCCAGCGATGGGCATCGCCGCTTCCCCCGCCGGCCTCTCGCCTGCTCTTCCCTCTCCGCCGGCCCAAAAAAGCCCGTCCGTGCAGGGCTGGGCTCCTCCGCTCTCCCAGTCCCACCAGGATCCCACAATCGGGGGGCTGGGAGTGTGGCCGGACTCCCACCCCTCTCTGCTGGCAGCCTGGCTTGGCCCTGGGGACACCCGGCGTGCTGGCATGGCCATGGCTACAGGGGGCTCGGCCCCCCCCCATCGCTGTGGGAGCCCCTGGCCGGCGCCGTCCTGCAAGATGGGGGATGCTGAGACCTGGCGGCGAGGGTGCTGGGCTGGGAGGGATGGGGATGGGGACGGGGCGGGCTGGCTGGCAGCACGTGAGCGGGCGCCGGGGGATTCGCCTTCACGCAACAGCCCTAATTAGCTCGCAGACGAGGTCGGCCGGCGTGCTGGGAAGGCGCCGGCTGCGCAGCAGCCACGGGAGCGGGAGGGCACCCAACCGGCTGGGTGCCACAGTGCTGCGGCCGAGCTCCCCCACACACACACACGCCGGGAGGCAGGACGGGCGAGATGGCGGCGGCGCGAGAGCCCCGTGCCGCCGGCGAGGCCGAGCTGGGGCCGAGAGGCAGAGGAACCAGTCGCTGCATCCGCTGGCCCCTGCCGGAGCGCTCCCTGCGCTGGGGCATCTTCTCTCTAACTCTCTTCTTTTCCTTCCTCCAATTTTGCCCCTTCACCTTCTTCTCCTTTCTCTCCTCTCCTCTGCCCTTCCTCTCCCTAAGTTTCGAGGACTCCACCTTGTCCACAGCCACTACCCTTGAGTATATCCCCACCTCAGCAGGCGACCCCAAATGCCAGAGGCCCCGCACGCTCATGCGCCAGCAAAGTCTGCAGCAGCCCCTCAGCCAGCACCAGCGCGCCAACCACAGCCAGCCCACCACCAGCCAGAGCCTGGGCCACCTCCAGGCCCACAGCGGCTCCTCCGCCGGCGCCGGCAACCCCCGGGGCTCCCGCGGCGGCCAGGCACGCCAGGGCATCGCCGCCGGCTCCAAGCATCGGACAGCTGGCGGCCGGAGCCGCTCCAATCCCGGCAGCTGGGACCACGTGGTGGGGCAAATCCGCAACCGCGGCTTGGACATGAAGTCCTTCCTGTAAGTGTGCGCTCTCCTCTGCTCTCTCCATTGCTCTCTCCTCATCTCTCTGCTCTCTTCTCTGTGCTCTCTGTTGCTCTCTCCTCATCTTCTCTCCTCATTTCTCTCCTCATTTCTCTCGTCTCTCTCCTCATTTCTCTCCGTTGCTCTCTCCTCATCTCTCGGATCTCTCTGTTGCTCTCTCCATTGCTCTCTGCTCATCCCTCTGCTCTCTCCTCTGCACTCTCTGTTGCTCTCTCCTCATCTCTCTCCTCATCTCTCTCTGTTGCTCTCTGCACTCTCTGTTGCTCCTCTGCTCTCTCCTCTGCTCTCTCCTCTGCTCTCCTCTCCTCTGTACTCTCTGTTGCTCTCTCTGTTGCTCTTTCCTCATCTTATTTCTCTCCATTGCTCTCTCCATTGCTCTCTCCTCATTTCTCTCCTCATCTCTCTCATCTCTCTCATCTCTCTCATCTCTCTCATCTCTCTCCTCATCTCTTTCCTCATTTCTCTCCATTGCGCTCTCTGTTGCTCTCTCTATTGCTCTCTCCTCTGCTCTCTCCCCTGCTCTCCGTTGCTCTCTCCATTGCTCTCTCTGTTGCTCTCTCCTCATTTCCTCATTTCTCTCCTCATTTCTCTCTTCTGCTCTCTCCTCATCTATCTCTGTTTCTGTCTCCTCTGCTCTCCACTCTCTCCTCTGGCACCACTCTCACTCAGCTGGCACCACCTTGGGGAAACGCTGCCCGGGGCCAGCGGGAAGAGCCATCTCCCCTCTGGCCCCGTCACAGGGTGCAGGGACGGCTTACCCAGCCTGGGGGGCTCAGGGAAGGGTCTCACCCACTCCCCCAACTTGCTTTTCCCCATGACTTTGCTGCGGGTCACCCACTGCATCACTGGCTGGTGCAGGTGCTCGGGTCCCCTTCGGTCCCCAGGGAGCACAGGGATGTTCCAGCCCACGGGATGCCACCGCCGTGGTCCCCAGGGAGTGACATTGCCCCAAGAAGGAAGGGGGGAGTGGCAGCCATGCTGGCAGCAGCCCCCATGCAGGGGTGACCATCTGTTCGGCCCCGATATCGCTGCCTGTCCCGCTGCCTTCCGCCCAGGCTGGGAGCTGCAGAAGCAGCCAGCTCGGAGCTGCCGTAGCCGTGTGATCTTTAATCTGTCTTAACCCTATCTCCTGGATCAGCGCTGGCTTTCAAACCTCAAGCGCCGAGGACTAATCTGAGTCCCGTGCTACTGCCGTATCTCAGCACATGACATTGTCACTCCTCCGCAGAGCCAGTCCCCCCCGGCTTCCATTCTCCCTAGGGTCCTCTTACTCCCCCCTGGCCTCCGTTTGCCCACCGGAACCCTGAGAGGGGGGATGCTGATGTCCCAGCTGAGCTCCCCACAGGCTGGTAGTGCTTGGAAGAGGGGGACAAGCCTGATCCTGCCCTTGCGTGAGTCAGCTCAGCACCTTCTGAATCAGGGTTGGGTGGGAAAGGCCCCAAGACACACAGATTTGGCTGCCCACCCCACTCCTGCCTGCGGAGGCAGCCCTGGAGAGAGGGTTGAACTCCCCTCCAGGCAGGCAGAGGCACCCCGGCTTGCTGCCTGCAGCCCTGCCTGGGGTTCCCTCCCAGCTCTGGCACCGGCTGTGACCCCCCTCCTCACTGCCAGCCAGTCGGTGTCCCTTGGCTCTGCCCTCTCCCACTGAGAGGTTCCTCACCGGCTCCGTTTGCGGCTTCCCGATGTCGAGATGCGGCTCATTAGCCATCGAGAGGGTCACGTCCCTCCCTGTTTACCCAGCATCGACACTGGTTCCAGCTTTAATTGGCGGGGGGGGGCAGCAGCCGCCGAGCCGGGACGTGCCGAGCCAGCGTGCCGTTTCCCCACGGAGGAGCCGCTGCCATTTACCATCCTCGCTTTCCCAAGCCATTAACTTTGCTTTTGCTCTTTACTCTGTTTACCCTCCCGCCTGCCTCCCCGGCGCCGCGACGTAAATGCGGTTACAGGCCCCGGGGAGGCTGCGCCGGCGGCGCTGGAGCGGGGCAAAAAGCCTCAACCATGCCACTGCCATCTCCTCCTCCACGGAAGGATGTTGGGACCTCACTCCCTCTGTGCTGTCCCTTGTCCCCAGCCCCTCTGGGCACCTTTTCCCTCCTCCTCGGCAGGACTTTGGCATCCTCCCTGCCTGGACCGGTGGAGGAGAGGGGTGGCGGCAGTCCCCATGTGCTCCCCAGAGCTGACACCTTTCTCCCCACAGCCCTCTGCGCCCATCCTGGCCATCGTCTCCTGCGCAGGGGCCAGCAGGCAGAGCCGGGGGTCCCCTCGCCCTACAGGGGAGCTTGGGGTGCCGCCGCTCCTGCCTGTTCTCTGCCTGATGCTGTTCTCCTCTCTCTCTCTCTCTTTCTCCCGCTGCCTGCGGGGCCGCCTGGGCAGGGAAGGCCGGATGGTGGTGTTATCCCTGGTTTTGGGACTCTCAGAGCAAGATGACTTTGCCAATATCCCCGACCTGCAACCCGCTGGGACACAGCCGAACCAGCCGAACGCTCAGGGGGACAAGAGGTATGAGCGAGGACGAGGGCAGTCCCGCAGGAGGAAGGAGACCCAGGGTGGAGGAGGAGGAGGAGGAGGAGGAGGAGGAGGCTGGCCTCGGTGGAGCGCGAAGGTTGGAGCGGCACAGGGTGGCCCAGCGGGCAGCGGGCACGGTGACATCTGCAGCTCTCCCCCGCCAGCACCCACGGTTCTGCCTCCGGAGCAGCGGCACCGAGAGGACCCCCCCATCCCTTCCTCCTCCCTCCCTGTCCTCCCCCTCCTGCCCTCCCCGACCGCCAGCCCCCCCCCCCCCCCCCCTTCCCTGGCTGCATGCTGGGGCGGATACAGGCTCGGGAGCGGGGTGCAGGGCAGGCCAAGAGCCCCTGTGCCACGAAGAGAATGGGATGCAGAGGAGGGGACACAGGGGGGACCCCCCGATGATGCTGCGTCCCACCCTAACGCATGTCTTGTGCACCGCGCTGCCGCGACCTCCAGCCCGGCGGGGCCGTTTGCAGCCCGGCAACCCCCCGGGGATGCGGGGACATCCCTGCGGTGGCATGTCCTCAGCCCTTGCTCGAGCCCCAAGGTTGCCTGGGGCGGGGGCAGAGCAAGCGCCGCAGGCTTTTTGGGGGACACACACACATTACCCCCCTTTCTCCTCCAAGCGTGACAGCGCGGCACAGCCCCTCCGGCTGCTCCACGCCTTCCCGGGGTGCTGAAGGCTCAGCACCGCATCCGGCACCAGCACCGGAGCCCAGCCACGGCCACCGGTGAGGGCTGGCAGGAGCAGAGGGGCCCCACGCCACCGGGAGCGGGTGTTAATCCCCTCCGGAGCGGGGAGGAGGTGTGAAGCCGGCGGGCGCTGCCTCCCCGGCGTGCTCAGCGTGTTAATGAACTGGCACCGTTCTCGCCCACTGGCTATTTTTACCCCTGCTCGGCTTAGTTTCGCTCCATCTTTTAGCACTTCCCTCCCCGGCGTCGCGCTGCGCAGCTGGTCCCTGCCGGGAACGCCGTGCCGTACCGTGCCCGTACCGTGCCGGCTGCCCCGTGCCGGGCGAGGGGATGGGGGATGCTGGATGCCGGGCACGGGGGGGGTGGGTGGCTGTGCTGCAGCAAGACCCTGCTCCCCGCTCCTCCCCGCCAAGCTCGCTGGTCCAAAAGACCCATCCCAGCGCACGCATGGCCTCCCCGCCTCCATCTCCCCCCTGCTCCCCATCCCCTCGAGCCCCGCGGGATGTTTTGGGGGGTGCAGCCGACAGAGGGGTCATGCTCCGGCACCCTCCACTCTCACCTGCCCACCCGGCGCTGCTGGCCGCCCACTCTTCTGCCTCCAATCGTCTCCTCCATCCCCGTTTTTCAGCTTCTTCCTTCCAGCCCGTCCCCAGCAGCTCCAAGCCCAGCGCCTCGGTGTGTCTCCTGTCCCGGCGACTAACCACTCTCCGTCCGTCCATCCGCCCCGCTCCTCTCTCCCCCTTCCCTCCTGGCAGGCCAGCGCTGGACGACGCTTCTCCTCCTCTCTCTTGCTCTTTCACGCTCTTTCTCTCTCGCTGGCCGTGACCTCCGCCGGTGTACACCACTGCCCCGGCACCCACGGCTCCACCAGCACCTCCTCGCCTGGCGTTCCCCACCACCGGCTCCTCCGCCTTCATTTTCACTGTTTTTAACCCAATTTTGCCTCCCCAGCTACCTCGGGCTCTCCGATCCTCCCTGGCTACCGTCCCACCGGGGTGGGCGAGCCACGTGTGTGTGGGTGTGCGAGGGGGCTGCCGCCCCGTGCCGCTGCGTGTGCCTCCGTCCCCGTCATGCCCCCCGCCCCAGTGTCTCCACTGGCGTGTGTCTGTGTGTGCTTGGCGTGTCGGTGGGTGTCTTGTGGCATGCATTGTGGCTTCACCCCGCTGAGCGTGCCACGACGCTGGGGCCGTCCCTGCGTCCGTTGGTCCATCTGTTGGTTTATCACCGTGGCTCGGCTCGGGCGGGAGCCACGGCGGTGGGTGGGTGGGAGCGTGGGATGCATCTTTGGGTGCCTGTCTGTGTGCGCATCCCCTCCCCTCTCGGATCTGTCTGCACCGTGGGAGCCAGCCAAGGGCTGCCCCGTCCCTGCCGCCCTGTGCCTGTGTCCCTTGTTGTCCCCGTGGCAGCGTGGCCTTGGTGTGTGCCCACCCACCTCCATCACTGCTCTGTGTGTGTGCCCGCTGCAGCTCCCGGCTGCCCACCCTCCCACCCCGGCACCGTGCCCACCGTCCCGGCACGGCCCCCCACCCACCCAAACCCGGCTGCCACAGCCGGGGTGCACAGGGACAGCCGGGGCACCAGGGAGGGCTCGATGGCAGAAGGAAAGGGGGGGCGTGGTTGTAGCGGGCACTGAGCCCACACCACAGCACGAAGCACCCATGGGTCAGCCACGCACCTGGCCGCTGCAGGTGGGATGTGGCCGGGGCAAGGGGGGGCACATGGACGGCGTGGGACCTGCTGCCATGCTCTGAGGTGACGTGCCGTGGGTCCCAGGGCACCGGCTGGCACCCAGCCCTGCCTGGCAGCACCGCAGGCAGAACCAGCTGCCTGCACCAGCCTCGGCCCCTCAGAAGGCTGTTGGGGGGGGCTGCACGCAGCCGCCGGCAGCGCAGCCCCCTGCATCCCACCAGCTCGGCTCTGCCCATGTCCCGGCCATCGGGGGCTGGCACAGCCCGGGCGCAGCATCCACTGGGAGAGGGTGCCCGGGGAGCCCCTCGCTATCTCGCCCTCGGCTCTCAGCCCATCTCTCCTCTTAAGGCGCTGCCTCTCTTTCCCCAGGTTGCCAGCCGGCGGCAAAGCGGCGAACACGGCACCGGTGACCGGGCAGCCACCACACGATGAGTCCGACCGCAAGACAGAGCCGCACTCCTCCGTCTCCGACCTGGTCAACTCCCTGACCAGCGAGATGCTCATGGTGAGTGGATGGGGGTGTGCTGGGGATGGGCTCCCCAGGGATGGCATCTCACCCTGGGCACCACCCGGGTGTCTTCTGCTACCCCCCCGGCTCTTCCCCGCGCCTGCCCTGTGCCACAAACACTCTGGCACGTCCCGGCCCGGTCTGCCAAGTCCCCGTCGCCGCCGGGCGCCATGGCCAGCACAGCCGTGGCTGAGCTGAGGCGACGTGGCTGTCCCCTCACCCTGGGGCCAGCACCAGGGATGGGCTGTCAGGAGGAATTTGGCTAATTGGCACTCCGGAGCAGAGCCAGGAGTCATCTGAGGCGATGGCAGCCCCGGGGAGCTGGGGAGAGGCTGATGCCCTCTGACAGCTCGCGGGGCTAGGGTTCGGGTGCTGAAACAGGGGGGATGAGGGTCTTTTCCCCCCGGCACTGCACTCACTACTCTTCTCCTCCCCCTGGCCACAGCTCTCCCCAGGCTCTGAGGACGATGAGGGCCATGATGGCATCAGCCGGGAGAACCTGGGCCGCATCCAGTTCAGCGTCGGCTACAACTTCCAGGAGTCCACCCTGACCGTCAAGATCATGAAGGCGCAGGAGCTGCCGGCCAAGGACTTCAGCGGCACCAGCGACCCCTTTGTCAAGATCTACCTGCTTCCCGACAAGAAGCACAAGCTGGAGACCAAGGTGAAGCGGAAGAACCTCAACCCACACTGGAACGAGACCTTCCTCTTCGAAGGTATGGGCTGGGATGGACTGGGGTGGACTGGGGTGGGAGCAGAGCGGTTGTGGGATCCTCTGTCCTCCCTCCCGGGCTGGATCAACTCAGCTTGAGCTACCAACGTGGTGGCCGTCGGTGATGTGTGGTGGCCATCGGTGGTGAGATGGGTTGGCGAAGCCATCAAGGCCAGGTTGGAGGTGTTTGAGCTGCACCCCATAAAGGGGACATGGGGGGAGAGGCTCTTTCCCCCCTCAGAAAGCACCCATGGGTGGGTGCACATAGGGAAATGAATCTGCTAGTGGCCACCATGGTGGCCCGAAGCAACGAGAGGTGCCCCACGCTGCTCCTCAACCACTGCCCAGCACCCACTTCTCCCCATCAGCACGGGCAAGGCAGGGTGACACCAGCACCCATGGCCGGGGGTGCTGCTCGCCATGGCAGGGGCAACTCCTCATCATCGCCTCTGTTTCTGGCACAGGGTTCCCCTACGAGAAGGTGGTGCAGCGGGTGCTGTACCTCCAGGTCCTGGACTACGACCGCTTCAGCCGCAATGACCCCATCGGGGAGGTGTCCATCCCCCTCAACAAGGTGGACCTCACCCAGATGCAGACCTTCTGGAAGGATCTGAAGCCCTGCAGTGATGGCAGCGTAAGGCCCTGGTCCTCCTCCCACCCCCCGGGGCCAGTCCTCAAGGGGGGAGGCCACCCTCTGTCCCTGGGGTGTCCCAACAGGGCCACCCTCTTTCTACCCCAACAGAGATGTTTTCTGCTTTGCAAGTTTTGACACCTGATGGGGAGGTTTCTCCTCCCAAATCTTTATATTAAGGCACTAAGTAGCCCAAAATGAGTGTCTCATTTTGGGTGAAAACAAGCCATTTCAGGCAAATCTAAAATGAAAGTTTTCTTTTTCTCCTGTCTCTAGCAAGACCAGAAAACAGCCCCCTGGGGATGGCCCCGGTTCCCTCTGCTCTGATTTTCTGTGCGGCCCCAAAGTCCACCCTTGGGACAGCTCTTGGGGGGGTGTCCCAGCCCAGCACCCCGCTCCCACAGTGGGACACGGGTGCTTTGGGTGTCCTGTCAGTGCTTGGGCTGGGTGCCGCGGTGAGGAGTGGGTGTTTTTGGGGTGCCCACCTAACATCCCCCGTGGATCCCACAGGGAAGCCGTGGGGAGCTGCTCCTGTCACTGTGCTACAACCCCTCCGCCAACTCCATTGTGGTGAACATCATCAAAGCGCGTAACCTCAAAGCCATGGACATCGGGGGCACGTCAGGTACGAGCTCCGGCTCCCGCCACGCCGGGCATCGCTGCCCGACGTCCAACCGGGGCTGAGCGCAGCTCCTCTCCCCTCCAGACCCCTACGTGAAGGTGTGGCTGATGTACAAGGACAAGCGGGTGGAGAAGAAGAAGACGGTGGTCATGAAGCGGTGCCTGAACCCCGTCTTCAATGAGTCCTTCGCCTTCGACATCCCCACGGAGCGGCTGCGCGAGACCACCATCGTCATCACCGTCATGGACAAGGACAGGCTGAGCCGCAACGATGTCATTGGCAAGGTGGGTCCTGCAGCATTGGTGCGGGGTGGAGGGGGACCTTAGCGATGTTGGGGGACAGCCAGGTCCTGGGCTGATGTGGGAGGAAGCTGAGAAGGAAGGTGGAGCGTGGAGGGGACCCCTCGTGCCATCTCCAGCCCCAGCCGTGGTGTGCGGTGGCAAGGACTCACCCGGCACAAGCCGAGGGATGATGTGGTGGCCCCCACCCAGCGTGGTGATGCCCCACACCTGCCACCATGCCGTGCTGCAGCACAGCCCGTGCCAGGGTGAGCTTCAACCTGTCCGAAGTCTATTTATAGTGAGGCAAAAATTGAGCCAGAGCTCCCCCCCCACCGACATCGTCACCGTCCCCAGTTGCGGGAGAGCAGGGATGAGGCGCAGGGCTCAGCCAGGTGTCCCCAGGGTCTGCGTCTGCCATGTCCCCATGCCGGGACTACCCACTGCCTCCCAATGCCAGGAATGGAGGAGTTCATCCCCCCTCAGTTTGATTTACGTTAAATCCATCAAACTCTCCGCTCGTTAGGGTAATGATGACAAATGAGCTCAGTAATCTCCATTATTACTGCTCACCGCAGAGCGTCAGTGACCCCCACACGCAGCCCTGTAATTGAACAAACATGTAGGTTGGGATAAACCTGGGAGGGGGTGGCCGCAGCGGCTCGGCACCGCGGGCTGCTGGAGAGGGACAGAGGTGCCAGCGTCACCGGTGTGGGGACATCGCCGGTGATATGGGCACGGCTGCGCCCAGAGCCCAGTGCCAGCCAGCAGGTGGGATGGATGGACAGACAGATGGTGCCTGTGATGTCTCCACTTTGTGTTAAAGCTGCCGGGAGCATTGCGGTGCGAGAGGGGAGACCTCATGGCCCTCTACAACTCCCTGAAAGGAGGGTGCAGAGAGGGGGGATGAGTCTCCTGAACCAAGGAACAAGTGACAGGACAAGAGGGAATGGCCTCAAGCTGCGCCAGGGCAGGGTCAGACTGGCTCTTAGGAAGTATTTCTTTGCAGAAGGGGTTGTTGGGCGTTGGAATGGGCTGCCCAGGGCAGGGGGGGAGTCCCCATCCCTGGAGGGGTTGAAGAGTGGGGTTGACCCAGCGCTGAGGGATCTGGTGGAGTTGAGAACGGTCAGGGTGAGGTTCATGGTTGGACTGGATGATCTTCAAGGGCTTTTCCAACCCAGATGATTCTGGGACTTTGGTGCTGCTGGCGGTGGAGCCAGAGGAGGGGAGCGTGGCCTTCACACCCTGGCCACCCCGCCGTGGCCAGCAGCCTGCTAATCACTTTTAATTGTGTAATTAGCAGCGAGCCCCACTCCGATATGACGAAGCGGGTCGGCAGCATGAGCTCCCCAAGCTGTCAGCTGCAGGGAGGGCTGGCACGCGCTGTTTTCCATGTCGCCGTAGGGAAAATCAATGGATAAAATTAACCTGGCCCTGCGTGGAGCTGGGAGCACGGGCTGGGGGAGCGGGGAGGGAGGAGATGGGAGGCGAAAGCGGCAGCGCTGGGGAGCGGGATGGGGCTGGAGGAGCTGGGATGCGGGGCTGTGGGTTCAAGGGCTGCCTGTCCCCGCAGATCTACCTGTCCTGGAAGAGCGGCCCTGGGGAGGTGAAGCACTGGAAGGACATGATCGCCCGTCCCCGGCAGGCAGTGGCACAGTGGCACCAGCTGAAAGCCTGAGTGCCCCAGAACTCCTGGGCCGGGGGGTCACCCCCTTCCCAGCCCCCCGTCACCCCTCCATGGGGATCCCAGCGAGGAGCCCAGGGACCGGCGGAACAGCGGCCCGGACTCGTGGGGACCCTGCGGTAGGAGGGGGGACGGAGCCCCCCAGCCCCTCGCTTTTGCCTCTCCCTGGTACTGGGGTGTGGGAGGGCATGCAGCCGCCCAGCACCCCCGGCCGAGAAGGGTGCCAGAAGCAATGACCTCCCCCCCCCCTCCATCCCCATCCCACCACCGGGCAGGACTTCTACCAGTGCTTCCAGCCCCGGTCCTTGGGACCCCTCTGCCCCTCCCCAGCCTCACCCCCCCACCATTTCAGGGGGCCAGGCTGCCAGTGCGAGAGGGACCCCCCACCTCCCCTCCCCTTTCAGCTCAATAAAACCTCTCCGAGCCGTCAGCGTCGCCCGAGCGGGGCTGTGGAGCCCCCCCATGCCCTGCCACGTCCCTGCCACCCTCCCCAAGACCCCTGGCCCACGCTGGGCTGGGGGGACACCCTGGGGGGGGGAGGGCAGCCCCCCTTTTCCCGGGCCAGGCGCGGGCTCCTGGGATCGGAAGCCATGACACAGTTCGTTAGCCAAAGCGGGCTCGTTTGCGCACTGCCTTCAGCCGGGTTTAATGCTTTACCTCCGTCTTGGGGCTCGGTAGGAGCGGGAGGTCGATAACCCCATTCTGGGGCTCACCCCCCCCAGCCCCGCATCGGGACCCCTCATCCTGTCCCCACCTCAGTTCTTCCCCCCGTTACTGGGCACGTCCCCGCTGGGCTGGGCAAGGGCCTGGCCTCAAGCCAGGCAGTGCCCCCCTCTCCTTGGGGGGATGCCGAGCCCCAGAACATCCCTTTCCAGCCAGGCTGACCCAGGCACCGGGGCTGGTCCAGGACCCCCGTGAGCCCTGTGGCCAGCACTGGGGTCCCTGGGGACTAAGGGATGGAGCAAGTGCCATTGTCCCAGTCCTGGGTGGGTGGCATTCCCCGGGCCAGCCAGCCTGGCAGGGGCAATGCCAGCAGCGTCCCCACGGTGCCAACATCCCCCCGGGGTGCACATGCCAGACCCCTGCCTGCTCCCCAAGTCCTAGGGGCTCCCCAAAGTGGGGACAGACCCACCCGGGAGCCCCATGGGGTGCAGGGTCTCGGGGCAGCTCCTGGGGGGGGCGAGGCAGGGGTGACAGATGGGCGGTCACCCAGAGGGGTCATGCCCTGAGGGTCCTCCCCACCGACCGGCGCTGGCTCACGGCAGTGGATGTGGCTCGTGGGGTGTGATGTGACACGTCCCTGCCTGTCCCCGTGGGCAGAGTGTGTGTGTGTGTGTGTGTGTCCTCGGGGAGGGGTCTCGGGGTGCCCCCAGCCGGGTCAGCAGAGCCCCTCCAGGCACCATCAGCCCCCCTGTCCCCCTCTGAACGGAGACACATCGGCCGAGTCCTCCCAGAGCAGGGGAGAGGTGGGTGCTGCCACCTCTGCAGCCATCTCAGGTAGGGCACGGCCACCCATGGGTGCGGAGGCACCCAGAGCGAGCCCAGAGGCAGCCGGATGCCTACCAGCACCGAGCCACCCCGCCTTGGCTGGGGGTCCCCCATCCTCAGTCTTCCTGCTCCCCCGTGGCACCACCCACCCTTCACTCCTCCTGCACCCACGGGGATGACACCGACTCCCCCCCCACAGGGTGTCACCAAGCCAACCCCCCCCCCCCCACCCCACGCCGAGGCCACAGGTTGTCCCCTGGGGTGCTGTGTACAGCTGAGAGCCCGGTTTTAGGGAGGGAGAGTGTTTCACCCCCTTGTCATCGTCCCTGTGCCAGGGCAGGGATGTCTCCCTGAGTGTTAATGCCACCCCACAGGCTGCAGGGGGGACACAGGGTGCTGGCAAAGGGGGACCCGCTGAGCCACCGAGGTGCTCCGTGGGGTTTCTCTCTTGCATGGGGCGGGGGGCAGGGGGAGAACCTGCACCAGAATGGCCCCCAAAACGTCCCCAGGGTGCCCAGCTGCTTGTCCCTTCTCCTGCTGAGGGGGGACATCCCTGCCACCCTGGGGACAAGCCACCTTGGGGACACGGTGGCAGCGGGACCATCCCGTGGCTGCAGCCAGGAAGGGTTCAGCAGCCCCCACAGTCCCTCTTTAGACGATTTTGGACAATCTGGAGAGAAGTCATAATACTGCTACTACAGTAATAATAATGCTTTTAGGGACATTTGTATTTTTATCATATTCTCTCTTTTTTTAACATAAAAGAAGAGATTTACATGCCTGGGGAAGGGGCCAGAGCTGAGGGGCAGCAAGGCCACACACCCCAAGGCCAGGCACCACGGTGGGCTGTGCCAGGACCCCCCCAAACCCCAGGGGCTCCCTGTGGGCGGGCGTGGCCCAGGTGCCTGCAGGGACTGTGCCAGGCTGGGTGCCCACCCATCGCCCCTTGGGCACCCCGCTCCTCCAGGAAGGATTTCTTGTCTGCGGTCGGCTCCCCAGGGCTTGTGTGTTCATTTTTAACTCTAGAGCTCTTAGCCGTTATCTTGTTCAGGTATCTCTCTTCTTCATGTGACGGTAACATCCAACTGGTGTGTAAAATACAGAAAAACAGGAAAAAAAAAAAAAAAGACCAAAAAAAGACAAAAAAAAAGACACAAAAAGAAAAAAAAAAAGACAAAAGCCCAGACCACCTGATGAGCGGCTGGATCAAGGGGATGCCCAGCTGGCGATGTCACCCCGCTGCCGGTGGCTTTGCTGCGTGGGGGTGGCCGTGGCCAGCTGCCCCCTTTTCTAATAACAGCAGCAGAGGCTGGGGCTGGCACCGCGGGGAGGCTGGGGGGCGAGGGCCGGGGCGTGCAGGTCCGGGCGCCCTCTTTGCAGAATCCTATTTTTGGGGAGCGGGGCCCCTCGTTTTCTGGAGGCAGCCCCTGTTCTCAGTAATAAAGGACAGTCAGTAACTGCCAGTGTGCCTCGTCTCTGGGCTGGGGCGGGGACTTGGGGGATGGCTCCTGCGGTCCCCCGGCAGCTGTGCCCACAGCGGGCGCTTGTCAGAGTAGGGATGGGGGGGTCACAGTGTCACCTGCACCTGGCTGGGAATCCCCCAGCACTGGGTGTCACCCCCAGCACTGAGCATCTCCCAGTATTGAGCACCCCCCCAGCATTGAGAACCATCCCCAGCACTGAACATCCCCTCAAGCACTGAGCATCTCCCAGTATTGAGCACCCCCCCTGCACCAAGCATCCCCCCTCAAGCACCGAGCACCCCCCCAGCACTGAGCATCCCCCCAAGCACTGATCCCCCCCCTCCGCTGCACCCACAAGGAGGGGGAAAGATGGGGCAGGCTCGAGGACCCCTGGTGAAGGGGGCACGGGGGGGGGGTGTGTGCAGAACTATCTGAAGAGTCCCTGCAAAGGGAGGGGACAGGGAAAGCCACCTGCAAGGGCTGCAGGGTTGGGCCTGCTAATGAGGGCAGTTAATGAGGGCAATTAGTGAGGGTTCATTAAGAGCAGCCCAAGCAAGCTCTTTCTTGTGGTGGCTGCAAGAAGTGGTTGTGCTGTGTGGCAGCTCCTGGGGGGTAGTGCAAGGGCTTGGGGTCCTGATGGGGGTTTTGGGCTTCCCCCAGCCCTGGGGGCCGATCCTGACAGCCCCAGCCTGTGCTGAGCCAGGTGACACAGCCAGCGGGTCCCCACAGGCAGCAACGGGGCCAGAAAGGTGAGTGCCCATCCCAGCTGGGGGGGGTGGGATGAGGTGCCAGGCAGGGACTGGGTGGGGGGAGCCACATCCTGGGCAGCTGCCTGTGGCAAAACAGGGGGCACGTGGCTGCCTGGGGTGCTGGCTGCACTGCAAAGGCTCGAGTGGCTGTGTTAAATAATTCACTGAACACTGGTCTTGAATAAATAAAAGAAACTCCAAACGCAGGGATGGCAGGAGAGCCGCGTGCTCCATGCCCAGGGTACCATCCCTCCGGATCAGCTTTTCAGGCGCTGGGATGAGGTGACTGGTGGCAGCAGGGGACAAGGCTGTCCCCTGGCCAGCTCCTGTGTCCCAGTGGAGGGTAGGACGCTGCTGCTTGCACCCGTTCTGGCTCTACTTTATGTCCAGCTGAGCCAAACCTGGAGATTTTGGCAGCAACAAGCTACCGACGGCCACGGTGCCACTGAGCCTGGCTGCTGTCTGGGCTGTGTTACGCCAGAGCCGCGTTTCTTTTATCCCGCTACATCTTTGAATGCAGCAAAAAAAGAAAATATGCCTGGCCTCATGCTGCCATCCCGGTGCTCCTGTTGCGCGGAGCCGGCCCAAGCCACAGCGATCCCCAAGCCCCATCCTTTGTGCTCGGAGCCAGCGGGAGCAGATGGAAATAGCAGCGTGATCCCAGCTGCAGCGAGGCCACAAACCGTTGTACGCGGGGCCGGGCGAGTAGGCAGGGATATATATAGAGACAGACGTATGGATGATGCACTGCGCGCACGCCTCGCCGGGTGCTGGGGCTCGACGATGCCAGCGTCCCCGAAATACTTGTGCGTAGCAGAAACATGTGAGGTTTCCGCTGACTGCGGCAGCTTCTGGCCCTCGTGTCGCCGCGCCGATTGGTGCTGTGCCAGCGCGGTGCCTGGACCCCCACCCAGCTCCTTCCCCAGCCAGAATGTGAAACTCCAGGGCTGTGAAAGGCTGAGGTGGTGGGAAAAGGGTGTGGGGAGGAAGGGACCCCCCCCCCTCCCCATGTGTCAGAGCTTCTGGGCCCAGCCACTGATGTGGGGACAGGCTGGTGGCACCCAGGACCACCTGCACCCCTCACCCTGCTGAGAGCAGACATGGAGCTGGTGGCAGCAGATGGGTTGTGCCAGGCAGAAATTCACTTAGATCTGGGGCTCGGAGTTCTGCGTCGCTCTGCTAGGGCCAGTACCCTGTGGGGTGATGGATAATTAGCGGCTAATTAGAAGCACTGTCTCCCCAGGCAAAGCAGCAGCACCCCAGATCGATGGCATGACCCCCAGGGTGCCATGTGTGGGGCTGGGTGGCCTGTGCCAGGATGGCTACAAGCCACGTGGGTGGCAAGAGGGACTGACGGACCACAACCCGAGGGGGAAGAGTGAGCTGAGCTCCTGCCGAACCCCAAATCCACCGTCCACAAGCGGGAGTGGAAATGGGGCCTCGTTACCACTGGAAAGGCTTCGTCAGCCTCTGCTGCCGGAGGGCCCAGCGCTGACAGACCCTGTGCATCCCCCAGCCGAGGCTGTTCCACCGCATCTAAAATAGCCGCGGTTCCTGCTGCAGAGCAAGGAGGAGGAGGAGGAGGGGGGGAAACCCGGCAGCATCCGCCCCGTGAGCGCGGGTGAGGATGTGGCAGGAGCGCTGGCTGCCTCCCAGCCACCAACCCCAAACCCCTCGCAATGAAAAAGCGGATGCGTGGTCTGAAACCTCCAGCGAGCCCCAGCCCTCGGGGGGGAGCGTTCCGTGCCCGCACGGCCGAGCTCGCCTGCCACACGGGGGTTGGCTCAGTGGAGAGGGGGAGAGCGGTTTGGAGACGGGCCGGAGCGGGAAAACGGGACCCCCTCAAATCTCAAAAAATCAGAGGAGCTGGTAGTCTCGCACCAGGATGTGTCGCCGCATTTTGAGCGGCTACTAGACAGGCCCTTCCCCTCCGGAGACAGACCCCATCACGTTTCTCTCACACCAGTTTTTCTTGGGTTTGTGCTTTTTATTGCTTGAGTTTGGTACAAAGGGCACTCAGGGAGGGGAAGAGGATGGACAAGGTGGCAGCCCGGGCTGTGGTGCCCGTTTTGGGGGACACAGAGCTGGAGCTGGGGCTCCTCTTCCCATACAGAGGCAAAACCCTTTCCAGGCTTGAGACAGGCAGTTTCCATCTGCTCCTTCCCAAACCTGATGGCCAGGAGGAGCCCGGCGGAGACCTCTCCCTCCCCCAGCCCAATTCCAGCAGCAGAACGGGGGTCTTGGGGGCGAGAAGGGCTCTGGGCATTTGCTCCCAAACCTCGCTGTTCTTCAGGGCAACGGGGCCCATGTGGATGCAAACAGCATTGCTTTTTCCCCGTCCTGCCCCACACAAACAGGAGCAAAGGAGGTGCATGGCGGGTGGTAGGAAGGTCCCCGTGCTCGCCTGGCTCGCAGCAGCACTGTGCTGCCTGCCAGGGCCTGCCCAGCAGGCAAGTGGGGTCTGGGGCGTGGGGGAGGGGTGTCACCCATCATGGCAGAGGGCTGTTGTCCCCACCCAAGGCACCCTGCGGTTACATGGGATGCTCTGAGGTGGGCTCATGGATCCTGATCGTGATCCACAAGCCCTGCAGATCCAGGAGGCAGCTCGTGGCTGTCCTGACTGGGAGATGCTGGTCCTCGGACCATCTGTTTTCCTTCGCAGGGAGGTTCTGAGCTTCCATCTTCCCCAGCAGCGCTAGCTGGGAGATGGTGGGCTCTGGGAGCCCGGGGAAGGCTCCCCACCCCGCTGTAGTGTATCCCTGGGGGTGTCCAGCTGCAGTGTGGCGGCTCATGTTTCCTCCGTGGAGCCCGGCAAGGCTGCAAAGCTGCTCTCCCCGTCCTCCAGCAGCGGTGAGCCGTCCCCAGGGGCTGCCGGTGGGGCCTCAGTGCCTTCCTCCTCCTCCTCCTCCTGCTGCTGGAGGCTCTGCAGGCGCTCCTGCCGTGCCTCCATGAACTCCTGCGCCCCGTTACCCACCAGCTGAACGGTATCCCCGACGGGGGGCGGCTGCTGGATGGGGTTGTGGTCATAGGAGAGGAGCTGCAGGGCAGAGAGGCAAGTGAGGTCGGGAAAGCGAGCGATGCGGTTGCGATCCAGATCGAGGACGTGGATGTGAACCATCCGCAGCAGGACCGGGGGAAACTCCTCGAAGCGATTCCCGTAGAGCCAGAGCCCTCGCAGGGCGGCCATGCGGGGCAGCCCGGCGGGCAGGCGGGCCAGGCGGTTGTCACCCAGCTGGAGGCTGCGGAGGTCGGGCAGGCGCAGGAGGGCGCGGGGGAAGCGGGCGAGGAAGTTTCCCTCCAGCCAGAGGCAGCGCAGGCTCTGCAGGTGGGCGAAGGCGGGCGGCAGCTCCTGCAGCCCGTTGCGGCCCAGGTAGAGGTAGGCCAGGCGGGGCAGGTGGCACAAGGCCTCGGGCACCTCCATCAGCTCGTTGCCATCCAGGGCCAGCGTGCGGAGGTGCCTCAACTCCCCCAGCTCAGCCGGCAGCTCCCGCAGCCCCGCACCGCTCAGGTAAAGCTTTCGCAGTCCCCGCTGAGCCCACAGGGCCGCCGGGACCCGCCCTCCCCGCACCTCCAGCCGCTGTTCGTCCCCGTCCGGCCCCTCGGCCGAGGCCCAGCGTCCCGCCGACCCGCCGCTCCCCATCCCCGCCGCGGGGCCCGCGCCGCCGTCGCTAAGGCAACCGGCTGCAGCCAATGGGAGCGCGGGAGGGGCGGGGCCTGAGGGGAGAGACACGCCCCCGGGGTACCTGGCCGGTGGGAATACCACGCCCCATCTGGCCCCGCCCCATGTTTCCCAGACCACGCCCCCTTCCCTGCCAGGCCACGCCCCCTACCGGCAGCCGGGGCTCGGCATCTCCCTGGGCGCTGCGCTGGGGGGGGGCGCGTGGGGGTGTCCCCCTCTGCCATCGCCCGCGTCCCTTGGGAACCCCAGGGAGGTGCTGCAGGCCCCCCCCCCCGGCACAGCCACCCCTCCCCGCTGCCCTTTCCCGCCTCGCCTCCCCGGAGCCCGGTTGCACTCCCCACGGCCAGGGAGGGGATGGATGAAGACAGCCCCCCACCCCCCTGCAATGCCATGGCTGCCCACCCTGCAGGACAAGTTGGGGCTCTTCCTCCTCCTCCTCCCGCTGCCCACCCCAACCAGCCCTGCCTGCCGCAAATCAGCTGTGTCATCCCAAAGCCGGCGCAGAAAACCGGGCTCGTACAGCCCTCCAGCGGCTGCTGGCCAGGTGGCACCCCCCAACACACCACCCCCCCCACAATCCTCCTGTCAGCCTTTGGGGTGCAGGCAGCCCTCAAAATGAGGGCTGGGGGCAGCCGCAGCCTCACCACGGGGTCTCGGAGGGCCAGAGGTGACAATGACACTGTGCCCAGGAAGACTGTTTTGGGGTTTTATTTCTCCATGTGCTCTCAGGGATTGGGTGGTGTCCCCAAAGAAGGTGAGGCTGGGACCCCTGGGGTGCAGGGGAGGGGAGGGGGAGGCTACACCGGGCAGTGGCCAACGATGTCCCCCAGCCCCGTGGGGCAGTTGTTGGTGCTGAAGCTGCTGGGGCGCTGGGGCTGGATACCCCCATTTTTTGCCATCCAGGTTGGATCCCGCCAACACCGGGCTGGAAAATCCAGGAGAGATGGGATGGTGAGGCTGGAGTCCCCCTGGGGTAAGGAGCCCCCCTCCCCAACTCCCAGAGTCACCCCAAACTCACCTGGTGCTGCGCGGGACAGGGTTGGGCGGGGGGTCACGTACTGGCCGTGGTTTTTGGTGAACCCCGACAGCTCCTGGGGGATAGAGAGGGGTTGGGTGCGTGGTCCTGCAGGGCCGGAGCCAGGGCCATGGCTGCACCCACCTTCCTGCCAGCAACCTGTTGTCCCAGCAGGCCAGCCTGGGTCACTCGGGGTGCCTGCAGTCCTCGGGAGACGACTACAACGGGGTGGCCCACGGCAGGCAAGGTCTGCGTGGGGACAACGGGTGAGGCCGGGGAGGGTGCATGGAGATGGGCAGCGGGGTGGGATCATGCTCACCGCCGTGCCCAGGCACCTCCGCGCCTCCCGGCTGAACCCGCTGCCTCTCTCGGAGCCCGCCGGCAGCGGCTCACTGCCCTGATAGAGGATGGAGATGGGGTGGCTGGGACACGCGTGTCCCCTGCCTGCACCCCCAGCCCTGCCTGCTGGGGGCTTGCCGCCCCCTCCCCTCGCCCTGCTTACGTGGCTGCACGCAGAGGGCAGGAAATCTGTCATGGTGATGCTAAAGCCGAGCTGCGGGAGAGAAAAAGCATCCCTTGGGGTGCAGGAGGGGCAGGGGGCTGGTGGGGGACAGGGGACATGGTGGGGAGGGGGCTCACGGGCTGGGCTGGCAGGGCTGGCAGGACATGGTCGCTCCTTGGGGTGGCTCTGGTGAAACCTGACTGCTCCTTGGTACCGATGGTCGTCTTCTGCAGGACATCTGTGGGGAGCTGGCAGGGCAGGGGGGAGCCCCCCTTTTCCCAGCCCCACAGCCAGCCATGGCATTAGTGGCTGGACACAGCCTGGGGGCCCTGCCTGACCCCTGTGTTTGGGGGTCGGCAGGGAGGGGTGATGCAGGGCAGGGGGCCTCCAACACCCCCAAAACCTCCTGGGCTTGGAGCTGGCCCTGGAACCACCGACATCCCAAAACCTCCTGGGGATGGAGCTGGCCCCAGGACCACCACCACCACACCCCCAAAACCATACGTGGCTGGGCAGGACCAGTGCAGCAGCTCCGTGTGCTGTGCTTCCTGGATGCTTTGGGGGAGCCCTGGGGGAGCCGCGTGTGCCGGGGACTCACCGCCCCGATGCAGAGGAAGGGAAGGGAGGACCCGTGGGGGTACCCACTCCCCGACTGCTGGATGTGCTGGGGCAGGAGGCTCCGGCCATCAGGGAGCCAGAAGGGCTTGAAGTGGTCAGCGGTGGTGGAGGTGGCCGTGTCCTGGCAGTGGCTGCGGCAGGAGGCCAGCAGGGCTGTGACAGTAACACCAAAACTTGCCCCTGTGTCCCCCCCAGAGCAGGGGTACCTACCCCTGGGCTGCACTACGTGGGCAGAGCAGGCAGGAGATGGTCGGGTGGTTGTTGGACACGTAGCCGCTCTCGGTGCGGTGGCCAAAGTGGGGACGGAAACGCAGCTGGCCTGGGTGACAGCCAGGAGAAGAGGCTCAGCCCTGGGGAATAAAGCCCCCCCCCCAAATTTTCAGGGAGGCCTTCGGGACTCCCTACCATGTGCCACCGCGTAGGTCATGGCGTAAAAGTTCATGAGGTCGGCGCGTGCCTTCACCGAGGGGGAGACGGCGCCCAGCCCCGCGGCAGGTGAGTCCTGCGCCAAGGCCCGCGGCTCGGCACGGGGACAGACAAACGGACGGGCGGATGCCATGGAGGAGGGGGCTGTGGAATGTCCCCGCGGAAGTTGGGACGTTGGGATGGTGACTCCGTCTCCCGGTCACCGGCATGGTGACACGTGGGGACCTTGGAGACGGTCACCGCTGCTCGGGGAGCGCTGGGACACCCCACAGAGGGTATAGTGGAGCAGGATACCCCACTCCAACCTCCTGCGCCCTCCGGGTGTGGGGTCACCTCCCCTGGGTCCCCTGAAAAAGGGTTTCAAAGGGACAGGTAGGAGCTGGAGACAGCAGTGAGCTGGCATGTCCCCGAGCAAGCTCGGATTGTCGCTGCCACCCCCGCCCCAAGCAGAGCCCTGCTCCCACAGCGCAGCAGGAGGGAGGCAGCAGGAGCAGCAGGGCTAGCAGCCACAGCTTTATTTAGCGTGCCCTGAGTCGGAGGGAGCTGCTGCCAGAGGAGGAGGAGAGCCGCGAGGAAGGCAGCAGCATCAGTGTTTCCACAGGGCCCAGCGCCCCTCCTCTGCTCCAGGGGGTGGGGATGGAGAAGGCAGCCCCCCCCCAACCTGTCAGTGGGGTGGCTCAAAGAGATACTCCAGGTCTGGCTGCCGCAGCCGCTGCTCCCTCTTCTTGTTCTTGGCAAACTCCCTCAGCATGGCCATCACGTCGTTCTCAAACTCAGCTGGTGTGGGCTTCGCTTCTGTGGGAAAACCAGGAAAGAGCAGCAAGAGTCACAGAATCATCTGGGTTGGGAAAGACCTTGAAGATTATCCAGTCCAACCATGAACCTCACCCTGACCGTTCTCAACTCCACCAGATCCCTCAGCGCTGGGTCAACCCCACTCTTCAACCCCTCCAGGGATGGGGACTCCACCCCTGCCCTGGGCAGCCCATTCCAACGCCCAACAACCCCTTCTGCAAAGAAATACTTCCTAAGAGCCAGTCTGACCCTGCCCTGGCGCAGCTTGAGGCCATTCCCTCTTGTCCTGTCGCTTGTTCCTTGGTTCAGGAGACTCATCCCCCCTCTCTGCACCCTCCTTTCAGGGAGTTGTAGAGGGCCATGAGGTCTCCCCTCAGCCTCCTCTTCTCCAGACTAAACCCCCCCAGTTCCCTCAGCCGCTCCCCATCAGACCTGTGCTCCAGACCCTGCACCAGCTCCGTTGCCCTTCTCTGGACACGCTCGAGTCATTCCATGGCCTTTTTGGAGTGAGGGGCCCAAAACTGAACCCAGTCATCGAGGGGCGGCCTCACCAGTGCTGAGTACAGGGGAAAGATCCCTTCCCTGTCCCTGCTGGCCACGCTATTGCTGATACAAGCCAGGATACCAGTGGCCTTCTTGGCCACCTGGGCACACTGCTGGCTCCTGTTCAGCCGGCTGGCAATCAACCCCCCCAGGTCCCTCTCTGACTGGCAGCTCTCCAGCCACTCCTCCCCAGGCCTGTAGCGCTGCTGGGGGTTGTTGTGGCCCAAGGGCAGAACCCGGCATTTGGCCTTAGTGAAACTCCCCCAGTTGCCCTCAGCCCATCGCTCCAGCCTGTCCAGGTCTCTCTGCAGAGCCTCCCTGCCCTCGAGCAGATCAACACTCCCACCCAACTGGGTGTCTTCTGCAAGAGAATGGCTCCGGCCTGTCCCAAAGTACCTCCCACCCCTCCCACCCCACCCAAACCCAGCGCCCACAGCTCCAAGTGACAGCGCTGCCTGGGAGCGGGCAGGGCAACGGGCAGCCGCGCCGTACCTGTGGCCCAGTAATAAATGTCCCAGTCGTTGCTGGGCTCATTGATGAGCCGGTCGTAGAGGTTCAGCTGCTGCTCGCTCATGCGGTTCAGGTTCTCCTTCGCGAAGAGGCTGCAGAGAGGATGAGGGAACTGGGGAGGTTTAGTCTGGAGAAGAGGAGGCTGAGGGGAGACCTCATCGCCCTCTACAGCTCCCTGAAAGGAGGGTGCAGAGAGGGGGGATGAGTCTCTTGAACCAAGGAACAAGCGACAGGACAAGAGGGAATGGCCTCAAGCTGTGCCCGGGCAGGGTCAGACTGGCTCTTAGGAAGTATTTCTTTGCAGAAGGGGTTGTTGGGCGTTGGAATGGGCTGCCCAGGGCAGGGGTGGAGTCCCCATCCCTGGAGGGGTTGAAGAGTGGGGTTGACCCAGCGCTGAGGGATCTGGTGGAGTTGAGAACGGTCAGGGTGAGGTTCATGGTTGGACTGGATGATCTTCAAGGGCTTTGCCAACCCAGATGATTCTGTGATGTGTGAGGGTGAGTGCAGGGGACTGGAGGAAGAGCCTGGCTGGCACCCAGCTCGCTCCACGACGCCACAAGTCACGGAGGAGCTGGGTCCAAAGCGACCTGCCTCAAACCCCAGCCTGCTCTCCCTTGACCCCTGCTTTAGTCCCAAACCCCCCCTGCTTGGGGATCTTCCTTGTTAATTAAAAACCTGTGACATCTTTAGGGAGCTGAACTACACAGCAGCTACACTCAACTCGACTGGTCTTTCTCCCTTAGCTCGCCAGGGCTGATGTTATCTATCCTGTAAAGTACTCACCACCCCCTTACCCCGTGTGCCCCTGGGACAAATTGTCAGGGTGCTGGGGGGAAGGACAGACAGACAAGCGCTGGAGGGTGGCTGTGAAGCCAGGAGGGAGGACGGGGCACTCCGCACCTCACCTGAGCAGGATGCAGTTCTCCAGCATCCCCCTTTTGCGGCTCTCGTACAGCAGCCGGGCTCTCTTCGTCTCCAGTGGCTCGTCGGGACGCTCCTGCCAGGGGGGCAAGGGGATCTCCAGCACGTCCTTCCCCGAGTCCCTCGGTGAGTCCCCGCGGTAGCCACGCTGCAGGCACACTGGCCACACAACGTGCCGGCACAGAGCCCGCCCAGGCAGGGAGCAGAGCTGGGAAAGGGACACGGACAGCGTCAGGCCTGGCTGCTCCTGCACAGCAGAGGATCCCCAGCACACGTGCACACCCCCCCCCCCCCCCCCAAAATCCACGGTCCCCCATCCCACATCATCCCCAGACTCTGCTGCCCCCCCATCCTATAACTCCCTGCCGATGCTGCCCCCACCCTGTAACCCCCCAGACCCTTCTGCCCCTAAACCTCCATAATCTCCCCAGACCCCGCTGCCCCCGATCCCATAGCCCCCTCACTCCGGGCCCTGCTGCCTACAACGCCCCCAGATGCTGCTGCCCCCCGATTCCCTATCTATAACCACCCAGACCCCGCTGCCCCCGATCCCCCATCCCACACACTGACCCCCCCAGACCCCCCACCTCTCCCCGGCTCCTCCCCACCGCCTGCCCTTGCCCCGGGACCCACCGCCCCCCAGCAACACCCCTTCACCCCCAGTAAACCTCCCTCGCGGCCTCACCCTGGCCGCCGCCATAGCCCCGCGGGGCCGCTCTAGCCTCCGTCCGGGCCGCTCTGTGACAGCGGGCGGCCCGACTCTATGGGTAGGCTGGAGGGGGGGGCAGAGCGGGGCGGGCCGGAAGGGGCGGGCCTTGAACCGGAGGGGGCGTGGCGTGGCGCGGCGGCGCTGGCGGTGGCGGTGAGCGCGGTTGGCGCGCGCGCTCGGGGCCTGTTGGCGGTAACGGGCGGGGCCGCGGGGAGACCGGGCCGGGGGGAGCCACGACCCTTCGCCCCCACCCCTTGGTCCCCGTCCCCCCTCCCCCGGGTCCCGCCGCTCGGCGGGGACGGGCCGCGCCGGGCCGATATGGCGGTCTCGGCCCCGGTGGGGGGGGGGGGTGTCTGGGCCGGGGGGTGGCGGCGGCGACGCTGCCCCGGGGCGGGGACCCAGCTCGGGTGTGGGCGGGGGGCGGGGGGAGTGGCCGGGTCCCCCCCGGGGATCTCGCTGCTGGGGAGGGGCTGCCTGGGGTGGGGGGGGGGTTCACCGGGAAAGAGTCGCGGTGGGAGGGGGGGTCAGTGCCCCGCGTTTGCGTTAAGGAGCGTCCGGGGGCGCGGGGGGTTGACTGAGGGTCCTGGGGGGGTGGGTGTTGCCCCCTGAGGGGGGGGGTTGTTGCCCCCAGGGATCTGTCAGGTTTGTGGGAAACGGGGCCACGTTGCCGCCTCCCCTCCCCCCGGGGGTGGCCCTCAGCGAGGGGTCGAGGTGGGATTGCCCCAGCCAGAGGGTGAGGGGCTGCTGCGGCCCCCGGGTGGGTCTGGGCTGAGGCTGTGGGCCCCTCTGAGGGGGTGGCTGGTGCCTGCAGGGAAGCGGGGGGCAGAGGGGTCCCCAGTGCCTTGCTGACCCTGTCCCCCCTCCTCACCCCGCTCCAGGTCACCTTTGATCTTCCTGCTTCGCCCCGGTCCCAGCCCGGGCTCCTGCTCCCGTCTCTGGAAATATGTCCGAGGGGGTGGATCTGATTGATATCTACGCCGACGAGGAGTTCAACCAGGTGAGTGACACGTCCGGCTGCGGGGCTGCGGCTGCACATCCTCCTTTTTTGGGGGAGAGCATCATAACTGGTGTCAGCCAGCTGGTTAGCGAGGCGCTGGAGCGATTAGGGTGGATGTACCCACCAGCTGGTGCGTACGCACAGAACGGAGGCAGAAAATGTGACTGCTGTGCCCGGGGAAGGGTGGCACAACGCTGGAGAGTCGCTCTGGGGAACCGAGGGCTGGGACCATTCCTGAATCCTAAATTCTGTCAACTCGAGCTGGGAATAAAGAGTCTTTCTGCAGGTTTCCACAGAGGTTCAACATGTGGCTGGTCACAAAACGGTTGGGACGGGGAGGCAGGGTTTGGACCAGGATGTTTGCCAGGGCAGTGATGAGCGGAGATTGAAGGGGATAGTTGCAGCGTGGTTGGAGAAATGAGAAATCTAAACTGGAAGAGGCCCTGCCAGGGAACTGCACGGTGAGGGGACCCGGAGCACCGCACCCATGGGACCACAGAGGCTGGGAAGCTGTGGCAGGGACTGGCTGCGGTCGGAGAGGTGCCCGTGTGCCACCTCTCCCACCCTGAGGCTGTCTGGGACCCGTGGGAAGAAATGACAGAGAAGTGGGGGGGGGGGTGTAGCTGTTAAAAAAGCAGATTTTAGAGAGTTTGGGGATCCGGGAGAGCGGGTGTGAACGCAGATGTTTGAAGATTAAAAATGGCCATGGAAAGCCCGCAGAGGGAAGTTGGTCTGCACTAGAGGGCAAGCTGCGTGAACTGGAAACAAAACACGTGGAGGAGGGAATGGCCGTGAGCTCCCAGAGGGCTGAAGAGGGGCTGAGGGTGATAAACCCTTTGTTCTGAGGAGGCGGGAGGTTATCGGGTGAGGATACGCCGTGAGTAAACGTTTCGGGGGAAAAGCGAAATGGTGGAAACTCTGTTAACTGCCTCTGAGCCAAGGGGACTGCAAGGTGCTTTCCAGCTGCCTGGGAAGAAGCAGGAGTTCTCTGCTGAGAGCAATTTCCTTGGGAGAAGGGCAGGGTCCAAGCTGGCTGTAATGTTGCCAAAATAATGGGAACCTCACTAGAAAAGTGAGGTGCAAAGCAAATGTCCGTGCTGCTTGTAGCAGCCGGGCAGCCCTGCCCAGACACCCTCTGACTCTGAAATACCACTTCCTGCATCCATCCCGAAAAACTCCCGGAATAAACCCGATTCCCTGTGTATTCAACTATCTAGTACCGTGCTGGGACCAAACGGAACTGCTCTGGCTTAGGAACTGCCTCAATTTGTATGTTTTCATGCAATTTGCTTTTAGCAGAATGGGGAAATAGGTGTATCTGGAGTTGGGAGCGGAAGGGAGAGCTGGGGGAATAAAGTGCAGATTAAGAAAATGTGTGGAGGTGGCTGGGCTGGAGTTTGGAAGTGCACAGAATAACCAAGAAACGTCATTTATGGCAATTATTCTGAACGCCAAAGGGAAGCAGTGAAAGTGGACGTGGTACCTTCCGTCTGGAGAAGGAGAGCTGTGACGTTGGTGGGTGTGAGTTGGAAAGTCTGTAACGTCTCGGAGGACGACTGATAAACAACAAACAGGTGGGAGGAATTCACAGGAGAACTCTGGTGTCGCTTCCCCGGGTGCTCTGCGGAGACGACACAGTGTTGCCTGGCCTGCCTGTGCCTGCAGACAGGCATTCCTACGAAGGCTTGGCCCCCGGCAGGCCTGGAGCAGGAAACGTGACAAAAGCAGTGGCTTGAGTGGACGTGGGAATGTCTGCTGGGGAGCTGAGAGGGTCCCTGATGGGTCAGGTTTGTTCTCAATCAAGTCTTGGGGGTCTTCAGGAGTAAGAAAAGTTAACCAGCGTTGAGAGGAGGATGGAGTGAGCCTGGCTGCGCACCGGGAAACGGCGTGGAAAGATTGAACTGGAGGGTTTAGGGGACAGTACACAAAAGATCTTTGACATGGCCAAGTAGACAGAAGCTTCTTAAAGCTGGAAGTGATTATCAGGGCCGCGGAGCGTGGTGTTTCGCTCACTTCGGGCTGTGCGGCGGCAGGAAGAAACCCAGAGTTAATCTGTGCGTGATGCCGTGTGGAGGGGGAGGGGGGGGAAGGTGCCCTGGCTGCCCCGTGGTCTCTGTGGGCCACCGACGTGGTTCCAAATCCCCCAGCGCACGCTGAGCTGCGTCCCAGAGCACCCTCAGAAGGTGTCACGCGTGGGTTCGGGACGCGTTTGCCACAGAGGGGTTGGCTGGCGGGTGATGCGAGAAGCCTCTCGGTACCATGCGTTTCGAGCGAGGATCTGCAAATTTCACGGTGGCAGTGAGGGGCAGAGACCAGCAGAGTGGTCTGGGAGCGCTTGGACTGTGAGTACTTCTACACCATCTTCCCATCAGGCTGTTAGTTTTCAAAAAAAAGGTTTTTTAGAGATCCCAGAGGGTCTCTAAAAACTCCCAAGCTGAAGTATCCCGGCTTCTGAGCGATTTCTCCTCTAGCCCCCCACTCCCCACTATTTTTGTTCTCGACTTTCTGAAACTTCCAGGCAGAAATCTTCCAGCCTTGGGCCGTGTCCAAAGGCACTTAGTGGAGGTAGGAGTGTGGGAGGCGGATTAAACAAACACACTCAGAAAACGAGTACAAAAATACTGCGCCCTGTTGAAATTCTTGTAACCTTTTTATCAGCTCTGCAGCTGAAATAGCCGGATGCAAAAGTTACAACTTGCCTTAGAAATGGACACTTTGCTGTCAAGAAGAGTGTCTGGGGGGGAAAAGGGTTTGATTTTTAGATTTCCATGACCCTTTGAAAGCTGTGTGTTGAGCACCCTTCGCCGTCTCTCCCCTGAGCTCACAAAGGGCCGTGTTTTATGTGTGCAGTTCCCTGACCGTCGCAGCGTAGGGGATTTAACCATCTCTAGCAGAAAATGTTGTCTGAACTGCCTTTGAAGTCCTGGAACTAAAAATTTGGGAGCAGAGCTTCTGGTTTTTGTGCTGCACAAGACCTGTGCATTGCTCCCGTGGGATAGATATGAACGTAGTAATTTGTACCATGCAATGATGCTCAGCGCACGCTGAATCCGGGTGAGCAATTAGTCTGAAGATCCATAGTAAACACAGCACTCGCTGTACACTCCAAATTAAATATAGCCCGGAACAGAGTGGGAATTGGAAGGCAGATCTAGGACACTTGAGTTCACAGCTCAGGAGCTTCCTTGGCGGCTGGTTCACGCCGTGAAAGGCTGCGCCGCCGAGGGGAGGGGAGACACGTGCATCTGTGTGTGCAGACAGCATGGAGCTCCTACCCTGAGGAGGGCTCCGCTGGCCCAAAAAGGAGCGAACTCGCGTTGCGGTGGCGTATCCGAGGCGAGCAGGGTTTGAGGGTGGGTGTGTGCAACCCTCAGGCTGGGTTTGTTGTGAAGCGCGTGCCTGCCGAGAGGCTCGTCCATCGAGGGCGTTTGGTTTTCCACCGCTGAACTTTTGCCCTCGCACGCTTCAAAAAAAAGGTGAGCTGCTTCCTGGTAGCCTCCCAGAGCAGCAGGTTGGGTCTTGCCTCATTGCTGAGGGCAGCTGATATCCTAGTGAGCCTCCTCCGCTCGCACGAGGCGAGGGCTGGAGCAAAAAAGCAAAAGGCTTGAAGTTGAGGGGAGGAAAATCAAGCCAGCGCGGGTCACCGGTGGGGTAACCCCGCACAGTTCTGCTTCCTGGAGCGTTTTTCTCCGCCTCTTTATGTGTAAAAACTGCTCCAGGGTTATGTCAAGCATCGCAAAGCAGAGCCTAAAGCCCCGTCTTCGGAGTGCTGATAATCCCCATTGCTGGGGAAGGGAGATGTTGATCCCGTTGCTGCAGGGGTTTGTGTTAATGCTGGGCCGGTTGGAGAGCTGAGCAGCTGGACTGGAGCCATGCGAGAGAGATTTCCACATTGCCCAGGAGGAATAATGGATGCCGTGGTGGCTTGCAGAAGCCTAGGGCATGGCGTGGTTTGGGTGGTCGGTGCTGAGAGGGGGCTGCTGGGCCAGGGAGGGGAAGCACGGGGGCAGTTGTTGCGAAAATGAAATGCTGAAAGAGGGGAGAGGAGCTGCCTCGTGAGCGATCACAGCCACCAGCTCTGTTTGCTGTGGCTTCGTTCACGGCAGTGATTCACCACCTCCTAACTGCGAGCAGACCCCAGACGAGCGGTTTGGGTGCTAAACCTTTGGAATCGGCTCATGCTGCCTCAAAAGAGATCGTTCGCTCGGTGAATTGGGACAACTGGTTTGCCAACGGCCAAGGAGGCTTCCTCACCTCCAGCTGTTCATCCACAGCCCCCAGGGCACCTGCGGCACAGCGGCGAGAGGACTTTTAAACATTTCCTGGGGTGGTTTGTTTCTGCTGGGGGGGTGTTGGGAGGACTCCAGCAGAACGGGGCAGTCCTCCAGAGCCCCGTTCAGGCTCTTAACAGCCCCCAGGTCCCTTTCCAAGCTGCGGTTTCACCCCTGGGGGTCTCCCCTCTGCGAAGGTGCTCACAGTGTCTCCCCTCGCAGGACTCTGAGTTCAGTAATGCTGATCAGATGGACCTGTACGACGACGTGCTAGCAGCCAGCTCGCAGCCCCCCGAAAGCCGCACCAGCAGCTCGGAGGCACCGCCGGAGATCCGTCAGGAGCCGTCCCCCAAGCCCAACAGCAAATCTCCCGCCATCCTGTACACGTACAGTGGGCTGCGCAACAAGAGAGCTGCCGTCTACGTGGGCAGCTTCTCCTGGGTGAGTGGGATGGCTGCCTGGCTGGGCTTGGTGTGGAGGGGGGTCTCCTAGCATGCGTGGGTAGTTTGGGGTCTCCTGTGGTATGTACGCAGATGAGGGTCCTCCAGAGAAACCCCTGAGGGGCTGCAGGGCTCTTTTCGGGGGCTGAAGGGCTCTCTGGGGGGGCTGTTCCTCCTCAATCCATGCTGACCCAGTGTCCCAAGCTGGGTCATGAGCTGGCCTTGATATTGTGATCCTCAGGGGCCCCTTGAGGGGCTTTGGGTCTGGTCTGGGGTGGGTGACCAGCGGCTGTAGCGTCTCACTTGCTGCCTGGCTGTCTTGGGGGCTGCGTGGGTAAGTCTGGATACAGGGACAGTTCTGTCTTGTCCAGAGAGCAGAGAGATCTCTCATAGCCATGCCCAGGGCCTGTTTCAGCCTCGAGGTTGATTTTAAACTCCCCGTAGGGGCTCTAAGGGGGTGTCTGTACTCCAAGTGCCCTGCCCCAGCCTGCTGGGTGAGCTGGGGGCACCGGGGTCCTGCGAAGGGCTGTGGGAGCTGACACCAGCCTCTCCCCCCTCTCAGTGGACGACTGACCAGCAGCTGATCCAAACCATCCGCTCAGTTGGTGTCTATGATGTAGTGGAGCTGAAATTCGCAGAGAACCGAGCCAATGGCCAGTCAAAAGGGTGAGAGCTGAGGCAGGGATGTGGGGGAATGGGGGAACCTCGAGGCCACATCCTCCGTGTTGGGGGGCAGCTGGTCGTTTTCCCTGGGTGATGCCCAGTCTGCCTGGAGCTGGGATGGTAAAGCAGAGACTCCCAACCAGTATGGGAAAGGGAGGAGGGGACATGGAACACCAGGCTGGGTTCAGTGGGGTGTGATGGGGCTGCCAGCAAGCACGGAGCCCGGGGCGGGGTTTGTGGTGGGGGTCCCTACCCCCCTATCAGGGGGTGAACCACTCTTGCTGGCTGACCGCCGGTCTTTCCCGCAGGTACGCAGAGGTGGTGGTCGCCTCTGAGAATTCGGTCCACAAACTCTTGGAGCTTCTGCCCGGTAAAATCCTCAATGGGGATAAGGTGGAGGTGAGGCTGGCAACGCGACAGAACCTGTCCCAGTTCGAGGCGCAGGCTCGCAAACGTGAGTGAGGCGAAAGCACGCTGTGGGTGGGGGGACCTCCGTGCTCCCGCGGGCCCCGCAGATCCCCAGCAGAGCTGTCAGGCCGAAGCCACCGAGAGCCTCGGGGTTGGGAGGGACACTGCCAGGAGTCTCTGGGGGTTGTTTCCTGTGCCTGCTGAGTCTGATTAGATCCTGACCCGAGTCTTTATGATCCCCTTTTAGGTGCTCACACACTGCGAAGATCCCTCGTAGCCTCCTCCTCCTCCTCTCCAAACTGAATGGGCTTAAGCTCTTCAGCCTATCAACATAGCTAAGACCCTCCATATCTATTAGTAGCTCTTCTCTGGATCTCCTCCAGAATTTGTCCATCCCTGCGGAGGTAAGGTGCCCAACACTGGACGCAGTATTCCAGCTGGGGCCTGGCCGTGGGCTTTCTACAATGGCAATAGGTGGTCCTCGCCTCACTCCGCAGCGATGTGACGCCCCAGCCCCGCGCCGGGGGGCTCCGCGGAGCCGCAGGGACCGTTTTTGACAGGCGCGTTGATGAGGAGGTCTTGACCAGCTGTGGTCATTGTAGATCCCCCGTGGCCCGTTTCACGCAAGGAAAGCCCTTCTTTCTAAGCCGAGTTGCAGCGGGGTAGCCGTGACCTTCTGCACCCTCCCTTCAGCTCCAGCGCCCGCGGTGATCCGCTGCTTGGCAGCGCCGGGCGCTGTTACACCACATCCCGACCTGCCCTCGCGTTTCGGTGGAGCAGGGCGTGTTCCTTTCTCTCACCCCTCGCCTCGCCGGGCACGGGGAGGCTGAATTTCAGGGCCTTGCCGGCGGCGTGGGGCCTCGTTCGGGCTCCGCTTGACGGCTGTCAGAGTGGCAAGGCCCGGGCAGAGGCAGCGTTCGCCGTCGTACCACTCCAGTCTCATCCTCGAGGCCTCTTTGGATGCAGCAAGGCTTCCTGTCCCTCTCTTTGAGGGCAAACGGGCGCCGAGTTTTCCTTCCTCCAGCAGCTCTGTTGCTGTCGGCACTTGGGTGCTGTCCTCCATGCTCAGGCCTTTCCCAACCCGTGTGCGGATCGCAGGCTCTCTGGGTCGTTTAATAATCTTCAGGGACTCGGGGACCCGGCGACTTTTCTGCTGGGGATCTCTCGCCATTTCTTGTGGCTTTTCCCTTTCGTCCCTGTGACCCCGCTTTGCTCAGTGGCTTCCGCAAAGCCCCCGCTGTCCCAGAACGAGCGTCCCTGGGGCGCTGTGCGGGCAAGCCGGGGTCTTGCCAGAGAGCTGCTACCCTCCTGGAGGCACGTGGATGCAGAGGCTACATTTGGCTAGCTGGCTCTTTCTCTGGGCAACTTGAGCTCTCCCGAGGCCGCCCTTTTCTGGGGCTGCGGGAGAGGACAGTCCTTGCGCCGGTTGCTGCGGGTGGGGAGGAAGAGGAGGAGGAGGAGGTCTCCAAGACTTGCAAGCCCTCCAGCCACGACTCATGGCTCTTTCCTGTGCCGTTTGCAGGTGTGCCGCCGCGGGCCCACTCCCGAGACTCCGTGGACTCGGTGGATGGCCGTGCCACGCCGACGGAAAACGCCTTGCCACCCGCCCGCGTGGAGAAACCCCCCTCTGTCCTGCCTTTTTTCAACCGCCCCCCCGCCGCCCTGCCCCTCATGGGGTTACCCCCGCCGCCAATGCCACCCCCGCCACCCCTTTCCTCCGGTTTTGGTGTCCCCCCGCCTCCGCCCGGCATCCACTACCAGCATCTCATGCCCCCACCGCCCCGACTGCCCCCCCATTTGGCTGTGCCACCCCCGGGGGCTGTTCCCCCTGCCCTACACCTCAATCCTGCCTTCTTCCCCCCACCCAACGCAGCCCTGGGGCCTCCACCGGACACCTACGGCAAGGCCATGGCCCCCTACAACCACAGCAGGTGAGACGGGGCGAGGCGGAGTGAGGGTGAGGGTACCAAATTGAGGAGGGGAGGTGGGGGGTAGCTACACTGACCCCCCACACACACCTCTGTGCCTCCTGCACAGCCGGGAGCTCGGCCCGCCACCCCCCCCTGTGAGCGAAGGGGAGTTTGAGGAGATCATGAACAGGAACCGGGCGATCTCCAGCAGCGCCATTTCCAAGGCAGTGTCCGGTGCCAGCGCAGGTAACGGCGACCGTGTGCGTGTGCGAGTGTCCCCCCAACTCCATGTCCCCCCAAAGCTCCACCCCGCAGCGAATCTACATCCCTCCGCTCCCCGCAGGCGATTACAGCGACGCCATCGAGACCCTCCTCACGGCCATCGCCGTCATCAAGCAGTCCCGCGTCGCTAACGACGAGCGGTGCCGCGTCCTCCTCTCCTCCCTCAAAGACTGTCTGCACGGCATCGAAGCCAAGTCCTACAGCACGGGTGCCAGCAGCAGCTCCTCCAGGTACCCCTCCGGGCCTCGCAGTGCCCCAAAGGCACTTCATCTTAAGGCTTTGCTCGTTATTTTTGTCCCCACCCCAGCGAGATCCTCCTCAGAGGTGACCAAAAGCTTTTTCTTTTCCTTCTGTCTAAGGAAAAGACACCGATCTCGGGAGCGTTCTCCCAGCCGGTCCCGTGAAAGCAGCCGGCGACACCGGGACCTGCTCCACAGCGAGGATCGACACGAGGACTATTTCCAGGAGCGGAACCGGGAGCACGAGCGACATCGGGACAGGGACAGAGAGAGGGACCGGCACCACTGAGACAGGTGAGTTGGTACCGCAGGGGTTTTGGGGTTCCCCCCTGTCGAGGAACGAGGGCTGAGGCGGTGCTGAGCGTGGCTCTCGCCACTCCCCTCCTCTCTCTTTCTCTCTCCCCGCAGGAGTTTGGCAGTAAGTGGTTTTTAATGGACTCGTATCTCCTCACCTCGACCAGGACTACGTGACCGAGGCCGCTCCTCCACCCCCCTCCTACCCTTTCCCCGCCACCTCCAGCTCTCTCCGGGCGCCCCAGGAAAGCCGCGCCGCTTCCCGCCGGGACTCCCACCGACACCTCGTGGCCTTTGGGGCCTGAGCCCTTTGCCCGCACTCACTGCTACCGCCGCTTCCCAGGGAGCCACGGGGAGTCCCAGCGCCCAGGCCACCCTGCTCCGCTCCACGGACACTCGGACCCAAAGAGAAATGGTGCTTCTTTGGTTTGGTTTTTTTTTTTTTGGCCACGGAGGGAGGTTTGTGAGCCCTTTCCTTGCCAAAAGGGATGGACCCCTCCTCACGTGGGGGGTTTTGGAGGTGCACGGCTCCCCACCCCGTGCCTGGAGTCACTGGAAACGGGGTCATTACCACGTACCATCCTCCCAGCCTTGTTTGGGGACACTCCTGTCCCCACTGTGGGCCCCCCTGTCCCACAGGATGCTGCCACGCTCCTCCTTTCCCCCCCCCCCCCATACTGGGAAACTGCTCTCCCTCCTCACCCTCCCTGGGAGCAGCGTGCTGGGGAAGAAAGGGGGGACCTGGAGCTGGGCTGGGGGTCACCCCCTCCCTCTGCCCCCCCATTCCGCAGCGGCATTGTCACCCCAACCAGCAGCACCGGCAGGGTCCTGCGCGGAGCCAGCCTCTCCTGCAGTGCCTTCCTTGTTTTAGAGGAAGCGGAGGAGGCAGGGCAGGCTGTGACACCCTCCCCCAGCCCCGTCCTGCTGCCCTCGGGGACCCCCTGTCCCCCACGGGTGCTCCCCCTTTTCCAGCTGTGTCCCCTCACTCGCCCTTTCCAAACAGGCTAGGGGGTGGTGGGGTCATGGCAGGGGGTGGCTGTCTGTGCTCAAGGGGTCCCTCCAGCAGGAGAGGGAGAGCCCGGGGGGGTCGGGTCAAGCTGAGGGGACACAAGGTGACTTTCAGGGTGGGTGACAGTCCCTAGGGCTGCTGGATGGGCGGCATTACCCTCCCAACTGTTGCTGGGCAGGAGCAACCTGGCTCCAGAAGTCTTTTTAGGTTGAAATGACACACACACACACAAAAAAAACCCCAAAAAACCCCCATCTTTTAAAGTATCATGAGGTGCCGGCTTAGCGGGTGAGTGCTGGGAGGGAGGGGGGAGCGCTTGGTGGGAGAGTTCTGTTTTTTTACTTAACGACACAAAAAAAAAATTTTTAGTTTCTTTCCAAATAGTGGGGAAAAGTGCAGAGCAAACCCCTATTAACCACCCAGCGAGGCGCTGCCCCTCCTGCTCGCAGTGACTAGATTTGTTTGTCTTTCTGATAGGTTGGAAATTGTGTAATAAACTTGATGACGTTGTCAGTCTTTTATATGGCACTGTAGGGCTCTTCTGTCACGTTTTCTCCCTGCGATGGTTTTTTTTAGGTACTGAGCGGGGTGAGAGTTTTAGGGCCACTGTGGGAGGGAAGAGCAGCGCTTGGGGGAGTATTAGTGCCTCTGTGACCTTGACCCTGACCGTCCTATAACGATTCTGGGGGGCTCCTGTGCGCCCCCCGACAGCTGGCTCAGGGCAGCACTGTGGGGCTGGAAGCACCGGAGCACTTCATGCCCCAGGGGAAGCCACGTGCCCAAGCACCAGGTAAAAATAAATATTTATTGGAAAATAGTGAATTATTTTGAGAAGGCAGTAGAAAAAAAAAAAAATAATTCTCCGTACCTCAAACTGTCACAAGCCCTGGGGGCCGCATCCTGGGTGGCAGCGGGTTGGGTGCTGCCCGGCAGATTGCTGGCGCATGCTGCGGGCGAAGCGGGGAGCTGGCAGGGTGCAGACACCCCCTCACCCTGTTTTTTGGGGCTACCTGGGAGGTGGAGCCGGCACCGGGACCGCTGGCTTCCTGCTGCTGCGTGTACTTGGTCCTTTGGCGTGGCACGAGGCCTCAGTACGAATCCACGCTGCGGAGAAGGGAAAAGGGGGGATGTGTTGGTGCCCAACCAGCCTGGCAGCTCACTCCTGCGGCACCCCGGGGTCACCCAGCTCCCCGCGCGGCCTGGCTGCGGTACCTGGAGAAGGAGACGAGCGCGAGGACACCCAGCAGCAGCTCCACAGAGTAGAAAAGCAGGAGGATGGCGCTGAGGATGGCTTCCAGGCGCAGGGTGTAGGTCTGCAGCAGCAGGTAATAGGTGGCCATCACGGCTGCCGGGATGGTCAGGGCCAGGCTGATGGAAAGCGGCACCTTCCGCTGGCACAGGTTGCCCTTGGACCCTGTGGGGGACACAGTTAGGGGGGTGTCCCCCACAAAGCCAGGATGCTACAGTGTGGGGGATGCTGTAAACACCACCATCGCGGTCCCAGCTGTTCCTGGGGGGGCTCTGGAGCCCACCAAACACCCCATCGTCCCCACGACTTCACAGAATCATCTGGGTTGGAAAAGCCCTTGAAGATCACCCAGTCCAACCATGAACCTCACCCTGACCGTTCTCAACTCCACCAGATCCCTCAGCGCTGGGTCAACCCCACTCTTCAACCCCTCCAGGGATGGGGACTCCACCCCTGCCCTGGGCAGCCCATTCCAACGCCCAACAACCCCTTCTGCAAAGAAATACTTCCTAAGAGCCAGTCTGACCCTGCCCTGGCGCAGCTTGAGGCCATTCCCTCTTGTCCTGTCGCTTGTTCCTTGGTTCAAGAGACTCATCCCCCATCTCTGCACCCTCCTTTCAGGGAGTTGTAGAGGGCCATGAGGTCTCCCCTCAGCCTCCTCTTCTCCAGACTAAACCCCCCCAGTTGCTTCAACTTACCAAAGAAGATGCGAGTGGCCTCAGTGCCGAGGTAGAGGAAGAGCAACACCACATCCAGGACCAGGTTGGTGAAGGGGTACGGCAGCAGCAGCACTGCGGGCACAGCCAGCGCTGCCCTCAGGGCCCGCGCTGGGCCTCAGGGCGGGGCGGGGGGGGGGCTGCTGCTGCCACCCTGGGGGCGCGCGGAGGGTCAGGGTGGGGGGCTCACCCTTGTAGACGAAGACGAAGGCCTCCAGGAGGAAGTAAGTCGCGCTGTACCACCCGTTGAGGAAAAGCAGGACCTGCAGCGGCGCCGAGGAGCGCTGGCGGCCTGTGGGAGCACGGCGGCCGTGGGTGGGGGTGGTAAGGACCGGCCTCAGCCCCCACTTCCCGCCGCGCTGAACCCCGCTCCCGGTGCCGCCGTGCCTTGGCCCGCTCCCGGCCCCCACCCCGTTGCCCCCCCCGCCCCACGTTCCTGGCCCCGCAGCCCGGCCCGTCTCGGTCCCGCACTCACTCCTGGGCGCCATCTTCCATCTCCATGGGAACCGCCGCCGCCGCCCTCGCTCCCGGCAGCGCTGGGCGGGAAAGCGCCCGGCCTTTCTCTCCACCCCTCTCTATGGTTCTGGAGGACCAGGACGGAAAACCCCGGGTTCGAGTCCCGCGCCCGGCCGAGGGACTGCGGGGTGGGGCGGAGCGAGGAGCCCTGGTTGCCCTCCGGTTCTACCTACAATGTCCCACGCTGCAAGGTGGGAAGAGCCCTCTCCAACTCCCTGAAAGGAGGGTGCAGAGAGGGGGGATGAGTCTCTTGAACCAAGGAACAAGCGACAGGACAAGAGGGAATGGCCTCAAGCTGCGCCAGGGCAGGGTCAGACTGGCTCTTAGGAAGTATTTCTTTGCAGAAGGGGTTGTTGGGCGTTGGAATGGGCTGCCCAGGGCAGGGGTGGAGTCCCCATCCCTGGAGGGGTTGAAGAGTTGGGATGACCCAGCGCTGAGGGATCTGGTGGAGTTGAGAACGGTCAGGGTGAGGTTCATGGTTGGACTGGATGATCTTCAAGGGCTTTTCCAACCCAGATGATTCTGGGATTCTGTGAGCCTTGTTCTGTGGCAGCAAGGGCAGCATAAGGCTGCCGGGATGGAAGGGAAGAGGCGGGGAGGGGGCCCGGGGTGCGCAGACACCAGGCAACCTCTGGAAAATGCAGCCCATTTATTTCTTTACTCGTTACAAAACCACTCAAGTCCCAACGGGGGCGGCGGCGCCCAGAAGCACCACAAACCTCCCACCGACTCCTGGCATCCGCACAAGCTGTGCCAGCATCAGTGGAAGGGCTGGTCCCCAGGGGGAAGAGGAGGAAGATGGCTGAGCCGGAGCCGTCCCCATGGAGGCCCGTGAGGTGCAGAGAGACGGTGGATCGCCCAGAGCCCGAGGGGAGCCATCAGCCGCGGAACTGTGCGAACTCCTTGCGCAGCCAAAGAGAGTCCTGGTAGAAGAGGGGGTCTCCCAGGTGCACCGCCGTCCTCTTGTAGAAGTAACAGTAGAGCACAGCCGCTGCGGGAGGGAGGGGGGTGAGGGTGGATCCCCCACCTTCACTCCCAAAGGCTCCCCAAAAAGGGTAGGACCCCCCCCAGGGACCCTGCGACCACAAGCTCTTACCCAGCCGCTGGAAAACAAAAAGAGTCTGCAGGCCTTCGGTCCAGACGAAGCGGCCGGAATCTCGCCACCGCAGGTTCTGAGGCAGATGGACAGACAGACAGGAGGCAAAAATAAGCCCTGCATTAGTTTGGGGGCAGCAGCCCCGTGCCTCTGGCTCCCTCAGCACTGTGCGCTGCTGGCCCCGAGGCTGCGCACAGGACAGGGGCAACACTGCCGGCTGGGGGAGCAGCCCCCCACCCCAAAGGTTAAGCAGCTCAGGGGATTTAGGCAGCGAGCCGGGCCCTATTCTAGCTTCAGACTTCAGATCCCCATAAATCCCCGTCAATCCCTTGCCCAGATGACGTGGGCAGCACCGGGGCGGCCCCTGGCCCAGCTCAAAATACTTTCCCTGCCCTGGCGGAGTGGGGTGGGGAAGGACCCTCGCTCAGAGGCTGGGGGGGGGACATGAGAGCCCCATGAAGGAGGGTCCCCAGGGCCTCTGGCAGGGAACAGGAGGGAATTTTGTCAGGGTACAGAAGGGGAAGCTGTTGCCTGGACAGAGCCAGGACCCCTGCCAGCCCTCGGTGCTGCTTGATGCCTGTGGGGAGGGGGCTGCCCCCAGGCTCTGAGCGCTGGTGTTTGCTGGGGATTAATCCCAGGTAAAGCAGGAGCCGCTGTCACGGACTTCAGCAGGGATTACCCCAGCGCGGGCTTTCGTGCCAGCACAGAGCTGGAGCTGCTGGGCTTCCCCTGGGGAAAGAGGATTTTCTGGCAGGTCACAGCCAGAGATGGGGCAGCTCCAAGGGCCTGAGATGGGGCAGTGCCCTTCCAGCCCAATGCCTAAGGGGGGGGTCGTGCAGGGAATCACAGGGGGACACTGAATTGTCCCTGTGGTGGTAGATTGTGGCCTTCCTCTTGTGAGAGAGGGACTGAAGGAAACAGGGTTTGTGGCCAGCTAAGCAGGCAGACTGTGCTGCCTGTGCTGCCTGCCCTCAGGAGAAGCCGGCAGCCCCGAGCCCACCCCAGCCTACCATAACCCAGACGTGGAAGGAGATGCTGAGCGCCAGATAGGTGGCCGACAGCAGGATGGTCCCCTTGAACTTGTGGAAGAGAAGGTTGACCAGCCCAGCCTGGAAGACGAAGGTGTTGAAGAACATGAGGAAGATGATGATGACGTTGAAGAGAATAGCAATGTCCTGAATGCTGCAGGAGGAGAGAGACGTGGTGAGAGCCCAGCCCTGCTGCCCTGCCATGCCGCCCGCTACGCCCGCCTGGCACTCACATGAAGAGGACGAGCTGGACAGCAGGGGCCGTGCGGAGCAGCTCCGAGAAGGAGTTGACGAAAAGGTCATAGAAAAGCAGGAGGAACTGCAGGAACAGCACCAGGCTGTAGTTGCTGGTCTGGAGCATCTTCCTTCCCTGGGGGTTGGAGCCTTCAGCCCCGGCATCCCCAGTGGCAGAGCCAGCTCATGGTCCAGAGCTGAGGTGCTCAGCGTCGCCTCTCCCTACGGCCAAGACCTGGAGGAGAGCAAAGGTTTTGTTTGCCAGGGTGCAACACACCCCCCTGCGCCTCGGAAACCTCCTCTGCCAGGAAACCCAAAAGAAGGTCAAATCAATAGCAGCTCCTGCCAGTTTCTAGCACGCCAATGCCGAGCCGTGCTCTGCCCCTGGTCTCTCACAAATAAGCTGTCTCCCCTCCCTTCTCACACACAGGTTCAGTCTCTCCCTCCCACCCTCCAGCCTCACAGACCCCCTCCCCGATCTCAGGAAACAAATGTGATGAAATGCAGAGACGAGGGAGACGTGTGAGTCCCGGGGAGCAGCATCCAGACAGGTTATTCACACCTCTCACGCCAGACAAACCCTAAAGCTGCCGCTGGCTCCGTGGGCAGTGCTGAGCAGGCCACGCTACAGGGGCAGGTTTGGGCACGCAGTGTCCCAGCATCGTTTTGCTTCACCCCACCCCAGGACAGCACACCCCGCCTGGGGCAGCTGGTCAGAGAGGGGATGAGGACACAGCGAGGGAACTGGGCTGTCTGGGGACAAGAGAGGAGGCAGAGCTGACAGCCAGGCCGGGGACCACACTGCCTGGGGAAGGAAGGACGTGACACGGAGGGAGGTAAGGTGGTGCTCGGAGGGATGGGGGGAGTCCAGGAGAACGGGGGGTCCCCCGGGTCCTGGCAGGAGAGTGCTGCACTGAGGCCTGTTTTCTCTGAAAGGCAACCACAGGGCTGGACACTGGGGGGGAAAGGGGGCAGCTCCCCACACCCCCACGTCCCATGGCCCCCCCCACACCCCTTCACGCAGTCACCACGCAGACATCCTCTCCCCGCGTGGCCCCCGGGTCCCCTCTTGTGTCCCCACGCAGCCCCCGTCCCCCCCCATTCCCCCCGACCCCAGTCCCTAAGAGGCCGTAGTGCCCCCAGGCCCACCCACTCCTTCCCCCCCCGCCCCGGTAGGCCGCCGTGCTCCCCGTCCCCGGGGTCGCTCCCCCGCTTCTCGGCCCCGTCCCGCGCCCCCGGTGCACAGACAATCCGTGGTGTCCAGGGCCGGTGGTCCCCGCCGCCTCCCACCCTCCGCAAGCCGGGAGCGGCCGAGCGCTGACCTGCGGCCGCCATCTTCCGTCTCCACGGCAACGCCGCAACCACCGAGGCGGAAGCGCGCGGGTGGAGGAACGGCGCTGGGGCCGCTCTGGCCACCGCTCTCGTTGGTCGCTGGCCCTGGGCGGGTTGGCTGAGAGCCACCACCGAGACGAGCGGCCAGAGCGGCGCCGTCCAACATGGAGGTGGCCGACGAGGCCGAGGGGGCGGTGGGGCCCGGCGGGCGGCGGGCGGGGCTGAGGTACGGCCCTGGGACCAGGCTGGGCCCTGCGGCAGCTGGGCTGGGAGGAACGGCGGGGCCCTGTGTTCCGGGTTTGGGGGAGCCTCGGGGCCGGGCCCCGTGTCCCCAGACTCGGGGGAACTGTAGGGCCGGGCCCCATGTTCCCGGTATTGTGGGAGCCGTGGTGCCAGGCCCTGTGTCACCGGGTCTGGAGGAGCTGTAGGGGAGCTGTGGGGCCAGGCCCCACATCCCCATGCCCCGGGGAACTGTGGGGGTCCAGGCTTTGGGGGAGCTGTGGGACCAGGCTTTGGGGGAAGCCATGGGGCTGCTCAGCGCCGTGACGAGCGGCACAAGGCCCTGAGCGAGTGGGTGGCTGAGCTCGTGATCCCCACGCTGCGCCGGGGCCGTGTCCCACCCACCTCCTGCCTCACAGTCCCATGGGGCGGCTGATCTGGGGAGGGACAGGGCCGTCCCCCACCCTGTGAAGAGATATAAATATCTATTTTTGGAGGCAGATGCAAATCTCCAGGCAAATGAGCGCAGCCAGTCACCTGCGCAAGCCCCGTCGGCTGAGGGCAGCACCCCGAGGGCAGGGCCTTGCTGGTCCCACCGCCCAGCCCAGGCGGGGGGGGGGGGGGGGGTGGTTGCTGCCAGCGGGTCCCCCCCAGTCCCCCATGGAGCAGGTGGGGTGAGGCAGGAGGGAGAAGGGGTGCAGCAGCTGCCAGGGTCCGGGGCAGGGGGGTACAGGAGTGCCTCCTCACACCCAGCTGGGGTGAGCCCTGTGCTGTGGGTGCAGCTAGGGGGGCATAAGGTACTGAGGGAGGGTTTGAGAAGGAGTGTGGGTGCCAGTGGGGAGGTGAAAGGGCAACTGGGGTGCAGGTTTGAGGGTGCTGGGGGGATTTAGAGAGGGCATGTGTGAGAGGGAGGGAGGGGGTCAGATCAGTGGATTCTTGGGGACAAGGGAGGGGAGACTGGGAGGGGGTGCAGCATTACAGGAGACACCTGCCCCCTCCCCATGAGGCCCTTGCTGATGTCCCCTGGGCATGGCGTGCCAGGGCAACGCAGTGGGGTGCTGCCCAGTGACCTGGCTCCACAGGGGCCAGTTTCACCCTGCCCAGCCCCAGCTGGCCAGCTCCAGCCCTAGCCTCCTTCCTCAGCCAGGCAGCAGCTGGGCCAGGGCCAGCCCTCCTCGGGGTGCCTGCTTCCCCTTTCTGTCTGGCTCCTCCCTGGGGGTGTCTGCACACACGCGAGAGCACCGGTGCGGGTGGATATCCCCGGCAGAGGCTGAGCGGGCGTCTCGTTCTTCCCCAGGTGCCGCCATCCCGTCGCGGAGATGCTGGATCTCCCCTTCCTGCCTTTCTGCGTCCTCCTGGGCGGCCTGGGCTTCGTGTGTGTGGCCTTCGTGAGCGCTTGGTGCCAACACTGGCGCGGCGGCTTTGCTTGGGACGGCAGCGCCCAGATGTTCAACTGGCACCCAGTGCTGATGGTGACAGGCATGGTGGTGCTGTACGGCGCAGGTGAGCGGGGATTGCGGCGCGGCGCGGCCCTGGCACGCTTCCTGCCTGACCCTCTCGCCCAACAGCGGCCCTGGTGTACCGTCTGCCCCCCGCCTGGAGCGGCCCCAAGCTTCCCTGGAAGGTGCTACACGGCACCCTGGCCTTGGTAGCCTTTGGCTTAGCCGTGCTGGGGTTAGTGGCCGTCTTTCGCTTCCACAACCACAACGGGACGCCCAACATGTACTCGCTGCACAGCTGGTTGGGGCTGGCCACCATCTTGCTCTTCTCCTGCCAGGTGGGTGCTGCTCCAGCCCCCCCCCACCCCAGCCACCCCTGTACCCCTTGGCCTCACCTCCTCTTCCCGCAGTGGCTGGCTGGTTTCAGCGCCTTCATGCTGCCCTGGGCTCCCACCTGGCTCCGGGCCCTCTACAAGCCCGTCCACGTCTTCTTTGGTTCCACCATCCTCATGCTGTCTGTGGCTTCGTGTATGTCAGGCATCAACGAGAAGCTCTTCTTCAGCCTGTGAGCATCATGGCGGGTGTGGGGAGAGCCGTTGCAGGGAGGGAGGCTCAGGGGTGGGGTGGGGATTTGGGTTGTTATCTCTCAGTGCCAGAAGCGGCACGGTGTGAAACCGAGCACGGAGAGGCGAAGAGAAGTGAGCGATTCCCCTCCTCAGGTGCGTGGTTAACCTGCACAGCTCCATGCTGTGGGGTGGGGACGGGGCTGTGTGGCCTTGGGGGAAGGCTGGGCACATCCAGGAAAGCTCTCGGCCCCTTTTTCTCCCAAGGAAGAACGGGACAATGGAGTACAAGCGCCTGCCCACCGAGGCTGTCTTTGCCAACACATTGGGGCTCCTGATCCTCCTCTTTGGGGTGCTGGTGCTGGGCGCCCTGGCCAGGCCGAGCTGGAAGCGTCCCGATGCCGACTCCCCAGACTCTTGTCAGGTACCAGCTCCGCTGTGGGGCCATGCTGGGTTACAGGGTGGCTTTGGGGAGCTGAGTGAGGGGACTTGCCCCCTACCACAGCCCCAGTTGGCCCGTCCCCAGGGTGGGTGCAGGCATTAGGCTCACCCATGCTCTCCCCGCAGCCCCTGCTCGCCGCCGAGCGCTGACACTGATGCGGCAGCTGAGGTCTCTTCCTGCCCTCCCGGGGCTGCCAGCCCTGTGCTCTCCGACCCTGTCACTTCCCTGCCTGCTCTGCCGGCCCTGCTCTCAGCCAGGGACTCCCGCTGCCTGCACCTGACGCTCACCTGCCCGCGGGAGGAACGGGCTCAGCTCCCTTCCGGCAGCGGTGAGGACATCTCTTTGCTCTTCTTTGTGGCCTGGCCTTGGCCTCCTGCCTGCTGGAGGATGAAGGCAGCCGCAGTGTGATGCTCCTGCCTGCGTCCTCACGCCTCCACCTGCCAGCTCCTGCGGGGTCCAGCTGGCCTCTCATGCCTGGACTTTAGTCCTTGCTGAACCAGTTGCCCTCCCCGGGCCCTGCAGTTGCCAGAGCCTCATCAGGTCACAACCTGCCAGAGGAGCACCCGTGTGCCCGGCGCTGCTGCCCCCCACCCCGGGACCATCTCCTGCACAGGGTGGGGGCCCAGTTTGGGGTGACAGGGCTGGAGGGGGGACCCTCACACCGTGCCTTGCCCTTCCTCGGGCTGCCTGTGCCTTCCCCTCTGCCCCGCGGGGGCTGGGACCGGCCGAGCAGCCTCCCCGGGGCCCTCATGGACACGTAATAAACCACTGGCTTCTGCAGTGCTCCTGCACCCACATCCTTGGGGACAAGGGGGGGGCCCAGGAACCAGAGCAGGGAGAGGTGGGTACCCGGGGAGCAGCTCCAAGCCAACCCACGCTACTTGGGGGCTGTGTCCCCCCTCTGAGGGCCTGCCTTGGCCCCTACAGACCCTCCCCTCTGCCACCAGCTCCCCTGGCAGCCTGGGCTCACGCTGGCCGTTACCCCCAGCTTGGGGCCACCCTGTGCTGCAGGGCAGGCTCTGCCGCTGCCCCCGGTCCTTTTTCCTCATCCCCTGGTCCTTTTTTGCCATCCCCTGGTCCTTTTAGCCTGTCCCCTGGTCCTTTTTTGCTGTCCTCTGGTTCTTTGTCCTTCTCCCAGAGTCTCCTCCAAACCCCGTGCCTGGGGCCATGTGAGCCCTGTGGTTTCCCCTCTCAACACCCAGTGGGGACCGCTCGTGGCCAGACCAGCAGCTTCCTTCCTCCCCAGCAGTCACGCTCGTGCTGGGGCACAGGACCCGCTGGCTCCCCCCTTTCCCAGGGGGACACATCCTGGAGGAACGGGGTGCAACCCCCCCCCAAGCCCCAATCCCCTCCCCTCTCCTGGCGATGGATTATCTGCGCCAGCTCAGCCGGACCACAAACGTTTATTGGGGGTACATGGGATGTGCTGCCACGTCCCCCATCACCACCAGAGCCGCAGCGGGGGGTGCCCAAGGGCCAGTTGCCCCTCAGCTCCGTAGCCCATCCAGCACGGCTCGCAGCATGGCCGCCACGGCCACGGCCCCTGGGTCGGGCTGCAGCAGCTGGGCTGAGCTGATGTAACTGGCTCTGCCTGCTCCGGCCTCCATGGTCCTCGTGGCCTCTGCTGCAGCCTCTGCACTCTGCCAGGGACACATGGAGCACGCTCAGGATGCGGCTGGGCTACCCAGCACCCCGATTCCCACCCCGTTTCCCCTGCCAGCATGGCTTTGGGTTGCCCGCTCTGGGCTTTGCCGTGCTGGGCTCCCCCGTACCTCCACGGCGGTGGCCAGCACTGGTAGCAGGGTTGCGCCGGGGCTGCGCAGGCCATGCAGAGCCTGCGCCGCAGCACACAGCGAGTCCAGCTGGGAGAGACAGGGTGAAAAAAAAAAGGGGCTTAGAGCCAGCCAGGCTGGTAGCCCCTCCGTGGCTAGTAGGAAGCGAGGTGGCTCTGCCCCGCATTCCCTCAGGATTCCAGCACTCACCATCGTCCTGTCTCCCGGCGTAGCTCCTCCGTACCTGCGTGGGGTGCAGGGGAGTTGGCAAGGTTTTAGAGAGGGACTGGGGGGACCCGTGGAGGGCCCAGGGTCCCACAGCACTCACCGCTGCATGGCTTCGATGCCAGCGTCCATGGCGTCGGCCCACGTTGGGAGATCGTCGTGGTTGAGCAGGGGTTGGGCAGCCGCCGTCAGGAACAGCCCGTAGAGCTGCCGGGACACCGGCCCTGTCATTACCCATGCTGGGGACACAGCTGGGGTCCCCACAGGGTGACAAAGCAGCGCGCCCCCACCTTCCTCCTCTCACCCCGCACTCACCACGCCCGAGGAGCCGCCCATCTGCTCCAGCAGCAGGTCGGCCAGGGCGGAGAGGAGCTGGGCTGGGGCTGCCGGGGGGGGCCCCGCGCGCACCCACTCCTGGATGGCTGCAGGGACGGAGGCAACAACAGGCTGGGATGTTTCCCCTGGCCCCACGGGGGTGACCCACTGGGCCCTGGGGACCCCTGTTGTCAGCTGGGGATCCCTGTCCCTCTTGGGGACAAGCAGGGACACCCCCCCCCCCCCCACCCCAATGCCTTGGGGCAACTGCCACTGGATGCAGAGACATTTGGAGCTGTGGCACCCAGGGTGTGGGGACCACGTCCCCCAGGAATGGACGGCTGGGGGGGACCCTGTCCCATAGGAAGGGGCAGCTTTGAGGGGGGGGGGGCGGGGACCCTGTCTCCCAGGAAGGGATGGCTGGGGGGGAACCTGTCCCCTAGGAAGGGACGGCTGGGGGACAGATCCTGCTCCCCAGCTGGAGCAAACAGCTCGGGGTTCCCCATTCCCTGAGAACGGACACCCCAGGGAAGATCCCACTCCTGGGAGGCAATGGCTGGGGTACCCTCTCCCCCCTCACATCTGATAGCCCCCTCCACCCTTCACCGTCACCCACCTCGGGCAGCCCGAGCATGCGTGTGGCCGCAGTCGCCGTCACCAGCCTCACGGTCCAGCTGGTTGAGCTCATCCTGCATGTCGAGCAGGGTGCTGCACACCCGCTCCAGCACCCGCTGCACCCGCGCTGCGCCGGGCCCTGCGGGGAAGAGATGTCACCCCTGCCCGACCCTGGCGGGGTGGGATGGGGAACTGAGTCACGGAGTGGGGTGGGGGGGGAAAGTGACAGCTGCTGGGGGATTTGTACCGCCCGTACCCGTGCTGGGCTCACGCTGTGTCGTCCCCGGTCCCTCTTTCGGCGCCGGCACCTCCTGCCTCTGGCTCGTGGCAGGCGCCATGGTCAGGTTGGGCCAAGCCATGGCCGTGGTTTCAGCGTCTGGCGGAGCAGGAGGTGACAGAGCGGCGGGTGCCGACTCAGCAGGATTCCCCTGGATCCTCGCCAGCGCTGCCTGCGCAGGCAGCCAGCTCTGGGGCACCTCAGGGACTGGTGAGGGGGACCCTGTCCCATCACTCAGCGTCTGGGGACCCTCGTGGCCCTGTCCCCGCTGGCGGGCACTCACCGATCAGCCCCACCAGCTCCTCATCCACCAGCAAGAGAGTGAGGGAGACCCCGGCCATCTCCAGCGCTGTCATGAAAGAGCCCACCAAGGCCCGAGCAATGCGAATCCCTCGTCTCTCTGTAGGGACGGGGAAAAGGGGGGGTCCGTGAGCGATGGGGGGTGTTGCAGGAAGGGTCAGAGCAAGCGAATGGTACCCCAAGACCCCCCCCTACACTCACCCAGGGAGCGCACAGCAGCACCAGCCACGATGCCCAGCTCCAGGCAGGACAACCCGCCCAGGTTGTTCACCACCAGCACCACAGAGGCTCCTGCAGGGTACGGGGCAGAATGAGACCCCTGCCTGCAGAGTTTTTTGGGGGGGCATAGAGGGCCAGGGGGGCTCACCAGGGCTCAGGGGCAGGTGAGAGGCGTTGGAGGGGTCCGTCATGTGCGCCAGCATCGTCTCCACCGCCTCGTCCGCCGGCAGCACCTGGGGGGCACGGGGCCATGAGGGCAGAACTAGGGGGGGACCCCAGGAGCGAGAGGAAGTGGGGGGCCCCACTCACCTTCATCCTGCGCACACCCGCCTCGCCGTGGATCCCTACAGAGATGGGGGGGCATCACCCCAGGCTGTGGGCACCTCCCACACTGGTGGTGGGGGGGGAGATGCTCAGCCCCTGCTGGGGTATGGGGTGGGGGTGACACAGGGGGGAAGCTCCTCACCCAGGCCCAGCTCCATCTCGTCGTTAGCCAGCTGGAAGGTGGGCTTGGACCCCGGGACACTGCAGGGGGACAGGCTGAGACCCAGGGTACCTGCGTGGGGAGGGAAGATGGTGGGGGCTCAGGTTTGCCCCAGGGCTGTGAATAGCTAGGAGGGGTGGGGGAGGGCACAGCATCCCCCCTGGGATCACCAGCCCCCCCGGGGGTCCCCACAAGGCAGCAAGGGGTCCCACAAGTGTACCCATGGCTTTGGCAGCCGCCGACACCCTCTTGACAATCTCGTTCAAGCTCGCCCCCGCCTCAGCCAGGGCCCCTGCCACCTGTGAAGGGCAGCGGTGGGTGAGGGACTACCAGGCCGAGTCCCCTGTCCCCCTGCTCCCCCCCCAAAATCCCCCATCCCCACAGGGATGCGGTGGGACCCCGACAGACCTTGTGTATGAGGACAGTGCCGCACAGCCCGCGGCGCCCGGCTTTCTTCGGGGCGGCGAAGGCGCTGTCGTCCCCCACCACCACCATCCGCACGTCAGCCCCCTCCGCCCGCGCCCGCTCCAGCGCCAGCCCGAAGTTGAGCCGGTCCCCGGTGTAGTTCTTCACGATCAGGAGGGTCCCAGCTGGAGGTAGGGGGGGGGACAGCAAGGCAAGGGGGTGAAGCCGTGATGGGGGGTGAAGCCCTGACCCGCACCCCACCGTGCCACCCTACCTGCACCAGCCTGTGTCACCGCCCGGATGGCTGCCAGGATGCTGCCCACGGCCGGAGAGGTGAAGACGGCCCCAGCCACCACACCGGTCAGCATGCCCTTCCCGATGTACCCTGCGGAGTGGGATGGGGTGCTCAGGGCTGTGTCGGGGGGCAACCGGCCCGTGGCAGGGGCAAGGGGCTCACCTGCATGGGCGGGCTCATGGCCGGAGCCCCCACCGGAGAGCAGGGCCACCCGGCCCCGGATGGCTACCAGATCGGCACGCAGGACCACCCGGTGTCCCTGAAGGAGCCGGAGGCCGGCGTTGCAGGCCACCAGCCCCGCCAGCGCGTCATCGGCGCAGCCCGTCACCGAGTTCACCAGCTTCTTGGGGACCTGGTGGCACAGAGGGGTGATGGTGGTGGGGTATGGTGGAGGAGGGGGGGCGGGGAGCAGGGGGGTCCCCACCACCCCGGGCTCACCTCCATGCGGGCGGTGGGGGATGGCGGAGGATCCCGCCGCAGCCTTTAGCTCCGAGTCCAAACTCTGTCGGGAGGCGGCGGGGGCTAAGGGGAGGGCAAGGTCCGTCACCGGCGGGGACAGGTCCCCGTCCCACACGGGGGTGCCACGGGGATGGCAGGAGGGCGACAGGGAGGGATTATGGGGTGCTGGGTTCAGCGTTGTCCCCAAACAGGGACCACCTCCTGGGGTGGAGGGATCAGGGTGGGACAAACCTCACAGCAGGAATCTCCTCATGGGGTGGGGGACCAGGATGAGAGCACCCCCTCCAAGCAGGGACCCCCGTCTTGGTGTGGGGGAGAACCAGGGTGGGGGCATCCCCCTGAACAGGGATCCCTCCTGGGGCAGAGGGGAAGGGGGGGCACTGACCGTGGGGCAGAGGGGGACCAGGGTGGGTGCACCCCCTCAGCAGGGATCCCTCTTTTGGGGTGTGTTGGGGGGCCCAGAGGGTGCACCCCCCTTCCGGGGTGCAGTCGAAGAAGCAGGAGGGGCTGCACTCCCCAAGTGGGACACCCCCCCCGCCCGGGATAGGGGGTGGGACCAGGATGGGAGCATCCCCTCCCCAACAGGGATCCCCTGGGCTGTGGGGAGACCAGGGGCTGCACCCCCAAATGAAGACCACCCCCATCAAAGGCCTCCCGGAGGAGGAACCCGCTGGAGCATCCCCCTTCCCTACCTGCTCTCTCGTCTGCTCCTCGGGGTCCTCCCAGCGGCCTAGAGCGGCCCCGCGCGGCCCCTTCCGCTGACGTCACGCCGGCGGCGGGCGGAAGAGGCGGTGGCGGCGGTGGCGGAGAGGCCGCGCCAGGCCCCGCTCCCGGTACTGCCTCAGCCCTGCTCCGGTGCCCCCGTTTTGGTCCGCCGCCATGTCCTATAACTACGTCGTGACGGCGCAGAAGCCGACGGCCGTCAACGGCTGCGTCACCGGTACTGCTGGGGAGGCGGCCCCAGGACCACCCCCCCCACCCCCCCCCCGCCCTGGCCTAACGATCGCGGCGCTGGGGCCTGTGCGGCCTTTGGGGGGTGATGGGGGGCTACGGGGTAGCGGAGGGCTGAGGGGTTCGGGGGTGCCTGGAGGGCACCGTGGAGCTGGAGGGACATTGATGTTCCTGGGGGGGCAGTGGGGGGTTGGGGGGTGCTGAGGCCCGTGGAGGGGGTTGTGGGGCACTGTGAGGGGAACCAGGGGGTTCCCCGAGGTTTATGGGGGGGACTGTGAGTGCTTTGGGGTGTGCTGAGGGGTGGGGTGGGGGGGCTGCGGGAGTGTTGAAGGCCCTTGGGCTGCCTTGAGGTTTGTAGGTGGGTTGTAGGGCACTAGGAGGAGTCGGGAGCGGGGGGATGGGGACACTTAAGGTTTGTTGGGGTGCTGTGGGGCATTGAGGGAGTTGGGGGTGTCTTGAGTTTCTTTGCAGGGTGCTGTGGGGCACTGGGGATGTGTGGAGGTTCATGTGCTGTGGGGCACTGGGGTTGCAATGAGGTTTTTGGGGGTGCAGTGGGGTGTCTCGATCTGGGACAGGCTTGAGGTTTCTGAGAGCATAGTGGCATTCCTGAGGGGGTTACAGAGCAGCAGAGGGTTGGGGTGCTGTGGGGAGAGGTGATGTCTCTGTCTGTCGCTGTGTCTTGCCTTATTGTGAGGTGTTTTGGGGTATTGCCTCTGGGAATGGGGTTCCCTGAGGAAAGACGAGAAGTTGGAGCTCAGGGAAGGTGGTTCCTGAGGGGGCCAGGTGTTGAGAGGAAGATCCTGGGGTTTCAGGGTGCTGCAGGGAGGCTGGTGTTTGGTGTGGGGCTGCGGGCCAGCCTCCCCAGGATCGTCAGGCTGCTGCAGATCGTTCAGTGAGAGCACCCCAAGGTGCCGCCTCTTCGCTTCTTTGTGTCTCACCAATGACTTCTCTCCATTTTCCAGGGCACTTCACCTCGGCGGAGGATTTGAACCTGCTGATCGCTAAAAACACGCGACTGGAGATCTATGTGGTCACAGCAGAGGGGCTGCGGCCCGTCAAGGAGGTGGGGATGTACGGCAAGACCGCTGTCATGGAGCTCTTCCGCCCCAAGGTGGGTGCTCTGCGGGGAGGGGGCCGCTTTCCAGCTGCGGGGAGGGGGACAGGAGTGAACGTGCTGGGGCTGCTGCCTCTGACACCCTCCTGAAGACACTCTGCTGCTCTGCTTTGACAGGGGGAGAGCAAGGATTTATTGTTCATCCTGACAGCCAAGTATAACGCCTGCATCCTTGAGTACAAGCAGAACGGGGACAGCATTGATATTATAACCCGGGCCCATGGCAACGTGCAGGTGAGTGAAGCTGCAGCACCTGGAAGCGGGGAATTCCCTTCCTTAGGGATGGTTTTGTTTTGCCAGTATCGAAGGCGAGCCTGGGTGATGGGTTTCTGCCTTATTATTTACGATTCTTTGCTTCCCACTGGCGCCGATACGGTTCACTGGTATTTCCAGAGGTTTTTTTCCTGCAGTGAGTCAGGGCTTGAGGACAACACAGCTACAGCTGTTTTCTTGGGGTATTTTGCAGAATAATAAGGTTAACTTGAAATACTCCTACTGTAAAGAGAATTAGTACTCAAAACTTGATGTTAGGTAGAATTTTCCCTGGGAAATGACTTCTCTGGTATTTGTGGCTGGTCTCTACACGCTGCATACCGGAAGCATGGCTGCTGAAGTTACTCTTACCGTCATGGTCACACAACATCGTTAATAATTGTAGCTACTTTTCATTTTTCGGTTTTATATGGATTAAAATCACACCTTCTGAGCAGGTCAGAAATTCCCATGTCTCTTTAGCTTTTTGTTAGTAATTAGCCAAATGGTTTCCATCAGCTGTCAAGCCAAAATATCTTCCATCTGTTTCCAGGCACTGAGCTTCCACTGACTCACTGTTGGTGGACCTGAGCAGGGGGTTACAGGCAGGAGATGTAGGTGGACATGTCCTGTCAGTAGGGTGTTAGTGTGCTGGGGGAAAAGTGCTTAATCTTCCTATGCCACGGTTCTGCCTCGTGACACACGGAGATGCTGATATCGGCCCCCGCCAAGCAGCACCGAGGGGGCTGGGGAGGCTGATAACAGCGCTGGATTTCTGGAGGGTGATTTTTTTGGTCGTGGAGATCAAGGCACTTCACGGTAGCAGAGAGTGTTGCTCTCCAGCAGTGACAGAAAGCAGAGGCGTGGGACAGCGATGTGGCTTCTCTGAGGTTGTTCAGGAGAGAGTTGGGATTAGAAAACCAGTTGCAGGGTCTGCTTCTGGAGTTCCTGGTTCCCGGGAGAGAGGAAGTGTGTGCTGTGGGAGCTCTGCCGGGCTCTCTGGTGGAAAGGACCCACTACTTTAGGCAGGAGGTGCATAAATCACCTTTGGCTTGCCAGATGGTATTTTAAAGCCTGTTGGGAGGTGTGCAGGGAGTCCTTCCTCAGCTGAGGGGTGGTAACTTGTACCTGCTATGCTCGAGTCCCACGGAGGTGGTCTTTTTTTGACACTGATCTCCCTTTGTCTTTCCCCTCCCCACGGACCTCTCGCTCAGGATCGCATCGGCCGTCCCTCGGAGACCGGCATCATTGGCATCATCGACCCCGAGTGCCGGATGATCGGCCTGCGGCTCTATGATGGCCTCTTCAAGGTCATTCCCCTGGACCGGGAGAACAAGGAGTTAAAGGCTTTTAACATCCGCCTGGAAGAGCTCCAAGTCATCGATGTGAAGTTTCTCTATGGCTGTCAGGCTCCGACCATCTGCTTCGTCTACCAGGTACTTTGTTCTCGCTTGGTGACTCAGGTGGAGGGTGCTGGAGCACCAGCCAAGGTCTCTAAAGGGCTTCCAAAGGGCTTGGAGCAGCAGCTGTGTCCTGGAGCCAACAGAAAGCAGTGCTTCGGACAGAGCGAGAGGCAGTTCTGGCTCCTGCAGCCTCATTGTGTAGCTGAGGAAAATCTGGGTTCCTCTGTGCTGCTTTTTTCCGTTTCTGGGAGAGGGGAAGCCACGTTCTCTCACAGGAGAACTGGGCAGCCAATGCTTCCGATGTTAAGCACTCGGGAGGAGAGCGTGGGGCTTCCCAGCAAGTGCTGAGCAGCTGGATTAGACTTGAGAGACTTGAGCATTCCCCTTTTAAAAAAAAAAGAAAAAAAGAAATATGTTTTGTTTGGTATTTGTGAGGCCGCTCCAGGGGTGTGAAGAGGGGCCATAACCTCTCTCATCACCTGGGTCCTCTGTCCTGGGGGCAGTTATTGTAGGCCTTTCTCTAAACCTTTATTGTGAACCAAAGAGCCTTTGCTGTGCTGACTGGGCGAGGGATTATCTTTGCTTTGTCGAGGTCAGGACTAGCCTGGACCTAGCTGAAACTTCCTGGGACTACAGCACAGGCTCTGGTGTGATTTAGTTCAGCTTCAGCGTAGTTCTTAGCTCTTATGACATGAGTTTGCTGCTACAAACCACAGGGAAGCAGCAACTTGGTTATTTACTGTTTCAAAAGTCACTATTATTTTTTCCCAAGAGGGGTGGGTGCTGTTGAACTCCCCTGACACTGAATAAAGACACAGTGGGGGGAAAAAATCACTTCGTCACCACATAACTACGGGTTGGGAGGGCAGCCCAGATTCCCCTGTGTCAGGACAGTGCTCTTCCCCCACCCTGTGGGGAGCTGGTGCTCTCCCTCGTTGTTGGGAAGTGTCCCCAGCCCTCATGTATCCCACCTACCTCGCAAACACTCGTGTGATGATTTAACAGTGTGCCCAAAAAAAGGAGTAAAACAGGGAGGGGTTTGATGATCTGAAAAAGCAAAGGATTTTCAACTAATGCATTGAAACGAGCGGTTTTCTTACAAAAAGCACTGCTGTTCCGCTCTTATTTCAGGGAGGAGGGAGTCGTGATCCCTTGCAGGGCAGACTGGAGCCTGACCATGTCGTGCACGCTTTCACAACACGTGGCTGTCCCGTTTCTGTGTGACTGGGGAGTGGATGTGGGGACCATATTTTTTTCTCCCGTGCAGCCGCACTGACTCTGAAACCTGGCGCCCAAACGGACTCTCGCGGCTTTGCTCTAGAAATAAGCAATAAGGGCGACTGGTTTATTGTGTATTTCTGGCTTTGACTCGCTGGCTGGGTGACTTCCCCAAAGCCCGGAAGCCTCGTGGCAGCGGTGTGCTGCTCTGGAAAGTGCTGAGTTTACCCATGAGTTGGATTAGTACCGTTGCTGTCGCGTGCTGGGGAAACTGAGGCAGAGAGGGATGGTGATTTAGATAAAATCTTAAACTCTGTCTCAGGGTGTGGACAGGAGCACACCAGTTTCCACTGGGTACTCAAGAGTATCATAAAGGAGGAGCTTGGACACCCCCTGTAGTCATCAAGTAAAAAAAGGTCTTATCTGGAGATCTTGGCATCTTTACAGATTAAGTCAGAACAAATCAATTAAGGGTTCATTTGTTATAAACCTCTATTGTATGAATAAAGAGTAAATTAATAGCTTGTTCCATGTCTAACACTCTTAATATGAATTTTCTCCTTGCAGCAGGAGCGAGATGTAAGTTCTGACTCATTAGGCCTTACATAAAACTCTGGCTTTGTTTTGGTCCCTGGGTGTCTGACTTGCGTGTGTGTGGAGAGGGGAACGTTTCCAAGCTGCTGCTTTGATTCCTTTTCAATTTATTAATCATTATCATAGGATTTGGACTGAATACATAATCTGAGATAATTTTTGTGTAGCTCTGAAACCAGAGGAAGGTATCACAAAAAGGGGAAGTTCATAAAAATATTAAAAAAACCACGCTTGTGAGCAGCTGTGGTTTGGAATAAAAAGGTCTAGAAATATCGAAAGTTTCATTAGTGACTCCTCTGCCATTTTAACAGCCCCACTTCAGCTTTCTCCTCCCCGCAGAACTATTTCTCTTCCTGTCTTCCCCTTCTCTGTCAGCCAGGACTTCTCTTTGCTCCCCTCGGTGCTGCACTGCTGGCTCTGGCCAGGACCTCGGGCTCTGGAGTGCCGTCACTGAGGACATTTGCCAAGCAGCAGAGGCTGTGAGGGGTGAGCCAGGAGGTGCCCAGCTTTCCTGCCAGCGTTTGTGTGCAGAGCTGATGGCTACAGGGAGGAAAAAAATGCTTTTACTTAGATCTGAAAAGTGGGGAGGTATAATAACTAAGAAGATGAACAGCTCTTTTTAAGTAGTTCTATGAACAACGTGGCTAAGGAGACCTGGCTCCCTGTGATTTAGAGCCTTGTCTTAGCTTTTGAGACTTGAAATGGGTCTGTGGGTGATGTTCAAAGCCCTCTCTTGTGCTTTGGGTGCTTGTAGGCCTCCTGCCCGCGCCGGTTCCCAAGCGCTTGTTAGCACAGACCACCTTTCCCATAGCAGGGTGCTGATTTGGGGATCTCTTCCCCACCCACCCCATATTTTGGTGAAGCCTGCGTGGACTCGCTGCCTCGGAGACCTCCATGTGCCTCAGGTTTGGTTGAAATTGCCCACTGGGCTAGGAATTACTGGAATGGAGTCACCGAGGGGAATTATTTGGCCAGCAGATTATGTTTCCCGAGGAAACTGGGCTGAAAGGCTTGAGGAACGTTGAGATGGGAGCTCAGCTGCTCCGGCACCTGCAGAGCTGAATTCCTGAACGCTTTGCTGGAGCTGGAGGTGGTGACGATGTGGAGTGGCACTTGTGCCTAGATTTTAGAGCACTGTGCGTCAGATCAATATGAGTCCCAGAAAAATCACTTCTATAAACAGTACAAAACCAGTTTTCCGTGTCTTTTGGCGCAGGGTTTTTTTCAGAGGTTGTTCTACATCTCATAAAGTTAGGGAGAACATCAGTGTGTGGATGTTCAGACACGTGTGTGGTTTGAGGGAGACTGCAGAGGAGGAGGGCAGGGTGGGAAGCGGCCGCAGCTCGCTGGTGATGGTGGTTTTCCAGGAGAAGAGGTGGAATCTCCTCGCTTCCCAGGTTGCTGGTCAGCTCTGCCTCTGGAGCCTCCGTTGCCGTCATCAGTGTACGACGTCACATGTGGCTTCTCTTTCAGGACCCCCAGGGTCGCCACGTCAAGACGTACGAGGTGTCCCTGCGCGAGAAGGAGTTTAACAAAGGTCCGTGGAAACAGGAGAACGTGGAGGCTGAAGCCTCCATGGTCATTGCAGGTTGGTGGTTCTTTGTCAAAGATCTTCCCTCCCGTTTCATCCTCAAGGCTGAATGCCTCAGCGCTGCTGCACAGGTTCTCTAACAAGATATTTGTCTTCTCCCCTGCACAGTGCCAGAGCCTTTTGGAGGTGCGATCATCATTGGGCAGGAGTCTATCACCTACCACAACGGAGATAAATATTTAGCTATAGCCCCACCTATCATCAAGGTGAGAGCCTACTGAGATCAAGAAATGTGTCCCGGGCAATTCCTCTATTCCCAGGTATCTCAGAGGGCGTTGGGCTACTTGTAGTCAGGAATTTAAACTGCTCTTGTCTCCAGTTGTAGCCTAACAGGGCCTCTTACTCCCAGAGGTTTGGCAAGTGTGGATGTTTTGTACGATGCCCGGTCTGTGTTTTTTTGGGGCCTGAGGGGTGTATGTGATCCCAGTACTGGTGGCAGTGCGTGCTTGTGCTGCAGCATCTGGCTCTGCTCTCTGTGGAGTGCTTGGAAATGGTACAGTAAAGCCAAAAGGTTGTTTGGGCCTCAAAGAAGGGGATTAATTAGGAGGTAGCGTGTGGCTTGGGCATGGGTCCAGGCCAGAACCTGGTTTCATTTCAGGCAGCAAAAGATATGAATGAGCCCCTTGGAGACTTGAGTCTGCTGGTGTATGATTGGGGCACTTGTTCAAAGGAAAAAAGGCTTTGCAGAGTTTGTGACAAAGTTGAGCTTGTGGTTTTTGTCAGAGGAACGGGCCGGTTCCCACATTTAAACGGTGCAGGAAGCAGAAAAAGCACAGCTGAGGTGCCGCTCGGGGCTGACAGAGCTTGTGCTGTCATCAGAAGATCCTTTTAAGCTGGAAATAATGACAGGCTAGAAAAGGGCTGTAGATCTTGGGTAAAGAAATACTAATATTGTTGCCTGGATGCCTGCAGGCTCTCAGACTGATACTGGAGCTCTGTGATGGAGGGTGTTATATTGGAGCAGGCGAAGCGAGTCACCCACGCTCTGCTGACATAGATCTGGGCCTTGACCCGCAACAGAGCGCAGACACATCTCTACTCAAGGCCAGGGGGGTATTTGCATACAATAAAGATCTGCAAGATCAGGATTCTTAAACCAAAACCAAACATGTTGACAGGAGACCAGACAACATCTACCACACAGAGCGAAACGTCTGCAGAGCTTGGGTCTGGAGTTGCAGCAGGCTTGGAGCTCTGCAGGTCCCAAATAGCATCCCTGCATCTGTGGATGGCCCAGCGTTAGGAAAACAGGCTTGAAAACAGGCTTTCTCTTGGCACCTTTTTTGTGCTGTGAACAGGCTAGCGACATGTTTAATTTAGGAATGTGAGGTGGTTCCTAGTGACCAGAACCAAGCCTGTTTGACCACAGATTCTGGTTGGTTTTGCTGATACGGTCTATTGAAGGGTGAATCCAGCCCTCCCCATGCAGGAGGAGCAGGACTGTGCTGTAACTACAGCCGATGTGCTGTGGATGGGGTTGTTCCCTTCTGGTGTGTACAGTGGTCCTTGCTAGATGCCCGTTAGGGGCTGTTTCAACGGGTTTCTTCAAACTCTTTTGCACGCAGCAAAGTACAATTGTGTGCCACAACCGTGTGGACCCCAATGGGTCCCGTTACTTGCTGGGGGACATGGAAGGACGCCTCTTCATGCTGCTCCTGGAGAAGGAGGAGCAGATGGACGGCACTGTCACCTTGAAGGACCTGCGTGTGGAACTGCTCGGCGAGGTAGGACTCAAACTGTCCCTCTCGCTTCTCCCCGTGGGGCTGGGAGGCTCCACGGGCTGGAAATGCTCCGCTGAGGACGGAGTGGTGGGAACGGTGTCTCTTTTGGAGCCCGGAGTGGGGTGATGTTTCACAGTTATCGCCGCTCTGAACTGTCGGTTGCTGGGAAATTCCCCATCTGGGCATTTGAAAATTTACACCTTCTTCTCAGGTTTTTGCCTGGTGCTTGTGTGCTGTCCCTGGGAGAGAAGTTTGCACTCCGTGGGTTTTGTAAAGGGATTAAATTCCTCTCCTGTGCCCTGGGTCTTCCCGCTGGGCTGCAGCTCCGATGTGGTGCTTGTGGGCTGTCCCAGGGTCTTTTTCATGCTCGTGGTGGTTCATCCGTGTCTTCTCAATCCCCAGACATCCATTGCAGAGTGCTTGACCTACCTGGACAACGGAGTTGTGTTTGTCGGTTCTCGGCTCGGGGATTCCCAGCTTGTGAAGGTACGTGGCAGCCGTCTCCTGCCTTCGTTGTGCATTCAGACAGGATTTTGTACATATTTATTTTCTTCATGGCCTCAAGAGGTGTATGTGGATAAATTTTCCTTTCTTGTCTGCCCTACGCCCTTTCCCCTTGCTCGGTCTGGCTCGTTGAAAGCCGATGATTGTGTTTATTCACAGCTCAACGTGGACAGCAATGAGCAGGGATCCTACGTAATGGCTATGGAGACCTTCACCAACCTCGGCCCCATCGTTGACATGTGTGTGGTAGACCTGGAAAGACAAGGTCAAGGGCAGGTAGTGTTGATTCTGCTTTTCTTTTCTCAGTGCTGGGGATGTCTTAGGCTGGCCAGGTGTATGTGTGGGTTGTCCATGGAAGGAAAAGCCTCCAAACCATTTATTGGAGGATCTCAAAGTCTTATCCAGGTGTAGGGATGGTATTGAGGTCTTACGCTGAAGAGTGGTGTGAGTGGGTACCCTAATTCTTGGGTACCCCTGTTTGGGAGGAAGAGGTTGCCTTTGTGCAATGGGGAAGGATCAGCTGCCAAAAAACTTCCTCTGAGAAGCGGAGGAAATGGGTTACCTCATCTTCTGAACCCATCACTCCAAGGAGGAGTAGGGAAACTTCCCAGCAATAGTCAGTAAAGATAATCTACTTTTTTCTCCAGCTGGTCACGTGCTCGGGTGCATTTAAAGAGGGTTCCCTGCGGATCATCCGGAATGGCATTGGGATTCACGAGCACGCCAGCATCGACTTGCCAGGGATTAAAGGTGCGTGAGCTCTTCAGGGCTGTGGGATACAACCCATGGCCTGAGAGGGGCTGCGGGGGGACATGTCGGGGGCACAGACTGAGGTTGGGGTGTGGGGCAGGACGTTTGCCACCCACCAGCTTTTGGAATATTCACTGTGAGCAAATGGGGCCTCTCTTTGTTGCAGGCTTGTGGCCCCTGAGGTCAGACTCTCATCGTGAAACAGACAATACCTTGGTGCTGTCCTTTGTTGGCCAGACCAGGTAAGGTGGGGGTCAGGCTGAGCCAGGCTCTCGGCCACGTTTGGGACAGTGATGTAACAGGAGCTCCCTTGCCCGTTCAGGGTGCTTATGTTAAACGGAGAGGAAGTAGAAGAGACAGAGCTCACAGGGTTTGTGGATGACCAGCAGACTTTCTTCTGTGGCAACGTGGCACATCAGCAATTGATCCAGGTAAAGCTGGTTCTAGGGGAATGCAGATATCTCTCAGTACAACCCTTATTGATTGGAGGGGCTAAACCTAGATCTGTGTTGCTTACCAGGCACAGGGTTTGACAGGGCCGATGTTGGAAGGGAGATGTTGTTCTGGTTCTGAGCAGAGGTGTTCTCTCTCCCCAGATCACCTCTGCTTCTGTGAGACTGGTTAGTCAGGATCCCAAAGCCCTGGTGAGCGAGTGGAAGGAGCCCAATGGAAAGAACATCAGTGTGGCTTCGTGTAACAGTAACCAGGTAGTGGTGGCTGTGGGACGAGCCCTGTACTACCTGGAGATCCGACCCCAGGAGCTCAGACAGATCAGGTGGGTGCACATCTCTCCCCCTGGCCCGAGGGCTCTCAGTCTTTGCTGCCTGTCTCTGGGCTCGAGACAGACACCTCTGTCTGCTTCCTCCTCCCTGCCAGCTGCACAGAAATGGAGCATGAAGTCGCCTGTCTGGACATCACCCCTTTGGGAGACACCAACGGCATGTCCCCGCTGTGCGCCATCGGGCTCTGGACTGACATCTCTGCCCGCATCCTCAAGCTGCCTTCGTTTGAGCTGCTGCACAAGGAGATGCTGGGAGGAGGTAGGGCTCTCCTGGGGCTGCTGCACGGCTGAATCACAGAATCCCAGTGTCATCCAGATTGGAAAAGACCTCCACCCCTGCCCTGGGCAGCCCATTCCAATGCCCAACAACCCCTTCTGCAAAGAAATACTTCCTAAGAGCCAGTCTGACCCTGCCCTGGCGCAGCTTGAGGCCATTCCCTCTTGTCCTGTCACTTGTTCCTTGGGTCAAGAGACTCATCCCCCCTCTCCGCACCCTCCTTTCAGGGAGTTGTAGAGGTTGATGAGGTCTCCCCTCAGCCTCCTCTTCTCCAGACTAAACCCCCCCAGTTCCCTCAGCTGCTCCTCATACAGCTGAGTGACATCAGCCTTCTCTTCTCCTGCTCCCTGCAGAAATTATCCCTCGCTCCATCCTGATGACGACCTTCGAGAGCAGCCATTACCTTCTGTGTGCCCTGGGGGACGGAGCTCTCTTCTACTTTGGCCTCAGCCTCGAGACAGGTGACTACAGGGCCTAACCCTAACCCTGACCTGTGCTTTCTTTCATCCTTCTGGAGAGAGATTTCTCCTTTTTTTGCTTTCTCACTGTGATGGGGTCTTGCTCGGGTGGGACTGGCTGCGCACACTGGGAGTTGGTGGATTTCTCCAGCAGATTCTGGAGAAAGGAGACCAATATTTACACCCATTCCTTCCCTGCCGTGTGCTGACAGCAGGATGCCTTCACCCACCCTCATTTCTTCCTGAGATGTTGCAGCCGCCTTGCTCTCTACTGTCCTGCTCTCACGAGCTCTGTTGCAGCAGCTCCCAACACCACTGCTCCTTTTCCTGCAGGTCTGCTGAGCGACCGAAAGAAGGTGACCCTTGGGACCCAGCCCACTGTCCTGAGGACCTTCCGCTCTCTGTCCACCACCAACGTGTTTGCCTGCTCCGACCGCCCCACCGTCATCTACAGCAGTAACCACAAGCTAGTCTTCTCCAACGTCAACCTGAAGGAGGTGAACTACATGTGTCCCCTCAACTCGGATGGGTATCCCGACAGGTCAGCCTGCACCTTGCTTTGTGTGATGCGGGCTGGGGGGCCCTGGGCTGGGCAAACGGAGGCCCTGGGATCAGCAGTTTTGAAGGGTATGGAGTAAAGGGAGGTTCTTGCTGTGCCACCTGCCTTACAAGCACCATTGCTAATGTTTTTAGTTGTTTTTTTTTTTTTTCCCCCCGTACAGCTTGGCCTTGGCTAATAACAGCACCCTGACAATCGGCACCATTGATGAGATCCAGAAGCTGCACATCCGCACGGTTCCCCTCTTTGAATCGCCCAGGTGAGCTGAGCAGGGGGAGGGAGCCTGGTCCAGGGCCTGAGTCTGCTGCACGGGACAAGGCTGGGGGAAGACTCCAGTCAGCGTTCCCGTTGTGGGCTCCGTTGGCATGCGGACTGAACTGGTGGCTTGTGCTGAGAGCAGTCTGGGCAAGCGAACTGCTCTGTTTCTTGTCTCCGGAGCCTCCTTGGGGTGGCCTGTCCTGGCTCTCCTCCCCACCCAGCTCTCTTTGTCCCGCAGGAAGATCTGCTACCAGGAGGTATCACAGTGTTTCGGCGTGCTCTCCAGTCGTATCGAGGTGCAGGATGCCAGCGGGGGCACCACTGCGCTCAGACCCAGCGCCAGCACCCAGGTGAGGGGCGGGGGTAGCTGCTACATCCCCCCTGAGCTCCGGGCTGTGACTATCATCATTCTTCAGGCATGATGCAGATTTTCCTTTACAATCTTCCCTTCCAAAGCTCTGAGCGGCAGCCTGGGAGGAGATGGTGGTGACAAGGGCTCTCTGCTGCTGTCTGGCAGCCTCGGCGTGCTCGCGCTTCTGTCCGATCACCTTTGGGTTTGGGTGCTGCTCCTTCAGCCCCCCCGTACAGGCTTCTGCTCGCTCTCAAGTGGTTTCCTTCTCCCAGGGACACAGGCACAAGCCCCCTCCAGGCAGCAGCTTTGGCAGAAACCACAAAACTGCATAAACTTTTCTATTAATGCAGCAGTGCCACCTCTGCTGTGCCTGTTGCGCGTCTCTGCTGGCGCAGGGAGCACGTCCCTTTACTCAAGCCCGAGGAGGTCCTTGCTTCACCTTCTCCCCCATCAATTCATCTGCTCCCCAGTTGCCTCAGCCCATGCAGAGCAACCTGAGGATGTGGAGTAGCACGAGGATGTGACTGATCTTACTGTGTCCTAGGCCCTGTCCAGCAGCGTGAGCACCAGCAAGCTGTTCTCCAGCAGCACCGCGCCGCATGAGACATCCTTCGGAGAGGAGGTGGAGGTGCACAACCTGCTCATCATAGATCAGCACACCTTCGAAGGTACTGCTCCCAAATGCTGGCCCTGCCCTAGTCCAGTTTTCTCCTCCAGGACAAGCCCCTCAGTGCGTGGCTGAGACTGGTGATCTTCATGGTCTTGTGAGGATCTGTGATCTTGCATGTTTCCTTCAGTCAAAGCCTTTTTCCTGGAGGAGTGTCAGCCATAGGACGTAGGAATAGTGATTTTTGATGGCACAAAGTGGTGGTGGGGAATAGAAGGAGATCTCCAGGCAGCTACCTTGGACGTGTCTTAAGTTTTCAGCTGTTTTGCCCACACAGAATCATCTGGGTTGGAAAAGCCCTTGAAGATCATCCAGTCCAACCATGAACCTCACCCTGACCGTTCTCAGCTCCACCAGATCCCTCAGCGCTGGGTCAACCCCACTCTTCAACCCCTCCAGGGATGGGGACTCCACCCCTGCCCTGGGCAGCCCATTCCAACGCCCAACAACCCCTTCTGCAAAGAAATCCTTCCTAAGAGCCAGTCACACGTGGAGGTGCTGCCTGCTGGGACCTGGGGGGACCCAGTTGTTTCTGCCTTTCCCTTTTTGCACAGTGCTTCATGCTCACCAGTTTCTGCAAAATGAATACGCCCTAAGCCTGGTCTCCTGCAAGCTTGGCAAAGATCCAAACACCTACTTCATCGTGGGCACTGCCATGGTGTATCCTGAGGAGGCAGAACCCAAACAGGGCCGCATTGTCGTCTTCCACTACTCCGACGGTAAGAGGAAGGTCTTCTCATGTGGCTGAGCCCAGCAGCTTGAGAGGGAGATCAGGGATGAGCTCCTCATGCCTGAGAGCACTCACATCCCTGCATCAGGCAGAGTTTTTCCTGAGACCTGCCGCCAGCTGCCCGCAGACAGCATCTGTAGGTGCTGTTGCTCCAATGTAGGCTATCGCAGCATGTTCTCTTTCCCCCCCATCTCCTAGAGAAGTCCGAGAGTCCCTCACCAGAACTGGATTATGGGATTTGCTGCCTTTGTGTCTGCCCCTGTCACGTTACTCCTCTGTTACTTGCCCACAGACCCTCCGAGAGAGTTTCTAGGGAAGCAATGTTTAGAGCAGCTCCCGAATCCCTTGGTCTCGCTGCCCTTGGAAGAACAGAGCAAATAACCGGGCGGTGCGTGGGTTTATTCTAGGGAAGCTGCAGAGCCTGGCTGAGAAGGAGGTCAAGGGAGCTGTGTATTCCATGGTGGAGTTCAACGGGAAGCTGTTAGCCAGCATCAACAGCACGGTAGGGCTCTCACAAGACCCTGATTTATTTTGAGGAGCACGTTTCTGAGCTGGAAGCTGCTCCAGCTGGGTGGATATCAGCCCGATCCCCGCAGATCTCCATTGAGGAGCGTGTTCTGGCTGGCGTGGGTGTCCGTGCTGGCTCCAAGCTGTGTCCTTCCCTTCAGGTGCGCCTGTACGAGTGGACAGCCGAGAAGGAGCTGCGCACGGAGTGCAACCATTACAACAACATCATGGCTCTCTACCTGAAGACTAAGGGCGACTTTATCCTCGTGGGAGATCTGATGCGGTCTGTCCTCCTCCTTGCATACAAGCCCATGGAAGGAAACTTCGAGGAGGTATCGATGCTGTTGGAATCCTCGTAGTTGAAGGCGTGCTGGGAGCCTGTGCTGCCTCTTCCAGTTGGCTCTGCACAGGGGAAATGGTGTTTAGGGTGATTAAAAAAAGGAGCCTGGCTCACTTCACCTCACCAACCCTTTGAAGACAAGGACGTAGGGCTGTACAGTGAGAGCAGCATCACCTGGATGTGCTCTTAGGCAGATCCCTGTGGTTTCTGAAGGGATGGATGCCCAGGCTTCCAGGAAACTGGGCAATGAATCAGCAGCCTGGAGCAGAGCAGGCTTTGGGTGCAAGGTTGCTGCCTGCCAGGGGTGGGGAGCTGCCATCTGGACTGCCTGTTGGACAGTTAGAAGGGTTTAGCGCAACTGTAGCTGCGTCTCTGTCAGTAAATGCGGCGTAACTGAGGGATGGACCAGGCACTGAGACAATCTGTGCGCTTAAATTATTAAGAATGGGCCTAGCTTTGGCACGGGCAGGTCTGTCTTTGCCCAGGGAGTGCCCTGGCCTTGTCCTGGTGCCTTTCGCACTCGGCTGCTCTGTCTAGCAGAGAGGAATGGGCTGGATCCTGCCTCCCTCCTGGATATTTTGTGGAATAAAGATGCTGGATCACAGGACAGGCCATCTGGGCACACTGTGTCTCCTCTTTGTCCCCTTCCAGATCGCCCGGGACTTCAATCCAAACTGGATGAGTGCTGTGGAGATCCTGGACGACGACAATTTCTTAGGAGCAGAGAATGCTTTCAATTTGTTTGTGTGCCAGAAGGACAGGTGAGCTGGCTGTGAGGGGGGGTGTAATGCGTGGCAGGAAAGCTGGGAGGAGCGGGGGAAGCTTTCCCATCGCCCCAGCACAAGCTGAGCGGGGGGGTGCTTTGAATTTCAGCGCAGCCACAACCGACGAGGAGCGCCAGCACTTGCAGGAGGTGGGGCTGTCTCACCTGGGAGAGTTTGTCAACGTTTTCTGTCACGGTTCTCTGGTCATGCAGAACCTGGGCGAGACGTCCACACCGACGCAGGGCTCGGTTCTCTTTGGCACTGTCAACGGCATGATCGGTGAGGGCCGGGGGTCCCCAGCCTGGGCAGGAGGGTGAGGGGTCCCCTTCCTCGTGTCTCCAGTCTGCAGCTGAGTGACGCTCTGTGCCATACACCCCTCAGAAACCCGCTTTTCTCTCTGGTTTACTTCCAGGAGAGGAAACGGGGAGAGGTTTTCTTTGAAACTCCTTTGTCCCAGCTCCCAGCACAACTCCCGGGCTGAGCCCTGAACCTTCATCTCCATTTTTTTTTTTTTTTTTCTTTTTGCAGGCCTGGTGACCTCGCTGTCGGAGAGTTGGTACAACCTCCTCCTGGACATGCAGAACAGGCTGAATAAAGTCATCAAGAGTGTGGGCAAGATCGAACACTCCTTATATCCTTTCGCAGGAGCTTGGGCCAGTCAGTGCTGGGGGCTGGCTGGTGAATTTGGCCTGAGCCAGGCGCCGGGTGGAGGTTTATCTCCGGTGGGAGCATGTTTGCCAGGTGCTTTGTGCTCGCAGAGAAGTTGCCTGCAGTAGAGAGGAGTCTTATTTTGTAGGGTTCAAGGATGAATCTGGCCCTAAAAAGGCGGCACAAATCCTGTGGTGGTCCTGGGGCAGCTGTGGGTGGGTGTTGCTGCACGGGGGTTTGGCTCCTTGACGGTGGCACCTGGAGATCGTTTCACACTGAACGCAAGACGGAACCGGCTACGGGGTTCATTGATGGCGACTTGATTGAAAGCTTCCTGGACATCAGCAGGCCGAAGATGCAAGAGGTGGTGGCCAACTTGCAGGTGAGATGGGCCCTTCCTAAGCTCAGGAATCAGGCCTGCAGTAAATCCTCAACGCGCGACAGGCTGGGAGTCTTCCTCAGCACCTCCCGCCGCCCCCGTGCTCCGCTGCCTTTTTCTCTCCTTTACAGATCGACGACGGCAGCGGCATGAAGCGGGAGGCCACCGTAGACGACCTGATAAAGATCGTGGAGGAGCTGACCCGGATCCATTAGCAGGATTCGGGGTCGTTCCCTACCACCTTCTCCACGTAGCGCAAGGGAATTTTTTTTCCCCGCCTGCAGCCCTGGGGACCCCCCGGCTGGCTGCACAGACCACCAGCGGTGGTGGCCCTTGCCCGAGGGGACGTGGGGGAAGGAGTCTCTGAAGGGGGGAGCCAGCTGGCTAGGGATTTGGGGGGGGTGGTGGTCAGGCACCACGGCGCTGCCTGCTTAGATTCACCAATCCTGACCCAGAACTGGGCTTACTGGTCGCTCTGGGGTGACCGACCGGTAGCGCTTGGCTGACGCGGTGCCCTTGCCAGGATTCACTCTTCACTGTTGTCTTTAGTATTTTTTAATTTTTTTTTTTTCCTTTTTGCTTTCAGTTTCGTTTTTGATTCTTTTTGATTCATTGTGGGGTTTTTTGTTTTGTTTGGGGTTTTGTTTTTTTTTTTTTGAAGAGGAGGTGAAGCTGCCTCTAGGGTGAGGGCTGCTGGAAGAAGCATCTGGGGCTGGCGAGACGCGCGGGCGCCGAGGGGGAGGATTTCTCTGCCTCTAGGTGACGAAGCTGAGCGGGACAAGCCCTCTCCTCTCTCCGCAGGATCTGTGGCTCGCTCAGGGAGGGAAGTTCTGGGAAGCTCAAGCAGTTGGTGGGTTTTGAGTTGTACCAAATAAAGTAGTCCAAGAGGAAAGGTCTGTCTCTCCTCTGCAGTACTGGCAGCGTGGAGCTGTGGCCTCGGCTGGCCAAGGGACCCCTGTTCCCAATCTGAGGGAATTTTGGGGGACATTTCCCATGCTGAAATGCTGTTGCGTGCTCAGGGTCAGCGAGAGGGGGACAGTGGGCTTGGCAGCTCAAGGTGCTGGGGTGCATGTCTGCTTTCCAGATGCGTTTTTATGGCTTTTTGGGTTTTTTTGACTAAGAAATCATAGTTTCGCCTCTTGCTGTAGCCTAGTGCTGATATCTCAGGGCTCCTGAATATCCTCCCTGCTGAAAAATCCTCCCTGCCCAGGGGATCACGCTGAGGGTAATTCTGACTCCACAGACCCCCCTCTGCCACCCCCCATCCCCGAGCACAGCGGGGCTGCCCGGGGAGCACTTCCCTCCCCGCGGGGCTGCAGTTCTCTGTGCGTCGCTTACAGATTAATAATTATCCTCCCGCTCTCCATTTGTTTACTTACGCTGTAAATTGTCCAAGCTGGGGGCTGCCCCTGGCTCGCTGCTGCCAGAAATGCGCGTGAGGGTGGCAGAGTCATCCCCAACCACCACCTTCCTCCTCCTCCTCCTCCTTAGCTTCTCCGTGGCTCTGTGTGCGAGCCCTGTTCGTAACCCACCCTGTTGAGATCCCACAAACCCCCCGTGTCCCATCCCGGGCAGGTTGGTGTCAGCACAGATTTTTTTTTTTTTTTTCCCCCCAAACCCCCTCTCTGCAGCGGCAAGAAGTGGCCGCTGTCCTGAAGGCCAAGCTCGTGCCGAAAGCATCCTCAGGCTCCTGCAAGTCTCGGTTTCTTGGAGGAGGTCGCAGGCAGAAGGCTATATTTGGCCATAGCTCTGCCCAGAGAGGTTGTTTAGGACTGGGGGAAGCAAACTCTGACCCTTTGCAGTGAGTCTGGACGGTGTGTTCATGCTGTTTTTAGTCGCTCGGGTGTTTGGGCTTTGCGTTTGCCTGCCCGGAGCTGCTTGTTTTTTTCGTTTCTCACCAAAATTGGGGGGTCCCGGGGAGCACTAGCCTGCGGAGAGCGGCACACTGCTCCTTCCCCTGCCGAATTGGGGATGCTGGTGCTGGTGTGATGCTGGCAGCCTCCCCTTTTAATTTTTTTTTTTTTTTTTTAATGGGCGAGGAACGCTGCCGGCTGGGGCAGGGCTGGGTGTTTATCCCGTGCCACTGGCCATACTCCAGCCCTGTTTGTGCAGCCACTTCCCCAGGGCCGGGGCTGGGGTTGTGTCCCCCCAAAGCCGGGGATTCATGTTTCCCTCCGCCCCCCCCCCCCCCCCAAACCAGCTGCACTGGGGGGTCCTGCACCCCTAAACCCAGCGTTTTCCCCCCACCCAGCACCCCGTAACTCGTATTTCAAAGCATGCAGGGGGTGATGCTGCAGGGAAAGGTGGGTGCTGGGTGACTCCAAGCCTTGAGCAGGGGAAAATCGATAATTTTGGGGGAAATCCACGCTGGATGGGGAACTGGAGGCTGCGGGTCGCTCCCTCTCTGAGGAGGCTGCAGCCCTTTGCTCCCTGGTATAAATCATTTACCTGCCTGTGACCTTTGCTTCAGCCCCCAGCCTGGGAAGGGTTGAGGGGCCGGGGTGGGGGGGGGTTTTGGCTGGGGGGTGACCGCTGTGCTGCAGCATCCCACGCCCCTCTCCCTGCCGGGTGCACCCCACTATCCCGGCTCCACTTTGGCCCCTTTATCTGCTGCATGCTCCTCTTTGGTGGGTCCCTGTGCAGGGCTGGGAAGGCGGCCCAGTGCCGCCAGGAGGAGGAGGAGGGGTGGGGAGAGGCCATGCCGGAGCTTTGCCAGATGTGGGAAAGGAGAGAAGGGGGAGACACTCTTGCTGCTGCTTCCCGCCGTATTGGGGACCCCTCCCTGCCCCAGCCCTACGTCTTCAAGCCGCCACCACGCTCATGGCCCCGGGATGAAGCCGCTCGCCTCGGCCAAGCGAACCAGCCTTGGGGTGAGCATCCCCGCGGCCAACGCGTCCCCCCGTGTCGGGGTTGGGTGGGTGGGTGGAGAGCCGGGTGCCGACGGCTTCCCCCCGCAGCGCTCCCCGCTCTCGCCTCCCTCCACCCCCCGCATTGTTCCCGGCCCGGCGGGCGGGAGGAGGAGCAGGGCCAAGGGCCAGCATGCGGTAGGCGCCCGTGCCGCCGAGGCAGGCAGGAAGGCAGGCAGGAAGGCAGGCGCTGGGAGCGTGCCGCCGGCCACAGCCGCCTGTCATGTTGGTCGAGCTGCTCTTTCAAGCTGCCTGTGTGTCCCTGTTCCTCCCGGGCGGCCAGGGCAGGGTGTACCCCGGGAGGAAGAAGCCGGCCAGCTTTGCTGTGGAGAGGTAGCCATGTCCCCCCCTTTTTTTTGTTATTTTTTTTTATTTTGTCCTTCTCCCTCTCCCAGCTACACCTGGGGATGGCAGCGTGTCGTGCCGTGCCATGCCAAGCTCCGGCCATCTGCCCCGTGTCCTGCCGAGCTCCGGCCATCCACCCCCTCAGCTGCCCCCCCCGGGGCTCCAGCCGTGTGTCCCATCCCAGCTGGAGGGGCTGGCACCCCCCCGCGTCCCTCCCTCTGCCCCCAGGGGGGATTGACCGGGATCATGGGAGTGTGACCCTCGCAGGGGTCCTGCTCCCCAGCATCCGTATCCTCCTGCCCCTTGTCCTGCTGGGGGACATTCCGCCTCTGTCACCGCGTGTTGGGGTGTTTGGGTGAGCTGGGCACGATCCCCTCACTCTGTCCCACCTTATTTTGGGGTCACGCTGCACCCTGGTTCATCCTGTGTCTGCCTCTCCCTGGATCGACTCTGTGCTCTGCCACCCGGCATGGGGTGACCACAGGCACGGCGTGACCGCTCCTGTGTGTCCCCCCTATCCTTGTGTTCTGGGGGTGCGGGGGGGTGAGGAGCTCCCCCAGGCCCTTCGCTCTGCCCTGGGGGCTCGGGGTAGGGTGGCCTCAGCCTCTCCTCCCCGGCGCAGGCGCCGCGTGGGGCCCCACGTCTGCTTCTCGGGCTTCGGCAGCGGATGTTGCCCCGGGTGGATGCTGTCTCCAGGCAGCGGGCAGTGCACCCTGCGTGAGTAACGGCCTCGGGGAGGGGGTGCATGGGGAGGGGGGAGTCCCTGCCCTCCTGACTGCTGCCTGTCCCCCCCCTCTCCCTGCAGCGCTTTGCTCCTTTGGCTGCGGCAGCGGCTTGTGCATCGCCCCCAACCTCTGCTCGTGCCCGGATGGAGAGCAGGGCATCACCTGCCCAGGTAACCACCCGCTCCCGGCCGTGCCGAAAGCCGGGATCCCCGGCCTTTCCTAGCAGGGCACGCTGCTCCCTGCCACCTCTCCTTGTCGCATCCCCCAGCGTGGTCCCCATCCCTAGCCAGGGTAGGGGTGCTCCTGGGGCAGGGTGCGGTCCCTGGTGGAGGGGGGGGGTCCGGGGAGGTTGGGTGCGTGCTGGGGTGGTGTCGGTGCCCTGCGGACCCTCTGTCCGTGTTTCAGAGCCGCCGGGGACATGTGGGGAGTACGGCTGTGACCTCTCCTGTAACCACGGCGGGTGCCAGGAGGTGGCCCGCGTCTGCCCCCTCGGCTTCTCCATGGTGGAGACGGCCAACGGCATCCGCTGCACTGGTGAGCTGTGATAGGGAGGTCCCAATGTGTGTGAGGGGGGTCCCAGAGGTGGCGGTGGCCCCCCATCTCCAGCTCTCCCCACTCCCCCCCCCAGATATTGACGAGTGCCTGAGTGCTGCCTGCGAAGGTCTCTGCGTCAACACCGAGGGTGGCTTTGTCTGTGAGTGTGGCCCCGGCATGCAGCTCTCCGCTGACCGCCACAGCTGCCAGGGTGCGTGGGGGCAAATGGGGGCACAAGCAGGGGCTACCCAGGACTCCTGACCCTCAGCCTCTTGCCCCCACCAGATACAGACGAGTGCCTGGCCACGCCGTGCCAGCACCGCTGCAAGAACAGCATCGGCAGCTACCGCTGCTCCTGCCGGCCCGGCTACCACCTCCACGGCAACCGGCACTCCTGCGTGGGTGAGCACTGTGCGCCGGCCCCCCTTCCCTTCCCATGCTATGAAATCCAGGGGACAGAGGTGGCTATTGAGCCCGTCACCCCGCTGCCACCGCCTTGTCCCCATCCTTGTGTGGGCCACGCTGGAGGGGACAGCTTGGTGTGCCAGGGTCCCCCTTGAGCTATTTCCCGGGGTGCAGCATCTCCCGCCCCGGGGTACTGATGAGTCCCTGTGTCCCTCAGATGTCAACGAATGCCGGCGGCCGGGAGAGCGCCGAGCTTGCCAGCATGCCTGCCACAACACGCCGGGCAGCTACCTCTGCTCCTGCCGCCCCGGCTACCGGCTCGGCAGTGACAGGGTCTCCTGCGAAGGTACCCTGCTCCTTCTCCGGGCCCAGAGAGGGGAGTGGAGTGGAGTGGGATGCTCCCAGCTCCCTGCCTGCCCTAAGTGCTGTCTGTTCCTTCCTTCCTAGGCTACCCCAAATCCATCCTGGCCCCATCACCCATCCTTCAGTCCCTGCAGCATCCGCCCACCCTCGTTCTGCTTCCTCCCGGCTCTGGGGGACCCCTCCTTGTCCCCAGGGGCTCCCCCTCACCCCACCTCCCTGCTGCAGCTCCTGGCACCCAACTCCCTTCCTCCTCCCCCACCCCAACCACTGAACCATCCTCACGTGCCGTGGGAGCCCCTGGTACCTCCACTCCCTCAGCTCCTCACTGTTGGTACCGGGGGGCTCCCCGGGAGCCTGGAGCTCGCTGGATGGAGTCGGGGTGCCGGAGCTGCACCTGCCAAGTAAGCACCCCTCTTCCCCCCACCTCTCCCTGCCACACCAGCCTGACATCGGGCTGAGCTGGTGTGTGCCCTCGCAGGGAGGACGAGTGCTCTGCGAGGCCGTCAGCTGCCCCGTGTCCTGCTCTCACCCACTGCCCGTCCCGGCTGGGAGCTGCTGCCCCAGTTGCACAGGTAAACCCCAGACCCCCCCACAACAACACCAACACCCTGGGGCAGCCCCCCCTTAACCCTCCTGCCTCGCAGGCTGCCTGCACGATGGGGTGACTCGGGCTGAGGGCGACGTCTTCTCCCCATCCGACGGGAACTGCACCGTCTGCGTCTGCCTGGTGAGCCCGCGCCATCCCAGGGTGGGAGCATCCCCCCCCTCCAAAAAAAAAACATCCCTGGGATGTATCTTTGAGGCGATGAAGCGGGATGTGCTGGGGCAGCACGATGCCCCGGTATTGGGGAACGGGTGCGTCGCCCCTCGGCTGCCCCGTTGCAGCCCCACACTCTCTTCCGTAGGCTGGGAACGTCTCCTGCATCACCCCCGAGTGCCCCCCGGGCTCCTGCCCCAGCACCTCGCCAGCCGACTGCTGCTCCTGCCAGCCAGGTGGGTCCCCTGGGCTCCCCCCCAACCCTTGGCGATGGGGTTTTGGGGTGGGGGGGTCAGCAGGGACCACACTTCCCTTCCCAACCCTGCTGCCTCGCTCCTCCCCAGCAAAATGCAGTTTTCGGGGCCACACGTACGCCCATGGTGCCCGGTTCAGCCTGGATGGGGATGACTGCACCACCTGCATCTGCCGGGTAGGTCCTGGGGGGCCAGAGGGGTCCCCAGGGTTGGGGATCCCCAAGGATGCTCCAGGCATCATCCTGATGGGGATGGCGGGGGGGAATCCAGCCTTTGCTTGGGGCTGAGGCAAGATGGGAGTGTACGGGGCTGTGTCTGGCTGTGGGGGCCAGCGGGTGACGTGTCCCTGCGGGTGATGTGTCCCTGTGTCCCCAGGGGGGTGAAGTGGAGTGCTCCTTCGCCCCGTGCCCCATGCTGGACTGCCCACAGCACCAGCAGCACCTCGGCCCCGGGCAGTGCTGCTTCACCTGCCGGGACCCCCCAGCCCCCCCCGCCGGTGAGACCACGCTGGGGGGTACTGGGGGGATGGGCAGGGTGGGATGGAGGGGGACAGCTGGGGGACAGGAGGACAGGATGTGGGGGACACTTGGGGATGGGGAGGGTGGGATGTGGGAGACAGTGAGGACAGGCTGGGGGGGGACATCTGGGGATGGGCAGGGCGGGATGTGGGGGACACTGGGGTATGGGGAGGGTGGGAGGTTGGAAATACCTGAGCACAGGGAGGATGGGATTTAGGGGAAACCTGGGGACAGGGAGAGCAGGGGAAAGTGGGAGATCTGGATGTGGGGGTGCACAGGGTCCGGCAGGGCCTTGGGGGGACTGCACAGCCACGGGGTTTGGAGGTGGGCAGCGGGCACGGGGTGGCAACCACACACAAGTCCAGCGGTGCAGCAGGAGGGTGACAGGCTCGGGGTGTCTATGTCCCCCCGGGTCCCGTCCCCGCCACTCCCAGGTTGCTTTGTGGACGATAACGGGGTGGAGTTTCCCATCGGACAGATCTGGTCTCCGGGCGATCCCTGTGAGTTATGCATCTGCCAGGTGAATGAGAACCTGCTCTGCTTCACTCCTCCTACCTGCCCCTGCCCCAGCGCACGGCTCCTGGCCCCCCTCCTTCCCTCGGGATGCCGGGCTGCTCGTGGCCGTGGTCCCTGGCAGCTCCCCAGCAGCTCCCCGGCTTTGTGGGCTTTAAACCCCGCGGTTTTGGGCAGCCCAAGGTCTCTGTCAAGTGCTTCTCCCCTGCAGGCAGATGGTTCGGTGAGCTGCAAGAGGACGGACTGCGTGGAGACGTGTCCCTACCCTATCCGCATCCCCGGGCAGTGCTGCCCCGACTGCTCGGCAGGTGATGGGGGTGGTGGGTGCTTTTCAGAAGGTTGCTGGGCCTTCTGTGCCCCCCTCTACATCCCCCTCTGCACCCCCTCTGTGTTCCCTGCCTGCGGTCCTGGGCAGAGCCAGAGCCACCAAGCCTGGGCTCAAGCAGTGAGGTCTCCCAAGGGTCCCCAAACCACCTGGGGACCATAAGTGCCCCTCTCCTCCCCACAGGCTGCACCTACATGGGAAGGATTTTCTACAACAATGAGACCTTCCCCTCCGTCCTGGACCCCTGTCTCAGCTGCATCTGCCTGGTGAGGGCTGCACCGGGGATCACGAAATGTATTTTTCGGCTCCTGCCCCGTGGGCTGAGCCCCAGTTTTTTCCTCCATTGCAGGAAAAAGCTCCCGGGTGTTTCAGGGCTGCCCCCTTTACCCCAGCCCACCCCGGCAGGCGCTAACGCCCGGCCCTCGCGCGTCTCTCCCGTCTCTCGCAGCTGGGCTCGGTGGCCTGCTCGCCCGTGGACTGTGCCATCTTCTGCACCTACCCCTTCCACCCCGAGGGCGAGTGCTGCCCTGTCTGTAACGGTAGGAGCTGGGAAAGGGGGTGGGGGTGGACCAGGGGGTCCTGTCCCCCCACCTGGTGACCCCCATCACCACCACCACCTGCTGAGTGCTGCCTCGCTCCCCGCAGACTGCAACTACCAGGGGAGGAAGGTGGTGAACGGCCAGACCTTCACCCCCGAGGGACAACCCTGCACCCGCTGTACCTGCCAGGTGAGCGGGGTGCCCGTGGGGTGCCCGTGCCGGTGGCAAAGGGGATGGCGGCGGGTGGCTCACCCCGATTTTTGCCCCTCGCTGCCAGCTTGGCGAGGTGAGCTGCGAGAAGAGGCTGTGTCCCCCCTCCTGCGCAGAGCTCGCCGCACTGCCCCCTGCCTGCTGCCCGCCCTGCCAAGGTAACGGGGATGCCCAGACGCTGGGATAAAGTCTGGCTTGTGCCCCCCTGCCCTGCGGGACACAGCTGGGGTGGTTGGGTGCCCCCAGAATCACAGAATCATCAAGGTTGGAAAAGCCCTTGAAGATCATCCAGTCCAACCATGAACCTCACCCTGACCGTTCTCAACTCCACCAGATCCCTCAGCGCTGGGTCATCCCAACTCTTCAACCCCTCCAGGGATGGGGACTCCACCCCTGCCCTGGGCAGCCCATTCCAACGCCCAACAACCCCTTCTGCAAAGAAATACTTCCTAAGAGCCAGTCTGACCCTGCCCTGGCGCAGCTTGAGGCCATTCCCTCTTGTCCTGTCGCTTGTTCCTTGGTTCAGGAGACTCATCCCCCCTCTCTGCACCCTCCTTTCAGGGAGTTGTAGAGGGTGATGAGGTCTCCCCTCAGCCTCCTCTTCTCCAGACTAAACCCCCCCAGTTCCCTCAGCCGCTCCCCATCAGACCTGTGCTCCAGACCCTGCACCAGCTTCGTTGCCCTTCTCTGGATGCAGGGTGGGGTGGGGTGGGGGTTCCCAGGGGAGAGGTGGGTGCTAACTGAAAGCATCTCTCCGTTAGCCACAGACGTCCGGCTCCTGCTGCAGAGCGGCGACTTGTCCTTGTCCCCATCCCACGAGGAACCCCCTACCAGCACCCCCAGCCCCCCATCGACTCAGACCCCCCGCCACCGCCTGGCCCAGCTCCTGCTCCCCAACACATCCCCCCTCGGCCCCTCTCCAGGGAGCACAGGGGCTGAGGAGCCCCCTCTGACCATGCTGAGCCCTCCTGGGCACCCATTGACAGCCGCACTGCCCCCCGACACCCCCTCAGAGGCTGCAGCCCCCACAGGCACCCCCAGCTCGAGCCCCGAGGCTCAGGGACCCCCCGGGGACGTGGACCCCTCTGTCGTGCCACCGGCCAGCGGGGAGAGCCCTGGCGGGCACACAGTTCCCTAAGGTCCAGGTGCCATGTGTGCCTGGCACAGAGGATGAAGAAGAGGAGGATGAGGGGATCTACAGGACCAGCAGGCCTGGCCCACCAGGCCCCTCCCGGGGTGGTGGGTGGCTGGGGAGGGGGTGCCAAGCAGGACAGGGTGGGTGACACCATCCCCACTCCCATGGGTGCGTGGACACGGACCCCATCTGCCCTGGGGGGGGCTGGGGCCCCCCAGATGAGGCAAGACTGGGAGTGCAGGACCAGCGCCCCCCCCCTCCCCCAAGCCTCGCACCTCCCCGGCTCTCTGGGTGCAGAATGGGGGGCTGGGAGCTGCTCCTGGCTGGGCTGGGGTGCCCCGAGCCAGCCCCCACTTGCAACACACACCCCTGGGCTGGGAACTGCCCCTGGCGTGGGGAGGGGGTGAGCTGTGTCCCCCCCTCCCCTTTCCCCCCAATAAAGTCACCCTGGTATTTATACCCCGTCCCCCTCCTCCTTCTTGCACCTGGCCAGCCCTGGGGCTTCCCCTTGCTGTGGGGGGGGCTTTGGGGTGCATGCCCCCCCCCGGATAATGTGGGGAGTGCTGGAGGTGTTCAGCTCTCTCTGAGCAGAGTTTGGGGACAAGAGGGACGTGTCCTGCCCCCGTGGCAGGAGCCTGGTTGGAGCTGAGCTGGGGGGGAAAAAGGGGTTGGGGGGGGGGGGGAGCTGGTGCCACATTTTGGCAGCTCCTAGTCGAGACTTTCCAGGGGTTTGACCCGAGTGAGAAGTGTCAGGTCCTGGGAAACGTTTGCGAGGTGCTGAGGCTGCTCTGCCCTGGGAGATGGTGACAAACCAGGGCCATGGCTCCCGGCAGCACCACGGGGGTTTATCCGGCACGGAGAGATGGTGCTTAGTGGCACAAAGTTCCTCCCCCCTCCCAGCACCAATTTGGGACCCAGCGCCACGACAGGCACCGTTCCACCCCAAAAAAGTGGGTGTGGGATGCTGGCAGAGCCGCAGCTGTGCTCCCATCCTCGTGGTCCTTCTCTGGCCCACCTGGCCACCAGTAGCCACAGCCACCTCCCAGCATGGCCCGTGGGGATGGAGAGCAGTGGCCCTGGGGCCTGCTTGGTGGCCCGGGCAGCCTGGGGCTCTTTGGGGCTGCGGTGGAGGGGTTTGCGGAGCATCATCAGGGTCCACACCCAGGGCCATGGTGGCAGCACTGGGATGATGGAGCCAGCCCTTCCCAGAGAGACGTGACACAAGGGAGCTCGTCCACAGCTTTATTATGCTCAGTGGCGGTGGCAAGAGGGGACGGGAGCGTTGGGCAATGGTCAGGCGTGCCAGGCACCAAGCTGGAGCCACCAGGGCAGCAGGATGGGCTACCTGGCCCTGGTTCCAGCCCTAAGGCGCAGCTCAGGGCAGTGGGGACAGCCCCACCATGTTGTTGGCCCTGTTGAAGATGACGTAGTACTCGCGGATGAAGACGTCCCCCAGGATCCAGAGCTCGCCCGACTCGGTGGGGATGTTCATGCCTTGGAAGGCGAGGCTGCAGTACCCGTTGCTCTGCAGCCAAGGACACGGTGGATGGTGGGTATCAGCTGCTGGACCCCCCCACCCCGAGCCCCCCCAGTCCCCCCCTCCCCGGCGGGATGCTCACCTGCAGCACGTAGGCACTGGGTGGCACAGGGAAGCCTTGGCCATTGAGGTAGAAGACAACGTCGGGCAGACTGCTGACAGCCTCACAGCTGATCTGGGGGGGCAAACGGGGGCAAGGGGGGGTCAGCGGCCACCTCAGGAGGGCTCATGTACTCCGGGGAGCAGTGGGGACCATGGAGCAGCCACGGGATCCAGCTGGGCACCCAGCAGAGCCCCAGAAGTCCCCCAAGTCACAGAATCCCAGAATCATCTGGGTTGGAAAAGCCCTTGAAGATCATCCAGTCCAACCATGAACCTCACCCTGACCGTTCTCAACTCCACCAGATCCCTCAGCGCTGGGTCAACCCCACTCTTCAACCCCTCCAGGGATGGGGACTCCACCCCTGCCCTGGGCAGCCCATTCCAACGCCCAACAACCCCTTCTGCAAAGAAATACTTCCTAAGAGCCAGTCTGACCCTGCCCGGGCGCAGCTTGAGGCCATTCCCTCTTGTCCTGTCGCTTGTTCCTTGTTCAAGAGACTCATCCCCAGCTCTCTGCACCCTCCTTTCAGGGAGTTGTAGAGGGCCATGAGGTCTCCCCTCAGCCTCCTCTTCTCCAGACTAAACCCCCCCAGTTCCCTCAGCCGCTCCCCATCAGACCTGTGCTCCAGACCCTGCACCAGCTCCATTGCCCTTCTCTGGACACGCTCGAGTCATTCAATGGCCTTTTTGTCGTGAGGGGAAAGAGGGACGGGTAAGTCCTGTGTGCTCCCCTGGGGCCTCACCTGGCCGTTGGAGCTGGCGCCGAAGGCGTTCAGGAGGTTGTTGAGGGCTGAGTTGGGCATAGCCAGCAGCGAGGTGCCTGTGTCCACGATGGCCTGGCAGCCAGCAGAGCAAGCAACGACCTGCCCGCCAATGGAGACGCTGGGGAGAGGGGCACAGGGTGAGGCTCCCGGGCATGGGACGAGGGGCTGCACCCCCAAAAAGAGCAGCTGGAGGGCAAGGGGTGTCACCGAGCCCACGGCTGTGCTGGGATTACCTGTCCATGGTGATCTGCCAGTAGGTTTCAGCAGAGAGGGGGATCCAGGAGATGCCGTTGGTGGTGTAGGAGGAATCGATGGCGCCGAAGAGGACGAAGCTGCCACTCTGCCCGTTCCTGCAAGGGGGGAGCTGTCAAGTGGGGGTCCCAGCCCGCCACCACGCCGCTGGCAGTGCCGCCACCGAGGGGGGCTTTGCCACCATCCTCCTGTGCTTGTGCCGCTGCCAGCGATGGTGAGCCATCTCCCTGGGAGTCACGGGAAGTCGTGCCGCTGGGGAACGGTGTCAGAGCCAGCCCCGGTGGGACAAAAACAGGAAAAAAATCCTTGTTGAGGGCTGGGTGGCTCCGGCCAGGGCTTACTTGCTCAGGTAGACGGAGAAGAGATCCTGGGCAACAAGTCCTTCCTTCATCATGTTGTCAAAAACAGGGGTGGCTCCGGAGGAGGCGATGCTTGGGAAAGCCAGCCCTAGGATGCCATCAAAGGGCACGTAGTAGAAGAAATCACCGGGCTCGGTCTCAGCCAGCCCGAAAATCTGGTTGAGAACTTCGATATCTGCAACCTGGTTGGGGAGAGGAAGAAGGGTTTGGTTTAGGCGGGCAGTGCCCTGGTGTCCCTGCTCCCAGGGGTTGGAGGGGGGTGGTGTCTTACTGTGACGGTGTCGTAGCCCAAGATGCCAGTCATGCTGCCGGTGCCATAGGCGATTTCGACGCTATCGTTGGTGCCGATGAAGGTGGAGGAGTCGGCTGGGTTGAAGCGGTTGTGGTTCGCTGAGGGGATGGAAGGGAGAGAGTCAGGGTCTGTCCTGCCCTTGGGGACCGAGGAAGCTCCTCCAGGCTTCTCCCATCGCCCAACGTCCCTCAGGAGAGACAGGGCAGAGCCGTCCTCAGCTCCCAGCCCCTCCCTGGCCAAACCCGGGGCTTCCCCTGCCTTCACTCCTTGTCCAGTGGCCACGGGGCCACTGGATACTCACTGCAGGCCGGGCTGGAGCAGTACACGGAGGGCACCCACAGGTTGGAGGAGCCAGTGTCAAAGATAACAGTGAACTCCTGGGCTGGGGAACCGATGGAGATGGTGCCAAAGTACTCATTCTGTCAAAGAGTGATGGGTAAGGGATTAGTGGGGTGGATAAGGGGCTAGCAGGATGGGTAAAGGGCTAGCAGGATGGGGAAGGAGCTAGTGGGATAGGTAACAGGTTAGGGGAATGGGTGAGGAACCAGTGGGTGAGGGGCTAGTGGGATGGGTAAGGGGCTAGCAAGATGGGTAATGGGTTAGGGGAATGGGTAAAGGGCTAGTGGGGCAGGTAAGGGGCTAGTGGGTCAGGTAAGAGGCTAGGAGGATGGGTAAGGGGCCAGGGGCCCTGCGGGCCGCCCCTCTGCCCCGCCATGCTCACGTCCATGTAGTTCTGCAGGGGCTCGGCGGAGGCACTGGTGGCGAAGTACTTGGTGGCCGGGTTGTAGGGGTGCTGCTTCAGGTAGTGCTGCAGCAAGCCGTGCTCCTGCAGTGACTGCCGCAGGGACTTCCCCCTCCGCAGAGGGACCCTGCGGGCAGAGGGGAGCCCACCCGTCACCCAGAGCCAGGCAGGGACACGTCTCTGGGGGGGGAGCTGTGGGTACCCCTGCACTGCGCTTGCCCTGTGCTCCATCCCATAGCCCCACGGGTGGGACCCCGGGGCCCGTTCTTGCCGCAGGGAGCCTTGGCCATGGCAATAGGCTGCAGGTTGTCCCCCCCCACATTCCCTGCTGGGGGTGCTGGGGATCACCAGCGGTTGCGTGGGTACCCCAAAACCCCAGTGCTCACCTGAGGGCAAGGCACTGGGCCATGGCCACCAAGCTGAGGAGCAGGAGCAGCTTCATGGTGACTGGTGACAGCGACCAAGGTGAAGAGATGCACTGAGTGTGCCACCAGCCCCAACCTGGCTCCTTATATCCTGGCCACGCTTGTTTGGCCAGCGTCCTCGATAAGAAAGGCAAACGCCTCCAGGGGAAGTTATCACAACGTCCTTAAGGCAGGCAGGGGGAATGTCAAGCTGAGGACTCTCATCTTCACCGGGGTCAAAAGCACAGGGATGCTTGTGGCAGGCTGGGACTGGGGGAGAAGCACCTTCCAGTTACTCTGAGTCCAGAGCGGGAGGCACTGGGGGGCTGGTGAGGGGGACGTGGGGCTGGCTGGGGGCCATTTCTGGGCATTTCCTCCCACTGTGGCTGAAGAATCGCAGCGTAAATCATGCGCCGTTAGATAAAAGCATTTCTTTTCCAGTTGGCTCTAGCTGGCCCGGGGTGGCCACCACAGGGGATGACATTTTCCCAGCACTGTGGTCCGGAGGGTCCTGGGGCTGCTCTGGACCGTCCCTGCCCTGCTTTGAAGAGCAGAGTTTCTGTAAATTTGCTTTATCTTGCACCAACATCCAATGGGCAAACATGACCGTTCCTCACCAGCCTTGTCCGTTGCAGGTGGCAGCTCCTCTTAGCTCAACACCCCTGTCCCTGAACGCCTGCCCCCGGGCTCTGGGTGGGGAGGGTGGAAGCCCATGGCCTCCTCCAGCTGCTGCCTGCACCCCCTGCCTGCACCCCCTGCCCCCATGCTGGAGTCAGCAGAGGAACTGCGCTGCTGGGGTCTGGCTTCATATCACAAATCACAGACTGGTTTGGGCTGGAAGGGACCTTAAAGCTCATCTAGTTCCACCCCCCTGCCCTGGGCAGGGACACCTTCCACTAGCCCAGGTTGCCCAAAGCCCCGTCCAACCTGGCCTTGAACCCTTCCAGGGAGGGGGCAGCCACAGCTTCTCTGGGCAACCTGTGCCAGGGCCTCACCACCCTCACAAGGAAGAATTTCTTCCTTAGATCTCATCTAAATCTCCCCTCTGGCAGTTTAAAACCGTCACCCCCTCGTCCTATCCCTCCCCCCCCCCCCCCATCAAGAGTCCCTCCCCCCTTTCCTGTAGACCCTTTAAGTCCTGGGACGCCGCTCTAAGGTCTCCCTGGAGCCTTCTCTTCTCCAGCTGAACCCCCCCAACTCTCTCAGCCTGTCCTCACAGGGGAGCTGCTCCAGCCCCTCGAGCATCTTCGTGGCCTCCTCTGGCCCTGCTCGAGCAGCTCCATGGGCTGCCTGTGGAACTGGGACCCGCTGAGGGGTGAAACTGGGACCAGCCGAGGGAAAGACCAGCTTGGGATGCCACTGATTGAACAATGCCAAGGTCGCCGGTGCCGGGCTGCGTCAGAGGTGCCCGGTCTCCGTCACAGCCCCACGTGCGTGAGATGTGGCTGCCGGCACGGTCACCTTGTCCTGGAGGAAAACAAAGCCAGTCCCTGTGGTGAGTTGGGGACCAGCCTGCCCAGAGGCACTATATGGGCAGGAGCTGGCTTTCCTCCCTTGGTACTAGTTTCACCCCAGCTCTGAATAATAAAAGAATTGAGGGTAGATGCTAAATTGCAGTGGGGGAATGAAACGAATAAGAACCTGGTAGGATCTGATGGGCTACGTTGGGAGAAAATGGATGAACACCTAATTCTCCCTGAGCAAAAGGGAAGATGTGATGGGTTCAGTTTGAGGGTGGGGGTCTGGAAAAGAAAAGATCTTGGCTGACCACCAAAATGGAAAGTCTGGACCTGGTAGGAGGCCACTGCCTGAAAACCCTGCGTGGAGCCTTGGCATTGTGTTCCCCATCGGCCTCGTGAGCCAGCCTGTGCCTTCAGGTAGCCATAAACTACAGAAAAAATCAGAGATTAGGCAACAGCATCAACTTCAGGCCTTGCTCCCTCTCTCCACACAAGGCAGCAGCGTGTTTTGATGAATACCAGCTCAGATCAGGAGCAGCCCTAGCAGAGGGGCTGGTTCGCTGCAAACACATCCTTGCTGCGCTACACATTGAAAACATTTATCTGTAAAAGGTTACTGGAGCAGAGTGCTTGAGGACATGTCTGATGGGGAGCAGCTGAGGGAACTGGGGGGGGTTTAGTCTGGAGAAGAGGAGGCTGAGGGGAGACCTCATGGCCCTCTACAACTCCCTGAAAGGAGGGTGCAGAGAGGGGGGATGAGTCTCTTGACCCAAGGAACAAGCGACAGGACAAGAGGGAATGGCCTCAAGCTGCGCCAGGGCAGGGTCAGACTGGCTCTTAGGAAGTATTTCTTTGCAGAAGGGGTTGTTGGGTGTTGGAATGGGCTGCCCAGGGCAGGGGTGGAGTCCCCATCCCTGGAGGGGTTGAAGAGTGGGGTTGACCCAGCGCTGAGGGATCTGGTGGAGTTGAGAACGGTCAGGGTGAGGTTCATGGTTGGACTGGATGATCTTCAAGGGCTTTTCCAACCCAGATGATTCTGTGAGGACACGTCCCTCAGCAGGGAAGCTCTCATCGCCTCAGCACTGCTCCGATGGGCTGTTAGATTGCTTTTCTTTCCCCCAGCACACCGCATGTCTGCAGGCAGGGAAGAGGCTGTTCCTGCTGGGCAAAGCCTCATCCTCTGCAGCACACAGGGAGCTCAGGGTGATTTGCCCAGGCTGCTGCAGATATTAGGAACAGCTGCTGTAAATCCCAATGGTATATAAAGCAGATTCAGAGCTGGGGGTTTGCTGGTTTGCCTGGCTCTTGCTTGATTGCCCAGTGCTGGGAGCCCTTTGCAAGCTTCCTCACACCTTGGTGCTGGTGGAAGGCAGAGGCTGTACCCCTGCAGAGCCCGGCCCCTCAACGGCAGCGCTTTTGGGGGGTGGTTTGGAGAGCTGTTGATGCTCCCACCTTCCCACCCATTTGCCTTCCAAGGATTAAGACCTGAGGCTTCCTCCTGGGAGGCTGCTCAGGAGCTGCTGGGCTTGGCGCGTGCTCCACACCGGGGAAGATAATGCCGTAGGAGATCCCTGAGAGCTCGTGTGGGCTGCGGGAGGTGGTGGCTGGAGAGCCACAAAGCCAGTAGCCATGAGCACGTGTCAGTGAGAGCTTGTGATGGAAAGGAAGGTCCTGCTGGAAGGTGGAAATGGTCCTTGGCCCAGCCCCACAGTGGGGAATGGGAGGTAAGTGGTGGGTGTGGGTGAGGAGCGATGCGGTGGGGGAGCAGGGCGGTAAGTGCCTCCTCTCCTCAGGCAGGGACAAAGGGCCTGGTGACGCCAGGATGGATTTTCCTCTGTGGGAAAAGTTGGGACATTCATTCAGCAGAATGTACCTGCATGGGGCAAGGGGATGTGGGGGGAGCTGCCTCCAAGGTGGCTGTCTGCACAGATGCTCACCCTGCATTGATTTTGGTAACGAGCAGAGAAACTTCTCTGAGAAATGGGAAAGCTGAAGGGCAGTAACATTCCAAGTGCTAAATTCTTCCTTCGGAGCATGTTAGTGAGTTGGGTTTCAGCAACTGAAGTCTGGACTCGCTGCCATGCCTCACTTCAACTTGGTGTCCCTTGTTTTGGAGCTGCTAAGTGTTGGGTTTTTTTTCCAGAACGTTAGAGAAAATGACAAGTTTTTCAAGAGCTGTTTATCAATTTATTTTTTTTTTCCAGTCACTACATTCAGACATAACATAAACCTCTCCAGGCACAGAAGGCAGGGACTAACCTGTGCTCTCATGGCAGTCCTCTCTCTGGGCAAAGAGGATGTTTGGGTCGAATGCTCTCCTTTTATTAAAAAAATAAACAAAAAACCAAAAAAACAAACTAGAAAAGCCTCATGCTCAGGACCACTGTTTTAGTGAAATGTAACTTGTTTTGTAGCGTTAGGGAAATATAATTTGTTTTATTCTGTAACTTGGTCACCCTGGCAGTGATGGGTTTGCCAGCAACTAAAGCTCCCTGGCCCAGAGCAGCAAAGGGACTGGAGGAGCTGCAGCAGCTTCTTTTGCACAAAAAGATATGTCCTGTGTTTCTGGGCTGATATAAGGGCCTCTGGGTGAGCTGGCCTCTTCTGAACACCAAACTACAGGCCAAATTTTGGTGATTGTATCATGTAGTGAAGACTCAAATTAATTTTCCAATCTTTTACTGCTTTTAGTCGTTGCTGAAGCAGAGCTCCATGTGCAAAGCTGTAATCACTGAGGCTCGGGATTTCATTTTTTTCAATGCAAAGAAATAATTTGTCAAATTATGGGAAGTTTGAGGATGAGCTCATTCTTCTGTCAATAGATCCCATCACCAGGAGTCAAGGAAAAACTGTACTGGGACAGGCATTGATTTTTGGATGTGTCATTATACACAGAATGAAGAAGTTGTGGAATTCAGCACCAGAAAAATCTCAGAACAAACATTTAGCACCATTAAAGTCAAGAACGAAAGAAACGGGGGAGTATAGAAAATAATCACTTTTAGGGTGTAAAATGACTGAGGCAGGATAGATGGATTTTAGCCCCTTCCTACTGCGCTGAGCTTTCCTGCGCTGGTGGCAGCGTGACTCCACGGCTGCAGCTCCTTCCTGAGCCCTTTCCAGCTAGGTTCCCTTTTATTATTACGGTTCTCAGAGGCCTCTGAGGAACCTCAGACCCTCGGAGTTTGGAGGCAGATGTGATCTGTCACTTAATGCCCTTCCAGCCTCGTGCGCTGGGGTTGGAGGGGGGAAATCAGCAGCACAAACAGGCTGGCAGGCTCTTCATGTTGTCAAAGACAGGTCAGCCAGCTTGGGATGCCATGGAAGCGGCTGTAGCACAAAAAGGAGCCAGGGCTGGTTGCTGACCTGGATATTTCCAACTTTGGTAGAGAATTAGAGGGAATAAGACACATCAGATCCTGGAAGAATCTGCTTTTTGCCCCCTGAGGGAGCAGGGAACCCTGAGGGAACTCAAAACCAAGCGGTGAAGAGCTCAAAACACAACCCTGCTGCATCCCTGCCGCGGCAGAGAAGGCAGCTGAGGGGTGAGGGCAGGGAGCAGGCAGTGCCTGTGGGGTGCCCAGGGTGGGTGCCTGGGCTGGGTGGCGGAGGGTGCCAGCTCTGTTGTAGCTCTGCTTGGCGGCAGGGGGCACCAAACGATGCGGAGATCCCCACCGGGTTCTCCAAAAGCAGCTGAAAACCAGCTGGAGGGATGGATTTGGAGGCTTTTAGTTCTGGTTTGCCTGTTCCCTGAGGCAGCTGTGGCTGCGTTAGGATTCCTGTTCAATAAAATCCCTGAAGAGTTACGCTTGTGTCCAGAAAAATATAAGATTTTAACGTCTGTTGTTTCGATGTCCAAGCAAGGCTGGATTTGACTCCTGGTGTGCACAGACTCCACCTGGGCCTATGATGAGCTTGGGCTACGCAGCAGCATTCAGTGACTTAAGGACCACTAAAAGAAAGCACCTGGTGGCCCCAGGTGGGCTGGTTGGTGGGTGGAGGATGGCTGGTGGTTGAAGTGGTGGTGGTTGACTGTAAAGGTGGAAGATTTGGGTGGTGACCTTGACCCCCTGCTGCAGAGAAAGGGCTGAGGTGGTGCCGGACTGGTGACAGGAGTGTTTTAAGCTTTGCTGCTTCCAGTGATCAGCAACAATTCGTGTGTGAAGGGACAGTCCCTCTGAAGGCTACGGGAGATGCGCTGCAGGGAACTCGTACGACACCCGGAGCCATCCTAGATCACGAACAACAGGAGGTGGGCACCTCCAGGAGCTGCCCTGGCTCTAAGATGGGCCCCGAGTGGCAAATAAATCCCTGCGTGCGGATCCCTGTCAGGAACGCAACGGTCACGAGGCTGGGAGACTGTTGCAAATTATATGATCAATCCTGGTGGCCAGGAGCCTGGAAGCCTCGATGGGAATTGCATGAGATGAGGCTACACCACCTAGGATGCATTTAACTGTCATAGGGCTCCCCCCCCACCCCCCCAGGCCAAACAGGACCATATATGAATTTTCAGGCTGTTTTGGCAAAGGACTTTGCTGACTCAGCTCAGGAACAGCCTTACCCAACTTTATCTGTGCAGGGTTGAAAAGCTCAGCCTGAAAAAAAATCACCTTATTGAGATATACCTTATCTTAACACCTGCAGATTAAGGAAGCAAACTTTTTTTTCCAGTCCCTGTTCCTGGTGTTTCCTGTCCCTCCCATAATATTATCGTACATCACACAGTTGCTTTATCAGAACCGTCAGATGAAAGGCACAAAGGCAGAGAGGAGAGAGGTCTGAGGCTCCTGAGGTGTCAAACCCCTACGATTTGATTTAAGAATATTTGATTAAGTTATCGAGGAAGCCCCCAGAGATGTAGGCTGATCCTTGCTGAGCTGGGGGTGGGTGAACTTTTCCTGGGGTAGGACCTCTGGGTGGCCACGATCACTCCTGACCTGCTGTGGGGGATCCTGGGTGGTCACTAACACTTTTGGTGGCCTCGGTCTGTGGTTGCTAAATCACTGAACGTTACTCTCTGACTGGGCTGCCTAGATAGCGGCTGGACCACGTGGACCACAACGTTTCCTAGTTGTACAAGGGCAAGCACAGAAAGGGAACTGGTTTGATTGTGGCTTCTGTGAGAGGCAGCAAGCCGACAGACGGCCAGGAGTACGTCTGTGACACAGTGCTGAGAAGAGCTGTGAGAAATGGTGTTTTCTAATAAACTCCTGATGAAAAGATGGGTGGGATTCTGAGAAAGGCTCTTCTGCTGTCTGAATCCTTCCCTGATGAGGAACACAGACAACGTTGTCTTGAAAACAAACAGCATCACATTAAAAGAGAAAAAGAACAGCACTATCGATTGTTTTCCTTCTATTGGGAAACACTCCAAATTTCATTTGACTCTTGGGCTCAGAAGGAACATTCAACCAAAACCACAAATAAACTTGGCCAGATAATGAACAAAGGGCAAAATCTGACAAAGCATCAGGATCAACTTTGCACGAGGAGGGCTTTTTTTGACCTTTCACTGACTGTGCATTAATTTGCTCTCTAGTCTTACACTGCCACCCTCCACTTTGGAGCCTGAGGAGCTGCAAACAATATCAGCTGCGATAACGGGGTCCTGCACCGATAGCAGACTCGGGAAAGTTTCCATTTCACTCCAAAACACTTTCTGGATTACAGCTTCAAACTGACCTAAACTGCTTCAGAACCTGGTTCTGTAGCCGAATGCTCCTTACCAAAATGTTTTGTTCCTTTCTGCCAGTTTTGTCCTAAGCCACAAGTGCTCTTGATCCAGAACAGCTCAGCTGGTGTGCACACTTGAAATTTGGTACTTAGCATAATTTGAACACTTACCCCTTTTAAGCCATTTTTGCTCGTGGTGTATATTGGATATTGGCCTTTGAGTCTTTTGCCTAAGGAAGTAACTGTGTGATGTATCGTAACGACCACCTGAAACCATCTCTTATACAAATTAAGGATGCTAGTAAACAGATAATGGGCACATCCTTCAGCATTAACCAGAAAATACCCATTTATCACAGTTTTGATTGCTGGGTAACACTTTATCATGTAACTGGATATTTTTCTGTTTCTTCCTTCATTGCAAAGAACAAATCTGAACACCACTTAGTTTATCCTCTACTCAGTCCTTACAGTTTAATATAAATTGTTAACTACATGTGCTCCAGCCCTTCCATGTCTGTGGAGACTGCTTCTCAAACAAGCCTTGAAAATATCGATCTGCCTTTGGAAAGTCAAGTCCCCTTTCTTGCAATAACACTGGGTTTTGACCTGGTTATCAGCCATGCCACGAACAAATTGTCCTTGATTAAACCATAGGGTACTTATTAGGATTCACATGACTCGTATTTATTATACAACAGTCAACAGGCCTCACGTGGTGCGTGTCTCTGGCAGGGACGAGAGGTGCCTTTCCTGAGACGGGGGCCTGGACTGCAGCACTTCTGTAACAGCTGGGTGACCTTGCCCAGCCGTCTGCAGTCTCCTTCACGTTCCTCTCCCCTCAGCGCCTCGAGCGCGTCTCATCCGGCAGCACGGAGCTTTTCCCCAGCCTAACATAATCCTCAACCCTGCTCACGTCTGTGGGAATGCAGAAGCACGGGTGGAGAAGCGGAGGGTGGTGGGATGAGTGCTGCTTCTGTCTCATGCTGCTTAGGAACTTTCCTGTTTTGTGCGAGGAAGGGCTAATGCAGGTATTCAAGAGGGATTTGCTATTATCTCTTGCTTCCAGCCATGTCACCTGGGAGAAACACCGTTATATGAATTTTTGGCATGTTGCCGAGGTGTGTACGTACTGCCTCAGCACAGTGATATCTCAGGCCACAGCTAAGCACTCCGTATCCATTATCTCACCTCCTCTGCTTCTCTGGCCTCTCCTCTTGCACTTCCATCCACTCTTATCCCCCACCTCCACCTCTGCCACACCTTTACTGCCACTCTTCATGCTCGCTTTGCCCCCATCCCTTTGCCTGTCAAGGAAGTTTTAATTTAATTTTCATTTCTCATAGGGCTGGACTTACCAGGATTACAGCCAGCAGAATTCCAAGTCACCCGGAACAACAGGCATTCGAGTGCCTGGCACACCAGCTGCTACTCAGCATGAGACAACTTGCGGAGAACAAGTGGCTTTACAGGGGCTCTGCTTGCTCTTAGACCTCCACAAAACATGAACTGCAGGAGGAGGCTGCCTGTGTGGGAGGCCCCGGCTGTGAGGCACTGATGAGGTCATGACAAGGCAGAAACCGCTTCAAATCTCGCTGTAAATCCAACCCAAACTCGCTACGCCTGAATTTCAACCGGCTGCCGGCTCTGTACACGATGCTAAGCTTTGTTGTAATGCTCTCCTTTTAACTCTTGTCATAATGATTAATCTTGCCTGATCTTTGTCTTTGGCTCTATGGCTTTCCGCTTTTTTGAACAAGCCGGTGAAGACAAAAGTGTCCACGCAGCAGCTGCTGCTCAGGGCTAACGCGGAGGCTTTGAATCAACGTACAGAAGAACCGCAGAGCTACTCCAAACCTCCCCGGCCCTGACGGCAGGCAGGGCAACTGGGGAAACAGGTATCTGCCAGGAGAAGCAACTTTACCCTCCCTGGGCTGACAGGTAAAGCTGAATCTGTTGCTTGCGGTGCTCAAGCTCACGCTGGAGTCGGGCAATGCTGCTGGCTGTACCCAGGTTAATTGCTATGGTGGTGAAGACTGGAGTTAGGATGCATCGATAATAACACAAATAATTTAGCAGACTGACAATTCTTCCAGGAAGGCATAAAATAAAAACTCAATTAGAGTCAATTATAAGGGAGGCTGCTGGGGGAAGGTACCAGAGTGGCAGGGCAAGCCCTCTGAGACACAAACTGATCGGATGTAAAGGCTCAAGCAGGCCATAGCATGAGGAGAGCTACACCGGCACACAAAGACGTAGTATTTATTTTAAAAGGACATCATATTTATAAAATACAGCCTCTCTGAACGGGCCCAGCAGCCCTGACACAAAGGCCCACAACATGGCGGCGGCGGGATATACCACTCCGCTCCTTCTCCCTCCGGGAAGGGGAGGTGCTCCGCCCCCCCACCTCAGCCCCGGGGTGGTACCGCCCACTTCCGGTGACACGCCGGAAGCCGGAAGTGCCCGGCGGAGGGAGGGTCCCGGTTGTGCCGTGGTGAGTCCCGGGCGGGGGCGGTGGAGCCGGTAACGAGTCTCCTCCCTTCATGTCTTGCGAGGGGAGGCCTTCACAGCCCCTCCGGTGGGCGATTGCAGTCGTTATCCGCCGGGACCTCCGGACGGGGAGAATGGGGGGAGGCTCCGCCGAGTCAGGCCAGGCCGGACCAGGCCTCGTACCGGGAGCCGCGGGGGCAGTCCCGTTCCGCTTCTTCGTGGGCCGTGGCCTCCCGGTTGCCGTTCCCTCCACAGCCCAGGACTGGCCTGGCGTTGGCGGAGCAGCCTCCGCCGTGTCCCGGTGGGAGAGCGGCCCCGGTTGGGCCTCGCTCCGCGCTCCCTCAGGGTGGTGAGATATGGAGGCCTTGGACGGGTACCCCCGGGGCTGAGGGGGGGCATTCCCGAACCGGGGACAAAGCACCGGTGCCCCCCCCCTTTCCAAGCCCACGTGTTGCTCCTCAGAGAGACGAAGTGTCGCCTGGGTGGTTGTGTCTTACCGGAACGGTGCTAAAAACCGGTGAGAACCGGGAGGCGAGAGCCCCTGCCCTGTGCTGGTGCCTGGCTCTTTGCATCCACCCTCCTGGGGACTATTTGGACACTTCTCACAGACCCACATGGCCTCAGCGCCCGCACGGCGGCAGCGACTGAGCTTCTTGTTTGCCCTTATTCCTACTTTTTTTCCTTTTACTCTCTGTGAACCTCATTAATAACAAAAAAAACCATCAAACATAGCTTTATTTCTGCTTGCAGAGTGATGAAGTTACGTACGTAGTAAGGGAGCTCATTTCCCAGCTTTTAGGTGGTTGTTACTTGGACAGGTTTGGCTGGATCTTGGGTGAAGAGATTTGGTAACCCTGAGCCTTACCTTGTCATTCTGTGTTATGTGCAGAGGCTGATGCAACATTCCCAGAGCGATATCGTTGGGATGTTTCACCCGAGTGAAAGGTAGAAGAGCCACGAGCAATTAGGACGACGTTGAAATCCCCATCGGCCATTTGGTATGTCCCTTTCCATCCCGGTGGGAGTGTGCAGCTCCTGTGTTTCTCACCTATTTTTTAGTGTATTCCCACATTATTGCATCCCGCATCTTAGAACCTGTGACAAGAAGACCTGATATTTGCTAAATATTATCAGACAACCCAGATTATTTGGAATAAGTCATGGACGTAGTGCAGAAAATCCATTATTTCCCTGATTTTAGTAATATTTCACTGATTTTTAACATCACAAGTATTGCATCAAGTTCACCCACATATGAGTAAAGCCATCACTTAATGTTTTCTAAGGGTAGCAGCAATAAGTGAGGGAAGTGATGGCACGATGTAGCTAGAAAGGAAAACACAAGAAAGAAAATGCATCAAATGAGGAGGGAGCCAAGGAATTGGAGAGGTGGTGAGGTATGGGAAGACACGGGTGGTGACGGTGATCCCACTGGTGACTGTGGGCCGTGGGCACGGTTGCATGCGAGCAGATCCGGGAGGTTTCCTTGGCAAAACGAGAATCTGGAATGGGACAGTGCAGGGAGAGCCAGCTGGAGTCTGAGAGTCAGGGTGACGTCGCCCTGCTATCAAGTGGCTGTGAGTAGGTGTTTCCTTGACAAAACTGTCTGGCACACACAAGAAATCCTTCCAAATCTGCTGTGAAAAGGAAAAAAAAGTCAGTTGCTAAAGCAGGATTGAGGAGATATGTTCTGTTTTCCTTCTTAGTCTTGCTGATTCTTTATAGGGGAATGCCTGGTGTAGCTATTTCAAGCAGTTTAGCAAAGCTGGGTTTAAACCCCTATCAGGATTAGCACCTATTTGCAGTTGGCTTTAGGAAACCTCGTCTTTATTTGATTTCCTTTCCCCTGCCCTAGGAGACTGCAGCTCCTGTGGGAGGATGGACACCCTGAGGAACCGGACGGTGGAGGAGCTCCGGGAGCTGCAGGAAGATGCAGAGGAGATCGAGCGCCTGGCCCTGGAGTCCCAGGAGGTACGTGCAGACAGTGTGACACAGACTGGGCTTTGTTAGCACCTTGCCTGAGCCGGGTTCTGCACTTGGGCCACAACAACCCCCAGCAGCACTACAGGCCTGGGGAGGAGTGGCTGGAGAGCTGCCAGTCAGAGAGGGACCTGGGGGGGTTGATTGCCAGCCGGCTGAACAGGAGCCAGCAGTGTGCCCAGGTGGCCAAGAAGGCCAGTGGCATCCTGGCTTGTATCAGCACTAGCGTGGCCAGCAGGGACAGGGAAGGGATCTTCCCCCTGTACTCAGCACTGGTGAGGCCGCCCCTCGATAACTGGGTTCAGTTTTGGGCCCCTCACTCCAAAAAGGCCATTGAATGACTCGAGCGTGTCCAGAGAAGGGCAACGGAGCTGGTGCAGGGTCTGGAGCACAGGTCTGATGGGGAGCGGCTGAGGGAACTGGGGGGGTTTAGTCTGGAGCAGAGGAGGCTGAGGGGAGACCTCATGGCCCTCTACAACTCCCTGAAAGGAGGGTGCAGAGAGGGGGGATGAGTCTCTTGACCCAAGGAACAAGCGACAGGACAAGAGGGAATGGCCTCAAGCTGCGCCAGGGCAGGGTCAGACTGGCTCTTAGGAAGTATTTCTTTGCAGAAGGGGTTGTTGGGCGTTGGAATGGGCTGCCCAGGGCAGGGGTGGAGTCCCCATCCCTGGAGGGGTTGAAGAGTGGGGTTGACCCAGCGCTGAGGGATCTGGTGGAGTTGAGAACGGTCAGGGTGAGGTTCATGGTTGGACTGGATGATCTTCAAGGGCTTTTCCAAACCAGATGATTCTGGGATTCTGTGATTGTGACGTTTCCATCCGCAGGTTCAGGAGCTGCAGCTGGAAAGGGAGATGGCCCTTGCTGCCAACCGCAGCTTGGCTGAGCAGAACCTGAAATTCCAGGCGCCACTGGAGACAGGGCGCACCGACCTCTCTAACAGATACGAAGAGCTGCAGAAGCTGGCTGAGCGGTGTAAAGAGCAAAAGGCCAAACTGGGTGAGCGTTTGCAAACCTTGCACTCTTTCCGATGGAGACACGTGGGCTGTAGTTAGTACAACATCCTTCCCTTTTGCTTCTGCCTACCTTGGCCATACTGAGCAGAGAAACTCTTGAGGGTGGTGATAGAAACGACTCTGCTGTGTGTAAAATCTATATTCTCCTGTTTCCTGATCAAACTCAAGTTAGACAGATCAAAGATGCTACCACAGCAAAAAAACCCTTCTAGTGCATCAGTATCTAAGGTTCTTTCAGATTTTCTCCTTGCATCAACAGTTTACAAGGCAGGAAGGCGACAGGGCTGTATGCTAAAGATTTTTCCCTCTTTTGTGTTTAATGTTTTGCTCTGCTGCTTTTTTTGTTTCCTCAGAGAAATTTTCAGCAGCAATGCATCCTCAGACCTTGCTGGATCTCCTGCAGGTGGAAAGCCAGAAAATTGAAGAGGAGTCTGATGTGAGCATAAAGTTTAAATCCATTAGCAATTCAAGTGATTAGTCCTCAAAGACTTGTAATTGCACTGCCAAGCCTAATTCCTTAAATCAAGGATTATCTCTTTGTAGTTTGGCTTTCTTGCTCCAAAAAATTGGATTGCCTTTTGTTTGCTTGTGTGTGGTACAGTGGTGTTCTGCGTCTCTCCAAGAGAGACATAAATCTCAAACAGGGTTTGGGAAGAAGAGTAGAGGGATGCAGTGCTGAACCTACCCTTTCCTCCCCTCTTTCCTCCTCTCCCCTCTTTCCTCCTCTCCCCTCTTTCCTCCTCTCCCCTCTTTTCTCCTCTCTTCTTCCAGAAAATGGCCGAGAAGTTCCTGGAGGGCGAGGTGCCTCTGGAGACATTTCTCGAGGAGTTTTCCGCGATGAGGAAGTTGTCCCACTTGCGCCGGGTCAGAGTTGAAAAGCTGCAGGAGATCCTGAGGAAGCTGGAAGCGTCGCGGGAGCCCGGCAGGGACTCTCAGCAGCAGCCACCTCCTCCCGTACCTGGCCCCGCTGAGCCGCCGAAGCCGCAGCCAGTCCCTTCAGCGGCAAATTCCTTCCCGTTGCCCTACAGCCCAACCCCAAACGTGCCGGTGGGCCCCACAGCCCACGGAGCTCTCCCTCCTGCTCCTTTCTCCGGCTCCCCGGTGACGGTGGGCCACGTTGCTTCCCCTCAGCCGAGCACCCAGCCCTCCTTTCCCTATAAACCTCCTCCAGGGCCCGGATACCCGCCGGCGCAGGCAGCCGACTCCACGCCGGGGTATCCCAAACCCCCCTCAGGGGGCTCTTCTCCGGCGCCGGCCTATTCCTGGTCTCCGTCCAGGGGCCCGCCACACCCCCCGCCGTTTCCTGGCTCTCACCCCTCTCCTCCACACCCCAGACCTGGGTACCCCCCCTATTTCCCCCCTGGGGCAGGGAGACCCCAATGCCCCTACCCCACCCAGCCCCCTCTCCCTACTTTCCCAATCCCCCCGCAGCCTCCTTATCCTCCCGGACCCCCTCCACCCTTTGGGTACCCCCCACCTCCAAACCCTCAACGCCCTGCTTGGCCTGGCTACTAAATCAGGACTCTTGAGGAGCGTCTTCTACTGCTCCCTCCCTTTTTTTTTTTTCTTTCTTTTTCTTTTTTTTGTGGACTGAGGAAGAAGAGTGTTGCTCTTCACCCCATCGCTGCAAAAGCGTGACGCAGGATAAGAGCCGGTAGCGGTGCCGGCAGTCAGGCCGGTTGGATTCATGATGATGGGCTGAAGTGTTGTCTTCCAGATTGGCTCGTCGGGGCTTCGGTGGAAAAGCCAGGTAGTCATTTCGGTACCTGGCTGGGTCACATGGGAGCGACGTGCACCGATTAGAGCCACGGAGAGCTAGGACGCCCCCCCCTCATCTGTGTGCGAGCGCGCGTGGGTGAGCGCGAGACTGCGCCGTCTGCGCCTGCCCTCTGTGGGTAAGGGATGTCTCGTCCTTCTGAGCCTTTTCACAGCTCTTCAAAACACAACACGACGGGATTTCCAATGCAAAATACTTGCTGCTTTCCGAGGAAGCTTCCTGGAAGCAAGAGGCAGAGCCCGCCCGGCCTGGAGGCGATTCCTAACTGGGAGAAGCAGCTGCCTCACGCCTCGGCCTTGAGGTCTGTCTGTCTGTCTTTTATCCAGGACAGGAGCCTTTCCCAGCCTGCACGCTGGCTTAGCAAGGGCACGAAGGCTCCGGGAGCTCCCCAGAATTCCGTGCAGGAATATTTTCTGTGTTTTGGAACTAAACTGGCGCCACGTCTTGGGTGGCTGCTGCTTTGGGGGGACCCATGTCTTGGGTCACAGCAGGGAGTGGGGCTTGGTGTGCCTCCTGCCCAGCTCAGTGAAACGCTGGGGCTCAGCAGCCTCCTGGGGGAACAGGGCGTTTTTTTGGGGTGCTACAGGCTCCAGCCTTCCTCACAGTCCCCCCTTCTCAGGAAACACTAGATAACGGAGGGAGTGACAAGTTAATGTTAATGGAAATGGGATTTGCTTTGCTCAGCACTTTATCCTATGACTCCTACCTGTATCCCTCTAAGTTATTTATAAGGAAAGATTACTAATGGACTAGAACAAGGCAAATGCTTGTGGGGTTTGATGGAAACAATTCCGTATCTGTGGTTAATTACAGTAATAAAACTTGATGAATTGCACGCGGGGTCACGGCAGCGGTCGCTTTCGGAAACGATGGGGCACCCAGCTGACACTTTTTATTGATCTTCTTAGGCCCCTCCTGGCATCCTTACACCAACTTCCTCTTGATTCTGTCGATAAAACCTTTCACCCTCTCGCAGGGCCATCTTCTTCAAACTCATCTTTCCTGTTTTCTTGTTTTCATCTTCCCTAAGGGGCCCGTTTGCGTGGGGCTCTTCTGCATCAGCCCGTCTCTCCCCTCCTCCGGCACCGTCCCGTGTTTTCCCTCCCCGATTGGGGTGTAGATGGTTTAAGGCACGGCACTGGTAGTGTTGGAAGGAAGAGAACAAGACATAATTACTAGAAAAAAGACCAATTTTATTACAATGTTATTGCTTATTAAATATCTCAGACTTGTTCTCAGTATTTCGACCCTCCCCGTGCTCCTCCACGTCTGTGCTTTGCTTTCTGTGTCTGCCCCGATCTCGCACCATCCCACGCAGACGCCGCTGCGCGTGTGTCTCCGCAGCTCCCCCGGGAAGCTGGCAGACGGTGGGGGGGGTCTCGCAGACGATCCTGCGAAGCTCAGCACCCCGCTGGCAGCCAATTTTGCCTTCAGGGTGGGAGGAGGAGCGTGGTTATCCCGGTTTTGAGAGACGGAGAAGCCGGCAAACCCCCGCTCTGAGTGGGGCTGCTCCGCTCTTGGCGCCTGCTGCGACCCAGCCGCCTCTTAAACGCTTAAAAATAGCTTCAGAAAACCCCAAAACCCCTCATACTCTGCCATGAGGGAGGCTCAAAAGCAAGAGGAAAGCTTTCTCGGGAAGGTGCTGGGTTAGAGCCGAGCCCCGCGCAGCTGCTGCCCACTGGGAGCAGGGACGGAGGAGCACGGGTGGGTTTGGCTCTGTGGCTGGGGGGGGACCCGGCCCCCCCCCTCGGGGGTCTCCCATCCCCCCCCCTCGGGGGTCTCCCATCCCCCCCCCTCGGGGGTCTCCCATCCCTTTTGGGGGGGATGCGGGCAGGTTTTCTGAGGTGAGCAGCGCAGGTATTTGTCATTTCTTCCGCCAGCTTCGTTGAGTTTGTCATTGCGTAGAATCGCAGGAGGGGTTTGGGTTAGAAAAGAACTTCAAAGATCATCTTGTTCAACCCCCTGCCCTGGGCAGGGACGTTTTTCCGCTCGATGGGGTTGCTCAAAATTTACCTTTTTTGTGCTGCATCCCACCTCTGCCTGCAGGGCGGGAAGGTGGCTGACAACGGAAACAAGGTGGCTTGCCAAAAATGCAAGAAAAGCTGCTAATTCAGCAGTTGCTCAGCTTTGCTGCCGCATGTGTGACCACCCTGGGACAGCGGCGGGGGGCTGTGGGGGGGAGGATGGCTCGGCCGGGGACTAGGGCAGCCCGAGGGGCTCCCAGCTCTGGTGAGAAGTGTCTGGGGGTCACACTCTGCGGGCAGAATGCAGGTCATAATCGCTGTCGGAGGAGTTGTCCGGAGGGTTGGAAGCTCTGCACGCACCTTCCAGGGCTGCGGGGTAAAGGGATGCGGCTCATTAACGGGAACTGGGGGGTGCACCCCAGCCCCCAGAGCAACCCCATCCTGCCCGGTGTTGGCAAAAATCTTGCTGTGATGCTTTTGCCCAAGCGGTTCGTCCCCACGGGCGCGTGTGGGAAGGGATCATGGAGGAGCCGTTCCCGGCATCCTCCTGCGCTCACCTGGGTATGCCGAGAGGTAGGAGCTCTTCTGGGGGGGCTGAGCATAGTCGTTGTCCCCCCCTTGCACCCGCTGCCCCTCTGCCCGCGGCCTGGGGGTGACGGTGCTGTTGCGGTGGAAGGAGACTGGAAGAGATGGTGGGAGAGAAGGCGGGATTGGGGAGGGGGTTTAGGGGATTCAAGGCGACACTCCCACCCCACCACCCGGGAGGGGAAAAGGGGCTGAGTAAAAGCAGGACCCGCTCCCGCGCCACGAGCCGGAGCTCGGCTCTCCCGGCTGAGTTAATATCGCTCTGATGAGTCAACGCGGCAGCAGGAAGCGAGAAGCGGGGCCAGCCGTAAGCCCCGCTCACACCTCCGCCCGCCGGTGCCTGCTGCGGTCCGGGGGCGAGCAGCCCCAAAGCCAGCCCCAAACCCAACCCCTCAGCGGTGTTGGAGTTGGGGAGGGGGTGGGGGGGCACCGCCACGCTGCTCCTCACCCGTCTGGTTGAGTCCTGTGGGGCCGATCCACTGGCGCTGCTTCTTTTTGGAGACTGGAAGGCAGAAACAGGCGGTGAGAGGGATGCCCCTTGCCCCAAGCTTTGCTTCCTCCAGTTGCCTCCCCCCCCGCTCCGCCAGCCCCATATGCCATCCCAAATAATCTCCCCGTCCCGATAATCCCCCCGCCGCCGCCCCACGAGACCCTCCGCCTGCTCTTTTGTGTCCACTCGGTGCCTAATCCCCTGGCCACCCCCTTCTCTGTGCCCACACCGTGTGGGGCAGGCTCGGGGACAATGGGGCAGGGGAGGGTCTGGCAGGCTGAGCAGCATCTCCCCAACCCTCCCCCCCCCCACCAAGGAGATGGGGGGTAAGAGGCAGGGATGGATCCGCGGAGCTGCTAGCCCTGAGCGTGGTGATGGCAGAGCGGGAGGAGGAAGAGCAGGAGGAGAGGCCCCGGAGCTCATCACCTACTTCTCTTCATCAGCCTCCTGTAGGCAGGAGGGCCGCAGAGCAGCGAGAGGATGCCGAAGAGAAGCAGGGCCAGGCAGATGCTCACGATGGTGCCTGCCGCTGTGCCAGCAGGCTGTGGCTTCGAGTCCTGGCCTGGGGAGAGGACGGGTGTCACCTTGTGCCCTGGCAGAGCACCCCCCACCCTGCCGGGAGGGCTACAAGGAGCCCCAGCAAAGCTTTCTGCATCCCCTGCCCCGAGCTCACACCCTCTGCCCCTTCCTCAGGCTGGAAATCCCAGCTCCCCACATCATGATTTCCCGGGGATTAAACTCAACGCGGTGGCTTACACACGACTCTGGTCCGGGAGCAGGTCTGGGGACCCCTGAGGCTGGCAGAGCAGAGGTGTAGGGTGGGGATTTTGCAGGTGACACCCATGGAGGGGGGGTCCCGGAGTTCAGTGCTGGAGGAGAGATTCCCACAGCGCAGCTCCTGGCAGAGCTGGCTGCCCCACTTGGATCGCTGCACCCTGTTGTCACACAGCACCTGCCACCGTCCCTCGTGAAAAACCTCAACGTCCCCTTCACAAGGCGTGGGGCCACCCGCCAGCCTCCGCAGGGCCTGGGGCTGCGAGCCTGGAGATGGGGGGGGATGGAGAGAGGCAGAGAGGGCTCAGACCCCCGGAGCGGACATCATGGCCAGTGCGCGGCCCTGCTTCCATGTGGCACAGGGATGTTGTCAGCGTCTTGGCTTCCCCTTGTGCCGTGGGGGATGTGTGCGAGACCCCCACGTCAAGGAGCTTTGAGCTGTCCCCGTGGGAAACCCGCTCTGCCAGCTGCTGCCACGCAGCCCGTTAAAACCCCCCAAATCCCACAGGCGGGCTTCTGAGCTCGGGCAGATGGTGAAACTCAGAGCAAACCCCCTCCTCGCCCGGCGGCTTTGGCTCTCCGTGCGCTGAGCTGCTCCGCAGGGAGATGCTCGTGGCAGGGAGATGCTGGTGGGAAGCACCCGAGAGGTGCCGGGATACCCCGTGTGCCCGTGTTGGGTTTTGGGGTGCTCTTGCTCCCTGGATTTTCCTACTCGCAACGCTGCTGGGGGTGCCGCTGCCAGGAACCGAGCGCGCCGGGGAGATTTCCTGTTTTGCCTTCGCACGCAGGAGAGGAAGAGCAGGAGTGGGTGGACGGGGCGCGTGGGGCAGACGGGGATGGGGGCTGTTGCCCTGTGCAGGGCTTCAGCCACGCAGCCAACCTGCAGCCGGGCATCTAGCACGGGTAAAAGCAGCCCGGAGCATGCCAGGGGCAACCAGCCAGGCGGCTGGGGCAAGCGAGGGGCCCGGGGAAGGAGCGGGGCCGTGCCGGGGTGAGCTCTCACGCGAGCAGATGATGAAGGCAGGTGCTTTCTCCTGCTGGGCGCGGGTCCTGTTGAAGCAGTTGAAGAGCAGACGGCTCTCGCAGGGCTCCACCACCTCCCACCGCACCGGCAAGTGGCTTCTCCACTCTGGCTTGGGGTAGCCGTGGCTGTCGACGGCGGTGCCGCAGTGGAGATCCTGGCAGATGCGGGTGGCCAGCTCTGGCCTGATGCCCGGGCCATCCGCCACGGACCCCCACAACCCCTGCCTGTGCAGCTCCACGTAGCCCGAGCAGCCGAAGTCCCCGTCCACCAGCTGCAACCTGTCGGGTCCTGGTGAAGAATGGGGGGAAAAAAAGCATTTTATTTCAGACCAGGATGACATTTCTCTCCGTTATTGAGCAGAAAGTCCCTGAGCCCGCCACATCTGAAGCTTAATTGCCTCGTGGATGCTGCAAACGCTGTTAATGAGATCAGGTGATCTCGCAAAGTGGGGGGCAGTTTGTTTTGCTGTGTGGACCCCCCGTTGCTGCTCTGCTCCCCTCCATCATGCCCAGGGATGGGGCTCTTACCAGTGGGCTCCGGGGTGGTGACTGGAGGTGCCGGCGGGGACTTGGGGGTGGTTTTCACTGGCTCTGAAATAAAAAGAAAGAGGCCAGGTCGGGGTGGCTGGTCCCTGAGGATGGGGGTGGCTGAGGTGGGGGTCCGGGCTCACCGCTGCAGGTGATAATGGCTGGCTCCGTGCAGTTTGTCACATCCCGGTAGCACTCCACTGAGGTGGCCGCCAGCCACAGGCACCGCAGCATGGGTGGCTCCTTCTTGCTGGCGAAGATGAGCTGGAGGGGCTTGGGGATGGCGGAGCCACAGCCCAGCTGCTGGCAGATGCCCTCCGCACCCTCATCGCTGCCTTTGTCCCGGCACACGCGCCTCCACCAGCCCTGCCACTTCACCTCCAGCATCCCGGTGCAGCGGCAGCCGCCGCCGGTGAGCCGCAGGATGGGCTCTGCGGGGAAAACACGGGTCTTGGGGGTTTTCCTTCCCTCGGCAGCATGTTTTCCACCACCCTGGGCTGGAAAAAAGCCCTTTGGCGGCGCGTTGCCGCAGCCCGGCATGCCCCGCGGTGGCAACCAGGGCTTCTGGCAAAGTGGGGCAGGAAGTGCTTGGGGGTGCTTGGGGGGCGCGGGGACCGTAGGGTTGAGCTGGGAGACCCGGCTGAGGCAGCTCCAGCAGCCACCACGTGCTAACAAAGCCATGGCCAAGGTTCTGCCACCACACACTTACCTCCAGGCCTTGGGGCGGCTCCTCCGTGGCCGGGGACGGCTGCAAAAAAGAGGGAAATGGGGTGTCAGTCCTGCTCCTCGCCCTGGGGAAGGCGGGAACCCCCAGCCTAAGGCAGCAGCTCCTGGCTCTTGGCCTATTGCTGGTTATTTTGGGGGAGAAAGGTGATTCTGGGCAGCCTTTCACCAGGGTGGAGATGCTGCTGGTGGAAAGGAGCTGGCGATGGTGGCCGGGAGCTCCCCAGCCATGCCGCACTCTGCACCGACCCAGCTGTAATGCTGGGGGGACACCTCTGTCCCCGAAGCTCAGCGGTGGGGACGGAGCCCTGGGGCTGGCCGCATGCCCCCCCTCCCCAGCGCCGGAGGCTGGAGGAGGAGGTTGGGGCATGCTGGCTTTTTTCTTGGTAATAGAAGAGCGTTTTCTGGCTTTCTCAGTGAATTTGCTCTCACTCCTCCTCCTCACACCTTTAATTAAAATAAATAAACACAAACCACTTTGTACAACTGGCCGTAGCGCTGCCTGCCAGGCTGCCCATCCATCTGCTGGTGGATAATTATGGCTGAAAGACGACAGGCAAGGGCGCCGGCTAATTACCGCTAACTAACTAGTGTCACTACTGGTAGGAAGGGAGGGCCAAGCAGCAGTGGATGGTGCCACCATCACCGTGGTGAGCCGGAGCGGTGCCTGCAGGTGCCCACTGTGCCATGGTGGACCAAGAGGCAGCTGGGGATGGCGGGAGCTGGCAGGGAACGAGGATGGGGGTATGGCTGGCTGCCCCCCAACACCCATAGGCTCACTCCTGGGGTGTGAGGAGCATCCTGGGGACCCCTGGAGCTGCCCACATTTTGGTGTGGGCCTGGCAGCCCTGCTGCTGGCCACCAGCCCCTTTCCCCCTGCTTGGGGCTTGCCCCGCGCGAGCACGTGGGACCCCCGGGATGGTGCCATGAGGGAGCATCAGTGACCCTCAGCTGAGAGCACGGGGTTGAGCCCCCCCAAAACGTGCCTGGCTGCCTGGCAGCAGGAACACTGGGGGGTTTCACCATGGGATTTTGGAGGCCCCCAGGTGTGCCCCTGGGCACCCCCAGCACCGGGAGCTGCTGGCACAGTGGGTACACTCGGTTAAAGCAACCAGGGCCCTGGCACCCCCCCACCCCTCCGCCATGCCGAACCCCCACGCCGTACTCACCCCACATCCCCAACAAGAGCAGGAGGCACAGGGCGGGCAGGTGGGCTGCCATCGGCACGGCCAGCCGCCTCCACCGCTGCTGGGGGCACGGCTACCTCTGCTACCCGGCCCGGGGAAGGCAGGCGAGGGGGGGGACGGACAGGAACAGGCTGTTTTTCCTCCCTCTGTGGTTTTTTGCGTCACATCTACGCTCATTTGAAGTCTCAACCTGGCAGCAGCCTCCCCAGGTCCCGTTGAGCATGAGAGCAAGAGCCAAGGGGAGAGAAACCCGGGGGGCTCAGCCCTCACTGGATCCCCACCCCGGGGTCCCCCCATCTGCTCACTGGAGGGGCGGTGAACATACCCAGTGCTGAGGGGTTGGGGGGACCCCAGCCCTCCCTTGGGTCCCCACAAAGCCACCAGTGACTGGAAAGCAACGTGGCCAAGCAAGACCCCCAGGGCACCCAGAGGTGGCACCCAAAGGAGGGCTGGGGAGCCGGGCGTTACGGGGGGGTTTGTGGGTGGTCGAAGCTGGCAGCATTCACCAGGGGAAATCCCAGCCCTGGCAGCAGCTCCCCAGTGCTGGTAAGTGGTTTGGGGAGCCAACACACTGGATTGCAGCAGGGAAAACCAGTGACAGGCGCTAAACCCAACAGCCCAAGCTCCCACAAGAGCCGGATCCCACCCTCGCTGCTGTGGGGAGATTTGCGGCCACCCTGACGTAACACCTGCCAAAAATAACCTCCCCTTGCTGGTGGCTGCTTCTCTCCTCCTCCTCCTCCTCCTTGCTTCGGCTCTGCCCCGGCTGCACCGCCTGCGGTCACCAGTCGAGTGGCACCACCATGCCGGGGCAGGAAATGTGCCACGGCAGGTGCTGCCCATGCCACCCATGTCCCTCGTTTCTAGGGCCCTAACTCTCCTTTTTTACGCTACAAAATCTATTTTGGGGTCCAAAGCAGCCTTTTTCAGCAAAGGAGCTGACGCATGCTGTGCCACACCACGTGCCCCATTAGGCCACGGCAACACTGTGATGGCCCCGCAGGAAGGTTTCTCCCAGGCATGGCCCGGCTTCTCCCAGTTGCTGGCACCTTAGGGACACTGTATATCCCTGCAAGGGCACATGGGGCCCAGGCGGTGATGAACCAGGGAAGGGAGAGGCATTAATTGATTGTGCCCTAATTAATTCCTCCAAATCCAGGTCATGCATGCTAATGAAGGCAGCTGTTTTCCATTGACCCGGTGGCGTTTCTGCTGGAAGGAGAGTGGCTGGTGGGTGCCTGGGGAGCGCTGCTGGGGGGACTGAGCTTCCCAGGCAGCTCAGTGAGGTTAGGGAGCGTTCCCGTCCCCTCCTGCTGCCACCACCCTGGGCTGCTGCCCAGAGCCACGGGATGCTGCACTCCTCGGAGCAGGGGCTTGGCTCCCCTGGGAGTTTCCTGCACCAAAACTCACAGAATCCCAGAATCATCTGGGTTGGAAAAGCCCTTGAAGATCATCCAGTCCAACCATGAACCTCACCCTGACCGTTCTCAACTCCACCAGATCCCTCAGCGCTGGGTCAACCCCACTCTTCAACCCCTCCAGGGATGGGGACTCCACCCCTGCCCTGGGCAGCCCATTCCAACGCCCAACAACCCCTTCTGCAAAGAAATACTTCCTAAGAGCCAGTCTGACCCTGCCCTGGCGCAGCTTGAGGCCATTCCCTCTTGTCCTGTCGCTTGTTCCTTGGGTCAAGAGACTCATCCCCCCTCTCTGCACCCTCCTTTCAGGGAGTTGTAGAGGGCCATGAGGTCTCCCCTCAGCCTCCTCTTCTCCAGACTAAACCCCGCCAGTTCCCTCAACTCTCGCCGGGTTGAAGATTTTCCATGACTCGAGAGGAAGCTCGCTGGGGTGTGGTGGGTGACAGGCAGCCGTGGGCTGCCCCGCACAGACAGGGCCAGGCAGTGATGCTCAGGCAGGTCGGGCAGAGATGTCAGGCGATGCTGGCAGCATGACCACGCCGTCTCCAGCCAGACCCTGGCATGCCTGGAGGTAACCCGGCCCTGCAATCCCCTCCTGGCTCCTTTGGCTTCTTGCAGCTCCCCCATCCCCTTGGTCAGGCAGGGCGGGGCTGCTGCCTGCTCCTGCCTGCACTGGGCAGTGCTGACCCCTCGCAGCGCAGGGCTGTGGGCTGCATCCTGCAGCCCCCGCTTGTTCCCATCCCCTCCTGGTCATCCTGGGGGTCCTGCAGGCCCCCAAGACCAGGCTGGGGCTGGGATGGGACCAAACCCTTTTGGGGTGTCCCGCAGAGTGCTGGGGGTCCTGGTGTTGCCCCCCACCCCACCCACGGGCTCGGGGCTGGCATGGTTTTGGCAATGCCCTGGGAAAGGAATGCAAGTCCCATCCCTGCTCCTGGGCCAAGCCTTCCTGCTGGACCAAGCCCCAGGGGTCTGCAGGGGGGAACCCGAGCCCCTCGCACCCCAAATCAACCCGAGGTCGGTGATTCACCCCCATGCATCGCCTCTAGGAAAGATCCACCTCCCCCTCATTCACAAAAAACAGGATTTGTGCCGTGGCTTGCTTAGAACATCCCTGCTCGCTGCCAGCGACGCGAGTCAGCTCAGCATCGTCTGCACGCTCTGACAGATAAGGATGATTATAATATCTTTCCGGAGGGGTCGAGCAGGCGGGGGAGCACTGGGACATGTTGACACGCTGCCTGCCCGTGAGAAGCCTTTTAAGAGGCAGGATCTGCCTTTGGTGCGAGCAGGAATGAACTTGCCGGCTGTCAGCATGCCGCTGTTAACCTGGTGATGGTGGAAGTGGCATTTCCCAGCACCCGTCACCACGTGCAGAAACAGCAGAAGGTCAAATAAACGCTTGTCCCTGTCTTGAGGCTGGAGGTGACACATGGAACCTTTGTCCCATTGCCCCAATGGGAACTGGGTTATCATCCCCCCCACCCCGGGGCATCGGTACCCCCTGGGTATCAGCATCCCCCAGGTTGCTGCCTGGCTGTGCCACGTCCCAACGGCAAAGGTGCCATCACCTCGTCCCCAGCCTCACCACCGTGACATGGAGAACCGTGAGCATGGCTGGGGGCACACCCTGTGCCCCCCCACCTCCCCCCCGGGCCCGCTCCTGTCCCCGCTCTGCTTGCAGCAGCCGTCTCCTTGCTCTCGCTTCACTCCTCTCTCCTTTTGTCTGGGGCTTTTGTTGCTATTTTGGTGCTTCCTCCGTTGTTGCGGCTTGGCCCCTTTGTTCAAGGCCACCGGAGCCTCACGTCTCTGTAAACAGCTGAAGGATGTGGCGGGGGGGGGGGGCAAATTTTCCACGGGGGTAGGTCTGAACCCCAACCTCCGCCGAGGCTTCACCTCGCCACGCCCGGGGAGATGGAAACCTGCCGGTGGGTGCCGGGGTGGGAAATGAGCTGCAGGGTCTGGAAAAAGCTATGTGGGGCGCAGGGAAGCCCCTCCAGGGCAGGGGGATGGAGGGATCCCAGCCCCAGGGGTGATGGCTGGGTGCTGTCCCTGGTCACCAGTGTCCCTGTCCCCAAGCTGTGCCGGGGCATCCTGCCAAGGCTCGGGCAGGCTGTGGGATCCCTCAGCTTTCACCCCGGTATGGGGATGCAGGAGGAGGTTATCCCTCCCTGGGGGGGCCGTGCCCCACCCCTTGAGCTCTGGGTAAGGGGGACAAATCCACGCTGGGCTGGAAGCTGGCAATGTCCCACTTGGTATCTGCCCCACAGCCCCAGGCTGGGCCCCGCCAGCACCGCCATACCCCCCAGTGCCTTTCCTGTCCGCAGCCCTCAAGCCCCCTGGCCGGGTTTTACGGGCACGGTGGCCAGTGTGTCCCCAGGATGGCGACTGAGCACCACCCCCAGCGCTATGGGGCTCGATCAGGCCCTGCCACCCCCCCTCCCCGCTGCCGTGGGCTGGGGACGGGAGATCTGGCAGCTCCTGCCCTGCCCAGTGCAGGCAGGTCCCTGCCAGCAACCGGGACCGGCAACCGGGACACAACTCGCTGTGGCTGTGACCATCTTTGGGTCACTTGATGCCCCGTGGGTCACTTGGTGACCCAGCCTCGCTGTGGGGCTGGTGACCAGCCACCCCCATGGCCAAGGGACACGGTGACCCTGTGGGAAAAGCTTTTAATCGTGGCACACGGCCTGGCACAGGTGCTGAGCATCCCCCGGGTACCCCCGGCACCGGTGCCCCCGCCCTGGCACGGAGGAGACGGCCAGAGAAACCCAGAGGAGACGTCGGCAGCGGGATGGCGAGTCCTTGTCCCCCCTGCCATGTCCAGTGGCAGCCTCAGTAGGCAGAGCCCTGGATGTCATCGTAGTCGCTGCCGTCAGAGGAGTCGGGGTCCTGTGTGTGTCTCCCTGAGGGGCAGGACGGAGCCAGCCAGCCTGCAAAGGACAGATCCCGTCAGGCAGCCAGGCAGGGAGCGGGAGGTGGATGCTGGGGCGGGCAGAGGATACCTGCACCCCCCCACGTCACCCTGCTCCTGCCCTGCCAGTGCAGGGTCCTCACCAGGGTGTGGGGACGGGTCCCCGGGTGGCTCCAAGCCCTGCACGTTCTCGTACCACTCCCCCGAGGAGGTGCTGGAGCTGTCAGCGGGATGGGGCTCTGCTGGAGACACGGGTACCCGGGGGTGGGACAGCACTGGGGTGGGCACGCGGGGCGTTGCTGGGGGAGCTGGGGGCGAAACAGGGTCTCTTACCGGCACCTTTCATCCCTGCTCCCATCCCCTGGGGTCCCCCACTCCCATCCCCTCCCCAGGACTGTCCCCATCCCTGTCCCCATCCTTGGGGTCCCCCCACCCCCATTTCCCTTTCCAGGGCTGTTCCCATCCCTGATTCCATTCCTGGGGTCCCCCCACCCCCATTCCCGTCCCCAGGGCTGTCCCCATCCTTGGGGTCCCCCCACCCCCATTTCCCTCCCCAGTGCTGTTCCCATCCCTGCTCCCATTCCTGGGGTCCCCCCACCCCCATTCCTCTCCCCAGGGCTGTCCCCATCCCTGCTCTGGTTCCTGGGGCCCCCCAGTAGTGCCCACCCATGCCAGGGTAGCCGGTGTAGCCGTGGGTGGTGGGTGCTTCGTGCTGGTGGGTGCCGTCGGTGGGGGGTGGCGGGCAGCCCCGGGCATGCAGGGGGGGCACGTTATTGCAATAGGGCTCGGTGGTGGAGGAGGAGGAAGAGGTGGAGGAGCTGCTCGCCCTGCTGCGGGATGGGGGGCCCAGCCTGGCCGGCACTGCGGGGTACAGGGCCACCGTCAGCCCCGGGGTGCAGGGTGGCCGCTCGCCCACCCACGGGCAGGACAGACAGACAGCCAGTGCTGCAGGACAGAGGGACGGGCACCCCTCGTGTCATACCCTCCCCAGGGAACGGCTCCATCCCATCCTGCCTGGGCATCAGCGGGAGCAGCTGCTCCCCGGGGTGCCGGCGCAGTGAGTCTGTGGGGAGAGCAAAGGGGGGTGGACATCAATGGGGGGGCACCCAGGGGCACCCCCAGGCAGGGTGGCAGAGGGGTCCCCGGCCTGGGTGGGATGCTCACTGTAGAAAGTGGAGAGAGCCACGGGTGGCTCGCTGCTGAAATCGTAGTGTTCGTAGTCAGAGTCAGAGTCAGGGTCCTTGGCTGTGACCGGGGGGTCTGGGGGAGGCGAAATGGGGATGGGGCAGCTGTCACCAGTCAGGATCTCCTGCCCCACAGCCCCCCTGGACTGGGGGGGGGGGTGGGGGGCGGAAAGGCTGGTGACCTGCCAGACCTACCTGGTCCTTTGGGAAGGCTGGGGGGCACCTCCCTGTAGTCATTGGAGGTCCCCGAGGGCACACTGGGGCTCTGGGCACTGTGGGTCACCAGCACCGGCCCGTCTAGCCGGAGGGAGGACATGGCAAGGGCTGTGGGGACAAATCGGGGTGCCCATGGCACAGCCAGCCCCACTCCTGTGGCTGAGCTGAGCCCAGGGAGTGGGGTGGCCCTGGCTGGGCTGGCAGTGTCACCCTCTCTCCACGGCCAGAACCTGCCATGCCTCCCCGGGAGTGGCTCCTTACCGCTCATCTTCCTCACCCTCAGCAGGGCGGCGATGAAGGCCAGCACGGTGAGCAGGAGCAGCGCTGCCAGGACCAGGCAGAGGATGAAGAAGGGCATGTGCAGCGGGGACTGTGCCCCGGCAGCCTGGGAGCCCTCCTCAGCTGTGACAGAGAATGGACACAGCTCATGACACCCGAGACATCCTTTCTCCAGGGAAGGGGGGGCAAGTTGGGTGCTCCCTGCAGCACCCCCACCCCCCCCACCGCCTCCCCAGACCCAGGTCATGGCTGAGGCTCTGCAGGACACTCACCGCTCAGGAGTGTGACGTTGCTCGGTGTCACCGTGGCCATCGGGGTTGGCGTCTGCAAGCCCTGGGAGCCTGGCAGGAGGGGGACAGGGATGGAGAAGGGCAGAAGAAAATGGGTTACAGGGGACCCCCATGGCTTCAAGCAGGCAGTCAGCCCCCCTAAACCCGCAGGGCGCAGTGGAGGGGGTCCCATACCATTGCAGATCACTCCGGCCGCCCGGGACTGGTGGCAGGGAGCTGATTTATTGTAGGTCCACTGGCAGCGGGCCAGCGACGGCTGCTGGCCATCGCACTGGTAGAGCATCCTGGCGGGCAGCGTGTGGCTGAAGGAGAGCTGCCGGAGGGGCTGCCCGCAGCCCAGCGTGCGGCACAGCACACTGGCCTCCAGCTCGTACCATGTGCTGTCACACACCGTGCTCCACGTGCCACGGAAAAAGACCTCGACCCGACCGGCGCAACCATCCCGGCCCCCGGTGAGCCGCCACTCCTGGTGTTCTATGGGCAGAGAGCGGAGCTGGGGGGATGCGCTGCCTGTACACCTGCCTGATTCCACCCACCGGAACCCAAACCCTGCCTGGTGGCTGCCAAATCCAGCACGTGCTGGCCCCACCTGAGCACACCACACCGGCGTCTTCCTTATGGCTGCAGTCATGCTCCGGCGTGGCCGCACAGTCCCAGAGATGCTCCTCGTCCCCCTCGCAGCCCACCTCATCCCGGAGGATGGGGCCGCTGCCCCGGCCGAAGGTGGCACTGCCATGGACGCGGATGGCCCGGCCGCAGCGCAGTTGCCGGCAGACGACGTCGCCGTCGGCCAAGTCCCAGGCGTCATCGCACACCGTCCCCCACTCACCCGCCTGCTCCAGCTCCACCCGGCCCTCGCACCGGCTCCGGCCGCCGGCCAGACGCAGCGCGCTGGGACCTGGGTGAGACACGGGGGAAAAAGGGGTAAGGGTGGCCCTGGCACTGTCCCCTGTGCCACCGCCAGCTCCACTGGGCAACAGCAGCGGGGGGAGATGCTGTTGTCCCCCAACTCCTCACCAAAATGGGGGTGCAAGGAAGTCCCTGGCCCTCCCACACTCACCTGGTGTCACCGAGGTGTTTCCAGCCACGCTGCTTGCCGGGATGCCGGAGGGTCCCGTTGGTTCTGTGGGGGCTGCAAGGAGGAAGAGGAAGGGGGTACAAGGGGTTGAGCCCACCGGGACCCCCCATCTGGGCCCTCTGAGCATGGTGGGAGGAGGGAGCTGACGGCTGCGAGAGCCCTGTTGAGAGCTGGCAGCCACCAAGGCAAAAGCAGAAGTGAGGTCGGTGGGTATCAGGGGGCCAACCCCCCCTTTTTTGGCTCAGCCCCGGCTCTCCTGGCAAGGAGGCGGCGAGGAGCAGACGGTTTGGCTCCCGTGCCGGCTGCTGGGCGCTCCGCAGCTCGCAGATGGCAAAGCGGGGGGCATGTGGCTTTGCTGTCACCCCCGGCACGCAGCCATGGGGAGGGCGGGGGGGCAGATGGGGAGGGTGGGGGGCAGATGGAGGAGGTGCAGGAATGGGCACCCCGGTCCCCCGAAAAGTGATGCTGCTTTGGGGAAAGTTGGTCAAAATGGCAGCCCCGGGCTGCCACAAAATGGGTGACACCACGGGGAGCCCCCTCGAGCCCCGGCCACGTGGGCACGGCTCTCTTGCACCCCTAAAATTCGATCCCCATATCTTCACATCAGCCCTCCACGGGAAATGGGGGGCCAAATCCTGGCGTGGAGTCTTCTCGCGGGGTGGGGAAAGCAGAATCTGGCCTTAAATACGGCAATATTGGGACACAACTCACCGGTGGGAAAGTGTGGGACACCGTCATGTACCCGGGATGCTGCCGACGCTGCCGCCCCCCGGCTCGCTGCCCCTGCCAACAGAGAGGGTCTGCCTGCTGCCTGTACCTGCCTGCACCCCCAGCACAGCCCCCCGCGAGCCAGTGGGTGGATGCTGCTGCCACCGTGGTCTCATTTTAGGCTTTTCCCTCTCCCCGGGCACCCTGAGGACACGGCGGTGTTTTGGGCCATGCCCCCCTCTCTGTCCCCTCTCTCCCATCCCTTTGCCTCAACACAGCGGAGCCGCTCGCTGGGATCCCACCATTTTCACCAGAAGGATTCACCATTTGGCTCCTCTGGGGGGTAGAATTCATCCCCCCAAGGCGAGGTCTATTTGCTGACATCACCACGAAATTGCAGCTTTCTCTGTACCCCGACTGCATGGGGAGGGAGAATGCTGTAATTACAATGATGATTTCTGACCAAAAAAGGACACTTTTTGGAGCCACTACGTCAGCCCGCCATGCTGATAGAGCCCGCTCCCCCCTTTACTCATCCATTGCTGCAAGAGGCCTCTATAGTGATTTGGGGGGGCTGGTGGGGTGCGTTGAGTGGGTGTCCCGAGGAGCTGGTGGGCAAACCACCACCTTAGGCGGTGGGCTCTGGCTTAGTGTTAAAAATATTAAAGGAAAACGGGGGATGCGGCAAGGAAGAGCCACTCTGAGGGGTCCCTGGTGTTGGGCAGCACCGCAACACATCAGTGAAGGTGTGGGAAGGAGCCGTTAGCGGAAACGAGGGCGATGGGGACCATTTTCTGAGTGATCAGAGGCGTCGAGGCTGCTTCTGGCAGCCATTTCAGGTGTGAAAGCACCTTAAACCTCACTGCGCTGGGGGGAGAAGGTGGATTTGTCCCCAGAAACCCTCCTGGGGTGATGAGCAGACAGGGTGGGGTTTGGCCAGGGCTTGCCAAAACTGGGAGAGCATCACCTTGTCCCCCTCCAGGGCTGGGGGTGGGAGCTGGCAGGTGGGATGGCCCCGAGAGCCTTTTTAGGGTCCCCAGAGTCCCCAAGTCCCCAAGCAGGGCCATGCCACTGGGCAATGAGGGGCTCGAGGAGGGGCAGAGTTTGGAGCAGCCTCAGGAAGAAGAAGAAGAGCTCAACTTTGAGAGCTGCCTGCAAAGCATCCTCGCTCAGCGCCAGAGCACGGCCGGTAACATCCGTGTGCGTTCACCGACACCCCCCCGCCCCAGCCAGGAGCCGGCCCCGGGGAGGCGGCAGGTACCCTGCTCCGAAATCAGCAGAGCCACCACCCCGGGGTCCCCTGGGAAGGGAAAGGGTGGGGACATTGACGTACCTTGTCCAGGCGCCGTGGCGGAGAGAGCCGCCAAGAGCAGGTAGAGCCCCTCCATCCTGCTCAGCGGCTGTGGGGTAGCCCCATGGCGGGTGGGGAGCCCGGGGTCCCGTCGTCCCGCCGCCTCTTTCAGTGGCTCGGGAACATGGTTTGGAGGTGGCTGCTCGTGTGCTCTCCGCTCCCGGCTTGTGTTCGAGGGCTGCAGGAAGCCAGCTCAGTGTTGTGGGGCGGAGGAGCGTGATGGGGTGGCTCCATCCTGCACGCTCGCGGGGAGGAAAAGGGGGGGTGGGCTGTGCTCGGGGACCATGCCACACACCGGCAGCATCCCTCGGGGTCCTGGGTGCCACTCCAGGTCATGCTCAGCCCCCCCCCTGGGGATGCATATCTTGCAGGAACCTTGATTCGCAGCTCCTGGTGTGCCACCATGTGATGGGGCAGCATCACTGGTGACACGGTGGGGCTCAGGCTCCCCCAAACTCTGGGACCTCCGTGGGGTGATGGAGCAGAACATGGGGCTCCCTCCTTCTCCCCAGTTTTCTGGCAGGAGGATGCTTGGGAGGCCACGGGAAGGTGTGACATGGCCCCTTCACACCCTGCTCATCCCATGGCATGAGGGACCTGCAGAGGACAAGCTGTGGTGACCCCAAAGATGTGCCACCCCACTCCCCTGCCCCTCCCCAGGCCGAGCCCTGGCAGGAGGGATGTCGGCGGCAGAGAGATGGATCTTACGAACAAGCTGGGCCGTGTTGGATCATGTGTCCCCCCCAACCAAAAGCACGGATTCAAGGCTCTTCCCTTGCCCAGCTGCTGGTCACCACAGAGCTCACAACCCCCCCTCCCCAGTCCTGGAGAACTCATCCCTCTGCCAGGTGGGGATGTCAGAGCCGTGGGGCTGTGGGAGCTGTGGGGATGTCAGAACCGTGGGGGTGCTGGGACCCATGGCTGGGGGCTGGCGAGTGCTGGCTTTGGGCTCTTCCCTGCCCCAGGGAGCCCGGAGGGGGCTTGTTTTAGGCAGGACGGGGTGCAAGGGCATGGATGAGCTGGAGGGTGCTGTAAGGGGCTGGAAACTTGGGGTTTGGGTGGGAGTTTGGGGGTGTGGAGGGCTGGGAGGGTGTGTGCCCATTGGCTCGCTCCCCTGAGCTTCCTGCTCTTTTCAGCCACTAATTTTTAATTTTTTAATTTTGTTTTTAAACTTACGGAAACTTAAAAGCTTTGCGCCATCCGTGTCACTGCCGGGTCTGGCAGAAAATATCAGAGTGCGAGAGGCAAGCGGACACACGCAGCCCCCCTCCCCAGCCCCATTTCCTTAGGAAATTAGGCTGCAAAATAAACCCCCGTGCACTCGTGGGGATTTTGGGTGTGTGTATCCACGCCGTGGCGGGGGCGGCCGCTGCGGTAGCCCTGAGCTCGGCTCAGCCCAGCTTTACGCTGGCTCTGGGAGGCTCCAGTGGGTGCTGGCGGGTGCACAACCTCCCCCGGCGCACACGGGGCTCAGACACCCTGAAACAAGGGGAGACCCCAGGTTCAGCGAGGGGCTTTGGTGATGGGGGGGGGGGGGGGGGAGAGATGGCCAAGGGGGGCATGACCAAAGCCCCCAACCAAGTGGGGAGCATGGGGAAATCCCCCAGAAAGGAGAAGTCACACTGATTGATGGGGATTTTCACTTCTGAGCCGTCATACGATGTGTTTCTGTTCAGCAGGAATGGGGAACTGGGAGCCGGGAGGGGCAGAATTGGGAACTGGGGAGGGATGGGAGCGGATGACACCCACCCGGTGACAGGAACAGCCCAGAGAGGGGCCAAGGAGGACGGAGAAGGGGCCGCAGCAGGACGGGGCCCCCCAGCTTGCCGTGGTGAAGGTCAGCAGAGCCAACGCTGAGAGCTACGGTGCTCTGGGGCCGGGCATGACCAGGATGGGGCACAACGGGGAGCAGAGCCCCTTGCTGGGGGGGTCACCCCTCAAGGGGCGCGGGATGGCGTGCGCGGCCGTGCTGGCGGTGGAGGGTCTGGAGCAGGCGGCTTTCTTCAGCATCACGTCCAACCTGGTCCTCTACCTCACCAGCAGCACCTTCGGCTGGGGGGGTACCCAGGCATCCCGCGCCTGCCTGTTTTTTGGGGGGGCTTCCTACCTGCTCTCACCCGTTGGTGGCTGGTTGGCTGATGTCTACCTGGGCTGCTACGGCACCGTGGCTCTCAGCCTCTTGCTGTATCTGCTGGCAGCTTGTTTGCTGCCTGTCACGGCGTTGCTGGACGGCCGCCTCTCGCTGTGCGGGCAGCTGCCCGCCGATACCATCCGAAACTGCTCTTGGCACCATGGCGGGACGTGCCGGGGGCAGCCCCCTGAGCTGTACTGTGCCCCCACCATCTACACCGGGCTCCTGCTCGTAGCACTGGGCGTCAGCTCCATCAGAGCCAACCTCACACCCTTCGGCGCCGACCAGGTGAGCGTGGCAGCATCCTTCCCCCTTTGCCCCTTCCCAAGCGACTCCTCCTGGCCCGGTGCTCTCCCCACATGGATCTGTGGATCCCCCTTCCCCTTCTGCTCAGCTACGGGGGGGGGTACAGTCTCCCATGGGGCAGAGAAGATGTGGTCACACCCCATAGATCACCTCCAAACCCTTTGAGACCCCTTTGCTGGGGAAAGGAGGGAGGTGAGGGGTGGAGGGTGGTGGGATGGGGTATGATGGGGACGCAGGAGGGTGGTGGGACAGGGGATGAAGTAGAAGCCCTGAGAACCAGCCCTGGGGTCTCCACACTGGCAGGTGAGGGACCAGGGGGGTGATGCCACGCGACGCTTCTTCAACTGGTTCTACTGGAGTACCAATGTGGGGGCCATCTTCTCCCTGCTGCTGGTGACCTTTGTCCAGCAGAACATCAGCTTTCTGGCTGGCTACCTCATCCCCGTCGCCTGTCTGGCCTTGGCTCTCCTCATCTTCCTCCTGGCCACTCCCACCTTCATCACCAAGCCCCCCACGGGCAGCCAGGTCTCTGCCATGATCAAGCTGGCCCTGCAGAACTGCGGCTGCACCTGGCTGGGGGGCACTGGGGCCAGGTGAGAAGGGTGGGGGTTCTGCGGGGTGCTGAACCCTCCCAATCCTGGTCTTTCACACACTGACCCACTCCCCAGGCTGAGCGCTCACCGGTGGGAAGCTGGGCACCCTCTCCCCAACAGCAGAGCCCAACCTGGAGCCCCTTCACCCGAGGAGGACCATGCCAACTTCCAGGTGCTGGCCCGCATCCTGCCCGTGATGCTGGCCTTCATTCCTCACTGGATGGTCTACTTCCAGGTGAGGTGCAGGGTGGGCTCTGCACCGGGCAGGGACCGTCAGTGGTGGTGAAGCCATCCAGGAACTGAGCCCATGGAGCCACCATCCCATTGTCTTTCAGATGCAGACGATGTATTACCTGCAAGGTCTGCACCTCCACACCCCCAGCATCTTCCAGAGTGGCCAGGACCACCCCAGCACCCTCCAGGGCTACACGGTGAGGGATGGGGCTGGCAGCTCCCTAGACTTGATGGGTGCACGTGTCTTATGGGGAGCGGCTGAGGGAACTGGGGAGGTTTAGTCTGGAGAAGAGGAGGCTGAGGGGAGACCTCATGGCCCTCTACAACTCCCTGAAAGGAGGGTGCAGAGAGGGGGGATGAGTCTCTTGAACCAAGGAACAAGCGACAGGACAAGAGGGAATGGCCTCAAGCTGTGCCAGGGCAGGGTCAGACTGGCTCTTAGGAAGTATTTCTTTGCAGAAGGGGTTGTTGGGCGTTGGAATGGGCTGCCCAGGGCAGGGGTGGAGTCCCCATCCCTGGAGGGGTTGAAGAGTGGGGTTGACCCAGCGCTGAGGGATCTGGTGGAGTTGAGAACGGTCAGGGTGAGGTTCATGGTTGGACTGGATGATCTTCAAGGGCTTTTCCAACCCAGATGATTCTGTGAGTGAGGGCTGGGCTGGGAGCCCATGAGGTGCTGAGCTCCCCACCGTGGGCGAGGGCTGGGGCTTGACCTGCCTCTGCCCAGCAGTTCCCGGATGTTTGGCTGCTCCTGGCCAACGTGGTGGTCTTGGTGCCGTTGAAGGACCACGTCATTGACCCCTTCCTAGCCAGGAGGAGGCTGCTGCCCTCAGCCCTCAAGCAAATGACCCTGGGCATGTTCTTCGGCCTCGTTTCCATCCTGGCAGCAGGTAGGACCCGAGCTGGGGTGGGATGCTGCCCTCAGGAAGGGGTTTGGTGGGTGCTCAGCCCCCTACCCACATCCCACAGGCATCCTGGAGCAGGAGCGGCTGCAGGACGCGCACCACAACCAGACGGTGCCGCAGCTCGTGGGCAAGGGCCGCTACCCCGCTGTCGCGCTGCCCGTCTGGTGGCAGATCCCCCAGTACCTGCTCATCGGCCTCAGCGAGCTCTTTACCAGCATCCCCGGTGAGCTGGGCCCACCTCTCCCTGGCGCCAGGGTAACCCTCGCAGAACCCCCCCATCCCCGCCGTGGCGGTTGGATTTGGTGGAGGAACCCCAAAAGGGTTCAAGCTTTTCCCCACGCTCTCTCCGCTTTCCTGCAGGCCTGGAGTTCGCCTACACTGAGGCCCCCGAGTCCATGAAAGGAGCCATCATGGGTCTCTTCTTCTTCATCTCCGGGGTGGGCTCGCTGCTGGGGTCAGGCTTGCTGACCCTCCTCTCGCTGCCCACCCACGGCTGGATGCGCTGCCCGGAGGGTTACGGTGAGTGCTGGCACAGGGACATGGGTGTCACCTCCTGCTTGGGGTGCCTTTGGGAGCAGAGGGGACGGGGTGAGGGACATGGGGGTGTCCTGAGGGCCAGCCCCCAGCTCTAACCACCCTCCTGCTCGCAGGGAGCATCAATAGCTGCCACGTGGATAATTACTTCTTCCTGCTGGCCGGGATCCAGTCAATCACCTGCCTGATCTTCACCTGGATCTCCAGGCGCTACCGACACCGGCTGCTGTGACCGGGTGCCCCCCACCTCTGCACGGGGCCAGAGGAGGGCTGACGTGGTGCCACGGCGGGTGATGGGGCATCACCCCCCCAACTTTCCCTAGGGACAGGGATGCTGGTCCCAGTGCCGACAGAACAGGGGGTACAAGAACCAGCCCCCCCCCCCCCCCCCCCCCGGGCAGTCAGAGTGATCACCCCACCCCATCATGGGGTTATGGGGAGCTGTGGGGGGTGGCTCGAGCCCTGGTTTGTGGGGCAAGTGGAAGGGGAGGGTTGGGTGGGTGCCAGTCCAGCGTGGGGAATCTGCCAGCAGCAGAGTGATGGGAGGGGGTGTTCTCCTGCTATCACCCAGGGCGATTTGGGGATGTCTCTGGATCACTGGGACACACTGGGGGGCGAGGGGGGGGACTGGAGGGGTGGAAATCCCCGCAGCACCCCTGAATAAAGGGACCTGCTGGCCCATTGCCTGTGGCTACTGTTACAGGAGAGACATTTTGGGGTTTGGGGGGATCGGGGACTGGCCACAGTGTGGGGGGACCCAGGACCAGGCAGGGACAGGCTTCTCCCTCATCCTGGGTGTTGGGGCTGGACAGGAGGAGGGGGAGGAGGAGGAGGAAGGCAGCAGCCCCTTGGCCATGGCAGGACAGGGAGGAAGGAGGTCACCCCAAGGTCACCCTGGCTGGGCCAGTGCCAGCACCAGCCCCCGAGCCCTTCCCATGACCAGCTCCCACGTTTGTCCCCACGTGGAGCCAACGTCAAGGGCATGTGCCAGTCCCCGGGAGCTCCGCGGGCTTGGCTGTGCCTGGTAGAGCCGGTCTCTGCAGTTCCCAGTTTGTCTTTTTTAAATATTTTATTTTTGTAACAACGTCAGAATTTAAAAATCTGCCATAAATAACAGCCCCTCTTGGCAGCCCCTTCCCCGGGGGCGTTAACAGGTAGAAAATGCCAGTCGTACAAAACGGATGCGTGGTCAGGGTGAAGGTGGGGAGGGCGCACGCCCCCCTCCTCCCCACGGCACGGGTGCGGCGGGGGGCACGGGACCCTCCCTGGAATCAGACCACAGGACTCATCATCATCATCATCACTATGAACACAATGTCGCAATGAGACCCAAAGCAGTAAGAGCACCCCGGCTTCCTCCCCGATGCCACTGAGGTGGGGGGAGCTGTCACGGACCCCAAAGAAGGGGATGCTCTGAACTGGGTGGAGACCACCCCCCCACCCTGCCGCGGGCATCTGGGGACGGTCCCTTGGGTGGCCCCACTGGGGCAGGGCTCAGGCCACCACGAAGGGACGAGCAGTGGCCCCCAGGAGCAGCACAGCCCGCTACAGGCAGGGAAAGGTGGGGGACAGGGTGTCTCCCCCCCAGTCCAGGGCAGTGTGGGGAGGAGGTCGGTCTCTTACTGGTTTGCCTGGGGTTGGGGGGGCCGGGGGCCTGTCCCCCCGGGGTCAGGAGCTGCCCCGGATCCTCTCCATGTAGCTCCTGAGCTCCTCGGGGTCCCGCAGCCCCATGTCCTCGCACACCCAGCGAATGTCATCCTCGCTGGCCACCAGGATGGACTGGACGTTGGGGGCGGGCTGGGGGGGCTCCTCGGGGACCCGGGGGGACGCGAAGGTGACAAATTCCACCCGCTTCCTCCGGCCACCCCCCGGCGTAACCCCCTCTTTACGAGGCAGGGGAGCTCCGGGTGTCGGGGTGCTGGGGGGAACAACCCCTATTTCGGAACCAGGTGCGGTGCCCGGGGGTACCCCGCAACAGCAGCGCCCGGCCTCGGGGGCCACCTCGGGGGCCGGGGGCTCGGGCTGCCGGCGGTCCAGTTGCCGGCTCAGCTCCTCCTGGTCGGTGCCCAACCAGACCCAGTTGTGGGGCTGGGGGGCTGAAGGGGCCGCGCCGGCATCTGGCAGCTCCTTCTGCTGGTACCGCAGGACGAAGAAGATGCAGTTGATGAGGAAGATGAAGATGGCCAAGCAGAAGACGCCCAGCAGGACGTACATGCCGATCTCCAGGTCGGTCACCCGCTCGGGAGCCTTCACCATCTCATCCTCCTCCTCCTCTTCCTCCCCGCCGGCACGGTTGCGGCCGTAGCCTTCCTCCTCTTCCTCCTCCGAGGAAGACCCCAGCCCTTGGAGCTTGGTGGAGGCAGGTCCGACGCCGGCGGGGTCCCTCCTCCGCGGCTCGCTGGCCGCCGTCACCGCCTCCCCCGACATGGCCCCCTCGGCTCGTGGGAAGGGCGAGCTGGCCCGGGGGGGGCCACCCCGGGGGCTACCGGAGGTGGGGGCACGCCGGCCGGCCCCTACCTCAAGCCAAGCAGTGACGGTGGCCAATGCGGCCGCTCGGTGCCGGCCCCGGCGACAGGCATCCAGGGGGTGCAGGCTGAGCTGCAGCAGAGCCCCTCGCCCCGGCCCCTCCGCCACCACCCAGGGGCGAGCGGCGGGGACACCGGGCGAGCCCCCCACGGTGGCCACGGCGGGGTCTAGCGAGGTCACGGTCAAGGCCGCGTCCTGCCAGCCGTACAGCTCCAGTGGGGCCAGCGTGCGGTCGGAGAAGGACAGCCAGACGGACAGCGTCGCCTCCTGCCACAGATGACGGGGAAAGGGGGGGGGATGGCACCGGAGAGGGGGGCAGGGCACCCCGACACTGCCTGCCCCCCACCCTGCTCACCTGTTTGGGGGCACGCAGGGTGGCTGTGCCCTGGGCGGTGGCCGTGACCAGCCCAGGGTGGCCCGGCTCTGCCCGCAGGCTCAGGGCCAGCCCAGACACCACCTGGGCTCGCAGCTCCGTCACCGTCACCTTCTCCTCCGACACCACCAGCATCTGCTCCCCCAGGATGGAATCCGAGAGCGGGGAGCGGACCTGGGGGGGGCACCGAGGGGGGTGGAACCTTGTGAGCCCCCAGACTTCATGGTTTCCGACCTCTACTACCTCTGGCCTGGCCCCCCAAGTCTCTGCGTCCCTCAGCTCCCCCTGGGAACCCCACCTGCCCCCCATCTCCCTCCCTCTGCCCCCAGGATCCCCTCCAGACCCCACCTCTATCTCTCCGGCACCCACACCCCCCCAGCTCCGCCCCAGGATCCCACTCCAGTCCCTGCACGACCTACACTTCTCCTCTGCCCTCAGGACCCCCACCAGCCCCCCATATTCATCTCTCCCGCACCCAAACCCCCCCAGTTCCCCCCCCAGGATCCTCCTCCAGTCCCTTCACACCCCCTCAAGCTCTCTTCTGCCCCCATGACCCCCACCAGCCCCCCACCTCTCTCCCTCTGCCCCCAGGACCCCCTCCAGCCCCTCAACTCCATCTCTCCAACCTCAACACCCCCCCATCTCTCCCCTGCACCCCCCAGTTCCCCTCTACCCCCCAAAACACCCCCCTGCATCTCCCCCCACCCCCCCCCAAAAGGCAAGTCCCCAAACCTACCTCCACAGAGGTGACCCCAGGCTCCCGGCCAACCACCACAGTGCCCCCCTCCAGTGAGGCCACACGGGGGTCTTGCACCCGGGTCCGGTTGGCTACCAGGTGGGTGACATCCAGAAGCCACTCGGGGCCAGGCAGGTAGGTGAGGTGACGGCCACCATCGAGCGGGTGGGCCACGAAATGTGCCAGGACCCTCAGCGCCGTCCGCTGGTACTGTGGCCGGCACCCCCGCGCTCGCCGCTCGGCCTCCTCGCCGGGCTCCTCCGCCTCTGCCGGGGCACTGGGGGGGTGGCGGGGACACCCGTGTCACCAGCCCTGCGGGGCTCAGCAGGGCTTGTTTGGGCGTAGAGGGGGGGGCCATGGGAGTGGGGGGCATGGGGGATGTGTCACGAGTGCATGGGGGCTCAGCGGGGCAGGGGTGCATCTCATGGGTGCCGTGGGGCTCGGTGGGGCGGGGACATGTGTCACGTGTGCGTGGGGGCTCAGCGGAGCAGGGGTGCCCACCCCAAGCACCATGCGGCCCAGCAGGGCAGAGACATGTGTCATGAGCGCGCTGGGGCTCAGCACCCACTCCCAGCTCCCTCCTCACCCGCCACCGTGGTGACGGGGGCCCCCCCCCCCTTTCCCAGGGCCCCGTGCTCACCTCTCAGGGCCCCCAGGCAGGCGCCAGCCCCGCACTTGCTCCAGCGTGGTGTCACCCAGTTGGACACGCAGCGGCAGCAGCGGTGCCCAGACGGTGAAGCGCAGCGAAGCGTGTAGGCGCCGGGCCCAGAAATCCACCCGGGCCCCCCGAGCCCCCCGGCTCTCTTTGCCCCCCACAAACACCGCATCACAGGCATCCGACACCTGAAGAGAGGAGCGGGCGGGTACGTAGAGGGGCAGGGGGAGCAGGCAGGGTCAGGGGGATGCTGGTGGTGGGTGTTGGGGGGGGAACGGGGGGGCTTTGCTCACCTGCAGCACCTGCTTGTCGGCCGACTCGCAGCCCGGGGGCTCGGTGAGCTCGGCCACGCCACCCCCCGCTTCCACCGCCACCAGTTTCACCGGGACAGCGCGGGGGACCCCGGTCAGCGGGGCCGTGTTGAGGATCTCCAGCTCCTGGGGGGCAAATTGGGGGCTGAAATGCATGGCCCCACGGGTTTTGGGGTCAGCACGGGGGCGGGGGGTGGAGGCCAGGGTGGGGGTCACCCACCTGTACCAAGGGGACGAGGGCACGGACGTCCCGCTCTGACACCTGGATCTCCCACACCAGTTTGTCCTTCTGGGCCTCAGGGTCCTGGCCCGGGTACTCCACCTGCCAGGTGAGGGGCCGCGCCGGCGCCAGCCCCCCTGTCCCGTTCTCCACCGCCAGGTCCAAGTGCAGGAACGCAGCGGAATCGGCTGCCCTGCACCACCGCACAGGTATCGGGGCTGTACCGTGGCCCCCAGTCCCCCCACTGGGCCATACTGGGATGGGAGTGGTGCAAGGCACAGGTCCCTTTTGCTCTGACTGGGTCATACTGGGATGGGAGAGGTGCAACGCACAGGTCCCCCTGCTCCAACTGGGCCATACTGGGACAGGGATGGTGCAATGTACAGGTCACCCAGCTCTGCCTGGGCCTTACTGGGATGGGAGTGGTGTAACTCACAGGTCCCCCCCTGCTCCAATTGGGCCATACTGGGATGGCGGCAGTGTCATGCATGGGTCCCCTTTACTCTGACTGGGCCATACTGGGATGAGAGCAGTGCAAAGCACAGGTCCCCCTGCTCCAACTGGATCATACTGGGATGGGGGCAGCGCAAAGCACAGGTCCCCTTTACACTGACTGGGCACTACTGGACTGCACTGGGCCCCCATGCAGAAGCCCCCCTCCCATACCAGGGGTCCCCGGGGGTGGGGGTGCTGCCGCTGCTCCCTACCTCCAGCCTCCGCGGGCATCCCCGCTGCGCCGACACGTCACCACGACCGTGGAGTGTTTGGGACCCCGGGTGCGCTCCAGTTGGGTGCTCCAGGCCGTGGGGACCCCGGGGCGGGCGCCCACCACCTGCAGCCCCTTCTTCGCCTTGATCCTGCCACCGGATCCCCGTCACACAACCCAGGGAGGCGGGGGGGGAGGGTGTGTCCCGCCCTCCAAACTTCCCAGCACGCGTCACCCTCCACAGGGTGGGGGGGGGTCCCGAGTCTTACCGGAGCGTCAACTGGTCAGCGGTGAAATTGTGCCGTAGGGCGACGGTGGCAGTGAAACGCTGCCGGGGCGCAGGGTGGCGTCGGGCACCCGCAGCAGCACCTTATCGTCCAACCGTACCTCCTGCCGCCGCGCCGGCTCGCTGGCCCGCAGCTCCAACGTGCCCAGGTACCGCCGGGCCTCTCCGCTGCGGCTCCGTTCCCGGCCCCCGGCACGGCCGCATTCCCCCGGGCCCACCACGCCGTAGTGAAGCTCCACCGGCTCAGGGGGTTCGGGGCGCCCCGGGGGTTCGGCTGCCCGGCGGCGGCTGCGTGGGGTGGGGGATGCCGGGGAGAACCAGCGCGGGGGGATCTCCAGCTCCACCACGCAGACACCCAGGGGTGCCTGGAGGGGAGAGCAGGACCCCGGGTCAGGGTGAGGGGGATAAGTGGGGGTGTCCCCAGGCAGGGAAGGGGTGTGCTCCAACCGCGGTGGGTGGCACTGACCTGCAGGCGGCATGTCCCACGGGCCACCCGGCCGCGGTGGTGGGCATGGAGGGTGACGCAGGGCAGGTCACGCTCCCTGGGGTGCTCCTGCTCCTCGGGGTGTTCCCTCTCCCCAGGGTGTTCCCTCTCCCCAGGCAGCCAGTCAGGACCTTGCAAGTGGAAGAGGACACGGGCGAAGGGCTCGGCCGGGGACACGGCGCTCTCGAGGGACACGGCGCGGATGGCCCAAGGTACCGAACCGTCCCTTCCCAGGGGGGTCTCCATGGGCACCTCCTGCAAAAAGACAGGGAGATGGTGACAGGAGGTTGCGGCAAGGTGGGGTGGGGGTCCCAGGGTGGTGCTGGGGGGGCCAGCGGGGGCCATTTTACCTGCCGGGTGCTGAAGGGCGGGTAGGTGGCCTGGACGAGGGGCTGTGTGGCGGAGTCGTGGCGCAGAAGCAGGTAGGTCTCGCTGCGGGCGTGCAGGGAGGTGTTGGCGGGCAAATCCTGGTCCACCCGTTGTAGCCGGTAGTATTCAGGCATGCCGAGCACCTCCAGGTCCGCCGGTAGGTATACGGGGTCAGGGGGGTCGCCGTCACCCCTCACTGCGAGGACAGGCGGGACAGGGGCTGTGTCACCAGTTTTGGGGGGGGTCTCCGTGCCCACTGAGTGCCGCGAGAAGAAAGCTGGCTTCGGCATTGCCGTGGCACCACGCAGCCCCCACACCCCCCCGGTAATGGGGTCACCCCAAACCTCAGGAAGCTGTGACTGGGGGGATGCTGCACCCTCGCAACTCCCTGTGTCCCCCAAAGTGGGTGCTGGAGGGTGGCGTGGCACCCCACTGGTGCTGGGGTCGGTGGGGGGGTGGGGGGGCCAGGCCTGGCTGCTCCCCGTTAACGAAGCGAGGTTCATCAGGCTGACCCCGTGGGGACCCGCTCCCACGGCGGGGAGAGGGGTCCCGCAGGATGGGGGGGATCCAGATGATCACGGGGATCCCTGGGTGCCCGGAACAGATCCCCCCCGGGATACCCGAGCAGGGCTTCCCCGCGGGCCCGGGAATAGATCCCCCGTGGGCACGGGAGGGGACAGCTCCCGGGGTATCCGGTGAGTTCCCGTGGGCTCGGGGGGGGGGCGGCAGTGGATCCCCTCGGACCGCAGGGATCCCGTGGGGATGGGGAGGGGATTCCTCCCTTGAGATCCCAGAGGATCCCACGGGGATCCCCTGCGGTGGGGTGGGGGGGGAGCAGATCCCCTCGGGATCGCGGGGGAGCGGATCCCGGCGATCCTGAACGCGGAGGAGGCGGGGGAGCGGGGGCAGGTCGCCTCGGAACCTCGGTGGGAGCGGATCCACGCGGGTCGGCGGGATCCCCGCGATCGGGTGCGGAGCCCGGCTCGGGGCTGCCGGTGCCGCTGCCGGTGCCGCCGCACTCACCTGAGGCGCAGATCAGGGCGGCGACCAGCAGCGCCAGCCGGGCCCCCGGGGCCGGTACCGGGGCCGGTGCGGGGGCCATGGCCGGGCGGGCTCCGCGGCGCGTCCGTGCGAGCGGCGGCCGCCGCTCCCGTCCCTCCGCCTCCGCGCCCAGACAATGGGGCCGGGGCGGGACCGGCACCGGCACCGCCTCGTCCCGCCGGGTCCTAAACACCGGCCCTGCCCCCCCCGCCCCCCAACCGCCCCCCCCCCCCCCCCCGCCACCGCCACCGTGCAGCGCCGGGCACCGCTCCAGCCCCGCTCCCCAAACCCAGCCCCGGGCTGCGCAGCGCTGAGCACCGCTCCAGCCCCATCGCGGACCCATCCCGCTCCCCATCCCCATTCCTGCTCCCCATCCCACTCCCCATCCCGCTCCCCATCCCCATTCCTGCTCCCCATCCCACTCCCCATCCCTGCTCCCATCTCCATTCCCGTTCCCCATCCCACTCCCCATTCCCATCCCTATCCCCATCCCATTGCCCATCCCCATTCCTCTTCCCCATCCCACTCCTCCCTGCTCCCCATCCTGATCCCTGCTCCCCATCCCCATTGCCCATCCCCATCCTCACCCCCATCCCTGCTCCCCATCCTGATCCCTGCTCCCCATTTCCACCCCCCTTCCTGCTCCCCATCCCCATTCCTGCTCCCCATTTCCCATCTCCATCCCTGTCCCCACTTCCCATCCTGATCCCCACTCCCCATCCCATTCCCATCCCTGCTCCTCATCCTCACCCCCATTCCCCACCCCATCCTATCCCCACTCCAGGGCACCCCAGGCCTTGTGGGACCCCCCCTGAGCCGGGCAAGGGCTCTCCCACCACCTCATCTCCATCCTTCCCCGTCCCACCCCGATCATGGTGACTGAGAGCCACTGAGCAGGGAGTTGGAAGGGGGGGGGGGAACGGGACACTGGGGACGCTGGAAGGCAGACATGGCCGGGGGCACGGAGCGAAGGTGACGGGGACAGAGAAGGGGCCAGATCCTGGCATGGATAACCCCCCCCCCCCCCTCGGTGCTCAGCACCAGCCTCAGCAAACACAGGGAGGACCCCTGCACCCCCACCCACGCCTGTTCACCCCGAGTGGGGTGGGGTGGGGTCCCCAAAGGGAGCCCCCACTGCTCCCCGTGGCCCCCTCCCACCCTGCAGGGAGAGCAGCTGAGCCGGGCTGGGATCAAACCGTGTTTATTCAGAACCACGTTATCAAAACAGTTTAAAAAGCAGCTTAAAACTCAAGGAGTGACAGCGCGGAGCTCGGCTGCCGGCCCTGAGGGGGTTGTGATCCCCCCCCCCAAGTGAGCAGAGCCCCCCGTTCTGGGCTGGGGGGCATTTGGGGCTGGGGGGAGGCCCTCGCCGGGGGAAGGCACTCTCTTGCATGAAGGCACTGCGGTGTGTGTGCGCAGGGAGGGGGGGTCCCCAGCTTTGGGGGGGCTGCACTAGGCAGGGGGGGCTCCCACGCTGGTGTCCACTCCCAGCGAGGAGGGGCTAATGGGTGCAGGGCCCCCAGGGAGAAACATGGCAGCAGTGGCGGGGGGCAGAAAAAGGGGTGCAGGGGTGAGGGGGGGTGCTCAGCAAGGAGGACACATGCTTGGGGGGGGAGGGGGGACGGAGTGGGACAGGCTGTCCCCCGAGTCGTGGGGGCGGGGGTCACTCATCCCGGTTACGGGGACCCCCCCACTTCTGCCGCCGCCGCAGCTCTTCCACTTTCCACTCCAGGCTGCGCACGGCGGCATCCAGCTGGGGGTTGGGGGGCCCCCCCAAGTATCCCAGTAGGGTGTAGAGCACCCAGAGCCCCAGCAGCATCCCCGCCTGCGCCGTGGGGCTCCCCGGGGAGGTGACGATGTGGAGGAAGGCACCCAGGAAACAGCAGATTTTCACCCAGCGGAACACAGGCAGCAGTAGCCTCCAGAACCGTGACAGTAGCCAGGAGCCCATCGCGGCGGCCAAACCCCACAGCAACACCCGTTGCACCTCGCCGGGATCCAGCGCAGCTGCACGAAGCAGCCAGTCCCCTGGGAGGGAAACGGGGGGTCACCGGCGGCACGGCCACGGGTGGTTCCACCCCCTCCCCCCCCCCCCA